>NC_136890.1:5479989-6914989 GCF_949152265.1 Phoxinus phoxinus | reverse complement strand
GTGTAAAGATTTCACAGCAAAAAGACACATAAACCACAAACTGAAGGGCGTTCACTTGCTAAAATGTATATCAATATTAGACGACAGAAGGCGTGTAGTAAATTGTGTATAACAGGTTTTTCAGCACTGAACTCTAGGAAACAGTTTAGAAGAGATAATAACTATATTTTCAACCACAGACTCTAATGTGATTGTTACAATTAATAAACATTGGCAATTGATCATTGCTGTGAAATATTATTTGCTTGGGTAAATGTAATTGTAATTTATTTATTATTGATGCAGAATAGAAAGCAATTGTACCGTGTATGTACAATTCAACCCTTTGAATACATCAAATCAACTAAATACTGAAACAAGTTTGCTGAGTTTTTGAAAATTCAGTCAGTCTCTGAAATGCATTTGAAATATGCATAAAGACCCTTTTAATGACCAATTAATCTGACATTGTTGATGAAAATGGAATATTCTTGAAAACTGCAGTGATAACTATTGAATTCTATGTTTAACACACAGTACCCAAGTAGTAGGTAAGATTCCACAGAAATGTTGTGTATTTTGGCAGGCAAGTTATGATTCCCAAAAATGCGGTCTAGGTAATTTTGCTAAAAATACCTCACTTCTTTTTCTATTTGCATTTATGTGTTTGTTATATCCTGTTTTATGGGGCTATAAATAGAATGAAGAATGAATATAATATAAATGTAATTATATTCTTAGAAATGTAAGAATATAAATGTCTATACTAAGTTTTTATTTCCCTTTCAGGAACCCATCTTTAAGCTGTTCGTGGAACTGTGATAAAGCATGATGGGTGCACTTGGGAACGGTCGACGTGGCGGCCGCTCTTCATCTTTGCTGTTGGTGGCTCTCATCTCCTGCATCTTCCTGCTTGGCTTCAACTATTGGGTCTCAAACTCCAGAAACGTCGAGCTGCAGGTTTGACACACTTTGTTTGGATGTAGTAGCCTTTTTCGAGTGGCGTGGTGAGTGTCTGTTTAACTATAATAGGTCTGTCTAGAAAGGAGCTTTGTTTAAACATGAAATTAAATTAAACATTAAATTGAACATTTAATTTAATATTCAACAGTAACATTAATTAACATTAAATTGAACATTTAATTTAATATTCAACAATAACATCAATTGACATTTAATTTAATATTTAACAATAACATTAAATTGAACATTTCATTTAATATTCAACAATAATATTGATCTGCCTGCATTGACACCATTATATGAGAACTGAACTGAGCTAGACGATGACATCACGTTTTTTCTCCAGAGCGGCTATATATATATAAATTAACTGAATTATGAACTTTTTTACAACAAAATGAAACCTCACTGAACTTACTTAAAGGGATAGTTCACTTTGAAATAAAATTTTGGTATGTTTTAGCTTACCTGAAGTGCATCCAAGATGTAGGTGTCTTTGTCTCCGCAGTAGTTTTAATTTTGATATTTTTGGTCAAACCGTTCTTGTCTGTCAGTCATATGATGCAGGTATATAGGAACTGTCTCTAATAGCATGCAGAGAAAAGTCCAAATTAAAAAATTCCTCATCGTAAGTGCACATTGATGGCCTAAGACACGAAACAAGCGGTTTGTGTGATAAAACGAACAGTATTTGTATAGTTTTTATCTCTTTTACACAACCACGTCCAACTGATCGGTTTACTTAGTCTGCGCAAGCGCCGCAAGGCTCCGGAAGTGATCTCTCGCGCGTGTACGTCACTCATTGTTTACACCAGAACCTATGCACAGAACAGAGATTGTAGGTAGGACGGCTAATAGAAATGGTACTAGTTTGCGCTTATCCGGGATGTTTAAACCGATGTAAAAGAACGGTTTGACCTAAAAATATCAAAATACTGCGGAGACAAAGACACCTACATCTTGGATGCACTTCAGGTAAGCTAAAACATACCAAAATTAAATTTCAAAGTGAACTATCCCTTTATCTGGACTGTGATGCTATTTTCTTCTGGAAATAAACTGTGTTGCATTATTTTCCTGTTATCTCTGTAAAGCTGCTTTGAAACAATCTGTATTGTAAAAAGCGCTATATAAATAAATGTGACTTGACTTTGTGTTGTTCTCCAGAGCAAGATATTGGAGCTGGAGGACCGCGTGAGGAAGCTGGCTGTAGAAAACGACAGAGAGCAGCAGAAGGCCGAAGATGAGACGCGGAGACAGAACAAGCAGCTGGAGTTAATGGAGGAAACACACCAAAGACAGAAGGAAAACGCTCTGAACACCTGGAAAAAAGAAAAAGTATGATAACACTCGTCTTGCACTCACTGACAAGAGTTCAGGTAGAAACTTGGAGCTAGTAGTCATCCAGTTACCTGTCATGATTTAGGGAATGAATCATGTTTATTCAAATCTTTTTACTCTGTTGATTTGATAGGCAGTTCATTAGGTTTTGATGCTGAGCAGGTAAGCTGTCCTGCTCAATGGAACAGCCTAGATCAGTGGTTCTCAACCTTTTTAACTCAATGGCCCCCATATTGTCCATAACAATATTTAAAGGCCTCTTGACTTCTTCAGTGATTTTCTGGATAAGGATTAAGGGATACGTTTGCTGTCATCCGGTGGACTTTTGACAGCTCTTGTGAAAACTGCAGATAACATTTTTGGACAAGTTTCCCTACCGTTTTGACAAAAGGGTCGCAGATGCCCTTTTTCTCCATTTTCTCGAGTCATGTAACACTGATTTAAAACAAAAATGTCACATTTTTTCTCCGGCCGAGTTTTATTAAAAGCCGGTCTTGTCAGCGTTGTATCACCCCTGTATGGATGGGGATTTAAAAAAATATATTTGCTGTACTTTTTCTAGTGTAAATATAAAAAGGTATATTATAAAAATGCACATGAAGTTATGAGACTTTCCCAAGTCAAGAAATAACACTTTTAACTTTGAATTTTGTTTGGGAAAACAAAAAAAAACAAAAAAAATTGATTGTTTTTTAGCAGTGTTCGTCATTCCTGCATGGTAACTTGAGCTACATGACTAACCTGCTTCTGAGAAGGTTTTATCCTGGGTAAGAAATAGCAAACTAAAATGCATTCGGCCTAATGCATTACACATAAGTATTATTTTACATTATTTTATTTTTAACAGTTAATATTTAACTTTTAATGTAAATTAAAATAAATGTACATATAAATATAAGCTTGAGAATATATAAAGTTTTAACATTTTCTTTCATGCTCTTTAAGCTATATACATTATTTATTAATTAAATAATTAATAATTCAGTTGATTCACTTGTGTTAGTACAGTCACATATTCTTCCAGCTGCCTTCCTGAACTTTTGTGGCAGCAGCAGTATTTTTTTCCTGCCTGGCAAATGTTTAAATTCATGATATTTTTCATAATGCTATCTTGGGGCGTTTTCACACCTTGCTCATTTGGAGCATTTGTTTCAAACCTGGTGCGTTTTCTCCCTTAGTTCAGTTCGTTTAGGCATATATGAACACGCCAATCACGCTCAGATCCACACCAAAACAATCGCTCTGAGATCGCCTGAATAAGGTGGACTTGGCACAATTGTAAACGAACTCTGGGGCGGTTCTGTGGAGGTGAGAAAGCAATCCGACCCAACAGACCAATGAACCAAGCGCTATCATAATTCATAATGGGAAATGTGTTATATAGCAAGCAGCAGTGTCTGATTCTGTGAGTGAGCACATTAGTTATCGCAGTTGAAAACCAAATATATACAGTATATCAGGGGCGTTTCCAAGGGAGGCAGTGCCTCCTCAAAAAATTGGATGAGAAAATTGTCCATATTATAAAAATAAACCAACGCAAAATACACTAAAAAGTGTATAAATAACTTGTTTTTCTAAAGTAACAATGTCCAACTGCGACACTAGCAGGTTGAGTTACAGCGAAAGGCCATGCCCATTGAGTTAGAACAGACTCCCTAAAGCATGCGCTGGGTTAGGTGGGGGGTAATTCAGAAGGAATGGGGAAAAGTCACATGAGAGGAGGCAATGCCTCCATTGCGCTATGATTGGATATAGCTGGTTCGTGCGATAAATCCCGCCTCTTGTTTTCATGCAGGTTCACGAATCAGTCTGAATGAACAAAATGATGGCGTTTAATGGGAAGACTAATTAAAAAGTAAACCACTCAGCCATTTAGATATCACTGCTTTATGACATGTCAAAATCAAACTTGAAATGGACTGTCACTGAAAACATGATGACTAGGAATGTTTTTGTGAGCAATCGGCTTCACAAAAGCTTCACAGTTCCATCATCTGTGATTAGTGTTTACCGAGCTTGGTAACTGATGAAAATAAGACAGAGAGAGAGATAATATATACCTGTATATTACAAAAGTAATTGAAATAGCTTAACACAACAAATGTTTCAAGTGGTTTCCCCAAAATCAACTGGAAATGCAACTTTTGATGACTTCTGCTGTCTCAAAATCATTCAACCCCTTCATGGCAAGCATCTTTAGTATTTAGTAGAACACCCTTTTGCTGTTATGATCTGTTGCAAACGAGATGTATAACCAGACACCAGCTTCTGGCAGCGTTTCTGAGGAATCTTAGCCCATGCTTAGTCCTTGAGCAATGGCCTCCAGTTCAGTAATATTCTTGCTTTTGCGTGCTAAAAACCGCCTTCTTCAAATGCCACCAGAGATTTTCTATTGGGTTCAAGTCAGGTGACTGTGATGGCCACTGTAGAATCTTCCAGGACTTTTTCTGCAACCAATGCAGAAATGGATTGGTGGAATTTGAGGTATGATTGGGATCATTGTCCTGTTGGAACTTGGAAGGTCCAATGGCGCCCAATCTTCAGCTTCCTCGCTGACGGAATAACGTTTTCTCTTAGGATTTCCTGATACTTCAATGATTCCATCTTGCCTTCCACACGCTGCATGTTTCCAGTGCCAGAGAATGCAAAGCAGCTCCAACTGCTGATCCAATGCTGTTGTGAGGGTTTCTACTCAGGGGGTTGAATAATTTTGAGACTGTGGAAGTCATTAAAAGTTGAATTTGGGGAAACCACTTGAAACATTTGTTGTTGAGCTATTTCAATTACTGTTGTTTGAGTTGTTCATTGCAAACAGCTGAAAGTTTGTAAATGTTGACAATAAAACTAATTTGCAATGAGGGTTGAATCATTTCGATGACAACTGTATTACATACACATATAATTTATCAGTAAGGCCAGGAGTGGAGTGTTTGTGTGTGCCTCGACAGCGAACTTGTCAATACATCTTGATGGATGGAGGAAACTCTGACAAATAACAGTTTTACTCGCATGTGACTTACATAGACTCAT
Source organism: Phoxinus phoxinus (assembly GCF_949152265.1). NCBI lineage: Eukaryota > Metazoa > Chordata > Actinopteri > Cypriniformes > Leuciscidae > Phoxinus > Phoxinus phoxinus. Next base: position 6,909,676 of record NC_136890.1, on the reverse strand, counting down.
TTTGGTACGTTTTGAAATGTTGCCTGTGTGAGCCTAGCCTGGTAATACCAAACTCTGCTACTTCGCTTTGCTTCATAGACAGAGTCTGGCATGGCATCATTGAAAAGTGTTTTCTTTAACGCGGGGGGGCGCTCGTCTGAAGTATAAAATCATTGGTTACCCGTAAGCCAATCACATAACGTTTGGTTATGCGCCAGCTCAGCAGCATCGAACTGCCACTGTAAACACATTATAAATAATGCGAAAACGAAACCATCGAGAGAAATACCGGAGTGAACATGGCTGTCAATGACTTTTGTAGATTATGTGATGTAAATCTACGCATCCACGGCACAATCGGGGCCTCTAAACTATTATTTGACAGTAAAGAGAAACAGGAAAATATTTGCAGCCAACTGTCAAAGTTAGGATTAGTTATGTCAAACACAGCTCTGTTCATTTTGAGTCTGTCCGAAATGCTGCAACTTAATTGCAAGATTACAGCATGACATGGCAATATTTACGAACTGGAAAAAAAAGGAGACACTGACCTGTCAAAAGGGTGCCAGTTCGAGCTCGACAGAAAAGAGACCTAGATATCACATATCGACATCACCTCCATTCAAAATGTTTACCAAACACTCTTCTTGTTCGTCCTTCAGTTTGGAAATGCCGGGAATATTCTCCACAACAGAGCGAATTTCATCCCTTGTCTCCATATCCGCGGTCGTTTTCGATTTCCCCAATCTCAAACTCGGCGCTTAGCGTCTACGTCACGGCTCTCAGCCCACCCTCTGTTCGTTGATTGGCCGGCTGTTTTCAGGCCGGAGGAAAACTGAGAGACATGTCGATGTCTCAGACTAAGTACAGAAGCGAAATGAAATTGAGCGGAAGTACGATGTCTGATGTAGTCAGGCTTGTGTGAGCCAACCAAACCAAGAAGAAAATGCAACATTGTAACAAATTAAATTCCTGTTTCGTAACAAAGCAAATTATCTACATTTCTTGGAATGCCCCTAATCTTCAGTGAATCCGAGAAGTGAATAAAACGGACTCATTTTAAATCATCTTGAGGCCTCCTTTGAAATTTGTTCCTCAGGCCTCCTAGTGGGCCCTGACCCCTGGAACCACTGGTCTAGATGGGTTGCTCACTAGGTTTTAATGCACATAAATGCTCTCATTAGGTTTTGATGCCCAGGCCAGAAATGCTGTCTGTACATGCAGGAATGCTAGTGCGTTCAAAACGACATTATGGCGCAACCTCAAGTGTTATTGATGCCCAGAAATGCTATCTATATAAACCGTTATGCAATTATACTCAAAATTACTCTGTATGTAGGCTGGTCACTAGGTTTTAATGGCCACAATTGGATTTTGGATATGCTCAGTGTATGTTTTTAGGTCTAAAAGTTTTCTCTCTGTCATAGGAGAATCTAAAGATCAACATTTCCTCCAGTGCTAAAATCGTGCAAGACATGAAGAGTAAGTGTTTACCTCATGTTTGTGCTACTGTATTTACTCTGTAATGCATATCCTCTTTCCTTCACATTTTTGTTGTTTTTCTTTTATTAGACCGTATGAAGTCATTACTTCATGATGTGAGTGAGCTGCAGTCCTGTCAAAATAACATGGACACGCTCAGTAAGAAAGCCAGCAGTGAGAGGTAGGTCCATTCTGAATGCTCTAATCTACAATACCAAAGACATTATATTGCTTGACCAGTATGATAATGGTTGTATGTTTTGTGCAGGTCTCAGTGCAACAAACAAATTGAGGCCATAAAAGAGGAATGCAATGGGAAAATGGCAGCTGCCAAACTGGAAAAGCAAAGGGCGTCTGAAAAGGTAGCTCCACTGGTACGGCTATGAGGGGGAAAAAATGGCCTTAAATAGTTCCTTTATTGTGATTCTTATTTATTTAGTGTCTCTTACTGACATAAACTGTCCTTCACAGAATGCTGATGGTTCAATGCCGAAAATCTCTGTTTCAAAAGCCAAATCTGATGTTCCCGCCACAAACCATTCAAATAAAAGTGTGGCAGAACTTCCGAACGGCAAACCAGATGTGAATTCACAGCCCAAAAATGATGCTAAGGTCCAAACCAATGAGTTAGTAGTGGAGAAAAATGAAGAAGGTAAGAGTTGCCTGTTTGAGCGTGGTTTGTAAATGGTCTATATATATGGGTGAAGGACCTCATTTAATGCAAGTCCGATAACTTAAGAGTACTAGCTAGGCCTGTAACGTTGGCAGTTTCTTTTCTTTTTTCTTTTTTTTGGAGTGGCTGGAATTAATTATAGCCTATTATTCACGCAACAAATACACAATGCAGAAATTATGGCTGTATTGTGATTCTTGAACATAGAAAACAATAGAAATAATACGAAATTTTGAAACCAAGCCAAAAAAGTTTAAATGTATTTCCCCACAAAGATAAATTCGTCATATATACCGTTCTGCGATTTGAGAGGAATGTGGGACAGGAGCAGGACAGAGTCCATCTCTAGTCTAAAATCTTCATTTCTTCTCCTGAAAAAAGGAAAGTCTGATCTTCCGCTGGTGCAAGAGTGACATTTAGGATATAGTATATTTGATTTTGCACTGCCAGAAAAAATTATTACAGGCATGTATGCAAAAAAAGGTCCGTCCTACAGCTAATATAGTAATTAAAAATGAATGAAAGGAAGAAACGTTTATAATCCCCTGCAAAAATGGGTGAGACGTGAGTGAAGATTTGGTAAAAGAAATGACAGTCCATTTTCAGTGGAATAACTGATATGAGGCGACCTGATCGCAAAACAGAATACAAAGCCGTCAAATGGCTTAAATTGATGGGCTCATGTACCTTTCTCATTCCTCACGTATCCAAATGTTTGTGATGTAACATTTAATTGCTTACCTATTATTTATTTTGTGAACAAAGCTTTGTGCTTCACTCGTGTTGTAATTCATGTAAAACTGCATTCACATACAAACCACAGTGGTGGGGCGGTTGTCAGGTTGAACAGCAGTCCTAGCACAAGAAAACCTCTCCACAATAAACCACATGATTTTCATGCCGGTAGCACAATGAGTACCCGTATCGGCAGATGAATATTCACTCCATCTCTTCTCTAAACGCACATTATTAATCGTATTTCAAATGTTTCAGATCTTCCGGTGAAACGACAGACTTCTCTCTGATGGCGTATGCAGGACTTTTCCAATCCTTTAGTGAGCTTATATTCCTTAGATGACTAGAACCAAGTACTCGTCTTGTATCTTTTCTTTTTTATTAATCTGTTCGGATAAATACTTGGAATTACGTCATAATATGGAAGAAAATGTTTTTTGCTCCTTCCGTTACATCACAACTTTAATCTTTTCACTTACTGTAAACTCGTAATAACATTGAAATTTGCTTCCCAAGCATGCTGTGTAAAAATACATAATTTTTATAATCATACTTTTTTTAATTCATAAATTCAGATGTAGCAGGTGTTTAGGATAAAATTTCTTTTTAAAAAATTTGAACTAAAAAATTAACTTACACATTGTTTTAATTGGAATACCTCCCATTTGGTCGGGCGGCGGCATAATGTTTTGTCGCACAACATTATCTGTAAAGCTGCTTTGAAACAATGATTATGTTTACATGAACCCTCATATTAGGCTATATTGCGATTAAAGGAACACTCCACTTTTTTTGGAAATAGACTCATTTTCCAACTCCCCTAGAGTTAAACTCTAGTCCATAGAGTTTTACCGTTTTCGAATCCATTCAGCCGATCTCCGGGTCTGGCGGTAGCACTTTTAGCATAGCTTAGCATAGATCATTGAATCTGATTAGACCGTTAGCATTTCTCTCAAAAAAATTAGCAAAAAGTTTCGATATTTTTCCTATTTAAAACTTGACTCTTCTGTAGTTACATCGTGTGCTAAAGACCGACAGAAAATGTGTGCCGTACCATGGGTGCAGCAGGCGCAATGATATTACGTAGCGCCTGAAAATAGTCCCCAGCGCGGTAACTTCCAACGTGACCGGCACTAAGTTTGTAATATCATTGCGTGAATGGGCCTTTAAGTCTTGTCAGTTGTTGTTGTTGTTTTTTTTAAGAAAAACTCAATTCTCCAGCATGTCAAGTCACATTTATTTAGTGCTTTTTACAATACAGATTGTTTCAAAGAAGCTTTACAGAGATAACATGTTTAACAACATTCTGTCTGCTCCTCTAAGATGCTGTGATTTTACAAGACTCACCCACCCCCACCTCCAAACGGACCAATAAGAGTGAGACTCTTAACAGACCAGCCAATGAAGAAGGTCCAGAAGCAGTGGTGGACATTAAAGGACAGGCTTCAAAGGCCATAGGTGGGGTAACGGAGATAATCCAGCCATTAAACCACAACACACACACATTACTAATTTGATCTGTCTTCATGCAGATACTGTGCTGGATGAAGCAGGGATTTTAGACCCAAAGGAAAATGACATCGGGATTGGAGACGAGGAAGAGGAAGATGTCAAAATTGGGGACAGGAACGAGGAAGACGCAGCAAATGGGAAGGAAGACGCCGTTATGTACGACAATGAGGGCGAGATAGAAAAACAGCTCTCTAAAATTAAAGGTGGTCTTCAGCATCATGATCATCACACAATCATACATTTAGACTTTTTTCCATTTTAAAATGACTGTATAAAGATGTTAGGAAATTTCAAGTGTTAAACTTTTTTTGGTAGCTTTTATAAACTGAAGGATGACGTATTTTATGTGGTATTTGACAGCAAGTCAATTGACAAAGTTGTGAATAATCATCATTATAGGTCAAAAGTACTTTTGTCCCATGCAATAAGATTACGAATAATTTTCTTGTTTCTACAGATGAAAATCAAGGTGCAGGTCTAGATCCAGAGGAAAATGAGGTTAATTATATCGGTGATGATGACAACCAACCGGAGTCTGAGGACGAGAAGCAGGCGGAGCTCGCAGGGATGTAACAAACATGATCACGACGAGTCTGCTGACAGCTACATTTTCTTCAGCTGAAGACTGTCACAAACCCTTATTAGTGACCTCCCAACAGCTAAAAAGGTGGGAGAGGAACAGACGTTTTAAAGGTGGGAGAGGAAACCTGCTGTAAAGACTCATTTGTGCTGGTGAATACTGAACTACTGTGTAATGAAGGATATGATTTTATGTCATTAACAAACTATCTCATGTCTTACCAGGACAGGCATATAGAAGACATTATTTTGCTAGTACTGATTTTAGTTTAAACTTGAATGTAACTACTTATGACAAGCCTTTAAATTAATGCATCATGGTGAATTTTCCCTACGTCAAACCTCTTCTTAAATGTAAGATGCTTTGCTCTTGTACACAAACAACTGCTGATTTATCACAAAAACGGCTTTATCTTGTCTTTACGGTTCATGATCCGTTTTGACGAAACTGGATGTCAACATTTTAGCTGCTGAAAACACAGGAATATTAGATGTTTAGACTAAAAGACACGTTACTCTTCACTCATTTAATAACAGTGCAATCCAGGCTTTTATTTGCTGTAAAATAATATTTTTTATGTTGATTTAAGAATTTTTTACATTTTCATGTTGGGAACTGGAATATGTTTTTGAAAAATATGGGTTTCTTACTGAATTTATGATCTCATAATAAAAATGTTTTTGTTGCGCTACTCTACCTATTGTGTGCATTCAATGGGTTAACCATGTAGATGAGCAATGACTGTTGACATTTTATAATGGAATGCTAGTGTACCACGTACAGTACGGCATGGTACAGGCTGCATTGTCATAGGACCTCACTAGGTTTCATATTAATTTAGCAAGTAACATCCGGTTATCACAGAAGTAGTCCATTTGCAATTTTGTGTAAAAAATTTCAACTTTGGCACTATCAAATAATAGGTTAAGAAGATTACTATTGTAATGCTCTCCTGGCTGGTCTCCCAGCTTGGTCTCCTGTCAAACCTCTGCAACTGATCCAAAATGCTGCAGCTAGAGTGGTCTTCAACGAGCCGAAGAGAGCACACGTCACTCCTCTCCTCACTAAATTGCACTGGTTGCCGCTCGCATCAAATTCAAGTCACTGATGGTTGCCTACAGAACAACCACTGGCACTGCTCCCTTGTACCTTAACTCATTACTTCAGACTTATGTGCCATCCAGAAACTTGCGCTCTGCAAGTGAGCGGCGTCTTGTGGTGCCATTTCAAAGAGGCACAAAATCTCTTTCTCGGACCTTTACCATGACTGTTCCCTGCTGGTGGAATGATCTGCCTAACTCAGCCAGAGCTGCTGAGTCTGTAGCCATTTTTAAGAAATTGCTGAAGACGTATCTTTTTCGGCAGCACTTGATCAAGTAATACTCACACTTTCTCCTCTATTCTATCTATCTATATATATAAAAAAAAAAAAACTACGTTAGATTGAACTGCGAAGGGTCATAGCACTTACATACTGTTGTCCTACTGCTAGTTTAATTGCTTCTATTGTTCTCATTTGTAAGTCGCTTTGGATAAAAGCGTCTGCTAAATGAATAAATGTAAATGTAAAAGATGTTATAAATCATAGCTAATATATGGCTCTATCATCACTCTGGAAATAGAAAAATGCACATGGTTGGATATATCCATTTAGTGTGATCTGTGGTGTGCTGCACATTTTGTCAATGCAATAGGACAGGTCATGGAGGTATTCCATGCATACTGATCATTTATTATACCGAGCATAGTGTATATTCTGCTAAATAATAGTATGCCATTCTGAACTAGCCTAGATGCTAGTTAATATAAACATCTCATAACAATATTTCATGCTCTATGTCTATAATACATGACATTTTAAGGACCTATCTCTCTGTGCCTTCTTGAGTTTCATGACAGAACTTTGTATTAATGTGAGTGGCAGCAATGCTGATGCAATAAACTGTAGTAGTAATGTCACACAACTTCTTACAAGCACATTCACTTTTTCCCCGCCATTGATGAAAATGACCATAATTTTTAGCCGCGTTTCCAACGAAATTACCCGGGACAATTTGTCCCAGGAACTTTTTTCCCCCAGTCCTGTTGCTGTCTGCGTTTCCATCGCGGTCTAACGTACCGTGAAAATTAGGCAAATTAGTCCGGTGACACAGGACTGCGCGCAACTTTCCAGTTCTTACTGGATTTCGTCCTCCGCATATAAGCGTAATGAAGCCTGAACCTCGTTATCTGTCCATCGGACGTATTTTTTTATTTTAATAAACCATTGTTGGTTTAAAACAATGTTGATTTGAATAGCAAACAACTCTTACTTAACGCACCTCAATAGACTTTTAAAAATGGTGGTTGAAATAAAATGCTGCTTAGAGGCAACCAATCAAAATGCTGCGTGAACTCAACCAATCAGCATGTTCAGTGCCCAAGTCCCACCACCGAAAGTTCCTGAACTTTGAAAAAGTACTACCTCGCGAGCAGGGACTTTCTGAGGGGGACATTTTAACCCGGAACTTTATTTAGACCCTAGTTCCTGCGGTGGAAACACACCGAGTTCTACCCCAAAGTCCCTAGTTCCTGGGGAAAGTTCCTGCGGTGGAAATGCGGTTTATGAGATAACGCTTTCCTGTCATTGATGGAAATTTCCAGCTTTCCATAGGGGGTGCTATGACACATCTTTTGAATGTATGTTGAATCTCCTGTTCAAAAGACGTGAAGAAGAAGCAGAAACAAGCGTTAGCTTATGTAAACAAATGCATTTGTAAAATGACGTTAAAAAACATTAAACAGCATATAAATCAGAAACTGCCTAATGTTACTGAATGAAATGTCGACCAAGGATGAGCTATAGGACTGTGAAGCTTTGAGGGTGTTAATGGACTCGATCTACTCCATCTATGTTTTGATCATCCTTCTGAATCCGATCTGGATGTAGTCTTTGACAAAAAAGTTAATTCCAGGCTCGGAGAGCTGTATGACAAGGCTATCGTCGCATCCACAATCCACTGGTATTCAGTGCTTTGCTGCAGGCAGCTCTTTCGAGTGGCCTCCAAAACAAATGAAGAGCTGCTCAGAGAGCTTGAACTGTCTAGAGTGCTCAATGCAAATCCGTAATGCACACACAGGGCAGAGCAACTGCAGAGCATGTAGTTCCCTGCAGTCGGCTCTTCAGGAGAAAAAGATTGTTGGCAGTGTCGAGGGGTTCAACTATCTTGCAGACTTCGGAAATCTTATAACCAGGTCATTTCTGCTGAACAGGTATTATCAACCTGATGCTAAAAAGCTGTGGCCGTATAGACAAGTTAATTCATCGGTTCCTCGTTTTCATGTCCTGGACCAGATAACTTACTCTTTCCACTTATGGGCATAGAGGTGTCTAATAGAAAGAGCCTGTTCCTATGTGTTTGCTTCTAGCACTCGCTGGGGTAACACATCTGATGTCGGCAGTCTCCGCTGAGCAGCCAGACATGCAGATTCCACAACTACAGATTGTACCCTCCGCTTGAGAGAGAAGATCCCTCCTCAGTGGGATGGTCCAGGAGGTGCTGTCAACAGTTCCACTAACTCCAGGAACCATGGCTTATTGAGCCACTCCTGGAGGGGATTGGGTCACGGAGAAGAATAGTGGGCATTGAGATTTGAGTGTTTCCTCTTCTGCTTCCTCGACATGTTTTATATCATTTTGACAGTATGAGGGTGCAGCCACCATTCTCCAAGGACTACAGTCCCCCTTAATAACAGGTCTGCGCCACAGTTCACATGGCCAGGAACAAGCACAAGTGGACTGGAGAGGAGATGTCGATAGGTAGTGATAGTAATTTCAAAACACTGCTTCATGAGTTTTTGAAGCCTTTACGAATCTTTTGTTCCCAATCAGTGTTTTGGAGCGTGTATCAAACTACCAGGGTCACGTGATTTCAGTAAACGAGGCTTCATTACGTCATAACTGTTTCGAAACACTTTGAAATACTTCGAAATTTAAATGGTTCACCGCTGGGGGCAATGATCTCTGTCAACCCAGGAATCATTGAGAACCGATCACTGAGTCACTGAGAACCAATGAACAATTGTCTGTGGGTTTTTACCTGATCTCTGATCAGTTTTATACATTTGTAGACGTTTTAATTAGACATTAGTATAATTCAAATGAATAATGATAGTTAATGTCTTATTGGCCTGTTTAGCTGAGCAATTCATAGAACAAACAATACAAACCCTGACAATAACTAAAATAACATATATACACTTGATAATCTTATTAGATGATTAGATCATTTCATTTGAAAGACTGAAAGACATACACTGTTTTGACCACTAGGGGTCACCTGGAGACGGGTGTCAGATTGTTTCGAAGCCTTGACACAATACGGCTTCAAACGTACATTTGCTTCAACTGTTTCAGTGTTCCACGAAGCCTCGATCTGCCCGCCCCTATCGATAGGCAAGAAGGCTCCACACCAGCCTCTGTAGGGGCCATGAATTGACACCACCTTTGCGATTGATGTCTGCCAGCATTTGCATGTTGTCTGTATGATTGAGAATGTGGTGGTGATGAACCTTTGGGAGGAAGAACTTGTCCCATTGCCACACCCTAAAGACTTAGCATCCTGTTTTTCAAGGGGGCTAGGGAATCTAGCGTGTTGGGGACCTCCGCGATAACCCCCAGTGCTGGCTTGTGCCAATAGATGTAATAGGGTGTATCGATGATAGCCAGAGATATCGTCAAAAGCATCAGTTATCTGCGATGTTATGTTCCCTGTGTGTTTGTGTATTTTTTCTCTTTTCCTAATGTGCTTTTGTTTTTATTTGTTTCTATGTTATTCTTAGGTTGTGATCATTGGCTGTCCATCAGATACGTGATGTGACGCCACACATCAGAACTGACGATCCACCAATCCGCAGATGTTCTGCCGGTTTAAAAGGCCCATTGACAAGGAGTGAGGAGATCAGCGCCAGATCTCAGTCAACACCCATGCCTTGAGCTGTCTGTCGAACCAAGATCACGTTAATGTTTATGCCTATGCTGTGGTTTTGAGATTAGTGGTTTTCAACATTAACTGTCTTCCTGGCTGTTTCTGCTACTCGCACACATGGCAACAGTTGTATCTCACGTTAATGTTGCGCAATCATCCCGTAACCGTTTACATCTTTAAGCACATAACATGTGATATCAAGAGAATTGGGCATTTCCAACTAATGTACTAAATTATTATTAGGGCCAAGCAAGGAAGGTGCGTAGGCACCTATTGTAATCGTCAGTGTTCTTATTATTCTTTCGCTTCTTCTTCTTGTTCCAGGGGGCAAGGGAATCTAGTGTGTTGGGGGGCTCCGCGATAACCCCTAGAGCTGGCTTGCGTCGATAGACGGTGATATGGTGTATCGATGATAGCCAGAGATATCGTCAAAAGCATCAGCTATCTGGGATATCAAGAGGATTTGGCATTTCCAATTAATGGCCAAGCACGGAAGGTACGTAGGCACCTATTGTAATTGTTAGTGTTCTTATTATTCTTCCGCTTCTTTTTCTTCTTCTTCTTCCGCTCTTGAATCTACAGCAGCCCATAACACAGCTTGCAGGAAATTTGGCACACAAATAGAGGACAGTCTGAACATTAACCACAGTGATTTTGGAGTCTCTAAATCAAAACCTTTGAACTGTAAGGGCTAGAAACAAATTAGGGGCCAAGCACTGAAAGTGCGTAGGCACCTATTGTATCCTTTCCCATTCTTATTAGGGGCCAAGCACCGAAGGTGCTGAGGCACCTATTGAAATTGTTGGCGTTCTTATTCTTCTTCTTTCGTTTCTTCCACTCTGGAAGTCTATGGCAGCCGTGCATTTCACACCTAGGCCTTCAGTGATGTCCAACCTGAATTAATAACTTTTAATAGTGTAGCAGCGCACGCACATACTCTCTATAATTGTTGTGAAATTCCTGTTTTTATTTTGCTCCGGCAGTTATAGGGTTATTGCGGTGAGTTTGGGAAAGGCCGGGTAGAGAGAAACGAGCGAGTGAGTTCGGCTTTTGTGTTAGTGTGCATTGGTTCTTGTGTTCCGATTATAAGTTCAGAAACGGATCCTCCCTTGTCTTGTGCTTCAATGGTAATAGTATTAATGTTTGAAAAAAAAGTTGTTTTTATCATAAATTGACAAGAAAAATTAGGAAGAAAATAATCAAACGGGGGCCAAAAATGCATTATACTCACCAAAATTACTGATTCATTTTTACACAAAATCCATCCTAATTTCTTTCCTCAAAAAGACTTAAATTAATTGGTTGTACAGGTTGTCTGTGCGTTTCAGTCCCAACAACCTTTTCAATCGCCATCGAGGCTAACTAATGTACTGAAAGTCCAGTCCATCCCGTCGTATTTCTGACATAAGTTTTTATTCGCTTTAGTGCTGAGAGTGTCTGCTCGACAGAAGCAGTAAACAGGGAAAACACTGCAAAACATGACGATGTGTACAGCTGACACAAGCTCTCACACAGATTTTTGAACGATATCAATGAGATCAGCGGGACTTTTGCCTTCAAAATCAGTCCTGGCATACATTGCAGTCAGTTCTGTTTTTACCCGGGACAGATCGATAGAGATCCGTGACTCTGCGTAAGCTGAATTAAGCTGAATAAGGGATTTTTTCCGGTAGGTTTGAACCTGCTGGTGGTCGAGGAAGGAAAGAAACATTCATTTGTGGGTTGAAAAACTATGAAATCTACAGGAATATATTTTAGTTTACGCAGTTCGCTACAGATGCGGTTAGCTAGCTTTGACTACCAGTAATAGTACACGCTCTGACCATCCAATCAGAAGGCGTGAAAATGCCTACGTTATTGTATTTCCTGCTAGATGGCCCCAGTGCAGTCAACTCGAAATCTGATTGGCTGATTAAATCTGAATAGTTATCTGATTGGTTAAAGCAACAGTTTCATTGCCATTCATTTTAAGCTACAGGTGCCCGCAGTATCGATTCTGAAGGCCTCGAGGCAGATAAATTTGACCCTGGCAACACATGATGGCTGAAATATGATTGGATAAAAGAGCTAAAAAATAGATAAACTACTGGAAGCAGCGCAACCAAGAGAAAAGCTATGAAATTAAGAGAATGGACTATTGGGAATAATTTAATACTCATTCATAAAAAAATATGTATTAAAGTGCAAGTCAGTGATTCCTTGCTGCAGAGAAGGCCTTGCTGGCCCTGATCGCAGCCCATAGACCCGCTTGTGGGAAACTTATGAAATTTGGCACACTGGTAGAGGACAGTCTGATCTGTCACCATAGCAAATTTGGAGTCTCCAAATCAATCCCTTTAGCGCCACCAACTGTCCAAATTTGCACTCATGTTTATGCTAATAACTTTTGAACCGTTAGGGCTACAAACTAAAATCTTTTCCCTCTGATTCCTTTCCTAAAAACGAGTTGATTGCATTTTCCGTCATGATAATTTTTCAACTTTTTTGAACTCGTCCTAGAAGGTTGCTCCGATTTTCACGAAAATTGAACCAGATCATCTTCCAGCCATGCAGACAAAAAGTTATGCATTTCAAGTTGATTTCATTTTCTTGAATACCGCGCAAACATATTTTCCATAGCGCTTGCGAAAACTGACTAAGGCTGTATCTCCGCAACGATTTATCGTATTCAGACCAAACTTGGTATATGTCATCACAAGCATAACCTGAGAATACATGCTGTGTTTCGGCGCAGTGCCACCTACTGGTCTGGAGATACAAAAATGGCTATTTTTGCGTTTAACTTCTGATCCGTTTGTCCAAAAAGCATAAAAGTGGTCTTGTTAGATTTGTGGCGTCATGTCGAGTCTAATATCCAACTTTCCCATATCATGGGAACTAAAAGTTATGGTTTTCGTGTAGATGGACGAAACCATTTTCGAATACCGCAGCAGCAAAGTTGACGCATCATGCCAAAATGACCATTCAGGCTTTATCTCGGCAATGCCTTGACATATTGACACCAAACTTTGTATGTGTCAATGTTCCCTCACTCTGACAACATCACATCAATTTTGTAATTGCGCCACCTATTGGTTGAAAGTGATAATCCATTAAATCATAAATTTAATTACTGTTTATATGATTTTCAGGCCATTTTAAATGAAGAAAAACCTACTTTTTTTAATTCCTCTTAGGCTGCTCCAATTTTCACAAAAATGGATTCAGATCATCTTCAGACCTTGCATACAAAAAATTAAGGAATTCAAGTTGATCCGTCAAACCGTTCTCATATAACAAAAGAATTAGATGAAGGGCATGTGGATTTTAGGCTACATCTCTGCAATGCTTTAGCGTATTCTGACCAAACTTGCTGTGTTATGACAACACTGACCTGAGGGTATCTGCACAGTTTCAGCGTTGTGCCACCTAGTGGTCTGGAGATATATAAAATGTAGAATTTTGCTTATAACTTTTGAACGGTTTGGCCAAAACTGATCTCTTTAGATTCGGTGCAGCATGCCGGGTCGAAAAATAACCAATTTTTCCATATTGGTCATTTTGGACATCGGCCATTTTTCATTTTGTTATAAAATGCTATATTTTAAATGAACACATTGGTGCATTATTACTAAACTCTGTATGTGTCATCTGCACCATGCCCTGAAAGAACTTCAAAAAGTTTAGAGACAGCGCCACCTTGTGATCAAAAGTTAAAATGAAATTTCAAAGAATGCTAATAACTTTTGTTTAAATTAGCCTATTGTAAATAAACTGGTCTAAATAGATTCATTGGGTCATGCCATAACATTGATTCCAATTTTGCCGTAGTCGGCCAAACTTCCTGTTCGCCATTGTGATTTTCTTTAAAGGCCTACTTTTTCTAACTCCTCCTAGACCGTTGGTCCGATTTTCACGAAAATCGAATTGTATCATCTTCAGATCATGCCGGCAAAAATGTTGTCATTTTCGTATACCGCATCAACAAAATTGATGGCATGATGCCAAAATGACCGAGGCTGTATCTCCGCAATGCTTTGGCAAATTGACAAACAAACTTTGTATGCGTCATTGTCACCTTACTCACCTACATTAGTTTCGTAACAGCGCCACCTATTTGTCAAAAGTGACAAACCATTAAATCATATTACTAGTGACTGTATTTATGATTTTTCAGCCATTTTGCCTAAAATCATTTTAACCCTCTGGGGTCGGCGTTCGCGCCGGTGATACCAGCTCGCTTTTTTTCTTATCAGTGCAAAAGAGACTCAAAATACTATGTTGATTTTGATCTTACATATACATCATTCAAAACTGTTAAATGTCTATTTATTTGTGTACACTCATAATAAAAACAAAATGTTCTACTTTTCGTGAAATAAAGAAAATAAACATGATGCACGTTCTGCCGTCTCTCAGTGTGAAGTTCATCCTGAAACGCGACAGAAAAATGAACTGTAACTCAGTGAATACTTGCCACCTACACGTGAGAGTTATGTATTTATAAAGCTTGGAGTCTTTGTTTTTAAATGGTGTAATTCATATTGGAAACAAATATTCTCTGTTTAAGTAATCCGAATGAAAGCAACGAGAGGTACAGTTTCTCAAACGAGTGGTAATTATCTCTAATGTGACCACACTCGTGTGCGTAAGAGCAATTGACATGCAAATCGTCCACTCAGACATGTAAACGCCCTCATCTCCTCTAAACAAAGCATGAAGAGAGAAGAGAAACTTCATTATTTTGTTGCTTTTCATCCAGTTTGGAAGACACTGGATTTACCTCAGAAGAAGAACGCGATTTGAAGATACGATTTTTAAGGTAAGACATGTAGGCCTATTCCCATTTATAATACGGTAGTTAGCATGTTATTGATGCATAAACTTCACATTGTACTAGTTGAACTGGTGTCAGATTAAAATTTATGAAATCAATGGAAACATGTTGAAATATGAACTATAGACAGGTAGGCAACCTTTCAATGATAAATATAGCCTATGTACGACACAAGGATGTTTTTATGTTCGATAATAAAACAGCATGATATAAAAGTAGGCTAGTGTGAAATTTACGATCCATATTATAATGTTTAGACTAGTGTTTACTGTTAAATGCTGTGTTCGTTGATATCTGCTCAAACTTGGGTATTTATAATGTGCTAACGATAATGTTTCATAGTTTGGAGCGGCTTGATCGCTTCAATAATGCCTTTGAAAAGCAAAACGCGCCAAACATTAGGCTTCATGTTTTTACTAGTTTTACTATGAAATCTCATTTCATAACGTCTAAGGAATATATTTATATATATATATTTCTCTAGTGTAGTGTACTGAAGTGTTCCTTTTTAATAATTTATAGGCTGCCCTCTATAGGCCATTGTTATTATTATTGTATGCAGCCCCACAAGTATATGCCTACAAGGCACAACAACCCTGGTGTTTATTACATAAATATTTTACATTTTAAATCGCAATTTTAAAAATGTATTCCCAAAATCGTGCAGCCCCATAGTGGCCCTGTCCCAAATGGCGCACTTTATGTGGACTTTCGGTCTTGTGGACTTAAATTGCGCGTGCTCGCCGAGTCTATGAGTCCGTAGGCCGTCCCATTCATCATTTTAACGCTCTGAAGTGTGCTCAGCAGCGCCCCCTTTGTACCCTTGAAGCGGTCTTCCGCGAAGCCCGCATAGATGCAGGCTTCACGCACTTTAACTACCCAGGAATCCTTGCGAAAGGCCAATCAGACAATGGATGGGAGGAGCTTTCGCTCACGGACAATTGTTAACATGGCTGAGAAGAAAATATTTAAGTGTAAATATCATTATGGTTTGTATGACCTAGGTGTACATTTTACCAGTTGTTACCTACAGTTTATACAAACTTTATGGTCATCAACCAGTGGTTGACGTCTCAAACATAAATATAAATATATATTTATATTTAATATAAACATAAATATCTTGCTGAATAGGCTACGATCGCATTATGATTCATTAAATAAATAGAACCGAATGTCAGGGCTTTACTGAGTCGTGTAAATGTAGAAATATAATATTTAAACAACAACCGGACCGTCTTCCTATTTCCGGCGTGACGATCGAGTCTGTCCCAAAAATACCTCTCAATGCGCCCTCGTGCACTCGCGCCAAGGGTCCTATAGGTCTGCACTACATTACGTCACCAAAGTGTGGACTCTGAGGAAGTCCACAAGTCCAGAGTGTGCCATTTGGGACAGGGCCAGTATCTCTTGATATCAGCATGTTCACAGTTGTTTCGGTTTTCTTTTTTCCTCCTTTTTTTTTTACAGGGACCAGATGCCACTGATGGAGTCCTGCTGACTTAAACATTCACATGAGTCTCTGTACATGAACATGGTAAAATGAAAAATCAAACAACATGGAAATGACAGGTATGTACTATGTTTCAGGAATGGCACAAAGGTGTGATCAGTGTGTTCAATGATGTGCTTTTTTGTCCTTTGTTGTGTATCTTTGGATTATGTTGTGTTGTAAATAAATCCAAAACATGTAAATAATATATCATAATGATAGGGCTTGATAGCACCTAATAGGGCCATTATGGGAGGGTCTTTGTCTTTCTCAGGTGTGAAACACTCAATATTCATGCTTGGTTCAAGCCTCATCTCATACAGCTTTCTTACACAAAACATGTCTTACAAATTTTTAATCAATATATTGTTTTATCTGAATGAGTATGCAGGATGATTTTCACATAGTTTTGAAGCAAATATTCTAGGCTACGTGATACAATTTTCAAAAGTCTTGTGAATGTTGCACATTTAAAACAGACTCTCATTTGCAACTTTATTTTGCCAGTTCTGTTGGAATTATCTTTTTTTACATGAAGCAACACAACATCTTTTAACATCAGCGATCTAGCCTACGTTCACTTCACTTGGCTCAGCCTACGTTCACACTACTGCGCTAGCCTATGGCATCATCGTAACTGAACTTTCACCTCTCAGTAACATAAATCAGAATAATATCCAGAATATTTATCAAATTAAATTACAATGAAATTATAGTGATTTCCCTTACAGAATTCTAAACATATCTCTATTCTAAGAAATTATGAAATTATAAAATAATACTTCTAGGTCGCAACATGGAAAAAATAATCAGTATGGGTTTCATGGCCTTATTTCAGTGACACATTTTTTTCTTTCTTTAACAAACCACGCATAAACGCCATTATCTCAAAACTACAAACTTTTACATGCTGCTGACATATTATTGTAGCAAAGTTTGTTCTGAATACAGTGTAAAAAGACTTGAAAAAGCCATGAAAATGTCACAAGTAACAGAAATAAGCAGAAACGTCAGAGCATGTCAGAACACCTCCAGGCCCCAGAGGGTTGGTCTGATGCTCCCAGACATGCTGCCTTCTCTGTGCTAGGCCCCTTAATTGCTATATTATTATTATTATTAGGCTACTTTTGTTAAATTAATATTGCAATTAATTTCCCCTGCAATAATTTCAAAGTGCATCACTGCATAACGAACACACTGCGAGGATAATAAAAAATAAGTTAGATTAGCTTACATTTAAAAAACAACTTGTTTAACAAAGAACTTTAAAAAATATATATTTTTTTTTCATCTCTGAGAGAATATGCGCTGTTAATGCAGCGTCAAATGCAGTTTGTCCTTTCACTTTCTGTAGTGAATAATTGAATTCTTCACCGACATGACTCTCGTGCAAAGTTTGCACATTACTCATGTGATATCCACTGGCTTCACGGTTTATTATTAACGCTTGTGACGTCATGGACTGTCATCAGCCAATAAATTGACGCGTTTGTCACTCTGATGGTGTTCCCCATTGTGTCAATATCAGGCGTTAAAGTTCCACTTCAAAAGGTTAAATATCTTTTTTTTTCTTTTATTCAAACTGTGTATGTACTTGGTGTCAATCCCAATTTAATTCAGAGTATACATATATACAGGGTTGTGTAATAAATGCCAAGTGTTGTTGTAAACCAATTCTGCCTCAGGTTTCATTGTACCGTTTCACAAACCTAGAGGGATGTCTTGTGACTTGTCTAGTGATTTGTCAACAAGTGTCTTAATGTGACACTTGTGGGTTGACAAATCTGGATTAATGTCAGATATGCAAAAGAAATTAAATGTATGCAGGAACTGGGTAAGCAAATTTAAAAATGTAAAGTATATGTGAACAGCCATAGTGTTGCTGGCGCATTCGAATCAATGAATTGTATGTTTCAGCATTGTTTTCAGCATTAAGCATGAGCTATTTTTATACTCAAAAAATAACTTCTAACACCACAGTATTCACCTCAACAGAAGTTGCATAAAATCTCTAATGTATATAGGCTACATATCCTAGAGTATTTTAGTTTTTTTGGCTCAGTGATTCTAATCCAACTGTAAACCCCTGCTGAGAGTTCAGAAGGGTACAGTTTGTTTCACACAGGCTTGTAAAATTTGTTTTTTATGTTGAGCATTGTGGTGTAATGCTCTATTTAATAACTGACTGACATATGGTTTTTGAGTTTAGATATGGAAATGGCCATTTGTATCATTGAATATAGTGGTTTAAAAAAATGTAAATGAGTTTTAAGAAAATTAAGAGTAGAATATAAGCCTGATTCTCAAACGACTAGCCACTGCACATCTGCTTTATGACCAACAGGCCAACTTATACAATGTCTCTCAGTAGCATTTACATTTTCCTTGTTGGCTTTACTAATTGTTTCTTTTTCAAAGTTTCTTGCTCAAAATCTGATTTCAGCTTGGAAGGAGATTACTTATTGGGTGGCCTTTTCACTTTACATGAAATTGAACAAACAACACCCCAGTTCTCCCCAGAGACCACTGAATGTTTCAGGTAAGCAAGGACATTTTTATCAGCTGGGTTGCCTGTATTGTAAATCAAAGTAGCATATCCTCATAGTCACATTTATAAACTGAAACTTTAATTACATGCTATTAACTTCCTCACTGATGTTTTCAAGGCACAGTCCCTCAAGATCTGGCTATCAGATGTTGCAAGTAATGAGGTTTGCCGTTGAGGAGATTAATAACTCCACCACTCTTCTGCCCAATGTTTCTTTGGGCTATGAAATTTTTGACCATTGTTCTAATACAAAGAATTTCCATTCAGTCTTAAGTTTTATCTCAAATAATGGATCAATAAAACCTAAAGAAAAACTGAACAACTATCAGCCTAAAGTGATTGCTTTAACAGGGCCATTTGAAAGCACAAGAGCTATTACTATTGCACCACTATTCACAATGGACCGTATACCTATGGTAAGTTCAGCTTCTTTTTATAGTTTGCATAATGAAATACTTAAACACTTACTTACTGCCCTTTGTTCAGGACTACAAAGTTACTACAGTATAATGCTAATGAATTGTTTATAATATTTTGTTGTCTTCTGTTTCAAAGGTGAATTATGGAGCTTCTAGCTATGCATTAAGCGACAAAGTTAAATATCCTGCTTTTGTAAGAACAGTGCCTAGTAACAAAAACCTGATAGAAATGATTATTCACATCATTCAATGGTTTGGATGGAACTGGGTTGCCTTTCTTGGTAGCCAAGGTGATTACGGTTCAGACGGACTAAAGCTGTTTAACACGTATATAAGGAATACTGGCATTTGTGTGGCCTATCAAGAGAGTCTACGCCTAAACACAAACTACAGTCTAACACTTCAAAAGATTGATATGCTCAATATCAATGTCATTGTGGTTTTTGCTCTTCCACAATATGCAAGCAAAATTATCAAAGCAGCCATAGCAAACAACATCCAAGACAAAGTATGGATTGCAAGTCAAGCATGGGCTATGAATCAACAGCTTCCCAGAGAGCCAGGAATTGGGAAAATTGGCACAATCATTGGTATTACGGAGAGATTGTTGTCATTGCCTGGATTTCATGAATTTGTCTATAAAGACAGGAGATCAACTGATGTCACCCATAATGAAGAGAGTGAGATCCAGAGTAAGAGTAAGACATGTAATCAAGTTTGTGATTACTGCACATTGTTGACCGCAGAGGAGATTATAAATGAAAATCCCACATCCTCTTTTGCCATCTATTCTGCCATATACACCATAGCTCATGCATTGCATAAGGTTCTGCAGTGCGACATGAATGGATGCCGCAAAAACACAGTGGTAAAGCCATACATGGTAAGACAATTCATTTGAACTTTGTCAAGTTGATCAATATATTAATTACATTATTGAAGTAACAATGATTAATTTAATTAAATGTTCTTCATATGTTTATGAAATTGCATATTATATTATTTAATTATTATACAATAATTTAATAACTAAATAAAACAATATTTATATTGATTTGTTAAAGTTATAGTAGGCTAATATTATAAATTCTTTTTTTTTTTTGTAAAATAATGGGGGTACCACAACTCACCACAGCTTGTGGGAGAAATTAAGAAGTTGGATTTTCCACTCAATGGTCGTCAGGTGAAATATGATGATAATTATGATCTACCCATCAATTATGCAGTTGTGCTCTGGCACACTGATGTAAATCCTCCACAGTTTGAGATGGTGGGCACATATGATACATATCCAGAAATGACTTTTACAATCAACAACTCTCTCCTGCCCTGGCATAACAGTGGCTCTGTAAGTCTTAATTTGATGAGCCTTTATCTAAACATTTAGCTTTATAGATTCCATTTTTTCTCAATCAAATGTAAAATATTGACATCAAGACTATTAGATTGTTCTCTGTTAATTCATTTTTCATAAAGCTGACAAAAGATCTGGTAACACTTTATTTTAACGTGTCCTTGTTACATGTAATTACTACATGAATAACTATAAATGATGCATAATTACATGCAACTAACCATAAACCAAACCAGGCGCTCTCAACCCTGGTCCTCAAACAGCCACTGTCCTGCAGAGTTCAGCTCCAACCCTAAGCAAATACAACAGAAGCAGCTAACTAAGCTCTTCAGGATTACTAGAAAGCTACAGGCAGGTGAGTTAAGGTTGGAGCTAAACTTTGCCAGAAAGTGTCCCTCGAGGACCAGGGTTGAGAACCCCTGCTATAGCAAGTAGGCCTACATTTAGTTAATTAATATTAGTCAGTACTTAAATGTATAATCACACTGTAACAGGCAAACATTAAACTAAACTGTAACCAAAGATCTCTTTTTTCTATGTTTGGAAGCAAGATTTTAGAATTTTGGGGGGTGTTTAAGGGAATTATGTAATTTGTATTTTGCAGTCCATTTATGGAAATTGCATATAGTGTTCAGATGAGTTAATTGTTTAAGAATACTGACACAGTTTAGGAAAATGTGTAAAATCAGTTGAGAAAAACTTTAAAATGAATAACACATTTTCTTATTCTTTAAAGGTTCCTTTCTCAAACTGCTCTGCTGAGTGCAAGGAGGGATTTTCAAGGCAACCTGAAGGTTTTCATAGTTGCTGTTTTACATGTAAAGAATGCCCACCTAACAGCCATGTGGATTATTCTCGTAAGTACAAATTAAGTTTCCAAAAATTAAATGTTTATAAACATTACATTCAGTTCGTATATACAGTTCACATTTTTTTTTTGTTACGTTTTTTTTTTTTTTTTTTTACTCTTAGAAGTAATCTCACAATTATCAAAACCACAATGTTTAAAAAGGATGTGTGAGTGTGTGTGTGTGTGGTCCTGGTAAACCCTACATTCAGATGGAAATATCCATAATCATTCTCCTTGTGAGGCCATTTTTGGTCCTCATGAGGAAAACAGCTTATAAATCATACTAAGTGATGTTTTTTGAAAATGTTAAAATGCAGAACGTTTTCTGTGATGGTTTGCTTTAGGGGGTAGAACAGGACGTTTCCCAGTGATACGCTACTCAGTTTGACGTTCATCATGAGATGTTGCAACTGTAATTCCTCACCATCAGCATTAACAAGTGTATGTCTATCAACAAATCAATGTGTATATTGCTAATTTATAGCAGTGCACATTCGGGAACTGTATCATTAACTGTATAAGTACCAGCGTGTACATTACGTGAATGCGTGCACCTGAGACCCGCAGTGACGCAGTGATTGACAGCTGCTGTCAGACTCGCTGAGATGGAGAGTGACTGGAGTGACGAAAGTAGCTTTGCAACAGAGCGGTCATTTGAAGTCGAGGACTTTTCTACCCCACCTTCCCCTGAAGTGGAGGAATTGTCTGTAGACACAAAGCTAAAACCATATCAATTCGAGCCGCTAGCTCAAACTGCGGTGTCGCATCGCATTAACTCCCGCATCGCGATCGGCATCCGACGGTGCTAGCGAAGCAGCCGCTTAAGAGAGAATGGGTCCAGTATCTGAGTGGATTATTTTTACTATTGACCTACGTTAATCATATTTTGCCGCTATGTGAAAAAAAATATCCAGCAAAACGCACTGGAGGTTGTGGAGTCCATGCAGGAAGAGCAGCGTTTGGCACACAAGTGCATGTAAACACTGGCGCCTAATTTCCAAGTCTGGTGGAAAGTTATGCAGTCCAGCAGTGCTGTTGCAACCGGCAACACTACACCTACGTACCATCCTAACCACTATACTAAATACAGATAAAGCTAATGCTAAAAATCTACACTATCCTAACTGATGCAATACTATGCCACTAACTAACTATGCTAATTAACTACCTAGGCTACACAAAATAATCTAAATAACTATATAAATGCTATGCTAACTAGATGCTAAAATACGCTATCCTGATCGTTTTCAATACTCGTAATTCCAATTTCCAACTCCTGACTCGCTACAGTGGTTTTGACGGAACCAGATGCTTTTATACCAGGGGCTGCCAAGGGCGTGGTGAGCTCGCACCAAGGGCGTGGCAGAGTACCGTCACAGAGTACCCCTACGTCACGGAGTACCCCTACTTCAGGAGATTCCGTTTAACCTGAAGAGGGCAGCACTCAGACGTTTTTACACCATATATTTGAAAATTAAAACACTTTATACTCAAATGTTAAAAAATTTACTCGAATCAATGAACAGCATTTATGAAGCTCCATTCTTACAGATCATTAACTAAAAAAAGTTTTTTTAGTGTTTAGTTACCCTTTAATAGGGAGTGGGCAGGCTCTCCGTAGACGGGCTCTGCTTTTATCTAAATCGTTATCGCTAGCACAACACGCTAGTATCTCGCTTGTTAACCTGCCATCCGTACTTGCCGTCTTTTTTTTTCTTGCTCGCGCTTTTTACGAGTCTATCAAACAACTGTGGTAAGTAGGCAACAAACACAGTGAGTAATGTCTTCTCCTGTTATTGTCACTTACACTTTGTGTCACACATGTATGTGCCTTCTCTGTCAGCACAGAGGGCTTTTCATGTGATAAATGCAGGGAGATAGTCCGGCTGACGGAGATTTCAGAACTAGAGACACGCATCCAAACTTTAATCGAGGATAGTAAGAATGTAAGGGCTTTATATACTGCTTTGGATGCGACTAGCTTTGTGAACTCTGTACATTGCTCGGTTCTGGCTGTAGAGCCCGTGCAGCAGGGCAACTGGGTGACCGTGAGACACTGTAGTCGCGGGACAAAACACTGCTCTTCCGTTCCGATTACCATAACAAATAGATTCTCCCCACCCGTTGAAACACCCACTGATAATCCTGTTGAAAGTGCCCTAATTATTGGCGATTCTATTACACGGAACTTAAAAAATGAGACACCAGCCACCAGTCACATGTTTGCAAATTTAAAAGTGCTGGCTAATGCTAATCGTAAATTCTCTAAGATTATTATTCACGTCGGCACTAACAATGTTCGACTTCGCCAGTCGGAGAACACTAATATTAACGTTAAAGAGGTGTGTGAACTCGCAAGTATGATGTCAGGCACTGTAATTTGCTCTGGCCCCCTTCATGTTCGCCGGAGTGATGAGATACTTAGTAGACTGTCCTCGCTCAATGGCTGGCTGTCTAAGTGGTGTCCGCAAAATAATATAGAATTCAGAGACAATTGGAAAAGTTTTTGGGGCAAACCTGACCTGTTGAAAAGAGATGGTATTCATCCCTCCTGGGATGGTGCTGCTCTTCTCTCTAGTAATATGGCACATATCCTTAAAACTCAAACTTGAAATAGGGCTCAGGTCAGGAAGCAGACAGAATGGCTAAACCAACAGTCTGCTAGCTGTCTCACGTCACTGAGGTCAGATAAATCCCATCACATATAGAGACTCTTTCACCTACAGCGGATATCATCATATAGAGACTGTGTCTGTTCCCCGAATTAGGAAATACAAAAAACTCCCAAACCTATTTAAGGGTAAAAATGTAATTGATGTTCAACAAATAAAAAACAGATATAATACAAATGAGCAAATGATAAAGCTCGGGTTGCTAAATTTTCAATCCCTTACTTCAAAAGCACTTATTGTTAATGATATGATCACAGATTATAACCTAGATGTGCTGAGTTTGACAGAAACCTGGTTAAAACCAGACGATTACATTACTTTAAATGAGTCCACCCCCTTGTCTGAAAGGCAAAGGGGAAGGTGTTGCTGTAATTTATAGTAATATCTTCAGAATTACTGAGAAGTCTTGTTTCAAATATAATTATTTTGAAGTTTTGGTGCTTAATGTAACACTATCTAATGCAGGGCTGTACAGTGTGACATAGGGGAGAGCGGGGCACAACCTAACACATTTTGGTTTTGGCTCAATTATTTAAAAAATAATTAGGTTAGATTAATCTTTTTTTTTTACACAAGAAACATACACATCTCTGCTACAAATGAACACTTAAAGTTTTTTTCTAGGACCTTCCATTTTCGTACAGTTGCACTGAAAGTGACAGAAGTGCAAATGTTACAAATTACCCCATATGCGGGGTTAGTTGTAACAGACAGAGGGGTTAGTTGTAACACTTGTGTGTAACACACATAATTCAGTACTATTTTATGTGTATAGTTTGATATTGTTTGTACATCTGTATAGATAGATATCCATACATCCATCCCTCATCCAATCATCCTTCTATTATGGATCAATATCATGGATAGAGATATAGGAAAGGGCTGCACAGTTTTGCATGCAAAATTATTATTATTATTAATAGTAACAGTAATAATAATAAAAACAAGCTTAAAATCACATTTTAAAGTGTTTATTACATGAAAACAGGCAATATTTTTAATAAATAAACAAGTGATCAATATAGTAAACAAATCCCATAGCCTACAATATTGTGAACACTTGGCGGCTTAGTTGTAACACTGTGTTACAACTAACCCCGCTGTGTAAAAAATATTTTAAACCTAGCTAACAGTTGCTAGGAGTTGCTGACATGTTTCAAAATGGTGCCATGTTTTAGCCAACAAGACAGTGATTAAGGCAATATAAAGTTAGATTTGGTGACGTACACACACAACTCAGAAACAGAAAAATACGTATGATGAAAAAAAATACTTAGATGGTGTCAAAACACTCTTTGTCCTGTATCTTCACAAAATATTACCAAAACTTTTCACAAATCCACGGGAGACCGTCTTCTGGCAGCGAGAGAAAAAGAGCGTAAACACAACCCGCGTGACCCTGAGTAACTACGTAAAAGGTCCGTGTTACATTTAGCCCCGCGTTAGGTTGTGCCCCGCGCTCCCCTATGTCGCACGTGCTATGAAAAAATTGGTCTGTGCGATGAATAAATTTACCACTTTACTTAGCACACGTGCGATACAGTTTTGCATGTTCATAACACAGCCGCTTAATAGTGTGAAGTGATTGTGCTTGGTTTGCATGTGAGATTGATGGTGCACTGCTTTTAAAAGAAAATGAAGCACTATTTTCCAGTGATCCACGAAAACCCCAAACAAGCCCATGAGGAAGAATATATACTGTAGAATATAAATCTTCAATTCCCACGCTATATGCAGATTTAATGGAGTGCACGTCACCGAAAGCAACAGATGAGCTGCATTTTATTGATCATCAACTAAAATTTCAAAATCAAAGACCGCAATAAGAGAGAGTGACAACAGCCCTGGTAAGATCATTTTGGTTCTTTACTTTTAATGAAGATGATTGTGTGTTAAGCGTCTGCGACTTGCTTTCACTTTGATTTGCGATAGTGCATGTTGGCTTGATGAATAGATGCTCAGCTGCTGATCTGCGGTGATGCGTGTTGCAGTAGAGTCATCATATCTGACTACAACATGACATATAGCCTATAACACGCTCTCACACGTTTATTTTGTAGCATTTTTGGGAGAAGTAAAATTTACATATGTGGTTTCAACAACCAGATCCATTTACACTTGTCCAGTTTCGTTTGGAATGCGACCCAGACCTCCTCCTGATGTGGTTTGAGCGATCGGATTCAAATCTGTCTCGAATGCGTTTCGGAGGGCATTTTTGGTCTTTTCACGATCCGATCACAGAAAACACTGATGTGTCATGTTGTTATTGGTTCATTGTTTAATTGTTCACAGGTGTCCCTTGTCTAGTCGTTAGTCTTGTGCATTTAAGCCCTCATGTTTGCCCTGTGTCTTTGTCTAGTATTGTTTTGTGCAACTGCTGTCTGTTAGCTTCATGATTAGTCTATGTTCTTATTTCATGCCATACTTTTGTTTTATGTTTGATCTTGTTTTTGTAATTAAAGTTGCACTTGGGTTCTCAACCAGCTTGCCTCCAGTGGTAAATCGTTACAGTTAGTACTGACTGCAGATAAAGTCCTAATTTTTGGTGATTTTAATATACATGTAGACAAAAAAGATGCATTGGGATTTGCATTTAAAGACATTCTGAACTCTATTGGAGTTAGACAACACATGTCAGGACCTACTCATTGTCGTAAACATACTCTAGTCTAGATCTAATATTATCTCATGGAACCAATGTTAGAGTGATGACATCTCAGATCATTATCTAGTCTTGTGTATACTCCATTTAGCCAAGGCTGCAAAGCCGACTCCGTGTTACAAATATGTTAGACCTATCACTTCTGCTACTAAAGATTGCTTTATTAATAACATTCCTGATCAGTTTCATCTCCTCAGCATCCCAGATAGCTTAGAAGAACTCGATATTGCGACTGAAACTTTTGACTCTTTTTTTCCAGCACTTTAGACACAGTTGCTCCTTTGCGCTTAAAGAAGATTAAAGAAAATAGTCCAACACCGTGGTACAACGAGCACACTCAGGCCCTTAAGAGAGCAGCCAGAAAAATGGAGCACTACTGGAAGAAAACAAAACTGGACGTTTTTTCTGCATTTCATGGAAAGAGAGCACGATTGTGTACAGAGAGGCATTACAAACTGCTAGATCTGCTTATTTTTCAACCCTATTAGAAGAAAATAAACAAAACCGTAGGTATTTATTTGAAACAGTGGCTAAATTAACGAAAAATAAATCTTCAACCCCAGATGTTTCAAAGCAGCACAGCAGTAATGACTTTATGAACTTCTTTACTTACAAGATTGATAATATCAGGGATAAAATTATATCTATGCAACCGTCTACTACAGTATCGCATCAGACTTGTTGCATTGTAGTCTCCCTGAGGAAAAATTCGGTCCATTTCTTGCTATAGGAGAGGAAGAATTTTCTAAACTCGCTAAATCATCTAAATCGACAACATTATTTAGACGGTTAGACCCTATACCGACTAAGCTATTGAAAGAGATGCTTCCAGAGGTCATAGAGACCCTTCTTAATATCATTCATTTATCTTGTCATTAGGATACGTACCAAAAACTTTTAAGATGGCTATGATTAAACCGCTTGTTAAAAAAATGAAACTTGATCCTACAGAATTAGTCAATTATAGGCCCATCTCAAATCTACCTTTTCTGTCAAAGATACTATAAAAGGCAGTATCCTCACAACTATGTTCCTTTTTAGAAAGAAATTGTATCTGTAAGAATTTCCAGTCATTAGAGTCACAAATGATTTGCTCTTATCATCCGATCGTGGTTGTATATCTCTATTAGTGTTATTCGATCTTAGTGCTGCATTTGATACTATTGACCAGAACATTCTTTTAAATAGACTCGAAAATTATGTTGGCATTAGTGGAATTGCATTAGCATGGTTTAAATCATACTTATCTGACCATTATCAGTTAGTAGCAGTAAATTAAGAGATGTCTTATCGATCAAAGTTCAGTATGGAGTACGACAAGGCTCAGTACTAGGACCATTGCTGTTCACTCTGTACATGCTACCCTTGGGAGATATCATTAGGAAGCATGGCATTAGTTTTCACTGTTATGCTGATGATTCTCAGCTCTATATTTCTTCACGCCCTTACGAAACTTACCAATTCACAAAATTAACGGAATGCACAGGGGTGCAACTATCCAGTGTCAGAGGTGTATGCAGCAGCAATTTTGGTGAATGGGCCGCCGATATACGAGTTTTATGGGCCGTTAAGACAAAGACAAAAAGAGATGTATCAGCCCAAAAAGCACGTCGGCCCACCGGGAATCTCCCGGTAGTCCCGATGGCCAGTAGCCTACATGCCTGGCTGGACGTAACACTTTAAATCCTACCTGTTGTCCTTTACCATCCACTTATTTAGCTGCTATCTCATCAATTGACATGCCTTCTAATTTTTCCTCTTTCTTTTTCTATTTTAGCCCCCGGCAGCTTTTTTGCTTTATCCATCTTTTTCGACGACAACTCACTACTCGTACCTCAGCGCTCACGGCGCCCCCGCCCACTCGCGATATTATGCCCCCCTCAAAATTCTATGATGGAATCTTATGAGAGTGCCTACTCTAGCCTGTTAGTCCTCTAAAATTTTATATATCATTGAGGAAATGCATAAATGATTTAGAAACGCACAACAGCTACATATAGAAAATACCCCAAATATATATTTTGTAATTTTTATTTTTATTTTTTACCATCATTTTGGCGACCCCATGGTGCTGCACCCCTATGCGCCGCATATAGCGCATACCCACTTTTTGCGCCACTGGGAATGCATAGCTGGTATAAAAAACTGGATGACTAGTAATTTCCTTCTACTTAACTCTGAAAAAACAGAGATTCTAATTATTGGACAAAAAAACTTCCTCACGTAATTACCTAGAATACTGTCTAACACTTGATGGATGCTCTGCTCTCCTTCGTCGTCGGTTAGGAACCTGGGTGTGCTCATTAAAACCAATCTTTCATTTGAAAGTCACGTTTCTAGTATTTGTAAAACCGCATTCTTCCATCTTAAAAATATATCTAAATTACGTCATATGCTCTCAATGACAAATGCGGAACAATTAGTTCATGCATTCATGACATCAAGGCTAGATTATTGTAATGCTATTATGGGTGGTTGCCCTGCACACTTAATAAATAAACTACAGCTGGTCCAAAACGCAGCAGCTCGAGGTCTTACCAGAATCAGGAAGTATGACCATATTAGTCCGGTTCTGTCAACACTGCATTGGCTCCCTATTAAACATTGTATAAATTTATTTTGAAATATTGCTGATTACTTACAAAGCACTAAATGGTTTAGCTCCGCAGTACTTGAGCGGGCTCTTAACACATTATAGTCCTTCACGTTTATTGCGATCTCAAAATTACGGCCAGTTGATAATACCTAGAATATCAAAATCGACTGCTGGCGGTAGATCCTTTTCCTATTTAGCACCAAAACTCTGGAACAGTCTTCTTAATATTGTCTGGGAAGCAGTTCAAATCTAGACTAAAAACACATCTCTTTGACCTAGCATACATATAAAACATTATAAACTTCTATAATTAAATGTTAGGCTGCATAGATTAGGTCAGCCGGAACCGGGAAACACTCCCCATAAATCTTGATGTACTTGTTACATCATAAGAAGAATGGCGTCTACGCTAATATTAGTCTCTCTGTTTATCCTGAGGTTTACCGCAGTCCGCCGGATCCAGGCCGCATCCAGATCTGATGAAGAACCTGTATCTGGACACAACGACAAAGCAGTCCTGAAGTGTACTAGTGTACACAAGGGAACTAGTCTCTCCCCTGTGAAGGCCCCCTTCCTTTTACCTCTGTACAGATAAAACATTGTCAAAATAGTTCCGGCTCACATGGCTACTCGGAAGCAATATTCAGAGCGCGTTAAGGGTTTTCTGTTAGAACGGTGTTGTGTAAGTGCCCCCTAAGTTAATAACTAAGGATCTCTCACTGCCCCATCAGTCCGCACCCCCCAATTTTTTTTAATCAAAACTAACTTTAGCTGGACAATAACTTTATTCTAGAGCTGCTGTAAAGCCAAAAAAATATTATTATTTTAATTTCCTATTATCACTGTAAATCTGCTTTGAAACAGACCATATTGTTAAAAGCGGTGTATAAATGAAGATGACTTGACTTCACTACACAAACTAGGCAGCTACAGTCAAGAATGCTATACTGTACACTTGCTATAATATGCAAGTGACAATAACAGGAGAAGACATTACTCACCGTGTTTGTTGACTGATCCTACATACCACAGTTGTTTGATAGACTCGTAAAAGGCGCGAGCACAGATGGCAGGTTAAAGGATTAGTTCACTTTTAAAATGAAAATTCTGTCATCATAAACTCACCCTTAAGTTGTTTCAAACCTGTATTAATTTCTTTCTTCTGCTGAACAGAAAGGAAGATATTTAGAAGAATGTCAGTAACCAGACAGTTTCTGGTTCCCATTGACTTCCATAGTATATTTTTTTCCTACTATGGAAGTCAATGGGCGTGCTGTCACGGGGTCCCCACAGACATCAACCCGAAGAAGCAGCAGTAGAGGCCAGAAGAAGAGAGAGTGGATCACTGTGATAAAGCCTGAAAAAAGCCTCACCTCTCTGGGTTTGCTTGACCAAGAAGGGTGGAATTTCCAAGAGGGAAAATTCCTCTGTGGTTGATTTATGAATCTTTGTTTAAAAGTGTGCTCATTTGCATGGGCAGCTGGATTGGTTTCTGATGAAGAAACTAAGAAAGATTCTTGTAATACTAATATGTTGCGCAGCTATCGACATATCATGTACACAATAATTTTGATCTTCAAAGTACCAATTTATAGAGACCAAACATGGTATAGGTGAGGTTACATTGACCGTTGGTTTTATCATACGATACACAGTATCACAAATAATAGAATTAAAAGACACTACACAAGACAATTAATTATTCACACAATGTTCTGGGATGCATGCTCATTTATAGATCAGTTTGTCTATGATTAATGCAGATGAATCTGTTTTAAATCGGTCTGTTTCTGTGTCTTCTATGGCCTCTGCCTTGACCACATTTTTAACAGCAATAAAACCAACTTATCTGATCATAGTCATGGTAACCAAGACCCTTCTTGCCCTTGTTGGGGGGGATGGGACCATAGATCCCAGAGTGAGTTTTAAAGATTATTTATATAACAAATAATTGTGTCTGATTTGTCTGTCGTTACACTGTATTACTCTAATATATTTAATTCAGCAACAAGGCTGATTTGATCCTTCCTAGATTTACAACATCTCGTCCACTACCATGACACCAGCCTGTGTGTGTTTTTCAATGACTGCCACAGCATGCCTGCCCGGAGACGGACCTCAAGGGACATTTAGGGAGTACATGGACTTGGTACTCCTCTGTAATGGTTCCCCCTTTACCATCGCCAAGAGCGATGAGAAAACCAGCGTGCCAGCCACCAGCCAAGTGGCTGAAATTCCTGAGTCAGTTCCAGACACTGAAATTCCTAAACCTGTTCCAGTGAGTGAAATTCCCGAGCCGATTCCAGTGAGTGGAATTCCCAAGTCCGTTCCAGTGACAGAAATTCCCGAGTGCGTTCCAGTGAGAGAAATTCCAGAGTACATTCTAGTGAGAGAAATTACAGAGTCCGTTCCTGAGAGCAAAATTCCTGAGTCCGTTCGTGTGAGTGAAATTCCTGAGTTTGCTCCAGAGAGTGCAATTTCCAAATCTGCTCAGTCAGGAGAAGGAAATTCTAGAGCCAAATTCGTGACCGAAGACGTTGTCCTTACCATATATATTGCTGCTGTTGTGTGTCTGGGCCACACACACATCCATTCCAGCTTCTGAGCACAGTCCAGAGTCTGTTCCAGCCCCAGAGTTCAGTCATGAGCCCGCTCCAGCCCATGAATCTGCACCGGAGTCCGCTCCTACCCCAGAGCTCGGTACAGAAGGCCACTCAAGTCCCAGAACTAAGCCCAGGGAAGGTAGCGCTGTCCTTGATGGTCATAGCCATCTTGTGTGTGTGTGTGGGGCTCACTGCCAGAACCTCCCTGGCTCCCTGAACTGTCTGCTCCTCCCTGGCTCCCTGAGCTACCAGATCCTCCCTGGCTTCTGTATTGCCGGTGTCACTGTTTACCTATCACAACTCCACGATGCCCAATGGTTGGAATCCTTTTGTCACGGTTTTATATTCTGAGTTAGCTTTCCTGTTCTGTACTAACATTTTGCTGTTAGTTTGTTGATTGGTTCTGTTCTCCTCCTTTCCCAGTTTGTTTCCTTGGTTACTAATTGATTTAGTTTTCTGGTCAGGCGTGTCTAGTTAATCATCTCATTAGCTCCTTTGTTTGCCCTGTGTATTTATTAAGCCCTGTGTTTTGTTCTGTCTATCCTGAGTTCTTTTGTTAAAAAAAAAAAAGAGCGACTGTGTTTTGAAACAATTATTATGTGGAAAGAAACATGTATAGATTTGAAATGAATTACTAGCTGTGTGGAACAGTTTGTATTTTTGTACTAAGACGTTAGAAAATGTCCACCTTACTTGTGAAAATAGTACTAAAGCGAAGTATATTCTTTTTAATTATATTATTAGTGTAATAATTACTATTTTTAAAAGTATGCTGAAGTGTACTGTACTTATTTTTTTCACAAAGCTTTTGGAAAATACTATTACTAAACATTCATATTATTTTACTGTTTTTCAGGGGACCCCTATACCTGTTTTCCATGTGCAGAGAATGAATGGTCTGATGAAGGCAGCACAACATGTAAGACACGTTCTGTTGTCTATCTTCAGTTCACAGAAATCTTCTCCATCGCTGTCATGGTTTCTGCCATATGCATAATTATTTTACTCATTGCCATATTTTGCCTTTTCTCCTACAATTACAACACACCAGTGGTGAGGTCTGCTGGTGGTAGCATGTGTCTTCTTATGTTGATATGTTTGATCATGTCTAGCATAAGTGTATTCTTTTTCTTTGGAAAACCCACATTTGCACATTGCCTCCTGAGAAAGGTCATATTTACATTTTTCTTCACTGTGTGTATTTCCTGTTTGACTGTCCGTTCCTTTCAAATTATTTGTGTTTTTAAAATGGCAGCTCAGTTCCCTAAGGTGCACAGTCTTTGGGTAAAGCACAATGGACAGTGGCTCTTCATCGCATTTTCTTCTGCCATTAATTTAATTTCTTGTGTGATATGGATAACTGTCTCTCCTGACAAACCCTTTGCTGACATATGGACTTATAAAGATCAAATTATGCTCATCTGTGAAATGGGGGACTCTATAACATTAACCATAGTTGTGTTCATAGGTTGGTTTCTTGGTTTCCTGTGTCTCCTGTTTTCTTACATGGGAAGAGATCTGCCAAAAAATTACAATGAGGCCAAACCAATAACCTTTAGTCTAATTTTGTACTATCTTAGCTGGATTGTGTACTTCACAGCATACCTCTCTGTCAAAAGCAAGTATGTCACCCTTTTGAATGCAATAGCCCAGATATCTAGTATAAATGGTATTCTCTTTAGCTATTTCATACCAAAATCTTACATCATAATATTCCAACCACAAAAGAACACTCCCGCATACTTTCAAACATCTATTCAGAATTACACCCAAACCATTAGTAGGACTTAGACATTAGTCTTTGTATGTAGGCTTTGTTATGTATTTTTCAACATAAGAGCAGATGCTGCTATTTATAACTTGAATGTGTGAAGCTTCCGGTCTCATCCACTGGCAGTTATTTTAGTTGTACAAAAACAGTCCAGGAATGTGTTATCATATCGGAATCTATTATCATAATCATAAAAGCACAAATAATTTTACTGTTTACTACACTTTGTTATTCTTCTTGTTATTTACCTATAGAGGCTAATGAATCAGAAGTCTCACACATTCACAGAGATTAGCTTACTTTCGAGTTGCAAAATAAGGTGGATAGGATGTGAACTCTTAAACTCTGTGTTAGTGGCTTAGAATCTTTACTATTATGTTACCACAATGTTACAGAAACACATAGGCAAAGTAGAGAAACTATTCTGGAGTTCAATCTGCATTAAGATACAATGTGAGTTTTGAGAATAAAAAGAGTAATTTAGATATTTAAAAGATTTTGTTTACATGCTTACATCAACACTATGTAATGTAACAATGTAATGTAAACGCAGGGGTGTTATGCACTCAATACTTTTGAGGGGGCTCAAGTTGGTGGGTGGGGGGGACAACCCATAATAAAAACTATTATTATTTATAATAAAACTTTACTTGCTTTCATTGCAATAATTACTGTAATGTCATCATTGTCACGGGTGGTTGCAGGCAAACCGATGAAGAAGAGTTTTAATCAGAAGAATCCAAATAAAAGACAAACTGGTAAAGCAATACACTAAATGAATGAGTGACCGGACAACAAACTGAGGAAAAGGGGGAAATTAAATACTGACACAATTAAAGGTAATTAACGATACACAACTGAAACAAACAAACTCATAATGACGGTGACCATGGTAAGGAGTGGCGGGAAAATTAAACAAAGGAAGACGTGACTAATGAAAACAAACTGAATGTCCATGAAAACTAAAACAAACTGAAAATAACTGTGACAATCATATCAGATATTATATAAATGAACGTATTTACTGTCGCTGTTCCAGAATATTATAGCCTATTAGGCATATAAGTCCTGCATCGATTCATTCTTCGGTAGCTTGTAGAAACAAAAGATTTTAAAGCATTTAAGCAAGTCAAACTGCAGCTTATCTCGGCGTTCGACAGGGCATTTTGTGAATCAGAAATTGTTATTTGAAGTTCAGAGTTCAGTCGATCGGTAAAAGTCAATGTAACAGTAGGTTAAAAATGTTGTTATATTTTGTACAATTTTGGACGGAACAGAATCCCCCATCCACCCGCATTATATGGTTAAAAACGCAGAATAGTTGTGATGCTATATGACTGACAGAATGTGTGGCTGTCAGACACCGCGCTGGTGTGCTATATGACTGACAGAATGTGTGGCTGTCAGACACCGCGCTGGTGTGGATACTGTCAATCACATTATACTTTTTGGAAGTATTACCAACATAAGAGTTTTCACCGGAAAATGTCATCTGAACAAGTAAGTAACATCCACTTTTTTTCTGACCAACTAAGGGGGAAAAAAGCATTGCCGTAAATCGCGCTGATTAAATCTAACGATAGCTTCTCATATTACGTAAAACCCTGAAAATTATAATTTTTTCTCAAATTGTAATGTTAACAACATTAGCATTGCGTAAATGCCCTTCCGATATTTATCCTTGTTTTCGCATGGGCCCGGTTGCAGTCTCTTTTTTTCTGTAGCCACTCCGAAGTCTTTTGCATTTTACATCAGGTGAATCACCAGTTGTCACTGGGGTTTGTCGTTTGAACCTTTCTGGATCTGCCATCACATTAATAAGTTTAATTATATCAAGTGCTGTGAGAAAAAGCTATAAATCTCCACCTCCAACATCCTCACACTCATAGCCTACTAGCCGAGACATCTTCTTTAGGTGTACAGATGTGGCGTAATGATGCAAAGACATGCTCGAATTCGGAAATTAACCAGTACCACTGGAATCAAAAATATTATTACAAGCTTGCCGTTTTGAATCGAGCTAAGGCAAGCAGATAGTTTTGAACACTGGCTGGTTATGTACTTGCTCAAAAAATTATTTTGGATAATTTTCAACCCAAAAAAGCTATAGACTGCAGCTTTAAAATATATCAACACCATTGTCTCTACATGCACAACAATAATGTTTTTTTTAATAAGGCATGTTTATAAAAGCTACTTAAATGTCCTAATTGAACTAAGGTCTAAATACTGGCTTAATCTTAGCCCTGTCGTTGAAACTAGGCCATATATTTGTGAAGTTTGGATCAGAAGTCTTATATGTTTGATTTCATACTAGCTGTCAATTCAAACTCACGTGTGACAGTTTATAATATCAGCAGTCATTTCACCCTGCAGCCCAAGACTGGTTGCCCACTGAAGCTACGCAGGGTTGAGCCTGGTCAATGCCTGGATGGGAGACCTCCTGGGAAAACTAGCTTGCTGCTGGAAGAGGTGTTAGTGAGGCCAGTATGAATTGTCTTATATTTTTTGAAGTCCATCAAACCCTTGATCTTGACGCACAACGCAATGATCAAATGTGGAAGCGCAGTGGATAGAGCAAAACAAAACACCAGTCACGAATTAGCCACAGATTTACTTGGTCCTTTACCGGATGGACATTCAATTCTGGTTGTTGTAGACTATTACAGCAGGTACTATGAATATGCAATCCTCAAGTCAACAACAGCGGAAAAAGTGATTGACCGTTTGGAAGACATTTTCAGTCGGCACGGTCTTCCTTTAACGATCAGGTCAGATTGTGGCCCACAATTCAAGTCCAGTCACTTTCAGGCTTTTTGTAGAACGGAATACACCATATCAGAACAACTCCAAAGTGGGCGCAAGCAAATGGAGAAGTGGAAAGACAAAACGCATCACTGATGAAACGTGTACGGATTGCCCATGCTTCGGGCCAGGATTGGAAAAGAGAACTACGCAAATATGTGACTGTCTACAGGTCCATACAACACGCCACAACGGGCAAAAGCCCAGCGGAACTTCTTTTTCAGAGGAAGATCAGAGGGAAGTTACCAGACATCACAACTCCACATAGTGACCTTGAAGCTCGAGACAAAGACGCGGAGCAGAAAGGAAAAGCCAAGATATACACAGACCACAGACGAGACGCTAAGACATCGGGCATAGAGGTTGGAGATCAGGTGCTTGTGAAACAGAATAAAACAGACAAATTCACAACAACATTTCACAGCACTCCTCACAAGGTTGTACGCAGAGAAGGTAACAGCGTTGTTGTTCAGTCACCCGTTGGAGAAAAGTACGCACGGAATACGACATTTGTCAAGAAGTTTCTGTCTGCGGAAACACCAACATTGGATGGTGAGATGATATGTGCTCAGGAGCCAAGTAATGATAAGGAGCAAAAGGGAAGTGCAGAGGAATGCAAAGGGAACTGTGAAACATTTCAGAGAGAGGAACAGATTCCTTAACATTGCAGACCCCAGAGACAAATCAAATTGCCTGAAAGGTTTAGATACTATGTTGTTGAGTGACTGATAAAGGTTAGGCTATGTAAGAAGGAAAACAAGTAAAAATCAGATTAAGAGTTATGTTGTGGTTCGGTGCATCTGTTTAGAAAGCATTGCTGATGTTCTATCAAGATGTACGGTGTTACATGTACTTTGAATGTTCTGAACGGTCTTCTGAATCTGTAAGAGAATGTGAATGTTTAATTGGGGTTAGTTCATATTCAAGTAGAGGGGGGATGTTGTGTATTGATGTGACGTCATTGACGTCATCACGTACAGAAGAGAGATAAAGGATGGATGGAAAGTTAAGTCTGGTGTCTGTGTGGTTCGATCCGAAATATCTAGAAAATATATAACACAGGCATTGGTTTGTAAGAAAAATACCCATATTTATTATATCTTTACAATCTAAAATAACTAGCTTCCACCACCATACGCATCGATTTATGGCGAAAGAGTAACCCTTGATCTTGACGCACAACACAATGACCAAATGTGGAAGCGCAGTGGATAGAGCAAAACAAAACACCAGTCACGAATTAGAAGTCTAAAACGACAATTTTTAAAGAGAAACGTCGGAGGAGCTTGAGTTTGTTGCCCAGCCCTGTTTGCCCAGTCAACTTGCGCAGGCCGTCTGCCGGAAGCTAGTTATTTTAGTCGATAAAGTTTTAAATATGGATATTTTTCTTACACGAACGCATTGCTTCACTTCAGAAGGCCTTTATTAACCCCCCAAAGCCGTGTAGAGCACTTTTATCATGGATGGATGCACTTTGATGGACTTCAAAAAATATACGCCAATTCACTGCCATTATAAAGCTTGGAAGAGCCAGGACATTTTTTAAATATAACTGATTGTATTCGTCTGAAAGAAGAATGTCATATACACCTAGGATGACTTGAGAAACACCCATTTAAAGTCCTTTAATCAGCTTCACAATCCTTCTTGCCTTTTCTTTTTAAAACACCTCACAGAGATGCATTTCTGGTACCCTGTTATGTTTGTCTCTTGTTGCAACCCAAATAAAGAGCCTTTTACAAGTGGATTACTTGCATCTCTTGTCTCACCACACAACATGTCACACTGTTGTTCATCTGCACCATGTCCTCTTAAACACTTTACATAACACTGCCATCTAGTGGTACATCTAACAGACAGCAATAATCTATTGAATGTTAAGGCGCTTTTCCACTACACTGTACCGACTCGCCTCGCCTTTGTTTGGTTTTCCACTGTGTAAAAGTTGTGCCTGTACCTGCTTCCAGATACTTTTTTTTGGTATCACCTTCGGCGAGGTTCTGAGTGAGCCGAGGCGAGCTGAGGCGATACTAAAATGTGACGTGAAAACACAGCAGACTGCTGATTGGTCAGAGAAAATCGTCACTATTCACTGCGTCATCATTGCACGCGCCAGACGGAGTAACCTTCTTCTTCTTCTTCTTGTGATTTCCGGCAGGCTAGACGCATCTATGGCGTATTGCTGCCCTCCTCTGTTCTCTAATCGCTATTTAACACTTATTTAACACCACTCATTTATATCTTTTTATATACTCCAATGTTTCGCAGATATTCCATCAGTTTTTTCAATTTATTCCAACTATCTAAATTTAATAAAGAACATAAATTAAAAACAGTTTCTTCAGTTGCTCCCAGTTCCCTGAACAATTTCTTTCTTTGATGAGAGTTACTCTTACACTGCACTAATACATGCATCACTGTTTCCTTATCTCCACATTCACACTGTCCATCAGGATGTTTACCAATCAGAGCCAGCCCACTCCTCAGCCCACAATGCCCAAACCTCAATCTAGATAAAACTACTGCATCTCTTCTCTGACACCTATATTTACATCTGTCTTTCTCTACCATTCTTTGTACAGAATAATAAGCTCTCCCATTCATTTCACAATCCCATGACTTTTGCCACATTTCTTTTACTGACCTATTTATTATTTCTGAGTAATCTGGTGACCCATACTGCAAATTAATTTGAACCCTTTCCTCCTGCACTGCTTTCTTTGCCACCTCATCTGCCTCCTCATTACCCTCCACACCCATATGTGCCGGAACCCACAAAAACCCCACCTCATACCCTGCTTTGTGAATTCTATACAACACCTGCCAAATTTCCACAAGTCAGTCAGGTCTGGACTTAGTTTTGGTATTTTTAATTGTAGTTAGGGTTGCAGCTGAATCACTACATATAACCGAATATTCCCATTTATTATCTTCTATCCACCTTACTGCCCATAGAACTGCTACCAACTCTGCAGTAAATATTGACAAATGATCTGGAATCCTACAACCTTTTTTATAACCTATTTCAGGTATGCTTATACCAAAAGCCACTTTACCACTCTCAGGATCCTTCGACCCATCAGTATAAATTTGTAAGTATCCTCCCCACATTTGACCCTGCCAGGTTTTTATCTCCTCCACTACAAACTCTGACATCTTTCTTTTGCTTGTTTTCAAAAAATATAAATCAACAATGGGATCTGGAATCAACCACAAAGGTACATCCGACCGACATATTGGTGGACTTACATCCAAATTCATAATGCCAATTTCACCTGCCATGGATTTAAGTGTTTCTGTAAAGTTTGTTTTAACCAATTTTGAAAACTCCCAATGCTAATTCAACAGGTTTTTTGTTGGTAATTTTCCAGTCTGTCCTTTTAATTTCATTAAATACTGCAAACCAAGTTTACTTCTTCTTATTTCCAACGGCATCTCCCCTGTTTCTATTAATAACGCAGGTATTGGAGTTGTATGAAACGCCCCACTACACACTCTAAGAGCTTTTGCTTGGACCACATCAAGCTGTCTAATTACTGAAGGGGCTGCTGCCCCATATACCATACAGCCATAATCAATACTTGATCTTATCATTGCCCTACAGTATATATCATCATCATCATCACAGTTTCACTATCAGCCCCCCAATCAGCCCCAGCCACACACCTTAAGACATTAATTATTTTCCCACATTTAAGCGAAACCATCTCAATATGCTTTTTCCATGTCATTCTTTCATCTAACCACATCCCTAAAACTTTAAAATGTTTCACTTTCTCAATAGTCTTATTATAAATTTTTAACAGCTGATTTGGCATTTTCTTCTTATATCCAAACACCATGTATTTTGTTTTTTCTATTGATATTTTAAAGCCCCAATCATCAGACCATTCATCTACCCTCTTTAAAGCAGTTTGAATTTGGTCAAAAATATAAGAAAGATTCCTACCTCGCTTCCAGAGGGCACCATCATCTGCAAATAATGAAAACCGAAATTATTTTCCCACTCTGCTAAACATACCATTAACTAGAATATTAAAAAGAACTGGGATTATGACACTTCCTTGAGGTGTTCCATTCTCTACCTCAAGTTCCTCTGACAATTCACTTCCCACCCTTACCTGAATTGTCCTATTACTTAAAAAATGCTTAATCCAGTTAAACATTCTTCCTCTAATTCCTGCCTCATAAAGCGCAATAAGCAACCCCTCCCTCCAAAGCAGATCATATCATACGCCTTTTCAATGTCCAAAAACACTGCAACAACAGCTTCCTTATTTGCGATAGCTTTTTTAATATCAATATCTATGTCTAAAACAGCATCCATTGTTGACCGCCCCTGCCTGAATCCACTCTGATATTCCACAAAATATCCGCTTTTCTCCAGCTTATCCACTAGTCTAACTGTCACCATACGCTCCATAATCTTTCATAACACAGATGTTAAAGCAATTGGTCTATAAGAACTAGGATTATCTGTTTTTTTTCCTGGTTTCACGATTGGAATGATTACAGCATGTTTCCACTCTTTAGGAAGACTTCCACTTTCCCATATATTATTAATTAGGGAAAGAACTTTTTCCTCCAAACTTTTCTCCAGAATTTTTAAACAATTGATATCCCAACCCATCCCTACCAGGTGAGGTATCTTTCCCCTGAACAATAGCTTTTTGTAATTCTTTTATTGAAAAAAACACATTAATATTATCAGAGTTATTCAAAATCATTTAATAATTTATCCATATTTTCCCTTGATATTTGTTCTCTCCTTCTCCTATTTAGGTCATCTACATTTTTGGAGCTATGTACTTTTTGGAATTGCTTAAAGCTACAGTATGTAAGATTTTAAGCCACAAGAGGGCGCTGTTTCCAACAATAACAAAGGCGAAGCTTGATGACGCTATGAAGGAGAGTGGAACGATGGGAGATGTTGTTTTCAACATCCAGAGACGTATGGAATTAATGAATCATGATCACGGATGAGGTAATTTATTAGTTTTTGTATTACCTGCACGTCTGAACACGAAATTTTATGTCATGATAATGAATTAACTACAAGGAACGCAAAATGTTATGGTATATTATCCTGTTACAGCTATTTGTCAAATGATTTGTTAGGTTAATGGTGTGTAGTTTTAGGATGTTTATAGTTAATGAAGTGTACAATTATTTAAAATTGGAATTTCTCTGAAATAAAAAATCTTTGGAGACTTTTGGGATATTGTAAGTACATAACTGCAGGAAATATATCACACTGTCCAAGTGATTTTTGGATCTTTTATTACAAAATTGTTACATATTGTATCTTTAACTAACATATTTGCTTTCTCTTTACTATTTACAGCTTCTTCCCCATCACAATGAAGGACAGGGATTTCTGTCTGCCGAAAAATACCCGTCATTCTATGAACTAAGTTCCAAATCTTTTTTAAAGTCGTATCTGATCCTAATTTATTACAAAAAAGCTTCCAACTGTGCTTCTTTGCGTCCTTAATTACACGTCTAGCCTTAGCTCTAAGCCTCTTATATTCAATTACATAATTCTCTAATAGAAGTTTCTTTAATTTTTTAAATGCCCTATTCCTATCTCGGACCACAGAATCACATTCTTCAGAACTGTATATTCTGAACTGCTGCTAACCACATCATTTTGCTAAGGGAACTATTCCACTCATCTACTCCTTTTCCACTATCTATTTTGGATAGGTCCATATTCACTTGTTCCTCAAACTTAATCCAATTAGCTCTTTTATAATTAAGCCGCAAGGGACAATATACTGGTTCCTCAATCAAACACCTACCAAATGTACTAATTATTGGCACATGATCACTTCCCATTGAATAGAGATCCATTATTTCCCACCTACTAATTGATGCTAATTCTGCCGACACAATTGTAATATCTATTGAGGATGACACTGACCGACTCAAACCAAACCATGTAGGTCGACCATCATTTAACACAACTAAATTATTTTTGTCTATAAAACTTTCTACAATTTGTCCATTTCTGTCTCTCTTCTCTTCTCACCTCCCCACATTTCATTATGAACATTAAAATCCCCAACCCAGATCCCCTGTACACTAATCTTATCTACAATGTCCTGAAAATAACTCTCTTCTAACTTAATGCACGGATTATATATATTTACAATAAAGATTTTCCCTCGATCAGTCCAAACTTCTGTAATGACACACTCTAATACCGTTTAAATTTCTATTATTCTATACTGAACTCCATTTCTAATAAAGGTAGCACAACCCCCTCCTGATGTATTATTCCTATCTTTCCTTTCACACTTGTACCCCGGTATTCTAAAATCTAATCTTGGTTTTAACCAAGTTTCCTCAATACAAATAATTTCTGGTTTTTCTCCAAGACCATCTATCAAGCGTTTAAACTCCTGCCCGTTCGCAATAAGGCTCCTTGCATTCCATTGCATTATAAAAAACATAATACATAATACTCTAATCACTATCATACTCTTCATGTCTACTATCCATTTCTTCTTCCTCATTATCATTTACCTCTATCTGTTGACGTCCATTTGTTCTTTGATCTGCACTGTCCTGAGTATAAGTAGATTCCCATAATTCCTTTGGATTAATCCCCTTAAATCCTAGAAGTTTTCCTGCAGCAGAAGCAATTTTCACGAGCCACATCTGATTTTTTGATTGCCACCGTTTTAACTCTCCACATTGATTCAACCATGAACGCCAGTAGACCTTTTTTACTAATCACAACTAAATCATCTTTACAAACCTGTCCCATTGCTAGATCTCTTGCCATGTCCTCACCTTGATCTTGACTTACCCCACCATTTTTCTCCACCCTTCTCACTGCCTCTGCATAATATATTTTCTTCTCTTTTTTTATTCTCTCCACATTTTCTGCTTTGACATAATTATGACATCCTCTGAAAGAAGCTGGATGTTCTCCCCCACAGTTAAAATATTTCACAGGTTCAGTACATTCTGTCCCATCATGCTCCTTACTACATCGTCTACATCTTCTCTTTCCATTACACACAGCTGCCACATGTCCAAATCTTTGACACTTAAAGCACCTCAGAGGGGGTCTTTCATACTCTTTTACAGGATAGCTCATGAATCCCAACATGACCCTCTTTGGTAACATTTTTCTGGGTTCGGGAGGCTCGTGAGCCCTGGAGGTGACCGGAGTCTCAAGACGAAGACGATGTAGCTGTCTGGTGAGATCAGAGACTTGGGCAGCCAGGGTCTCAACAGCAAGTCGAGCGGCGGACAACTCCTCCTCGTGTTTGCCTATCATCGCTCCCTGGATCTCAACG
Organism: Phoxinus phoxinus; assembly: GCF_949152265.1. NCBI lineage: Eukaryota > Metazoa > Chordata > Actinopteri > Cypriniformes > Leuciscidae > Phoxinus > Phoxinus phoxinus. The sequence goes on along the minus strand of NC_136890.1, from coordinate 6,865,850 downwards.
GCTGACTGGATCGCATTCGGAGTCGCTGAGTCCATTCTTGGTCAGATTCTTCTGTTGTGCAGGTAAGAGAGGACCCAAAAGCGCTTTAACAAAAATAGAGTCTTTAATGATATCAGAGCAATGATGAAAAAACAAATCCTCTTCTTGAGAGATAATGATGAAATAAACGCAGAGAGGGCGATGAAAACGAAACAAAAACTTATTTTGATAACTTCAAAAGGGTCTTTAGGCAGCAATCGAGGAAAGCTCAGTTAGCGGCGACAGGCTGCAGGTCTCTCAGAGATAATCAGGATCATGAGTATTCAGCTGTTACCAGATCACTCACAGCATCAGATGAACTGGGTAGAATACAAACATAGATTAACCGAGAACAGATAGCACTTGCCAGGCGGACACCAACAGGACTAGGACTGAGACAAACAGGACGAAAGTTTGCTTCTTGCATGAGAAACTCTAGTGAGAATCTGACAAAGAGGAAGGCAGAGACAGAGGGAGAAATAGGGACCTAATCAGAGGAGAGAGGGAACAGGTGGGGTGAGAATTAACAAGGTAGTCAGGGATGAGGAGGAACAGCTGGGGAAGAGAGAAAGGAAAAGGAAAGTAACTAATAACGACCAGCAGAGGGAGACAAAGTAAGAGAAAGAACAGGACATATGACGAGACATGACAGTACCCTGGCGGCCTGTATACAGTAGCCAGCAGAATTTTCAAACGTGATTTATCGTTTACACTATATATTAAGCACCAGCACTTCAAAATAATTATATTTAAAGCTCGATTGCTTAGTGGTTTTGAAAATATTACTTTAAATTACAGCAACACCTTCCTCCTTTGCGTTTCAGACGAGGTTCATGTTTATAACCGTAATCTTGTGGGGTTGACTCATTTAAAGCAATGTAATCGTTTGGTTTTAGCCAGGTTTCTGTCAAACACAGCACATCTAGGTTATAATCTGGAATCAAATCATTAACTATTAGCGCTTTTGAAGTAAGAGATCGAATATTCAGCAACCCAAGCTTTATCATTTGCTCATTTGTATTATATCTGTTTTTTTATTTGTTGAACATCAATAAATTTTTTAACCTTAGATAGGTTTGAACGTTTTTGGGATTTCCAAATTCGGGGAACAGACACAGTCTCTATTTGATGATATCTAGGTGAAAGAGTCTCTATGTGATGGGATTTATCTGACCTTGGTGACATGAGGCCGCTAGCAGACGGTCGGTTAAGCCAGTCTGTCTGCTTCCTGACCTGAGTCCCAGATTGTCATGTTTTATCTCTAAGACTATGAGCCAAATTACTAGAGAGAAGAGCAGCACCATCCCAGGAGGGATGAATACCATCTCTTTTCAACAGGTCAGGTTTGCCCCAAAAACTTTTCCAATTGTCTATGAATTCTATATTATTTTGCGGACACCACCCAGACAGCCAGCCATTGAGTGAACACAATCTATTAACCAGTGTTGGGCAAGTTACTTTTAAAAAGTAATTAGTTACAGTTACTAGTTACTTCTTCCAAAAAGTAACTAAATTAGTTACTCAGTTACAAATTTTAAAAGTAACTAGTTACTGAAGAAAGTAACTATTGCGTTACTTTCAAGTAAAATTAAATTTTAAATGCTCAAATGTGACCCCACCTCTACCCCTCTTTAACGGAACTTAAAATACATGTGCATGTTCAATTATTTATGATAAATCTGAATATTATAATGAAATGGACACTTAATACAATACATTATTGTTATGTCCCAATTATATCCAGGGGATATGGGACCAACAATTAATTTAATTTCCGGGGTGGAAAGTCAAGCAGGCGACACATGAGTTCAAAAGCTTAACAGAGATTTATTATAAGTGAACTGACTAAGTCGTAAACGAAGTCTAGTACTGGTTGCTAATACAGCGGATTAAGTTTGGACGTGTGCCCGTGCTGCCTCACATAAAACAAACGGAGTTCAGTAATGTTATTATTATCTAGTCAGTTTATTTTCCTCCATAAATCATACAGTGGCAATATCTTAACTCATAATACATAACCAAAACAACAAACCCTATTGCTCACTACAGAGGTAAGACACACAGCACAGTCGAAAACTGTTTGCTTCCTTAATCAGCAACACCTGGGTCTTGGTTTCCTCCAAGTTAAATGATCTACCCGGGCTGACCCGAGTTCAGCTGAGCCACAAAGCACATACAGCCCCCTAGTGGCACAGGACAAAATTACATCAAATAATACAAAATGAATATGGCTCATACACTCCAGCCCCTAATTGCGTCTGCCAGAGCAATTACACCAAATTCAAAAGAGCCATAAATACCAAAAATATAGCCCATATAAAATGGGAACCAATTACTCTTTAGCTTCATTAAGCAAGCATATTTTAGTTATGGGTCGTTCAATGATGTTTGTCTTGGTCTTCAAACGAACCACACGTACCAGACCTCTCTTATCAGGAAAGGTTTCCAGGACTCTTCCTAGCATCCATGACCCACGTGGTGCTGTGGAGTCCGCAACCATGACCAGGTCTCCAGGAACAAAACTCCTCTTCTCCTGGTTCCATTTTTGACGCTCCTGTAAAAGTGGTAAGTACTCGCAGATCCACCTCTTCCAAAAGAGATCCGAAATGTACTGGGTTTGTTTCCACCTTCTCCTTACGTAAACATCCCTTTTGTCGAACAGTCCTGGTGGGAGAACTGGTTTTCCTTTGAGCAGTAGTAGATGGTTTGGCGTCAACCCCTCAAGATCGTTGGGATCCTCTGACAGTCTTGTGATGGGGCGATCGTTAAGCATAGCTTCAGCCTCACAGAGCACGGTATGAAACCCTTCATCATCCAAGGTTTGTTGACGGAGCACAGAGCACAAGATCTTCCTGATCATCCGTATCATGCGCTCCCATGCGCCACCGTGATGTGACCCAGCTGGAGGGTTAAAGCTCCACTTGATTCCCTTTTTGGACAAGGCTCTTTCAATGCGGTCATGATTCAAAGAGGCTAAGGCTTCTCGCAACTCCCTTTCTGCACCCACAAAGTTGGTGCCATTGTCAGAACGCGTTGATGCATGAGTCTGTGTCAAGAGAATAGGCCACTTCCAGGTGCACGGCCCTGCTTTTCATGCAAGTGAATACTACTCCATATCTTTTCACGATGCTACGTCCTCTTTTTATGTCAACTGGCCCAAAATAATCTACGCCAACGTTAGTGAACGGCGTTAGATCAGGAACCACTCTCTCTTCTGGCAGGTCTGCCATTTTTTGCTCACCAGGTTTTCCACTATGGAGCTTGCAAATGAGGCATCTTGATATGATCTTCCTCACTGCAGTAGGTCCACTTGTGATCCAGTATTTTCTCCTTGTAGCTGAAAGAACGTGATTTCTACCTACATGTCCAAGCTGTAAATGGACATGACGGAGGATAAGATCGGAGATATGTTGGTCCTTTGACAAGATGACGGGGTGTTTAATGTCCTCAGGGATTGCTGCCTTTTTTAGCCGTCCCCCAACACGTAGAAGTCCTCCTTCTAGAAAAGGATCCAATTTGAGGAGCCTGCTACTTCTCGGCACTTGTGGCTTGCCAGAGGTTAGTGCAGCAAATTCAGTGGGGAATCTCTCTTGCTGGCAAAAAGCAATTATGGAGGTCTCAGCCTCCAAGAGATCTTCCAGCGTCACCTTCTGATTCCCAAGCGATGTTGAGAAAGCTTGCATCTCCTTTTGCACATCCAACCTGGCTGCTCCAATAGCACTGGTGTTTGCACGCTCCAACTCTTTTCTTTTTTCTTTCAGTTTGAGCAGAGTTCCTTTCAGCTTAATGAGCCACGCAACTGCAACTTTCAATCTTTGCCAATCAGAGAAATGGGTCATCAGTTGTGTCAACAAGTATCGCATTGACGGTCAGACTTCTCTTTACTTCTGGGTCGTCAGCAGTGACGCTTGTATCCACAGGAAATGTTGGCCACGTTTCTTCAGGTTCCCGTAAGAATTTCGGGCCTTCTATCCATCTTTGCTTCACAAGGTCTTCTGCCTTCAATCCACGTGAAGCATCGTCAGCAGGGTTCAGGGATGTGGGAACGTATCTCCACTGCTCAATTTCCGAGTTGACCCTGATGGTGGTTACCCTGTTTGCTACAAAGGTTTGAAATCTTCGGTCCTCATTCTTTATGTACTTAAGAACGGATGTACTGTCAGTCCAAAAGCAAGTCTTCTTTAGTGGAAGCTGGAGTTCCGATTGAAGCATCTTGTCCACTCGTACTGCAACAACGGCAGCGGTGAGCTCTAAACGGGGAATGGTGACAGTCTTCAGGGGGGCCACTCGGGCTTTGCCAAATAAGAAAGTAACATGAACCCTCTCATCCATGTTCTGCATCCTCAAGTAAGTAGCCGTACCATAGCCGTTCTCGCTCGCGTCGGCGAAGTGATGCAATTGGGCGCTGACAATCCTCCCAAATCCTGCAGGCTTCATACATCTGTCGATCTTGAAATATGCCACCTTCTCCAGATCTGTCAGCCATTTGTTCCACTTCTGCTGAAAAGCTGGAGGTATTGGATCGTCCCAATCACACTTCGTCCTGCATAACCCCTGCAACAGCAGCTTGGCCGGGAGTACTAGAGGTGCCAGTAACCCCAATGGATCGTAGACAGAACTGATGATGGATAGCATGCCTCGCTTGGTTGCCGGCTTCTCTTTGACCTTCAGCTTGAATTTGAAAGTGTCCGTCTCGATACACCACTGTAAACCCAAAGCTCTGTCCAGTGGCAGCTTATCCCTGTCCAGATCAAGCTCATGCAGGTTCTTGGACTTGAGATCCTCTGGGAGGCTTTGAAGCACTTCTCGACTAGTACTAATCCATTGAGTGAGGGTAAACCCTCCTCTGCCGCAAATGGTTATAAGGTTCTTAACCATGGTGACTGCATCCTCTTCAGAGGGCAGACTCTTCAGTAGGTCATCCATATAGAAGTTTCTGTTGACCGTTGAGCGGTTTTTCTAAGAGCAAGGCAGGCAACACTGGGTGATGAAACCGCTCCAAATAAATGGACAGTCATGCGATGCTCTACAAGACCTTGCTCCAGGTTACCTTGAGGCCACCATAGGAATCTTAAAAAGTCCCGATGTTTCTCTGCCACCTTAACCTGGTGGAACATAGCCTTTATGTCCGCCATTACGGCCACTTGTTCCTGTCTGAACATCATAAGAACTCCAACCAACGAGCTGGTGAGGTTCGGTCCTTGCAAGAGCTGACTGTTGAGCGAGATCCCCTTGTACTCTGCTCCACAGTCAAACACCACTCGTAGCTTTCTTTTCCGTGGATGGTACACGCCATGGTGCGGGATATACCACACCTTCCCTGTTGGTGTTTCCAACTGATGCTGCGGCACTTCTTCGGCATAGCCATTGCTAATAACATCAGCAAGAAAGTTGTTGTACTCTTCATGAAAGCTCGCGTCTTTCTGAAGTCTCCTTTTTAGACCACGAACACGTTGCATGGCAACACCGAGGTTGTTCGGCATCGAAACATCTTTCCCTTTGAAAGACATTTGAAACGTGTAATGTCCGTTTTTAAGCTGAGCAGAGCTTTCCATTATCTCCACAAACTTCTTTTCTTCCCTTGACATTTCTTCCTGTTCTGCAGAAGCTTGCTTATTGAAGTCATAATTGTACTGGCTGGTTAACAGTTCTTCAATCCTGTCAATGGCAATTCTGTTGGCATAAACTAAAGGGTGGTCACTCCCACAGTCGCTACTTCCCCGTAACGGACCATTTATTACCCATCCCAGTAGGGTTCTGATCGCGTAGGGTCCTTCACCTTCACAACTGTTAATCACCTCCCAAGGCTCCATCAACTTGGAGGCGTTTGTGCCAATTAATAGGTCAACATCAGCATTTATATGGGGAATATTTACACCCTCTAAATAAGGCCATTTTCTCAGCTCCCTTTCGCTGATTATGTTGGCTGTAGAGACAGGCATCTCTTTCTGGGTACACACTTTGGAAAGTGGATAAAAACACTCACCAGAAACTCCTGAAATTTCCAGACCATCAACAATGGAGCTTTCTACTGAGTTATTATGGCCCAAGGTGCGGATATGAATCTTGCATTTGCGTCCTTCCATGTTCAACTTGTCAATGAGCTTCCTGGTACAGAAAGTTCCTGTACTCCCCCAGAAAAGCATAGGTTTCAATAACCTTGTTTCCCTTTAAGCACTTCACCTTAACAGGCAAAATGGGAAGAATTCCATTGCAGTGGCCAGCCCCTGTAAGACAACAAGCGGAGGATGTTGTACAGCTGTCAGAAGTATTTGACTGCTCAGTAAATTTCTGCTCACCATCCTTCTGATCCTTTTGAATAACCCTTTCCTTCTCTCCTATGTGCAAAACACTGGGGTGCATTCGGTTGCACTTGTTGCAAATGATGCGCCTGTCGCAATTCTTACTCAAGTGTCCTGTGCACAAGCAACTGAAACACAGACCTTTCTCCTTTAGATAGTCCAGTTTCTCCCTGTGTGTCTTTTTTCCCAGTTTAAAACATTGTTCCAAAACATGATTACCAGCAGCACAATACAGGCAGGAAATAGAATCAGTCTTGGTACAGGATGTCACTTTATTCTGAGTCTTTTCCTTCTTGTTACTATCTGGTTTGCTGTATCCATCCTCAATGACCACCTGTGTTGCAAAGCTATTTCTTCCCAACTGAGGTTTCACCTGTGACCTGTTTCCTTTTGTAGCTACTTTGATAACAGGTGAAGTGTCCTGTATGTCACCAAAGACTGGATCTGAAATGATTCTGACCTGGCGCTCGATGTACTCCACAATGTCTGAGAATCGTGCTCTTCGACCAGTTTTCTGCAGTATCTCACATGCCCTTGCTCTGAGTCCATAAGCTTTGAGCGATTTGGGGTCCTCAGCTTTGATACTTGGCCATCCTGTGACCTTCTCCATGTAGGCCTCTGTTATTTTAAACTCATGTCCAAAGTGCTCCTTGAGCAATTTTTTGGCAACATCGAATCCTTTATCTGCAGTCATATGAAGGCAGCTGCGCACAATATCCCTTGGCTGCCCCCTAGTGAATTGCTCCAGATAGTACAAACAGTCTCCTTTACAGCTGGTCTTTGCTTCCACGCAGTGTTTAAACGCCTTCATAAATGTGTTGAACCTTAGATGATCTCCATCATAAATTGGAATTTCTCGGCGAGGCAGCAGTTGTCAAGTTTGCATTTTAACAAGGAGAGCTGTTGTCATTCTGTTGTTGCAGCAAATTGTAGAGACCTGCTGTCTGATGTTGGTCTTGCAGGGGTTGAAACACTTGTTGGCCTAAAGTGGGTTGAAAGCTTTGACTGAAGGTTGTCTTTGATTGTAACTGAGGGGGTTGAAAGCCTTGAATGACAGTTGGCTTTGGCAAGATAGTTGGCGTGGCTAATGGTGAAGCATTGCTTTGTAGTGGTAGAGATGCATGTCGCTGTGAGGGCAGAGGCACAAATATTGAGGCCTGTGGATTGAGAGAGGTGGGCGGGAGCTTAGATCTAGCCCCTTTCCTGATATAGGAAGCCATTCCATCAGATTGCCTTGAATGGATGCTGCTACCGACCTGTAGCACTGCTAGCTTAGCAGAAGTGGCAGCTATCTCAGTGTCCAGCTCAAGCTGCTCTTTCTTTCTCCTCAAGATGAGCTCCTGCTCCTCCAATGCATGCTTGTCCTTTAAGGCAGCAGCTCGAGCCAAGAGCGCGGCCTGTTCCGCCCTTGCCCTGCGACTGGCTGAAGAAGTGGAGGATCTGCTACTGGAGGATCCACTACTTGAGCCACGGTGCCTTGACTGCACGTTTGAAATGCTGTCTTGAGGTTGAATCTGATCCTCCTCTTCCTCATCCTTTCCACCAGCAGTTCTTATTCCATTGCTGGCATCAACCTCATTTCCATTTTCAGCATTGACATCAACAGTTTGAGTCTCAATTTGAACCGGCAAATCATCATGATCATCATCCACTTTGGCAACTGAACAAGCTTCTCTCCACTCCAACTCTGAGGGCTTTATCCATACAACTAATTAGCAGCAACCAGCCGCAGCTGCGAAATCAATACATGCAGCTGATTAACAGCAACCAGCTGCAGCTGCGAGATTGACGTCACAGCACCGGCACATACCTAGAGAGAGAACAGGGAAAGAAAACAAAACAAAACAGGGACCACAAATACTAACCCCCACAACACAGGACCTTACGGGACGTAACACCCCCTCCCATAAGAGCAAACCCTAAACACCTGAGTTAGCAACATACAATCAACCACATCATTTTACAGCCTCACCCACGGGATAACGCATCTGCCATGATGTTCTCAACTCCCTTCTTGTACTTGATTGTGATGTTATAGTTCTGGGCCAGGAGTGCCTAGCGCATTAAGCGCTGGTTGCTGTTATACATTTGGTTTAAAAACGCAAGCGGATTATGGTCGGTATATACCGTGACCGGTTGAAAACTAGACCCAACATACACATCAGAATGTTGAAGGGCTAGTAGCAGCGCTAACGTTTCCTTTTCAATTGTCGAGTAGTTCATCTGGTGCTTTTTAAACTTCGCTGAAAAGTAGCAAACAGGCTGACTTACCCCACCATCATCTTTCTGTAATAGCACCCCGCCAGCTCCAATGGCACTGGCATCTACCTCTAGCTGAAAAGGCAGATTGAAGTCAGGAGCCGCTAACACAGGGCCACTGCAAAGGAGAGCTTTGGCTGACTGAAAAGAGTGCACACATTCCTCGGTCCACACAAATGGAACCGTAGGACTGCACAACTTAGTCAAGGGAGCAACTATATCTGAGAAGTTTCGGCAGAAACAACGATAATAGCCCACCATGCCTAGAAAACGTCTAAGCTCTCGCCTAGTAGTAGGGGTAGGAAAAGACAAAATGGCCTCGACCTTAGCGTCTACCGGTCGAACTTGTCCCTGACCAACCTGTTTGCCTAAGTACGTGACAGTCGCTTTCCCAAATTCACACTTTGCGAGATTAAGCGTAAGGGAGGCATTAGCTAGGAGCGTGATAACCTTTTTTAACCTAGACGTGGCTCCCCCAGTCATGGTCGTAGATTACAACGTCATCTAAATAAACACAACAGTTTGGTAATTCACCTAAAATATGGCACATCAGGCGCTGAAAGGTGGCAGGTGCGTTCTTCATACCGAACGGCATCACGGTGTATTGCTTAAACGCATCAGGGGTGACGAAAGCTGAAATGTCCGAGGCATGCTTAGTTAAAGGAACCTGCCAGTATCACTTTAATAAATCTAGCTTGGTGATACACAACGCTGAACCCACTTTATCAACCAGGTCATCCATACGCGGCAGGGGAAAATAATCAGTTACTGTAACCGCATTTACTTTGCGAAAATCTGTAAAGAACCTAGGAGTCCCATCTGATTTAGGCGCCAATAGACAGGGTGAACTCCAAGGACTGTAACTGGGTCTAGCAAAACCATGCTCCACTAAGTAAGTAACTTCTTTTTTCATAAGTTCTCTTTTCTCTAGCGGACATCTATACGCATGTTGTTTAATGGGTTTAGCATCACCTACATCAATATCATGTTCTAGGATGTTAGTGCGGGAGGGTACATCTCTTAACACGCTAGGGAAACTGTGAAGCAGGTCAACCACCTCCTGTGTGGTATTTAACCTCCCGCACATGTGTCCTTCACAAGGGAGCGCCAGGTCAGGCTCCAGCTCCAACGGAGCACCATGAAGGGAAACTGCACCCACCGCAGCAATCTCCGGCATCCCCGCTTTACCCTTCACTGCATCCCTGGAGTGAAAAGACTTCAACATAGGCGAGTTCGGCGTCTACGATCTGGCGTACAAAGTATGTAGTTTGTATCAGAAACCTTCCTTTCAATCGTGTACGGACCGGTAAACCTGGCGGTAAGGGCAGAGCCAGGAACAGGTAACAAAACCAACACCCTATCACCGGGCTTAAACTGCCGTTCCACCGCACGCTTGTCAAAACGCCTCTTCATATCAGTTTGAGCGTGGGCAAGAGATTGCCTAGCCAATTGAGTGGCGCAGTATAACCGATCCTTACACCTAGATACAAATGCTGACACACTATACTCAGGAGAGGAAACGCTAGTGAGTTTTTCCTTTAGAACGGTTAGTGGACCGCGCCCATTACGGCCGAAAACCAATTCCATAGGACTAAATCCTAACGATTCCTGTTTAGCGTCTCTGATGGCAAAAAGAGCAAAGGGCACCCCCTCATCCCAATCTTTTTTTGTCTCATAGCAAAACTTTTTTAAGCATCCCCTTTAATGTCTGATGCCAGCGCTCCAACGCACCCTGACTCTCTGGATGATAGGCACTTGACACGGCGTGGGAGATACCTAATGATTTCAGGTTTTCCTTAAACACCTTTGAAAGGAAGTTAGTCCCCTGATCTGTCTGAACGACCCTGGGGAGACCGTAAGAGGTAAAAAACTTTATCAACGTTTTTACAACCGTGGCAGCGGTAACTTTACGCAGCGGGATGGCCTCAGGGAAACGGGTGGCAGCGCTCATCATAGTCAGCAAGAATTGGTTACCCGATTTTGACTTAGGCAGGGGCCCCACACAATCGACTAAAACATGTTCGAAAGGTTCGCCAACTGCGGGGATGGGCTGTAACGGAGCAGGAGGCACAGGCTGGTTTGGTTTGCCCACCATCTGGCAAGTGTGGCAGGTTCTACAATAGCGCACTACGCTAGATTTTAAACCGGGCCAGAAAAACTGTTGAAGCACTCGATGGTAGGTTGTCCCTGACAGAGGAGATGGTAGGCACCCCCCCGCCCACCATCTCCTCCGAAACAGTAAGGTCACCACCTACAAAATCACTACCGGAGGAAGTGGAAGAGGAAGTAGAAAACCACGTGTCCGACAGGGCCACCTCCTGCGCTTGCTGTCTAGCCTCTGCTCTGGTTGTAACATTGGCTACAAAAATCTGTGGATCACTAGTAACCACCACATCCTGCTCTGACATGGGAATGGGAACATCCACCACTTTTGGAACCGGATACACTTTCCCACCCGCTATATCGTTCCCCATAATAAGGTCAATACCCTCAATTGGAAAACTGGGTCTGACCCCAACCGTGAAAAAAACCTGTCACTAAATCAGTGTTTATATATATGCGGTGTAAAGGATCCGGTACAAAGCCCATCCCTATTCCTCTTACTATTGCTTGGACGTCTGACCGATCACCCACGGGAAGAACGTCAGCAAGCAGCAGAGACTGCGAACATGCAGTATCCCGCAGCACTCTCACGGGGCGCCCATCACCAGGCTCTCCTGTAAGAGAAACAAAGCCGTCAGAAACAAATGGTCTAAAACATACATCTGGTTCACTACGAGCCAGGGAAACCTGGGACAGCACCACGGAAGTTTAGATTAACCCCACCCCTTTCGGATACTTCCACTCCGCCCCCTGGTTTTTCTTCCAAGCATCACAGTCAGCTACCAAGTGATCAGGCTTACGGCAAAAGAAACACAATTTCTCCATCCTGGAATTAGGGGTAGCGTTGCCGCTGTCACAGACCTTTCCAGTTGGTGTGGCAGGCACTGGCTTCTGAGAAAACGCTGGTGGGAAAGAAACCTGCCTTTAAAACCAGGTTTTATGGGTTAATGTGAATTCATCTGCCAATATGGCAGCCTGCTGCAGAATGGTAACCTTCTGCTCATTCATATAGACGGCCGTTCGTTCAGGCAAACAATTTTTAAACTCCTCCAACAGCACTAACTCCGTCAAAGAGGTAAAATCGTTGGCTTTACTGGCCGCGCACCATCTATCAAACAGTGTTCTTTTCTCCCGAGCCAGATCGACATAAGTTTGATCTGTGGTCTTTCGAAGACTTCGGAAACGTTGTCTATATGCCTCCGGCACCAACTCATAAGCACGGAGAACAGCACCCTTCACTTTCTCATAGCTCAGCCCATCCTCCACTGACAGAGCCGAGCATGCTTCCTGAGCTTTACCTGTCAAGCGACACTGCAGTAAAATTGCCCACACATCTTCAGGCCACTGCAACGCAGTTGCAATACGTTCGAAAACGCCAAAATATACCTCCACCTCCGACTCACGGAAAACTGGAACTAACGAAATGTTCTTACTCACATCGAAACCGGAAGTGATGGTTCTGCCGTGTGAATGCTCACTCCCAGGGGCAACATTCTGGCCTCCCGACCTTGCCTGGAGTTCTACCTGGCGCATCCTTACAGCAGTATCCGCATCAAGTTTTTTCAACTCCAGTTCACGACGAAACTGAAACTCTCGTTCTCGCCCCTCCCTTTCCATCTGAAGACGCTGCAGACGCACCTTCAGTCGAACATCTGACTTTGAACCAGGAGAAGATTCTGAGGAGAAAGGAATAACTTGAGGCAGAGTAACAAGTTTCCCCACCGTTCCCTCATGTTGCTACGCTGGGGTAACATTAACTGCCTGGCGCTCCTCCCCTTCATCTACCCCTTCATTATCTGAGCTAGTATCCGGCCCAGGCGCTACCAGCACTCCCTGACCGACCAGACCTTCTAAAACCGCAGCCTTAAGCTGATCTTTACGGAGTGATGATGACACCACTATACTGTAATGCTCTGCAATTAACTGCAGATCCCTCTTCTTACACTTATCTAACTGTCCTACCGACGGTTCGGACACAAACACCTGCAACTCAAAAACTACCATTTTAAATAAACTCAAGAGTATATAAACTCATACTACCCATATATGGTAGGTTGCGATCACCACGACCACTACCTGCCCCTTCACATTTAAGCACTGCTTCCTCAGCACCTGCCTAACCCCACACTCACCTATCTGTCTTCAGAGCCGTGCCGAGCTCGAGGCGTCTTATAGGCTTACATCAGCGGCCGAAGCCCTGAAACGCCAGCCCCCTTTGGAGAACATAGCCTCCGCTCAGGATTAGACCCCAAAAATAAGAAAGGAAAAATAACAAATCAGCATCCGAAGGAAGGACTATAATCAGCCCAGCTGGACACTGCTCTGTCTTAGCTGAGGAACAGTCTCATGCAGAAGTGACACAGGGTGGCACTAAAACTATTCAACCTACCACCAGGAAACACACACCAGCGCAAACTAATTTAAGCAAAAAAAACATGCATCAACCAGCTTTGACTTTCCAAAAAATCCCGGACGAGCCCCCAAATTGTTATGTCCCAATTATATCCAGGGGATATGGGACCAACAATTAATTTAATTTCCGGGGTGGAAAGTCAAGCAGGCGACACATGAGTTCAAAAGCTTAACAGAGATTTATTATAAGTATATCACAAACTATCTCCAACGGAGATAGTTATGAGACAACTAAAACAATTTGCAAAGAAAAGAAAGAAAAAATAGAGGATGATGAGAATTGTAACCAAAACGGTCATCTGACACCCGCGGCTTCCACAGCAGATCACAGCACAGCACAGCAGATCACAGCACAGCAGAACACAACACACACTGGAACACGTCGTCAGCCCGATTAGACAGTCGATCTCAGCACAGCTCACACTGACACGACGCCAGCACGATCAGACTCTTCTCTCTCTCTCCACTCCAACTCTTGAGGGCTTTATCCATACAACTAATTAGCAGCAACCAGCCGCAGCTGCGAAATCAATACATGCAGCTGATTAACAGCAACCAGCTGCAGCTGCGAGATTGACGTCACAGCACCGGCACATACCTAGAGAGAGAACAGGGAAAGAAAACAAAACAAAACAGGGACCACAAATACTAACCCCCACAACACAGGACCTTACGGGACGTAACAGGCTGTATGTGTTGTGCTGGTCTCAGTGCAACAAACAAATTGTGGTCATAAAAGAGGAATGCAATGGGAAAATGGCAGCTGCCAAACTGGAAAAGCAAAGGGCGTCTGAAAAGGTAGCTCCACTGGTAAAGCTATGAGGGGGAAAATGGCCTTAAATAGTTCCTTTATTGAGATTCTTATTTATTTGGTGTCTCTTACTGACATAAACTGTCCTTCACAGAATGCTGATGGTTCCATGCTGAAAATCTCAAAGCTAAATCTGATAGTCCAGCCACAAATCATTCAAATAAAAGTGTGGCAGAACCTCAGAACGGCAAACCAGATGTGAATTCACAGCCCAAAAATGATGCTAAGGTCCAAACCAATGAGTTAGTAGTGGAGAAAAAGGAAGAAGGTAAGAGTTGCCTGTTTGAGCATGGTTTGTAAATGGTCTCTATATATGGGTGAAGACCCTCATTTAATGGAAGTCCGATAACTTAAGAGTACTAGCTAGGTCTGTGACGTTGGCAGTTTCTTTTTTTTCTCCCCTTTTTTCTTTTACAGTGGCTGGAATTAGACTATAATTCATGCAATAATACACAATGCCGAAATTATGGCTGTAATGGGATTCTTGAACATAGAAAACAATAGAAATTGTACAAAATTTTGAAACTAAGCCAAGTTTAAATATATTTCCCCACAAAGATACATTTGTCATCATATATAATACCGTTCTACGATTTGAGAGGAATGTGGGACAAGAGCAGGACAGTGTCACTGAGCGCGCGCCTTCACCTTTCTCCGGTCTCACTCGCTCCTTGTCACCTGAGTTCTAGAACTGCAATTCCCATCATACCCCTCTGCTATCATTAGTTCCCAGCCCTGGCTGGTTTCTCTACTCAGCATCATCACATCCACCTGTTTAATATTATCCACCCTTTATATGGACTGCCTTGTTCTTTGTTTCTTTGTGAAGTGTTGTTTTGCCACGCTGCATGTTTCTACGTGTTCCTTGAAGTTTCATGTCAGTGATTCCTTGTTTCGTTACCTGCTGTAATAAAGTTCTGCAAATGGATCCGACTGCCTCTACCTCGTCATTACAGACAGAGTCCATCTCTAGTCTAAAATCTTAATTTCTTCTCCTGAAAAAAAAGAACATTTGTTCTTCCGCTGGTGCAAGGCATTTAGGATATAGTATATTTGATTTTGCACTGCCAGAAAAAAATAATTACAGGCATGTGTGCAAAAAAAGGTCTGAAGATTTGGTAAAAGAAATGACAGTCCATTTTCAGTGGAATAACTGATATGAGGCGACCTGATCGCAAAACAGAATACAAAGCCGTCAAATGGCTTAAATTGATGGGCTCATGTACCTCTCTCATTCCTCACGTATCCAAATGTTTGTGATGTAACATTTAATTGCTTACCTATTATTTATTTTGTGAACAAAGCTTTGTGCTTCACTCGTGTTGTAATTCATGTAAAACTGCATTCACATACAAACCACAGTGGTGGGGCGGTTGTCAGGTTGAACAGCAGTCCTAGCACAAGAAAACCTCTCCACAATAAACCACATGATTTTCATGCCGGTAGCACAATGAGTACCCGTATCGGCAGATGAATATTCACTCCATCTCTTCTCTAAACGCACATTATTAATTGTATTTAAAATGATTCAGATCTTCCGGTGAAACGACAGACTTCTCTCTGATGGCGTATGCAGGACTTTTCCAATCATTTATTTGCGCTTATATTCGCCCCTGCAAGCTTGTGTTCGTCCGCCTCTGTTTGTGAGTGCAATGCCCACATCTCAAAATCCCCTCAACAACCGATGCCAGAACCAAGTCCTCATCTTTTAACTTTTTTGTTTTTCAAAAATCTGTTCGGATAAATACTTGGAATTACGTCATAATATGGAAGAAAAGGTCTTTCGCTCCTTCCGTTACATCACAACTTTAATCTTTTCACTTACTGCAAACATTCAAATTTGCTTCCCAAGCCTTATAATTAATCTTTTTTTATTTTCTTTATAACATCTATTCAGATGAAGCAGGTGTTTAGGATAGAATTAGTCAAAAATTATGGTTTTCTCCTTACACTCATTGTTTTAATGGGAATACATCCCAATTAGTAGCAGAGTTTACACCACAACTATTACAGTAACGATACGGAAACATGCAGATGTTTTCGCTTTGAAGCCAAGATCATTTCTTTACTCCACAAACCATTCTGAGATCATCTCTCTTCACTCTTCGAGATGAGCAACCCTCCAGTTTGTGTTGGTGCAAGTTTCACATTCCTGCCTGCTGATCTGTGCCGTGGTCTGCAACAGCATGTGTGTTTGTCCCCGAGCGCTTCAGCACAGCTGCTGAGATTTTTCCTGTCACAAAAGAGCTTGCACGCGGCACGTCTTTTTAAAGATGTCTAGCCCGTGTATTTCTGGGTGCAGGTAGTCAGGTTAATTCTGCTAATGGTCACGAACGCTGCCTCATGTGTTTGGGAATCCACGCCACGGTTGTTGAGAAAAAAATGGGAGAAAAAAAGGGAGAAAATTTCTCCCACATTTTTGTATGTGGGAGAAGAAAAAAAAACTTGCATCACAATATGTTGTGATTGTCAAAACATTTGGTAACTTATTTTTATTAAGTTTACTGACAATATGTTACAGTGTTTAGCTGCATGGTTACAATTGCTGGCAGGTTACTGTATTTATTATTGATTGACATCTTGATTCAATATCGATTCATTTTGATAATTATTAGTTACAGTAGATACATGTTAAAAAATAAATCACTAATGCTGAAAACATAGAGAGCCCTAGCCTATTTTTATTAAAGGTTAAAAATAACAACTTAAATAAAATATAATGCGTTCTTTATTATAATAACAACTTTATAATTTTTAATGATATAGGTAAAAATATATGTAGCCTAATATAGTGGACATATTTAACAAAACTATAGCTAATTTTTCCAGCCTATATAAATGGTCATTAAATTGCTTTCCTGATGTAAATGTAACTTATGTGACATTGGTCTAGCCGACCTGTTTTGCAGTCCATTTACATTTACCATTTACCTGTTTTACTGACTTCTTACCGCGGTTGAAAAACACTGATTGATCCGAGGCATACATTTCGGTAAGTTCGGGTTTATTTACTAATAGTAAAGAAGAGCAGAGCTGAGAATAGTTAGAGTTGATCACGTGCCGCTTGAACTGAGGCGCTACAGAGATCTGTCACGTCACATTTACAAGCGCCAAAATGGTATTATCGTTTGAATTGTGTAATAAAATTGACAGAATCTGAGAGCTGATCAATTATTTTATATCAAAGTAACCTGCTCTGTCTTGTCTGTTGTTGTGAGTGTCCTCTTTGCTCCGCGATTTTTTTCTGCGTGAGAAAATGGATGTGTGGTGTGAGAGCGTGTGAAAAGGGTGAAAAGCTCAATGCGTGAGAGTTGGCAGCCCTGTCCACCCTAATGTGGTTAAAGAAAGAATTGACACACCCATCTCTGAGCCCCCAGAGGTCCTCTAATGACAGTGCGCGCCGCTCACGAGCCTCGTCATTCTCGTCCCGGGCCGGCCTATTCTCACGTGATCCTGAGACCTCGGCCTGGATGTGTGCCCAAGGTTCCCACCACTCCCTTTTGAGATCAGGTGATGAACCTGCAAGCGCTGCCCTTGGAGGAGGCAGACCCAGCCTTGGCACTGCTCTGTCCAGTACGCGCCCTCCGTGCTTACGTAGACAGAACGCAGTGTTTCAGGACCTCAGACCAGGTCTTGTCTGTTATGGTGGGAAGGTGAAGGGAAAGGCTTGTCTCACTGGAAAATAGTGGACGCCATTGCTTTGGCATACCAGCAGCAAGGTCAACAATGCCCCCTTGGTGTGAAGGCCTACTCCACCCGGAGTGTGGCTTCCTCTTGGGCTCTAGCGCATGGCGCCTCGCTAACAGACATCTGCAGAGCTGCAGGCTGGGCGACACCCAACACATTCGCAAGATTCTACAATCTCAGAGTGGAGCCAGTGTCCTCTCATGTACTCGCTTCAACCATCAACTAAGATCTGCTCAGGTGTCTTCGCTTGCTCGCCATTCCACTCCACGGACTGGATACGTGCGATATTCTCCTCAGGTGAGCCTCCCCGAGAAGCCCTGAGTTCCTCCATCAAGGTTGACGTCAACGCCAGAGTTATGCCAACGGCAGATTTGGCGATTGGCTAGGTGCAGCCATGTGCATGGTTCCCCGTCTGGGCGACCCCCACATGTGTATTTCCACTGTAAGCCTCTCTGAGCATGTGTCTTTCCCTTGGCATACCACCTTGCCACCCCTGAGGTTGAAACATTCCACCCTGTGGGCTGGACACCCCAGTGTTTTTCCATATGCAGCCCCTCTCCGGGTCATATGTGTATTCTGTAATGGAACTCTGTTTGGAAAAAATACTCCCCAGGAAGAGCACTGCAGTGTGACGCTCTTGCGTTCCTTATCCCACTCCCCACAGACACCTGCTGATTGTTGACTCTGTCTAGACCTGATCAGGGTTGTCTCCATGGCAACTTGCTGTGTATCTCTATGACAAACCTGCGGACTGAGGCACCTAGATTAAGATGCCAGGCGTAGCGACTCTCCAGGCCTACACATACACGAACTCTCACATATATACAGATATGCAATCACCCCCTACTCCCCCATTCCTTGCCTTCGCCGCTTTGTACCCCCCAGTCTGGCGGGTGGGTCTGTGACCAGCGCCTAGAATGGCTGCAGGACCAGATGGCTGCTTGCCTGTGCTGGATTACCTCCAGCCCCCACTACCCTCCCCTATTGCGAGTCTTGTGTGTTCATTCTGTACTGTTTATGTGCTTATGTTGCTGAGGTGTTATTTTTTCCTGTTCCCATACTGTACTCCTCACAGGAGCATAGTCTGGGGGTAGCCTTCTTTTTCTCCTCCCCTCTCTCCTCATATCATGCTGTATTTTTCCTCCGTAATTTCCCCATTGTGGGACAAACAAAGGTTTTCTTATCTTATCTTATCTTATCTTATCTTATCTTATCTTAATAAGAGTGAGACTCTTAACAGACCAGCCAATGAAGAAGTTCCAGAAGCAGTGGTGGACATTAAAGGACAAGCTTCAAAGGCAATGGGTGGGGTAACGGAGAGAATCCAGCCATTAAAGCACACACACAGCAAGTCAATTGACAAAGTTGTGAATAATCATCATTATATATCGGTGATGATGACAACTGTAGTATTTTATGTGTATCATTTGGTTAGCCTACAAATAATCAGACCGAATGTTGCATACGGTGCGTTTATTCGATATCCCTCCACCTGATATCCATACAAACGTAATGACGTAAACAGTACGTGCAAGTTTACTGATATACTCTGAATGTTACATCACTTCTTCTTTTTTTTTTTTTTTTACTAATGAACTCAGTTAAGTTGTTTCCACCTTCAGTTACTTGGGTAATCAACAACTAAACATTCACTTGGTCTGTAATCAAAACAAAACTCTATGAAGTAGACAAACAGATTGCTTCAGTGTAATAAATCAGTTAAGTGCCTACTCAGAAACAATTATTCTCAGATTCTGTTCTCAGAACTTCTTTTTTTATTTATTTTTTTATTTTTAGGACACATTCTCTTCACTTAACACTTAACACATTTAACACATAACGGTTGTGTCCCCTAGTCCATACCACCTCTAGTGCATTATGCCCATTTCACAGTCCTACTCAGTCCATGTTACCCGTTTTTCAGGCTGTGTCAAAGTCTCTGAGGAATTGTGGAGGCTGTCTGTGCCTAGTAGGGTATCTTGCCACCACTGGGACTGTGTCAGCAGTGACTTCTTCATCCTCTTCTGCTGTCGATGTGTCACGCAGGCCAGGGTCAAGCTTTTTGAAGAAGGATGAATTTCTTGTCACTCGATGTCCATTCCACTCAGAGGTGACCATGGAGCCTTTGACTGTCGTTACTTTTGTACGGCTTGTGGTTGTAAGGTGCTGTGAGTTTATTGCGCCTGGGTTGAGAGCACAACACCATGTCACCAGGTTGGAGAGAGTAATGTGCAGCGTGTCGGCGAGTGTCTGAGTACACCTTCATTTTGGCTTTGGCCTTGTGGTCTCTCCTGCGAAGATTCTTGTCCGATCCAGTGAGCATGCTCAAAAAAGGCATCTTTGTGTGTATCCTGCGTTTGAGCAACAACTCAGCGGGTGATGTTGTTGTTGTGCTGTGTGGTGTTGAATGGTACTCACGTAGGAATGTGTGGAGATGCTGCTTCCAGGGGATGTTCTCCATGTAGGCAACACGGAGGCATTTTCCAAGTGTTCTCATGAACCTCTCTGCAGTGGCGTTCGCCTGGGGCCATGGTGGTGTGATCTTTCGATGGTGAAATCCCATGTAGGCTGCAAACTTGCTGAACTGCTCACTGTTGAATGGTTTTCACAGATCTGGGGATGCCAAACATGGAAAAGATTTTATCTATGACAGGGATGACAGAGTTTGCAGAGGTGGAGTGTATAACTTCCACCATGGGGTATCGAGAGTAGTCATCTATGATGACTAGCAGGTGTTCACCTGTTGGTAGTGGGCCGTAAAAGTCTGCACTTACATCTTGCCAGACTGTGTCAGGCAGGTTTGACATCTGCAGAGGTTCTGTGTGTGTTTCAGGTGTGGTGGCTTGACATGCTAGACAGTTTCTGACCATTGCCTCGGCCTGTCGGTCGATGCCTGGGAACTAGGGCTGTCACTTTTTGTTCGAAAATCGATTGCACAATCGATCGGACTAACCAACACAAGTTTCGAAAATGAAAATAGGGAATCGATTTTAACGGCTTTCAGGACGCAGAATGCGCTGCGCTGGCCGCTGGGTTCAGCGTTGCGCTTCAGATACAACGCGATTTGCGCAAATCAACTTTGACCGCGCCGTGCGCACCGCTTGGTCGACCCAGCAACAAAACATCTCGCGCTATCTGTAGCCTATTGAATGGCTCAGCCATTGAACCGCACAGTCCAATGGCATAGATCTGACCAATTGTTGGTGTGTTTTGGAAGTAAAAACAAAAGAGCTGCTTTCACAAAACAGAATGTCTCGCAACTTAAGCCATTGAAATGAATAGCGCCGCGAATGCCGTGCCCTGTCTGAAAGGCGCTTTCTCTCAGAGCGCGTCCAGCTCGTCACGATACGCCCGCAGCGAACGCGCATCACACAGCAACTGCAGGTTCTGATAAACACACATAACAGCAAATTATAGCCTACTTCTGCATAAGGTGTCGCCAGTATTTAGAAAATTTCAAGCATAGGCTACAGATAGCTTACAGACTCGGGCTACAGGCTACGTAGGTGAAATTTGTTTGACATTTCTAATCGTGAAAACAGCCATGTTAAAGCCCGCAGTAATGTTTTTCATTGATGTTATGGCAGTCCACCCTGCTTTTCGAGAATGTTACACTCCTGTTTGTAATTGTACACGAAATTTCATGCCAATAAATCATCAGTAATATTGTGAGTCTCAAGCGCCCTCTTTACGTTCGTCCTAATGCCTGTTAGTTGTCCGTGGATTGGCCTATATTTGGCGTTGAAAATGGAAACGTCTTTAGAGATGGAAAATCGATTTTACAATCGATTCAATGAACACTTATGTAATATCTAATTTGGTGTCAATCCCAATTTACATATATACAGGGTTGTGCAATAAATGCCAAGTGTTGTAGTAAACCAATTCTGCCTCAGGTTTCATTGTACCGTTTCACAAACATAGAGGGATGTCTTGTGACTTGTCTAGTGATTTGTCAACCCACAAGTGTCTTAATGTGACACTTGTGGGTTGATACATTTGGATTAATGTCAGTTATGCAAAATAAATTTAATTTATGCAGGAACTTGGTTAAGCAAATTTAAAAATGTAAAGTATATGTGAACAGCCATGGTGTTGCTGGCCATTCGAATCAATGCATTTTCTATTTCAGCATTGTTTTCAGCATTAAGCATGAGCTATTTTTATACTAAAAAAATAACTTGTAACACCACAGTATTCACCTCAACAGAAGTTGCATAAAATCTCTAATGTATACATATCCTAGAGTATTTTTGTTTTTTATGGCTCAGTGATTCTAATCCAACTGCTGAGAGTTCAGAAGGGTACAGTTTGTTTCACACAGGCTTGTAAAATTTGTTTTTATGATGAGCATTGTGGTGTAATGCTCTATTTAATAACTGACTGACATATGGTTTTTGAGTTTAGATATGGAAATGGCCATTTGTATAATTGAATATAGTGGTTTAAGAAAATTAAAATGAGTTTTAAGAAAATTAAGAGTAGAATATAAGCCTGATTCTCAAACGACTAGCCACTGCACATCGGCTTTATGACCAACAGGCCAACTTATACAATGTCTCTCAGTAGCATTTACATTTTCCTTGTTGGCTTTACTAATTGTTTCTTTTTCAAAGTTTATTGCTCAAAATCTGAGTTTAGCTTGGAAGGAGATTACTTATTGGGTGGCCTTTTCACTTTACATGAAATTGACCATGAGACGCCCCTGTTCTCCCCAGAGACCACTGAATGTTTCAGGTAAGCAAGGACATTTTTATCAGCTGGGTTGCCTGTATTGTAAATCAAAGTAGCATATCCTCATAGTCACATTTGGATGTGAACTGAAACTTTAATTACATGCTATTAACTTCTTCACTGATGTTTTCAAGGCACAGTCCCTCAAGATCTGGCTATCAGATGTTGCAAGTAATGAGGTTTGCCGTTGAGGAGATTAATAACTCCACCACTCTTCTGCCCAATGTTTCTTTGGGCTATGAAATTTTTGACCATTGTTCTGATACAAAGAATTTCCATTCAGTCTTAAGTTTTATCTCAAATAATGGATCAATAAAACCTAAAGAAAAACTGAACTACTATCAGCCTAAAGTGATTGCTTTAACAGGGCCATATGGAAGCACAAGAGCTATTACTATTGCACCACTATTCACAATGAACCTTATACCTATGGTAAGTTCAGCTTCTTTTTATAGTTTGCATAATTAAATACTTACACACTTACTGCCCTTTGTTCAGGACTACAAAGTTACTACAGTATAATGCTAATGAATTGTTTATAATATTTTGTTGTCTTCTGTTTCAAAGGTGAATTATGGAGCTTCTAGCTATATATTAAGCGACAAACTTAGGTATCCTGCTTTTGTAAGAACAATGCCTAGCAACAAAAACCTGATAGAAATGATTATTCACATCATTCAATGGTTTGGATGGAACTGGATTGCCTTTCTTGGTAGCCAAGGTGATTACGGTTCAGACGGACTAAAGCTGTTTAACATGTATATAAGGAATACTGGCATTTGTGTGGCCTATGAAGAGAGTCTACGCCTAAACACAAACTACAGTCTAACACTTCAAAAGATTGATAAGTTCAATATCAATGTCATTGTGGTTTTTGCTCTTCCACAATATGCAAGCAAAATTATCAAAGCAGCCATAGCAAACAACATCCAAGACAAAGTATGGATTGCAAGTCAAACATGGGCTATGAATCAACAGCTTCCCAGAGAGCCAGGAATTGGGAAAATTGGCACAATCATTGGTATTACGGAGAGATTGTTGTCATTGCCTGGATTTAATGAATTTGTCTATAAAGACAGGAGATCAACTGATGTCACCCATAAAGAAGAGAGTGAGATCCAGAGTAAGAGTAAGACATGTAATCAAGTTTGTGATTACTGCACATTGTTGACCGCAGAGGAGATTATAAATGAAAATCCCACATCCTCTTTTGCCATCTATGCTGCCATATACACCATAGCTCATGCACTGCATAAGGTTCTGCAGTGCGACATGAATGGATGCCGCAAAAACACAGTGGTAAAGCCATACATGGTAAGATAATTCATTTGAACTTTGACAAGTTGATCAATATATTAATTACATTATTGAAGTAACAATGTTTTATTTAATTAAATGTTCTTCATATGTTTATGAAATTGTATATTATATTATTTAATTATTATACAATAATTGAATAACTAAATAAAACAATATTTATATTAATTTATTAAAGTTATAGTAATATTATAAATTGTCTTTTTTTTTTTTTTTTTAAATAATGGGGGTACCACAACTCACCACAGCTTGTGGGAGAAATTAAGAAGTTGTATTTTCCACTCAATGGTCGTCAGGTGAAATATGATGATAATTATGATCCACCCATCAACTATGCAGTTGTGCTCTGGCACACTGATGTAAATCCTCCACAGTTTGAGATGGTGGGCACATATGATACATATCCAGAAATTACTTTTACAATCAACAACTCTCTCCTGCCCTGGCATAACAGTGGCTCTGTAAGTCTTAATTTGATGAGACCTTTATCTAAACATTTAGCTTTATAGATTCCAGATTCTCTGTTAATTCATTTTTTTTCATAAAGCTGACAAAAGATCTGATAACACTTTATTTTAATGTGTCCTTGTTACATGTAATTACTACATGAATAACTATAAATGATGCATAATTACATGCAACTAACCATAAACCAAACGAGGCGCTCTGAACCCTGGTCCTCAAACAGCCACTGTCCTGCAGAGTTCAGCTCCAACCCTAAGTAAACACACCTGAACCAGCTAACTAAGCTCTTCAGGATTACTAGAAAGCTACAGGCAGGTGAGTTTGAGCTAAGGTTGGAGCTAAACTTTGCCAGAAAGTGTCCCTCGAGGACCAGGGTTGAGAACCCCTGCTATAGCAAGTACATGTAGTTAATTTATATTCCTCAGTACTTAAATGTAAAATCACACTGTAACAGGCAAACATTAAACTAAGCTGTAACCAAAGATCTCTTTGTTTGGAAGCAAGATTGTTTTGTTTTGGGGGTGTTTAAGGGGAATTATGTCATTTGTATTTTGTAATTTGCAGTCCATTTATGGAAATTGCATATAATGTTCAGATGAGTTACTTGTTTAAGAATACTGACACAGTTTAGAAAAAATATATAAAATCAGTTGAGAAAAACTTTAACATTATATAACACATTTTCTTATTCTTTAAAGGTTCCTTTCTCAAACTGCTCTGCTGAGTGCAAGGAGGGATTTTCAAGGCAACCTGAAGGTTTTTATAGTTGCTGTTTTACATGTAAAAAATGCCCACGTAACAGCCACGTGGATTATTCTCGTAAGTACAAATTAAGTTTCCAAAAACTAAATGTTTATAAACCTTACATTCAGTTCGAATTTACAGTGTTTTATTTTTTGGAGTTACAAAAAGTGCTACATTTTTTAAAACTAGAAGTAATTTCACAAAACAATTATCAAAACCACAATGTTTAAGAAGGATGTGTGAGTGTGTAACCCTATAACCCTACATTATGAGGACAGATGGCAATATCCAAAATCCTTTTTCTTGTGAGGCCATTTTTGCTCCCCATGAGGAAAACAGCTTATAAATCATACTAAGTGATGTTTTTTGAAAATGTTAAAATGCAGAAAGTTTTCTGTGATGGTTAGGTTTAGGGGGTAGAATATACAGTTTGTACAATATAAAAACCATGATGTCCATGGAATGCACAAAAATCATGGTAGTGTCATATCTTCTTCACATCTTTTAATCCCACACTGGATACATACTGTCACAAAAAAATATGGATTTTACTTTAAAGTGTTGCTATTATGCTAATTAATTTTTTGAGGTGTCCGGCAACAGGTTTACATGCATCAAAGGTCAAAAATCACTTTCATTTTCTCATAATACAAATTGCACATCACCGCATTTTCCAATGATTCTCAAAAGACTCCAAAATCCAAAGAATCCAAAAACTCAGACTCTCTAAGCCCCTCCTTTCTGCAGCCTACTCTGCTTTGCTCTGATTGGCCAGATGTCAGTCTGTTATGATTGGTCTAACGTTTACAGCACATGTCGGAAATGAAATGCCCAGCCATTACCATAACTGAATTTCAACTCCGGACTGAGGCTTGTACACATTGTAAAGACAGCAGTGTTGGGGAACTTACTTTTAAAAAGTAGTGTTTGCTCGTTACTCGTTACTTCTTAAAAAGGTAATCCGTTACTTTACTTAGTTACCCATTTTGGAAAGTAACTTTTTACGTTACTCGTTACTTTTACGTTACTTTTATGTTGCTTGAGTTTGGGCATAACCCAATATCTGTTCCTAAATTGTGTATATGCCTACATAAAGTTCTACTATGAACTCTACCTATTGATAAACTAGAAGAAAAAAAACTAGAAAAAAAGAGAGATTTTGAGATGGGAACATTTTTTTTATTTTTGTTTGATTAACATTTGAAAAACCTGTATAAAGTGAACACCAAAGAACAATATTAACTATTGAGCGGTGGTGACGCGTTCATGAAAAATATCCCAAAGAACCGGCAAAAGTAATGATTATGAATAGCCTATGTCAAATATAGCAAGGAGACATTTTATTGTTTATTTACACTTGAAAACAAAGATGAAGTTGACGCTGACTCGCAATCTTCGCAGTATGAACGCACCAGAGATAAATGCACATTTTATACGGATTACATAAGCAGATAGTCGGTTTTCTTTTGTTTTGAAGTTTTGTTTTAAAAAGTACACATTTCAAGCTTTCTATATATCTCTCAGGTATTTGAGCTTATATGCTGAGTTTGGGTTCATTTATGAGACGAGCTCCAGTTCACGCACTGGCACGGAGCTCCTGAAAGTCCTGATTATTTTGCCTGCTATATTTACTTCTTATTTATTAAATCCAGGCAATTCGTTGATGAAACATTGATTAAAATTAAGATACAATTGATACAAAACGAAATTCACTTTAAAGAAAGGCTTTCTACAAAAAGAGACTTATTGGAGTGGTCAAAATCATGTCTGCCCACTCCATTTGTCTCCCAATCGATCTTACTCATGCTTTTCACTTTTCATATAATCAACATAGATAATATATTTAAAAAAATCTTTTATTTAAACATAAATATTAAACTAAATCGTTTTCTTTAATGACTAGGCTACAACACGTAGGCCTATAGACTACAGTACAGAGAAATGATGTAATGTCGGAGCGGGATTTGAGCGAACGCTGTTACCGGTGAGCATTGTGGGGGAGAGGTACGATTTTCAAACAATCATCGAATAATATTTTGCTTGATATGCCAATCCTTCATATTTGTTGTTTTAAATGCAATCCCTTCTTCATCCGGTGGGTAGTATTACTTTTGGTTTGCGCAGTGTAATTCACAGAATTGACTGCTCTGCTGCTACCAGCCTCTGTCACGTACCGTGTGGAGCTTGTGACTATTGCGAGCGCGCAGCTGAGAAGATAGTGTAACGAAAAGTAACGTTGTGGCAAATTGAAAAAATAACTACACTCTTAGAAGAAAAGGTTCTATATAGAACCTTAAAAGGTTCTATAGGCGCTTCGTATTTGGAACCCCTAAAAGGTTCTATACAGAACCCAAGAAAGGGTTCTTTCTTGTCATTATAGAACCTTTTTAGCATAAAAGGTTCTTTGGAGTTGAGTAAAGAACCCTATGGTTCTATATAGAACCCCAATGAACCCTTTTTTTCTAAGAGTGTAGAACCTTTTAGGGGTTCCAAATACGAAGCGCCTATAGAACCTTTTAAGGTTCTATATAGAACCTTTTAAGGTTCTATATAGAACCTTTTAAGGTTCTATATAGAACCTTTTCTTCTAAGAGTGTACGTTTCGTTACCAAATTTTCAGTAGTAGCGCGTTACACTACTTTTTACACGAAAAAGTAGTTACGTTACACACAACACTGAAAGACAGTAATGATGGCGTCAATTTTACCATATCAATAAGAGCGTGAGTCCGATGATGAAACATTGAAAGCTAGTTTTTCAACCAGAACCTCCATCGCAAGGACGACTCGAGCAGGATGTTTCTCAGTGACTCAGTTACTCAGTTTGACGTTCATCAAGAGATGTTGCAACTGTAATTCCTCTACATTAGCATCAACAAGTGTATGTCCATCAACAAACCGATGTGTATATTGCTAATTTATAGCAGTGCACATTCGAGAACTCTATCATTGTAATCAGTGATACACAATTAAAAGTAATCAGTCATTCACATAATGTACACGCTGGTACTGATACAGTATCAGTACCAGCGTGTACATTATGTGAATGACTGATGTAACATTAAAGTTTGAAAAACAAATCTTGCTACATCCTTTTCAACATTACTCAAAGTAGTAAGAACAACAGACAATCTGCATTAATGGACACAATTTTAGGTAATAGGGCCACAGTGCTGATTAACAAAAGATTTTTCAGTAAGACAGTGGTAACGTCTTGGTTACGTTTGTAGCCCTCTTTCCCTGAGTAGGGATCGGAGACGTTACGTCAATGACAACAAATGGGGTTTCGCTTAGAAAGCCTATCATCTTCAAGAATTTAAAAACGAACCAATGGCAAAGAAATGCCATGGGTCTGCGGAATTTGCATAGCATACAGAATACACATATGACCTGGAGGGGGGCTGCATATGGAAAAACACTGGGTTGTCCAGCCCGCAGGGTGGAATGTTTGAACCCCAGGGGTAGCAAGGTGGCTTGCCAAGGGAAAGACACATGCTCAGAGAGGCTTACAGTGGAAATACACATGTGGGGGTCGCCCAATGGGGGAACAATGCACATGGCGGCATCTAGCCAATCGCGAAAGCTGCCGGTGACATAACTCTGGCGTTGACGTCAACAGTGCAGGAGGAACTCAGGGCTTCTAGGGGAGGCTCACCTGAGGAGAATATCGCAAGCGAAGACACCTGAGCAGGTCCTAGTACCGGCTGGTTGAAGCGAGTACATGAGAGGACACTGGCTCCACTCGGAGATTGTAGAATCTCGCGAACGTGTTGGGTGTCGCCCAGCCTGCAGCTCTGCAGATGTCTGTTAGCGAGGAGCCATGCGCTAGAGCCCAAGAGGAAGCCCCACTCCAGGTGGAGCCTTTGCACCAAGGGGGCACAGGCAACCTTGCTGCTGGTATGCCAAAGCAATGGCGTCCACTATCAGTGAGACAACCTATGCTTGGAGAGAGAGTTTTGGCGACGGAGCAGTTTGGCGACACCGATGGTGAGCTGGAGTTAAATGTATTTTTGGTCACTTTTAGACAGAAAATCGAAATTAAAATGATACATATAAAGAAAAATAATACAAATGTAATTTCATTCACCAAGCCTATCACTTGAAGCAAATATCCATCCCTTCTTAAATGTCTGCTCCAGCGAGCGCGTTGGGCCGTTTAGTGAAACTGACGCATATAGCCTATCTAACGGCAGATGAAGTAAAACCGTAAATCTTCATTATGAGTCCCAATCATCAATACAGTACATGTTCACAATAACACTTTTAAATAAAATATTGATTTAAACTATGTTTTACTTCTGATATAAACATTTAGATTACATATGCCATTCTCATTAATGGAGTTAAACACTTACATGACATTTACTGAAAAGTTAAAAAAAATATATATATTCAATAAATAGCTTATAAATATTTGTGGTGGATGCAATGCTTTTGAACACTTTTCCTTTGGCATGCCGTGTTTTAATGTTTTAACTACAGAGATAATTGCTTATCATGATAGTAGCAGATTGTGCAAATATAAATGCACAACAAGGTCTATCTGTTTCCATTAAAAATATAAATCAATTAAAAATACTATTTAAAAAGAAAAACTTTATCTGAAATGTATTTTACACTATTTGGTTTATTTATTCAAAAGCAAGGCAAGGATAGGCTACTAAATGATTTGTATAAATGTAATGTGACGGCACATCCATATTTCATATTTTCCTAATGTCTTAAACATGTTATCACGTGGATGAATAATCATATGCAAATGATATGCAAAACTCCGTGTTGTAAGCTCCATATATGGTTATTTCAGGGAGGAGACACATGTGCGCACAATCTTCCGCTGACTGGGATTTATAAAGTGAATTCTGCGCAGGTTCTGGCGTACGCACGGTTTTATAAGTCGGAGTATTTTTTTGCGCATGCCATTTTTGGCTTTCGGGCGCACATACACTTTTAGTAAGGATCCTACGCACAGTTTTATAAATGAGGCCCCTGGTCTGAGGTCCTGAAACACTATGTTCTGTCTATGTAAGCACGGAGGTCGCTTACTGGACAGAGCAGTGCCAAGGCTGGGAATGCCTCCTCCAGGGGCAGCGCTTGCAGGTTCACCACCTGGTCTCAAAAGAGAGTGGTGGGAACTTTGGGCACATATCCAGGCCGGGGTCTCAGGATCACGTGAGAATTGGCCGGCCCGAATTCCAGGCACGCTTCGTCAACGGAAAATGCCTGCAGGTTCCCTACCCTGTTAATGGAGACCAATGCAACCAGGAGCGCTGTCTTAATTGACAGGAACTTAAGCTCCACTGATTGCAGAGGCTCAAAGGGCCTCTGCAGGGCAGTTAAAACCACTTAGAGGTCCCAAAAGGGAACGAGAGGAGAAGGAACCTGGTTC
This sequence comes from Phoxinus phoxinus, assembly GCF_949152265.1. Taxonomy (NCBI): domain Eukaryota; kingdom Metazoa; phylum Chordata; class Actinopteri; order Cypriniformes; family Leuciscidae; genus Phoxinus; species Phoxinus phoxinus. Next base: position 6,835,610 of record NC_136890.1, on the reverse strand, counting down.
TCAGGAACCTGATGACCAGGTCGTGCTTTCCCACGGACTTACCTTCGACTGCGTCGTGATGTGCGGCAATAGCGGTAACATACACTTTAAGGGTGGAGGGAGACAGCCTTCGCTCCAACCCTTCTTTTAGGAAGGAAAGCACGACACTGATCGGGCAATTTCAGGGGTCTTCTCAGCGAGAAGAGCACCAGTTGACGAAGAGGTTCCACTTCAACGCGCAGGCATGTCTTGTCAAGTCAAGTGCGAACCTGTGAGAAACCCTGATGGCGCTCACGTGTGCATTAAAAATTAATTCTATAGTTATGCGCATTTGAATATATGTGCGCAGGTTTGTAATTCCCTACAAAACAGAAAACAATTTAGACAGAATTTTATCACTTCAGGGTAGATACGCAAAACCGAAATTATCCCGACAACGCTTTATCTGTAGAGTGGTAAAAGGATCCTTCACAGGGGAGAGACTAGTTGGCACTTCAGCACTGCGTTGTTTAGGTGAAGGTCCTTCGTCAGATCAGAAGCTCAGCTTCCCCTATAATGTCAAAAAAATAATGGTCAAATATGTACTATTGTGTAAACATTTTATTGACTAAAAATGCGTTCATCTCGAAGACGAGTTCGTTCACAAACAGCTTCATATAGTAGCTCGACTGACTCGATCTCCTTCTCATACATTCCCGCAGCGTCACAGTGCATTTCCCTGTTGAAGCTGAGCGTCCATTGACTTCAATGGGGCTGCTTTGAACAGTTTTTTTCAGTGATCCGAAACTAGATGGTGATTGGATAAATGCTGCTACTATGTCCCGCCCACGGACGCTCAGCGTCTCTGGGGGTGAATGAGGAGTTGGCTGGCCCGGACTCCGGGCTTCCGCGTGATGATTGGAGGATGGATCTGTCGAAAGACTGCATCTCCTTTTGACTGACAGCGATCTGTACAATAAGAAGTCACTCAAAGCTATTTCGCGCTCAGTCCCATCGCGGATTTCTCAAGTGTAGTCGAAAGACAAACTGCTGCAACCTATTTCTTGATATTTGTTTGGCGAAATTGCTAGCCAATTTGCATCATACATTTCACACAATTATACACCACATTCCTTGTTTCAGTTTTACCAAGTTTAATATATATATGTTAGATCGTTCGTTTGTAATTCGTTCATTCATTCATTAGTACGTTAGGCTAGGCTAGCGTCATACGCGTGAAACTGCGCACGATGGCAGACAGTGCTAATATTGTTGACCTGATTTTGGCGAAGCCATTTGAAAGTCTTCCTTACGAGGAAACAATTCGAATTAAACAGCAGGGCAGATCAACACCTAAGATTGATTTAGTGCAAAAGATAGGGAAAAATAACAGGTCTTTTCAGCTCTCCTGGTATGACAAAGTTTGCTGGCTGACTGGAAGTGCTGTGACAAATAAAATGTACTGCTGGCCATGCCTCCTGATGAAACCATCTCACGGATGTGTTGTTTGGTCAAAGGTGGGGTTTGGAGATCTGTCTAACTTTGACAGGGCATATAAAAGACATGAAAAGAGCAATGAACATGTGAGTGCATGTGCAAGATTAAGTTGCATGGGCAGGATCAGGGTTGAGCATGCAATCAATGAAGGTGCTCGCATTCTAGTGACTAAACATAATGAAACAGTCAAACAAAACAGCCTTTCTAAACCGCCTTATTGATGTAACATCCTTGCTTGGCCGACAGGAGCTGTCATTTAGGGGACATGATGAGAGTAGTGAATCATCCAACAAGGGGAATTACAGGGAGTTCACAGAAACATTATCTAAATATGACTCTGTCCTGTCCACACAATTTGAGTCCTCAAATGTGTTTTCTGGTATGTCCCATACTATTCAAAATGACTTGATCTCTGCTCTTGCAGCCACCATTTCTGATCAGATCAGAGATGAAATTCAGGATGCTCCTTTTTTGGATGGCAGGTGGATGAAACAACTGATATATCCTGCCGTGCCCAACTCTCTGTCATTGTTCGCTATGTGGATAGTGCAGGTAAAATTCAGGAGCGCTTTATTGGATTTTTTGATGTTTCTGGAGGGCGAGATGCTCAGTCCGTTTTTGATGTTTTAAATGAGAACATGCAGGCTTACAATTTTAAGGATAAGCTTGTGGCACAGACCTATGATGGGGCTGCTGTCATGGCTTCAGCTCTCAATGGTCTGCAGGCCAAAGTGAAAGTAATAGCCCCCAGTGCAATGTTTGTGCATTGCTATGCACACAGACTGAATCTGGTGCTGTCACAGGGGGCTAAATGCTTGCCTGAGTGCAGATTTTTTTTTTGCATCACTCTCTGGGTTTGGCACATTTTTTTCAAAATCCACAAAGAGGACGTCTTTTCTGGAGTCTGCAGGCTGTTCAAGGTTGCCCAGAAACGCTCCTACTCGATGGAATTTCACATCACGGATAGTGAGCACTGTGGCAAACAATTATGATGGCCTCCTTCAGACATTTGAAAACATCATTGCAGATACGACAATGGATGATGATACACTGGATTGTGCCAAAGGCTTTCTGAGGAAACTGGAGGAATTTTAGTTTGTGTTCATGTTGTACACATATGAACAAATCTTCTCTGAGACTGATGTGGTCTTTGATGTTGTCCAACAGAGGGCGATGGATGTTTTTTACTGCAAGAAAAGAATTGAGTCTCTTCTTGCATTTGTCAAAGAGAAAAGGTCAGAGGGGGCTTTCCAAGCTGTTTATGCCAAAACAGCAGATCTCACATCAGACCCACGAGATGAGCCCATGAGAAAGCGCCGTCTGACCCAATTGCAGGATCCCCAATAGCGCTACAGAAATCTGTACATGGCCATCCTTGATAACATCTTGGAGCAGATTCCTCAACGTTTTTCAAATTTGGAAAGTATGCTCTTCCTAGAGTTAGTCAATCCAGGGAAATTTGATGACATGAGACAAGAATTTCCAGAGGAGGCCTTCCAAAGTGTCCTGAAAAGTTATGGCCATCACTTCAATTCAGGGAGACTGAGGTCTGAACTTCAAGTCCTGTATTCAGATCAGGACTTGCAGGGTAATAGGGGAAAGCTGTGCGATTACTTGGTGTTCCTCAAAGACATGGAGTTGGACAGTGCAATGCCTCAGCTTTACAAACTGTTCTCATTAGTGGCAACAATTGGAGCTACATCTGCAGGTGTAGAAAGGAGCTTCTCCTGTTTAAAGCGGCTCAAGTCCTACACACGTAACACAATGGGCCAAGGTCGTTTAAGCAGCCTAGCTTTGCTGGCCATTGAGAAGACGCTGGTCAAGTCACTGGAAAAGACGCCTAGTTGGTACGACAGGGTCACAGTGCATTTTCTTGAAAAAGAACGTAGGGCAGAATTTACTTTTAAATAAATGGACAAGTTTTTAATGTAGGCCGAAAATGAGCTTCCCCTCTTTGAAAGACCAGCAGCCGCCACTGCTGGATACGGCCTGGATCCGGCAGGCTGCGGGAAAACCTCGGGATAAACAAAGACACTAAAATTAGCGTAGATGCCATTCTTCTTATGATGTAACGAGTCCATCAGGATTTATGGAAGGTGTTCCCAGTTCCGGCTGACCTAATCTATGCAGCCTAACATTGAATTATAGAAGTCTATAGTGTATTATGTGAATGCTAGGTCAAAGAGATGTGTCTTTAATCTAGCTTTGAACTGGCAGAGTGTGTCTGCTTCCTGGACAATGGTAGGAAGACTGTTCCAAAGTTTTGGAGCTAAATAGTAAAAGGATCTACCGCCAGCAGTCGAGTTTGATATTCTAGGTATTATTAACTGGCCGGAATTTTGAGATTGCAATAGACGTGAAGGACTATAATGCGTTAAGAGCTCGCTCAAGTACTGCAGAGCTAAACCATTTAGTGCTTTGTAAGTGATCAGCAATATTTTAAAATGTATACGATGTTTAATAGGGAGCCAATGCAGTGTTGACAGAACGGGGCTAATATGGTCATACTTCCTGGTTCTGGTAAGAACTCGAGCTGCTGCGTTGTGAACTAGCTGTAGTTTGTTTATTAAGCGTGCAGGGCAACCCCCAAGTAGAGCATTACAATAATCTAGCCTTGAGGTCATGAACGCATTAACTAATTTCGTTAGGTGATGAAAAAATATACAGCTGAGTATCATCGGCATAACAGTGAAAGCTAGTTCCATGTTTCCTAATGATATCTCCTAAGAGTAGCATGTACAGAGTGAACAGCAGCGGAAAAGATTGAGTCAAAAGTTTCTGTCGCAATATCGAGTTCTTCTAAGCTATCTGGGATGCTGAGGAGATGAAACTGATCAGGAATATTATTAATAAAGCAATCTTTAGTTGCAGAAGTGATAGTTCTAACATATTTGTTACACGGAGTCGGCTTTGCAACCTTGGCTAAATGGAGTATCAAGACTAGATAATGATCTGAGATGTCATTGCTCTGCTGCAGAATTTCAACAAGTTAATCATCTCATTAGCTCCTTTGTTTGCCCTGTGTTTTGTTCTGTTCAGTTGTCTGTTAATGTTGCGTTTACGCCATTGTTCTGTCTATCCTGAGTTATTTTGTTAAAATAAACTAAGAACGGCTGTGTTTTGAAACAATTAGCATGTGGAAAGAAACATACAGATTTCAAGTGAATGACTAGCTGTGTGGAACAGTTTGTATTTTTGTACTAAGACGTTAGAAAATGAAAACTTGTGAAAATAGTACTAAAGCTAAGTATATTCTTTTAAATTATTAGTGTAATAAGTACCGTATTTAAAAGTATGCTGAAGTGTACTGTACTTCTTTTTCACAAAGCTTTTGGAAGACACTATTACTAAACATTCATATTATTTTACTGTTTTTCAGGGGACCCCTATACCTGTTTTCCATGTGCAGAGAATGAATGGTCTGATGAAGGCAGCACAAAATGTAAGACACGTTCTGTTGTCTATCTTCAGTTCACAGAAATCTTCTCCATCGCTGTCATGGTTTCTGCCATATGCATAATTATTTTACTCATTGCCATATTTTGCCTTTTCTCCTACAATTACAACACACCAGTGGTGAAGTCTGCTGGTGGTAGCATGTGTCTTCTTATGTTGATATGTTTGCTCATGTCTAGCATAAGTGTATTCTTTTTCTTTGGAAAACCCACATTTGCACATTGCCTCCTGAGAAATGTCATATTTACATTTTTCTTCACTGTCTGTATTTCCTGTTTGACTGTCCGTTCCTTTCAAATTATTTGTGTTTTTAAAATGGCAGCTCAGTTCCCTAAGGTGCACAGTCTTTGGGTAAAGCACAATGGACAGTGGCTCTTTATCGCATTTTCTTCTGCCATTCATTTAATTTCTTTTGTGATATGGATGACTGTCTCTCCTGACAAACCCTTCGCTGACTCATGGACTTTTAAAGAAAAAATTTTGCTCACCTGTGAAATGGGGAATTCTATAACATTAACCATAGTTGTGTTCATAGGTTGGTTTCTTGGTTTCCTGTGTCTCCTGTTTTCTTACATGGGAAGAGATCTGCCGAAAAATTACAATGAGGCCAAACCAATAACCTTTAGTCTAATTTTGTACTATCTTAGCTGGATTGTGTACTTCACAGCATACCTCTCTGTCAAAAGCGAGTATGTCACCCTTTTGAATGCAATAGCCCAGATATCTAGTATAAATGGTATTCTCTTTAGCTATTTCATACCAAAATCTTACATCATAATATTCCAACCACAAAAGAACACTCCCGCATACTTTCAAACATCTATTCAGAATTACACCCAAACCATTAGTAGGACTTAGACATTAGTCTAATATACCTTATTTTTTCAACAAAAGAGCAGATGCTGCTATTTATAACTTGAATGTGCAAAGCTTCAGGTCTCATCCGCTTCCAGTTATTTTAGCTGCACAAAAACAGTCCTTTGTACTGGAATTTGTTATCATATCTGAATCTATTATCATAATCATAAACACACTGATTTGTAGCACAAATCGTTTTACTGTTTACTACACTTTGTTATTCTTTTTGTTTACTTTTTAAACAAAAAGTGTACTATTTACCTATAGAGGCTAATGAATCAGATGTCTCACACATTCACAGAGATTAGCTTACTTTCGAGTTGCAAAATAAGGTGGATAGGATGTGAACTCTTAAACTCTGTGTTAGTGGCTTAGAATCTTTACTATTATGTTACCACAATGTTACAGAAACACATAAGCAAAGTAGGGAATCTATTCTGGAGCTCAATCTGCATTAAGATACAATGTGAGTTTTGAGAATAAAAAGAGTAATTTAGATATTTAAAAAGATTTTGTTTACATGCTTGCATCAACACTATGTAATGTAACAATGTAATGTAAAGCAGGGACAATAAAACTTTACTTGCTTTCACTGCAATAATTACTGTAATGTCATCTTTGTCACACGTGTTAACTCCCGTCGAAGTCAAATGGTTCGCTCAAACAGGGCGCCGCTGGGCAGACGTGACGTGACGTGAAGCTCAGGCTCGGCAGACGTGACGTGACGTGAAGCTCAGGCTCGGCAGACGTGACGTGACGTGAAGCTCAGGCTCGGCAGACGTGACGTGACGTGAAGCTCAGGCTCGGCAGACGTGACGTGACGTGAAGCTCAGGCTTGGCAGACGTGACGTGACGTGAAGCTCAGGCTCGGCAGACGTGACGTGACGTGAAGCTCAGGCTCGGCAGACGTGACGTGACGTGAAGCTCAGGCTCGGCAGACGTGACGTGACGTGAAGCTCAGGCTCGGCAGACGTGCTGTGCCTCCTCCACGCATGCAGTACCACCACTCCATAAAAGAGGAAGACCGCTCTCTTGGCCGTGGCAGGACTGATGGTGGGCGGCTCCGAGACGATCTCAGGGACGACAGCGGGCTGCTCGGAGGGGCTGGCCTCCGGGACGACAGCGGTAGGGCTGGGGTAAACGATTGTTAATAAAACGATTAGTTGGGCGATTATTTTATCGATTAGTCGACTAATATAACAATTCTTTTTCTGTTGCTCGATTAATAAAAACCCTGGCCTGGACATTGCTTGGCTCCGTTAATTGACATTGGCGAACTAGTCTAGCGTACTGAATTATGATACTATTAATTTCGGTCTCCCACGTGTGTGTGTCGAGCTGTACCTCTGGGAACGGTGCAAAAAAATAATAAAGAAGTGTCGACGGAAAAATATGACGTCGACGTAATTTTCACGTCGAATCGTCGACGCGCCGCTACAGCACTAGACAGCGGGCTGCTCGGAGGGGACGACCTCCGGGACGACAGCGGCTGCTCGGAGGGGACGACCTCCGGGACGACAGCGGCCTGCTCGGAGGGGCCGGCCTCCGGGACGACAGCGGCCTGCTCGGAGGGGACGGCCTCCGGGACGACAGCGGCCTGCTCGGAGGGGACGGACTCCGGGACGACAGCGGCCTGCTCGGAGGGGACGGCCTCCGGGACGACAGCGGCCTGCTCGGAGGGGACGGACTCCGGGACGACAGCGGCCTGCTCGGAGGGGACGGCCTCCGGGACGACAGCTGCCTGCTCGGAGGGGCTGGCCTCCGGGACGACAGCGGCCTGCTCGGAGGGGACGGCCTCCGGGACAATAGCGGCCTGCTCGGAGGGGACGGCCTCCGGGACGACAGCGGCCTGCTCGGAGGGGACGGCCTCCGGGACGACAGCGGCTGCTCGGAGGGGACGGCCTCCGGGACGACAGCGGCTGCTCGGAGGGGATGGCCTCCGGACCATTGGGGAGGCAGGAAGTCTTCCTCCTTCGCCGTTTTCGCGAGTGAGTGGATGCCGCTTTCTCCCTGGAATCCACAAGGAGCGCAGCACTCTCCTCAGTGATGCGATTCCACAAAACAAAGCATTCAAATAATGTCATACGAGGTGGAGCCTCTCTAGCTTGCGAACTCTCCCCCTCGGGGGTTGGGGAAGAGCCACGGAAATCCATACCGCTGGATCTATGTGTGACGGAGTCCTTCTGTCACAATCCACACACGGAAACAGGGGTTAGATCCACAAGCAGTTTAATGGGAAAATCCATACTCACAAACAGTCCAGGCAGGGGTCAAAACCATAACAGCAATCCAAACAAGAAACAAAACAAGAACAGCCAAGAAAACAGCACTCGGAAGTGGCATGATAATAGACAAGGACTCCGTGACACATACTAAAACAGACAGGGTTATATACACAGGGAAATGACAATGCTAATGGGGAATTGGCTGAGTGCAATTATTAATGACAAGGGACAGCTGAGTGTAATGAAGAACAAGGATCGTGGGGAATGTAGTTCAGAATGTGACAAACACTGTGGGGAAGGAGGACATCTAGTGGTGACCCAGGGAACTCAAACCAGACACTGTGACACGCAGACTAAAATGCATGTTTGAGCTGTTTTAACTGAAAGCAACTTGCACTGACATATCTTAAAATATGTCAACGCCATTGTCTCTACATGCACAACAATAATGTTTTTTTTCTATGGCATGTTTATAAAAGCTACTTAAATATCCTAATTGAACTAAGGTCTAATCCTGCCTTAATCTAAGTCCTGTCTTTGAAACCAGGCCATATATTTGTGAAGTTTGGATCAGCAGTCTTATATGTTTGATTTCATACTAACTGTCAATTCAAACTCACGTGTAACAGTTTATAATATCAGCAGTAATTTCACCCTGTAGCCCAAGACTGGTTGCCCACTGAAGGCGTTAAAACCAAGGTCCTTGACTCTCTGGTCATTAAAAATCCCAGGATGTCCCTTAAAAAAAAAAGTAGGGGTTTAACCCCGGCCAGAGGTTGGTCGGCATTCTGGCAAAATTTGCCCATTGGCCTCTGTCCATCCTCATGGTCTCCTAATCATCCCCATATATACTGATTATAACAACTCTTCCTCTTCTCAACATGGTCTGCGTGTTCCCGGGGGCGGGTTTATGTACATTTTAGTGTTGCTGATTTCACTAACCGAGAGGAATTTCGTGTAGTTCCTACCAGCCGTTTGTTGCAGTCCTTTTCTTTAAACGCAAATATCTTCCTTTGCCAGTGTTGCCAACTTAGCGCCTTTGTCGCTATATTCAGACCCCTCTAACGACACATTTTCAAAAAAGCAACTAGCGACAAATCTAACGACTTTATCTGAGTCCTCGCGCAGCAGCCGCTCCCAGCTGCAGTCAGAGCAGAAGATGTTCACCCCTCCGCGATGAATCGCGCATGTGCGGGAAGCCACCGCTGTGTTGCCAACTTAGTGCCTTTGTTGCTATTTTTAGCGACTTTTCAGACCCCGACTTTTTTGCTTTCTCCATAATTTAGTTTGACCATTTTAAGTTAATTTCTTTCTTGTGCTTATTACTTAATACTCACTATTACAGAGCTTTAGTTTATCCGGTTCCCGAACACTCTCAATTCAGATAATTTTCCACATAGGCCTATACAATTTTTTAGTCATTCACTAGGCCTATATCATAGCTATTCATATTGCCTGACAAAAAAATATATAGGAAAGAACAGCTTTATTTTACATTCGGCTATATAATATCTGGCTAATCCAAGCTTGTCCAAGCTTATCCAAATGAGTGAATGGCTGGAGAAAATTTGAAGCCCAATAATTTTTAAAGAGAAATGTCGGAGGAGCTTGAGTTTGTTGCCCAGCCCTGTTTGTTTGAACCGTGAAGCTTACGCTAATACATCCTACGTCATACATCTTCAAGTGTTACTCTTTTGGCGTAAGTCAATTTGCGTCGGCCGTCTGCCAGAAGCTAGTTATTTTAGTCGATAAAGTTTTAAATATGGATATTTTTCTCACACGAACGCATCGCTTCACTTCAGAAGGCCTTTATTAACCCCCCAAAGCCGCTTGGAGCACTTTTATTATGGATGGATGCACTTTGATGGACTTCAAAAAATATAGGACCATTCACTGCCATTATAAAGCTTGGAGGAGCCAGGACATTTTTTTTATATATATAACTCCGATTGTATTAGTCGGAAAGAAGAATGTCATATACACCTAGGATTACTTGAGGATGAGTAAATCATGGGCTAATTTTCATTTTTGGGTGAAATATCCATTTAAAGTCCTATAATCAACTTCACAATCCTTCTTGCCTTTTCTTTTTAAAACAACTCACAGTTCTGGTACCATGTTATGTTTGTCTCGTGTTGCAACCCAAATAAAGAGCCTTTTACAAGTGGATTACTTGCATCTCTTGTCTCACCACACAACATGTCAGACTGTTGTTCATCTGCACCATGTCCTCTTAAACACTTTACATAACACTGCCATCTAGTGATACATCTTGGTTCCCTGCTCCAACATGGTGCTATCTGGCTCATTCTGGATGTTCTCCAGGCCTTGGACTCTTGTTCTCCAAGGTTATGTTATGTTTGCAGACCCTTTTAGTTTAGTTAATTACCGTAATCCGATTGCTACCAGCTGTGTCTTGTTAGTCCATTACCCTTTGTGTATATATTTTTTTGGGGGGAAGGGTGACAATCTGATAAAAAAATATATATTCTACTAATACTCTCAAGAGTTATTTGAAATGTAGGTAAAACATTACTTATGGGATCTGTTTACACCTGGTCACTTAATGCGTTTTTACTGATCAGATAGCTATCTGATTTATCAAAACGATTCCATTTACACATGGCCACATAAGTGTTTTATATTTTGCCAAACGGATATCCGATCTTCAATTCCCACGCTATAGGCTATGCAGATTTAATGGAGTTCACATCACCGAAAGCAACAGATATGAGCTGCATTTTATTGATCATAAGCTAATTTCAAAATCAACGAGCACAATAGGAGACAGCGGCAACATCAATGGTAAGATAGCTCGTTGGCTTGATGAATAGATCGCTCAGCTGCTCATCTGCGGTGATAGTCATATCTGGCTATAACATGACATATAACCTAAAGCACGCTCTCATATGTTTATTTTTTGCACTGTTTCAAAAACCAGATGCATTTACACTTGTCCAGTTTCATCTGGAATGCGGCCCAAACCACCTCCTGGTGGGGTTTGAGCGATTAGATTTAAATCCATCTCAAATGCGTTTAGGAGGGTATTGATAACCTATCCGATCACAGAAAATTCAATTAGTGGCCAAGTGTAAACAGCCCCATAGTCAACTGAATGTGTAAAGAGAACCATTTATATAATGGGTTACCAAATATGTGAATTATAATTGTATAACTGATTATAACTGTAACATCCAACTGAAACTTTGTATGGTTGCAAGCAGTTTTTTTGAAGAGTTTGAATTATTTAGCATCTTCTGTTGTTTGTGATGTGGCGTAATGCTCTACCTAACTGATTGATGCAAACTTTGTGAGTTTAGATATGGAAATCTATCTATCTATCTATCTATCTATCTATCTATCTATCTATCTATCTATCTATCTATCTATCTATCTATCTATCTATCTATCTATCTATCTATCTATCCCATTGGTTGTTGGTAGTAATGCACCAATATCTGCTTCTAAAGATGTAGAAGAATTTGATTTAACTAAGAGTTCATTTGTTTTCATCATGTTTCAGTTATTGCTATTTTGTTGTAAGATGCAATCCTATTGACATGAGTTTAATGAGTTTCACAGTGAGCTCAAGTGAGTTCTTTCTATTGCTCTGGATGTGTAATTAATATGGATATGAAAACAAAATGAGGGAATCTTCGCCGCAATCCACCGGACCAAGGGCAAGCTCACACTACAGGACTGTAAGGGCACTTTTACACAACAACGATGTACTAAAAACTGAAACGTTTCCCTTTGCTTTCTTCGCATACAGACGATAACGTTGTCAAAATGATCCCTTTACAAGGATCTGTAAAAATGACTAAAACGTTATGCATGCAATGCATGCCAGGAAACAAGAAACATCACGCACCATTAGACTGAAAACGTAATATACATGCACATGACAGTCACTGTTTTCACAAATTTGCGTTTTTGTTGTTTACATGGAAAAGATAACTTGCACTTTATGATCCGATTTCAAAAGTTCAGGGGCGTCAACCCGTCTGATCGGGTCCCCTCATGACAAGACACTGAGGGCCCTATTTTAATGATCTGAAACTCAAGTATCAAACGCGAAACGCAAGTAACTTTGGGGGCGGATCTCGGCGCAAATCTAAAATGGGTTAGTCTGAAGTAGCTACATTACTCATAGGTGGGCGTAACATGCAATAAACCAATCATAGTCTCATCTTCCATTCCCTTTAAATGTCAGTTGTGCTCGCGCCATGGCGGATTCGCTATTTGCATGGCAAAATTTGATAGTGGAAAGACCGAACGCGTCTCCAGAGTGCAAACGGAACTGCTTGTGCGCGAGGTTAAAGCACGCGAGCAGACCATCTACGGGACAAGCCGGATTCCACCATATTTTTATGTACACAAAAATAATATTTTATTTTAAATATTTGGCATGTTTGTGCTGCTGTGCGTTCCTGTGTGTTTAATAAGCAGTGTATGCGCGTTGTGGACTCACCTAGGCGCACATTACTAACACGCTCTTTAAAGGGATACTTCACCTCTGGAAAGATTGTGTATTTAAAATGGGTCATTTATGTAGTAGAAATTTGAAATTATTTTTGAATTTGGAGCCTTCTAAACTGAGAAAAGCCAGAAAAAATATTTTTGGCTTATGGGGATGAAAGACAACAACTCCCAGAATGCACTTCCTTCGCTGCCCTAGGAGGCCACTCCCAAGCCACGCCTACCGGTAAGAGCGCAGTTAAACAAGGCTAGGCTACTAGCGAGTCTCCGTGACGAGTCTGCCCGGGAATTTGAGATCGCCCAAATGTCCAGGATTCGGCTTTTACGTTCTACAGTCGCCATTCATCATGTTTACTGTGGCGAGCAGGACAAGGCTAGGGCCGCGGGAGAACGACGCGAGGCCGGTGCCGTGATTACTGATGAGCGCCACCTGTGAGGTCTCGTAGGCTATCTCTCACGGAGGAGCAGGAATTTTCTTAGCAATGTTAAAACGCACATCAACCGATCACTTGTTTAGCATTCATATAAACACTACATTCAAATTCACCAATCGGAATGAAATCAGTTAGATTTAAACAAAAGGTGTGCATGTAAACAATGAATGGCGACTGCAGAAAGTAAAAGTCGAATCCTGGATCTCGACGACCGGACATGTCCGGGAAAAAGAGGATGGTAACCCCTACTACTCCGCTTTCTCCACAGAATAAGAACGTGTTAGCTTAGCTTCCAAAAAATGATGGCTGACACTATTTGTACATTCTGTGAGTGAGATCCCACCCTCTATGGGCGGGTTGAAAACATGCGGATCTAGCGCCTTAAACTGGCTGTAGTGTTTAGCCTCTGGCCAAAAGAGTCTCCGATGACTCTTCGTCCTCCGTCATCGTAAGATTTTTTACAGACAAAAAAAGAAAATCTCTCGTCTCGGGGGATATGAGGGATGGAAGCACGGTAATTTGAAAATACTACAGGTTTTCTACTGATACAAAGCTTCCCTTTAAATAACAAAACAAATATCGCAAATATTGAATTTTGACCAGGTTTTTGTTGGTCAATGGAGCAGTCTATTTCACTTGCCTCATAATAGCAAAGCGCCAAGTAATGCGCCTGAACACACCTCATTTTCAGACCAGCACGCCCATGGGTGCACAAATGGGTGCAAATGCATTTGCTATTTAAACAACGTGGCTGTCACAGAACGCACGACAACGCCTCCTCCTGGTTTCACTAGATCCCTCTCTCCTGCATACTAGGACTTCATTTCCCATTATCCTCAATGCTCGTTATTCCCTAATCACCTAATTATGCTTTCATCAGCCTCACCTGTGCACCCTCAGCTACCCTTTATCTGGACTGTTCTGGTCTGTGTCATTTGTGAAGTATTGTTTTACCCAACCTCTGTCTCAGTGTGTAAGCCTTGTTTTCTTTGTGCTTGGATTTGATCTCGTGTGTTTGAACTTGGACTCTGAACTCGTTTTGTGAACCTTTGCTGCCTGCCTCTGAACTTTGCCTGTTTGACTTCGATTCTGGATTACCCTTTACATCTTTTGAGTTCCTGTCTTACTATTCTCTGTTTGTCATCACCTTTAATAAATATCTGCAAATGGATTCGACCGTCTCCGCCTCTACGTCACAGTGGCGCAGGACGTGAAAATGATAACTGCGTCAGGCTGAAACTAGCAAAAACACTTCTGTCGCACTTGCCGCTGCATTGCGCCGGGTGTAAGATAGGGCCCTGAGTCTTACCCTCACAGTCTTACAGTCATGTGAAAAAGAAAGTACACCCTTTTGAATTCTATGGTTCCCTTACAAAAGGGAACTCGCACTGCGTCGATTGACGCTAAGGGGAACGCCTCAATACAATAAAGACAGGTGTCTGAAATCACAATCAAATTGTGGCGACAACCCATGAATCATTATAGTGCGTTAACCTGGAAGTATATAAGGGCAACTTGCAAACATGCTAATCATCTTTTCATCTTCAGGGACTGTTCTGTCTGTAAGCGCTTGAAAATCAGGTAATTATGAAATGCACTGAGAAGGCTGATTGCTTTCAGAAGTGTGCAGACACGTGCTCAAGATATTTGATGCCGGGTAACACACACGAGCCGTGCGTTTTCTGTCATATGCAGTTTGCGAGCGTTTTTTTTTTGAGAACGCTCCGGTCTCATCTGGCCCTCTTCTCGGGAGAAGAGGGCTCGGCGTCTGGACCTCACGGCTCAGGTCCCCCTCGTGCTGAAAAAAAGAAAGGTGGCTAGAACGATAGAGAGAAGCACCAGTTGTATGGGCTTCTTTTGTGAATATGTGATGGCTTCCCTTGTTGTCATATGTAAGATAGAACGAGGTGTGCCACCGCTCATTCTAGTTGTTAAACTATGTTTATAGCTTAGGCTTCCTCTCATGGTGTGAGCATTTGAGGCAGCCGTTCATTCATATGAAATAAGTTATCAGCGGAGAGTTAAGTGGCAGAGCGTCATTCTAGAAAGAAGAGTGGGAATGTTTATGCTACTGGGTTTTTTTTTTTAGACTCCAACACATGGCGGCTGTCATCAGAGAAAGTGATCATTTCTAAGCATTTTATTATACATATCACTGCCTCAAATGTACATGAAAAACTTCCCAAGTTTATAAGCTTCAATTTAAGACCAAGATTACCTTTCTGTCTAGTGGATTACAGCTGGTATAACCAAAGTTCTCCCCTGTACCCCAAATCGGAGAAAACAGAACTTTCAAGCATTGCCATTCCAGATATGGGATTAAGCATATTTTTTTTGCACATGAAGTGATGTTTATTCAGTAATGTTATGCCCCTAGGTGGACTGGGGTCAGGGTGCAACAGGGTACAATCACACAAAATCAATTAACCAAATGTCCATCCATCCATCTTCGCAACACAAGGAATAAAGATGACTAGTGTGCAGTCTGTTATCTAAAAGCAGACCTTCAATAGAGTAAACGTTAGTACCCTTCTGTAAACATTATTTACAGACAAATGGCGAAACTAAAATACAGCTCAAACATAAAATAGAACCAAATAGAACCAATTCTTTGGTTCTTAGACCTTTTTGCTGCTTATCCATGATGTGGATCAGCCCAATGAAAAGAAAAGCCGATGAGGCAAGAGAGATTAAAGTCAAGAAGATGTGTGGCTCAAGCCTTGAGCTTCGACATGGTCTCTCCGCTGACCTCTCAACCTTCCCACCTTGCAAGAGGGTCCTCTTACAGCACATGAAAAGAGTAAACTTTAAAGTGTGCATCTGGAAGAGGGCGCACTACCCGGAAATCCCAAGCCCTCTCGACCATGGATTTCACATAAACACACAGGCAAGCTAGAACCACTATGGTTTCAGGGCGACATCATGGATGATGTCCCAAAGCCCTCGTTGATGTCTTGGCAGAAAATGAAACAGATGAAGATGACTTGACCGATGAAATCCATACGAATATAGGTGAAGATGAGGAAGAGGAGGAAAATGATGATTGAGAGTTTATATTCTACACTAATACAATACACTAACATGACCAGTCGTCAAAGTAGCAGCATGGATAAGCAGCAAAAAGATCTAAGAACCAAATAAATGTTTTCTATTTTATGTTTGAGCTGTATTTAAGTTTCACCATTTGGCTGTAAAGAATCTTTACCTGTACAGAAGGTTACTAACGTTTACTCTATTGAAGGTTGGCTTTTTGATAACAGACTGCACACAAGTCATCTTTGTGGACTTTAATAAATGTGACCCTGGATCACAAAACCAGTCACAAGTCGCATGGGTATATTTGTGGCAAAAGCCAACAATACATTGTATGGTTCAAAATTATAGATTTTTCTTTTATGCCAAAAATTATTAGGATATTAAGTAAATATCATGTTACATTAAGATATTTAGTAAATTTCCTACCGGCTTAAATATATAAAACATTTGCAGGGCAACCACCCAGTAGAGCATTACAATAATCTATCCTTGAGGTCATGAACGCATGAACTAATTGTTCCACATTTGTCAATGAGAGCATATGGCGTAATTTAGATATACTTTTAACCTGTACTCAGGACCAAAAGATGTCAGACCCTCCTGTGGGCCGGACATAAGATCTATCTGAAGCTCCTATACTTTTGATGACAATTTGTCAGGCGGAAAGATATTTTTTTATCTTTTGGGGTATGTTGAGGGTGATATTTGACAGCAAAAAGGCAGCAATCCCCAGAATCTTTTTCTGCTAGTTTTCCCAATGTATCAGGATACACCATGCTAAATGTTTGGGTTATATGACCATTTATGTAGCTGCAGTACCTTAATGTTCACAATTACATCATTCCGTCAAAAGTTTTTTGGCCCCTGAGACCAACCGGGGCCGAGCTGGGGGTGGTCATTATCAACTTGTGATGGCCCAAGGTATAAGATAATAGGAAATAATAGTGAAAAAAAGATAGCAAAAAACATCCTGAGGAGTGGACCTGGCTCCCGGCCTATAACTGAAAGTGGGTGAATATCAAAATACATGATAGAAACATTTTGTTAAACCACTTAGAAGTGTTATGTTGACAACACTTGAAACAATTACTTTTTATATTATTACAACTGTACATGAATAAATAGGCCATTTGGCCCTGGACTAATAGGGTATTCTATTTGTCCATTCTTTTGGCTCTATTCTATTTTGAAGACTTGTGCTGGCTGCACAAGTCTAATTTAAAGCTCTCATAAATAAATAGTAGGGCTGTCAATCGATTAAAAAATTTAATCGCGATTAATCGCATGCTTGCCATGAGTTAACTCGCGATTAATCACACATTTTTTATTTGTTCTAAATGTACCTTAAATTAATACTTTTCAAGTTTGTAATACTCTAATCATTATGGGCATGGATAAATATGGATGCTTTATGCAAATGTATGTTTATTATTGAAACCATAGTCAACATAGAGCATGAAGACGAGACATGTTTCAAAGGTCATAGATGTTTTCCAAAGAACTTGTTCATGTCTATTAGACACATGAAGAAAGAAGAAAGAAATACCAGGTTCCCATTACTTCTCTTTCTTTAAACTGAGCAATTTACTAAAACAAACATGTTTAGATTTTTGCATGACAGGGCATGCTCTTCTGAAAATGCTAAATTACATTTATTATTTATTATTACATTAGTTTGTCTCTCTCTGTGCCCATTTTGATGAAGCTAAATTCTCAATAAAACAGTGTTCATTGGTAGGCTATATTTTACTGTTTCTGTTGTCAAACAACGGAATGAATATGAAATAGTGACTGAAACGCGACCCATTAAACATAACCAGCTCTCCCTTCCAAGATGTTAATCTGCCCAACAATCCTGATAATCGAGCCGTCGTCTGATGAAATCAAATACACATAGGATAAAGACAATATCTGTGCTGTGATTTCTGCTATACGTGCATGTAAAATTAGAGAAGCAAGACGCGCAGAGAGAGAGAGAGAGAGAGAGAGAGAGAGAGAGAGAGAGAGAGAGAGAGAGAGAGAGAGAGAGATATGCGCGCGTGCTGGGAGAGCACCGGCGATTCTCAGAAACTAAAGGTTAGGGCGCTTTTTTGAAGAGAAAAAAATCGCTAAAGGTGTCTGCAAAACTAAGTTGGCAACACTGTGTATCTCCATTTCTCCAACTAGGGGTTAATCGCGCGTTAAAAAAAATAGCGCCGTTAATATCATACTGTCTATGGTTAATATGATGTTGCGTTAACGCCTAATTAACGCGTTAACTTTGACAGCACTAATAAATAGTATGGGTATATTATACATTTTCTGAGTCATCAGAGTGCCTTGAGTATTGAAGTTGTTGAGTTTTGTGTGCGTGGTGTTCTTTCATGCCACAGGGATAAAAGAAAGCATACAGTTTAGGCGGAAATTGTGAAAAAAATGTGTGTCATTTCTGGTTTAAAGAAGTCATGTGACCTCTGTGTTTGTCAGACAGATTCAGTCCTGGGCTTAAATGAAAGCCTAAAAGGTCCCCTTTCCAACGATGCCAAGCACCATATTATAGAATATTGACAATATCCCTAGCATGAGCCTAACCAGATATACACCAGATTTCAAAAACAGAATTTATCTTAGGGGGTTAGTAACTTCATGAGCTGAAAAAAGTGATTTCGCTACCACCCCTGCACTGCTATCGTGATTTTTCTACACTAGGGGTGTATACCTTGCCAAAAATCCCTATGAGACTTTGTCCCCCCAGATGATACAGATGGACCAAATTTGGGGCCCTGGCTCATGGACTATATGATTTAATTGCAACTTTAGCAGCAATAACTTGAAGTAATCATTTTCTGACTTTATCGGTCTCACATCGTTGTGGAGAAATTTTGGAACTATTCTTTGCAACGTATAGAACAGCTTCAGTTCATTGAGGTTCATGGGCATCTGTTTATGCACAGCTCTCTTAAGGTCCTGCCACAGCATTTCAATGGGGTTGAGGTTTGGACTTTGACTGGGTCAGTACAACACCTTGATTTTTTTTCTTTTTCAGTCATTCTGTTAGATTAGATTTGCTGGTGTGCTTGGGATCAATGTCCCAATAATAATTTGTTTTTCCTACTACTTAATTCTAAAAAAAACACAGATTCTAATTATTGGAGCAAAAACCCCCACACATAATAAGCTAGAATACCGTCTAACACTTGAAGGCTGCTCTGTCTACGTCGTCGGTTAGGAACCTGGGTGTGCTCTTTGATACGAACTGTCATTTGAAAGCCACATTTCTAGCATCTGTAAAACTGCATTTTTCCATCTTAAAAATATATCTAAGTTATGACATATGTTCTCAATGACAGATGCAGAACCAGTAAGTATGACAATATTAGCTTGGTTCTGTCATCACTGCATGGGCGATATGGGGAAAATTATATCACGATTTTTTTCAGGAAAATCACGATTCTCTTTCATGTTGGTTTTACTATTTTGCAAGTGACTGAGCGTTGCAGCCAAACTAATTTCCCTATTTTAAAAACAAAGCCTTACAAGGTAACAAAATATGAAATAAAAAAAAGAATGGCAGACAATAAGGCCAAAGTGGCGCAAATAAAAATAGGCTACACAACATACAGTGGGGAGAACACGTATTTGATACACTGCCGATTTTGCAGGTTACAAAGCATGTAGAGGTCTGTAATTTGTATACTTCAACTGTGAGAGACGGAATCTAAAACAAAAATCCAGAAAATCACATTGTATGAATTTTAAATGGTCAGAGCCGGGACTAGAACTCGGGTCTCAGACTCTCAACCCTTGAGCCTCTTGAGATAAAAAAAGAGCCCTTACTTAAAAAAAATTTGCACCTGTTATTTCACTGCTGATTTCACTTCTCATCACCCAACTACTAAATACTGGTGCTGTTCCTCTGGAATTAAAAACTGCTGCTCTTTGCACTCTTGCAGTTGTTGCCTTCTCACCAAGCTGCTTGTCTATTGTCCTGTAGCCCTTCCCCGAATAAAGGTCTACAATTGTATCCCTGATGTCCTTACACAGCTCTCTGGTCTTGGCCAAGAGAAATAAAAAAATCTGTATTATGAATTTTTAAAAACAGGCAAGTAATTTGTTTAGGTAAATTTGTAAAGAAAGAATACACGCCTGTGCACATATATATTCAAAGAACATACCTACACCATCTACCGGTATATTGTTAAAAGCGCTATATAAATGAAGGTGACTTGACCTGTGTATTTTAGGCTTAGTTTCTTTGTCTGGTAGTTGTTATGTTGATACCGTCGGGTTTCTGCTTTCTTATTAAAAACTCTTGATTTACTTTTGAATTGTGCATGTGTTACACCCCTGAAAAAGGGGAGAAATAATCACGAGAGTGATACGGTTAGGTTTCCTCACTGAAAACTTTAGTGTTATCTGTTTGCAACAATAATACATTTTACAAATCAACAGATCCACATCTTTTACAATAATACATTTGACAGATCAACAGATCTACAGCAAATAGTAGTTTTGTAGGGTATATAGTTTTGTAGGGTATATGGCTTATTCAAGTGACAAAAGCATACTCTAGCATTCACTGGAACATATACTCATTTTGTCAATATAACTTTAGCTGTCAATCAAGCACAAAGTAGCTTTAGCTCAGTAAAACATAACTACATTTACCAAAAATGTCAATAAAGTGCTTAAAACACATTATACAAATAACACAGCAAAATAGATTATTAACTGCGTATCTGTTCATTCACAATTGACATAAAATGGCGGTTACCCTCGGTATGAAGCTATTTTTCTCTGTATCCGAGCAGGGGCTCCGTTCACACACGCACTTATTACACTCTGCAAACTTAACTCTAACTTACTCAAAATGTTACTAAAACACACCTTCAACACTCTTGACATGTTAACACCTTATTACATTTACTTTTATACCAATAACGTACCTGAAAAAGGGGAGAAATAATCACGAGAGTGATACGGTTAGGTTTCCTCACTGAAAACTTTAGTGTTATGAGGAAAAGACCGCGATTTCCCCGGAGAAAAGGGTTGGAAGACAAAAGCAATCAATCACGGGCGCATAGATTAAGATCACTTTGGCGATCACAGATCAACACTTTTTACCCGTAAATTAGGCACTACAAAATGAAGTAATCAATATAACGTTTACATATTCGTCTTATAATTGTTACCCTTTGTACACATGTCAGATTTTGACTTTTTAACACAATTATATGAACTGTATAAATCCTTATTACTAATACTGAACGCATGAGCTTTTTAACCTTACATATTTTAAGATACTCACATCCTATTTATTTACTAAAACCTTTTAACTTATAACATATTTTAAGATACTCACATCCTATTTCAAGATACTCACATCCTATTTCTTACTAAAACCTTTTAACCTATAACAGTACAGTAAGTATTCCTTTAACCTGTCACATTCTCCCCGACAAAATAAATGTCGTCCCGACATTACCAACATTCATTTTAAACAGTCTCTTAAGCTCTGGACCTAGAAAATCATCTTATATGAGCCAGTACTTGAGCAGAGGTCAAAAGTCACAGCTCAAATTAAGTCAACGCATTATCCACAGTCCATATCTGTTGACCAGCTGTATAAACAGTCCATAAGCAGTCCTTTCTCATTGAGAACTCATTTCTCTATTGATCAACAGTCCATCAGGCTCAATGATCTGTATGCATAGTCTGCAAATTGTCTCTCGCAACAGTCTGTAAAATCAGTCAAACCTGTCATCTCTATAGCGTTATGCTTGCTGAAGTTCATACATGCAGGGTGGCTGGAGGTAATATTGGTGTGGTGATGGCAACCACGGAACCAGTCCTGGTGCAGGGTAGACAGAGAACAACTGTGGTTGTGGCTGGATACTGTACAAGGAAGGGCTACCAAGCTGATCATAGGTGATCCGTCTTGGAGGGTGTCTTTCTCTTTGTGGCCGCTGGTAGGCTGGGTCCTCAGGTTCAGCAACAGTAGTTAATGAAGGAAAGGCCCTTGGTGGACGATCATCAAACAGATTTTCATCAGGCAAGTTCATTTCCTCAGCAGGCAAGTTCATCTCTTCAGCAGGTAAGCCTTTAACGGTTGTTGTCCCCTCCAACTGCTTCTCAACAAGGAACTGTGCTGGTAGCATGTCAAGAACTGGCACTACAACTGTCTCTTTCAGTGGTGGAGGCCTGTGTTCCGACTCTCTCGCTGATTCAATGTATGTGGGGACTTGTAGCGGCTCATGATGAAGATCATATTCATCCCCGCTGTCTTCATCAGAGTCAAGAGACTGTGATGCAGGCTGATGTCTTTTTTTCTTACTTTTATCCTCGTTAGTCATTTCTGGTTGTGTCTCAAAAGGTAAGTGGTCACAGGACATGAGCAGATTTCTGTGCAGAACTCTGGAGCGTCCCCTACCCTTTTCTGGTCTCACTTCATAAATCGGCAGGTCTGAACCCATTTGTCTCACTACTGTGTGAATTGTATCTTCCCAATAGTTACGGAGTTTACCGGGTCCTCCTCTTGGTGTAAGGTTTTTAATCAGAACTCGCTCGCCAGGCTGTAGCACTGCACTCCTAACTTTGGTGTCATAGTACTTCTTACTTCTTTCAGCACTTTGCTGAGCATTTTCATTTGCAATGGCGTATGCTTCCTCCATCCCTTGTTTCCATTTCTCCACGTAGTCTCGCTGGTTACTGACACCTGCCTCTGTGCACAATCCAAAGAACATATCAACTGGAAGCCTGGGTGATCTCCCAAACAGAAGATAAAAGGGTGAATAGCCAGTCACTTCGCAACGGGTGCAGTTATATGCATAAACTAGTTTGTACAGAGACTCTTTCCAATTTGACTTTTGTCTCTCAGTTAGTGTCTTTAACATTTGCAACAAGGTTCTGTTCATACGTTCCACTTGACCATTACCCATTGGGTGATAGGGTGTTGTTCTGGACCCCGCCATGCCACTGAGTTTCTTTAGCTGATGGAACAACTGATTTTCGAATTCTCCCCCTTGGTCATGGTGGATGCGGACGGGGAACCCAAACTTCAGGGCAAAGTCATTGAAGATGAGATTTGCAGCAGTTTTTCCTGACTTTGACGTGGTGGCATAGGCTTGCGTGAAACGTGTAAAAT
The DNA here is from genome assembly GCF_949152265.1 of Phoxinus phoxinus. Lineage (NCBI taxonomy): Eukaryota > Metazoa > Chordata > Actinopteri > Cypriniformes > Leuciscidae > Phoxinus > Phoxinus phoxinus. Next base: position 6,812,544 of record NC_136890.1, on the reverse strand, counting down.
GATCAACAATAACGAGGATGTACTCATATCTGCCTTTGCATCTGTCAAGATGGAGGAAGTCTATGCATACCAGTTCAAATGGCTGTGTTGTCACAATGTTTGTCAGAGGAGCTCTTATTTCATGGCTTGGCTTTTTCTGTTTGACACAGCTACAAGTTTTAGTCACATAGTGCTCAATGTCAGATTGCATATATGGCCAGAAGAAGCGGTCACGGACTAGTGATACAGTGCGGTCAGTACCTTGGTGGCCCATGTTATCGTGTAACTCTTTCATCACTTTACCTTTGTACTGCTCTGGTAGAACTAACTGCTTGCGGGCTGTAGTGAGTCTGTACAGAATGCCAACACTATCGATTGTCAATTTGTCCCATTCTCGGAATAGGCATTTTATCTTTGGACTGGATTCTTTTTGCTCCTTAACTGGTGGTTTGGAACCAGATAGTTTGAAATCGAGCACAGGACGGATGACCGGATCAGATTTTTGTGCTTCTCTTATCTCACCTTTTGGAATCGAGCTGATGGATGCAGCGGTTGTCTCACCTTCAACTGATACGGACATAGATGCAGCTGAGAGTGACCAAGTTGCAACATACTCTTTCTGTACCTCAACTGCTTGTATCGTGGCAGTAATAGTGTCTGGTGGAAGCTCTTCAGAACATTCTCTCATCAGTGACTCTACATCCAGTGGCATCCTTGATAAAGCATCTGCATCACTGTTCTCTCTGCCCGGCCTGTACTTGATTGTAAAGTGGAAATCAGCTAATTCTGCCACCCACCTGGAAGTGGTTGCGTTCAGTTTTGCAGTAGACAGTATGTAGCTGAGCGAATTGTTATCGCTGTACGCAGTAAATGTCGGAGCATAGTATAAATAATCACGGAACTTATCAGTGATTGCCCATTTTAGAGCTAGAAATTCTAGCTTGCCAGAGTGATAGTGATAGTTCTTCTCAGCTGCTGTTAATGTTCGAGAGCCATAAGCAATGACCCTAAGCTTCCCATCTTGCTTTTGATAGAGAACTGCTCCCAAGCCTTGGTGTGACGCATCAGTGTGTACAACAAATGGCTGAGTGAAATTAGGGAAACCTAAGACTGGTGGGTTAAGCAAACATTCAATCAACTGTTCAAGTGACTGTTGGTGCTGGTCACTCCACAGGATTGGCTTGTTTGAGGGCACAACGTGACTTATTTTCTTTGTTTTAGTTTTCCGTGGGTGGTCAGGTACTTTCTCTGCTTTCAGGAGGTCATACAGACAGCTGGCCTTCCTAGAGAAGTCTTTGATGTACTGTCTGTAATAAGTGAGTAAACCAAGCATTTTCCTGAGCTGGCCCACCGTCTCTGGTTTGATTTCTTTCAATGCTCTTACTGCTTCAAAATTGGCTGGGTCAACTTTGCTGCCCTCTGCAGACACGATTCTTCCCAAATAACGGACCTGGGGCTTACAGAGGTCACACTTACTTGGCTTGAGTTTGATGCCATACTCTCTGAGGCGCTGCAAAACTTTACGCACATCATTCACATGGCTGTCGAAAGTCTTACTGAAAACTAGTGTGTCGTCCAGATAAGGAATGCAGATGTTATCCCGGAGCCCTTCCAAACATTCCTCCATACAACGCTGAAAAGCTGCAGGAGCGTTCATGAGGCCGAATGGCATGCGTATCCACTCATAGAGTCCCCAGGTGGTCACAAATGCTGTCAGTGGTCTGCTTTCTTCAGAGATAAATCCCTGGTGATACGCTTTTCCCTGATCTAAGAGGGAGAACCAGGAATTACCAACTAAACTGTCCAGGATGTCTTGGACCCGAGGGATAGGCTGGCGGTCGGGATGCGTCTTTCGGTTCAGATCTCTGTAATCTATACACAACCGGAGGGTCCCGTCCTTTTTCCTAACGCACACAACAGGTGAAGAGTATGAAGAGTTGGACTTCCTAACCCAGCCCTGAGCTATGAGGTCATGAAGGTAACCTTTCATCTCCTGATACAGTGGCCTGGGCACTGACATGTATGTGCGATTGACCGGTTCCAAGTCCTTTAGAGAAATAGTCATTTCCAATCGTTCAATGCAGCCAATGTCATTGTCTGATCTGGAGAAGGAGTGACACTCTTCTCTAAGCATTTGCCTAACTACCTCTCTCTGCTCTTCGGTTAGGTGACTTAACCCTACTGGTGGATCCCACTGTTCACTAACATTACATGGGGTTCGAACGCTGGTATGATTCACTGTGGCTGAGGTGCCAGCTTTTTCAAAGACTTGGGCAGGTAACACAGTCATAATGGTTTGTACTGTACCGATTATTGTGCGTCCTAGCAGGGCAATGTCATGGTCAGTGGGGTTAGAGACATCAAGCATAATGACAGGACAACCACCTTTCCTGACTCTGACTAATGTGTCAAAGAACTCAAGTCCATCTGGCCACTGAGGGTTCAGGTCTGGCTGAAAAAGCATCGTCATGTCCGTTTTGAAAGGCTGGGAAGCTACACGGCACTCAATCTGAATGCTACTGTGTTTTGGTACAGCAGCCTTCTTTTCCTTTATTTTCACCCCATATTCATCTGTCTGTTCTGCGCTAACAGCCTGTATAAAAGCGCTCACCTTGTTTCTTTTGAGGCTTGGAAAAGCTTTTCTTACTGTACTGTACCGTTTAGTCTTTTCGGTCATTGCCAGGATGTGCTCGATAACATTGAAACCTATGATGGGATGAGATAGGTGACAGCCTTTCATTACCAGCACTGGGATGATCAGTTCTTTTGTTTGGTCAGTTTCAGAGGCTAGCCGAAAAGTTGTCTCAATCCATCCCAGGTACGGCATTTCAGTCCCATTTGCTGCAGTCAATCTTAGATCATCAGGTGAGTCCAGGATTTCTGAAACATCCCTCAGCCTTGCGTTTGGGAGGGATTCCTCTTTCCATCGTTCATCAATGACTGAAACCTGAGAGCCTGTGTCCCATAGAGCTTGGAGGTGTTGGTGATTCAGGTGACACTCAACAAGACACTGTCTGCCGACTAACGAGGTGACCTTATGGGGGTGGCAAACCTGTGCTAGAGATGGCAAAGAGTGGGCATTTTCCTCTGTGCAGAAAAGCTTTTCACTGGTAGAGTCAATTTTCTGGTCAGTGCATTTTTCCATATGTTTGGTCCAATGCTGGTTTTGACATGTTTTGGAACAATACAGTGTTTCTTTACATGATGAACATTGTTTCAGGTTCTCAATTAAATCTTCTCTGGCACAATTTGCACATTTCTGGGACTTTTCGATAGCTATGGTTAACACTCGTCCCTCAGCGGTAACCCTTTCCCGTTTAAAGGGGCCTCTCTTGATGGTCTGACTCCCCGGATTTTACATCCAGCTTGAAAATGTTCTCCACTCCCACATCGGAAGCAGTGTGTGCAGCGTTCATCGGTTCTGGCCTGCTGACAGATAAAACACCTCCTTGTAGCTTGAGCAGAGCGGTTTGTATACCAGTTAGGTGCATATTGATGCTGTGCAGGGTCAGGTGGTGCTTGGGGCTGTCTGTAGTTGCTGTAATACTGCTGCTGGGGAAGAGGTGGCTGGGGTTCCCTATCTGGCCTCCTAACTGGAGGTGGGGCATAAGCATAAGGCTGTGACTGAAACATAGGCTGCTGTAATGTCTCCTTAATCTGAGCTTTCTCTGCACTGAGACCTTTTAGAGAAGCTACACCCGTCTTAAGTTCAGCTAACTCTGTTAAGAGTTCTGCGGGTATCTTCGCTTTGACTTCCTTCACAGAACACTTTGCAGATGGCGTATCTTCTGACTGGACTACACTGACAGTTGTAGCAGGCTGTGTGGCATTAAACCGCTTTTTGTTTCGTCTTTCTATTTCATTAGCACAAGCAATGTTAAGCTTCTCTAGCAAAACCTCATCTGATGTTTCACTATCTAGCAGAAGAGGCTGCATGTCTATCCTGATACTGTCACTCTGGAGACCCGTAAGGACTGTGTGTAAACACATACGCTGGACCAGCGCCGGGTCATACTTAAGTCCTGATTCTGACTCCTGGGATGCAAACAGTACTTTCTGCCTCAAATCGAAGACGCGCATCAGGAAGCTTTGAGGGGTCTCCTTGCAATGCTGTGATTCTGAAGTTAGCTGTTTGTAAAGTTCTGTCGCGCTCTTCTCTTGAAAGTGGGAACGCAGGATGCATCTAAGTGTGCGAAGAGTTAGCTGGGGTTTGCCTTCCAAGTAGCTGCGGAGCTGTGAGCCTGGAGAAATAGCCCTGATTACTGCATCTACAATCTCTACCTCAGGATAACCTCTGTTGAGTCCATTCTCAATCTGATGGGCAAGGCTGGAAAAAATCAGTTTCTCTCTCTGGCCCGGTTCACCTATCTGCCCAGAAATTTTAAACTCTTTGCGCCAGTATTGACTGAGCTGTGGCTGAGCGCTGGGTGAGGGCTGCATGCTCACCTGAGGATGGACAGGGGTTTGGGGCTGGCGCAGAGAATCACTGATCATTGCATTGACTGCAGTAACCTGCTCAGTTTTCGCTCCTTGTTGTGGAGTTACAGCTGGTTCCTCTGTTCTGCGGTGTGTTTCTGTTGGTTCCATATCATGTTCAGTTTGCTCTGTTTTGTTATTCATGCCACTGATCATCTCCGCCATTTTGTCTTGAAGTAGTAACAATTCCGACATGCCGTCATCTTCGAACTCTGACAATTCCTCTCTTTCAATGAACATCATGATAAGAGTCATCAATGAAATGCGGGATTTGTCTTGGACATTTCTTCTCTGTTCACCTGATATGCCAAGAAAATCACATATCTCTAGTAACTCGTCTTTAGTCAGGGTGTGCAATTTCCCTACTAACTCTCCCTGTAGCTCTTCCAATGTGGTTGTCATGTTGACAGGACAGGAGAAACTTTTACCGTGCAGGACTTCAACCAGATGGTCTTTACTGTCTCTGATGATCTCTTAATGGCCTCAGTTGACACGTACTTAACCACCAGGATCCAGGTCCCTGAACAGCAACACTTTCCTTCCTGCCCGGGTTGTTATTGGGGGGATTTAGCTGGCTCGGAATTAAGCGACCAGTATGTGCACTGGACATCTGAACAGCAATCCCAGCGGTGCCTCCAAAATGTTACACCCCTGAAAAAGGGGAGAAATAATCACGAGAGTGATACGGTTAGGTTTCCTCACTGAAAACTTTAGTGTTATCTGTTTGCAACAATAATACATTTTACAAATCAACAGATCCACATCTTTTACAATAATACATTTGACAGATCAACAGATCTACAGCAAATAGTAGTTTTGTAGGGTATATAGTTTTGTAGGGTATATGGCTTATTCAAGTGACAAAAGCATACTCTAGCATTCACTGGAACATATACTCATTTTGTCAATATAACTTTAGCTGTCAATCAAGCACAAAGTAGCTTTAGCTCAGTAAAACATAACTACATTTACCAAAAATGTCAATAAAGTGCTTAAAACACATTATACAAATAACACAGCAAAATAGATTATTAACTGCGTATCTGTTTATTCACAATTGACATAAAATGGCGGTTACCCTCGGTATGAAGCTATTTTTCTCTGTATCCGAGCAGGGGCTCCGTTCACACACGCACTTATTACACTCTGCAAACTTAACTCTAACTTATTAAAAATGTTACTAAAACACACCTTCAACACTCTTGACATGTTAACACCTTATTACATTTACTTTTATACCAATAACGTACCTGAAAAAGGGGAGAAATAATCACGAGAGTGATACGGTTAGGTTTCCTCACTGAAAACTTTAGTGTTATGAGGAAAAGACCGCGATTTCCCCGGAGAAAAGGGTTGGAAGACAAAAGCAATCAATCACGGGCGCATAGATTAAGATCACTTTGGCGATCACAGATCAACACTTTTTACCCGTAAATTAGGCACTACAAAATGAAGTAATCAATATAACATTTACATATTCGTCTTATAATTGTTACCCTTTGTACACATGTCAGATTTTGACTTTTTAACACAATTATATGAACTGTATAAATCCTTATTACTAATACTGAACGCATGAGCTTTTTAACCTTACATATTTTAAGATACTCACATCCTATTTATTTACTAAAACCTTTTAACTTATAACATATTTTAAGATACTCACATCCTATTTCAAGATACTCACATCCTATTTCTTACTAAAACCTTTTAACCTATAACAGTACAGTAAGTATTCCTTTAACCTGTCACACATGTTCATCTACCCATTACTCCTAGAGGGATGTCTAGAACTGCTACACAGTTCTCATATGACTTCTTAGAGGTTTGTGTTATGAAGTAACACTGGTGGATTAATGTGACACTTGTGGGGTGACACATCTAGTATAATGTCAGATATGCAAAAACATTCAAATTTATGACGGAACTGGGTTAAGCAAATTTAAAAATGTAAAGTATGTGAACAGCAACAATGTTGCTATGGCCATTCAACATCTATGAATTCAGCATTGGTTTTCAGCCTCCAGGGAGAGCATTAAAGGAGAACTCCGGCGCAAAATGAACCTTCTGGTCTAATTACACATTGTTACCTAGTCAACCGTTATCTGAGATTTGTTTTCATGATTATCGAATGTAAATAGTTTTATCTCTAAAAACAGTTTAGCCTATAGCGCTAGTATAACGCTAGTATATGGGGCATTGAGTAATGACAAATAAAAATCGCTTGTTAATACCACTAACAAGGCTCAAAATAGCCCCACACTAACACGGTAGCATAATGAGGGTCCCTACATGCAAACCGAAGCATTGAGAACTGTGTAAGTGTCCAGACAGTTTAATAAGAAGATATTTTATACATACAGTCAACTTCGCGAATACAGGCAGAAGCCATCTTTGAAAAACAGTCTCTATCAATCGATCTACGAACCGCCTATCCAAATGCGCTGAACTGTGTAGAATCTCATATGGTCCAGCGCATTTGGATCGGCGGTTCGTAGATCGATTGATAGAGACTGTTTTTCAAAGACTGTTTTTCTAAATTTTTTTAATCCTTAGGGCCTGTTCACATATTGCGCCTAAAAACGCGTAGAAAACGCTAGGCGCGCCGCGTCCTCTTTTTTCCAAAGCACTAGGGCGGTTGCGCTCCGGAGGCGTCTGTCGTTGCTAAGCAACCATCAGCCGCGCTCTCCGTTACAGCAAGGATAAAAAATGAGAGCTTGATCTTGGGAAAAACGAGCGCATTTGAAATAACGAACTTGAGCGCGCAAAAGACGCGATATGTGAAAAGGCCCTTAGTGATAATCCAACCATAATCCCCTGCTGAGAGTTCAGAAGGATACAGTTTGAAAAATGTGTCATGAATGTGGTGTAATGCTCTATTTAATAACTGACTGACATATGCTTTGTGAGTTTAGATATGGAAATGGACGTTTGTATCGCTGAATGGTTTAAGCAAATTGAAATGTGTTCTAAGAAAATTAACTCAAGAATATAAGCCTGATTCTCAAACGACTATAGCCTCTGCACATCTGCTTCATCCAACAGGCAATCTTAAACAATGTCTCTCAGTAGCATTTACATTTTCCTTGTGGGCTTTACTAATTGTTTCTTTTTCAAAGTTTCTTGCTCAAAATCTGAGTTCAGCTTGGAAGGAGATTACTTATTGGGTGGCCTTTTCACTTTACATGAAATTGAACAAGCAACACCCCAGTTCTCCCCAGAGACCACTGAATGTTTCAGGTAAGCAAGGATCAGTCAGGTTTTTTTACTTTATCAGTTAGGTCATATGCAATATAACCTTAAATGTCAATTATGTCAATGTGTTATATGTAAATATGCAATATTGTAAATCAAAGCAGCATTTGCTCAAAGTCAAATTTATGAAGTGAAAATTCAATTGTATGCTATTAACTTCTTAATTGATGTTTTCAAGGCACAGTTCCTCAAGATCTGGCTATCAGATGTTGCAAGTAATGAGGTTTGCCGTTGAGGAGATTAATAACTCCACCACTCTTCTGCCCAATGTTTCTTTGGGCTATGACATTTTTGACCATTGTTCTGATACAAAGAATTTCCATTCTGTTTTAAGTTTTATTTCAAAGAATGGGTCAATAAAACCTAAAGAAATACTGAACTACTATCAGCCTAAAGTGATTGCTTTAACAGGGCCATTTGAAAGCACACAAGCTATTTCTATTGCACCACTATTCACAATGGACCTTATACCTATAGTAAGTCATGCTTATTTGTATACAGTTTATATAACAAAATACTTACACATGTACTTACTGCCCTTTGTTCAGGACTACTAATTTATTATATACAATATAATGCTAATGAATTGTTTATAATTTAGTGTTTTTTGTTTTTCAAAGGTGAATTATGGAGCTTCTAACTATGCATTAAGCAACAAACTTAAGTATCCTGCTTTTGTAAGAACAACCCCTAGCAACAAAAACCTGATAGAAATGATTATTCACATCATTCAATGGTTTGGATGGAACTGGGTTGCCTTTCTTGGTAGCCAAGGTGATTACGGTTCAGACGGACTAAAGCTGTTTAACATATATATAAGGAATACTGGCATTTGTGTGGCCTATCAAGAGAGTCTAAGCCTAAATGCAAACTACAGTCTAACACTTCAAAAGATTGATATGCTCAATAGCAAAGTCATTGTGGTTTTTGCTCTGCCACAATATGCAAGCAAAATTATCAAAGCAGCCATAGCAAACAACATCCAAGACAAAGTATGGATTGCAAGTCAAGCATGGGCTATGAATCAACAGCTTCCCAGAGAGCCAGGAATTGGGAAAATTGGCACAATCATTGGTATTACGGAGAGATTGTTGTCATTGCCTGGATTTAATGAATTTGTCTATAAAGACAGGAGATCAACTGGTGTCACCCATAATGATGAGAGTGAGATCCAGAGTAAGAGTAAGACATGTAATCAAGTTTGTGATTACTGCACATTGTTGACCGCAGAGGAGATTATAAATGAAAATCCCACATCCTCTTTTGCCATCTATTCTGCCATATACACCACAGCTCATGCACTGCATAAGGTACTGCAGTGCGACATGAATGGATGCCGCAAAAACACAGTGGTAAAGCCATACATGGTAAGATAATTCATTTTAATTTATAACAAGTTGAATCAATATATCACATTATTGTAGTATTTTTTTTTTTATTCATTAAATAATGAAGTTGCATATTTAATTATTATACAATAATAAATTATTAAACAACAGCTTCTGGGAGAAATAAGGAAGTTGGATTTTTCACTCAATGGTCGTCAGGTGAAATATGATGATAATTATGATCCACCCATCAACTATGCAGTTGTGCTCTGGCACACTGATGTAAATCCTCCACAGTTTGAGATGGTGGGCACATATGATACAAATCCAGAAATTACTTTTACAATCAACAACTCTCTTCTGCCCTGGCATAACAGTGGTTCTGTAAGTCTTAATTTGATAAGCCTTTATCTAAACATAGGCTAGCTTTATAGATAGATTCAAGTCAATTTAGCAAATTTCTCCGAAGGTCAATGCTTTTTCATGTTTGAAATCAAGATCTGAGAAATTTGTGTGTGTTTAAACGAATTATGTAATTAGTATTTTGTCATTTGTTTATGGAAAAAACAGTGTTCAGATGGTTAAGTTAAATGTTTGTATAAAATCAATTAAGAAAAACTGTAACTTTAATGACACATTTTCTTATTCTTTAAAGGTTCCTTTCTCAAACTGCTCTGCTGAGTGCAAGGAGGGATTTTCAAGGCAACCTGAAGGTTTTCATAGTTGCTGTTTTACATGTAAAAAATGCCAGCATAACAGCTATGTGAATTATTCTCGTAAGTACCTTAGGATGTGGTCAATGACACCTTGGTACTTAAAGGGGTGGTTGAGTATGATTCCACTATTCTAACTTTAGTTCCCTTTCGTAGTCACTACAAGTTACGTTGTGACGACGAATGGAGTTTCGCTTAGAAAGCCTATCATCTTCGAGAATTTAAAAACGAGCCAATGGCAAATAAATGCCATAGGTCTGCGGAATTTACAAAGCGCAACTCCGCCTTACCTCTCGAGTATATAAGGAAGAACGCTGGCAACATGCAGATATGTTTTTGCTTCGGAGCCAAGAGCATTTTTCACTCCACAAGCCATTCTGAGATCATCTCTGTTCATTCTTCGAGACAAGCTACTCTTAAGGTGTTGGTGAATTTCCAGCGAGCTTCACATTGCCTGCCGATCTGCGCAGTGGTCTGCCAGTCGTGTGTCTCTCCCTGTGCGCTTTAACACTGCTGTTTGTGTTTTATCCTCTCTAAAAGAGCTGCATGTGGTGCGTTTTTTTAAAGACGTTCGCCCGTGTATTTCTGGGTGCGATACACAGATTAAATCAGCTGATGGGCAAGGACGCTGTTTGATGTGTTTGGGCAAACGCTCAGACAGCATTCGTGGATGCGTCATGTTCTCATTGCGGGAACATGACCATCGCAATGTAACGATCGAGACTCAATGAACTCCTCGGAGAGAGAGTCCCCTCATCCACACCCCGATCTATCCTCTCCGGGGGTAGAGAGGGGATACTTCGGCTGGTGGCCAGGGTGATCTGAGGCTGCTGTTGTGAAACAAACCCGACAAATTATCCTCTGTCCACACACCCCTCTTCACATTGGGTGTGCTTCTTTCTTCGGGTGTGCCTGAATTGCCCGAGTCTGATCCAGAACTTTGTGCCATTCTTTCCTAGGCAGTCGAGAGCATTGGGCTTGTGTGGAACCCTCCGCCATGTCCCGAGCGCTTAAGGCTTGATGATCGGTTTTTGGGGACGCACCGACACCCGTCGGCCTGCCCCCGATTCCTTTCTTCCCGGACGTGTATGAAGAGGTCATGAGATCTCACTCCCTTGACTTCCCACAACTACTCAGTGACCTCTTCCGCCTTCACTACCCTCGATGAGGTTGTGGCCAGTGGGTACACTGGGGTACCCCCGTGGAGTGTTCACCACCGACGTGGCGACCCACCAGGGGATGTCCACATATTTGGTCCAGGAAAGACTTGGCTGGCCTCTTCGGGGGCGCGGTCAAGGACTCTGCCCATAGTTCTCGGCTACCCAGAAGCACACTGAGGCTCTGACCCCGCGGCCAGCTGCTGCCACTCAGCCGCCGGCTCAGTAACGGCGCTCCCGTTACGGAGTTCGGTTCTTTCCAGGAGGTGGTTGCAGGGCCACTCCTTCCCCCGGTGGAGGGCCAGTGGAGAACCTTTTCTTCAAAATAACTGTCATTCCCATCTCTAAGCACACAGAGTTCCCGGCCGACAGTGCGCGCCACCCTCGTGTCCCGCCACTCTCGCCATCCTCAGTCACAGAGTTCTCGGATGACAGTGCTCGCCGCTCACGGGCCTCACCACTCTCGTCCCCCTTTTGCTTTCGAGGGGCGGGCATACCAGTACGCGGATCTCCCATTCGGGCTAACCCTGTCTCTTCGCGTCTTCACGAAGTTCGTCAAGGCAGCCCTTGTTCCACTACGGGAAGACGGGGTTCGCATCCTGAACTATCTTGACGATTGGCTGATCCTAGCTCACTCTCGAAATCAGTTTTGCAAACACAGGGACCTAGTGCTTCGGGTCAACTGGGAGAAGAGCAAACTTTGCCCCATGCAGAGGATCTCTTTTCTCGGTATGGAAATCGACTCGGTCGCCATGTGCGCGCAGCTTACGAGCAAGTGTGCGCAGTCACTGCTGGCTTGCCTGAGACAGTTCGAGGGCAAGAGTGCGTTTCCACTTAAACTAGTTCAGAGGCTCCTGGGGCATATGGCATTCGCAGCCGCAGCAACGCCGCTCAGATTGCTTCATATGAGACCGCTTCAGCTTTGGCTTCGTGATCGAGTCCCGAGGTGGGCATGGCAACACGGCATGCTCCGAGTACCAGTTACTCCGGCCTGCCGTCAGACCTTCACCCCGGAGACCTGAACTGTACAGCCAACGAGCTCTGACGGCTTCAGCCTCTCTCTGGAGAATGGCGACTCCATCCCCAGATGGTTCAGCTGAATTGGGATCAGTTCAGGGACGCACAGATAGATCTGTTTGCCTCCAACGACTCGTCTCACTGTGACCTGTTTCATTCCCTGTCCGAGGGCATGCTCGGCACGGATGCACTGGCGCACAGCTGGCCGTGGGGCCTCCGCAAGTATGCGTTTCCCCCAGTGAGCCGCCTTGCACGGACCCCCTCTGAGGAAGGACCTCCTTTCTCAGTGACGGGGCACCCTATGGCACCCTCGTCCCGATCTTTGGAACCTCAACGTGTGGCTCCTGGAAGGGACAAGGCAGGTTTGAGTACCCTACCACCAGCGGTGGTGACTACCATCACTTCCACTAGAGCATCGTCCTCAAGACATGCCTATGCGTTGAAGTGGAACCTCTTTGCCAACTGGTGCTCTTCTCACCAAGAAGACCCCAGAAATTGCCCGATCAGTGTCGTGCTTTCCTTCCTGCAAGAAGGGTTGGAGCGAAGGCTGTCTCCCTCCACCCTGAAAGTGTATGTTGCTGCTATCGCCGCACATCACGACGCAGTCGAAGGTAAGTCCGTAGGAAAGCACGACCTGATCATCAGGTTCCTGAGAGGAGCGAGGAGACTGAATCCTCCTCGCCCTCCTCTCATTCCCTCTTGGGACCTCTCAGTGGTTTTAACTGCCCTGAAGAGTGCTCCCTTTGAGGCTCTGCAATCAGTGGAGCTTAAGTTCCTGTCAATGAAGACAGCGCTCCTGGTTGCGTTGGCCTCCATTAAGAGGGTATGGGACGACCTGCAGGCATTTTCCTTTGACGAAGCGTGCCTGGAATTCGGGCCGGCCTACTCTCACATGAACCTGAGACCCTGGCTTGGATATGTGCCCAAGGTTCCCACCACTCCCCTTTGAGACCAGGAGGTGAACCTGCAAGCGCTGCCCTCGGAGGAGGCAGACCCAGTCTTAGCTTTGCTCTGTCCAGTACGTGCCCTCCGTGCCTACGTAGACAGAACGCAGTGTTTCAGGACCTCAGACCAGCTCTTTGTCTGTTATGGTGGGAAGCTGAAGGGAAAGGCTCTCTCCAAGCAAAGGTTGTCTAACTGGATAGTGGCATACCAGCAGCAAGGTCGACCGTGCCCCCTTGGTGTGAAGGCCCACTCCACCCGGAGTGTGGCTTCCTCTTGGGCTCTAGCGCATGGCTCCTCGCTAACAGACATCTGCAGAGCTGCAAGCTGGGCGACACCCAACACATTCACGAGATTCTATCATCTCCGAGTGGAGCCAGTTTCTACCCATGTGCTCGCTTCAACCAGCCAGTACTAGGACCTGCTCAGGTGTCTTCGCTTGCTCACCATTCCACTCCACGGACTGGATATGTGCGATATTCTCCTAAGGTGAGCTTCCCCGAGAAGCCGTGAGTTCCTCCAGCACTGTTGACATCAACGCCAGAGTTATGCCACCGGCAGCTTTCGCGCTTGGCTAGGTGCTGCTGTGTGCATGGACCCCCCACATGTGTATTTCCACTGTAAGCCTCTCTGAGCATGTGTCTTTCCCTTGGCAAGCCACCTTGCCACCCCTGGGGGTGAAACATTCCACCCTGCGGGCTGGACACCCCAGTGTTTATCCATATGCATCCCCCTCCCGGGTCATATGTGTATTTTTAAGTCCCCCCCTTCGGGCAGGCAATAATTGCATATTTCCACTGAGATATGCTTCCCAGTGTACCTTGATATTCCTGTGTTAAGTAGGAGTCCTTTGTCCGTGCTAGTCTCACGACAGGGAGCTCAGACTTACGCAAGGCACTGGAAGACAGCCGAGGTGGCGTAATTAGACTAGGAACCCCATTCGTCGTCACAACGTAACTCTTAGTGACTACGAAAGGGAGCGTCTCGGTTCCGTATGTAACCCTCGTTCCCTGAGTAAGGAACGGAGACGTTACGTCACCCTGCCACTTCTGCTGTACCGCTGGAAACGCCTAAGTTCAGTCTCGGCTCCTCAGCGAAGAAACATATCTGCATGTTGCCAGCGTTCTTCCTTATATACCCACAAGGTAAGGCGGATTTACGCTTTGCAAATTCCGTTTTTTAAGGACTACAACAAACGGCTGGTATGGACTACACGACATTACTCATGGGTTAGTGACATCACCAACCCTAAAATTTACATAAACCCTGCCCCCGGGAATGCAGTCCATGTTGAGAAGAGGGAGAGTTGTTGTAGTCGAGCACATTTGTGAGTCAGCTCAAACTGTAGCATCTGTCTTTTCACATGCAATAGAAAGTCACTATATATATATATATATATATATATATATATATATATATATATATATATATATATATTGGCCACAGTGCAGAGTATGTCAGTAATGTGGAGTAATTATTGAAGGTTCAGAAAGAGGAGGGGAAATTGGTGCTACTCCACTCACTTACTCTGGTACAGTGAGAGCATTCACAATATTGGCAACCAACTACATAGCACTAAACCGCATGGCCATACCACATCTTATTCACACCTTTTCATTACACACTGAATAGATATTATGAACATTATGGATTTTTTTTTTCATACAACTGTATTACTGCAAAATCTTCAGCAACCAGTTTGATTTGAAACGTGTCTTACTGTCACGCTGGGGTTGCAAACAAACGGAAATAAAAAAGTTGGATCTATTCGCAAGCAATTATTCCTTTTTAATCTATATAAACTCAAGCATTTCACTTAAGGTTGTCTTGAAACAGGCACAGGTGAGACACATGATGGCAAATCAAACACAATGGCAACAGATGTCAGAGACAAAGGAAACTGAACTGGGAACAGTGCAAAACTAATAGGCTAACAACTCAAACAAAACTCAAACCCAGAAACAGACATAAGCTAACACTTGCATAATTTGCAACTGAATAAACTGATTGTTAAAAATGACTTTTTTGAAAGTTGTGAAACTGTTCTGTTCTAGTGATGAAACCAAATGTTCTCATTACATATTAGTCTACAATGATCTTGTGTTGTGAAACAAATATTTGGAAAGAAAACATGTATCCACCTTATTCTTACGCCCCATGAAGCTTTGCGTCAAATTATTGGTGTAACTTCCGTTAAGCTGTAAACAATCAGTGAAAAGCTCGGCCTATGAACGTAATAATACGTTTAAAATTGTCACAATGAGATAACATTATTCTACTCACCCTTCAACCATTGAACATTAAAAGGACATTTAAAAGTGTAAAAGCATCAACTAGGTACTTTCAACAGACCATTAATAACCCCAAAACGTGATTCTTTCCACAGAAATAACGGACAGGTCAAATATCACTCTAGTAATATATCTGCATTATGTAACATACGTTGCCTAAACGGTTTGACCTAAAAATATCAAAATTGAAACTACTGCGGAAAAAAAGACACCTACATCTTGGATGCCCTTGAGGTAAGCTAAAACATACCAAAATTTAATTTCAAAGTGAACTATCCCTTTAATCATAAAATTATATTTCCCTGTGAAAACAAACCTGTAAAGTTACGTGGATTTGAAGAGAAAATTATTAATGGGATAAATCGTACATTAAATCAGGAGAACAGACCACAAATGTGCAGTATGTTGTCCTTTTTTATACTATTACAGCAGAATTCAAAACGAAAACATAAAATAATCATGAGGAAAAGAATGCAGCGACTGAAAAGACTTGCCATAGATGTTCTTGTTATAAAATGTCACGGTGAAATTGACAGCTCATTCAGTCAAACTGACGGATCAGCTACGGCAACATTATGATTTGAAATAATTTGTTTCAGTCATTTTGAATGGAAGTTCCCCCAAACCGGAAGTGCCACCCATAATTCAAAACGCAGTAAGATCGTCAGGAATAAGGTGAATAGCTGTTTTGAAAGAATGACTAGCAGTGTGAACAGTTTGGATTTTTGTACTAATATTTTTTATTATTTACACCTGAAAAGTACTAAAGCGAATAAAAAACTGTACGTATATTCTTTTAAAGGTTAATTTTTTTTTTTAAAGTATGCTTAAGTATAGGTCCTACTGTATTTCTTTTCACATGCTTATGGGTTTTGGCAAAATGGTATTTTAAACGTTTATATAATTTTACTCTTTTTCAGGGGACCCCTATACCTGTTTTCCATGTGCAGAGAGTGAATGGTATGATGAAGACACCACAACTTGTAAAACCCGTTCTGTTGTCTATCTTCAGTTCACAGAAATCCCCTCAATTGCAGTCATGGTTTCTGCCATATGCATAATTATTTTACTCATGGCCATATTTGGCCTTTTCTCCTACAATTTCAACACACCAGTGGTGAGGTCTGCTGGTGGTAGCATGTGTTTCCTGATGTTGACGTCTTTGATTTTGTCTAGCATAAGTGCATTCTTTTTCTTTGGAAAACCCACATTTGCCCTTTGCCTCCTGAGAAATGCCATATTTGCATTTTTCTTCACTGTGTGTATTTCCTGTTTAACTGTCCGTTCCTTTCAAATTATTTGTGTTTTTAAAATGGCGGCTCAGTTCCCTAAGGTGCACAGCCTTTGGGTAAAGCACAATGGACAGTGGCTCTTCATTGCATTTTCTTCTGCCATTCATTTAATTTCTTGTGTGATATGGATGACTGTCTCTCCTGTCAAACCAATCGCTGACTCATGGACTTATAAGGACCAAATTATGCTCATCTGTGAAAGGGGGGACACTATAACATTAACCATAGTTGTGTTTTTAGGTTGGTTTCTTGGTGTCCTGTGTCTCCTGTTTTCCTACTTGGGAAGAGATCTGCCGAAAAATTACAATGAGGCCAAATCAATAACCTTCAGTCTCATTTTGTACTATCTAACATGGATTGTTTATTTTACAGCATCCCACTCTTTCAAAAGCAAATATATCATCCTTTTGAATGCAATGGCCCAGATATCCAGTATAAATGGAATTCTCTTTAGCTATTTTATACCAAAATCTTACATCATAATATTCCAACCACAAAAGAACACTACCGCATACTTTCAAACATCTATTCAGAATTACACCCAAACCATTAGTAAGACTTAGACTTAGACTTTAGTCTTTGTGTACCCACTTTATTTTTAACATAAGAGCAGATGCTACCATTAATTACTTTAATGTGCAAGGCATCCGGTCTTATCCGCTTCCAGTTATTTTAGCTGTACAAGAGCTTTATATTGCAAACTTGTAGGCTATTTGTTATCACATTATTTTAACCTTTTATCGTAAACACACTGATTTGTAGCGCAAATAGTTCTATTTACCTAGAAGCGGATTAACCAATTATCCCGATTAAGTCTTGCACAATCACAGAAAATAGCTTATTTTGAGTTGCAAAATAAGGTGGATAGGATGTGAACTTTTAAACTCTGTGTTTGTTGCCTTTACTATTTTTTTTACCACAATCTTGGAGAAATGTATGAGAATGGAGATCTATTCTGAGGTTCAGTCTGAATTAAAGGACAAGTTCGGTATTTTACACTTAAAGCCCTGTTTACAGATCGTATCTGATGAAATAGAACGGTTAAGATTAAACTTTGGATAGATGCTGCTGTTGCGAGAATTTTCGCTTTCCCCCCTCACCCCCACAATGGCAGTCTATGTGCACTGGAAGATTCCTTCCTAAAACACATTAAACTTTCGTTTACAAAGACGTGAAACTCACCGAGTGGTCAGGGGTGTTCACTGATACGGTCCCAAAAAAAATCGCTGAAAAAGATGCTTTCCAACAGGTTTTATCGTAGTTTTTGTCCAACTCCATGACTTGTATTGAATGTGCTGTGTGAGGTGCGGTATTACTCCGCCACTGGAGTGTCTATTATTCAAGCTCTCAACGGAAGAATCACGGGTGTGACACGTTTGGCAAAATAGGTCCACAAAAGCTAAATAAACCTAAAATTCTCGCGACAGCAGCATGTGTCCAAATTTTAATCTTAACCGTTCTATTTCATCAGATACGATCTGTAAACAGGGCTTTAAGTGTAAAATACCGAACTTGTCCTTTAAGATACTATGTGAATTTTGAGAATAAAAAGAGTAATTTAAATATGTATCAAATTAAATGCTATATAGCATTAACACTTAAGTGTAATAATGTAAACACAAATGCTTGTTTTTAACCTGTAATAAAGAGCACCTTCAAAACTTCCCTAACTTGGTGTCAGGTAATACTTACGGCCCTATTTTAACGATCTGAAACGCTAAAGTGTCAAAGCGCAAAGCGCAAGTAACTTTGTGGGCGGATCCCGGCGCTGTTGCTATTTTCCCGGCGGGATAAATGACTCTTGCGCCTGGCACAAATCTAAAATGGGTTGGTCTGAAGTAGCTTCATTATTCATAGGTGTGGTTTGGGCATAACGTGAAATAAACCAATCAGAGCGTCCTCTCACATACCCTTTAAGAGCCGGCGCGCTTGTTCCATGGCGGATCGCTATTATAACGGCGGATTTGCCAGGCACACGCCAGGAGCGGTTCACAGCCGAGGAGACTGACGCTCTCGTCAGGGCCGTATAACACAGAGAAGTGACATTGGGGATGATGGGAGAAACCCACCCAAATCAGCTACGGTTAAACAGGCGTATAATTTGGGTAAATGTATACAGCCTAATCTAGATTTTTTCACATCTTCACGGGCACAACAATAATTTCCCTCGTGTGTTAATATTTATCCTTGTAATAATGTATGATTTGCAAAAATGAAAACTGCTGCGTCTGTTTATAATTATTAGAGAATCAAAGTGGATGCGCGTTCACACACCACATTATGGCAGAGCACGTGCCCTTAAAATACCATATCACTAACGCGCAACGCGCCACTGTCTTTAGACAGTTTTTTTCCTGGTCAGTGGCGCAATTGCTTTCTAAAACTGGAAAATAGCACCAGGGAAATTTTGCGCCGGAACACGCCTCTTCTTTGCGCTGAACCGCCCCCGTGAGCGCAAATTCATTCCCTAATTTACCGACATGCGTCTGTGGAGGGAAAAGTCCGCTGTGCGCGGGTGCAAAATAGGAATGATACATGCGTCGGTGTTCGAAGTCAATTGCGCTGGGTGCAAGATAGGGCCCTTAGAGTTGTGAGGTTTGGATGGCTGACATTATACTGACTCAAACTCACACATGTAACAGTATGTAATGGTGTAATACATTTAAGTATGCTATTAGTAACAATACTTTTCATTACAATTTGTTTTATTAGCATTACATTTTTGAACCTTTGAAAAAAAATACATTTTAGAATGTCCTGGTGTGTATTTGGCATGTCCCAGTTTTGCTTTAATGACAGAATTAAATCTGACCTTAACATACACATGACTTCGCATATATCACACATTTTGCAAACATTTTGATTAGTGACCTACAAATATTAACAAATACATGTTTCATATTTTTTCTACATAACTTTTTACGATTTTCAAAATTCTAAAACTTAAGGAGTAAACAAGGAGTCCAGTTTTCACAAAGGGACAGTTGAAACATGTTAAACAACTTGTGTGTGCTCTCCCTGAACCATGACTTTTTTCTCCATGCATGCATGGTAGTTTTTTTTATCAACTGGGTCAAATCTAAAGGACGTATGGAGCTATAATCCAAAGATAACGAATAAAGTCTATTTAGGGGTAAGAATTTCCCTTTACCCCCTCTCTTTAACATTGAGTAGCTTCTTGTCCTTTATGTACAGAGAGCTCAACATGCAGCAACTGAAGAAAACACATGCAAATAGAAAAAGCACCAGCAGATTTAGAAAACATCTTCATCAGTGCTGCAAATACTACTGTCGCGTAGTAGCACAGCAAGCCATGCAATGCTCGTTCTCGTGATCAGGGAACCACGGTTACACTAGTAACTGAAACGTTTCCTTTCAATGGTTTACTCACATTGCATCAGTTTTTGATGCTTATTGGAACGTAATTCAATAGCACAGTGCCTCTAGCGCATAACGGAAGGCCGTCCTGTGAGCCTGTAGCCCGGGGCGCTTGGTGACAAGGGCCCCATGTGAGGCTACATGAGAGATAGGGAACTTGAAACGTTTTTCCAACACGATGGGCTCAAGCCAGGCCTGGTTAAGCAGACAAAATCCATGCCTGAGGAGCAGGGATGTCTTGTAAAGATGGACAGCGAGGACCAGCTGGCCACTGCACAGATGTCAGCAATGGACATTCCACTAGACCAAGCCCAAGAAGAGGTCATTCCTCTGGTAGAGTGGGCCCTCACTCCAATAGGGTACTGCAAGTCCAAGGACTTGTAAGCCAGACTTGTAAAACTTGTATCCAATGGGATAGCCTCTACTTCATGACTGGCAGCCCCTTCGAGCAGACAAATAGCTGCTCTGACTGTCGGAACTGGCTAGAGCGCTCAATGTACACCCTAAGGGCCCGAACCGGGCAAATTGGGTGTGGCGTCTGCTCATCCTCAGTAGAGGGGAGAGACGCGAGTGTTATAACCTGTGCTCTAAAGGGCGTGGAAAGCACCTTGGGCACATAGCCTTGTCTCGGCCTTGGACAACCTTGCTGTCATTATGCCCAAACTCGAGGCAGGATTCCTCCACTGAAAGAGCCTGCAAATCACCAAGCCAGAGCCAGCAGAAGGGCAGTCTTTAGCGAGAGAAGCCAAAGGTTGGCCATTGGTAATGGCTCAACCGGAGGGCCTCTGAGTGTCCTTAGGACTGTGGACAGGTCCAAGGATGGAACCGTGCTGGGGTGAGGTGGGTTCAGCTTCCTGGCTCCTCTGAGAAAATTGACCACCAGGTAATTTTTCCCAGTCAACTGGGTTCAGCTTCCTGGCCCCTCTGAGAAACTTGACCACCAGGTAATTTTTCCCAATCAACTGGCCAGCTATAGGAGCGTGGTATGCTGCATTAGCTTCCACATATATCTTGAACGTGGACGGGGTCAGTATTACTGTGATTTCATAAGATATAGGGTCTACATCCCGGGCTAAACACAAACTGGAAAAAAATATGGCATATAGGTGCCTGGTAGAAGGTGTCCTATCTTCAGAGATCGTATTCATGATCTCTCTGGAAAAACGTGAAGGCTCCTGTCGAGAGACTATAGATGGTAACTCCACAACTCTGTTGGGGATGCCAAATTGACCCTACCGCCTGGGAAAGGAGGTCCCTGGGGCTGCTGAAAGCAGCTGAACCATCCCTGGGAACCACGTTTGGTTTTGCCAGAGTGGTGCCACAAGTAAAATCGAACATCTTTCCTCCCTGATTCGGCTGATGACCTGAGGGAGCAGAGCTACCGGAGGAAAGGCTTAAAGGCGCAGAGAAGGCCACCTGTGGGCTAATGCATCCTTAGGACATGGTACCCCTTGATCTCTAACTGGAACTCTCTTAAGCCAGAAGCACTGCCATCATCTCTAGGCAGTTGATGTGCCAGTTCGCCATTAGCTCTGTCCAGGAGCCGAAGGCTGGCCAGCCATCGCATGGGGCGCCCCAACCTGTCTTGAATGCTTCCGTCACAACTACTTTCCTTCTGGAAGCGCTCCTGCAAAATCCAGGCCCGCATTTGGGCTGGAACGAGATGTGTTGACTTGGGGACAGTAAGCTCTTGCTTAGATTGATCCTGAACCCCAGACTTTCCAAGTGGCTATAAGAAATTATGGTCTGTTCCCAACAACTTCCACTCCAATATATATATATATCAAAATGTTCCTTCACTTAAAAGAGTTTAATTATCATATAGAGACAATTACATTCAATCTCAGTAATATGTAAATAGTGTCACAGAGGGCAACCAACAACCATTTTGATTACAGGGACTTCAAATAGGTTGTCACCTTAAACATTTGACCGTTCTGTTTTGACAGAAGATCAAAGATGTGATCACTTCAGATGGATTGTATCACCTAGACCTTTTGCTGTTCTGATTTCATTTGCATTGGGAGTTGACCATTTGGGTTGATTGCATCCTGAACAAATGGTAGTCGATTGTGGAATGGGAATGGTTGTCTCGGCTTCATTAACATACAGACCACAGCTGTTACAATGGGGGCAACTTAATTTACATTGAGAGTGGTGGACTGTAACAGAATAAAGGGTTTGAGATTTGGATGTTCTGGGTTCATTCTGACGCCGGTGAACCCAAGGTGTTTCGTGTACCTTGCCACTGCTATGCTGTAAAAAACTTCATTTTTGAGATCTTCGACATCCACATCATTTTTTCTTACATGGCTAAGGAGCAAGTGCGGAGTGCGGAGTGCGGAGCTAGGGACAGTCCGAATGGTAGGACTGTAGGTTGGTAAGCCACCCACTGGAACGCAAATCTCAAGAATGGTCTGTAATGAGGGGTATGATATCTGGATATGAAAGTATGCATCTTTCTGATCCACTGATAAAAAACAATCAACCAGCAAGAGGATTTGTTTTAATTTTTACATTTTCAACGGCCATATTATCAGAGCACAGTTCAGACATCTCAAATCAAGGATGGGTATGATGCTGCCATCCTTCTTTGGAACGAGAAAGTAGCGGCTGTGAAAGCCTGACTCACTATGGGCCATGGAAACTTCCTCCACAGTTCCCTTTGAACGAAACCGACGTGTGAATCACATCCCTGAAGCGGGTAAGAGGGGTGGAGGTATGTGCGAGCAAACTGGAGTGAGTGGCTTTATTTGATTATTAGTGTAGGGTGGAAGAACTGACCCGCTTCGGCAGGAAGTAGAGTATCACCTGCGATGACTTCTGGGCTGCTGTACAACGCTCAGCCATCCACTGCAGAACCAAATAGGCCAGAGGGAGAGACTGGGGAGTTGAGGAGGGCTGTCTTGTCAGCGTCCTTGATCTCCATAAAATTTAACCAAAGGTGCCACTCGAGGACCACCAGTTTGGTCATTGCCGGGTCAGGACCTCTCTTATCCATGGCACGGAGAAGCACGAAAATCGTCAAGGTTTGGCCAGTCCTCTGCCTCAGAAGCAGCCAAAGACACACTGTCAACAAAAAGAAGCCATGCCGCTCGCATGCCAGTCTTCACTGGTGAAGAGCACTGGTGATTCGATACGTTGAAAGGAGAGTGAGGCACGTGGGCGCTGGGCCGACGTGAGCTCACTGCAGTCCGTTGCTCTGCACCGTGGCTTCGTTGTTTCTTCCGTCTTTGCTCGAGAGGGGAAGAAAACGGGAGAGTGTGCGAGACGGAATCACTATCTTTAAAGAAAAGATAGTGAACGCATCAGTGTGAGACTCATGCTCTTGCACTGAGAGCAGCTGGTCTCCATGAGTGCAGCCTTTTAGATGTAAAAAATGTGCTCTTAAATATTCGCCGGATGGCCACAGGGGAGAAGTGCTGAATCAGCTGCAGCTGTCAAGGCGCTGTAAATCCACTGCTTGAGGCTTGTTCTCGGTGCCGAGCAGAAGGCTTCTTTCTTCTCTTCAGAGTCAGCGAGATGATCCTCGCACTTGAAAGAGAAAATTCTGATGAAAATGGCTTTCAGTGCAACTTAAATAGACGTCCCCGCCCGAGGCGCAGGTGCACAGACGTGAACCAATGAGGCTTCAGTATTCTGGGAAAAGTTTTTACCATAAGCATTAGAAATGTACCCAATGTGAGTGAGCCGTATCAAAAGGGAACATGTAATCATGTACAGTAATTAATTAAATACGTTAATTCGTAGTAGTCTGATTACGAGTATTTTAAAATTAAAATTATCTAATTACAAGTTCTTAATTTTGGGAGTCTTATTACATAATCCAGATTACATGTAATCAGTTACTACCCAGCACTGGAAATAACAACTGGAACTTGCATTCAGTAGAATCATAGACCTGAAGAGTTCACACCCCATTGAGGAACAGGGTAATTTGGATGGAGACCCTATAAGTGCACACGCTCTGCAGTATGCTAAGTATCTCTAAACTCTAACTTGTATTACCTTTGGTCTATTTCTATGGACGTGAGACTGGTACCGGTGAGCACTGAGACATTTCAAATAATACCAAACATAATTCAATTGCCATGACACAGAATATTATATTTTTATATAATCATTCTGAGTGAACGGAGGGATAGGAAGAATAAAGGGAAGGAAGTGGGGGAGAGGAAACAAACGCAAGGAAAGATAGAAGGTAAAGAAGCTTTCCCTCATCTTCACTCTGTGGCTAAGACAGATGCCTGTATGTGCACTGTCACTGTCACTGGGACCGTACCCATTAAAAAGGTTATAATATGTACGATTTGTACCTCTAGACTCTACTACACTGATCATTTACGGTACAAATAAGCACTCTTTAGGTAAAAAGGTGTAGCTTTTGAAAGGGTGCAGCCCCAGTGACAGCTTTTTTGAGAGTGTCTCTCTATTGTACGTATCTCAGGAGATCAAAGTATATGAGGTTCTTTCAGCCTTTCATCAGTAATGTGTCTATTTATCCGTCTGTCTGTGAAAGGGAGGTTAGGCTTAAAGAGGAAATGTCTGGCTTGATTCCAGCAGGGGTGTCTGTAAGAACAGAGTCCAGTAGTACAATTCCATTTGACCACTTTATTAATCCATTGAAGCAGGAAGAACATAGCAGATGAGCAGGGAGTTCATAATGTGTGGTTTCAAGACAAGAACAGAAATACAAACTGAATCAAGATAAAAGATAAACAATAGAAACCAGGAAAATAAACTTACATTTCTCATTTCTCCTGATCTCTTGTCCTTTATTATGCAATTATATATTATGTCTATCTGTTACACTTGACAATTTCTGACAGATTTCTCATAACACGTTTACTTCAGCTAAATAACCTTTACAACATCATTGATGCATGCATTGCATACAGCTGTACTTGTAACAAAGTTTTTTTTCCCCATGACAAGCCACAGCAAATCCTCAAATGTTTTCCTGTACTTTATCTCTCAACCAATTAATGTATTTCATTAATTGTATTTAGCCACACACAAAAAAATTGTTCACCCCAAAAGAAATCTGTCATAAAAACTACTATTTCATCGATGGAACATAAAATATATATATAATAAATAAATAAATAAAAAAGTTATATAAGTCTAAAATTTGTGTATAGAATGACAGTCAATGGTCAATGGACTGTCATTATAGATATTTCTCAAAATATCTTATTTTATGAGATGTTCCATCTCTTTTAACTACCAATAGCACTACCAGTAGCAATCGACGGTAGTCAACATGTCACAAGTGCTGAGCTAAACTTGTATTGAACCTGGAATATTCCTCTAAATTAGTCAAATTTGAGTTGAAAATAATATTATGTGTGATGTGCATGCTTAAGTCTGCAGCCTGTAGTCATACTACAAGCTCAGTGCATAAAAAACAATACTTATTTGTCAGCTGAGTATTAGAAATGCAACTGAAAAAAGAGCAGAATAGGGTGGTTGTTTAAATGTAGACAAGGAGAAACTGAAATTGTCTTTGGCAAGCCCTGAAGTTAAGCAACACCACTGGTGTTAAATAATTTAAGCCCAGTTTTGAA
Organism: Phoxinus phoxinus; assembly: GCF_949152265.1. Classification (NCBI taxonomy): domain Eukaryota; kingdom Metazoa; phylum Chordata; class Actinopteri; order Cypriniformes; family Leuciscidae; genus Phoxinus; species Phoxinus phoxinus. The sequence goes on along the minus strand of NC_136890.1, from coordinate 6,787,149 downwards.
CGTGAAAATGCTGCGTTGATTCAAATCTCAAAGAAACTCTTTTACACCATCAGCACATGGTTTGTCTAGTCAAGCGTACAGTTTCAGACGGGTTTAATGCCAGAGGTGCAGTCCTATTGGCAGTAACAATATCCCTATGCAAAAGAATCACATGACACATGGAGGAGGCAGCAAGACAAGATGCCCCACATGCATAGATCAGTGGGTAACTGTGTAACGAAATCACTGAACGTGTTTTATGCCTATATTGTCAACATTACTGGAGGAGCTGTTACACTTTTTTGACCAATATTTTTTCTTATATGGCTAATTCTGTACACTACATTCTATAAAATCGTCTGCAATTTTATTTTTTAGAACATTTCCATAATTATTGCTCAGAAAGATACAGTTGGTTTAACACGATGACCTATAGCAAGGCATGTTGTCACACACTATGTGCACAGGTATTGAGATTTTGATCAGTCATCAAAGAAAAATAAGCTTTAAGGTCTTCTTTTAAGCTCTAGAGCTTTATGGTTTAACATTGAATGCAACATCCATAAATATTAGTATTATTATACTGTTCTGTAAAATAAAATTATTATAGCCTAATAATTAAATACTAATTTTTTTTATTATTACTAAGTTAATATAGCCTATGTATTTACTGATTTGTTTAATGTTTTATAATTTAACAGAATATTTAATATATTTTTATATATAATTAATATTTATATTAAGATTTAATAATGATTATTATTTAAATGTTATTGTATAAATTATAATTATAAAATATAAGTATTTTGTAAATCACTTGTGCATTGAACAAAAAATCCACTTGGTTAAATATTTAGTTATATGCACTGACATTAGTAAAACGATTTTAAATGTGTGTTATGTCGTTGAGTGTCATAATAGGTAAATAATAAACATGTTTTTTTTTTATTCACACGTCAGCAGGCGAGGGAGTCCCGCGCGCCCCTATTCCATATAAAGCAGTGATGCTCATCGCAGCTTCACATTCAAAACGGACGCAATTATTCAGTGTTTTATGCCAAGCGGTTTGAGAAATGACATCAAATGAAACGAATCTGATGACAAAACTTTGGACTAATCGTGTTCTGGACAACCGGACAGATTCCCCGCCGGTGGATGATTTGGATGTGAACACGGATATTTATTCCAAAGTGCTCGTGACGTTGATCTACGCTGTGCTGTTTGCAGTCGGTTTAATCGGCAACACCATGACCCTCTACATATCCCTCCAGAGGAGATCCATCAAACATCTCCAAGGGACCGTCCATTATCACCTCGCCAGTCTCGCGGTGTCGGACCTGCTCATTCTGGTGCTGTGTATGCCGGTGGAGCTGTACAACTTCATCTGGGTTCACCATCCGTGGGCTTTCGGTGAGGTGGCTTGCAGGGGCTATTACTTTCTGCGGGACGGCTGCTCGTACGCGACGGCGTTCAACATTGTGAGTCTGAGCGTGGAGCGTTACATGGCGCTGTGCCACCCGTTCAAAGCCAAGAGTCAGATGTCCCGCGGGCGCACAAGGAGACTCATCTGCGCGCTCTGGTGCGCGTCGCTCATTCTCGCCTCACCGATGCTTTTGACAATGGGGCAAATTTACGTAGGTGAAGAGAGCATCTGCACCACCGTAGCCTCCAACAACACCGCCAAAACTGTTCTACAGGTGGGCATAAAGCTATTTCACCCTGAATGGCCCATATTAGTTCATTACATTTGTGTCGGTGCTACTTTAAATGGCACGAACAATACAGTAGAAAGATTATTAGCAGTCTGATACAATTACTTTCATGGGGGTCTAACTGTACATTTGTAGTCCATTGTAGCTATTGGCAATATCAGATTTTTTTACATCTTGGTACCTGGAGTGCCATGTAAATGCCATGAAAGTAATATGGTCAATCAATACAATGATAAAATATGGAATTTATTTTTCATTTAAACCTAGAAATAAACTGAACAGTTCAGAATAATATTATTCAGAATAATATTAAATAAAGAATAAATATTTAGGATTTTGCATTATTTGCAATTAAACAAATTTGTAACACTTGTCATGTGAACTCTTTTGTACAGATGGTCAAATGTTATTGATTCTACTAAAGCGCAAGTGGCCCTAGATCTCTCTCAAATCATGCTGGAGAACATGAGGTTTTGTTGAGTTATAACTTATGTCAGCTTGAGTGCTGCTATCATAACAAATAATGGCAACATAAATAATTAGAAATATATATTTTTTAATTACAGTTTAGCCTTTTACTTGGAGGCAGATATGTTATTATTTATTTACATTAAACATAGTAGATTTCAATTGATCTCTTTGCCATTTGTCTATATGTCAGGTTTGATTTATCTGATCAAGTCTACAATGACAGATGATCCAGTAAAGCCCCGAGTATAAAGTAGTTAACATGACCATAATGTCTGAGAGAGTTAGTGATACATAGAAGGCTGCTGCATGGCATGCCAAAGACAGTACCATGAGCCCTCAAAACTGTCACTTGGGATTTAACTTAAACAGCTTGAATTGAATCTGCTGAGCAAAAAAAAAAAAAAAAAAGCAGCTCTATTAAAATGTCTCTTTAGATATAACAACATATGTGTATACTGAACATATATTTTTCACATGCAAGCTCATTTCAGAATACTAGCTGCTAAAAATGCTCTACAGTAAATCACCCTGTATTTGTATAGGGAGGGAGGAAGTATAAGAGGAAACCTTAAACCTCAGAGCGAATGAATGAATGAATGAATGAATGAATGAATGAATCAATGAATCAATCAATGAATGAATCAATCAATCAATCAATCAATCAAATCAGACACAGTAAAGAGCCAAGCAGACAAAATAGAGCAAAATGAGACTGCACTAATTGACCAAACCATAGATAGGTTTTTTGTTTTACTTTGGTTCAGGTGTGTAGAAACTATTAGGGCCAGGGAAAGGATTTATCTCCCTTGGGAAATAATCTTTATTCAATTCAATTCAATTCAAGTTTATTTGTATAGCGCTTTTCACAATACATATTGTTTCAAAGCAGCTTTACAGAAAATGCATTTCAAAAATATACATACAAAAATACAGTTAGTTAATCATAAAATTTAGGGCATAACATATCGCCGGCGTTGGGTCGTCTCTTCACAGGCGTCGAGTCGTCTCACAGGCGTTGGGGCATCTGAAGTCTCCATGAGAGGCTGGATACATAACTGGAGCTGACGAACTCTATTTGGCGTCCCGAGATAACAACAAAAAAGGCAGATGGGAAATAATTAGCGTAGCTGCTGTTCATAATATGAATGCATTTGATCTGATTTAACTGTAGTATAAAAGGTATGAGATGCATCATGTGAATGCTTGGCTAAAGAGATGCGTCTTTAATCTAGTTTTAAACTGGGAGAGCGAGTCTGAACCTCGTACAATATCAGGAAGGCTATTCCAGAGTTTAGGAGCTAGATGTGAAAACGCCCTCCCTCCTTTAGTGGACTTAGTTATCCTAGGTACGACCAGAAGCCTCGAATTTAGCGATCTTAAAGAGCGCGATGGATTATATGGCGATAGAAGATCTCTTAAATACACAGGAGCTAAACCATTTAGGGCTTTATAGGTCAGTAACAATACTTAATTGATACGGAACTTAATAGGTAACCAGTGTAGAGATGATAAAATTGGTGTTATATGATCATATTTTCTTGACCTAGTAAGAACTCTAGCAGCTGCATTTTGGACTAACTGTAGCTTGTTTATTGAGGATGCAGGACAACCAGCTAATAGAGCATTACAGTAATCTAGTCTCGAGGTCATGAATGCATGAACTAACTTTTCTGCATCAGAAACTGATAGCATATTACGTAGCTTAGCAAAGTTTCTAAGGTGGAAAAAGGCTGTTCTTGTGACATTTGAAATATGATTTTCAAAAGACAAGTTGCGGTCTAGTATAACACCCAGGTCTTTTACTGTAGAGGATAAAGTAACAGGACATCCATCTAGATTAAGGTTGTATTGTAAGAGGTTTTGTGGGCAGTTTTTTGGACCAATCAGTAATACCTCCGTTTTATCTGAATTTAATAGAAGAAAATTACACGTCATCCAATATTTTATATCTTTAACGCACTCTGTCATTTTAGATAATTTAGTGTTATCATCTGGTCTTGATGAAATATATAATTGAGTGTCATCAGCATAACAGTGGAAACTTATTCCATGTTTTCTTATAATATTACCAAGTGGCAGCATATAAATTGAGAATAGCAGAGGGCCTAATACAGATCCCTGCGGCACTCCATAATTTACTGACGTTATCTTTGATTTTTCCCCATTTAAATGGACAAAATGGTAACGGTCTGATAGGTACGATCTAAACCAGCTTAATGCCTGTCCCTGAACACCAGTGTAATTTTCAAGTCAATCTAAGAGTATTGTGTGATCTATAGTGTTGAACGCAGCACTAAGATCGAGTAAAACTAGTATTGAGATACAGCCTTGGTCAGAAGCTAAAAGTAAATCATTTGTAATTTTAACCAGCGCAGTTTCTGTGCTATGATGTGGCCTGAATCCTGACTGAAATTTTTCATAGATATCGTTTTCTTGCAAGAAAGAGCACAGTTGAGCGGACACAACTTTTTCTAGTATTTTAGACATAAATGGAAGATTTGAAATGGGTCTGTAATTTGCTAGGTTATTTGGATCTAATTGTGGTTTCTTAATGAGTGGCTTTATGGCTTAACCTTAATGTTTCCGTCCTCACATTTTGAATAGTTCCTATTTCACTATAATTGTTTTTCCTTACAGGTCAATGCCCTTCTCTCTTTTGTTGTGCCAATGCTGGTGATCGCTGTGATGAATGCCCTGATTGGACATAAGCTCCAGAGAATGACCCATCATGACTTACACTGTTCAACGCCTTCAGATGTCACAACAGAGACAAACCGTGAGCGTTCCCTACGCCATAGCGTCAAAGTCCTACGTAAGTAAAATAAATACATGACTTTACCTAAATGTTTAGTAATTATAGAGTTTAACTACTCTTTAACTGAAAGTGTCTGATGTTTGTTAGTAGCTCAAGGTTTTGTGTCTGGTGGCCCTGGTATCTCCTGCTGCCTGCTCCCCAAGAAGGTGCTTACTCGAGCCAAAACTAATAACATAGTCCAGCGGAGGGAGGGTGGGGGCTCTGGAGGAGGGCGCAGAGTCAGAAACAGACAGAAGATGGGAGGAGCTTGCATAGGGGAACAGCATGGTGGAGATAATGGAGGGAGGAGCCAGGGAGGAGATGGAGGGAGGATCCAAATGATGACTTAGAGTACAGCCAAGATGAAGGCCCAAGGAGGAACCGGTAAAGGGTGAAGTCAGCGATCTGACTACCCATGGTGGAGCAAGGAGATTTGGAGACCCAGGTGGAGCCGAGGAGACACAGAGACCGGGCAACACCGTAGGTCTTGGTGGCCAATGTGGAGCCGCAGTGACAAGTGGCCAAGGTGGAGTCAGGGTGCTGGTGGACTGAGGTGGAGACGGAGACCGGAAGACCCGAGGTAGATCCAAGTTGCAGGGCGGGGCCAACAGATGAGCTGCCAAGGGACTGAAGGAAGTCAACAGAGGCAGGGCTGAAGGACTGTCTGGCTTACTGTAGGTAGAGGAAGCAGGAGAGGGAAGCTGGGTGGGACCATCATTGACACAGGAGACTTGGATGTAGCTGACACTCAGCAGCGGGAGTGTGGGTGGGGCTTCCTTCCATTCCCTCATACTCCACGAGCACACCCACTAGCACAGAGGTTGTTGCCGGTTCACAAACCTGATCAGATTCTTCGTTAGGCTCAGGCTCCGAGGTAATGATATGCTTTGATGTCAGCTGGGTCATAGGCATCGTGGCATGCTCAGGCTCCATGTCCACGATTGGCTCTGGCATAGGTTCCATGCAAGGTGTGGGAGGCGGGTCTGGGTCCAGAGTGGGGTTGGTGATGTCCTCCTCAGCGAGGCTGACGGTGAACGCAGATACACAATTCAATAGCCCCCACTCCAATCTTAAGGCATGCCTTACACTGCTCATTTAAGCTAGTCCAAACACACACACACACACACACACACGCAGGGAGAGATCATGGAAGATGGTGAGGCACTCTCAGAAAAGTCCTGAAAAGTCCTGATGCTTCTGCTCCAAGCAGAGCAGGTGGACAAGTAGGTCCATTTTATGTTTAAATCCGTTCTGTGTTCTGTCACATTTTTTTGCTGCTGCAATCAGCACACGACAAAGTCTTTGATAAAAGTCTTTGATAAAAATCCCAAATATGGCGTTAGACTACTGAGACTACTGAGGTTAGCGGAATGGTGGAGCAACACACAGCGGCTGAGAGGCAAAGGGAAGCGATGCACACGGAAGCAAAAGAGGGGCCATTGAGCTGGCCTACTAGCTAAGCTAAAAGCTAACCGCAACAGACCAGCGATTCCAATACTCTTTCTAGCCAAAGTTCATGCACTGGACAATAAAACTGACTTATTGCGGATGCATATGAGTGTACACCAGAAGATGAGGAACTGCTGTGTACTTTTACTGAATGAAACGTTGCTGAACAGCAACATACCGGACTCAGCCTTTCAGATTAAGGGCATGCTTTTCAGAGCCGATCAGAATTATCTATCGGGAAAAAACTCTGAGTATTTCTCAACAACGGTTGGTAATTAATCTATCATTAGCAGCCACTGCTCTGAAGCAGTTGAACATTTATCAAATGCCGGCCACACTATTTAACACAGAGGTATACTGCGGTGTATATTGTAGCTGTCTGCATTCCACTAAACGCTAAAGCTAGAGGTGTTCAGCAGTGATGGGCAGTAACGCGTTAGAAGTAACGCGTTACTGTAATCCCATTACTTTTTTCAAGTAACGAGTAAAGTAAGGGATTACAATTGCAAAAACAGTAATTAGATTACTGTTACTTCCCCGTAAGGAGGCTGCGTTACTGCGTTACTGTGATTTTGTTTCGTTAGACTGTCTCGTGAGTCGTGGCTTAATTTGAGCCGGAACACGCCCGACGTTGGATACTGAACCTTTTTTATTGGATCCGGCACCATATGTCACTATGGAAAATTAATCGCCTAAATAAAATAAAAAAATACTATTTGTGTAGCCTAGTGTTCAATGTTGTTATCGATAGAGCTGCGCGAATGGGGTATTATTTATTTAATCCGCAACCGCATCACAAAACTCATCATCCGTAAATGCTGATGCGAGCCGCGAGAAAGCCCTAGTCTGTTCTAGAAAGGATGCAGCAAAGATATTTAATGCTAATGTATCATGAGACATAGGCCTACGCTGAGTTTCATTCATTTATGAGGTGCGCGCTCTAGTTAACAATGAAAGTGAAAGTGAACGTGGCGCGCCGGCTCCTCCATGTCACGGTTATTGTCTGCTATATTTGCCTTGTATTCGTTAAATACATGCAAATGGTTGATGAAACATTTATTAAAATAAGTTACTAAAAGAATTGAATTTATACAAAACGAAATTCACTTTAAAGAAAGGCTTTTAACAATGCAATGCAAGTGAACGCGGCGCGCTACCGCCTCAATGTCACGGTTATTATATTGTCTGCTATATTTGCTTTTTATTTATTAAATAGGCTACATGCAATTGGTTGATGCAATATTTATTAAAATTAAGATACAATTTATACAAAACGAAATTCACTTTAAACAAAAGCTTTCTACAAAGGAAAACTCAATGAAATGGTAAAAACATGTCTGACTATTTACAAAAACAAAACGAATCTGCTCTTTAATGTTAAAAGACGTAACTGTTAATAATTTGGAATACAGTAATGAGAGACTTTCATTTTAATTAGTTTATTGCTGTATTTTATTTTAATCTAATCGAATAGAGGATTTTACAAAAAAATATTGGCATTTTATATGCTGGAATATGCAGAAATATAAGTTAACAGAAGAAGGACTTTGTGTATTTCGTTAAAATATGGTGGACTGCAGAAATTGGTTAAATGTTCAACATTTTTCTTCAAGTCTGAGACTGTTGCATTTAATTAAATTTTTGGTTGATGCAATGTGCATAAAGTTAAAATATTGAAACTAATTAAACAAGTTTTAAAAAAGAGAATGTTTAATTTGATTCAATTTTAGATGATGGAATATGCAGAAAGAATAGAATTAGGCTGAAAGGTCTGCTTTTATAGCATATTCAGGTTGTGCATCATGTTTTTAAGTAACTAGTAAAGTAACTAGTAAAGTAACTAATTACTTTTGAAAATAAGTAATCAGTAAAGTAACTGGATTACTTTCTTGGAGAAGTAATCAGTAATCAGTAACTAATTACTATTTTCAAGTAACTTGACCAACACTGGTGTTCAGCGAGGTACATGATAGCATCTGCTCTTTCCAAAATAAACACCTTGAGGCATTTTTTGTGATTGTGGGAGACTTTTATAACGTCAATTTGACGGATACAACACCTGGGTTTTACCAGCATGTCACCGTCGTGACCCGAGGAGATAACACACCAGGTGTACACAAACAGATGCGGAGTTATACAGAGCTACCCCCGCTCCCCCGCCCCCACCTCAGACTCTCTGATCATATTTTCATTGTGCTTGTCCCTTCCTAAAGCCTTGTGCTGAAGACAATGAAACCAACACAAAGGACAATTACTGTGTGGCAGCATGATGCTGCATCTGTATTCCAGGATTGCCTTGCTTATACTGACTGGCAGATTTTCAAGGAAGCAACAACGAACTCTGGGACATGTATTTGGATGAATATGCATCATCTGTCACCAGCTATATTAGTAAGTGTGTGAATGATGTTACCTCCACCAGAAACCTTGGCTGAATCCTGAGGTCAGATCTCTTCTGAGAGCCTGGGACTCTGCGTTCAGGTCTGGTGATGCAGTCACGCTCAGAGCGGTAAATTGACAGCAGGCATTAAAAAAGCCAAAGCTGCATTTGCTGTAAAGATACAGGGTCATTTTTTCTACCCCAGAGCATGTGGGCGGGCATCAAGGCCATCACAGACTACAGCAGTAGAGACACTGAATTGCCAATCCATCTCTTCCTGATGCTCTCAATACCTTTTATGCTTGTTTTGAAGCATGCTTTCATTCATCTTTGGAACACAAGAAGATCTTTTTGATGAAATCGGCGAGCTTTTTATCCCACCATAGACCCCTATGCAACTGACACTTTAAGGCTACATAAAGAGATTGCTAAAAAAATGATATGAATTGAGCGGTTTAGTCAAACTTTTCTGAAGAGACTCAATTGCTTTGTATGATGAACAGATTGAATTTAGGCATTTATTCACATATAATTCACATAAATGATCAGCGAACATTAAAAAATAAGCTCAACCGAACCTGCTTGATGCGCGAGAACAAACCTCTTGCGGAAATTCAAATGTGCTGCGTAACACAAGAGAATGAACCTCATTGGTTCTTGCGGATGCTGAAACGTGCTGCGTAACACACGAGAATAAACCTCATTGGTTCTTGGTGAAAATCAAACGTGCTGTGTAACACATGAGAATAAATGTCATTGGTTCTTGCAGAAGCTCAAACTTGCTGCGTAACACACGAAAATAAACCCCATTGGTTCTTGCTGAAGCTCAAACGTGCTGCGTAATGGCGCTTTTCCACTGCATGGTACGGTTCGGCTCGGTTCGGCACGGCACGGCAAGGCACGGCGTGGCTCGGTTCGCTTTAGCTCGGTTTGCTTTTCCACTGCAGTTAATACCGCTTCAAAGTGGGTGGGATTATAGACTGATCGTTATAATTGCGCCGCCATTACTGCCATGACCAGATCATCGTAAACGCGCCACATGATCATCGTAAACGCGCCACATTTTAAACGCACAAAACAGGAACAATGGAGCCTAAGCCTATCGAGGGGATTTCTTTTTTTTTCGTCAAGAAAGTAGTTTAAAAACAGGTGCTACAGCGGTGGCTGTTACTGGCTATTTAAATCTAGCGGGTTTGATGTCTCGCGTCACAAATACAATGACGCTGGTAGTGACGATTCAGTCTGACCAATCAGTGATCTGCAGTGTTTTCAAGTCACATTTTAGTATCGGTACGGTATGCTTGTTACCTCAACAGAGGTGGTACCATTTAAAGCGAGCCGAAGCGAGCCATACCGCATCGTACCATGCAGTGGAAAAGCGCCACAAAGTGAACCGAACCGAGCCGTACCGTACCATGCAGTGGAAAAGCGCCACAAAGTGAACCGAACCGAGCCGTACCGTACCATGCAGTGGAAAAGCGCCAAAGTGTGCCGTACCGAACTGTGCCGTACTATACCATGCAGTGGAAAAGCGTCATATCATAATGAGAATAAACCTCATTGGTTCTTGGAGGAATGCTGGAAAACTGTCTTAGAACAGAGGTCAGTCTTCTGTATCTGATGCTAATTGAGTTGATTAACAGAATGAGCTCCTCCCATGTTATTTAGGTTAATTATTTGAACATGCTCCTCTTGAACTTTGTTAATAAAACATCATTATGTAAAAAAAAGCCTAAATTCAATATGTTCCTCATTTAAACCAATCAGAGATTTTTTTCTATAAACACAATCATTAAATCTGTCCTTTTTAATTTGCAGTGCTTCATGGGATTGTCTTTTACCTTTGTCTTTTTGTCTGATTTTCAAATACTTTTTTCTTCATATCAGAGTTTGTAATGTTGTGATCCAAAAGTCCCAAAGGAAAAAAATACTTTCATAACCAAGGCTGCTGAAAAAGTGGGCAGACACTGTTGCACTCTATCCACTAAGAGCGGCCATTTGTAACTTCAACGTGCGAGAGTTCTGGTGTCATCTTAGCTGTACAAAAAGCTTGTTATGTTGCTTGATATTGCAAACTGGTATTTCTTTTGAATGTACTGTCGTAATTATAAACATTGGTTTTGTAGCGTAAATAGCTTTACCATTTAGTGCACTTCTTTGTTATTCTTCTAGTTAGCCTACCTATAGCGGCTAATGAATTGGAAATCTCATATTGGCCTATTCACAAAAATAGCTTACCTCCGTGTTGCAAAATAAAGTGGATATCAACTCTCCAGTCAGATATCAGGGCCAGAACTGTTGTATAATTAATAATATTATAGTATATGTTTTGCTACCCAATTGTCATTTTCATTTCATGTGAGTACACATTTTAGTCAGGGGTAAAACCTTTAATTTCTTGGTTTCAATAGTTCATTGCCATATGTTTTTTTCTCTGTTATCAGGTGGGATTGTTTTTGCTTTTGTTTTATGTTGGTTTCCTTATCACTGTCGCCGACTGATGTACTGCTATGTAACAGAGTGGACAAAGTGAGTTTTGCATTTGCATATAACTATATCTGCAAAAAATTATATTTGCTTTTAAAATAATTTGCCAATTTTGTAACCTTGGTTTTGTTTCCCCCCACAGTGCACTTTATGATTTCTACCATTACTTCTACATGGTGACAAATGTACTTTTCTATGTGAGTTCTGTGATCAATCCCATCCTTTACAACCTGGTCTCGTCCAAATACCGGCAAATATTTTTTTCCACAATCACTTACTTTTGCCAGATGTACTCAAAAAGCCAGATGACTAACAAGAGCAAAAGGAGCTTACAACTATCACAGCACCTTCGTTCATCTCTGGTCACACCCCGTACCAGCAAACAGACCCTTTATCCCATGGTCATGGAGACTATGTACTGATGTTAATTCTGTCTGGACTTTTAGATTTGTTGACTACAAATGTATGTGTTGCTGTGTTTTGTTCCAACAGTGTTGAGGGACACTTTTACATTGTGCGTGAGTTGATTACGGTTTTCCAATCAAAACCACAGAGCAGTGGTTCTCAACCTTTTGACTCCAAGCCCCGCTATATGGCCACAAAAAAAAATTAAAGGCACAGTGACTGTTAAAAAGGCCCATTGTAAATGTATTTGGATTTGTGTCTGTGAGACTTGTTCTAGCAATCAGCCAATGTCAGAGCACGCTGTCAAAGCAGCAATGGAAAGACACTAGGCTCCGCCCATCTCCAGCAGGTGGCATTGATTAGCCTTGATATTAAATGGCTCTGCATAGAGTGAATGTAGCAAACGGACTTGATGCTTTCTTGCCATTTGATGTGTGCGTATATGCTAAGAAAGTAAGTTGGTTTATGTATTTAACTTATGTTAACTGTTTGATTGTGTTTGTTTATATATTCCTTGTTTAAGGATACTTCACACAGAAGTAGTGATTTGATTTGTGTTCACGTATTCACATGATGTTGCTAATGGTTCATGGAAGCATTTCTGCTACATCATATTGTATGTATTTATCTTGTTATTGAATTGTGTTTCTGTTATATTGATTATTATCTTGTATGTTTTGTTTAGACCACACATACTCATGGAACTACGCATGTAATCATTTGCACTTACGTGCTAAACCTTGATTGAAGCTGTATGGGATTATTGTGGAGAAAATAAAGCTACAAAGAACTTTCATGCTGCTTCTTCATGTCTCTAACCGGACATCTGTGGTGAACTAGTCCCCCACTGGCAACCGCAAACTGATTGATTTTCAACAGTTTTTATTATGGTCCTTCGAGCCGGAGCCAGAGTTTCCCACAGTTATGGAGAAGCAGATTTCAGCTGAAGTCCCTGTTGTGCGGCCCAGAAGACAGTCATCTTTCCCAGCACGTTTGCAGGATTATGATTTGACTGGGTATAACCTACATAGATCCTTATCACCACCTAACTATTCTCATAAATCTTCTTGTGCTGCCTCTGTCGACGAGGATGTCAGGATGGACACCCCACAGGCAACAGCACATCAAAGTGATTATCATCTTCCGCAACAGTGGTATGTAACGGATCAGTGGGACCAGCAAATGGATGCCCTGCGGGAGGAAAATGCTGATTTAAGGAAACTCCACCGAGACCTGATTGCCACGGTTCAGCAGCTGAATGATGAGAGAGATGATCTTAAGCAGGCCAACAGTAAGTTTACGTCACAGATGTCTCAATTAGGAGATGAGGTGAAACAATTGCTAAGTTGGAAAAATCAGCAGTCGCAACTTCCTGAGATATTATCTCCACTTCCTGTATCTGGTCGGTCAAAGACCCGAGACCGCCCTAACCCAGTACCAGCCCCACGAAGGCCAAGAGGAATTGAGCAGGTATCAAATGTAAAGCATGCCCAGGCATCTCATGAAGCATTGCAATATAGTAGAACAACGGAAAGTTCGGAAAGCTCAGAGGATTCAAGCAGTCACGAAAGCTATTCCTCTTCTGTTGATGATGGCATGAGAAACCTACACCTGCGCTCATCCAGGCACCAAAAGGCTAACACCAGCCCACCAGTTGACAGACAGATTAATAGAGGTCAAGATGGAAGACCTGAAGTCAACATGGTTCGAACAAGTCATGTCCGATCTCCCTCTCCACAAGCTTCGTTCAGGCCACGGTACGAGCTATCATCAAGGGGTAGAAGTCATCACCACTCTCCAAGTTCATCGGTTGAAAGAGTATATCGTGGACCTACTCCTACCATTCCTGACCTGATTCATCCAAACCCTAGAGAGTTTGCACGCCTTAAGATTGCTTTGGAAAACATTCTGCCAATCGATTCCACAGAGCGCTTCAAATTCCATATTCTGCTAGAACATCTCAAGCTTGAAGAAGCTCAGCTAATTGCTGAATCTTACAGCAGTTCAAGACATCCTTACTCCAAAACCATGGGTGCCCTCAATAAGCAGTATGGCCAGCCACATCAGATGGCGTTGCAGCGCATAGTGGAATTGATGGAGGGACCAAGCATCAACACTGGAGATAGCAAAACCTTCCGAATGTATGCTCTGAGGGTGAGATCCTTGGTGGGAATGTTGCGACAATTAGGTAAGCCTGGAAAAGTAGAATTGAAATGTGGATCTCATGTGTCCAGACTTCTGACTAAATTGCCACATGATCTGCAGAGCAGTTTCAGAAGATTCATCTATCCATTAGGTATAAAGATTCCTACCCTCCTTGACTTCTCAGACTGGTTAGAATATGAAATCCAAGTGCAAGAAGATTCCACAAGATATGCAAGCCACTCTGGTAGAGGGTACTCATTCAAGTCATCTTGGGAACCACCAAGGAAGGTAAAATCATTCCACAAAGGGACAGAAGTTCTGCTCGGCACTGAGAAATACCCTTCAGCACCTCCATCATTTGTCACAGTTAAGACCACCCTGGCAAACCCTTATTGCCCTTACTGTGATAATAACAAACACTCTTTGAATAACTGCGACAATTTCTCTCAACTCTCCAAATTTCAGAGGCAAAATTGGATTAAGGGCAACAAGAGATGTTGGCGCTGTGGACGGGGCCATAGATCAGCAGAGTGTAATCTTAAGATGCGCTGTAAAGCATGTAATGGGCGTCACTTACTTGTTCTTCATGAAGTTAATGCACGGGGTAGGGAGAAAACCATAGATGGAGAGGACCCATCTGCTAACCCTATCAGGGGTGAGGCCGCCAAGGATGTGTTATTCATTGACAAGCCCCCAGGAAGTAGGAAGGTACTGTTGAAAATATGTAAAGTCATTCTGAGAAATGGAGATCGATCCATGAAAGCTTACGCCATTCTTGATGATGGCTCCGAAAGGAGCATTTTACTGCACACTGCGGCTAGCCAGCTGAAATTGAGAGGTAAGCCGGAGGACTTACCCCTGCGCACAGTCAGACAAGAGTTAAAGGTCCTGCATGGGGCGGCTGTATCCTTCAACCTTTCACCAGCCTGTCAGCCAGACAAGGTATATCCAATTAGCGGAGCTTTCACTGCGCCAGAGCTGGGGCTGGGAGTGCACTGTCATCCTGTTAAGGCTTTACGGAAAAGGTACCGTCACCTTAAAGGACTGCCCCTCCAAGAGATTAAAGCTGGTCATCCAGTTTTGCTCATTGGATCGGACTACCCTCATCTAATTACTCCAGTAGAACCAGTTCGTTTGGGCCCACCAGGAGGACCAGCAGTGATTAGAACTCTCCTGGGGTGGACTTTGCAAGGACCAGTTCAGGCTCTACATCATCGCCTCACAGAGCAACAATGTCTGTTCACAAGTTTGTCACCTTCTGTTACTCTGCATGAACAAGTTGAACGACTCTGGCAGATGGATGTCCTTCCTTGGAGGGATGAGAAGATGAGTACTAGATCAGTACAAGACCAGCAGTCATTAAAACTACTGGAGCAAAAAACTGTCAGAGTTAAAGTCGATGGGATTCAGCGATATGCTACCCCACTGCTCAGAGTTCAAAATATGCCCTCACTTCATGCACCTAAGACAGCAGTAATGCCTCATCTAAGAAGCCTAGAGCGTCGTCTCGGTAAGTCTCCGGAGCAAGCAGCTATCTACCGGGCTGAGATTAAACGACTGGAGGAGGCAGGTTACATTGTTGAACTACAGTCAGGAGCAGAAGACACTCCAGTAAGTTGGTATATCCCACACCATATGGTTGAACATAACGGGAAACATCGAGTGGTCTTCAACTGTTCATTCAGGTTTCAAGGAAACAACCTCAATGAACTGTTGCATCCAGGACCTACACTGACTTCCTCCTTACTGGCGGTGCTACTAAGATTTAGAGAACATTCTATCGCCATCAGTAGCGACATTAAAGGAATGTTCCACCAGATAAGACTCCTTGCTGAAGATCGACCCCTTCTCCGTTTCTTATGGAGAGAGCAAGAAAGAGAAGTGCAGCCCAGAGTCTATGAATGGCAAGTTCTCCCCTTTGGAACCACTAGTAGCCCATGTTGCGCCGCCTTTGCCTTACAGAAGCATATCTTGGAAAGTTGTCAGTCAGGTGGAAAGTTACAGGATGCTGTACTGAAGGCATTTTATGTTGACAATTACCTGCAAAGTCTGCCTTCTGTAGATGAAGCAAGGCTCATGGTAGACCAGTTGCAGAGTAACTTAGCAGATGGAGGATTCGAACTCAGGCAATGGGCCAGTAATGCGCCTTCCACCATCAGTCACTTACCAGCGGCATCCAGATCGGGCAGTGCTGAGCAATGGATTGCCAAGGGTAATGCCTCAAACTGTGAATCAGTGCTTGGATTGCAGTGGAACTGTCAGAATGATACTTTGTCTTATAAGCTCTGTGCTGTAAAATGCCAAGAAGTTACTATGCGCAATATATATAAAGTGCTCGCCAGTCAATATGATCCTCTTGGCTACATCATCCCGTACACCACACGTGCAAAGATGATTGTGCAGCGATTATGGGATAAAAGAAGAGATTGGGATGATCCCAAGTTACCTGAAGATTTGGTGAATGCATGGAACAGATGGACAGAGGAACTCAGTGACTTGCAAAAGATAGTCCTACCCAGATGCTACTGTACTGCACCAAAGGATGCTCTTTCCAGCCAGCGAGATATCCATATCTTCTGTGACGCGTCTGAGTCAGCTTATGGGTCGGTCGCATATCTTCGAACAGAAGACCGGCAGGGAGAAGTGGAGATCACATTCATAGTGGCCAGATCCAGAGTGGCTCCAAAGAAACGGCTGTCAATCCCTCGTCTAGAACTATGTGCGGCCCTGACAGGTGCGCAAGTGGCCAAGACTCTTCAGAAGGAATTGACTTTGCCTATTCGACAAGTTTTCATTTGGACTGATGCCACCACGGTTTTGACCTGGATTAGATCCGAATCCTGTCGATTCAAGGTTTTCGTTGGTACAAGGGTGACAGAGATTCAGGACCTTACCAGCCACTGTGAATGGCGCTATGTGCCTTCGGATAGGAACCCGGCAGATGATATCACCCGAGGGAAAAGGCTGGCAGAACTAGGGCCACAAAGTCGTTGGAATACAGGGCCCCCATTCCTTAGTCTCTCATCTGATCAGTGGCCGGTTACACCCCCATCCTCTCTTGTTGACAGTGAAGAACTAAGAAACTCCACATTCTGTGGTCTGACTAATACTGCACATTGTTTGTCCATGCCCGATCCAAGGAAATTTCTGACTTTTCAAGAATTACTGACAGCCACTACAGAATCTCTCAAGAAAAATGGGACGAATCTATCTGCTAAAGACTTTCAACAAGCGGAGATAGCTATCCTTCAGCAAGCCCAATGGGAAAGTTTTCCTTCTGATATGGCACAACTTACAGCAGGGAAACAACTGAATAGCAACAGCCGGCTTCTTAGCCTGGCCCCTGATCTTGACTGTGTAAGTCACCTCCTTAGGGTAGGAGGTCGTCTTCGCCGCTGTGAAGAGATTGAGCCTGGGTTGATGCATCCTATTGTGCTTGATTCCCATCATCCTGTCACTACCCTTCTCATTAAGGACTATGATACCAAGCTGCTTCACCCAGGACCTGAGAGAGTACTGGCAGAAATGCGCAGAAAATACTGGATCCTTCGGGGTAGGGAAGCAATCCGACGTTACCAGCGCAAAGATTGTCTAGTGTGTCAGAAGTTTCGTAAAAACCCACAGATACCCAGAATGGCAGATCTGCCTCCAGCCAGACTACGTCTCTTCAAACCCGCCTTTCATTCTACTGGTATTGACTGTTTCGGGCCATATCTAGTTAAAATTGGACGCAGAAATGAGAAGCGCTGGGGTATTCTGTTCAAGTGCATGACGACTCGTGCGGTGTACATCGACCTCCTTCCCAGACTTGATACAGACTCCTTCCTTATGGCCCTCAGGCGATTTGTATCCCGACGTGGGAAGCCTCTGGAAGTTTTATGTGATCAAGGTACGAATTTTAAAGGAGGGGAAAGGGAGTTACAACAGGCATTTGATGAACTAGTTCCCGAGCTTAAGGAACAGCTTGCCGGTCAGCAGATTATCTTCCGTTTCAACCCACCTCATGCCCCACATTTTGGTGGGTGTTGGGAACGGGAGATTCGTTCCCTGAAACAAGCTCTACAAGTCACTCTGGGAACTCAGCCTATACCCGAGGAAACTCTTCTCACTACACTCGTTGAGATCGAAGGGATCTTAAATTCTAAACCCCTTGGGTATACCTCCTCTAATGCCTTTGATCCAATTCCTATTACTCCTAATTCATTGCTTATGGGTCGACCTGATTCGTCCCTTCCTCAAGTGATATACCCTCAAAGTGAACTATTGAGTCGACGTCGTTGGCGTCACAGCCAAGTCCTAGCAGATCACTTTTGGAAGCGGTTTATCAAGTTCTATTAGCCTGGTCTTCAGACTCGTAGCAAGTGGCAGCGAGAGTCACCTGAAATCAAGGTTGGAACTACAGTTATGATTGTGGACCCTCAATTTCCCAGGGCCTTGTGGCCCACTGGTCAGATCTCGCAAGTATTCCCTGGGGTGGATGGTAAAGTCAGGACTGTTGAAGTGAGAATTAAGGACAAGTTTTATGTGCGACCTGTGGCTAAGGTTATACAGCTGCCTGGGATTCCAGACTAAAATTGGACTTTGACCTTTTTATAATGGGCAGATTTCTTTATTCTTTAGAAATCTGGGGGCGGCTGTTAAAAAGGCCCATTGTAAATGTATTTGGATTTGTGTCTGTGAGACTTGTTCTAGCAATCAGCCAATGTCAGAGCACGCTGTCAAAGCAGCAATGGAAAGACACTAGGCTCCGCCCATCTCCAGCAGGTGGCATTGATTAGCCTTGATATTAAATGGCTCTGCATAGAGTGAATGTAGCAAACGGACTTGATGCTTTCTTGCCATTTGATGTGTGCGTATATGCTAAGAAAGTAAGTTGGTTTATGTATTTAACTTATGTTAACTGTTTGATTGTGTTTGTTTATATATTCCTTGTTTAAGGATACTTCACACAGAAGTAGTGATTTGATTTGTGTTCACGTATTCACATGATGTTGCTAATGGTTCATGGAAGCATTTCTGCTACATCATATTGTATGTATTTATCTTGTTATTGAATTGTGTTTCTGTTATATTGATTATTATCTTGTATGTTTTGTTTAGACCACACATACTCATGGAACTACGCATGTAATCATTTGCACTTACGTGCTAAACCTTGATTGAAGCTGTATGGGATTATTGTGGAGAAAATAAAGCTACAAAGAACTTTCATGCTGCTTCTTTATGTCTCTAACCGGACATCTGTGGTGAACTAGTCCCCCACTGGCAACCGCAAACTGATTGATTTTCAACAGTTTTTATTAGTGACTCTTCCAGAGAGTGCATTTTTTAAAACAATTTGTACAAACAACACCGCACAATGGATTATCTGCAAAAGTCTGTAACATGCTCAAAATCCTTAGTTCATCTCTCAAAAGTAAATATTTATGCCAATGACCATGTATCAGTGCCATAAGAATCTCCAGTCTCTGTCTCATTGTTCACAAACAGTGTAGCCTACTCTGTCAGTATTTTTCTGATGTCAACTGGCTTCGGTTTTGATGGCAATGATAGGCACAAGGCTACACTTTTCCTACAGTATATGGCGTATTTCAAAAGTACAAAGTTACACATATTTCTTTATTGATTGCAAGAGATTGGACTGTATTTTACTGTTGGTCTGTCAACAAATTACAGTGCAATAAAAAAAAAAATAAAAAATAAAAAAAAACACAAGACTATTTTAAAGTAATTAAAAATAAGAAAGATAAACACATAAAACGACCATTGGGTAAAAATACATGCAGCACTGTATGGGGAATTATAACAGCCTATGTGGAGAAAAATAACATAAAAAATGTCTTCGTTAATTTTGTGTAACCTGTGAAGTAAATTAAACACTATGGGACTAATTAAGAAATCACAGCTAGAAAAAATAAATGACTTTATATTGTACATGTATTTGAATTTGTCCTATTAGGGTAAATTATTTTTGGCAAATCGTCTGAAACTTCACACACATTTAAATGCATTTTTTTACTATCTGAAAAGTAGTGAAAATGGTCTTAAGTTGTCATTGTCCTAAATGGCACACTATGTACTTCAGCGCTATCAACCGTGTACTGTATGAACTTTATAATAAATCTGCAAATGCCTGACTTTCACAAAATCTATGACTTATATTCTTCATCTCTACCATCATCACCCTCTCTGCTTCTACTCCTTGATCCTCAACTTTATCCTTTCTTACTATCATCCTTATCACTCATAAATACTTTCTAGAAGAGGTAAAGCTCATTTTCTCTCTGTCTTCTATAAAACTTAATAACATCAACCTAAAAATCAGGAAAAAATCCTAATAAACTGCCTGTCAGCTACATAGAAAATATGAATCGCCTAAATGGACTTTATCATTTACGCATGCCATGACCCACACATTTTTTTGGTCTTTAAATATTTTTTTTTTACAAAATGTGCAATACAAATGACCAAACACTTTAGAAAACACATTTGGATGTGCAATTAAATATATATATATATAAAAAATTAATTGATTATATATTTTGTAGTCGTCTAAAACAAACTCACTGGAACCTAGACAGCATGTGACCTAACGTGCTTGGCTGCATCCGAAATAGCACACTTTCCTATAGTACGAGACAAGAGAAGTACGTATAGGCCTACTCATAAAAGTGTAAGCAAAAAGTACCCGGATGACCTACTTCTTCCGGCGAGATTCTGAATGTGCATTTGATGGACACTTTATTATCCAAGCACATGGCAAATAGGTGTACATTTTATTGACTGAAGGGGATGTCATATGATATCAGTATAATTATTTTTTTTGGTGTTGAACATTATTTTTTTATTTTAAATGCAATTTTCTTCGCGTCATTTATAAATGACAATGTCCCATACAGGGTTAAAAACATTTTCTCAGCAGACTAACATGTCCCTTTGATATAAAACGGACACGCCTCAAAATTACACCTCTCCTTGCACGATATTAATTTAATCGGATGGTGTCTCACGCTTTAAGAAATAGTGGACATTCTTTTGGAATGTTTTATTCATTACGTTTAATAGGCCATTCAAATAAAATAAATAGATAACAGTCGAAACTAAATTAAAACAATTCTATAATAGCGTAACTTGACATACACACGTTAAATTAAGGCAAAAATGTTCTGGCCAGCATAGCATCATAGACTGTGTGTATGCATAGCACAAGTAACAACGTAAATAAAGCGCACGTGAAGTGGGCGGGAAAAAATTGATTCATTGTTGATGGACGTTGAGCGGCAAAAGGTAGGCCTACAGTAGAAGATCTCTAAACTTTTACAATTATTTATTTTTAAAAGAATAAAGCTAATTTTAAGGGGTACTGAGGTGAAACCGCTGCTAAAGACGGCAAAAATCCAGGTTTATTGAATGGTTAGCCTTACACAAGATGGTTGTCTCAAAAACTAGCGAGCTCTCTAAAGTTACGTTATGTAACGTTAATGTTAACGTTAATATTCTCGGGTGTCATAGGCGCGTAAATTACCGAAACCACAAAATGTTTGGTGCCTATCTAGTCAGCATTTTGGAAGACAATTCAAACCTCTGAACGGTGCCTATTAAGGCTGTCTAGGTCGGCAGCTTACTAACTAATATGTTTTGAGACAAACTCTGAGCTTAAAAAATAAACAAATCTAGCATTAGGCCTTTGTACTTTGACAACCAGTACTCAAATACATCATGTGGGAATTTCTTATGTCTTAATATTTCTTAATATCTGTTTGATGATTGACTACATGTAACGGTATAACTTCTATGTATGGCATAAACTCAATAAGTTTCAACTTACGGTCTCCCATGACGACGTGTATTTTCTCAGACACGGCACACATCACGATGTTTTATTCCCAACTATTCGTCTCTAAACGAGGCACGCTAGCCAAGATCTGGCTTGCAGCCCACTGGGAGAAGAAACTAACCAAAGCACATGTCTTTGAATGTGACCTGGAGGCCACCATCAAGGAAATCATATCCCCCCAGGCAAGATTCACATAGTTAATCCAAATATTGACACTAAACCAGCGAACTAATAAAGCTAAACTAGAAAAAGTAAAATAAGAATTTTGTGTGTGTGATCTAACTCTGTGATTCATTACCAGATTAAAATTGGTCTGCGGACGTCAGGTCACCTTCTTTTAGGAGTCGTCCGGATATACTCGAAGAAGACCAGATACCTTCTCTCAGACTGCAGTGATGCGTTGGTCAAAATTAAAGTGGCTTTCCGGCCAGGTAAGTGCAGCCTGTTGTATCTGTGAAGGACAGCAGAATGAGCGAACACTGGGTGTTTGCAGTGCCTATGAGCACTGCTACTCTAATGATATTTCATTTTTGTCCATAGGACAGACAGACCTGCCCAATGATGCGATGGAGGCCACCTTAAAAACTATCACTCTACCGGAAGACTTCACTGACTTTGAAACTCAGCTACCTGATCCCAAGTATTGTGTTTATCTACAGCACTCGATCACAGCTCTTCAGATACATTTATTCTGATGTAATAGTGTTTTTATTACCTATTTGCCATGCTATGTCTCACCCAGGACCATTGATGTGGTAGACCACTTCTCTTTGAATCAATGCCGCACTGAAGATATTACTCTCAAAGAGAATTTTGGGAACCACTTTCTCACCATTGAGGGAATAGGTATCATCTCGGAATTATCAATAAAACTAAGTAGTTTTTACATAGTTTATGCAAAACCATTCATGTCTCTGTATTTATTCATAAGGGGAGGAAATCCAGTCTTATCAGGGATTGTTTGATCAGAGTTTCAGTGTCCATGGCGACTGCTTTGGTGATGAGGAAATGGCTGTTGACCTCATCGGTGAGTTCATCACACTTTATTTTAATGCTTTACGTGCTAATGACATTTTTTTCAGTTTTTTTTAAAAAGGTAATGAAATCAGAAATTATTATTTTATTTTTTTGTAAAGCAGCATGTTATTCAAATGAAATTTTTGGTACACAATATACTGTATAAGACAAGAGTTACCATTAATGTAATAGAGATTACTGCAATGATAGCAAATAATTAAATGTTTTTTAAAAAATTGACATGTATTGAAATGCCCTTTTGTTACATTACAAAAAAAAGGTGTTTAAAGGTGAATTGTATCTGATGATATCTGAATTTCTTCACCACCAGAAGTGACTTGTGAGAAGTGGCAAACATCTTTAAAAATTAAAATGGTCAATAGGCAAGGCAAGGCAAGTTTATTTATATAGCACATTTCATACACAGTGGTAATTCAAAGTGCTTTACATAGAAGAAATTAAAATAATTACATAGATAATAAAAGAAATAAGAATAATTAAAACAGTTTAGAAAATAAAATACAGTGCAAACAGTCGGACGAACAGTGGCACAGTGCTCATTCAGTAAATGCAAAGCTAAACAGTGGTAATTCAAAGTGCTTTACATAGAAGAAATTAAAATAATCAAAAGAAATAAGAATAATTAAAACCCTATCTGAGATGGAAGTGATTGAGCAGGTTTGCGGTGCCACTGGACCTACAATCCAGGGACGTCCTCTGCTTGGGGTGGTGTCTTACACCAGTTTTGCCCAATGGGCCCCCACAGAGCACGTTTCACTTTTGCTGTTTTAAACAAACAGCGAACCTCTATACTCCATAGTATAGCTAATCTTCACTCGCCTCGTCGGAGTGAAGCTCTCCCGTTCCTCTTCACAATAGTATAAAAATATATACTATTGACTATTTTAATTTTTAAACATGTTTGGGAAACATGGCTCAGTGTGAACATTAATCTGGGCATTATGTGTTGAGCATGGATTACGAGTCCATTGCGTTTTTGTGCATTTGGGAATGTTTGATTTTGTAGAAACACATTTGCCTAATTTTTGTCTTTATTAAAAACCTTAATATAACCTCATCACTTCTCTGAGTTCAATATTTGTTTCCTTCTCTTTGTTTGTGGTCTGTCAAGATTTTATAGCGAGTACTACTGAGGATGCTCTGATGCCTGATTTGTCTGAGGACACTCTTGAATTGCCAGCTACACCTCCTCCAACTGCTGTCAGAGCAGGTATGATGTTACTTTTGTTTTAAGAATTTGCATTACATTATGTGTTACCCTTTGGAAGAGATGAGCCAGCAGCCATGTTGTTGTTCATGGCTTATCATAAAGCCACACCGCGGAACTTTTGCGGGCGCTAGGGGCGCTAGACCTGTAACTTTCACGTCTAGCGCCCCTAGAGGCCACAAGCGCCGCAGCACTGTCGCAAAAGTCTAGAAGACATCCACTTAATAAATGGACGGCCGTAAAGCGATACGTTCTCCAGGTCACATGACCTGGCCAACGACGGTCCGTCTTCTCCAAACTTACATAGGCGGTATTTCAAGAGGGCAGCCCCGATCAGAGCTAGCCTGGGTTTCCCCAGACTGCCTTTGCTCAGCGCGATTTTATTCTCGCTGAAAGGCAGTCTGGAAACCATGGACCTGATTTTCGCCTCGTTTAGGGAACCAATCACAGAACGGGGAGGGAGCAGCAAGACGATGACGACATCTTTGCGACACAACTAAGCAGTTTGTTTATATCTATGTAGTCAACATGGCAGCAGACGCGAAGCTACCTTTTGATGCAGCCTTAGATATTGTTCTAAGTAGTTTAGATCGCAATTTTATTTAGAAAAAAGAGCAGCGTTTGGCGTTAAACCATTTCTCTACATACGTCATCTGGTAGAAATGGAAACGATTGGCTATGCGCATTTGATAGACATTCTTAGCACCCAATAAACGGCGCCGGCGCATTCGTAAACCACGCCTCAAATACGAGAAAATAAACATGTGGTTCCCAGACCCAAGTCTCAACGAGAATTGGGTCTGGCGTTAGCCAGGCTAGATCAGAGCATTAATAGTGTCAAACGCTGCATATTGGCCTGAGGAATCATTTAAAATAACTCGTATGCGTCAACTCTTTAGGTCACAAAGTCCGCGGTGTGGCTTCAATATTTCATTCTCGTTAGCTGTTAGGAATAAGTAAATGTTCTGGCATGGTGTCAGTGGATATATGCAATAAAAAGTCATATTTATTGGCTTGGTAAAAAGTCTTTACATTGCCAAAGTATTAATAAACTTAAAATACAGACATACACATTCACACACAATTAAAAAAGGAACAGTGAAAAGGAAAAGGCAAACAAAGTACACAATTATTTGTTAGTCATCTAAGTGTATTATATGTCTTGCTGGCATCCTTATAAGGTCCTCTAATAAGATTGTAATAATTCATCATTTTTGATTTGCATTTATGCATATTGCTGTCATGGAGAATAATTCTGACATAGCCAGTTTACAAAGTGTTATCATCTAATAATATAAAGTTATAATATAAATAATTTTTTTTTTTTTTTTTTCTAAATGAGTCTAAATTGTCATGCATTTAAATACAAATATTGAATACGAAATGTTATAACTAATATTTAGGTTTTCTCTACCTCCAGAGATTCAAAACGCAAAACGGGGTCAGAGCGTTTCTAAACTTCTTCGTTTTTGCCGTTGTAGTCTGGACGGGAGATGCAAACGTAGCAAAAGGTCTCCGTTTCTAAACGAAAACGCAGTAGTGTGGATGGGGCCTCAGTCTGTTGTGATTGGTCTACCGTGTACAGAGCGCGTCGAAAACAAAAACTCCCATTGCCATAACAACGTCAGCTCTGCTTGTCCTGAGGCTTCCTACACCGTAAACTAAACACAGTAACGAACAATTACGTCGATTTTAACATATCAAGTTAACATATCGAGCGCGAGTCCGATGATGAAACATTGGAAGAACTAACGTTAGTTATTCAACCCGAACCTCCATCGCAAGGACGACTCGAGCAGGACGTTTCTCAGTGATTCACAACTCATTTTGAGGTACATTGTGAGATGTTGCAACTGTAACTCCTCACCATCAGAATTAACTGCATGTCCATCAAACAAAACGATTATTTTACTTGTACTTATTTATTTACAAAGTATTTTTCTAATTTATTGTGATGAACACGTGGAAACTATCAATAACAGTGCATACATTAGCCGAGCTCTAGTGTGAATGACTGATTTAACATAAACGTAACAAATCTTGCTCCATGGTTAATCTTTACTCAAAGTAGTGAGAACGACAGACAATAAATGTCTGGGCAATATGCTAATGTTCCGTCTTGACGTCACAACGAAACTGCTTATGACTCGTTTGAAAAACGATTCATTTCATTGACTCGACTCTTACTTCTGAAAGACAATAACTTTATATACGGTGCACTTTCAGATTTAAAACTTTGCAGAATGTTTTCATTCACTTAGCTATGCTACACATTACATAAAAAAGGTAATATTCAAAAATCCATAATAGGGGCACTTTAATACCTGACCTGATTATAATATAATTAATATCTGATTGGTTATTTGGGTGTACAGTAACAATCTTAACATTGATCAATCGAGCAATTTTCCTTCTGTTCCAACATGAACATTTACCACTGTTTCATTCTCTTAAAGAGCCGGAGTCTGTGAAACCAGGACCTTCCTGTTTAAAGGGTAGGAGCAGTCCAGCCTTGACTGAGACCACTTTCTTGGTAAATGCAGAGGAAGGTTTCGCTCTTGCACCTGTTGCTGTCACACGTGAGTGTTAACTCCTCTGGAGAATATTATGAGCAGTAGCACGGTATTTACCTTTGCTTTAAATTGGTTGACCTTGTTCACTTTTGAACTGTTAAAGCAATAGTTCACCCAAAATTCTGTCATCATTTACTCAACCTCATGTCCTTCCTAATCTGTATGACTTGCTTTCTTTTGTGGAACATAAAAGGAAGATATTTTGTGTGCATATACAATAGAAGTCACTGGTCACTAAAACTGTTTGGTTGCCAACATTATTTAGAAATATCTTTTTTGTGTTCTGCAGAAGACTGAAAGTCACACAGGTTTGAAATGGCACAGGAGTGAGTAAATTATTTAAATTTTTGGGTGAAAAATCCCTTTATTGTTGGGTGTCATGAAACCACTTGAGGGTGCTGTTGACAACCAAGAATAAAAAAATCCATTGTAAGTTTTTTAGGCCAGATCATGGCAATGAATCAGCTGTTGCAGTGTGTACACAGTAGATTTTCTGTGTTTAAGGAATATCACGATGACCTGCTATGTTTGCCAAAATGTGTAGTATGCAACCAGAATAATATAAAACACCGTTTTTCTTTTTTCTTTACTGCCAAACATAAAGCCATTTTTGCATAATGTTAGATCAAAAATAAAAAAATTGGGATGGCAACTAAAAACCACTCACTGCATTAAGCATGTAACTTGGTGAGTTTTAAATGTTTCCACTGGCTAATTTTAGCATTATATAGTACATACTGCTCAATAATGAGTACGCTAGTATTCCATTCTGAATCTAGGCATGGTCACAAATTTCCTAATAATTGTACATCAGACTAATGGAAAGTTCAAACATGTGTTCAGCATCTCCAACAAGGAAAAGAATGACGAGGAAGAGGAAGCTGGTCATTGACCGGTCAAAGGAACTAACTGACGATGCCATCAGAGTTCAACTGGCTGACTGCGCTGACCTTTTAACCCCGTTGGAGATAGCCCCGCCCACTCGGCAGCTCATGGAGTGGAGGGCGAATGGAGGGGTGAAGCAGCTCTTCTCGAGTTTTTGCCTTCCAATCTTACACCCTGACTTAAAGCAGGTATTGCACACCTATTCAGAAATGGCAGCAAAGCTCAGCTGAAGTGCACAGCTGTCATTATACTCTCAGTGTAGCATTAAGGCAGTGCATCATAGGAAAGCTTCCTCTCCCTCTATTTCCTCTAGCTGTTCCCTTGTGACACATCACCTAGGAGACAGGGCTTGAAGGGAGGAGCGAGACAGCAGGCTGACCCCGAGGAGATGAGAGAGCAAACTAGAGAGGGTAGGAAATCACATTGCTTCAGACAGAAACAGAGTTGATGAAACAACTCCCTTGTTTCGTTCCAAACCAGTTTGACTTAGTTTGCCAATAGAGGAAAATTGTCATAATTAATTTACTCACCCTCATTTCGTTTCAAAGCATGCCTTTTTCTTCTGTGAAACATAAAAGAAGATATTTTGAAGAATGTTTACAGTTTTTATGACCATCGACTTCCATTGACTGGACAAGAAAAAAAAAAACACTTAAGTCTTACAGGTTTGGAATGACATGAAGGTGAGTAAATGACAAAATTAGCATTTTTGGGCAAACTATCCCTTTAACAGCTAATGCCAATGCTGTGTCATGGTAGCAGAAAGTCTCTCAGTGAAATTGACTTGAATATTGAAATTAATTTTATTCCAAGTCTTCAGAAGTCATATGACTGCATCATAGAGCCTTCTCAAAGCCTTTCTTGTGTGTTTGCGAACACACAAGGAGAGCAAGATATTCAAGGAAAATTTACTTGCAAGTCTGCACATTGTGCAAAATGTTGTTGTGCTCCATGGAAGAAAGTACGTTTAGAATGGCTTGAAGGTGAAATCTCAGCTAATCCTTATTACTGTGTGTATATCTGTAGCCGTCTGGGACAACACTGCTGAGCCGGTGCTGCAAGACTGGAGTTTGCTGCAAGAGTCTGTTGGACAAGATCAAGCAGATAATGCAAACACTACTGTAACTTCTGTCATTCATCCAGAACCTCGTCCTTCCTGGAACACCACCAGTGTAAGAACTACACATGCACTTGATGAGCATTTGCAGAAGTCAAAATTCAAGAAGTCACAGACCCTGTGTCTGTTCTTGGTCTTATTTTGAATAATTCATTGATGCAAGTTCATAATCTTTCATCAAAATAGAGCTCCACCTCTGAAACAACTTTTGACCATTCTTTCACCCTTTTGGTCACAGGAGGAGAGTAGGTTGGAGGTGTCGTATCCAGAGCCTCTCTCTGAGATCTCCATATTTGGTCATTCATCTGTGGAGATGAGGGAAACCCCACTGGTGACACGGACACAGGTAATGCTAAACACTTAACCACAGAACAGAACCACAAAACACATTTTGTCTCTTCAACACGACCACGTGTACTGATTATTAACTTTTTCCCTCCATTGGCGCATTTTTTCATCATTTATGTCACAACGCTAGATTTTTAGCCATTTTTTATCATTTTAATCATTTTAGCCATTAATTATAATCATTCAATATTACAGTATGAATGAAATCTGACAATTTTAACATTCTGCTCAATACCTGCATATACCTGTGCCCTTTAATATATCAGCTAAGGATTTTTTTCTATTGGCCCTGTCAGACCGGTCAGTCCCATGGTTGTGACCCAAAAAAATGTTTTCTTACTAAATATATATAAGACATTTCCTTTTAAAAACCAAGTCAATATATTTTTTTAATGTTTTTCTAAAACATTATATATATTTTTTAATGTTTTTCCAATTCTCTTACACAAATGATGCTTCTGACCTCCCCATCTTTCTCCTGCTTCCTGCGCACACATCAGTATCTTCCCTGCTAAAACTTGTCCCGTGCCATACTCCGTTGTGCAGGGTCCTGTGAATGCAGACCTTTACTTACAGCCTTTCCTGTGAAAAATTAACCAATGAGAATCTGAGAGGTGGATCCAATGCTTTTGTTACATCTGAATTTGCACTTAGTTTCAGATTGATTAGGTTCTTGTCGCACCTTTAAAACCAATCATTTAAATTACCCGTCAAGCGATCTGAGCGATCCTTTATGGCTCTTATGTTACTCTGTGCAGCTGAGATGTTTTATATCAGGACACTATTATAGTCATACAATGCAAGCATTTCCATTTTGTAAGTCTATCCTCCAGGCGAGCAGAAAAGAAAATAATATTTTTATTCAGCAAGGATGCATTAAATTAAACATGACAGTAAATACTTTTATAATGTTACTAAAGATTTATATTTCAAATACATGGTGTTCTTTTGAACTTTCTATTCATCAAACCGGAAAAAAGTTTGGTGTCCACAAAAAATATTAAGCTGCACAACTGTTTTCAGCACTGATAATAACATGTCAAATGTTTCTTGAGCACCAAATCAGCATATTAGAAGGATTTCTGAAGGATCATGTGACAATGAAGACTGGAGTAATGCAATATTTCCAAATATTACAGTATTTATTTTTATTTTTGATTAAATTAAAGCAGCCATTAGAGATTTTCCCCCCCATGGAATGATGTATATCTTGAATGTAATATAACCATTTTTATATTATCAGTTGTTATTGAAAAAACACATGAATGGATAACATTTTTACAGTAGCGAGTTGCTGTGTTTATAGGGGTGTGTGTGCGTGCGCGTGTGTGTGCCTGCAGAACTTTTGACCTCTTACTTTTTGTCTGCAGTCAGCTCTGAACAGCCAGGATGTGGAGGATAAGAGACTGACCAGTCGGGCACATGACCTCCTCCAGGCCCTCAAAGTAAGAAACAATCAAAAGCTGTAGATGCTTTTGGAGTGAAGAATTAAGAGAATGAGAAATTAAATGTATGGGTGCTGATGAGAACAGTAGGCTTAAGAGCATAAACTTAATCACACACACTGCCATTTATTTGACACTCTGTTCACCTTAGAAACGCCAGGCCGTGTTGAAGCACTTCTGTCATATATTAAATATGTTCTGAATAGGATAATATGAAATATAATCTGTGTTGGACTGTGTAGTTTGCATAACTTAAAGGTCTTGTGTGGTCCAAGAGACATGGTGATTCATCTCACAGTATGTAGTCTCAAGATGACACATCCACAGACCACTGTTCACTGACTGTCGGGTGTATGTAACACAAACATGGCAGGGTTTGTCTGAATGCACTAGTTCCAGCAACTTGTGGGTGTTGGGGTGAACCAGCCTGTCTATAAAGTCGTTATAACAAGATACTTGGTTGTGACATCTGTGGTGGAAAAACAACCAATCACTGGATTTGTAGAATTGTATATTATGTTTTGTTTCCTAAAAACAAAACAAACTATTTTTTTTATGTTTAAGTACCGGTAGATGTTTTTTTTGTTTTGTTTTCTCTAAGTGGATGGTGGGAACTATATCAATGGTATGCTGCTTTAGTGCTCTCTTTTAGGATTGTACATTGAAAATATGATAATAATAATATTTATTTAATCATAATTTATATAAAAAAAAATTGGACTTGAATATTTCAAGTGTATTGTATACCATTCGGTTTAAATCTCTGTTTAAAAAGATTTAAGGTAGTTGATGTTTGGAAAACTGGACACCTTTTGGGTTGTGCAAGTTAAACATTGCATTATTCCAAAATAAATAGATTGAGATTCACAAACAAATGTAAAGAGATTCAAAAAATTTATAAAATTCACAAGTAAATAAAATCAGATTTGCAAATATATATAGATTTTTTTTACAAATGTGTTTTATGTCACAAACACAACTCTGCCTGTCATTTATTTGTGAACGGCTTTCAGTGCATTTGTAAATCCCCTCACACATCTGTGGATTTTTAAACACTTCTAGAGTCAACATGCAGACAAATCCACAAATAACGGGACTCCACCCGCCATTTACTCAAGCCAATCAGATAATGGCCACATTGAGCTGACCAATCGTAGCACGTTCTCGCTACAACCAATCACGGTAGGGCTTTACAATCAGGGTGGTCTTTCCCTGAAATAACTTTGCTCAAATAGGAAGTGTAAGGCTAAGTCCCATAAAATTGCTACAGTAAAACATTTAAAATTTGGATTTCGTTAGATTTAGACCATTAGACTATGCATCAAGCCAAGCCACAGTTTATGAGCATTTTACAATGCCAGAGAAACAGCGCTTTACATCTCTTTTATGGGAACAATGCGTTATGAAAGCGTCACTTTATTCAAGATAGAACTGAAAAGTATCAATAAGTTACTGACTTATAATTGGATGTACGTTTGTGTAATATAGGTGAAATAACATCACAACAGCTTTTCCCACTTCTTCAGTCAAGCAGTTTTAATAATAATGAGCAGGTCCATGGATCTAATTATCTATAGAGCAGTATAAATAGTATTTTAAACATTAAATACCTGTATTACGATTCCCTTTGTTTGTGGAGAAGATATACAGTAGGTGGGTTCTTTTTAAACGTGACATGTTGTTGCATTCCAAGAGATATCATGCATTTGAAAGTGAAATGCCCAGCAGACAAGCAATATGCATCCGTTTATCGGTTAAAACACTCGATCACACAAATAATATTTAGAATCAGACTTAATAGTTTTTGATTGTAAAAGTTACTAAAAGCATCCAAAATAAATGCAAATATGTATTTTTCAGCATTGCATTATCCAAAACCCCATACACGCCGTTTCTGAGGTTCGTACTTGCACCACTGATGGTCATTTGGGCGCATATTTGGTATTCTACTTAGGCCTCATATTTACAGTATGTCCTATAGCTATTTTACAAGCTTTAAAAGACAAGCCTTTTCTTACATCATGTCTACCCCGTGCGAGGCTGTTTTCACTGGACAGCGAATGAATGGGCATCCGTTTACTATCAGTGAATCATCGTGTCACGCTGCGCAGCGTCCAGTAGACAGTATTACGAATTATGAATTTTCATGTAGCCAGCACTAGTCAATAAGGAAGATTATGCAGACACTTCATATCTGCAGATATGAAAACAGACATAGGACATTATTTGAAACTTCTACGGCAGCAGGGAAGATAATGGGCTACTATTTGCTTTTGTCGCGCCACTTGCCGGTGTAGAGAGGGTGTTACTGATCATGATGCTCGGGATCTGTGATGATCATAATTTGTGTATAATCCTGAGTTTATCCTGATGGAAATATAAAGAAGTGTTAAACTCCAACAATCTTTTGGAAACGGTGTCTTAAAGGGATAGTTCACTTTAAAATTAAAATTCTGTCATCATTTACTCACCCTCAAGTTGTTTCAAACCTGTATTAATTTATTTCTTCTGCTGAATTTCTTCTGATTTTTTCTCTTCTCCGTAAATAAATAATGGCTACAGCAAGCGTTTATCAGTGGTGGAAATTCATTAGCTAGCTACTAAAACTTCTTTGTCGTTGTGGAGAGCGCAGTGCATGGTTGCATAGCAACAACAGACGCAACGGGAAAATCGGACCAAATCTTACTATTAATAATAAAAGATAAGCTAATGTGCATTGTAAATGTCAGTCATTTATCTTTTTTTGACATTAATTCTATAAAAGATTATTTAAAGGCTGAAATACGTGAGGTTTATCTTTTTATAAAACCTTTTTTGTCAAAACGTTATTTGAACTTGTACATTAGTAGATAACATGTTGCAAGACACTCTTTTAAAATCTAGCCATCATTTTTTACGTTATTATTTTAATGTTTATGTAAACAAAAAGTGCATATTGATGCTAATTGTATTTATTATTTGCTGGTTAATGCGTCATGTAGGTCTTAAATTTAAATCTTTATGGTCTTAAAATGTCTTAAAAAGGTCTTAAATTTGACTTACTGAAACCTGCACGAACCCTGCATTCATTTGTGGATCTTAATCTATTTATTTGTGAATTTTATATATTTTTGTGAATCTCAATCTATTTATTTGGAATAAGGCAACAATTCTAACCCCATATTTGATTGCCCTCCAGAAAAAGAGACCCTGACCCTCCTGAAAGTCACTATATAATTAGAATACTTGATAATGTGTTACTGTACGTTCACACCGCCGCCGGCGAGAGCGGCAAAATTCGCTCTCGCCGCCCTGCCATCGACGCCGTGAGATTCGGGGACTCTCTTGCGCTCTGACGTAGATTTTAGAATGCGTGATTTTTTTAAAAACTTTATTTAAAGGAGCCGCAAAGCAAATAAGAACTGAACATAAATCAGTATCCTATTTTGTGCATACTGGTCACACGTAGGGTATAAGTTAACCTATTAAAATCTTTAAAATGTGAAAGTAACAAAACACCAACAGTTTCAGACACCTTTTTCCATTCGTCGTTCTTTTTATTAATGTCCCTGTATGTAAACAGCGACACGTCGTACAATAACGGGAAACCCGCAACAGAAATAATGAACTTTTCCTCCATTTTGCTTAGGAACTAATGTGGTCGGAACCAAAGTTTACAGGATTGTGTTCTCTGGTATCCTCTCAGGCGGAGGACTTCTACATTCCGATTGGTTGCCGCTGGTTGCCGCCGAACCGCGTCATAGCTTATTACCATAAAGTTGACAAATTTCAACTCTTCTCGCCGCTCTCGCCGTCCAAGACGCGCCGCCCTCGCCGGAGGTCGCCGCCGGCCGCCGCCGGCTCTCATTGAAAATGAATGGCTTCCGGCCAATTTGACGCTCTCGCCGCCGGCGGTGTGAACGCACAGTTAGTGGATATATGCATGTTTTAGGTTTGAACTTGCTCTAACTTCTCCTTTCTCTTCAGAGACAAGACTCTTCTCCCAATGCCGTGTACAGTCTTCACGCTTTATGTGAGAGCAGCAGTCGTTCATACGTGGCAGCCATGTTCTTCTGCTTGCTGGTGTTAAAGAAACAACAACTTCTCGACCTGCACCAGAGCGCCCCATACAGTGACATCATCGCCACACCTGGACCTCTCTTTCACTCCCCCTAGAACAGGTAGCCACGAAGCAATGGAGGGAACAACATTTGAGGCTTTGACTCGTCAAAGGGTTTTGTTGTGTCATTAATGTTCTTGGATGGAAACAAATTTGATGAATTTCTGTTTTTTAAACAATGTGTTATGGATCCCTGTGCTAAAAACAATGAAATCATCTTCTTAGTGTTATACTGTTTCTAATATAGAATATATTGTTCTCAGATCTATATGAGCTGGTCATAAAGCAGCACAGTGAATTGTCTGCATCAAATGATCATTCATTTGATTGTTTCAGTTTAACCAATTTAATGATCTGAGTAAATTGACCAATATTTGTTCATTATTGAAAAGTGAGTTGCAATGGCTTGAAAGTCGAGCATGAATAGTTATTAGTCTTTTCTTCCTACAGTTTAATGTAGTAATAGTTATGTTTTAAAAACAGTTCTGCTCTATGTTTGTTATTTTGATCTGTATTTTCTTTTCACTGAATCCTTATAAACCATTAAATGTATAAATCAAATAAATATTGCAAAGCTAAAAGGAAAAACTAAATCCTTTACACTTTCTCATGTTGTTACAAACTATGACAAAGTTTGCCATTTTAAAAGAGCAATCTGCTAAACTTCTCCTTTATTGTTTGTCAGTGTATGGGGACTGATGCTCTATTGAGTGCTGAGAAAAATAGCATCATAAAAAAGTAGATATGACTCAACCATTTCAGATCTCTAATCTTATCTGTCTCTGCAGCTCCCTCAGCATTACTGGATAGTAGTGTTCACTGCATGCACACTTAACCCTATAAAGCCTACTGTATCATATTTAATACATTAATTTAAGGCCTCTAAATTATCAACATGATCAAAACCTGTTGTACACAATCTACTACATGCCTTCTGTAATTCTTTTTTAGCAAGTAACAGGCCTTTTACAATTATACTAACAACACCCCACTGTAGGTCGTGGTTCATGTGTCTTTTTGCTGTGGAATCTTACTGATTTTTATAAAGCAAATATAGGAATATATATTTGTATTCTTTTATATTGTTAGTAATATTCGAAGATGAACAGTTACTTGACTGAAGCAACTTTGGTTTACTTGATTATCCATACGTTCTTTTTTTATAGAGAAATTATGATAAAATCTGTCAAATACGATACATTAGTCTTTTGAGGAACGTTTATTTGTTCATCTCTTAATAATCATTGTATCGCATTGCATTATGTTTTGCCCCCTACAAAATAATAATAATAATCTTAACATATTTTAATGGGAGATATACTGTAGTGACAACTGATATATGCACATCAAATTATTATATTATATCTAAAATTATTATATGCATTTATAACTGTTATATGCATATGCATGTAT
This sequence comes from Phoxinus phoxinus, assembly GCF_949152265.1. Taxonomy (NCBI): domain Eukaryota; kingdom Metazoa; phylum Chordata; class Actinopteri; order Cypriniformes; family Leuciscidae; genus Phoxinus; species Phoxinus phoxinus. Next base: position 6,751,365 of record NC_136890.1, on the reverse strand, counting down.
AAATATTATGCATGTATAAATATTTATATAGTACTCTGCTATACTGTTATAAAGATCTCATTGATTTACATTACAAGCAAGCAATACAAATTTCATCTTACTTTTTGGCCTTATAAATATCAGCACCAGTACAATTATTTTGCTCAGTTTGGGCCTCTGAAAATGTTCCCCCCAATTTTATATACGAGCCATGAATGCCTGGTGTTTCAAAGATGATACTCAAAAAACACATAGGCATGCATATCTTCTGTTTTGATGTGTTGGTGTTTTGAACTTTATCCAACCAAATCAGTGTTACAAGCCTTTGCCATAGACTCCCACTGATGAACGTCAATACGCTACATTTAATCATGAAGAGTTTAATTACATTTTAAGCTGCTGTCTTGAAGCAATCGCCATGTGGTTAACTAACGTTTTAAAGGTTCAAAATCACTAAAGAGAGTTATGTGCGCACAATAACTGTACAAAAAAACTTAAAGTCCAGATCGCAAGATACCCTGATTCTCTGCGACCAGATAATTGTATCATTCTTAAACATTCGTGTCCTGCCCCTTTAAGAAACGCCGTTGCAGCGTCACGCAAATGCGTCGTTTCTGCTTTCGCAGGTCTCGTGCGCGCGCTCTCATCAGCAGCAGCATCCATCCATCAGTTCATCATCAACCGACCCGGGCGAAATGACAGCCAACAACATCCATGAACAAACTTCACTGGGAATGGGAGACTGCAAAGCAGCGTCGACGGAAAAGCAGAGGATGTAAGTCACGTTCAACCCGGTCTTACTCTTCTGTGTCACTAATTCTCTCGACTTTCATAAACTCGTAATGTTATGATGGAGGCTTCATCATCATTATTTGTGTATCATATGTAAGTGCGTTTCTCCGCATAAAACAGTTTAGACTAAGCTTGTTCTACAGCCTGATATAGTTTTGTGCCCTGCAAAACCAACGACGGGTTGTTGCAGCGTTTCAGTCTCAGACAGGCGGATAGTATTCTGCTGATATCACACACACTGTTACATAAGAACCGCCTGTGTGTCCTATTATACTCAGGGACGATTTACCTGCAACATATGGAGGGTGGTGAGTGACGTCATCACGCGGGTCCTGAAACCTTTAAATGTTTATATCTTGGCTTGTGTTACTGTATATTGCAGTACATGCAGGGATATGTCTCAGATATTTAAAATGTGGTCGGAAAAAAAATGCCCCTGTAGTGCCTTTTTTAAACTTTTATTTATATTAATATTATTTGTATTGTAGTCCTATCTGGCCATTGGCTTAGAGTTTCTGCAGACACCAGAGTGACCTGTGGCTGTCAGAGGCAAGTGTGTTGTTGAATGTGTAGTAATGTCAAATGAAAGTTAAATCAGCCCTAAAAACATTGGCTGGAGCTCCAAAACTTGACTGACAGTAAAATATTACTGTGATCAAACAGAAAAACGAGACAGTTGTCTAAGCTGAGCGTTTACTGTGTCATGATCTTGGGCATTATTCACAGGGACTTTTGTATTTAATGTTGATTTGGCAACAGACATAGTTGTTTGAATTGAACATTTATTTCAATTGATTGATGTCAATTGAAGTATATGACATTTCATTTTACATTTATTCATTTAGCAGACACTTTTATACAAAGCATCTTTTATCCATAGCAAGACAAAGTTTCAGATATTCAGAATAGTACAAGCTAGAACATGGGATTAAGAAATGATGAAAGAATAGAAGTTTTTTTTTAAGTCTTTAGTCATTTTTAAATAAAAAAAAATATAAATCTTTATTTTGAGTAAAGATTTAGAGGGCACATGAATTTGACGATTTGCACGGATAAATCATTTATTATAAACTCCAATATTCCATTAACCCTTAGTATTCAGTCATTTTCTGAATATTGTTAGGGATTGGGCTCTCCAATATAATGGAAATCTTTTTATTTCACAGAAAAGATCTATATATATATATATATTAGGGCTGTCAAAAGATTAATCGCGATTAATCACATCCAAAATAAAAGTTTGTGTTTACATAATATGTGTGTATACTGTGTAGAATTATTATGTATAAATACACACACATTCATGTATATATTTAAGGAATAATTGCATTTACTGTAAATGTATACTGTATATACATTTATATAATTTATATTATATATATATATAAATATAACCAATTTTTCTTAAATATATACATGATTGTGTGCGTTTTTATATATATAAATAATTATACACAGTACACACACATATATTATGTAAACACAAACTTTTATTTTGGATGCGATTAATCGCGATTAATCTTTTGACAGCCCTAATATATATATATAATTTTAAAACTGAATTAAAAGGAGCAAATATTGACCCATAAAATGTTAATTTCTTACACTTGTACCACTACTGAAAATGCTAATTTGTATTTTTCTAATGTGTATTATTTACATTACACATAGTCACCAAAACATTTGCGCATTAATTTAGATTTAAGACGTTCCAAAAAACATCCGCCTATGTGTACGATCAACGCCAAGTCCCTTTTATTTCTATAGGGCTTTAGACAATACATATTGTTTCAAAACAGCTTTACAGTATTAACAAGAATATAACAGTCAATATAGAAAACGATCAAATATAAGAGAATTAAAATTTTGCTGTAAAGCTGCTCTACCAAAGACAATAGTGTCATTATTTAGCTCAATTCAGTCCAACGTTGGTTCAGTTCAGTTCAATAACAGTGTTGGTGGTTTTAGCATCGTTCAAGTCAAGTCAAGTCAACTAATGTCTCACTCAATAAACCCACAGATTTACTTTAATCATCTATAAATAGTGCAGAAATATTTTATATTAATTTTACATTATAGCATTTCTTGTAATGTTTTCAAAATTCTGTAATGTTCTGTTTATTTACAGGTTTAAATAAAGAAAGACCCTTATTTACAATGTAGTCTCAGACTACAGCATATTTAGATATAGAATGATGAATGCTACATAAACATAACATAAACATAGTATTGCTGCGAATACAACAGAAATGAAAGTGAGCAACAGGAAGTAGTTTGAGGGGGTTTGTGTTAGGGATGGTAAAGATGGATTTGACGGTTCAGGCTGGTTGTGGAACATATGGATTCATAGTCTCCAGATATTGTGTCTGTGTCTGTGTCAATGTTAATCATAGTGCAGACCTTATGCTGTACACTGTCCTGAACTGAACCCTGTTGTACGCTCAGGGGCTATATACTGCCATATCACATTCTGCTTATTTATTGTGGAGGGTTTTATTTTTCAAAACAGTGTCAGGAAATGTTATCATACTTATATGATGCCCCCCCCCCCCCTTTCTTTTTTCTTTTTCCTTTTTCTTTGCTGATGACAGTGCAAACTTCTCAGCGAATCAATTTATTTGTCTTTGCACATTGCACACTGAAATAAACATTTTTCAGAGATCCAGAATCAGTCTAATCTATTGCAAAACTGCTTACAAAGGGTCGACTACTATTATCACATTTATGGATGACAGGAGATTCTTGGACAGTTGAGTATTCTGAGAACATTCATCAAATATGCATAAAAATAGTCTAGAAGCACATGAATCTCATAGTTCACACTAGCTTTGTCATCATGACATCCAGTGTTATGTCAGTCACACCCACACACACACTTGTCACTCATGTCACACATATCATGTAGACAATCAACGTTTCTGTCAGTGTGTGAATGGCTCAGTGCAAAGTGTGAAAGAATCTGTCCGCTGCATATATGTGTGAGTGCCTTTGTCTAGTTCATTTTGTGTATTGTTCTGAATGTTTGGTTTACATAAGCATTTATTGTGTTGTGAGTCATGTGGCATCCAGAATGAAATGCTCTCTGTTGGATTGTGTTTAGCATCTTGAGAATCTAATATTGTCTGGCATGTGTCTTCTTGGATTTGGTATTGTAGTGCGATGCAAGTTTACAGAGTCTCCTAATAAACACTTGTGTTTGTGGCTATCAAATGGCCACAGCAACTTATAGTTCAGCCAAAAATGTAAAAATTATGTCATAATTTACTCACCTTTTGTGTTATTCTAAACTCTCATGACTAGCTTTGTACCGTGCAACACATAAAGGGTGCGGCTTCAGAATGTCATATGACGTGTTTTTAGTTGTTTGTGTTTGGAAAATAACAGCATGAACATTTTGCTTTTGGGTCAATGAAAAATACATTATGTAATTCATTCATACAGCGACCTAAATACGGCTATTCTATGATGTACATATTTTTATTTATGAATACGTATATATTAATTAAAATGAATTAATTGTTATATGGGAATAAATTCAAAATGACTGTCTGGGTGATACAACTGTCCTAATATCATAACGAAGAAAAAGGCCTCATTAAAACAACAAAATTCTTGATACGAAAACTTAACTCATATAGTTTAGCATAATCTTTAATTGTTTTGAAGAAAAATATACATATGCTATTCAAAAGTGACAGTAAAGACATTTATATTATTACAAAAGAGTTATATTTATTAAATGCTTTAACAAATGCTGTTCATTGAACTTTCTATTCATCAAAGATTCCTGAAAAAACGATCACCATTTCCACAAAAATATGAAACTACTATTTCCAACATTGATAATAATAAATGTTTCTTGAGCAGCAGATCAGCATATTAGAATGATTTCTGAAGGATCATGTGACACTGAAGACTGGAGTAATGATGCTGGAAATTCAGCTTTACCATCAACGGAATATAAATTACATTTAAAATGTATTCAAATATAAATTCTAATAAAATGTCAAAATATTACAGGTTTTACTGTATTTTTAGTCAAATAAATCAGCCATGGTGAGTATAAGAGATCTTTCTAACCCCAAACTTTTGAATGATAGTGTATACATTTAAACAGCATGAACAGAAGTTGCGATAGTTTATTCTTCCCTATTGTGACGGATATCAGAGTGAAACAGCCTCTCGAACAAGAACAAATGTTGGGCGGCATTTGATTTTGTCCATCGGCATTTGATTGGTTGGTTGTGGTTTGCTATTGGTGGATGTCATGTGAGTGACAGGCTGTCCCGCCCTCAAGCCAGTAAACCTATCAGAGAAGAGATGTCGCTGCAAGAGTTATTTTGAGTAAAGATTAAGAGGGCACATGAATTTGAGATGTGCATGGATAAATCATTTATTATTCATATTCCATTAACCCTTTAATCACATCAGTGTGATAGAACGTTCAGTGCGTCACATTCAACTACTAAATTCAAATGTGGTTTCCCGCTGAGTCTGAGCTGGATGCGCTGAACGGCCGTCATATATCACAACTATTCAGTGATTTCAACCACATAATGTTTATTATAGGTTTCAGACATTTAAATACACAAAAGTACTAGCAAAAGAAGAAAAAAACACTTATAGTCTGTTAAATACACACTTATGTCTATGGAAGCGGCAATAATGATCCTTTCAATTATAATTTGACGACGTTAGATACGCATATAGCTAACTATAAAGTTGACTCTATTCTTCTCCCAGTTCATCAGCCACTTTCATGTATTTCAGGCTATAGTATCCAGCTGCAGACCCGCAGCACCACCAGTTTCAGAACCCCAGCGCCAGAACCGGAAGTAAGGGGCGGAGCTTACGTTCTAACACCAGCGCCAGAACCGGAAGTGAAGGGCGGAGCTTATGTTCTAAACCGAGTAACGCCACCTAATGTTTTGGAGCGTAATTTGCTTAGACACGAAACGGTATGCTTTTATTACACACGAAACGTCATATACGTATGTTATAACGATACATTAAGGTACATAAACATTGGGCTTCACCATATTTTTAATATCGTGGTCCGTTGTATGCATTTATATTTACTATGGTTCTTTTTTTATAATAATTTTGACAATGTATTTACCTACATATTGTAAATACAGTTGTTATGATAACACATTCATTTCTATTTGTATATAGGACAGTTAAGCTGTCATTTGTAACTATACAAGAATATAGAAACTATTTAGCTATTTTAGTAAAATGTTCTTATTAAAGTGACCTACTTACAAGCAGGAGTATGTTGTTTGTGCACCACAAATTGACACTTACCAATCAGGTATTTCAAATAATTGTAAACTAGCATGAGAGAAAATGCCACAAACTATTGTAAAGTGACACATACCATTGTTAAATTAATTATGAAAACTGGCACCAATCATTCAGAAGTGTGCTGGACCTTGACACTGGCTTTTCACAATGCAGAGTAGTGTACATCTGTAGATCCTATATATAATGTGGATACAGCAAGTCAAATATTTGAACAAAACATTCGGCATCTCCAGAAGGAATATATAAATTTAATTTGTAGTTATTGTAGACTTGTATTGTTTGTCTCATTGTCAATAACTCCGCCCCTCACTTCCGGTTCTGGCGCTGGGGTTCTGAAACTGGTGGTGCTGCGGGTCTGCAGCTGGATATATCTCATTTCAGGAGAAGTGGATGAATTTACGTGATGTAAATCCGACAGATGCGATTCTCTGAATTGCGGCGCAAACTGGCGCCTCCCATCGTGCGTTATAGATCAACTAACATGATCATTATAAAGGTACTTAAATGACAGAACACATTCACATATTTTAAAACCGGAATATAAGATAGTTCATGATATAGTTAACAAGTTTGTGAATATTTTAAATAAAAAAGGAAAAATAAAATAAAAGAGAAAAGAACTCACGCTGGGGCTCAGCTACAATATTTTAAACTTACATGTGAGAGGTAAAAAAAAAAAAAAATATTCTGATTTCATGGTGACTTAAAAACAAATCTCATTCACTGCTTTTTCAGATTTGAAAACCAGTTTTCCGTTAATCAGAATCATGTTGTGCAGCCCACATGCAGAAACACACATTAAAAAAACATAAATCAGGAAATAATATCATAGTGAGGAGCCCCTTATGTAGGTCAAGGTCAGTAAATCTTTTAAAAATATAATCTGAACATTTTGTATTCCATTAAAAAGATCCCCGTCCAAGAGACCAATATCCTCTCTCATCTCTTTGGTACTGACTGTATTTGATATTCTGTGGTGTGTGTGTGTGTTTTATAGAGATCTGTCCTGAAGAATCCTTGTAATTGTGCCGTTACAAGGTGCCAGTCCTTACCCATGTCCCTCCCCGTGAACCGAAGACCATCTGCTGGTTCCCGCAAGTAATGCTATCCGCCTTCTTGATCATGCATAATCAAACATACCAATAGTTTTCTGATTATTATGCTGTGATATATTCATTAAGCACCAGTAGTGTGAATTCCTTCAAAAACACATCCAGTTTCACTGTGACAGCATGTTTGAAATGGACGTCAGAGCTCAGCTGTCACTGTGTGTGTGTGTGTGCGTGTGTGTGTGTGTGTGTGTGTGTGTGTGTCCGTGTGTGTGTGTGTGTGTGTCCGTGTGTGTGTGTGTGTGCGCGCGCGTGCGTGCGTGCATGCGTGTGTGTGTGTGTGTGTGTCATAGAAGGTCTGCTGCCCCAAGCAGCACTCGACACTCGCTTGGGGACTCGACTGTCCGTAGCAGTTACTCTACAGCATCCTGCAAGTGCACAGAGAGCAATACTGTATCACGCTCCAACCCAGCCACACCACGGTGAGCGGCACACACACACACAAAGGCAGATTAGATTTGTCTTCCATTAGGGTCGTGTTCCAGATTTTGTATGGTGGCAAAAAGTACAGTACAAAAATAGAATTAATGAAACTGACATGACTCTATATCCATTTATAACTCTGGTTACTTGTGTCTAAATCGGAAATTCAGAAGGTCTGAAATAGTTCACACAAAAATTCTTAATTTTCTTTCCCTCATGTCATTCGGACCTCTGTAGAACACAAAACGAGATATTTTGTAGAATGTACAAGCTGCTCTTTTCTATGTGAAAGTGAATGGGGACTGGGGCTTTTATGCTACAAAAAAGGACAAAAAAGCACCATAAAAGTGACATACAGTATGGTAACCCATACTCAGAATTTGTTCTCTGCATTTAACCCATTCAATTTAGTGCAGTAAGTGCACACATTAGGAGTAGTCAGCACAGTGAATACACACACTGCAAACCGTGGACACACACACGAGAGCTGGCAGCAGTGGGCAGCCATTTTTGCTGTGGCACCCAGAGAGGGATTGGGGGTTTGGTGACTTGCTCAAGGGCATCTCAGTTTTTTCCTGCCCGTATTGAGGATCAAACCTGCAACCTTCGGGTTACCAGTCTGACACTCTAACCATTAGGGCACAACTGCCCATGAAAAGTAATTCATACTTGTACGCTACACTGTCCGGCCAAAAAACTTTGCTGTTTGTTTGTCAGTTCTTCTAACCCTAATTGATAGAGTGTGTAGTTTTTCAATTCTTATACAACCATGTTGGAAGACACATCATGGCCATATTCCAGGACGGCAATGTGCAGATTCATCAGGCTCAGATTGTGAAAGAATGGTTGTGAGGATCATGAAGAATAATTTTCACACATGAATTATCTCCTCTGAGTCAAGATCATAAATTCATTGAAAGTCTGTGGGATGTGCTGGAGGAGACTTTACAGAGAGCTGGACTCTTGCATTGACAATACAAGATCTGGACCAAAAATAGATGCGCCTCTTGATGGAAATTACATCACAACATTTTATTTTCATCAAGACGTGCATCATTTTTTTTTGTCAAGCATTAATGATCCAATCATGTACTCGTAAGCATTTGCAGATTGAAATCCAAACAGCAACTTTTTTTTTTTGCCGGGCAGTGTATATTCCAAGTCTTCTGAAGTCAAGACAGCTCTTATTCTCTGAAAATCTCTTCCTCTGTAGATCTCATTTACAATTGACTCGCAATGTAATTTTGTCTTTAATTAAATTTCCTTGTGAGTGGGACTGGTTTTGCATGCACGTCTTCCCCATTGCCATTACAAATTGCACGCTGTACAGATGGACTGGCTGGCAATAAAACTGACCTGGTATAGGGTCACTATATTGTCTTCGACAATAAAACTGTAGACCGGACAGCTTCTCAAATGTACAACATGAATGTTGAAGTTGCCAGTCACTCAAAGATGTAGAGCTATTTCAGCTTGAGTGAATCCCTGATCAAAGTAAAAAACGATTTGTTCACTGATGATGCTTAAGGATTGCGCCAAGCTTTTGCTGCCCCTAGTACAATCAAAAATGACATGCTATTATGTTGAGTACATGGTAAAAAGGTGTGATCAAAAGAAAACAACTTATGTCGATATTTTGAGAAAATAGCTATTTTATTTCGAGATCACAAGAAAACAAGAAAGAAAAAAGTACAATGCATGACCTCTCAGAGCTTCCTTAATTTTCTCTTCACCAGAAATAGAGAATCTGTTGCTTTTTGTGCAAGTGAGACGGGCATTTTCTTTACCTAAATGTTTTTATTGCCTAAATGTACACTGTCACACCATTTACAGAGCCTAATAATTACACTTGGGCCTGTTATTTCGTTTTATCTGTACCGTTAACATGTTAAATATTTTACAATTATTAGATTGATCACAATTAAATATTATTTATTCCTTGCTTTCTAAACTAGACGGCAGACAAAGTATGCGACCTGTAGTGAGAATCACGGGATCCGTCCACCAGCTCCTGAGCAGTACCTCACCCCACTGCAGCAGAAGGAAGTGTGTATTCGTCACTTACGAGCTCGGCTGAGGGAAAATGTGGAGAGGCTTCAGGACCGGTTAGTAGGGCTTCTATCTGTCAACGTGTCAGTGGAGTTTTACAGCTTCCTGCCATTCTAGCAGTACAAGATCATGTCCTGTGAATCATTCATGCACGCACGCACGCACACACACACACACACACACACACACACACATATAGCAGAACCTACCTAGTGTCTGAATATGCCTACTTCCCTACTATATGGTATTTAGAAAACAGTTGGCGAAAAGTACCTGAATAACCATCTGGCGAGATTCTGAAGTTTAAATCTGATGAACACTTTATTATCCCACAAGGCCACAGAAAAGGAGTTGTGAATGACAGTGAAGTACTGCCACATGACAGTGGTCACATGACATCTGTAGTACATCCTGATTGTAGGACATAGAACATACTTTTTTAATGGACATGAAGTTTCAAACCAAATGTAGTACCTACTAAACCATCTGCAATTTCGAATGCAGCATTGGATTTATTACTATGCCCTTGTTTTTTTTTTTGTACCACGGCAGAGACTCTGAGGTCGAGGAGTTGCGGATTCAGCTGACTAGGATGCAGGAGGACTGGATAGAGGAGGAATGTCATCGCGTAGAGGCTCAGCTGGCCCTAAAAAAGGCCCGGAAGGAGATCCGGCAGCTTCAGGAGGCTGTTGACACAGTTAAGTCCAACCTGGGGACAGAGGCAGATCAACAGGACTGCAAGTCTGAAGGTCTAGGCGTCGGTAGGATAAGCCAACGGTTTGGGGCATCAAGGTCTTGTGGTTGCTCTCCGGCCCACACCATGAGTCGCAGTGCCACCTTCACCAGGCTGAGCACTGATACGTCACCTGGCGCTACAGACCGCAATGGAAATGTATGTTCTGATCGCTACATTCCCGCCAACAGAGGGGCAATGACGTTACCGAGAGGTAATGGGCGTACTCATCTACTTCTGGAAGCAGCTTTACTGTCTGAACAAGTCCCTCACGCAACGCTATGCTCCACTTTGTCGCGATCATCAACCTGCGAGAGATTGTGTAGCGGAGAGACGGTGTTGCCTGTGAGCCGGTCCTGTCATGCTGTTAATAACAACTGTAGCTGTGGTCCACATGCCTATCTCCCACACCACCATCTGTTTCTGCACCTCCCACAGGAGGAAGCACCACCTCCTCCTCCTCCAACAGCACCCCCTAGTGCATCCGAAGTGAGTGACAGGCCAGGGTACCGGTCGCAGGCCTGTAGCCCCACCATAACCTGGATCTCCGAAGAGTGCGGAGGAGAGGAATTGAGCGTCATCACTTCAGCAACGTGCGCACCAGACGTCACTTTAGCTGAGCCGCTGGTGTTTTCTCCATCCTCGGCCACTACATCACCTGCTCAGATGTCTTACATCACAGAAACTTTACCGCTAGACAGCACAGTTGAATTTACATCATCAACAGTGACATCAACAGTGCTGACCAAGCCACAGGTTCAGCAACCGTGTCCCAGAGCGTCACCACCTCTCGAGCTGCCGCCACTGGAAACAACGGTAGTAAACGTCGTTGATGAAGATGGAGTGGGGGAGGATGGAGAATCATCTCCCCCTCAGAGGAGCCACTGGAGCCGCTATTTCCTGATCGACCTCCTAGCGGTGGCCGTTCCGGTAGTTCCGACAGTGGCGTGGCTTTGCCGAGGGCCACGGACTGAAGGCATGCCGATGTACAACATGAGCTCCCTGTTGCGCGGATGCTGCGCCGTCGCGCTACACTCTCTCAGACGGGTTGGCAGTGGCTGTGCTCGCGGCCCCTCGGGAACAGGAAACGCGACACCTATCTGATAACTTTAACATTACAGTACCATCAAAAACTTTTACCTGGACCTTGTGTGAACTCTTTGTCCTTGATCTCCCAGTTGGTAATATCTTTGAACCAAGGAGGCGTACATCTGTTCTTGGTTCAAATGCGCTTTTGAGACAAAGATCGAGGGAATGTGGCCCTAATTTGCACGGACACTCAGAAGTTTCAAGGCTCATTTCCACCATTTGTTTTCCTTTTCCTTCTGGTTCTCTTATCTGCTTTATTTCCTCCCTTTCCTGGCTGAAACTCAACAGGCAGTAGCAGTCAAAAGTAGAGCAAACAGCAATGACCAATGAGTCCAAGCTACACAATGTACAGAAGTTTAGGCCTTTTAAGCACAGATTTAAAAATAATAATTAAATGCCTTAAGAGTTATTTTTATTCTGTTCATCCAATGAAAATTGTATTACTGAAATATTGACCTTGGTCCATCATCACTGTCAGTTAAAGAAAATGTGCAACATCCCCCCTATGGGATTTTAGTGATATGATATTTACTCACTGACATTATAGTGTAAATAATTTGAAATATTCTAATGTAAACTGTTCTATCGAACTGAATTAATTCTGCTCGTTTCGTGAATGAGGCCCATTTACAGGAAAACATGTAACTTTAGGTAGGTTATACAGGTGCTGGTCATAAAATTAGAAAATCATCAAAAAGTTGATTTATTTCAGTAATTCAACTTAAAAGGTGAAACTAATATATTATATAGACTCATTACATGCAAAGTGAGATATTTCAAGCCTTTATTTGTTATATTTTTGATGATTATGGCTTACAGCTTATGAGACCCACGAAATCAAAATCCCAGAAAATTTGAATATTACATGAAATCACACAGTAATACCATGGTCATTGAACCAGGTTTTGGTTCTTTTGGCAGTGTGGGCAGGTGCAAATCCTGCTGGAAAACGAAGGAAGCATGAAGTGCTCTGGAAATGTCCTGGTAGACGGCAGCGTTGACTCTGGATTTAATAAAGCACATCACTTTTGCATCTCATTTGGTCCCAGAGTCTGGAGGAAGAGAGGAGAGGCACACAATCCAAGATGCTTGAAGTCCAGTGTGAAATTTCCACAGTCTGTGTTGGTTTGGGGAGCCATGTCATCGGCTGGAGTTGCAAATGAGATGCAAAATTTGCTCTCATCAGAAAGAGGACTTTAGTCCACTGTGCTTTATTAAATCCAGAGTCAACGCAGCCGTCTACCAGGACATTTCCAGAGCACTTCATGCTTCCTTCAGTTTCCAGCAGGATTTGCCCCTGCCCACACTGCCAAAATAACCAAAACCTGGTTCAATGACAATGGTATTACTGTGTAATTACTGTGTGATTTCATGTAATATTCAAATTTTCTGGGATTTTGATTTCGTGGAATACATAAGCTGTAAGCCATAATCATCAAAATTATAACAAATAAAGGCTTGAAATATCTCACTTTGCATGTAATGAGTCTATATAATATATTAGTTTCACCTGTTAAGTTGAATTCTTGAAATAAATCAACTTTTTTATGATATTCTAATTTTATGACCAGCACCTGTATAGACATGGGTACAACTTGTTCTTCATGAAGAGAACATTTCAAGCCTATAGCTCGAACAAATTAGCAGGGCTTTCAAATGTTAAACCTTTACATACCTGTTGCTAAGCAACCATTGTGCCAATCCATCTTATTTCATAAAATATGAACACATAAAGCAAGAGGCATCCAGAAATTGTTTGGATCTCTAAAAAACAAGCTTCACTCATTCACATAAAAATGCCTAAACTAATGTGGTGTTTTGTGGATCACTACTATGATGTCATTCTTGACTTTTCTACTGAAGTTATGTTTTATCATTTGCACAACTGTGCTTCTTCATACATGAGCAAAAGGAATTTTGAAACTGCTTGACGGTGCATTTGCATAATATTTATGGAATTATTTGAATTGTATCAGCTTATTTGCTAAACATGCCAAATTGTATTGATAAAGCAATGGAAGGTGATGACCTAAGATGACTTTATTAATCTGTTGTTGGGTGGTAGATTTTCAGTTGTTTTAAACTCAGTCTCAGGTGGAACTCAGGTGAATAGTACTAGAGAGGATGCAAAATTAGTCAAAACCCATGCCAAAACATTCATTCATTAGAAACACAAAGGCTTATACATAACATTTGTGAACATGTACATTTACTGTCATAAATGTCTTGTTTTTAGATTATTTGATCAACGCATCGCTTCAAAACCAATGAGTCTAACTACTGCATGCATCCAGATTTCAGTAATGCAATTATGTAACTAATTCATGCATTTGTAAAACAAAGTCTTCGGTTTATTTGAAGTAAAACAAAAGAACAAAACCGAGTAATCATGGCATTCCAGTAGATTATTGTAAGGGCTTAGAGCGCATGTTAGCACAAGAATTCCTCATAGTTAACTATCAATATACTTAGAGATTATATTGCAAGTAGACATTTGAATAAACAACTCATGCTGATTTGAACAGCAACGTTGCAAAGTATGATTGTGTGATGATTTAGACAGAGCCCATCAACACTCGATCCTAATTGTAAATTTGGATTGTTTGGTTCAATTGCACCTTGACAATAAAAGTGTTTCATTAAAATGACATGGCTTCTGTTGTGCTAATTATTATTATTATTTTTTAATTTGCAGTGTCTTCTTTCCTCAAATAAAGCAGAATGCTGTGACAAAACAATTAACGTTTAACAGTTGTGTGGGGTGGGATTTAGACCAATGAGATTGTACTGTGGGCGGGGTTACCCAGCACAAAATACACAGTATCAGAGATGGGCAACAAATTACTTACAATGTTCTGCCATTTATCATCACATATGACATGATTATGATGCACCTGCAAAACACACCATTCCTGTTTCCCAATCAACACATCAGAGACCAGCTTAATGTTTTATAAACAATTTATTTTCAAGTAGTTTGTTTTATACTTAACCAGATTTCCCCACCAGAGTACTTATTACCAGCTCAGCCAAAACCCTGTTGCTGTGATCGCGTTTACAACACAGAAATCAAATATAAAAAGAGAGAAGGGGAAAAAAAAAAGAAACTTGTGTCTTAGTGAACTTCCAATGATTGAGAGTATTACCAGTGATTATGTCAAGCAGAAAAGAAATAAAAAGGCAACAAAATATACAAATGCAAAACAGAGCTAAGCTAAGTGGTATCGCTATTAACACTACCCCTTTTGAGGATCACATGCATGGAGCAATGTTCCTTAAAAAGGTTGACCTGGAAGAAAACAAAGAGAGAGGTTTATTAAACAACTGAACCGTGTTCCTCAAAGGCCATAAATACGATTACAAGGGTTTAATCGAAGAGCCTGTTAAATAAACTCTACAGGACAGTTAAGACCAAGACTAGAATAATCTCCTTTAAAGATTATCTGGTAGTTATTAAAGTCATCCACGCATGATGCAACTGGATGAACTGACTACGAGATGGTTTTTCATGCATTGAGTGTTTTAAAAACTGAGCAACAATAACAAATCAACTCAAAAGAAAAATGTGGAACATTTTGCACATACCCTGAAAGAATGAATAGGGAATAACCTGAGTCCAATTGTGGGGGCTTTATTCCAAGCCAATCAGCTCCACATCGAATACGAGGGTGGCGTTGGGAGGAATGATGCCCGGGTGCCCCTTGCTCCCATAAGCAAAGTCTGGAGTGCAGGTCAGCTTGGCACGCTGCCCGACACTCATCTGTTACAAGGGGGAAAAGGTAATTTGGACTAATTAGGTCCAGTACGAAACAATGAATAGAGGTTAAATGAGTGACATGGGTTTGTTATCAAAACCCTACTAGACAGAGAGAGAGACCTACTTTATAAACAGACAGTTACAAACAGATTCATATAGGCAGACTTATATAGCAAATCAAATCCATTTTGATTTCAGGAAGAATGAGCATTTACCTGGGCTACTCCCTCATCCCAACCACGGATCACTTCCTGTTTGCCGATTTTGAATTTGAAAGGCTTTCCTCGGTCCCGGGAAGAGTCGAACTTGCGTCCATCTGTCAGGGAGCCTGAGAGAAAAAATAAATAAATGGGAATATTTAAAACGTATGAATTATGCAAAAAAAAAAAAAAAAAAAAAAAAAAAAAAAAAAACATACCTTCAAATCATGATTAACGTCTAAAAGTAAAAGCGTTTTATGTCTTATTTATTCGCAATAATTTGCATTCAATAATACAACCCAATGAGCGCCCAGTTCGTTCGAATCAAAATATGTTTTGACAGTTATGGGCGCGTTGAAATCGAAGCATTTTGAAAAGCATGTCGAACCGATTCGAATTGCAGCATTTTTTTTTTTTTGGCACCATAGCTGGAGAAAATTAAAACCGCTCGAATGTGATGTTCAGACCGAATCTCCTAAAACGTTTTTCTGACTGGACTGCCCGCTATTTTTAACACAGCCCATCTCATCGTAAATGACGGCAATAAAGCCACCGTATATCCGCAAAACCAGGCCAAGGTTTACAAATCCAGCGCTGTTTTAAAAGTCGCATTTAAGAGTTTTCAGTAAAAGGAACGACCAAAGACGTGGTAAATATTAGGCCGCATAAAAATAAAAAAATGTAAAGCCTTGAGCGGATCGCGGATACGAAAGTATCTATTGTCAATGCGGCTAGCAGCTAATGCTGGCTAACACCCTTCAGGGATTCATCAACACGATCACTTGTCAACTTACCCACGTAGTGCACGACACAGGTCTGTCCTTTTTTAGGGAAAGTACTTCCTAAAAATCCAAACAAGAAGAAAAAAAACCGATTAAAATCGCAGTCAAATCCTGTGGGAGGAGGTTAACGTTAGTGGTTAGCTAGCAGGCTACCGCCCGTGATGCCAAATACATGCAGAATAAATCGATTTAAAATTCGACTCATTTGATATATTTAAGCATTATGGTTTTTGAATGGTCGATGTGATCCCATATGTGATGCCTTTTACCGTCTCCAGGAGTAATGGTTTCAACCTCGACTCCCATCCTGGCTGCTTGTTTTGACTCCTGAAGCTCTGCACACAAAATGCGCTCCAGTAATTCAGTAATTGTGATTGAGGGCAGAAACCCCCTGTCTGCGCCACACTCGAGCATCAGCGCCCCCAGCGACCGAACACCGAACCGCGCTCTACATCTGCACGTCCATCACAGTTTCCCAACCATAATAATAACATTAAAATGAAAATGCTAACTTGGTATTAGCCAACACAAATACAGTATTTAACACGTAGTGATTATTTAACAAAAGTAGTGACACGTAACTGATATAAACATGTATAATACCTGAACCTGACCATAGACTATAAAAAAACCTGACACCATAAGTAGGCCTACCATATAAGTAGCCTAGCCTATGGCATCAGAAACCATCGTACTTCGTACATCAAGAGCATGCATAACAATATTAATAAAGACTATAGAATAACTTAAAAGGGTCTTTGATATTTATTTGGTAGTTGTGTGTTCTGTCTTAGAATTAATTTAGAAAAGGTAGCAATCGCTAAGTGTAATGAAATTCACATACATTTACAGCTGTGTGTGTATTTTCATGTATACGTTTAATTTTCCATTACACGACAGTGTACACAAGACGAGTGCTGATATTTAATTACATTTTTTAATAGCTTATCCAACTCCGCCCACAGTATACCAAACCACACCCCTTACAACCATAGACTGTAAAAAAAAAAAGCTTCATTATCGCCACCTAGTGAGAAGAAGATCACAGACGGCAGAATTAATTTGGTTTCCCCCAGCTTTTAAAGTATATTTTAATTATGAAACTATGCCATGAGTTTGCGTCTTCCAGACAAGGGCCAAGGCTGCATTAGTGGTGAGGCATTTTATATGAATCAACTCAACCGATTCGTTCAAAACACTGATTCATTCAGGAACGCCACTGTGTTTCTCGGTAAGCAACTTGGTTCTGCTTTGCCTTTGTTTGCGACAAAGTAAGTGACAATGTTTTGTCTACAATGTAAATTACTTGTTAACTTATTGGCTATCTGTAGTACTGAATATAAGCAGGGCTGCTTATCGACGCCATCATGCATACAAGCGAACCACAGTGCTGATATTCAGAACAACAGCACTCTTGTTTGTGTGATATTACTTTAGACCTTAATTTTTTTTAATAACAACATTTTAAAACAGAACAAATTCATCAATAAATTCAAAGAAAGGAGGGAAACAAACAGACATATGTTTATTTAGGGAGAATCATACATGTTTGCAATGCACATATTGCATGCAAACGCTCCCATTTTAAACATCTTCTTCACCCATGTAACTTTTGACATTACCTGGATTGTCTTGAAACTTTAGTGCAAGTTTATGTTTGGCTTGAGTTTCCCTCAACCTTGATTCATGACTGGTTTCACACTTAAATGATGTTGTTGTGATGTTGGGTAAGCTCTAGATTTATGAAATTGGTTTGTTGACTTGAAACTCGACATCCTGACATGTAAATCAGCACTTGTGTTGCAGTGTTTTTGATTAGATGATTCTGAAGATTTTTTTTTGCTTGAGAGACAGATTTGTTTGCATTAAGATGTGATGTTATACTAGGCTTTGATTTGAAGATGAAACTCTTGACTGATAGATTTGTTGACAATATGGCACTTTGTGGAAGTGTGGCACTGTTAGACCTAAAAAGTTAAGAAAACATTAATAAATCGTATCAGATTTACTCCACTTACACAGGTAACATTCCCAGAACTTTAGCTATCATTCTGGCAAGGTTCACTAAAAGTTATAAACAAAAAAAAAATTCTTCCAGTAACGTAAATATAATTTTTGTTTGAAGTTACCTGGTGTTTAATGTTCTTCAAATGTTCCCGCAAAAACATTATTTATACGTCGTTCATGGAGCATGTTTTAGCTGGACATTCGTCTGATATTTTTAAAGTGCCCCTATTATGTTGTTTTTTCTTCAAAAAAATACTTTTAATGCAGTGTGTGTTATAGCTGTTTGTAAATGTAAAAGCTCTGCAAAGTTTTAAAAATGAAAGTGTATGGTACGGCGATTAAAGTTTTATATATATATATATACTCATAAAAGAAAGAATCGATTCTGAATTGCCGAAACAAGTCGTCAGCAATTCCAGTCTCACTTCCTGTTACATACCTATTCAATTTCCAGCCTATGGTCTTCATTGGCTGCCCTCGAACAACGTCTTCTTTGACCCACCCTCAAACACTTTAGTTGCTTCTGAAGCATGGTAGAGTTTTGTTCGTGTTGTCGACATGTTGAGAAGATACTATTTCCAGCACTGCAAAAGGATGAGGAAAAACCAACGCCATTGTTCCTCTTACTATATCAGTGTATCAAGTGCTGTGGAAGATTCGGAGCGGAAATTCAGATTCCTAACGCGTTTCGTTTTCAACACGTGGAAGTTTTAAAGGGGTGGTAAAATGCCATTTTCACAATATGTAAAATAAATCTCTGATGAGTGTGTGTGTGAAGTTTTAGCACAAAATACCCCACAGATATTTTTATATAGCATGTTAAAGTTGTCACTTTTTGAGGGTTTGAGAAAACGAATCGTTTTGTGCCTGGCCCTTTAAATGCAAATGAGCTGCTGCTCCTGACACAGAGGGCGGGGTTTCAAGAGCTTGTGTGTGTTAGCAGCTGCGATTACCTCACGCACACACACTAAAATGGCAGAAACTGTTCTACCTTTAATGTTAAAACGGAGTCAGACAAAGATAGAGAGACTCAAGAAGAAGTGACAACATGTAGAAGCAACAGGACGTCTCTGAATGGTTAGTTTATGAATTTATGTTGCTGATGTGGAGTTAACTATCTTCAATTAGCATATTCTGTCATGGTAATCTATAAATCGCTCGTATAGGAACTGTTGTGAGATGCACACAGAGTGACTTTCTATTGCAATTGAAAAGATGGATGCTAAAGTTTGAGCTGACTCACAAATGTACTCTTATACAACAACTCTTCCTCTTCTCAACATGGACTGCGTGTTCCCGGGGGCGGGGCTTATGTACATTTTAGTCTTGCTGATGTCACTAACCCGGGAGGAATGTCGTGTAGTTCCTACCAGCCGTTTTTTGTAGTCCTTTTCTTTAAAAGCAAATATCTTCCTTTGCTTTGAACTTTGAGCGTTGTAACTTTGCAGATGTTGTTTATGCTCAAACAGCAACATTACACACAAACTAAAGTTAGAAAAGTGAAATCATACTTTACCACTTATTTAAACATTCAGAAATATAATAATAAGAAATAATGTTTTCATAACTTAATGGGAACGTTAGCAAAACGTTCAGGGTGGACATTGGATGACACTAGTACATCTTACCTTGTGTGTCCGAGATCTTGTTGAATCTTCTTCTGATGTGCTTCATTGATTGGGTTCAGATAGAAAAACACTAAACCCACCAGCAAAAGGTGATTGGTATGGGGGAGGAAAGCAGTTTCAGTGCCAAGATGACTCCATCCGCATGACTACATGCACCTGCTTTATATCCTGTGAAGCTTCAACAAAACACATTGCTCTGTGTAAACATTTCAATATGAACATACTTCCATACAAAGCGCTGAACTACTGCAAACAGAAGCGTGATTTTGTTTTGCTCAAACATTCTTGCCTGACAGTATTTAAAAACTTGCAGGACATGAACAATTGTACTTGAATGAAGGCCCAGAGTCCACAATGTTTTTAAAAACTGACAGACTGCCACATTAAATCAGGCCGTACATTAGCTCGGAGAGAGCGAGTGCTGACTCACTGCAGTCCGTGTCAGATGCCAGCAGACAGACCTCCTCTGAGCTTGATGCAAAACCTCGAGCATGAAACAAACAAGGACCCCGGGCCCCTGCAGGAGGGGGCCTGAACAGCAAACTCATCCACCATCTGGCAGCATTGACCTGACCAAACTAGATGGTGCTTCCCTGAGCAAAACTCGCAACCACCAAAAGTGTTTAGGCTATGTGGTTGTTAGGGTGTCCTGATTGGTTTTAATTAGTGGTAGTGATTATTGGTGTGGTATCTAGGGTGTTGCTATTGCTTACTGGCCCAAGTTCAGACCTTCAAGTCTATATAATATTCTGATCTCTACTTATGTGTAAATCTATGAGATTTTGTCATCCATTTTATCACTCGGCAGGCATTGTATGTCTGTTTGCTTATAAAAGTAATAGCACACCTCTCCTCAACAAGATTTGAGTTATCGATTTATCCTTAGCACAAGCAGTGCCAATCTGGACCGATGACAAATGTGTTCAAGATAAAGAAAAAGGTCAAATCTTAAAAATCTTTAAAAGTCTAGTTTAAAATAAGTGTGCCCAGTTCTTAGAAATTTTAATTCATGTTGGTTTCACATGACAGTTGGTTACACCACATTAGTTTGTTTTTTGCCAGGCAATTTTTTTCAAATATTATCAGAGAGTGAAACCGTTTAATTTAAATGTTACAAAATTCTCTAAAATGTCATGTTGTGTAACTGTCAAGTAAAAAGGAATCATATACTTTCCTTACATCCCGAATACATGATATATATATATATGGTAAAGTTTTTTTTTTTTTTTGCACAAATCATTAATTATTATTTCACAAATATGAAGGTGTTGGTAGGCTGCACTGCATGATATTGTACAACCTGAATTAACCATGCCATTAAAATTGGTTGGGCCACATGACTGTTTGTAGATTGTTATTTGATGGACAAAGTTACAATCAAAAAAAGCATTTAAGCATTGGTGCAGTTTTGTTATTTTATAAATAATAATTATAATTTATTATATAAATAATACAATATTTTACTTTCAATTATCTCATTTTAATGAGACTTTTTTGAGGCTTCATTATGGAGGACCGTTGTATCATCTTGACAGTTCAGACTTTCCACTCATCATAAAGGTGTATTCAAGAAATTGTTTGTATGAATTGCATTCTAATACATTTTGTATAAATGTATAGATTCAGGCAAAAAATAGCATAGTTTTATTGACCCACGTCCTTATAGTTACTACTCCTTAACTGAGAGCAAAGTAGCAGATGCTTGCCTTACTAGCAAACACCACCATTGGGTTCAGTGATTGAAACTGACATTTGAGAAACATCAAAACAAGTCCACATTTTCCCTTAAAAATATTGATATTAGCAAAAGCGATGGCAATGTCCAGCATAATATTAAATGAGAAGTTTTAAATTACTCGGCCTCATGTCGTTCCAAACCCATAAGACCTTTGTTCACCTTCGGAACACAAATTATTATTACTTTTGATAAAATCCGATATCATGACCACTTTCAAGGCCCAGAAATGTAGTAAAGACATCGTTAAAATAGTCCATGTGACTACAGTGGTTTAACCTTAATGTTATGAAGCGACGAGAATACTTTTTGTGTGTGCAATAAAAAAATAAACGATATTGTTCAATAATCTCTTCTCTTCCACACCATTCTCCCACGCTATTCACGTAGTAAACACAGTCAAGTCAAGTCATCTGCAGTTATATAGCGCTTTTAACAATGTAGATTGTTTCAAAGCTGCTTTAAAAGCGAAAAGCGAAAGAAAAAGAAAATTCTCGGGACAGCAGCATCTGTCCAAATTTTAAACTTAACTGTTTTATTTCATCAGAAACTAACCTAAAACAGGGCTTTAAGTGTAAAATACCGAACTTGTCCTTTAAGGTTGAACCACTGTAGTCTCATGGACTATTTTAACATTGTCTTTACTACTTTGAAAAGTTGCAATGGCGTTGCTGCCTATGGCTGGTTGATGAAATCCTGGTTCCGATTTCATCAAAAATATCTTCATTTGTGTTCAGAAGATGAACGAAAGTCTTGCGGGTTGGATTGACATGAGGATGAGTAATTAATGGGTGAACTAACCCTTTAAAGTAAGATTTGCTGATAAATCGGCGGCAAGTGCTAAACTCTCCATGCTGGAGGATGCTGGCCTGATTAGCAGAGGTGAACAGCATGAAGGTCTTATTGTTACTCGCCATGGTAACAAGAACTGTGCAGCTAAACTAGCTCCAACCAAAACACACATGACCATTTACACCGGAAAGTTCTCTGGCATGGCAAGACCAGAGCTGGTATGAGGAGCTATGGAGAAACACAGGCAAAGAACATATAGATATATCACTATAATGTCACCAGAAACATTGTGTTTGGTCTCCTCATCATCACCATCAGAGGGAACTTACAGGTTAATCTATAAAAAGTTTTCTTGCTCAGTCAAATACTCTTGATGTGATTGCATGTCAACATGATATTTTTGTTCTAGTTCTGATTTTCCATGTACTTTATAGGTTAATTAGAGATCCGACCTGAAAAGCTAAAGTGGAGAAGAGGAAGCCGAGGACCAGACACTGGTTTGACCCATGGCCAGTGAGCTCCTTCAAAGCATTCAGGTATGTAGTGTGCATGTGAACACTGTGGGGCCCTACAGGAGCCCGAGTGAGATACAACAATCAAACCGATTACACCAGCAATGAAATTCGACACCGAACTGGTATAGATTTAAGAGCTAGTTTGGTGGGATTTTATTTGTAAACAATAAATTCCCAGTTCAAACATGTTTAAAATACACTCTGCCATAAATGTACCATTATTAAATGTTGCTCATCAAACCCTCAAGCTCAAATATATGATCAAGGAATCATGCGGAACAAAACAAAACAAAAAAATTATACAAAACATTCTTTGAAAATAAGGTGTGGTCACACTACATTTTTCATTCCATTGACTTGCATTATGCATATGAATGTGAGAGACAGGAAACACAAGCTCAAGCTGCTCTTCATACTCTTCACTGCGTTCCAAAGTTCAAGATTGTTCAATTCTGATCTGCGAATTTGTATCTCATGGAGACAAATAGAAGATTGGGTAACATATAATCCAGTTCTCACTATTAACTAGTTGTTTATTAGCATGCATATTACTAGGATATTGGCTGTTTATTAGTACTTATGAAGCACATATTAATGCCTTGTTCTGCTTGTCCTTATTCTACTTTCCTAATCCTACCCAATACCTAAACTTAACAACTACCTCACTAAATAATTATAAACAGTAATTAGGAGTTTATTGAGGCAAAAGTCGTTAATAGTTAGTTAATAGTGAGAATTGGACCTTGATCTAAAGTGTGACCAAAGATTGATATGCCCTAGGGTGACCTTTTATCTGATTTAAAGGCACAGTTATGTAAGTTTCGCCGCTAGAGGTCACTTATTTAAAACAATATCAGAGACGTAGCTTGATGGTGCCGTGAATGAGCGTGGAATCATGGGAGTTATCGTCTTCACCTCCACAGCTGATGGAAAGAAATCCGACGGGAATCGTGTTCATGGATGAGCTAAACTAAGTATTAAAGTTTTATTAGCATTACTGTGGGGTGAAGAGCGGCGCCGAGAGCCTGGAACATTTTACCTTGTGTTTTTTATTATGCATAAATACGCCGCAGTCGGCCACTGCCGCTCCTGTCGTTTGGTTGCTTATGTTTATTTTACGATTAAAGTTACGCTTAATGTCCACCTCCTCCTTCCCTGAACTTTGTTACAGTTACAATTGATCACTTAAATTCACATTGTTTTCTCATTCTAATGAAATAGCCGCAAGTGATGAATTACTACTCATACAGTGTAACAATTTACCACTGGAGGCAAGCTGGCTGAGAACCCATAGCAACTTTATTTCTAAACGTGATCAAACATAAATCAAAGGCATGAAACAGAAACAAGAACAAATATAGCTGCAAGCAGCCATTACGGGGCCAAGCGCAAGCAAGACGACAAGACATGCCAAAGTGGCTGGGAGTGTGAGACCCACTGCAGCAAGGAGCAATTAAAGACATTTGAAGATGAATTTTGGCAAAATGGTTGAAAAATCACATACAATAACTAAAAATATGATTATCACTTTCGACCAATAGGTGGCGCAGTTACGAAACTGATGTGATGTGGTCAGAGTGAAGTGACAATGACACATACAAAGTTTGGTGTCAATATGTCAAGGCATTGCAGATATAAAGCCTGAATAGTCATTTTGGCATCATGCCTCAACTTTGCCACTGCGGTATACGAAAACGGTTTTGTCTATCGACACGAAATCCATAACTTTTACTCGGCACAGTCTGGAGATGACACGATCCGATTTTGGTGAAAATCGGACGCTCGGTCTAGGAGGAGTTCGAAAAAGTAGGTTTTAAAAGAAAATAAAGATGGCGGACAGGAACTTTGATTGACTATGGCAAAATTGGTATCTATGTTTTCAGCATAACCCAAGGAATCTATTGAGATCAGTGTCATTACTATAGGCAAATTTATTCAAAAGTTATTAGCATTTTTGGAAATTTCATTATAACTTTTGACCAAAAGGTGGCGCTGTCTCATAAATTTTTGAGTACTTTTAGGGCGTTGTACTGATGACCCATACTGAGTTTCGTAACGATACGTTCATGCGTTCATAAAATACAGCATTTTAGCACATAATTCAAAATGGCCGACAGCCAAAATGGCCGATATGGAAAAATTGGATATCAGTCAACTCAACATGACGCCCTGAATCTATCGAGACCACTTTTATGATTTTTGGACAAACCGTTCAGAAGTTATAAGCAAAAATAGCCTTTTTTCATATCTCCAGACCAGTAGGTGGCGCTGCGCCGAAACGCAGCATGTAGCCTCAGGTCATGCTTGTGATGACATGTAGGAAGTTTGGTTTGAATACGATTAAGCGATGCGGAGATACAGCCTTATGTCTGTTTTCGCAAGCGCTACATAAAATTTGTTTGCGCGTTTATCGAAAACGGTTTGACGAATCAACTTGAATTCCATAACTTTTGGTCCCCACAGCCTGAAGATGATCTGGTGCAATTTTGGTGCAAATCGGACAAACCGTCTAGGACGAGTTTGCAAAAGAAGGTTTTTTGGACAATTCAAAATGGCGGCCATATTTTTATGACGGAAAATGACGTCATAGGATGAAATCGAATCGTCATGAGCTCAGGAATCAGAGGAAAAAATTATTTTGTTGATAGGCCTTACGGTTTAAAAGTTATTAGCATAATATAAGTGAAACTTTGGACAGGTGGTGGCGCTAGAGGGAATGAGTTAGAGACACCAAAATTGGTGCAATTACTGTTGGGACTGTCCTCTATCAGAATGTCAAACCGGAACAACTTTCCCGGAAACGGTTCTATGGGCTGCCATAGACGCCCAGTCGGAAGAAGCAGAATAATAAATATAGCTGCAAGCAGCAATCACCGGGGCCAAGCGCAAAAGCAGACGACGAGATATGCCTACATGGCTGAAAGTGTGAGACAAACTGCAGCAAGGAGCAATTAAAGACATTTGAAGATGAATTTTGGCAAAATGGTTGAAAATCACATACAATAACTAAAAATATGATTATCACTTTCGACCAATAGGTGGCGCAATTACGAAACTAATGTGATGTGGTCAGAGTGAAGTGACAATGACACTTACAAAGTTTGGTGTCAATATGTCAAGGCATTGCAGATATAAAGCCTGAATAGTCATTTTGGCATCATGCCTCAACTTTGCCACTGCGGTATACGAAAACGGTTTCGTCTATCGACACGAAATCCATAACTTTTACTCGGCACGGTCTGGAGATGACACGATCCGATTTTGGTGAAAATCGGACGTTCGGTCTAGGAGGAGTTCGAAAAAGTAGGTTTTAAAAGAAAATAAAGATGGCGGACAGGAAGTTTGGCTGACTATGGCAAAATTGGTATCTATGTTTTCAGCATAACCCAAGGAATCTATTGAGATCAGTGTCATTATTATAGGCAAATTTATTCAAAAGTTATTAGCATTTTTGGAAATTTCATTATAACTTTTGACCAAAAGGTGGCGCTGTCTCATAATCTTTTGAGTACCTTTAGGGCGTTGTACTGATGACCCATACTGAGTTTCGTAACGATACGTTCATGCGTTCATAAAATACAGCATTTTAGCACATAATTCAAAATGGCCGACAGCCAAAATGACCGATATGGGAAAATTGGATATCAGTCAACTCAGCACGACGCCCTGAATCTAACGAGACCACTTTTGTGATTTTTGGACAAACCGTTCAGAAGTTATAAGCAAAAACATAAATTCTTCATACCTCCGGACCAGTAGGTGGCGCTGTGCCGAAATGCAGCATGTAGCCTCAGGTTATGCTTGTGATGACATGTATCAAATTTGGTCTGAATCCGATAAAGCGTTGTGGAGATACAGCATTGAGCCTGTTTTCGCAAGTGATACGTAAAAAAAATTTGCGCTGTATTCGAGAACGGTAATTCTAATCAACTTGATTTCCATAACTTTTTGTCGGCATAGTCTCGAGATGATCAGGTTCAATTTTCGTGAAATTCGGACCAACGGCCTAGGAGGAGTTCGAAAAAGTAGGTTTTTCGGATATTTCAAAATGCCGGGAAAACTATTATGACGGAAAATGACGTCATAGGGTGCAGTCGAATCGTCATTAGCTCAGGAATCAGAGGAAAAAAGAATTTTGTTTCTAGCCCTTATGGTTCAAAAGTTATTAGCATAAACATGAGTGCAACTTTGGACAGTTGGTGGCGCTAGAGGGATTGATTTGGAGACTCCAAATTTGCTATGGTGATAGTTCAGACTGTCCTCTATATGTGTGCCAAATTTAATAACTTTCCCGCAAGCGGTTCTATGGGCTGCCATAGACTCCCAGTCGGAACAATGAAGAACAAGCGCAAAAGCAGACGACGAGCTATGCCTACATGGCTGAAAGTGTGAGACAAACTGCAGCAAGGAGCAATTAAAGACATTTGAAGATGAATTTTGGCAAAATGGTTGAAAAATCACATACAATAACTAAAAATATGATTATCACTTTCGACCAATAGGTGGCGCAGTTACGAAACTGATGTGATGTGGTCAGAGTGAAGTGACGACGACACATACAAAGTTTGGTGTCAATATGTCAAGGCATTGCAGATATAAAGCCTGAATAGTCATTTTGGCATCATGCCTCAACTTTGCCACTGCGGTATACGAAAACGGTTTCGTCTATCAACACGAAATCCATAACTTTTACTCGGCACGGTCTGGAGATGACACGATCCGATTTTGGTGAAAATCGGACGTTCGGTCTAGGAGGAGTTCGAAAAAGTAGGTTTTAAAAGAAAATAAAGATGGCGGACAGGAAGTTTGGCTGACTATGGCAAAATTGGTATCTATGTTTTCAGCATAACCCAAGGAATCTATTGAGATCAGTGTCATTACTATAGGCAAATTTATTCAAAAGTTATTAGCATTTTTGGAAATTTCATTATAACTTTTGACCAAAAGGTGGCGCTGTCTCATAATCTTTTGAGTACCTTTAGGGCGTTGTACTGATGACCCATACTGAGTTTCGTAACGATACGTTCATGCGTTCATAAAATACAGCATTTTAGCACATAATTCAAAATGGCCGACAGCCAAAATGACCGATATGGGAAAATTGGATATCAGTCAACTCAGCACGACGCCCTGAATCTAACGAGACCACTTTTGTGATTTTTGGACAAACCGTTCAGAAGTTATAAGCAAAAACATAAATTCTTCATACCTCCGGACCAGTAGGTGGCGCTGCGCCGAAATGCAGCATGTAGCCTCAGGTTATGCTTGTGATGACATGTATCAAATTTGGTCTGAATCCGATAAAGCGTTGTGGAGATACAGCATTGAGCCTGTTTTCGCAAGTGATACGTAAAAAAATTTTGCGCTGTATTCAAGGACGGTAATTCTAATCAACTTGATTTCCATAACTTTTTGTCGGCATAGTCTCGAGATGATCAGGTTCAATTTTCGTGAAATTCGGACCAACGGCCTAGGAGGAGTTCGAAAAAGTAGGTTTTTCGGATATTTCAAAATGCCGGGAAAACTATTATGACGGAAAATGACGTCATAGGGTGCAGTCGAATCGTCATTAGCTCAGGAATCAGAGGAAAAAAGAATTTTGTTTCTAGCCCTTATGGTTCAAAAGTTATTAGCATAAACATGAGTGCAACTTTGGACAGTTGGTGGCGCTAGAGGGATTGATTTGGAGACTCCAAATTTGCTATGGTGATAGTTCAGACTGTCCTCTATATGTGTGCCAAATTTAATAACTTTCCCACAAGCGGTTCTATGGGCTGCCATAGACTCCCAGTCGGAACAATGAAGAACAAGCGCAAAAGCAGACGACGAGCTATGCCTACATGGCTGAAAGTGTGAGACAAACTGCAGCAAGGAGCAATTAGAGACATTTGAAGATGAATTTTGGCAAAATGGTTGAAAAATCACATACAATAACTAAAAATATGATTATCACTTTCGACCAATAGGTGGCGCAGTTACGAAACTGATGTGATGTGGTCAGAGTGAAGTGACGACGACACATACAAAGTTTGGTGTCAATATGTCAAGGCATTGCAGATATAAAGCCTGAATAGTCATTTTGGCATCATGCCTCAACTTTGCCACTGCGGTATACGAAAACGGTTTCGTCTATCGACACGAAATCCATAACTTTTACTCGGCACGGTCTGGAGATGACACGATCCGATTTTGGTGAAAATCGGACGTTCGGTCTAGGAGGAGTTCGAAAAAGTAGGTTTTAAAAGAAAATAAAGATGGCGGACAGGAAGTTTGGCTGACTATGGCAAAATTGGTATCTATGTTTTCAGCATAACCCAAGGAATCTATTGAGATCAGTGTCATTACAATAGGCAAATTTATTCAAAAGTTATTAGCATTTTTGGAAATTTCATTATAACTTTTGACCAAAAGGTGGCGCTGTCTCATAATCTTTTGAGTACCTTTAGGGCGTTGTACTGATGACCCATACTGAGTTTCGTAACGATACGTTAATGTGTTCATAAAATACAGCATTTTAGCACATAATTCAAAATGGCCGACAGCCAAAATGACCGATATGGGAAAATTGAATATCAGTCAACTCAGCACGACGCCCTGAATCTAACGAGACCACTTTTGTGATTTTTGAACAAACCGTTCAGAAGTTATAAGCAAAAACATAAATTCTTCATATCTCCAGACCAGTAGGTGGCGCTGCGCCGAAACGCAGCATGTAGCCTCAGATCATGCTTGTGATGACATGTACCAAATTTGGTCTGAATCCGATAAAGCGTTGTGGAGATACGGCCTTACGTCTGTTTTCGCAAGCGCTACGTAAAATTTATTTGCGCGGTATTCGAGAACGGTAATTCGAATCAACTTGAATTCCATAACTTTTGGTTGTCCAGGTCTGGAGATGATCTGGTTAATTTTTCGTGAAATTCGGAGCAACGGCCTAGGAGGAGTTCGAAAAAGTAGGTTTTTCGGAAAATTCAAAATGGCGGGAAAACTATTATGACGGAAAATGACGTCATAGGGTGTAGTCGAATCGTCATGAGCTCAGGAATCAGAGGAAAAAAGAATTTTGTTTCTAGCCCTTGTGGTTCAAAAGTTATTGGCATAAACATGAGTGAAACTTTGGACAGCTGGTGGCGCTAGAGGGAATGAGTTGGAGACTCCAAATTTGCTATGGTGATAGTTTAGGCTGTCCTCTATCACTGTGCCAATTTTCATAAGTTTCCCGCAAACGGTTCTATAGGCTGCCATAGACGCCCAGTCGGAAGAAGAAAAAGAAAAAGAAAAAGAAGAATAAGAACGGGAACAGATACAATAGGTGCCCGCACCTTCAGTGCTTGGCCCCTAATAAGAACCGGAACAGATACAATAGGTGCCCGCACCTTCAGTGCTTGGCCCCTAAATATAGCTGCAAGCAGCAATCACCGGGGCCAAGCGCAAGCAAGACGACAAGACATGCCAAAGTGGCTGGGAGTGTGAGACCAACTGCAGCTAGGAGCAATTAAAGACATTTAAAGATGAATTTTGGCAAAATGGTTGAAAAATCACATACATTAACTAAAAATATGATTATCACTTTCGACCAATAGGTGGCGCAATTACGAAACTGATGTGATGTGGTCAGAGTGAAGTGACAATGACACATACAAAGTTTGGTGTCAATATGTCAAGGCATTGCAGATATAAAGCCTGAATAGTCATTTTGGCATCATGCCTCAACTTTGCATCTGCGGTATACAAAAGCGGTTTTATCTATCGACACGAAATCCATAACTTTTACTCGGCACGGTCTGGAGATGACACGATCCGATTTTGGTGAAAATCGGACGTTCGGTCTAGGAGGAGTTCGAAAAAGTAGGTTTTAAAAGAAAATAAATATGGCGGACAGGAAGTTTGGCTGACTATGGCAAAATTGGTATATGTTTTCAGCATAACCCAATGAATCTATTGAGATCAGTGTCATTACTATAGGCAAATTTATTCAAAAGTTATTAGCATTTCGTGAAAATTTGTTACAACTTTTGACCAAAAGGTGGCGCTGTCTTTAAATCTGTTGAGTACTTTCAGGACATGGTGTTGATGGCACATACTGAGTTTCATAATGTTACAGCAATGCATTCGTTAAGTATAGCATTTTACATCACTAAACTGCATTGAAGTCAATGGGAATTTCATGTTTTGTTTAGTTTTAGCGCCACCAAGAGGCTCAATCCCACAGTTTTTTTTGTGTGTCCTCATACTGAGCCCATGCATCTGTGTGTCAATTTTGGTGAAAATATCTCAATTAGATTCAACGTTATAGACATTTATGTGAAAAAACACGTCAAAAACGACTGACACGTGACTTTGATTGAATTTTACTACCCCTTACGATCAATATTTTGAGATTTGGGCATTGGCGTATAGCTATCGACCTATGTTTCCAAACTTCTGACGGTGGTTTCGTCTCGATCGGACTAGCGGTTTCGAAGATATCGCCAAATGTTTTTTAAGCGCTAAATTACAACGCTGCACAAACCATATGCCGAAACCTGGCAAGTCTGGTATCGTTGGACTCGGCTACGATTCAGGAGTCTAAGGAGATGACTCCCGTGAGAATAAGTCGACCACACCCAAAGTTATAAGCATTTGAAAAAAAAAATTATCCACTAGGTGGCGCTGTTTCGAAACTTCTCAGGCTCCTTCAGGGCATTGTACTGATGACTCATACCGAGTTTCGTAAAAATTCGTTCATGCGTTCAAAAAATACAGCATTTTAGCACATAATTCAAAATGGCCGACAGACAAAATGGCCGATCTGGAAAAATTGGATATCAGTCGTCTCGGCCTGACGCCCTGAATCTAACGAGACCACGTTTAGGATTCTTGGACAAACCGTTCAGAAGTTATAAGCCAAAATAGCAATTTTTCATATATCTGGACCAGTAGGTGGCGCTGCGCCGAAACGCTGCACGCAGCTTCAGGTCATGCTTGTGATGACATGTACCAAGTTTGGTCTGAATACGATAAAGCGTTGCGGAGATACAGCCTTACGTCTATTTTCGCAACTGCTACGTAAAATTTGTTTGTGCGTTTATCAAAAACGGTTAAGCGAATCAACTTGAATTCCATAACTTTTTGTCGGCACTGCCTGAAGATGATCTGGTGCAATTTTGGTTAGAATTGGACAAACCGTCTAGGACGAGTTCGCAAAAGTAGTTTTTTTGGACAATTCAATATGGCGGACATATTTTTTTGACGAAAATGACGCCATAGAATGCAATCGAATCGGCATGAGCTCAGGAATCAGAGGAAAAAAGAATTTTGTTGATAGGCCTTACGGTTCAAAAGTTATTAGCATACAATTTCTAAAACTTTGGACAGGTGGTGGCGCTAGAGGGAATGAGTTAGAAACACCAAAATTGGTGTATTTGATGTTGGGACTGTCCTCTATCAGAATGTCAAACCGGAACAACTTTCCCGGAAACGGTTCTATGGGCTGCCATAGACGCCCAGTCGGAAGAAGCAGAATAATAATAAATATAGCTGCAAGCAGCAATCACCGGGGCCAAGCGCAAGCAAGACGACAAGACATGCCAAAGTGGCTGGAAGTGAGAGACCAACTGCAGCAAGGAGCAATTGAAGACATTTAAAGATGAATTTTGGCAAAATGGTTGAAAAATCACATACAATAACTAAAAATATGATTATCACTTTCGACCAATAGGTGGCGCAGTTACGAAAATGATGTGATGTGGTCAGAGTGAAGTGACAATGACACTAACAAAGTTTGGTGTCAATATGTCAAGGCATTGCAGATATAAAGCCTGAATAGTCATTTTGGCATCATGCCTCAACTTTGCCACTGCGGTATACGAAAACGGTTTCGTCTATCGACACGAAATCCATAACTTTTACTCGGCACGGTCTGGAGATGACACGATCCAATTTTGGTGAAAATCGGACATTCGGTCTAGGAGGAGTTCGAAAAAGTAGGTTTTAAAAGAAAATAAAGATGGCGGACAGGAAGTTTGGCTGACTATGGCAAAATTGGTATCTATGTTTTCAGCATAACCCAAGGAATCTATTGAGATCAGTGTCATTACTATAGGCAAATTTATTCAAAAGTTATTAGCATTTTTGGAAATTTCATTATAACTTTTGACCAAAAGGTGGCGCTGTCTCATAAATTTTTGAGTACCTTTAGGGCGTTGTACTGATGACCCATACTGAGTTTCGTAACGATACGTTCATGCGTTCATAAAATACAGCATTTTAGCACATAATTCAAAATGGCCGACAGCCAAAATGGCCGATATGGGAAAATTGGATATCAGTCAACTCAACATGACGCCCTGAATCTAACGAGACCACTTTTATGATTTTTGGACAAACCGTTCAGAAGTTATAAGCAAAAACATAAATTCTTCATATCTCCGGACCAGTAGGTGGCGATGTGCCGAAACGCAGCATGTAGCCTCAAGTCATGCTTGTGATGACATGTACCAAATTTGGTCTGAATCCGATAAAGCGTTGTGGAGATACGGCCTTACGTCTGTTTTCGCAAGCGCTACGTAAAATGTATTTGCACGGTATTCGAGAACGGTTATTCGAATCAACTTGAATTCCATAACTTTTGGTCGGCAAGGTCTGGAGATGATCTGGTTAATTTTTCGTGAAATTCGGAGCAACGGCCTAGGAGGAGTTCGAAAAAGTAGGTTTTTCGAAAAATTCAAAATGGCGGGAAAACTATTATGACGGAAAATTACGTCATAGGGTGCAGTCGAATCGTCATGAGCTCAGGAATCAGAGGAAAAAAGAATTTTGTTTCTAGCCCTTGTGGTTCAAAAGTTATTAGCATAAACATGAGTGAAACTTTGGACAGCTGGTGGCGCTAGAGGGAATGAGTTGGAGACTCCAAATTTGCTATGGTGATAGTTCAGGCTGTCCTCTATCACTGTGCCAATTTGTATAAGTTTCCCGCAAACGGTTCTATAGGCTGCCATAGACGCCCAGTCGGAAGAAAAAAAAGAAAAAAAAGAAAAAGAAAAAGAAGAAGAATAAGAACGGGAACAGATACAATAGGTGCCCGCACCTTCAGTGCTTGGCCCCTAAATATAGCTGCAAGCAGCAATCACCGGGGCCAAGCGCAAGCAAGACGACAAGACATGCCAAAGTGGCTGGGAGTGTGAGACCCACTGCAGCAAGGAGCAATTAAAGACATTTGAAGATGAATTTTGGCAAAATGGTTGAAAAATCACATACAATAACTAAAAATATGATTATCACTTTCGACCAATAGGTGGCGCAGTTACGAAACTGATGTGATGTGGTCAGAGTGAAGTGACAATGACACATACAAAGTTTGGTGTCAATATGTCAAGGCATTGCAGATATAAAGCCTGAATAGTCATTTTGGCATCATGCCTCAACTTTGCCACTGCGGTATACGAAAACGGTTTTGTCTATCGACACGAAATCCATAACTTTTACTCGGCACAGTCTGGAGATGACACGATCCGATTTTGGTGAAAATCGGACGTTCGGTCTAGGAGGAGTTCGAAAAAGTAGGTTTTAAAAGAAAATAAAGATGGCGGACAGGAACTTTGATTGACTATGGCAAAATTGGTATCTATGTTTTCAGCATAACCCAAGGAATCTATTGAGATCAGTGTCATTACTATAGGCAAATTTATTCAAAAGTTATTAGCATTTTTGGAAATTTCATTATAACTTTTGACCAAAAGGTGGCGCTGTCTCATAAATTTTTGAGTACTTTTAGGGCGTTGTACTGATGACCCATACTGAGTTTCGTAACGATACGTTCATGCGTTCATAAAATACAGCATTTTAGCACATAATTCAAAATGGCCGACAGCCAAAATGGCCGATATGGGAAAATTGAATATCAGTCAACTCAGCACGACGCCCTGAATCTAACGAGACCACTTTTGTGATTTTTGGACAAACCGTTCAGAAGTTATAAGCAAAAACATAAATTATTCATATCTCCGGACCAGTAGGTGGCGCTGCGCCGAAACGCAGCAAGTAACCTCAGGTCATGCTTGTGACGACATGTACCAAATTTGGTCTGAATCCGATAAAGCGTTGTGGAGATACGGCCTTACGTCTGTTTTTGCAAGCGCTACGTAAAATTTATTTGCGCGGTATTCGAGAACGGTAATTCGAATCAACTTGAATTCCATAACTTTTGGTCGTCATAGTCTGGAGATGATCTGGTTCATTTTTCGTGAAATTCGGAGCAACGGCCTAGGAGGAGTTCGAAAAAGTAGGTTTTTCGGAAAATTCAAAATGGCGGGAAAACTATTATGACGGAAAATGACGTCATAGGGTGCAGTCGAATCGTCGTGAGCTCAGGAATCAGAGGAAAAAAGAATGTTGTTTCTAGCCCTTGTGGTTCAAAAGTTATTAGCATAAACATGAGTGAAACTTTGGACAGCTGGTGGCGCTAGAGGGAATGAGTTGGAGACTCCAAATTTGCTATGGTGATAGTTCAGGCTGTCCTCTATCACTGTGCCAATTTGTATAAGTTTCCCGCAAACGGTTCTATAGGCTGCCATAGACGCCCAGTCGGAAGAAAAAGAAAAAAAAGAAAAAGAAAAAGAAGAATAAGAACGGGAACAGATACAATAGGTGCCCGCACCTTCAGTGCTTGGCCCCTAATAATAATAATAAGAACGCCAACAAAAACAATAGGTGCCTCCGCACTTTCAGTGCTTGGCCCCTAATAAATATAGCTGCAAGCAGCAATCACCGGGGCCAAGCGCAAGCAAGACGACAAGACATGCCAAAGTGGCTGGGAGTGTGAGACCCACTGCAGCAAGGAGCAATTAAAGACATTTGAAGATGAATTTTGGCAAAATGGTTGAAAAATCACATACAATAACTAAAAATATGATTATCACTTTCGACCAATAGGTGGCGCAGTTACGAAACTGATGTGATGTGGTCAGAGTGAAGTGACAATGACACATACAAAGTTTGGTGTCAATATGTCAAGGCATTGCAGATATAAAGCCTGAATAGTCATTTTGGCATCATGCCTCAACTTTGCCACTGCGGTATACGAAAACGGTTTTGTCTATCGACACGAAATCCATAACTTTTACTCGGCACAGTCTGGAGATGACACGATCCGATTTTGGTGAAAATCGGACGTTCGGTCTAGGAGGAGTTCGAAAAAGTAGGTTTTAAAAGAAAATAAAGATGGCGGACAGGAACTTTGATTGACTATGGCAAAATTGGTATCTATGTTTTCAGCATAACCCAAGGAATCTATTGAGATCAGTGTCATTACTATAGGCAAATTTATTCAAAAGTTATTAGCATTTTTGGAAATTTCATTATAACTTTTGACCAAAAGGTGGCGCTGTCTCATAAATTTTTGAGTACTTTTAGGGCGTTGTACTGATGACCCATACTGAGTTTCGTAACGATACGTTCATGCGTTCATAAAATACAGCATTTTAGCACATAATTCAAAATGGCCGACAGCCAAAATGGCCGATATGGGAAAATTGGATATCAGTCGACTCAGCACGATGCCCTGAATCTAACGAGACCACTTTTGTGATTTTTGGACAAACCGTTCAGAAGTTATAAGCAAAAATATAAATTCTTCATATCTCCGGACCAGTAGGTGGCGCTGCGCCGAAACGCAGCATGTAGCCTCAGGTCATGCTTGTGATGACATGTACCAAATTTGGTCTGAATCCGATAAAGCGTTGTGGAGATACGGCCTTACGTCTGTTTTTGCAAGCGCTACGTAAAATTTATTTGCGCGGTATTCGAGAACGGTAATTCGAATCAACTTGAATTCCATAACTTTTTGTCGTCATGGTCTGGAGTTGATCTGGTTCAATTTTCGTGAAATTCGGAGCAACGGCCTAGGAGGAGTTCGAAAAAGTAGGTTTTTTGGAAAATTCAAAATGGCGGGAAAACTATTATGACGGAAAATTACGTCATAGGGTGCAATCGAATCGTCGTGAGCTCAGGAATCAGAGGAAAAAAGAATTTTGATTCTAGCCCTTACGGTTCAAAAGTTATCAGCATAGACATGAGTGAAACTTTGGACTGTTGGTGGCGCTAGAGGGAATGAGTTGGAGACACCAAAATTGGTGTATTTAATGTTGGGACTGTCCTCTATCAGAATGTCAAATAAAATCAACTTTCCCGCAAGCGGTTCATAGGGCTGCCATAGACTTCAATGGCGGAAGAAACGGAAGAATAAATATAGCTGCAAGCAGCAATCACCGGGGCCAAGCGCAAGCAAGACGACAAGACATGCCAAAGTGGCTGGGAGTGTGAGACCCACTGCAGCAAGGAGCAATTAAAGACATTTGAAGATGAATTTGGGCAAAATGGTTGAAAAATCACATACAATAACTAAAAATATGATTATCACTTTCGACCAATAGGTGGCGCAGTTACGAAACTGATGTGATGTGGTCAGAGTGAAGTGACAATGACACATACAAAGTTTGGTGTCAATATGTCAAGGCATTGCAGATATAAAGCCTGAATAGTCATTTTGGCATCATGCCTCAACTTTGCCACTGCGGTATACGAAAACGGTTTCGTCTATCGACACGAAATCCATAACTTTTACTCGGCACGGTCTGGAGATGACACGATCCGATTTTGGTGAAAATCGGACGTTCGGTCTAGGAGGAGTTTGAAAAAGTAGGTTTTAAAAGAAAATAAAGATGGCGGACAGGAAGTTTGGCTGACTATGGCAAAATTGGTATCTATGTTTTCAGCATAACCCAAGGAATCTATTGAGATCAGTGTCATTACTATAGGCAAATTTATTCAAAAGTTATTAGCATTTTTGGAAATTTCATTATAACTTTTGACCAAAAGGTGGCGCTGTCTCATAATCTTTTGAGTACCTTTAGGGCTTTGTACTGATGACCCATACTGAGTTTCGTAACGATACGTTCATGCGTTCATAAAATACAGCATTTTAGCACATAATTCAAAATGGCCGACAGCCAAAATGGCCGATATGGAAAAATTGGATATCAGTCGACTCAACATGACGCCCTGAATCTATCGAGACCACTTTTGTGATTTTTGGACAAACCGTTCAGAAGTTATAAGCAAAAATAGCCTTTTTTCATATCTCCAGACCAGTAGGTGGCGCTGCGCCGAAACGCAGCATGTAGCCTCAGGTCATGCTTGTGATGACATGTAGGAAGTTTGGTTTGAATACGATTAAGCGATGCGGAGATACAGCCTTATGTCTGTTTTCGCAAGCGCTACGTAAAATTTGTTTGCGCGTTTATCGAAAACGGTTTGACGAATCAACTTGAATTCCATAACTTTTTGTCCCCACAGCCTGAAGATGATCTGGTGCAATTTTGGTGCAAATCGGACAAACCGTCTAGGACGAGTTCGCAAAAGAAGGTTTTTTGGACAATTCAAAATGGCGGCCATATTTTTATGACGGAAAATGACGTCATAGGGTCCAGTCGAATCGTCGTGAGCTCAGGAATCAGAGGAAAAAAGAATTTTGTTGATAGGCCTTACGGTTTAAAAGTTATTAGCATAATATAAGTGAAACTTTGGACAGGTGGTGGCGCTAGAGGGAATGAGTTAGAGACACCAAAATTGGTGCAATTACTGTTGGGAATGTCCTCTATCAGAATGTCAAACCGGAACAACTTTCCCGCATACGCTTCTATGGGCTGCCATAGACGCCCAGTCGGAAGAAGCAGAATAATAATAATAATAATAAATATAGCTGCAAGCAGCAATCACCGGGGCCAAGCGCAAGCAAGACGACAAGACATGCCAAAGTGGCTGGGAGTGTGAGACCCACTGCAGCAAGGAGCAATTAAAGACATTTGAAGATGAATTTTGGCAAAATGGTTGAAAAATCACATACAATAACTAAAAATATGATTATCACTTTCGACCAATAGGTGGCGCAGTTACGAAACTGATGTGATGTGGTCAGAGTGAAGTGACAATGACACATACAAAGTTTGGTGTCAATATGTCAAGGCATTGCAGATATAAAGCCTGAATAGTCATTTTGGCATCATGCCTCAACTTTGCCACTGCGGTATACGAAAACGGTTTTGTCTATCGACACGAAATCCATAACTTTTACTCGGCACAGTCTGGAGATGACACGATCCGATTTTGGTGAAAATCGGACGTTCGGTCTAGGAGGAGTTCGAAAAAGTAGGTTTTAAAAGAAAATAAAGATGGCGGACAGGAACTTTGATTGACTATGACAAAATTGGTATCTATGTTTTCAGCATAACCCAAGGAATCTATTGAGATCAGTGTCATTACTATAGGCAAATTTATTCAAAAGTTATTAGCATTTTTGGAAATTTCATTATAACTTTTGACCAAAAGGTGGCGCTGTCTCATAAATTTTTGAGTACTTTTAGGGCGTTGTACTGATGACCCATACTGAGTTTCGTAACGATACGTTCATGCGTTCATAAAATACAGCATTTTAGCACATAATTCAAAATGGCCGACAGCCAAAATGGCCGATATGGGAAAATTGAATATCAGTCAACTCAGCACGACGCCCTGAATCTAACGAGACCACTTTTGTGATTTTTGGACAAACCGTTCTGAAGTTATAAGCAAAAACATAAATTATTCATATCTCCGGACCAGTAGGTGGCGCTGCGCCGAAACGCAGCAAGTAACCTCAGGTCATGCTTGTGACGACATGTACCAAATTTGGTCTGAATCCGATAAAGCGTTGTGGAGATACGGCCTTACGTCTGTTTTTGCAAGCGCTACGTAAAATTTATTTGCGCGGTATTCGAGAACGGTAATTCGAATCAACTTGAATTCCATAACTTTTGGTCGTCATAGTCTGGAGATGATCTGGTTCATTTTTCGTGAAATTCGGAGCAACGGCCTAGGAGGAGTTCGAAAAAGTAGGTTTTTCGGAAAATTCAAAATGGCGGGAAAACTATTATGACGGAAAATGACGTCATAGGGTGCAGTCGAATCGTCGTGAGCTCAGGAATCAGAGGAAAAAAGAATGTTGTTTCTAGCCCTTGTGGTTCAAAAGTTATTAGCATAAACATGAGTGAAACTTTGGACAGCTGGTGGCGCTAGAGGGAATGAGTTGGAGACTCCAAATTTGCTATGGTGATAGTTCAGACTGTCCTCTATCACTGTGCCAATTTGTATAAGTTTCCCGCAAACGGTTCTATAGGCTGCCATAGACGCCCAGTCGGAAGAAAAAGAAAAAGAAGAAGAATAAGAACGGGAACAGATACAATAGGTGCCCGCACCTTCAGTGCTTGGCCCCTAAATATAGCTGCAAGCAGCCATTACGGGGCCAAGCGCAAAAGCAGACGACGAGATATGCCTACATGGCTGAAAGTGTGAGACAAACTGCAGCAAGGAGCAATTAAAGACATTTGAAGATGAATTTTGGCAAAATGGTTGAAAAATCACATACAATAACTAAAAATATGATTATCACTTTCGACCAGTAGGTGGCGCAGTTACGAAACTGATGTGATGTGGTCAGAGTGAAGTGACAATGACACATACAAAGTTTGGTGTCAATATGTCAAGGCATTGCAGATATAAAGCCTGAATAGTCATTTTGGCATTGTGCCTCAACTTTGCCACTGCGGTATACGAAAACGGTTTTGTCTATCGACACGAAATCCATAACTTTCACTCGGCACGGTCTGGAGATGACACAATCCGATTTTGGTGAAAATCGGACGTTCGGTCTAGGAGGAGTTCGAAAAAGTGTGTTTTAAAAGAAAATAAAGATGGCGGACAGGAAGTTTGGCTGACTATGGCAAAATTGGTATCTATGTTTTCAGCATAACCCAAGGAATCTATTGAGATCAGTGTCATTACTATAGGCAAATTTATTCAAAAGTTATTAGCATTTTTGGAAATTTCATTATAACTTTTGACCAAAAGGTGGCGCTGTCTCATAAATTTTTGAGTACCTTTAGGGAGTTGTACTGATGACTCATACTGAGTTTCGTAACGATACGTTCATGCGTTCATAAAATACAGCATTTTAGCACATAATTCAAAATGGCCGACAGCCAAAATGGCCGATATGGGAAAATTGGATATCAGTCAACTCAGCACGACGCCCTGAATCTAACGAGACCACTTTTGTGATTTTTGAACAAACCGTTCAGAAGTTATAAGCAAAAACATAAATTCTTCATATCTCTGGACCAGTAGGTGGCGCTGCGCCGAAACGCAGCATGTAGCCTCAGGTCATGCTTGTGATGACATGTACCAAATTTGGTCTGAATCCGATAAAGCGTTGTGGAGATACGGCCTTACGTCTGTTTTCGCAAGCGCTATGTAAAATTTATTTGCGCGGTATTCGAGAACGGTAATTCGAATCAACTTGAATTCCATAACTTTTGGTCGTCAAGGTCTGGAGATGATCTGGTTCATTTTTCGTGAAATTCGGAGCAACGGCCTAGGAGGAGTTCGAAAAAGTAATTTTTTCGGAAAATTCAAAATGGCGGGAAAACTATTATGACGGAAAATGACGTCATAGGGTGCAGTCGAATCGTCATGAGCTCAGGAATCAGAGGAAAAAAGAATTTTGTTTCTAGCCCTTGTGGTTCAAAAGTTATTAGCATAAACATGAGTGAAACTTTGGACAGCTGGTGGCGCTAGAGGGAATGAGTTGGAGACTCCAAATTTGCTAAGGTGATAGTTCAGGCTGTCTTCTATCACTGTGCCAATTTGTATAAGTTTCCCGCAAACGGTTCTATAGGCTGCCATAGACGCCCAGTCGGAAGAAAAAGAAGAAAAAGAAGAACAAGCAGCAATCACCGGGGCCAAGCGCAAGCAAGACGACAAGACATGCCAAAGTGGCTGGGAGTGTGAGACCCACTGCAGCAAGGAGCAATTAAAGACATTTGAAGATGAATTTTGGCAAAATGGTTGAAAAATCACATACAATAACTAAAAATATGATTATCACTTTCGACCAATAGGTGGCGCAGTTACGAAACTGATGTGATGTGGTCAGAGTGAAGTGACAATGACACATACAAAGTTTGGTGTCAATATGTCAAGGCATTGCAGATATAAAGCCTGAATAGTCATTTTGGCATCATGCCTCAACTTTGCCACTGCGGTATACGAAAACGGTTTTGTCTATCAACACGAAATCCATAACTTTTACTCGGCACAGTCTGGAGATGACACGATCCGATTTTGGTGAAAATCGGACGTTCGGTCTAGGAGGAGTTCGAAAAAGTAGGTTTTAAAAGAAAATAAAGATGGCGGACAGGAACTTTGATTGACTATGGCAAAATTGGTATCTATGTTTTCAGCATAACCCAAGGAATCTATTGAGATCAGTGTCATTACTATAGGCAAATTTATTCAAAAGTTATTAGCATTTTTGGAAATTTCATTATAACTTTTGACCAAAAGGTGGCGCTGTCTCATAAATTTTTGAGTACTTTTAGGGCGTTGTACTGATGACCCATACTGAGTTTCGTAACGATACGTTCATGCGTTCATAAAATACAGCATTTTAGCACATAATTCAAAATGGCCGACAGCCAAAATGGCCGATATGGGAAAATTGGATATCAGTCGACTCAGCACGATGCCCTGAATCTAACGAGACCACTTTTGTGATTTTTGGACAAACCGTTCAGAAGTTATAAGCAAAAATATAAATTCTTCATATCTCCGGACCAGTAGGTGGCACTGCGCCGAAACGCAGCATGTAGCCTCAGGTCATGCTTGTGATGACATGTACCAAATTTGGTCTGAATCCGATAAAGCGTTGTGGAGATACGGCCTTACGTCTGTTTTTGCAAGCGCTACGTAAAATTTATTTGCGCGGTATTCGAGAACAGTAATTCGAATTAACTTGAATTCCATAACTTTTTGTCGTCATGGTCTGGAGTTGATCTGGTTCAATTTTCGTGAAATTCGGAGCAACGGCCTAGGAGGAGTTCGAAAAAGTAGGTTTTTTGGAAAATTCAAAATGGCGGGAAAACTATTATGACGGAAAATGACGTCATAGGGTGCAATCGAATCGTCGTGAGCTCAGGAATCAGAGGAAAAAAGAATTTTGATTCTAGCCCTTACGGTTCAAAAGTTATCAGCATAGACATGAGTGAAACTTTGGACTGTTGGTGGCGCTAGAGGGAATGAGTTGGAGACACCAAAATTGGTGTATTTAATGTTGGGACTGTCCTCTATCAGAATGTCAAATAAAATCAACTTTCCCGCAAGCGGTTCATAGGGCTGCCATAGACTTCAATGGCGGAAGAAGAAGAAGAAACGGAAGAATAATAATAAGAACGCCAACAAAAACAATAGGTGCCTCCGCACTTTCAGTGCTTGGCCCCTAAATATAGCTGCAAGCAGCAATCACCGGGGCCAAGCGCAAGCAAGACGACAAGACATGCCAAAGTGGCTGGGAGTGTGAGACCCACTGCAGCAAGGAGCAATTAAAGACATTTGAAGATGAATTTTGGCAAAATGGTTGAAAAATCACATACAATAACTAAAAATATGATTATCACTTTCGACCAATAGGTGGCGCAGTTACGAAACTGATGTGATGTGGTCAGAGTGAAGTGACAATGACACATACAAAGTTTGGTGTCAATATGTCAAGGCATTGCAGATATAAAGCCTGAATAGTCATTTTGGCATCATGCCTCAACTTTGCCACTGCGGTATACGAAAACGGTTTTGTCTATCGACACGAAATCCATAACTTTTACTCGGCACAGTCTGGAGATGACACGATCCGATTTTGGTGAAAATCGGACGTTCGGTCTAGGAGGAGTTCGAAAAAGTAGGTTTTAAAAGAAAATAAAGATGGCGGACAGGAACTTTGATTGACTATGGCAAAATTGGTATCTATGTTTTCAGCATAACCCAAGGAATCTATTGAGATCAGTGTCATTACTATAGGCAAATTTATT
Source organism: Phoxinus phoxinus (assembly GCF_949152265.1). Lineage (NCBI taxonomy): Eukaryota > Metazoa > Chordata > Actinopteri > Cypriniformes > Leuciscidae > Phoxinus > Phoxinus phoxinus. The sequence continues at coordinate 6,707,535 of NC_136890.1, read as the reverse complement.
CAAAAGTTATTAGCATTTTTGGAAATTTCATTATAACTTTTGACCAAAAGGTGGCGCTGTCTCATAAATTTTTGAGTACTTTTAGGGCGTTGTACTGATGACCCATACTGAGTTTCGTAACGATACGTTCATGCGTTCATAAAATACAGCATTTTAGCACATAATTCAAAATGGCCGACAGCCAAAATGGCCGATATGGGAAAATTGGATATCAGTCGACTCAGCACGATGCCCTGAATCTAACGAGACCACTTTTGTGATTTTTGGACAAACCGTTCAGAAGTTATAAGCAAAAATATAAATTCTTCATATCTCCGGACCAGTAGGTGGCACTGCGCCGAAACGCAGCATGTAGCCTCAGGTCATGCTTGTGATGACATGTACCAAATTTGGTCTGAATCCGATAAAGCGTTGTGGAGATACGGCCTTACGTCTGTTTTTGCAAGCGCTACGTAAAATTTATTTGCGCGGTATTCGAGAACAGTAATTCGAATTAACTTGAATTCCATAACTTTTTGTCGTCATGGTCTGGAGTTGATCTGGTTCAATTTTCGTGAAATTCGGAGCAACGGCCTAAGAGGAGTTCGAAAAAGTAGGTTTTTTGGAAAATTCAAAATGGCGGGAAAACTATTATGACGGAAAATGACGTCATAGGGTGCAATCGAATCGTCGTGAGCTCAGGAATCAGAGGAAAAAAGAATTTTGATTCTAGCCCTTACGGTTCAAAAGTTATCAGCATAGACATGAGTGAAACTTTGGACTGTTGGTGGCGCTAGAGGGAATGAGTTGGAGACACCAAAATTGGTGTATTTAATGTTGGGACTGTCCTCTATCAGAATGTCAAATAAAATCAACTTTCCCGCAAGCGGTTCATAGGGCTGCCATAGACTTCAATGGCGGAAGAAGAAGAAGAAACGGAAGAATAATAATAAGAACGCCAACAAAAACAATAGGTGCCTCCGCACTTTCAGTGCTTGGCCCCTAATAATAAGAACCGGAACGAAAACAATAGGTGCCTCCGCACTTTCAGTGCTTGGCCCCTAAATATAGCTGCAAGCAGCCATTACGGGGCCAAGCGCAAGCAAGACGACAAGACATGCCAAAGTGGCTGGGAGTGTGAGACCAACTGCAGCAAGGAGCAATTGAAGACATTTAAAGATGAATTTTGGCAAAATGGTTGAAAAATCACATACAATAACTAAAAATATGATTATCACTTTCGACCAATAGGTGGCGCAATTACGAAACTGATGTGATGTGGTCAGAGTAAAGTGACAATGACACATACAAAGTTTGGTGTCAATATGTCAAGGCATTGCAGATATAAAGCCTGAATAGTCATTTTGGCATCATGCCTCAACTTTGCATCTTCGGTATACAAAAACGGTTTTGTCTATCGACACAAAATCCATAACTTTTACTCGGCACGGTCTGGAGATGACACGAACCGATTTTGGTGAAAATCGGACCTTCGGTCTAGGAGGAGTTCGAAAAAGTAGGTTTTAAAAGAAAATAAAGATGGCGGACAGGAAGTTTGACTGACTATGGCAAAATTGGTATCTATGTTTTCAGCATAACCCAAGGAATCTATTGAGGTCAGTGTCATTACTATAGGCAAATTTATTCAAAAGTTATTAGCATTTTTGGAAATTTCATTATAACTTTTGACCAAAAGGTGGCGCTGTCTCATAAATTTTTGAGTACCTTTAGGGCGTTGTACTGATGACCCATACTGAGTTTCGTAACGATACGTTCATGCGTTCATAAAATACAGCATTTTAGCACATAATTCAAAATGGCCGACAGCCAAAATGGCCGATATGGGAAAATTGGATATCAGTCAACTCAGCACGACGCCTTGAATCTAACGAGACCACTTTTGTGATTTTTGGACAAACCGTTCAGAAGTTATAAGCAAAAACATAAATTATTCATATCTCCGGACCAGTAGGTGGCGCTGCGCCGAAACGCAGCATGTAGCCTCAGGTCATGCTTGTGATGACATGTACCAAATTTGGCCTGAATCCGATAAAGCGTTGTGGAGATACGGCCTTACGTCTGTTTTCGCAAGCGCTACGTAAAATTTATTTGCGCGGTATACGAGAACGGTAATTCGAATCAACTTGAATTCCATAACTTTTGGTCGTCAAGGTCTGGAGATGATCTGGTTCAATTTTCGTGAAATTCGGAGCAACGGCCTAGGAGGAGTTCGAAAAAGTAGGTTTTTCAGAAAATTCAAAATGGCGGAAAAACTATTATGACGGAAAATGACGTCATAGGGTGCAGTCGAATCGTCATGAGCTCAGGAATCAGAGGAAAAAAGAATTTTGTTTCTAGCCCTTGTGGTTCAAAAGTTATTAGCATAAACATGAGTGAAACTTTGGACAGCTGGTGGCGCTAGAGGGAATGAGTTGGAGACTCCAAATTTGCTATGGTGATAGTTCAGGCTGTCCTCTATCACTGTGCCAATTTTCATAAGTTTCCCGCAAACGGTTCTATAGGCTGCCATAGACGCCCAGTCGGAAAAAGAAAAAGAAAAAGAAAAAGAAGCAGAATAAGAACCAGAACAGATACAATAGGTGCCCGCACCTTCAGTGCTTGGCCCCTAATAAGAACGGGAACAGATACAATAGGTGCCCGCACCTTCAGTGCTTGGCCCCTAATAAGAACGGGAACAGATACAATAGGTGCCCGCACCTTCAGTGCTTGGCCCCTAATAAGAACCGGAACGAAAACAATAGGTGCCTCCGCACTTTCAGTGCTTGGCCCCTAATAAGAACGGGAACAGATACAATAGGTGCCCGCACCTTCAGTGCTTGGCCCCTAAATATAGCTGCAAGCAGCCATTACGGGGCCAAGCGCAAAAGCAGACGACGAGATATGCCTACATGGCTGAAAGTGTGAGACAAACTGCAGCAAGGAGCAATTAAAGACATTTGAAGATGAATTTTGGCAAAATGGTTGAAAAATCACATACAATAAATAAAAATATGATTATCACTTTCGACCAATAGGTGGCGCAGTTACGAAACTGATGTGATGTGGTCAGAGTGAAGTGACAATGACACATACAAAGTTTGGTGTCAATATGTCAAGGCATTGCAGATATAAAGCCTGAATAGTCATTTTGGCATCATGCCTCAACTTTGCCACTGCGGTATACGAAAACGGTTTCGTCTATCAACACGAAATCCATAACTTTTACTCGCCACTGTCTGGAGATGACACGATCCGATTTTGGTGAAAATCGGACGTTCGGTCTAGGAGGAGTTTGAAAAAGTAGGTTTTAAAAGAAAATAAAGATGGCGGACAGGAAGTTTGGCTGACTATGGCAAAATTGGTATCTATGTTTTCAGCATAACCCAAGGAATCTATTGAGATCAGTGCCATTACTATAGGCAAATTTATTCAAAAGTTATTAGCATTTTTGGAAATTTCATTATAACTTTTGACCAAAAGGTGGCACTGTCTCATAAATTTGTGAGTACCTTTAGGGCGTTGTAGTGATGACCCATACTGAGTTTCGTAACGATACGTTCATGTGTTCATAAAATACAGCATTTTAGCACATAATTCAAAATGGCCGACAGCCAAAATGGCCGATATGGGAAAATTGGATATCAGTCAACTCAGCACGACGCCCTGAATCTAACGAGACCACTTTTGTGATTTTTGGACAAACTGTTCAGAAGTTATAAGCAAAAACATAAATTCTTCATATCTCCGGACCAGTAGGTGGCGCTGCGCCGAAACGCAGCATGTAGCCTCAGGTCATGCTTGTGATGACATGTACCAAATTTGGTCTGAATCCGATAAAGCGTTGTGGAGATACGGCCTTACGTCTGTTTTCGCAAGCGCTACGTAAAATTTATTTGCGTGGTATTCGAGAACGGTAATTCGAATCAACTTGAATTCCATAACTTTTGGTCGTCAAGGTCTGGAGATGATCTGGTTAATTTTTCGTGAAATTCGGAGCAACGGCCTAGGAGGAGTTCGAAAAAGTAGGTTTTTTGGAAAATTCAAAATGGCGGGAAAACTATTATGACGGAAAATGACGTCATATGGTGCAGTCGAATCGTCATGAGCTCAGGAATCAGAGGAAAAAAGAATTTTGTTTCTAGCCCTTGTGGTTCAAAAGTTATTAGCATAAACATGAGTGAAACTTTGGACAGCTGGTGGCGCTAGAGGGAATGAGTTGGAGACTCCAAATTTGCTATGGTGATAGTTCAGGCTGTCCTCTATCACTGTGCCAATTTGTATAAGTTTCCCGCAAACGGTTCTATAGGCTGCCATAGACGCCCAGTCGGAAGAAAAAAAAGAAAAAAAAGAAGAAGAAATATAGCTGCAAGCAGCCATTACGGGGCCAAGCGCAAAAGCAGACGACGAGATATGCCTACATGGCTGAAAGTGTGAGACAAACTGCAGCAAGGAGCAAATAAAGACATTTGAAGATGAATTTTGGCAAAATGGTTGAAAATCACATACAATAACTAAAAATATGATTATCACTTTCGACCAATAGGTGGCGCAATTACGAAACTGATGTGATGTGGTCAGAGTGAAGTGACAATGACACATACAAAGTTTGGTGTCAATATGTCAAGGCATTGCAGATATAAAGCCTGAATAGTCATTTTGGCATCATGCCTCAACTTTGCATCTGCGGTATACAAAAGCGGTTTTATCTATCGACACGAAATCCATAACTTTTACTCGGCACGGTCTGGAGATGACACGATCCGATTTTGGTGAAAATCGGACGTTCGGTCTAGGAGGAGTTCGAAAAAGTAGGTTTTAAAAGAAAATAAATATGGCGGACAGGAAGTTTGGCTGACTATGGCAAAATTGGTATATGTTTTCAGCATAACCCAATGAATCTATTGAGATCAGTGTCATTACTATAGGCAAATTTATTCAAAAGTTATTAGCATTTCGTGAAAATTTGTTACAACTTTTGACCAAAAGGTGGCGCTGTCTTTAAATCTGTTGAGTACTTTCAGGACATGGTGTTGATGGCACATACTGAGTTTCATAATGTTACAGCAATGCATTCGTTAAGTATAGCATTTTACATCACTAAACTGCATTGAAGTCAATGGGAATTTCATGTTTTGTTTAGTTTTAGCGCCACCAAGAGGCTCAATCCCACAGTTTTTTTTGTGTGTCCTCATACTGAGCCCATGCATCTGTGTGTCAATTTTGGTGAAAATATCTCAATTAGATTCAACGTTATAGACATTTATGTGAAAAAACACGTCAAAAACGACTGACACGTGACTTTGATTGAATTTTACTACCCCTTACGATCAATATTTTGAGATTTGGGCATTGGCGTATAGCTATCGACCTATGTTTCCAAACTTCTGACGGTGGTTTCGTCTCGATCGGACTAGCGGTTTCGAAGATATCGCCAAATGTTTTTTAAGCGCTAAATTACAACGCTGCACAAACCATATGCCGAAACCTGGCAAGTCTGGTATCGTTGGACTCGGCTACGATTCAGGAGTCTAAGGAGATGACTCCCGTGAGAATAAGTCGACCACACCCAAAGTTATAAGCATTTGAAAAAAAAAATTATCCACTAGGTGGCGCTGTTTCGAAACTTCTCAGGCTCCTTCAGGGCATTGTACTGATGACTCATACCGAGTTTCGTAAAAATTCGTTCATGCGTTCAAAAAATACAGCATTTTAGCACATAATTCAAAATGGCCGACAGACAAAATGGCCGATCTGGAAAAATTGGATATCAGTCGTCTCGGCCTGACGCCCTGAATCTAACGAGACCACGTTTAGGATTCTTGGACAAACCGTTCAGAAGTTATAAGCCAAAATAGCAATTTTTCATATATCTGGACCAGTAGGTGGCGCTGCGCCGAAACGCTGCACGCAGCTTCAGGTCATGCTTGTGATGACATGTACCAAGTTTGGTCTGAATACGATAAAGCGTTGCGGAGATACAGCCTTACGTCTATTTTCGCAACTGCTACGTAAAATTTGTTTGTGCGTTTATCAAAAACGGTTAAGCGAATCAACTTGAATTCCATAACTTTTTGTCGGCACTGCCTGAAGATGATCTGGTGCAATTTTGGTTAGAATTGGACAAACCGTCTAGGACGAGTTCGCAAAAGTAGTTTTTTTGGACAATTCAATATGGCGGACATATTTTTTTGACGAAAATGACGCCATAGAATGCAATCGAATCGGCATGAGCTCAGGAATCAGAGGAAAAAAGAATTTTGTTGATAGGCCTTACGGTTCAAAAGTTATTAGCATACAATTTCTAAAACTTTGGACAGGTGGTGGCGCTAGAGGGAATGAGTTAGAAACACCAAAATTGGTGTATTTGATGTTGGGACTGTCCTCTATCAGAATGTCAAACCGGAACAACTTTCCCGGAAACGGTTCTATGGGCTGCCATAGACGCCCAGTCGGAAGAAGCAGAATAATAATAAATATAGCTGCAAGCAGCAATCACCGGGGCCAAGCGCAAGCAAGACGACAAGACATGCCAAAGTGGCTGGGAGTGTGAGACCCACTGCAGCAAGGAGCAATTGAAGACATTTAAAGATGAATTTTGGCACAATGGTTGATACATTAAATAAAAATATGATTATCACTTTCGACCAATAGGTGGCGCAGTTACGAAACTGATGTGATGTGGTCAGAGTGAAGTGACAATGACACATACAAAGTTTGGTGTCAATATGTCAAGGCATTGCAGATATAAAGCCTGAATAGTCATTTTGGCATCATGCCTCAACTTTGCCACTGCGGTATACGAAAACGGTTTTGTCTATCGACACGAAATCCATAACTTTTACTCGGCACAGTCTGGAGATGACACGATCCGATTTTGGTGAAAATCGGACGTTCGGTCTAGGAGGAGTTCGAAAAAGTAGGTTTTAAAAGAAAATAAAGATGGCGGACAGGAACTTTGATTGACTATGGCAAAATTGGTATCTATGTTTTCAGCATAACCCAAGGAATCTATTGAGATCAGTGTCATTACTATAGGCAAATTTATTCAAAAGTTATTAGCATTTTTTTCATTATAACTTTTGACCAAAAGGTGGCGCTGTCTCATAAATTTTTGAGTACTTTTAGGGCGTTGTACTGATGACCCATACTGAGTTTCGTAACGATACGTTCATGCGTTCATAAAATACAGCATTTTAGCACATAATTCAAAATGGCCGACAGCCAAAATGGCCGATATGGGAAAATTGGATATCAGTCGACTCAGCACGATGCCCTGAATCTAACGAGACCACTTTTGTGATTTTTGGACAAACCGTTCAGAAGTTATAAGCAAAAATATAAATTCTTCATATCTCCGGACCAGTAGGTGGCGCTGCGCCGAAACGCAGCATGTAGCCTCAGGTCATGCTTGTGATGACATGTACCAAATTTGGTCTGAATCCGATAAAGCGTTGTGGAGATACGGCCTTACGTCTGTTTTTGCAAGCGCTACGTAAAATTTATTTGCGCGGTATTCGAGAACGGTAATTCGAATCAACTTGAATTCCATAACTTTTTGTCGTCATGGTCTGGAGTTGATCTGGTTCAATTTTCGTGAAATTCGGAGCAACGGCCTAGGAGGAGTTCGAAAAAGTAGTTTTTTTGGAAAATTCAAAATGGCGGGAAAACTATTATGACGGAAAATGACGTCATAGGGTGCAGTCGAATCGTCATGAGCTCAGGAATCAGAGGAAAAAAGAATTTTGTTTCTAGCCCTTGTGGTTCAAAAGTTATTAGCATAAACATGAGTGAAACTTTGGACAGCTGGTGGCGCTAGAGGGAATGAGTTGGAGACTCCAAATTTGCTATGGTGATAGTTCAGGCTGTCCTCTATCACTGTGCCAATTTGTATAAGTTTCCCGCAAACGGTTCTATAGGCTGCCATAGACGCCCAGTCGGAAGAAAAAAAAGAAAAAGAAGAAGAAGAAGAACGGGAACAGATACAATAGGTGCCCGCACCTTCAGTGCTTGGCCCCTAAATATAGCTGCAAGCAGCCAAGCGCAAAAGCAGACGACGAGATATGCCTACATGGCTGAAAGTGTGAGACAAACTGCAGCAAGGAGCAATTAAAGACATTTGAAGATGAATTTTGGCAAAATGGTTGAAAAATCACATACAATAACTAAAAATATGATTATCACTTTCGACCAATAGGTGGCGCAGTTACGAAACTGATGTGATGTGGTCAGAGTGAAGTGACAATGACACTTACAAAGTTTGGTGTCAATATGTCAAGGCATTGCAGATATAAAGCCTGAATAGTCATTTTGGCATCATGCCTCAACTTTGCCACTGCGGTATACGAAAACGGTTTCGTCTATCGACACGAAATCCATAACTTTTACTCGGCACGGTCTGGAGATGACACAATCCGATTTTGGTGAAAATCGGACGTTCGGTCTAGGAGGAGTTCGAAAAAGTAGGTTTTAAAAGAAAATAAAGATGGCGGACAGGAAGTTTGACTGACTATGGCAAAATTGGTATCTATGTTTTCAGCATAATCCAAGGAATCTATTGAGATCAGTGTCATTACTATAGGCTAATTTATTCAAAAGTTATTAGCATTTCATGAAAATTCGTTACAACTTTTGACCAAAAGGTGGCGCTGTCTCATAAATTTTTGAGTACCTTTAGGGCCTTGTACTGATGACCCATACTGAGTTTCGTAACGATACGTTCATGCGTTCATAAAATACAGCATTTTAGCACATAATTCAAAATGGCCGACAGCCAAAATGGCCGATATGGGACAATTGGATATCAGTCGACTCAGTATGACGCCTTGAACCTAACGAGACCACTTTTGTGATTTTTGGACAAACCGTTCAGAAGTTATAAGCAAAAACATAAATTCTTCATATCTCCGGACCAGTAGGTGGCGCTGCGCCGAAACGCAGCATGTAGCCTCAGGTCATGCTTGTGATGACATGTACCAAATTTGGTCTGAATCCGATAAAACGTTGTGGAGATACGGCCTTACGTCTGTTTTCGCAAGCGCAACGTAAAATTAAATTGGGCGGTATTCGTGAACGGTTTGACAAATCAACTTGAATTCCATAAATTTTGGTCGTCATGGTCTGGAGATGATCTGGTTCAATTTTCGTGAAATTCGGAGCAACGGCCTAGGAGGAGTTCGAAAAAGTAGGTTTTTTGGAAAATTCAAAATGGCGGGAAAACTATTATGACGGAAAATGACGTCATATGGTGCAATCGAATCGTCGTTAGCTCAGAAATCAGAGGAAAAAAGAATTTTGTTTCTAGCCCTCGTGGTTCAAAAGTTATTAGCATAAACATGAGTGAAACTTTGGACAGCTGGTGGCGCTAGAGGGAATGAGTTGGAGACTCCAAATTTGCTATGGTGATAGTTCAGGCTGTCCTCTATCACTGTGCCAATTTTCATAAGTTTCCCGCAAACGGTTCTATAGGCTGCCATAGACGCCCAGTCGGAAGAAAAAGAAAAAAAAGAAAAAGAAGAATAAGAACCGGAACAGATACAATAGGTGCCCGCACCTTCAGTGCTTGGCCCCTAAATATAGCTGCAATCAGCAATCACCGGGGCCAAGCGCAAGCAAGACGACAAGACATGCCAAAGTGGCTGGGAGTGTGAGACCCACTGCAGCAAGGAGCAATTAAAGACATTTGAAGATGAATTTTGGCAAAATGGTTGAAAAATCACATACAATAACTAAAAATATGATTATCACTTTCGACCAATAGGTGGCGCAGTTACGAAACTGATGTGATGTGGTCAGAGTGAAGTGACAATGACACATACAAAGTTTGGTGTCAATATGTCAAGGCATTGCAGATATAAAGCCTGAATAGTCATTTTGGCATCATGCCTCAACTTTGCCACTGCGGTATACGAAAACGGTTTTGTCTATCGACACGAAATCCATAACTTTTACTCGGCACAGTCTGGAGATGACACGATCCGATTTTGGTGAAAATCGGACGTTCGGTCTAGGAGGAGTTCGAAAAAGTAGGTTTTAAAAGAAAATAAAGATGGCGGACAGGAACTTTGATTGACTATGGCAAAATTGGTATCTATGTTTTCAGCATAACCCAAGGAATCTATTGAGATCAGTGTCATTACTATAGGCAAATTTATTCAAAAGTTATTAGCATTTTTGGAAATTTCATTATAACTTTTGACCAAAAGGTGGCGCTGTCTCATAAATTTTTGAGTACTTTTAGGGCGTTGTACTGATGACCCATACTGAGTTTCGTAACGATACGTTCATGCGTTCATAAAATACAGCATTTTAGCACATAATTCAAAATGGCCGACAGCCAAAATGGCCGATATGGGAAAATTGAATATCAGTCAACTCAGCACGACGCCCTGAATCTAACGAGACCACTTTTGTGATTTTTGGACAAACCGTTCAGAAGTTATAAGCAAAAACATAAATTATTCATATCTCCGGACCAGTAGGTGGCGCTGCGCCGAAACGCAGCAAGTAACCTCAGGTCATGCTTGTGACGACATGTACCAAATTTGGTCTGAATCCGATAAAGCGTTGTGGAGATACGGCCTTACGTCTGTTTTTGCAAGCGCTACGTAAAATTTATTTGCGCGGTATTCGAGAACGGTAATTCGAATCAACTTGAATTCCATAACTTTTGGTTGTCAAGGTCTGGAGATGATCTGGTTCATTTTTCGTGAAATTCGGAGCAACGGCCTAGGAGGAGTTCGAAAAAGTAGGTTTTTCGGAAAATTCAAAATGGCGGGAAAACTATTATGACGGAAAATGACGTCATAGGGTGCAGTCGAATCGTCGTGAGCTCAGGAATCAGAGGAAAAAAGAATGTTGTTTCTAGCCCTTGTGGTTCAAAAGTTATTAGCATAAACATGAGTGAAACTTTGGACAGCTGGTGGCGCTAGAGGGAATGAGTTGGAGACTCCAAATTTGCTATGGTGATAGTTCAGGCTGTCCTCTATCACTGTGCCAATTTGTATAAGTTTCCCGCAAACGGTTCTATAGGCTGCCATAGACGCCCAGTCGGAAGAAAAAGAAAAAAAAGAAAAAGAAAAAGAAGAATAAGAACGGGAACAGATACAATAGGTGCCCGCACCTTCAGTGCTTGGCCCCTAATAATAATAATAAGAACGCCAACAAAAACAATAGGTGCCTCCGCACTTTCAGTGCTTGGCCCCTAATAAATATAGCTGCAAGCAGCAATCACCGGGGCCAAGCGCAAGCAAGACGACAAGACATGCCAAAGTGGCTGGGAGTGTGAGACCCACTGCAGCAAGGAGCAATTAAAGACATTTGAAGATGAATTTTGGCAAAATGGTTGAAAAATCACATACAATAACTAAAAATATGATTATCACTTTCGACCAATAGGTGGCGCAGTTACGAAACTGATGTGATGTGGTCAGAGTGAAGTGACAATGACACATACAAAGTTTGGTGTCAATATGTCAAGGCATTGCAGATATAAAGCCTGAATAGTCATTTTGGCATCATGCCTCAACTTTGCCACTGCGGTATACGAAAACGGTTTTGTCTATCGACACGAAATCCATAACTTTTACTCGGCACAGTCTGGAGATGACACGATCCGATTTTGGTGAAAATCGGACGTTCGGTCTAGGAGGAGTTCGAAAAAGTAGGTTTTAAAAGAAAATAAAGATGGCGGACAGGAACTTTGATTGACTATGGCAAAATTGGTATCTATGTTTTCAGCATAACCCAAGGAATCTATTGAGATCAGTGTCATTACTATAGGCAAATTTATTCAAAAGTTATTAGCATTTTTGGAAATTTCATTATAACTTTTGACCAAAAGGTGGCGCTGTCTCATAAATTTTTGAGTACTTTTAGGGCGTTGTACTGATGACCCATACTGAGTTTCGTAACGATACGTTCATGCGTTCATAAAATACAGCATTTTAGCACATAATTCAAAATGGCCGACAGCCAAAATGGCCGATATGGGAAAATTGGATATCAGTCGACTCAGCACGATGCCCTGAATCTAACGAGACCACTTTTGTGATTTTTGGACAAACCGTTCAGAAGTTATAAGCAAAAATATAAATTCTTCATATCTCCGGACCAGTAGGTGGCGCTGCGCCGAAACGCAGCATGTAGCCTCAGGTCATGCTTGTGATGACATGTACCAAATTTGGTCTGAATCCGATAAAGCGTTGTGGAGATACGGCCTTACGTCTGTTTTTGCAAGCGCTACGTAAAATTTATTTGCGCGGTATTCGAGAACGGTAATTCGAATCAACTTGAATTCCATAACTTTTTGTCGTCATGGTCTGGAGTTGATCTGGTTCAATTTTCGTGAAATTCGGAGCAACGGCCTAGGAGGAGTTCGAAAAAGTAGGTTTTTTGGAAAATTCAAAATGGCGGGAAAACTATTATGACGGAAAATTACGTCATAGGGTGCAATCGAATCGTCGTGAGCTCAGGAATCAGAGGAAAAAAGAATTTTGATTCTAGCCCTTACGGTTCAAAAGTTATCAGCATAGACATGAGTGAAACTTTGGACTGTTGGTGGCGCTAGAGGGAATGAGTTGGAGACACCAAAATTGGTGTATTTAATGTTGGGACTGTCCTCTATCAGAATGTCAAATAAAATCAACTTTCCCGCAAGCGGTTCATAGGGCTGCCATAGACTTCAATGGCGGAAGAAACGGAAGAATAAATATAGCTGCAAGCAGCCATTACGGGGCCAAGCGCAAGCAAGACGACAAGACATGCCAAAGTGGCTGGGAGTGTGAGACCAACTGCAGCAAGGAGCAATTGAAGACATTTAAAGATGAATTTTGGCAAAATGGTTGAAAAATCACATACAATAACTAAAAATATGATTATCACTTTCGACCAATAGGTGGCGCAATTACGAAACTGATGTGATGTGGTCAGAGTAAAGTGACAATGACACATACAAAGTTTGGTGTCAATATGTCAAGGCATTGCAGATATAAAGCCTGAATAGTCATTTTGGCATCATGCCTCAACTTTGCATCTTCGGTATACAAAAACGGTTTTGTCTATCGACACAAAATCCATAACTTTTACTCGGCACGGTCTGGAGATGACACGAACCGATTTTGGTGAAAATCGGACCTTCGGTCTAGGAGGAGTTCGAAAAAGTAGGTTTTAAAAGAAAATAAAGATGGCGGACAGGAAGTTTGACTGACTATGGCAAAATTGGTATCTATGTTTTCAGCATAACCCAAGGAATCTATTGAGGTCAGTGTCATTACTATAGGCAAATTTATTCAAAAGTTATTAGCATTTTTGGAAATTTCATTATAACTTTTGACCAAAAGGTGGCGCTGTCTCATAAATTTTTGAGTACCTTTAGGGCGTTGTACTGATGACCCATACTGAGTTTCGTAACGATACGTTCATGCGTTCATAAAATACAGCATTTTAGCACATAATTCAAAATGGCCGACAGCCAAAATGGCCGATATGGGAAAATTGGATATCAGTCAACTCAGCACGACGCCTTGAATCTAACGAGACCACTTTTGTGATTTTTGGACAAACCGTTCAGAAGTTATAAGCAAAAACATAAATTATTCATATCTCCGGACCAGTAGGTGGCGCTGCGCCGAAACGCAGCATGTAGCCTCAGGTCATGCTTGTGATGACATGTACCAAATTTGGCCTGAATCCGATAAAGCGTTGTGGAGATACGGCCTTACGTCTGTTTTCGCAAGCGCTACGTAAAATTTATTTGCGCGGTATACGAGAACGGTAATTCGAATCAACTTGAATTCCATAACTTTTGGTCGTCAAGGTCTGGAGATGATCTGGTTCAATTTTCGTGAAATTCGGAGCAACGGCCTAGGAGGAGTTCGAAAAAGTAGGTTTTTCAGAAAATTCAAAATGGCGGAAAAACTATTATGACGGAAAATGACGTCATAGGGTGCAGTCGAATCGTCATGAGCTCAGGAATCAGAGGAAAAAAGAATTTTGTTTCTAGCCCTTGTGGTTCAAAAGTTATTAGCATAAACATGAGTGAAACTTTGGACAGCTGGTGGCGCTAGAGGGAATGAGTTGGAGACTCCAAATTTGCTATGGTGATAGTTCAGGCTGTCCTCTATCACTGTGCCAATTTTCATAAGTTTCCCGCAAACGGTTCTATAGGCTGCCATAGACGCCCAGTCGGAAAAAGAAAAAGAAAAAGAAAAAGAAGCAGAATAAGAACCAGAACAGATACAATAGGTGCCCGCACCTTCAGTGCTTGGCCCCTAATAAGAACGGGAACAGATACAATAGGTGCCCGCACCTTCAGTGCTTGGCCCCTAATAAGAACGGGAACAGATACAATAGGTGCCCGCACCTTCAGTGCTTGGCCCCTAATAAGAACCGGAACGAAAACAATAGGTGCCTCCGCACTTTCAGTGCTTGGCCCCTAATAAGAACGGGAACAGATACAATAGGTGCCCGCACCTTCAGTGCTTGGCCCCTAAATATAGCTGCAAGCAGCCATTACGGGGCCAAGCGCAAAAGCAGACGACGAGATATGCCTACATGGCTGAAAGTGTGAGACAAACTGCAGCAAGGAGCAATTAAAGACATTTGAAGATGAATTTTGGCAAAATGGTTGAAAAATCACATACAATAAATAAAAATATGATTATCACTTTCGACCAATAGGTGGCGCAGTTACGAAACTGATGTGATGTGGTCAGAGTGAAGTGACAATGACACATACAAAGTTTGGTGTCAATATGTCAAGGCATTGCAGATATAAAGCCTGAATAGTCATTTTGGCATCATGCCTCAACTTTGCCACTGCGGTATACGAAAACGGTTTCGTCTATCAACACGAAATCCATAACTTTTACTCGCCACTGTCTGGAGATGACACGATCCGATTTTGGTGAAAATCGGACGTTCGGTCTAGGAGGAGTTTGAAAAAGTAGGTTTTAAAAGAAAATAAAGATGGCGGACAGGAAGTTTGGCTGACTATGGCAAAATTGGTATCTATGTTTTCAGCATAACCCAAGGAATCTATTGAGATCAGTGCCATTACTATAGGCAAATTTATTCAAAAGTTATTAGCATTTTTGGAAATTTCATTATAACTTTTGACCAAAAGGTGGCACTGTCTCATAAATTTGTGAGTACCTTTAGGGCGTTGTAGTGATGACCCATACTGAGTTTCGTAACGATACGTTCATGTGTTCATAAAATACAGCATTTTAGCACATAATTCAAAATGGCCGACAGCCAAAATGGCCGATATGGGAAAATTGGATATCAGTCAACTCAGCACGACGCCCTGAATCTAACGAGACCACTTTTGTGATTTTTGGACAAACTGTTCAGAAGTTATAAGCAAAAACATAAATTCTTCATATCTCCGGACCAGTAGGTGGCGCTGCGCCGAAACGCAGCATGTAGCCTCAGGTCATGCTTGTGATGACATGTACCAAATTTGGTCTGAATCCGATAAAGCGTTGTGGAGATACGGCCTTACGTCTGTTTTCGCAAGCGCTACGTAAAATTTATTTGCGTGGTATTCGAGAACGGTAATTCGAATCAACTTGAATTCCATAACTTTTGGTCGTCAAGGTCTGGAGATGATCTGGTTAATTTTTCGTGAAATTCGGAGCAACGGCCTAGGAGGAGTTCGAAAAAGTAGGTTTTTTGGAAAATTCAAAATGGCGGGAAAACTATTATGACGGAAAATGACGTCATATGGTGCAGTCGAATCGTCATGAGCTCAGGAATCAGAGGAAAAAAGAATTTTGTTTCTAGCCCTTGTGGTTCAAAAGTTATTAGCATAAACATGAGTGAAACTTTGGACAGCTGGTGGCGCTAGAGGGAATGAGTTGGAGACTCCAAATTTGCTATGGTGATAGTTCAGGCTGTCCTCTATCACTGTGCCAATTTGTATAAGTTTCCCGCAAACGGTTCTATAGGCTGCCATAGACGCCCAGTCGGAAGAAAAAAAAGAAAAAAAAGAAGAAGAAATATAGCTGCAAGCAGCCATTACGGGGCCAAGCGCAAAAGCAGACGACGAGATATGCCTACATGGCTGAAAGTGTGAGACAAACTGCAGCAAGGAGCAAATAAAGACATTTGAAGATGAATTTTGGCAAAATGGTTGAAAATCACATACAATAACTAAAAATATGATTATCACTTTCGACCAATAGGTGGTGCAATTACGAAAATGATGTGATGTGGTCAGAGTGAAGTGACAATGACACTTACAAAGTTTGGTGTCAATATGTCAAGGCATTGCAGATATAAAGCCTGAATAGTCATTTTGGCATCATGCCTCAACTTTGCCACTGCGGTATACGAAAACGGTTTTGTCTATCGACACGAAATCCATAACTTTTACTCGGCACAGTCTGGAGATGA
Source organism: Phoxinus phoxinus (assembly GCF_949152265.1). NCBI lineage: Eukaryota > Metazoa > Chordata > Actinopteri > Cypriniformes > Leuciscidae > Phoxinus > Phoxinus phoxinus. The sequence goes on along the minus strand of NC_136890.1, from coordinate 6,691,161 downwards.
CACGATCCGATTTTGGTGAAAATCGGACGTTCGGTCTAGGAGGAGTTCGAAAAAGTAGGTTTTAAAAGAAAATAAAGATGGCGGACAGGAAGTTTGGCTGACTATGGCAAAATTGGTATCTATGTTTTCAGCATAACCCAAGGAATCTATTGAGACCAGTGTCATTACTATAGGCAAATTTATTCAAAAGTTATTAGCATTTTTGGAAATTTCATTATAACTTTTGACCAAAAGGTGGCGCTGTCTCATAAATTTTTGAGTACCTTTAGGGAGTTGTACTGATGACTCATACTGAGTTTCGTAACGATACGTTCATGCGTTCATAAAATACAGCATTTTAGCACATAATTCAAAATGGCCGACAGCCAAAATGGCCGATATGGGAAAATTGGATATCAGTCAACTCAGCACGACGCCCTGAATCTAACGAGACCATTTTTGTGATTTTTGGACAAACCGTTTAGAAGTTATAAGCAAAAAAATAAATTCTTCATATCTCTGGACCAGTAGGTGGCGCTGCGCCGAAACGCAGCATGTAGCCTCAGGTCATGCTTGTGATGACATGTACCAAATTTGGTCTGAATCCGATAAAGCGTTGTGGAGATACGGCCTTACGTCTGTTTTTGCAAGCGCTACGTAAAATTTATTTGCGCGGTATTCGAGAACGGTAATTCGAATCAACTTGAATTCCATAACTTTTGGTTGTCAAGGTCTGGAGATGATCTGGTTCATTTTTCGTGAAATTCGGAGCAACGGCCTAGGAGGAGTTCGAAAAAGTAGTTTTTTCGGAAAATTCAAAATGGCGGGAAAACTATTATGACGGAAAATGACGTCATAGGGTGCAGTCGAATCGTCATGAGCTCAGGAATCAGAGGAAAAAAGAATTTTGTTTCTAGCCCTTGTGGTTCAAAAGTTATTAGCATAAACATGAGTGAAACTTTGGACAGCTGGTGGCGCTAGAGGGAATGAGTTGGAGACTCCAAATTTGCTATGGTGATAGTTCAGGCTGTCTTCTATCACTGTGCCAATTTGTATAAGTTTCCCGCAAACGGTTCTATAGGCTGCCATAGACGCCCAGTCGGAAGAAAAAGAAGAAAAAGAAGAAATATAGCTGCAAGCAGCAATCACCGGGGCCAAGCGCAAGCAAGACGACAAGACATGCCAAAGTGGCTGGGAGTGTGAGACCCACTGCAGCAAGGAGCAATTAAAGACATTTGAAGATGAATTTTGGCAAAATGGTTGAAAAATCACATACAATAACTAAAAATATGATTATCACTTTCGACCAATAGGTGGCGCAGTTAGGAAACTGATGTGATGTGGTCAGAGTGAAGTGACAATGACACATACAAAGTTTGGTGTCAATATGTCAAGGCATTGCAGATATAAAGCCTGAATAGTCATTTTGGCATCATGCCTCAACTTTGCCACTGCGGTATACGAAAACGGTTTTGTCTATCGACACGAAATCCATAACTTTTACTCGGCACAGTCTGGAGATGACACGATCCGATTTTGGTGAAAATCGGACGTTCGGTCTAGGAGGAGTTCGAAAAAGTAGGTTTTAAAAGAAAATAAAGATGGCGGACAGGAACTTTGATTGACTATGGCAAAATTGGTATCTATGTTTTCAGCATAACCCAAGGAATCTATTGAGATCAGTGTCATTACTATAGGCAAATTTATTCAAAAGTTATTAGCATTTTTGGAAATTTCATTATAACTTTTGACCAAAAGGTGGCGCTGTCTCATAAATTTTTGAGTACTTTTAGGGCGTTGTACTGATGACCCATACTGAGTTTCGTAACGATACGTTCATGCGTTCATAAAATACAGCATTTTAGCACATAATTCAAAATGGCCGATATGGGAAAATTGGATATCAGTCGACTCAGCACGACGCCCTGAATCTAACGAGACCACTTTTGTGATTTTTGGACAAACCGTTCAGAAGTTATAAGCAAAAATATAAATTCTTCATATCTCCGGACCAGTAGGTGGCGCTGCGCCGAAACGCAGCATGTAGCCTCAGGTCATGCTTGTGATGACATGTACCAAATTTGGTCTGAATCCGATAAAGCGTTGTGGAGATACGGCCTTACGTCTGTTTTTGCAAGCGCTACGTAAAATTTATTTGCGCGGTATTCGAGAACGGTAATTCGAATCAACTTGAATTCCATAACTTTTTGTCGTCATGGTCTGGAGTTGATCTGGTTCAATTTTCGTGAAATTCGGAGCAACGGCCTAGGAGGAGTTCGAAAAAGTAGGTTTTTCGGAAAATTCAAAATGGCGGGAAAACTATTATGACGGAAAATGACGTCATAGGGTGCAATCGAATCGTCGTGAGCTCAGGAATCAGAGGAAAAAAGAATTTTGATTCTAGCCCTTACGGTTCAAAAGTTATCAGCATAGACATGAGTGAAACTTTGGACTGTTGGTGGCGCTAGAGGGAATGAGTTGGAGACACCAAAATTGGTGTATTTAATGTTGGGACTGTCCTCTATCAGAATGTCAAATAAAATCAACTTTCCCGCAAGCGGTTCATAGGGCTGCCATAGACTTCAATGGCGGAAGAAGAAACGGAAGAATAATAATAATAAGAACGCCAACAAAAACAATAGGTGCCTCCGCACTTTCAGTGCTTGGCCCCTAATAATAGGAACGCCAACAAAAACAATAGGTGCCTCCGCACTTTCAGTGCTTGGCCCCTAAATATAGCTGCAAGCAGCCATTACGGGGCCAAGCGCAAGCAAGACGACAAGACATGCCAAAGTGGCTGGGAGTGTGAGACCAACTGCAGCAAGGATCAATTGAAGACATTTAAAGATGAATTTTGGCAAAATGGTTGAAAAATCACATACAATAACTAAAAATATGATTATCACCTTCGACCAATAGGTGGCGCAGTTACGAAACTGATGTGATGTGGTCAGAGTGAAGTGACAATGACACATACAAAGTTTGGTGTCAATATGTCGAGGCATTGCATATATAAAGCCTGAATAGTCATTTTGGCATCATGCCTCAATTTTGCCACTGCGGTATACAAAAACGGTTTCGTCTATCGACACGAAATCCATAACTTTTACTCGGCACCGTCTGGAGATGACACGATCCGATTTTGGTGAAAATCGGACGTTCGGTCTAGGAGGAGTTCGAAAAAGTAGGTTTTAAAAGAAAATAAAGATGGCGGACAGGAAGTTTGACTGACTACACCAAAATTGGTATCTATGTTTTCAGCATAACCCAAGGAATCTATTGAGATCAGTGTCATTACTATAGGCAAATTTATTCAAAAGTTATTAGCATTTTTGGAAATTTCATTATAACTTTTGACCAAAAGGTGGCGCTGTCTCATAATCTTTTGAGTACCTTTAGGGCGTTGTACTGATGACCCATACTGAGTTTCGTAACGATACGTTCATGCATTCATAAAATACAGCATTTTAGCACATAATTCAAAATGGCCGACAGCCAAAATGGCCGATATGGACAAATTGGATATCAGTCAACTCAAAATGACGCCCTGAATCTATCGAGACCACTTTTATGATTTTTGGACAAACCGTTCAGAAGTTATAAGCAAAAATAGCCTTTTTTCATATCTCCGGACCAGTAGGTGGCGCTGCGCCGAAACGGAGCATGTAGCCTCAGGTCACGCTTGTGATGACATGTAGGAAGTTTGGTTTGAATACGATTAAGCGTTGCGGAGATACAGCCTTACGTCTGTTTTCGCAAGCGCTACGTAAAATTTGTTTGTGGGTTTTTTCGAAAATTGCTAAGCGAATCAACTTGAATTCCATAACTTTTTGTCGGCATGGTCTGTAGATGATCTGATTCAATTTTCATGGAAATTGGAGCAACGGCCTAGGAGGAGTTCGAAAAAGTAGCTTTTTCGGAAAATTCAAAATGGCGGAAAACTTTTCATGGCGCAAAATGACGTCATTGGGTGCAATCGAATCGTCACGAGGTCAGGAATCAGAGGAAAAAATAATTTTGTTTCTAGCCCTTGTGGTTCAAAAGTTATTAGAATAAACATGAGTGAAACTTTGGACAGTTGGTGGCGCTAGAGGGAATGACTTAGACACACCAAAATTGGTGTATTTAATGTTGGGACTGTCCTCTATCCGAATGTCAAACCATTACAACTTTCCCGCGATCGGTTCTATGGGCTGCCATAGACTCCCAGAGCGGAAGAAGAAGAAGAATTATTTTTGGTACGGGAACAGATACAATAGGTGCCCGCACCTTCAGTGCTTGGCCCCTAATAATAAGGGAACCTTTTTGCCATTTATAGCGCCACCTATGGTCCGATCTGCATGAAACTCGGCACGCTTGTTCACCATGTCATGACACATATGCTCAGCGATTTTCGTGATGTTCTGAGTTTTTGTTTAGGATTTATAGGCTTTTGACTGTATTTTGCCCCGCCCATTTTCCAAATGACCCTGTTATAGCCAACCAAATGCAAAAATTCTACTTTTTTTCAAAAACTATTGATCGAGAGAGTCCAGAGAAATGTCCTAGACTGGTTTGGCTCCGGTCGGGCGAAAAACCAGGGACTAGTTCGCAAAAGTAGGTTTTGGACAAAATTCGACATAGCAGAATTTTTTCTGGCCGAAATCGGAGATGGCCATTTTGTCCGCCTTGAGCCAAGGATTCCAACGATTTGGGGCACTTGATCCTGGGACAAACGGTCTAAGAGCTATGATCAATTTTGAACTTTTGGTTGCTGTAGCGCCACCTATGGGCCATTCGGGGTCATACTCTGATAGGTTGTCCCCAAATTGAGGCCTACCATCTGGCCAGGTTTCACGTCTCTAGGCCTTACGGTTTGGCCTGCACGATGCGTTTTACGAATCCTTAATTACAATAGGGTTTCAGCATTTCATGCTTGAACCCCTAATAAGATTGAAGGCTTTTTGCCAGTTACAGCGCCACCTATGGTCCGATCTCCATGAAACTCTGCATGCTTCCTCACCATGTTCTGACACATATGCTCATCAATTTTGGTGAAGTTCTGAATTTTCATATGGGATTTATAGGCTTTTTAGTGTATTTTGCCACGCCCCTTTTCTAAATGACCCTGTTACAGCCACCCAAATGCAAAAGTTCAACTTTTTTTTCGATATTTATTGATCTAGAGAGTCCAGAGAAATGTCCTAGACTGGTTTGGTTCCGATCTGGTGAAAAACCTAGGACTAGTTTGCAAAAGTAGGTTTCGGACAAAATTCGACATAGCAGAAAATTTTTCTGGCCTAAATCGAAATTGGAGATAGCCATTTTGTCCGCCTTGAGCCAGGGATCACAGTGGTGTGAGACACTTGAGTCTAGGACAAACGGACTCTAGGAGTTATGGGCGATGTAGTACTTTTGCACTAAATCTGTAGCTGTAGCACAACATAAAATTTGTTTGCGCGGTATTTGAGAACGGTTTGACGAATCAACACGAATTCCATAACTTTTTGTCGGTACAGTGTGGAGATGATACGATTCGATTTTGGTGAAAATCGGACAAACGGTCTAGGAGGAGTTCGACAAAGTAGGTTTTGACTGAAAATCAAGATGGCGGACAGGAAGTTCGGCCAAATATGGCAAACTTGGTATCTATGTTCTCAGCGTGACCCAGCGAATCTATTGAGACCAGTGGCATTTCAATAGGCAGATGTATTCAAAGGTTATTAGCCTTTTTGGAAATGTTGTTATAACTTTTGACCACAAGGTGGCGCTGTTTCGAAACTTCTCACGCTCCTTCAGGGCATCGTGCTGATGACCCATACCATGTTTCGTAACAATCCATTCATGCGTTCTTAAAATACAGCATTTTAGCACAAAATTCAAAATGGCCGACAGCCAAAATGGCCGACATGGTAAAATTGGATATCAGTCGACTCAGCATGTTGGCCTGAATCTAACGAGACCAATTTGATGATTTTTGGGCAAACTGTTCAGAAGTTATAAGCAAAAATAGCCATTTTTCATATCTCCGGACCAGTAGGTGGCGCTGCGCCGAAACGCAGCATGTAGCCTCAAGTCATGCTTGTGATGACATGTGGCAAATTTGGTCTGAATCCAACAAAGCGTTGCGGAGATACAGCCTTACGTCTGTTTTCGCAAGCGCTACGTAAAATTTGTTTGTGGGTTTTTTCGAAAATTGCTAAGCGAATCAACTTGAATTCCATAACTTTTTGTCGGCATGGTCTGTAGATGATCTGATTCAATTTTCATGGAAATTGGAGCAACGGCCTAGGAGGAGTTCGAAAAAGTAGCTTTTTCGGAAAATTCAAAATGGCGGAAAACTTTTCATGGCGCAAAATGACGTCATTGGGTGCAATCGAATCGTCACGAGGTCAGGAATCAGAGGACAAAATAATTTTGTTTCTAGCCCTTGTGGTTCAAAAGTTATTAGAATAAACATGAGTGAAACTTTGGACAGTTGGTGGCGCTAGAGGGAATGACTTAGACACACCAAAATTGGTGTATTTAATGTTGGGACTGTCCTCTATCCGAATGTCAAACCATTACAACTTTCCCGCGATCGGTTCTATGGGCTGCCATAGACTCCCAGAGCGGAAGAAGAAGAAGAATTATTTTTGGTACGGGAACAGATACAATAGGTGCCCGCACCTTCAGTGCTTGGCCCCTAATAAGAACGGGAACAGATACAATAGGTGCCCGCACCTTCAGTGCTTGGCCCCTAAATATAGCTGCAAGCAGCCATTACGGGGCCAAGCGCAAAAGCAGACGACGAGATATGCCTACATGGCTGAAAGTGTGAGACAAACTGCAGCAAGGAGCAAATATAGCTGCAAGCAGCAATCACCGGGGCCAAGCGCAAGCAAGACGACAAGACATGCCAAAGTGGCTGGAAGTGAGAGACCAACTGCAGCAAGGAGCAATTGAAGACATTTAAAGATGAATTTTGGCAAAATGGTTGAAAAATCACATACATTAACTAAAAATATGATTATCACTTTCGACCAATAGGTGGCGCAGTTACGAAACTGATGTGATGTGGTCAGAGTGAAGTGACAATGACACTTACAAAGTTTGGTGTCAATATGTCAAGGCATTGCAGATATAAAGCCTGAATAGTCATTTTGGCATCATGCCTCAACTTTGCCACTGCGGTATACGAAAACGGTTTCGTCTATCGACACGAAATCCATAACTTTTACTCGGCACGGTCTGGAGATGACACGATCCGATTTTGGTGAAAATCGGACCTTCGGTCTAGGAGGAGTTCGAAAAAGTAGGTTTTAAAAGAAAATAAAGATGGCGGACAGGAAGTTTGGCTGACTATGGCAAAATTGGTATCTATGTTTTCAGCATAACCCAAGGAATCTATTGAGATCAGTGTCATTACTATAGGCAAATTTATTCAAAAGTTATTAGCATTTTTGGAAATGTCATTATAACTTTTGACCAAAAGGTGGCGGTGTCTCATAAATTTTTGAGTACCTTTAGGGCGTTGTACTGATGACCCATACTGAGTTTCGTAACGATACGTTCATGCGTTCATAAAATACAGCATTTTAGCACATAATTCAAAATGGCCGACAGCCAAAATGGCCGATATGGGAAAATTGGATATCAGTCAACTCAGCACGACGCCCTGAATCTAACGAGACCACTTTTGTGATTTTTGGACAAACCGTTCAGAAGTTATAAGCAAAAACATAAATTCTTCATATCTCCGGACCAGTAGGTGGCGCTGTGCCGAAACGCAGCATGTAGCCTCAAGTCATGCTTGTGATGACATGTACCAAATTTGGTCTGAATCCGATAAAGCGTTGTGGAGATACGGCCTTACGTCTGTTTTCGCAAGCGCTACGTAAAATTTATTTGCGCGGTATTCGAGAACGGTAATTCGAATCAACTTGAATTCCATAACTTTTGGTCGTCAAGGTCTGGAGATGATCTGGTTCATTTTTCGTGAAATTCGGAGCAACGGCCTAGGAGGAGTTCGAAAAAGTAGGTTTTTCGGAAAATTCAAAATGGCGGGAAAACTATTATGACGGAAAATGACGTCATAGGGTGCAGTCGAATCGTCATGAGCTCAGGAATCAGAGGAAAAAAGAATTTTGTTTCTAGCCCTTGTGGTTCAAAAGTTATTAGCATAAACATGAGTGAAACTTTGGACAGCTGGTGGCGCTAGAGGGAATGAGTTGGAGACTCCAAATTTGCTATGGTGATAGTTCAGGCTGTCCTCTATCACTGTGCCAATTTGTATAAGTTTCCCGCAAACGGTTCTATAGGCTGCCATAGACGCCCAGTCGGAAGAAAAAGAAAAAAAAGAAAAAGAAGAATAAGAACGGGAACAGATACAATAGGTGCCCACACCTTCAGTGCTTGGCCCCTAATTAAAGACATTTGAAGATGAATTTTGGCAAAATGGTTGAAAATCACATACAATAACTAAAAATATGATTATCACTTTCGACCAATAGGTGGTGCAATTACGAAACTGATGTGATGTGGTCAGAGTGAAGTGACAATGACACTTACAAAGTTTGGTGTCAATATGTCAAGGCATTGCAGATATAAAGCCTGAATATTCATTTTGGCATCATGCCTCAACTTTGCCACTGCGGTATACGAAAACGGTTTTGTCTATCGACACGAAATCCATAACTTTTACTCGGCACAGTCTGGAGATGACACGATCCGATTTTGGTGAAAATCGGACGTTCGGTCTAGGAGGAGTTCGAAAAAGTAGGTTTTAAAAGAAAATAAAGATGGCGGACAGGAAGTTTGGCTGACTATGGCAAAATTGGTATCTATGTTTTCAGCATAACCCAAGGAATCTATTGAGACCAGTGTCATTACTATAGGCAAATTTATTCAAAAGTTATTAGCATTTTTGGAAATTTCATTATAACTTTTGACCAAAAGGTGGCGCTGTCTCATAAATTTTTGAGTACCTTTAGGGAGTTGTACTGATGACTCATACTGAGTTTCGTAACGATACGTTCATGCGTTCATAAAATACAGCATTTTAGCACATAATTCAAAATGGCCGACAGCCCAAATGGCCGATATGGGAAAATTGGATATCAGTCAACTCAGCACGACGCCCTGAATCTAACGAGACCATTTTTGTGATTTTTGGACAAACCGTTCAGAAGTTATAAGCAAAAAAATAAATTCTTCATATCTCTGGACCAGTAGGTGGCGCTGCGCCGAAACGCAGCATGTAGCCTCAGGTCATGCTTGTGATGACATGTACCAAATTTGGTCTGAATCCGATAAAGCGTTGTGGAGATACGGCCTTACGTCTGTTTTTGCAAGCGCTACGTAAAATTTATTTGCGCGGTATTCGAGAACGGTAATTCGAATCAACTTGAATTCCATAACTTTTGGTTGTCAAGGTCTGGAGATGATCTGGTTCATTTTTCGTGAAATTCGGAGCAACGGCCTAGGAGGAGTTCGAAAAAGTAGTTTTTTCGGAAAATTCAAAATGGCGGGAAAACTATTATGACGGAAAATGACGTCATAGGGTGCAGTCGAATCGTCATGAGCTCAGGAATCAGAGGAAAAAAGAATTTTGTTTCTAGCCCTTGTGGTTCAAAAGTTATTAGCATAAACATGAGTGAAACTTTGGACAGCTGGTGGCGCTAGAGGGAATGAGTTGGAGACTCCAAATTTGCTATGGTGATAGTTCAGGCTGTCTTCTATCACTGTGCCAATTTGTATAAGTTTCCCGCAAACGGTTCTATAGGCTGCCATAGACGCCCAGTCGGAAGAAAAAGAAGAAAAAGAAGAAATATAGCTGCAAGCAGCCATTACGGGGCCAAGCGCAAGCAAGACGACAAGACATGCCAAAGTGGCTGGGAGTGTGAGACCAACTGCAGCAAGGATCAATTGAAGACATTTAACCTGTTAGCCTTCAGCGCCACTTTTGAAAAATCCCCAGAAATTGCATTCTCAACCGAAAACAGATTCAGTTCATTGACGCTTTGTCCTAAAAGCACAAGCATGATCTCATTTGAAAGCTGACACCTGGCACTTTATTGGAAATGTAGAATGAATTAATGTCATAATGAAAAAAAAATTATGAATAGCTTCAAAGTTGTGTAAGTTATTAGAAATGTATTTTTATGAAACATCTTCATGAAAATTAAATTGAAGTTGGCCCGTCAGCACTCTAGAAATGCACTCCAGCTAAAGACACATGTCTGACCATGTTATATTTAAAATTTGAAGGTGATAAGTCTAAAACTCTGTATTTTGTTAAATGTTTTTCAAGATCATCTCAAATGACTTTATTTTGAATTGACTCTAAAATGCAAACTTGTGTTTATTGTCATCTATTAGCATCTATTCAGTCTATTGTCTCTATTGTTTTGTGGTGCAAACGAGACCCATTCAGTGTCACTCTCTCCTGCTCACATTTACACCTTTCCAGCCTGCTTATGGCCATAAATATTCTTTTCCTTTGTCTCCATTATAATGCCTGACGACTGGCTAATCACGGTTTTTCACCCCCTAATTTCTTTCATAATCTTCACTTCACATTTGAAACTGTATCAAATGCCTTTCTTAAATAAAGAAATATTTCAGTAAGCATTCCGATTTAGAAAAAAATCATAAAAAATAACAGCTAGATGGCAGGTGCAACTAGAGAGCTAGCTAGCATGTTAGCTTAGCACACCATCAATACACGACAATTTATGAGATTAAAACCATGTGTGTGCTCCAAACTTACTTTATAGCGCAAGTCGAGTGTTTTAAATAATCTTCTATGATCTTATTTGGCTTCAGAAAAGAAAATCAGACAGAACATATATTATGTTATGGTATTCTGCACAATGCTAAAGTCTATATCGATTAGCATTTACATTATACATATAATCTATTATTATAAAAATACCTGACATGACTCGAAGAACACAGGTAAATCAAATATCATTGCAATCATGTTTATTGTCTTCAAAACATCTTTATCTGCATGTTACAGCGATCTCTGATAGCGTTGTTTATGTGAGTGACGTCCTGGAAGGTCACAGGTTATGGTTCTTCTTCGTGAGTGCACTGTGCACCATATTTGGAAAAATTCTGTGCAAATGGCGCCCTCAGTCTGCTGTATGAATTGAAAACACAGTACATCAGAGTATCCAGCGCTCTTTATGTTTAGATCGACGCATTTGGATATAAATTCAATAAATATTATTCCTGTCTATAGAAATATGATGTAAACCTATGAGAATCTATCAATATTTCTCCAAATCTGCACATTTTTGAGCCAAAAGCCCTGAGGGACGTTGTTTTGTCACGCGTTCTCATGACAACACGGGAGTTTTTTTTGAATGGACGCGGCTGATGCTCATAATTCATATTAAAGGTATCGACTCATTTTTTCAATACATAAATCCTGACACAAATTAAGACATAACTGTCACTATAAGTTTCTCAGAATACAATAGTGGTCAAATACTGAAACGTGAGACTTATATCTTTTTAATGATGTATAGTTTGTCAAGGTAATAACATTAAATCTGATAGTAACTTTGAACTATATAAAAAAAAAAAACGCTTCAGTGCGTCCTCGCTCTGGTGAAGGCTAACAGGTTAAAGATGAATTTTGGCAAAATGGTTGAAAAATCACATACAATAACTAAAAATATGATTATCACCTTCGACCAATAGGTGGCGCAGTTACGAAACTGATGTGATGTGGTCAGAGTGAAGTGACAATGACACATACAAAGTTTGGTGTCAATATGTCGAGGCATTGCATATATAAAGCCTGAATAGTCATTTTGGCATCATGCCTCAATTTTGCCACTGCGGTATACAAAAACGGTTTCGTCTATCGACACGAAATCCATAACTTTTACTCGGCACCGTCTGGAGATGACACGATCCGATTTTGGTGAAAATCGGACGTTCGGTCTAGGAGGAGTTCGAAAAAGTAGGTTTTAAAAGAAAATAAAGATGGCGGACAGGAAGTTTGACTGACTACACCAAAATTGGTATCTATGTTTTCAGCATAACCCAAGGAATCTATTGAGATCAGTGTCATTACTATAGGCAAATTTATTCAAAAGTTATTAGCATTTTTGGAAATTTCATTATAACTTTTGACCAAAAGGTGGCGCTGTCTCATAATCTTTTGAGTACCTTTAGGGCGTTGTACTGATGACCCATACTGAGTTTCGTAACGATACGTTCATGCATTCATAAAATACAGCATTTTAGCACATAATTCAAAATGGCCGACAGCCAAAATGGCCGATATGGACAAATTGGATATCAGTCAACTCAAAATGACGCCCTGAATCTATCGAGACCACTTTTATGATTTTTGGACAAACCGTTCAGAAGTTATAAGCAAAAATAGCCTTTTTTCATATCTCCGGACCAGTAGGTGGCGCTGCGCCGAAACGGAGCATGTAGCCTCAGGTCACGCTTGTGATGACATGTAGGAAGTTTGGTTTGAATACGATTAAGCGTTGCGGAGATACAGCCTTACGTCTGTTTTCGCAAGCGCTACGTAAAATTTGTTTGTGGGTTTTTTCGAAAATTGCTAAGCGAATCAACTTGAATTCCATAACTTTTTGTCGGCATGGTCTGTAGATGATCTGATTAAATTTTCATGGAAATTGGAGCAACGGCCTAGGAGGAGTTCGAAAAAGTAGCTTTTTCTGAAAATTCAAAATGGCGGAAAACTTTTCATGGCGCAAAATGACGTCATTGGGTGCAATCGAATCGTCACGAGGTCAGGAATCAGAGGAAAAAATAATTTTGTTTCTAGCCCTTGTGGTTCAAAAGTTATTAGAATAAACATGAGTGAAACTTTGGACAGTTGGTGGCGCTAGAGGGAATGACTTAGACACACCAAAATTGGTGTATTTAATGTTGGGACTGTCCTCTATCCGAATGTCAAACCATTACAACTTTCCCGCGATCGGTTCTATGGGCTGCCATAGACTCCCAGAGCGGAAGAAGAAGAAGAATTATTTTTGGTACGGGAACAGATACAATAGGTGCCCGCACCTTCAGTGCTTGGCCCCTAATAAGAACGGGAACAGATACAATAGGTGCCCGCACCTTCAGTGCTTGGCCCCTAAATATAGCTGCAAGCAGCCATTACGGGGCCAAGCGCAAAAGCAGACGACGAGATATGCCTACATGGCTGAAAGTGTGAGACAAACTGCAGCAAGGAGCAATTAAAGACATTTGAAGATGAATTTTGGCAAAATGGTTGAAAATCACATACAATAACTAAAAATATGATTATCACTTTCGACCAATAGGTGGTGCAATTACGAAACTGATGTGATGTGGTCAGAGTGAAGTGACAATGACACTTACAAAGTTTGGTGTCAATATGTCAAGGCATTGCAGATATAAAGCCTGAATATTCATTTTGGCATCATGCCTCAACTTTGCCACTGCGGTATACGAAAACGGTTTTGTCTATCGACACGAAATCCATAACTTTTACTCGGCACAGTCTGGAGATGACACGATCCGATTTTGGTGAAAATCGGACGTTCGGTCTAGGAGGAGTTCGAAAAAGTAGGTTTTAAAAGAAAATAAAGATGGCGGACAGGAAGTTTGGCTGACTATGGCAAAATTGGTATCTATGTTTTCAGCATAACCCAAGGAATCTATTGAGACCAGTGTCATTACTATAGGCAAATTTATTCAAAAGTTATTAGCATTTTTGGAAATTTCATTATAACTTTTGACCAAAAGGTGGCGCTGTCTCATAAATTTTTGAGTACCTTTAGGGAGTTGTACTGATGACTCATACTGAGTTTCGTAACGATACGTTCATGCGTTCATAAAATACAGCATTTTAGCACATAATTCAAAATGGCCGACAGCCAAAATGGCCGATATGGGAAAATTGGATATCAGTCAACTCAGCACGACGCCCTGAATCTAACGAGACCATTTTTGTGATTTTTGGACAAACCGTTCAGAAGTTATAAGCAAAAAAATAAATTCTTCATATCTCTGGACCAGTAGGTGGCGCTGCGCCGAAACGCAGCATGTAGCCTCAAGTCATGCTTGTGATGACATGTACCAAATTTGGTCTGAATCCGATAAAGCGTTGTGGAGATACGGCCTTACGTCTGTTTTTGCAAGCGCTACGTAAAATTTATTTGCGCGGTATTCGAGAACGGTAATTCGAATCAACTTGAATTCCATAACTTTTGGTTGTCAAGGTCTGGAGATGATCTGGTTCATTTTTCGTGAAATTCGGAGCAACGGCCTAGGAGGAGTTCGAAAAAGTAGTTTTTTCGGAAAATTCAAAATGGCGGGAAAACTATTATGACGGAAAATGACGTCATAGGGTGCAGTCGAATCGTCATGAGCTCAGGAATCAGAGGAAAAAAGAATTTTGTTTCTAGCCCTTGTGGTTCAAAAGTTATTAGCATAAACATGAGTGAAACTTTGGACAGCTGGTGGCGCTAGAGGGAATGAGTTGGAGACTCCAAATTTGCTATGGTGATAGTTCAGGCTGTCTTCTATCACTGTGCCAATTTGTATAAGTTTCCCGCAAACGGTTCTATAGGCTGCCATAGACGCCCAGTCGGAAGAAAAAGAAGAAAAAGAAGAAATATAGCTGCAAGCAGCAATCACCGGGGCCAAGCGCAAGCAAGACGACAAGACATGCCAAAGTGGCTGGGAGTGTGAGACCCACTGCAGCAAGGAGCAATTAAAGACATTTGAAGATGAATTTTGGCAAAATGGTTGAAAAATCACATACAATAACTAAAAATATGATTATCACTTTCGACCAATAGGTGGCGCAGTTACGAAACTGATGTGATGTGGTCAGAGTGAAGTGACAATGACACATACAAAGTTTGGTGTCAATATGTCAAGGCATTGCAGATATAAAGCCTGAATAGTCATTTTGGCATCATGACTCAACTTTGCCACTGCGGTATACGAAAACGGTTTCGTCTATCGACACGAAATCCATAACTTTTACTCGGCACGGTCTGGAGATGACACGATCCAATTTTGGTGAAAATCGGACGTTCGGTCTAGGAGGAGTTCGAAAAAGTAGGTTTTAAAAGAAAATAAAGATGGCGGACAGGAAGTTTGGCTGACTATGGCAAAATTGGTATCTATGTTTTCAGCATAACCCAAGGAATCTATTGAGATCAGTGTCATTACTATAGGCAAATATATTCAAAAGTTATTAGCATTTTTGGAAATTTCATTATAACTTTTGACCAAAAGGTGGCGCTGTCTCATACATTTTTGAGTACCTTTAGGGCGTTGTACTGATGACCCATACTGAGTTTCGTAACGATACGTTCATGCGTTCATAAAATACAGCATTTTAGCACATAATTCAAAATGGCCGACAGCCAAAATGGCCGATATGGGAAAATTGGATATCAGTCAACTCAACACGACGCCCTGAATCTAACGAGACCACTTTTGTGATTTTTGGACAAACCGTTCAGAAGTTATAAGCAAAAACATAAATTCTTCATATCTCCGGACCAGTAGGTGGCGCTGCGCCGAAACGCAGCATGTAGCCTCAGGTCATGCTTGTGATGACATGTACCAAATTTGGTCTGAATCCAACAAAGCGTTGTGGAGATACGGCCTTACGTCTGTTTTCGCAAGCGCTACGTAAAATTTATTTGCGCGGTATTCGAGAACGGTAATTCGAATAAACTTGAATTCCATAACTTTTGGTCGTCAAGGTCTGGAGATGATCTGGTTCATTTTTCGTGAAATTCGGATCAACGGCCTAGGAGGAGTTCGAAAAAGTAGGTTTTTTGGAAAATTCAAAATGGCGGGAAAACTATTATGACGGAAAATGACGTCATAGGGTGCAGTCGAATCGTCGTGAGCTCAGGAATCAGAGGAAAAAAGAATTTTGTTTCTAGCCCTTGTGGTTCAAAAGTTATTAGCATAAACATGAGTGAAACTTTGGACAGCTGGTGGCGCTAGAGGGAATGAGTCGGAGACTCCAAATTTGCTATGGTGATAGTTCAGGCTGTCCTCTATCACTGTGCCAATTTTCATAAGTTTCCCGCAAACGGTTCTATAGGCTGCCATAGACGCCCAGTCGGAAGAAAAAGAAAAAGAAAAAAAAGAAAAAGAAGAATAAGAACGGGAACAGATACAATAGGTGCCCGCACCTTCAGTGCTTGGCCCCTAATAATAATAAGAACGCCAACAAAAACAATAGGTGCCTCCGCACTTTCAGTGCTTGGCCCCTAATAAATATAGCTGCAAGCAGCAATCACCGGGGCCAAGCGCAAGCAAGACGACAAGACATGCCAAAGTGGCTGGGAGAGAAAAATCACATACAATAACTAAAAATATGATTATCACTTTCGACCAATAGGTGGCGCAGTTACGAAACTGATGTGATGTGGTCAGAGTGAAGTGACAATGACACATACAAAGTTTGGTGTCAATATGTCAAGGCATTGCAGATATAAAGCCTGAATAGTCATTTTGGCATCATGCCTCAACTTTGCCACTGCGGTATACGAAAACGGTTTTGTCTATCGACACGAAATCCATAACTTTTACTCGGCACAGTCTGGAGATGACACGATCCGATTTTGGTGAAAATCGGACGTTCGGTCTAGGAGGAGTTCGAAAAAGTAGGTTTTAAAAGAAAATAAAGATGGCGGACAGGAACTTTGATTGACTATGGCAAAATTGGTATCTATGTTTTCAGCATAACCCAAGGAATCTATTGAGATCAGTGTCATTACTATAGGCAAATTTATTCAAAAGTTATTAGCATTTTTGGAAATTTCATTATAACTTTTGACCAAAAGGTGGCGCTGTCTCATAAATTTTTGAGTACTTTTAGGGCGTTGTACTGATGACCCATACTGAGTTTCGTAACGATACGTTCATGCGTTCATAAAATACAGCATTTTAGCACATAATTCAAAATGGCCGACAGCCAAAATGGCCGATATGGGAAAATTGAATATCAGTCAACTCAGCACGACGCCCTGAATCTAACGAGACCACTTTTGTGATTTTTGGACAAACCGTTCCCCAGCAAACACGTGACGTAACGGCGACCAAAAGTGACGTCAGTATTGGTCGTGGGTTCGTCGCGTCACCAAAAGACTACGCCGCTACGTTGTGGCAACGTCATCAGAAGGTAGTCTCGTGACCACAGCGCTTGGTCGCTTCCTTACCTTCCCACAACGTTGTCTACAGACCAGCTGATGACCAATCATTTTCTAACCTCCTCACCACGTCTTAGCCACGTCATTTCTTGACTTTAAGCAGATACATTTTAATAGAAGAATTTTGTTTTCAGATGTTTTATACAGGTGCTGGTCATATAATTAGAATATCATCAAAAAGTTGATTTATATCAGTAATTCCATTCAAAAAGTGAAACTATAACTTAATTATATATATATATATATATATATATATATATATATATATATATATATATATATATATATATATATATTATTATTTAAAAATGTTACCCTATTCACCTGTAGTGTCTCACTTAAGACTCATTCAAGTCATACAGATTTCAACAATTTCACTTCGGTGCAGTAGGGGGCAGTATATGCAACTCTCAAACGCTTGCAGCCTCCCCATATCCACAAAAGAAGAGCTTCCGCTGCTGGTTTAAATCTAGAATCGAAGAAAGAAGAAATAGCCTACACCATTCCTTCATGACGAAACACAGGTAAGTGTAAATACAACCCACCATAAGGATCCCACACATTCTCTTAAGTATTTTCCGAAATGTACATTTTAACCAAGATCTCTGTTTCAAATGTAGTTTAAAATGGCTTTTGGGGTCGCCGGCGCGTTTTGCTCGATTTTTTTCACATAGCAGCAAAATAGACTTAGTTATACTCCGTCATTTTTGGTCATACAGACTTAAGAAATATGAAAAAATAAACTGTTAAATGTCTTCTTTTTATGTGTCCACTTACAATCGAAATAAATCTTTTGTGCTTTTGTAAAATAAAGGAAATAAACAAGGTGTGCGGTCTGGCTCTCCATCTCCCTGAACTTTTTTTTGGAGCACGTCTAAACTGAAACAAAACTCAGCGAATACTATTCACCCAGGCATGAGATATAAATTTACTGCTGTAGTCTCTTACTGTGGTAATTTTTTTCATTATCCTGGTAAATAGAGTAGCCTATTTCAGCTTTATTATTTAATTGTTGTTTTGTATTATTTATTATATATTGTTTTTCTCCCTTCCCAATTCCTAGAAACCCTGTTTTTGTCAGGAAATGTTGTATTCACACAATAGTGGTGTGGAAAACTATTAAACTCACATCTATTTTCTTCTTCCATTGCAGCTTTCGGTGATAGCAGATTTCGGTGATTTCTGATTTCAGTGAAGATTGACAGTGTTTTTCAGGTAAGCATGTTTTTAAAAAAGTGATAGTATTAAATTTAATATACAAATATTGTTATTGGGGGACTGTAAACTATTCTGTTTTTAGAACTTGACAATCCCCTAACTTACACCTTTACAGAAACATATCAATTGGCTACCATGTCTCTTGTGTATCTTGGTAATATGTATCATCTAGATTTGTCCCATGGACCACCAGAGGTGCCACTTACACGGAAATCTTCTGCAGGACCAACACACCCTCCACCTCCCATCTGCATCTTTCCACAGACAAACACTAGGAATAGTAAGTTAACAATTGTTGCATAAGCTTTGTCACGTTGTGCGGATCTATATTAAAATATACCTTATGTTGACATTTTTTATTTATTTACACAGACCTTGATCCAGTTAGTCCTATTCAGCCTGAGATGCCTGATGGTATGATTATATTTTTATTGTTGGTTTAATGACTTTGAAAATCTTGTTTATTTGTAAGTGTTACAGTTATCAACATGGTGACACACAATAAATGTAGCCTGGTGATTTGAACTTTGGTAGTTCTTGTTTTATAACATGCTTGATTTAAACTAAGTGTTGTTTAATCGCTTGCATTTTGTATTGCATATGTGCACACAGAACCTGTTAGCTGCTCCTCAAGTGTGTCAGACTCTATCTCCGCCTTAACCCAAACGGTTACAGTAATACAAGGTATGTTCATTTTTATTGTGGGTAAATTTCAGTAATGTAATAACTGCAATGTGTTATCTTTGCACGTTTCTGACCTTCATTTTAATGTATTTGAAACATTTTGTGTTTCTGAAACAGAGACACTTAAAGGGCACCTATTATGACATTTAAAATGTTCCTAATGTTGTTGTGGGAGTCCCCAACAACAGTTTTACATGCATGCAATGACAAAAAACACTTTTGTTTTCGTATAATATGCATTTATTTTTACCTGATTTGCTCACGGACTCCCAAATGATTCGTTCAACGACTCGTTTTTCAAACCCCTCCTTTGCGCGACGCTAATCTGCGTTGATTGGTCAGATGACCCAGCAGTGTTTACAGAGATAATACTTATTTTTAACACGGAGTGCAATGATGCTTTTATCAATTAAATTTTATTATAATAATGATTATAGTCCACTGCTTTATAGTTTGTAGTAAAAAACGAAAAATAAGATAAAGAATTTAATGTTATGTTAGCGAGCATAGCCCAGAGTTCATATTGTAAAAGCACAATCAGTCTTTGTTTGCATTAGCCCGATGCATAAACATAACGTTTTTACAAAAAAAAAAAAAAATGCAGTTACGTTACTACGAGGTATTACTCTATTCTTTAGACAACTCCGAAAACAACGACAAACACTTCACATATCTCAATACAATTGTCATTGAAGACCTAGAAGCTAAACGGTGCTTACACAACAAACAAAATAATTATTAAGCATGCTACATAAAATATAAAAGCAAAAATTATTAATAACACTTACAGGTTGTGATACGGAGGAGGAAGCTGATGCAAACACTTGGAACTGAACCTTCCTTCAATATCAGCCGGCTCGCGAATCCAAGTTTGATTGCATTTAAAAAGCAATCGTCTTCAAAATGACGCGAGCAAAGCTCAAGGCTCGGACTATACTTCTGTGGTATATATGAATTGTAGCCACTTAGTCTTCAAATGCTCCTCCTTGGGCAGATGAAAAAAGTTTGCTTTTGAGAACTTCAGAACACAGCGTCTCGTCGCCATTATATTTTCCCTGGCCTTGGAGCGCAATAAGTGGGCGTATCGTATTCAAATAACTTGACAAGTTGACGTCATCTAGTCAGAGAAAAAGCTTCGGTCTTCTAACGATTCATAAAAATGACTCAGAGTCGACTCTCACTTTTGAAAGACAATAACTTTATATACGGTGCACTTTCATATTTCAAACTTTGCAGGATGTTTTTGTTCACTTAGATCTATGTTACACACTACATGAAAGGTAAATTTCAAAATTCCATAATAGGTGCCCTTTAAGGCAATGTTGACCTGCCAGGATGTGATGGCAAAAAACATCCAGGAGATCCTCCTCCGGTTAAACCAGACTGGAGGGGCCAGCCAGGGTCCGGAGACCCCAATAGAAATTGATGTGGCCCAGTCTTTGGAAGAACTTGCTGTCTTAGAGGCAAAACTGAAAGAGCTTCCGGACTACAAGAAGAGATTGGTGGGTAATGGTTTAAACATAAAGCTATGTTTTATGTAGAGCTGAATATTTACCGCATTACTGATTTAAAATTTTCTGTATTACCTCTGTGTAGACACACCATCTCTGTCTGATTGGTGGAGCCAACCCGGGAGAAGCTACAAGGCGTATCATGAGGGCTGTAGCTTCTAGCAGTGTCTGGAAGAACTACAGCCTTCACGGGAAGAAGGGGAAAAAAACGTTGCTGCATACAGCAGTGTACCAGGTTATCAAACGTGAGTTTAATATAAGTGTTACTTTTGGTAATAATTGTGTGGATGTTCAACAACACAAATGCATTTATGCTTGTCTAAACAGTTTCTGCTTTACAATTGGTTCATGTTTCAAAATATAGCTTGCTATTTTCAAATCTAAAAGACAATATAAATATTAAATGCCCTTCTGCTTCATTTAATTTATATTTCAAATGAGTCCACCACTTGTTTTGTAAAACATATTGTAATTACACAAAAAATTTACAAAACATTTCTATTTTTTTATTCTACACAACAGGGGCTATCATGCTGAGTCGGTCCGGACTACAGGACAAAGCTGTGGAGGAACTCGTCACAAATGTTTTAAAACATGCGCCAGCCCACAGTAAACTACAGGTACAAATATACACTTCTTGTGAGCATTTCACTTAAAGGACTGTGGCAATTGACTCTTACTTGTAGGGATGGGCCGATACCACTTTCTGGAATGAGTAGCAGTATTTAGTATTTCATTTTTTGTACTTGCCGATATATACAGTTTACCGATACAAGTACTTTTAATAACTGTGCCAAATGTCACTCATCAAGCTAAAATTTGATCTCCTTAGATGTTGATCAACCAATTTCAACCAATTCAAATCTAGAAAGGTAAATGCTCCAACATTCAAAAGAACATCAAGAATGTATAATTTATATATTTATTATAGTTTGTCTCCTTCCCTAACTAGAAAGACAGAAACACGTTTGTGAAAAGCCAATGTATGGGGTGTATGTTTGTGTTTGCATTTGTACTCTACATTGCAGACATTTTTTTGTAAAATGAGAATGTCTGAAGTGAATTTATTCGAAGAGGGATAATGAAATATTTCAGTTAAGATCATGTTATTGTAATCAGTACACAATTTTAGCTGTTCTGTCACTGTTTTTTAACAAAATATACATAGGCTACATCACATTTCATACCATGAAAGAGAAAGTAGATTGCCGTTCTCACTAACGCAAAAGTCTATGCATAATGCTGGATACAGCTACGTCCATATTGAAACAGTTACGTGAATCAGACTTACCAGTTCGTTTTGTTGTTCCAATCGTTAAATTGTTGAGCAATACTTCTGTTTCCTATATATCTATATTTGTTGTACAGTAGGCTACTATTCCCCCTCTGGCACTTAAAGAAAACAACTATACGTTGCACAGCATAACGCTTTTAAATGTGGTGGAAGTATCGTCTTGTAGTATTGGGCCTGTTTTCACAAGTACGAGTACTTAAGCCAAGCATCGGGCCCGATACTGGTATCGGCCAATCCCTAGTTACTTGGTATAGTTACTCTTACAAAATGGTTAACACTTACTTCCTTGGTTGACATTAAATCTTGAAGGTCTGTTCACTGAATTTATTTAAATTGTTTCTCTAGGTGCAGTCAGTCCCAGAAGTGGCGGTCCCACAAGAGAATAACCAGCAATTCAGTGACACAGATTAAGATTCAGATGAAGACCTTTTTAAAGTTTTTGCATAGTGTTTTTTTTTTTTGGGCTTTAATGTATAGTTGTCATTTTTTCCCCATTTGTTATTATAGTGTCTGTTAAATTCTGTTAAATAAAATCTGCAAATACACTTCAGTTCTTTCAATTATTCTACAATGTTTTTTTAACATGTGTTTACATTAGTGAATGTTTAAACATGTTTTTACCAATTCAATTGTTTGAGTAAAATGTCAAGATTTGAACAGTAATGCTAGTTGAAACAACAAACTTCTGAAGTTCTGAACAAGAACCACAATTATAGATGTTGCTGTGACAGTAGGTAAATGCTAGTATAAATGGATGTCAATAAATCCACTGCAGAATGAATATATATGAATATATGAAAAAGTCATCAAATGACCAATCGGCGACCTTAATAACGTTGTCGCAACGTACTGGCTACGTACTGGGTACGTCACAGCAACGTCATCCAAAAGACGAATCGGCGACCAAAATTAAATAACGTTTAACTTACGTCCTGAAGACGTTGTCACGACGTCGGTTGGCGACGTCGTAGCGACCTCTTTTGGTGTTTCACTTTGACGGTTGTGGCGACGTCATATGCTAACGTAAGCGTGACTAAAAATGACCAGCACGTGACGTCGTCACAACGTCATATTGTTTGCTGGGTCAGAAGTTATAAGCAAAAACATAAATTATTCATATCTCCGGACCAGTAGGTGGCGCTGCGCCGAAACGCAGCAAGTAACCTCAGGTCATGCTTGTGACGACATGTACCAAATTTGGTCTGAATCCGATAAAGCGTTGTGGAGATACGGCCTTACGTCTGTTTTTGCAAGCGCTACGTAAAATTTATTTGCGCGGTATTCGAGAACGGTAATTCGAATCAACTTGAATTCCATAACTTTTGGTCGTCATAGTCTGGAGATGATCTGGTTCATTTTTCGTGAAATTCGGAGCAACGGCCTAGGAGGAGTTCGAAAAAGTAGGTTTTTCGGAAAATTCTAAATGGCGGGAAAACTATTATGACGGAAAATGACGTCATAGGGTGCAGTCGAATCGTCGTGAGCTCAGGAATCAGAGGAAAAAAGAATGTTGTTTCTAGCCCTTGTGGTTCAAAAGTTATTAGCATAAACATGAGTGAAACTTTGGACAGCTGGTGGCGCTAGAGGGAATGAGTTGGAGACTCCAAATTTGCTATGGTGATAGTTCAGGCTGTCCTCTATCACTGTGCCAATTTGTATAAGTTTCCCGCAAACGGTTCTATAGGCTGCCATAGACGCCCAGTCGGAAGAAAAAGAAAAAAAAGAAAAAGAAAAAGAAGAATAAGAACGGGAACAGATACAATAGGTGCCCGCACCTTCAGTGCTTGGCCCCTAAATATAGCTGCAAGCAGCAATCACCGGGGCCAAGCGCAAGCAAGACGACAAGACATGCCAAAGTGGCTGGGAGTGTGAGACCAACTGCAGCTAGGAGCAATTGAAGACATTTAAAGATGAATTTTGGCAAAATGGTTGAAAAATCACATACATTAACTAAAAATATGATTATCACTTTCGACCAATAGGTGGCGCAGTTACGAAACTGATGTGATGTGGTCAGAGTGAAGTGACAATGACACATACAAAGTTTGGTGTCAATATGTCAAGGCATTGCAGATATAAAGCCTGAATAGTCATTTTGGCATCATGCCTAAACTTTGCATCTGCGGTATACGAAAACGGTTTTATCTATCGACACGAAATCCATAACTTTTACTCGGCACGGTCTGGAGATGACACGATCCGATTTTGGTGAAAATCGGACCTTCGGATTAAGAGGAGTTCGAAAAAGTAGGTTTTAAAAGAAAATAAAGATGGCGGACAGGAAGTTTGACTGACTACGGCAAAATTGGTATCTATGTTTTCAGCATAACCCAAGGAATCTATTGAGATCAGTGTCATTACTATAGGCAAATTTATTTAAAAGTTATTAGCATTTTTGGAAATTTCATTATAACTTTTGACCAAAAGGTGGCGCTGTCTTGAAATCTTTTGAGTACCTTCAAGGCCTTGTACTGATGACCCATACTGAGTTTCGTAACGATACGTTCATGCGTTCATAAAATACAGCATTTTAGCACATAATTCAAAATGGCCGACGGCCAAAATGGCCGATATGGGAAAATTGGATATCAGTCAACTCAGCACGACGCCCTGAATCTAACGAGACCACTTTTGTGATTTTTGGACAAACCGTTCAGAAGTTATAAGCAAAAATATAAATTCTTCATATCTCCGGACCAGTAGGTGGCGCTGCGCCGAAACGCTGCATGTAGCCTCAGGTCATGCTTATGATGACATGTACCAAGTTTGGTCTGAATCCGATAAAGCGTTGTGGAGATACGGCCTTACGTCTGTTTTTGCAAGCGCTACGTAAAATTTATTTGCGCGGTATTCGAGAACGGTAATTCGAATCAACTTGAATTCCATAACTTTTTGTCGTCATGGTCTGGAGATGATCTGGTTAATTTTTCGTGAAATTCGGAGCAACGGCCTAGGAGGAGTTCGGAAAAGTAGGTTTTTCGGAAAATTCAAAATGGCGGGAAAACTATTATGACGGAAAATGACGTCATAGGGTGCAGTCGAATCGTCGTGAGCTCAGGAATCAGAGGAAAGAAGAATTTTGTTTCTAGCCCTTGTGGTTCAAAAGTTATTAGCATAAACATGAGTGAAACTTTGGACAGCTGGTGGCGCTAGAGGGAATGAGTTGGAGACTCCAAATTTGCTATGGTGATAGTTCAGGCTGTCCTCTATCACTGTGCCAATTTGTATAAGTTTCCCGCAAACGGTTCTATAGGCTGCCATAGACACCCAGTCGGAAGAAAAAAAAGAAAAAATATAGCTGCAAGCAGCAATCACCGGGGCCAAGCGCAAGCAAGACGACAAGACATGCCAAAGTGGCTGGGAGTGTGAGACCCACTGCAGCAAGGAGCAATTAAAGACATTTGAAGATGAATTTTGGCAAAATGGTTGAAAAATCACATACAATAACTAAAAATATGATTATCACTTTCGACCAATAGGTGGCGCAGTTACGAAACTGATGTGATGTGGTCAGAGTGAAGTGACAATGACACATACAAAGTTTGGTGGCAATATGTCAAGGCATTGCAGATATAAAGCCTGAATAGTCATTTTGGCATCATGCCTCAACTTTGCCACTGCGGTATACGAAAACGGTTTTGTCTATCGACACGAAATCCATAACTTTTACTCGGCACAGTCTGGAGATGACACGATCCGATTTTGGTGAAAATCGGACGTTCGGTCTAGGAGGAGTTCGAAAAAGTAGGTTTTAAAAGAAAATAAAGATGGCGGATAGGAAGTTTGGCTGACTATGGCAAAATTGGTATCTATGTTTTCAGCATAACCCAAGGAATCTATTGAGATCAGTGTCATTACTATAGGCAAATGTATTCAAAAGTTATTAGCATTTTTGGAAATTTCATTATAACTTTTGACCAAAAGGTGGCGCTGTCTCATATATTTTTGAGTACCTTTAGGGCGTTGTACTGATGACCCACACTGAGTTTCGTAACGATACGTTCATGCGTTCATAAAATACAGCATTTTAGCACATAATTCAAAATGGCCGACAGCCAAAATGGCCGATATGGGAAAATTGGATATCAGTCAACTCAGCACGACGCCCTGAATCTAACGAGACCACTTTTGTGATTTTTGGACAAACCGTTCAGAAGTTATAAGCAAAAACATAAATTCTTCATATCTCCGGACCAGTAGGTGGCGCTGCGCCGAAACGCAACATGTAGCCTTAGGTCATGCTTGTGATGACATGTACCAAATTTGGTCTCAATCCGATAAAGCGTTGTGGAGATACGGCCTTACGTCTGTTTTCGGAAGCGCTACGTAAAATTTATTTGCGCGGTATTCGAGAACGGTAATTCGAATCAACTTGAATTCCATAACTTTTGGTCGTCAAGGTCTGGAGATGATCTGGTTCATTTTTCGTGAAATTCCGAGCAACGGCCTAGGAGGAGTTCGAAAAAGTAGGTTTTTCGGAAAATTCAAAATGGCGGGAAAACTATTATGACGGAAAATGACGTCATATGGTGCAGTCGAATCGTCGTGAGCTCAGGAATCAGAGGAAAAAAGAATTTTGTTTCTAGCCCTTGTGGTTCAAAAGTTATTAGCATAAACATGAGTGAAACTTTGGACAGCTGGTGGCGCTAGAGGGAATGAGTTGGAGACTCCAAATTTGCTATGGTGATAGTTCAGGCTGTCCTCTATCACTGTGCCAATTTTCATAAGTTTCCCGCAAACGGTTCTATAGGCTGCCATAGACGCCCAGTCGGAAAAAGAAAAAAAAGAAGAAGAAATATAGCTGCAAGCAGCAATCACCGGGGCCAAGCGCAAGCAAGACGACAAGACATGCCAAAGTGGCTGGGAGTGTGAGACCCACTGCAGCAAGGAGCAATTAAAGACATTTGAAGATGAATTTTGGCAAAATGGTTGAAAAATCACATACAATAACTAAAAATATGATTTTCACTTTCGACCAATAGGTGGCGCAATTACGAAACTGATGTGATGTGGTTAGAGTGAAGTGACAATGACACATACAAAGTTTGGTGTCAATATGTCAAGGCATTGCAGATATAAAGCCTGAATAGTCATTTTGGCATCATGCCTCAACTTTGCCACTGCGGTATACGAAAACGGTTTCGTCTATCGACACGAAATCCATAACTTTTACTCGGCACGGTCTGGAGATGACACGATCTGATTTTGGTGAAAATCGGACGTTCGGTCTAGGAGGAGTTCGAAAAAGTAGGTTTTAAAAGTAAATAAAGATGGCGGACAGGAAGTTTGGCTGACTATGGCAAAATTGGTATCTATGTTTTCAGCATAACCCAAGGAATCTATTGAGATCAGTGTCATTACTATAGGCAAATGTATTCAAAAGTTATTAGCATTTTTGGAAATTTCATTATAACTTTTGACCAAAAGGTGGCGCTGTCTCATAAATTTTTGAGTACCTTTAGGGCGTTGTACTGATGACCCACACTGAGTTTCGTAACGATACGTTCATGCGTTCATAAAATACAGCATTTTAGCACATAATTCAAAATGGCCGACAGCCAAAATGGCCGATATGGGAAAATTGAATATCAGTCAACTCAGTATGACGCCCTGAATCTAACGAGACCACTTTTGTGATTTTTGGACAAACCGTTCAGAAGTTATAAGCAAAAACATAAATTCTTCATATCTCCGGACCAGTAGGTGGCGCTGCGCCGAAACGCAACATGTAGCCTCAGGTCATGCTTGTGATGACATGTACCAAATTTGGTCTGAATCCGATAAAGCGTTGTGGAGATACGGCCTTACGTCTGTTTTCGGAAGCGCTACGTAAAATTTATTTGCGCGGTATTCGAGAACGGTAATTCGAATCAACTTGAATTCCATAACTTTTGGTCGTCAAGGTCTGGAGATGATCTGGTTCATTTTTCGTGAAATTCGGAGCAACATCCTAGGAGGAGTTCGAAAAAGTAGGTTTTTCGGAAAATTCAAAATGGCGGGAAAACTATTATGACGGAAAATGACGTCATAGGGTGCAGTCGAATCGTCGTGAGCTCAGGAATCAGAGGAAAAAAGAATTTTGTTTCTAGCCCTTGTGGTTCAAAAGTTATTAGCATAAACATGAGTGAAACTTTGGACAGCTGGTGGCGCTAGAGGGAATGAGTTGGAGACTCCAAATTTGCTATGGTGATAGATCAGGCTGTCTTCTATCACTGTGCCAATTTTCATAAGTTTCCCGCAAACGGTTCTATAGGCTGCCATAGACGCCCAGTCGGAAAAAGAAAAAAAAGAAGAAGAAATATAGCTGCAAGCAGCCATTACGGGGCCAAGCGCAAAAGCAGACGACGAGATATGCCTACATGGCTGAAAGTGTGAGACAAACTGCAGCAAGGAGCAATTAAAGACATTTGAAGATGAATTTTGGCAAAATGGTTGAAAAATCACATACATTAACTAAAAATATGATTATCACTTTCGACCAATAGGTGGCGCAGTTACGAAACTGATGTGATGTGGTCAGAGTGAAGTGACAATGACACATACAAAGTTTGGTGTCAATATGTCAAGGCATTGCAGATATAAAGCCTGAATAGTCATTTTGGCATCATGCCTCAACTTTGCCACTGCGGTATACAAAAACGGTTTCATCTATCGACACGAAATCCATAACTTTTACTCGGCACGGTCTGGAGATGACACGATCCGATTTTGGTGAAAATCGGACGTTTGGTCTAGGAGGAGTTCGAAAAAGTAGGTTTTAAAAGAAAATAAAGATGGCGGACAGGAAGTTTGGCTGACTATGGCAAAATTGGTATCTATGTTTTCAGCATAACCCAAGGAATCTATTGAGATCAGTGTCATTACTATAGGCAAATTTATTCAAAAGTTATTAGCATTTTTGGAAATTTCATTATAACTTTTGACCAAAAGGTGGCGCTGTCTCATACATTTTTGAGTACCTTTAGGGCGTTGTACTGATGACCCATACTGAGTTTCGTAACGATACGTTCATGCGTTCATAAAATACAGCATTTTAGCACATAATTCAAAATGGCCGACAGCCAAAATGGCCAATATGGGAAAATTGGATATCAGTCGACTCAGCACGATGCCCTGAATCTAACGAGACCACTTTTGTGATTTTTGGACAAACCGTTCAGAAGTTATAAGCAAAAATATAAATTCTTCATATCTCCGGACCAGTAGGTGGCGCTGCGCCGAAACGCAGCATGTAGCCCCAGGTCATGCTTGTGATGACATGTACCAAATTTGGTCTGAATCCGATAAAGCGTTGTGGAGATACGGCCTTACGTCTGTTTTTGCAAGCGCTACGTAAAATTTATTTGCGCGGTATTCGAGAACGGTAATTCGAATCAACTTGAATTCCATAACTTTTTGTCGTCATGGTCTGGAGTTGATCTGGTTCAATTTTCGTGAAATTCGGAGCAACGGCCTAGGAGGAGTTCGAAAAAGTAGGTTTTTTGGAAAATTCAAAATGGCGGGAAAACTATTATGACGGAAAATGACGTCATAGGGTGCAGTCGAATCGTCATGAGCTCAGGAATCAGAGGAAAAAAGAATTTTGTTTCTAGCCCTTGTGGTTCAAAAGTTATTAGCATAAACATGAGTGAAACTTTGGACAGCTGGTGGCGCTAGAGGGAATGAGTTGGAGACTCCAAATTTGCTATGGTGATAGTTCAGGCTGTCCTCTATCACTGTGCCAATTTGTATAAGTTTCCCGCAAACGGTTCTATAGGCTGCCATAGACGCCCAGTCGGAAGAAAAAAAAGAAAAAAAAGAAAAAGAAGAAGAATAAGAACGGGAACAGATACAATAGGTGCCCGCACCTTCAGTGCTTGGCCCCTAAATATAGCTGCAAGCAGCAATCACCGGGGCCAAGCGCAAGCAAGACGACAAGACATGCCAAAGTGGCTGGGAGTGTGAGACCCACTGCAGCAAAGAGCAATTAAAGACATTTGAAGATGAATTTTGGCAAAATGGTTGAAAAATCACATACAATAACTAAAAATATGATTATCACTTTCGACCAATAGGTGGCGCAGTTACGAAACTGATGTGATGTGGTCAGAGTGAAGTGACAATGACACATACAAAGTTTGGTGTCAATATGTCAAGGCATTGCAGATATAAAGCCTGAATAGTCATTTTGGCATCATGCCTCAACTTTGCCACTGCGGTATACGAAAACGGTTTTGTCTATCGACACGAAATCCATAACTTTTACTCGGCACGGTCTGGAGATGACACGATCCGATTTTGGTGAAAATCGGACGTTCGGTCTAGGAGGAGTTCGAAAAAGTAGGTTTTAAAAGAAAATAAAGATGGCGGACAGGAAGTTTGGCTGACTATGGCAAAATTGGTATCTATGTTTTCAGCATAACCCAAGGAATCTATTGAGATCAGTGTCATTACTATAGGCAAATTTATTCAAAAGTTATTAGCATTTTTGGAAATTTCATTATAACTTTTGACCAAAAGGTGGCGCTGTCTCATAATCTTTTGAGTACCTTTAGGGCTTTGTACTGATGACCCATACTGAGTTTCGTAACGATACGTTCATGCGTTCATAAAATACAGCATTTTAGCACATAATTCAAAATGGCCGACAGCCAAAATGGCCGATATGGAAAAATTGGATATCAGTCAACTCAACATGACGCCCTGAATCTATCGAGACCACTTTTGTGATTTTTGGACAAACCGTTCAGAAGTTATAAGCAAAAATAGCCTTTTTTCATATCTCCAGACCAGTAGGTGGCGCTGCGCCGAAACGCAGCATGTAGCCTCACGTCATGCTTGTGATGACATGTAGGAAGTTTGGTTTGAATACGATTAAGCGATGCGGAGATACAGCCTTATGTCTGTTTTCGCAAGCGCTACGTAAAATTTGTTTGCGCGTTTATCGAAAACGGTTTGACGAATCAACTTGAATTCCATAACTTTTTGTCCCCACAGCCTGAAGATGATATGGTGCAATTTTGGTGCAAATCGGACAAACCGTCTAGGACGAGTTCGCAAAAGAAGGTTTTTTGGACAATTCAAAATGGCGGCCATATTTTTATGACGGAAAATGACGTCATAGGGTCCAGTCGAATCGTCGTGAGCTCAGGAATCAGAGGAAAAAAGAATTTTGTTGATAGGCCTTACGGTTTAAAAGTTATTAGCATAATATAAGTGAAACTTTGGACAGGTGGTGGCGCTAGAGGGAATGAGTTAGAGACACCAAAATTGGTGCAATTACTGTTGGGAATGTCCTCTATCAGAATGTCAAACCGGAACAACTTTCCCGCATACGCTTCTATGGGCTGCCATAGACGCCCAGTCGGAAGAAGCAGAATAATAATAATAATAAATATAGCTGCAAGCAGCAATCACCGGGGCCAAGCGCAAGCAAGACGACAAGACATGCCAAAGTGGCTGGGAGTGTGTGCAGCAAGGATCAATTGAAGACATTTAAAGATGAATTTTGGCAAAATGGTTGAAAAATCACATACAATAACTAAAAATATGATTATCACCTTCGACCAATAGGTGGCGCAGTTACGAAACTGATGTGATGTGGTCAGAGTGAAGTGACAATGACACATACAAAGTTTGGTGTCAATATGTCGAGGCATTGCATATATAAAGCCTGAATAGTCATTTTGGCATCATGCCTCAATTTTGCCACTGCGGTATACAAAAACGGTTTCGTCTATCGACACGAAATCCATAACTTTTACTCGGCACCGTCTGGAGATGACACGATCCGATTTTGGTGAAAATCGGACGTTCGGTCTAGGAGGAGTTCGAAAAAGTAGGTTTTAAAAGAAAATAAAGATGGCGGACAGGAAGTTTGACTGACTACACCAAAATTGGTATCTATGTTTTCAGCATAACCCAAGGAATCTATTGAGATCACTGTCATTACTATAGGCAAATTTATTCAAAAGTTATTAGCATTTTTGGAAATTTCATTATAACTTTTGACCAAAAGGTGGCGCTGTCTCATAATCTTTTGAGTACCTTTAGGGCGTTGTACTGATGACCCATACTGAGTTTCGTAACGATACGTTCATGCATTCATAAAATACAGCATTTTAGCACATAATTCAAAATGGCCGACAGCCAAAATGGCCGATATGGACAAATTGGATATCAGTCAACTCAAAATGACGCCCTGAATCTATCGAGACCACTTTTATGATTTTTGGACAAACCGTTCAGAAGTTATAAGCAAAAATAGCCTTTTTTCATATCTCCGGACCAGTAGGTGGCGCTGCGCCGAAACGGAGCATGTAGCCTCAGGTCACGCTTGTGATGACATGTAGGAAGTTTGGTTTGAATACGATTAAGCGTTGCGGAGATACAGCCTTACGTCTGTTTTCGCAAGCGCTACGTAAAATTTGTTTGTGGGTTTTTTCGAAAATTGCTAAGCGAATCAACTTGAATTCCATAACTTTTTGTCGGCATGGTCTGTAGATGATCTGATTAAATTTTCATGGAAATTGGAGCAACGGCCTAGGAGGAGTTCGAAAAAGTAGCTTTTTCGGAAAATTCAAAATGGCGGAAAACTTTTCATGGCGCAAAATGACGTCATTGGGTGCAATCGAATCGTCACGAGGTCAGGAATCAGAGGAAAAAATAATTTTGTTTCTAGCCCTTGTGGTTCAAAAGTTATTAGAATAAACATGAGTGAAACTTTGGACAGTTGGTGGCGCTAGAGGGAATGACTTAGACACACCAAAATTGGTGTATTTAATGTTGGGACTGTCCTCTATCCGAATGTCAAACCATTACAACTTTCCCGCGATCGGTTCTATGGGCTGCCATAGACTCCCAGAGCGGAAGAAGAAGAAGAATTATTTTTGGTACGGGAACAGATACAATAGGTGCCCGCACCTTCAGTGCTTGGCCCCTAATAATAAGGGAACCTTTTTGCCATTTATAGCGCCACCTATGGTCCGATCTGCATGAAACTCGGCACGCTTGTTCACCATGTCATGACACATATGCTCAGCGATTTTCGTGATGTTCTGAGTTTTTGTTTAGGATTTATAGGCTTTTGACTGTATTTTGCCCCGCCCATTTTCCAAATGACCCTGTTATAGCCAACCAAATGCAAAAATTCTACTTTTTTTCAAAAACTATTGATCGAGAGAGTCCAGAGAAATGTCCTAGACTGGTTTGGCTCCGGTCGGGCGAAAAACCAGGGACTAGTTCGCAAAAGTAGGTTTTGGACAAAATTCGACATAGCAGAATTTTTTTCTGGCCTAAATCGAAATCGGAGATGGCCATTTTGTCCGCCTTGAGCCAAGGATTCCAACGATTTGGGGCACTTGATCCTGGGACAAACGGTCTAAGAGCTATGATCAATTTTGAACTTTTGGTTGCTGTAGCGCCACCTATGGGCCATTCGGGGTCATACTCTGATAGGTTGTCCCCAAATTGAGGCCTACCATCTGGCCAGGTTTCACGTCTCTAGGCCTTACGGTTTGGCCTGCACGATGCGTTTTACGAATCCTTAATTACAATAGGGTTTCAGCATTTCATGCTTGAACCCCTAATAAGATTGAAGGCTTTTTGCCAGTTACAGCGCCACCTATGGTCCGATCTCCATGAAACTCTGCATGCTTCCTCACCATGTTCTGACACATATGCTCATCAATTTTGGTGAAGTTCTGAATTTTCATATGGGATTTATAGGCTTTTTAGTGTATTTTGCCACGCCCCTTTTCTAAATGACCCTGTTACAGCCACCCAAATGCAAAAGTTCAACTTTTTTTTCGATATTTATTGATCTAGAGAGTCCAGAGAAATGTCCTAGACTGGTTTGGTTCCGATCTGGTGAAAAACCTAGGACTAGTTTGCAAAAGTAGGTTTCGGACAAAATTCGACATAGCAGAAAATTTTTCTGGCCTAAATCGAAATTGGAGATAGCCATTTTGTCCGCCTTGAGCCAGGGATCACAGTGGTGTGAGACACTTGAGTCTAGGACAAACGGACTCTAGGAGTTATGGGCGATGTAGTACTTTTGCACTAAATCTGTAGCTGTAGCACAACGTAAAATTTGTTTGCGCGGTATTTGAGAACGGTTTGACGAATCAACACGAATTCCATAACTTTTTGTCGGTACAGTGTGGAGATGATACGATTCGATTTTGGTGAAAATCGGACAAACGGTCTAGGAGGAGTTCGACAAAGTAGGTTTTGACTGAAAATCAAGATGGCGGACAGGAAGTTCGGCCAAATATGGCAAACTTGGTATCTATGTTCTCAGCGTGACCCAGCGAATCTATTGAGACCAGTGGCATTTCAATAGGCAGATGTCTTCAAAGGTTATTAGCCTTTTTGGAAATGTTGTTATAACTTTTGACCACAAGGTGGCGCTGTTTCGAAACTTCTCACGCTCCTTCAGGGCATCGTGCTGATGACCCATACCATGTTTCGTAACAATCCATTCATGCGTTCTTAAAATACAGCATTTTAGCACAAAATTCAAAATGGCCGACAGCCAAAATGGCCGACATGGTAAAATTGGATATCAGTCGACTCAGCATGTTGGCCTGAATCTAACGAGACCAATTTGATGATTTTTGGACAAACCGTTCAGAAGTTATAAGCAAAAATAGCCTTTTTTCATATCTCCGGACCAGTAGGTGGCGCTGCGCCGAAACGGAGCATGTAGCCTCAGGTCACGCTTGTGATGACATGTAGGAAGTTTGGTTTGAATACGATTAAGCGTTGCGGAGATACAGCCTTACGTCTGTTTTCGCAAGCGCTACGTAAAATTTGTTTGTGGGTTTTTTCGAAAATTGCTAAGCGAATCAACTTGAATTCCATAACTTTTTGTCGGCATGGTCTGTAGATGATCTGATTCAATTTTCATGGAAATTGGAGCAACGGCCTAGGAGGAGTTCGAAAAAGTAGCTTTTTCGGAAAATTCAAAATGGCGGAAAACTTTTCATGGCGCAAAATGACGTCATTGGGTGCAATCGAATCGTCACGAGGTCAGGAATCAGAGGAAAAAATAATTTTGTTTCTAGCCCTTGTGGTTCAAAAGTTATTAGAATAAACATGAGTGAAACTTTGGACAGTTGGTGGCGCTAGAGGGAATGACTTAGACACACCAAAATTGGTGTATTTAATGTTGGGACTGTCCTCTATCCGAATGTCAAACCATTACAACTTTCCCGCGATCGGTTCTATGGGCTGCCATAGACTCCCAGAGCGGAAGAAGAAGAAGAATTATTTTTGGTACGGGAACAGATACAATAGGTGCCCGCACCTTCAGTGCTTGGCCCCTAAATATAGCTGCAAGCAGC
Source organism: Phoxinus phoxinus (assembly GCF_949152265.1). Classification (NCBI taxonomy): domain Eukaryota; kingdom Metazoa; phylum Chordata; class Actinopteri; order Cypriniformes; family Leuciscidae; genus Phoxinus; species Phoxinus phoxinus. Next base: position 6,655,985 of record NC_136890.1, on the reverse strand, counting down.
AATCACCGGGGCCAAGCGCAAGCAAGACGACAAGACATGCCAAAGTGGCTGGGAGTGTGAGACCCACTGCAGCAAGGAGCAATTGAAGACATTTAAAGATGAATTTTGGCACAATGGTTGATACATTAACTAAAAATATGATTATCACTTTCGACCAATAGGTGGCGCAGTTACGAAACTGATGTGATAATGTCAGAGTGAAGTGACAATGACACATACAAAGTTTGGTGTCAATCTGTCAAGGCATTGCAGATATAAAGCCTGAATAGTCATTTTGGCATCATGCCTCAACTTTGCCACTGCGGTATACAAAAACGGTTTTGTCTATCGACACGAAATCCATAACTTTTACTCGGCACGGTCTGGAGATGACACGATCCGATTTTGGTGAAAATCCGACGTTCGGTCTAGGAGGAGTTCGAAAAAGTAGGTTTTAAAAGAAAATAAAGATGGCGGACAGGAAGTTTGGCTGACTATGGCAAAATTGGTATCTATGATTTCAGCATAACCCAAGGAATCTATTGAGATCAGTGTCATTACTATAGGCAAATTTATTCAAAAGTTATTAGCATTTTTGGAAATTTCATTATAACTTTTGACCAAAAGGTGGCGCTGTCTCATAATCTTTTGAGTACCTTTAGGGCTTTGTACTGATGACCCATACTGAGTTTCGTAACGATACGTTCATGCGTTCATAAAATACAGCATTTTAGCACATAATTCAAAATGGCCGACAGCCAAAATGGCCGATATGGAAAAATTGGATATCAGTCAACTCAACATGACGCCCTGAATCTAACGAGACCACTTTTGTGATTTTTGGACAAACCGTTCAGAAGTTATAAGCAAAAATAGCCTTTTTTCATATCTCCAGACCAGTAGGTGGCGCTGCGCCGAAACGCAGCATGTAGCCTCAGGTCATGCTTGTGATGACATGTAGGAAGTTTGGTTTGAATACGATTAAGCGATGCGGAGATACAGCCTTATGTCTGTTTTCGCAAGCGCTACGTAAAATTTGTTTGCGCGTTTATCGAAAACGGTTTGACGAATCAACTTGAATTCCATAACTTTTTGTCCCCACAGCCTGAAGATGATCTGGTGCAATTTTGGTGCAAATCGGACAAACCGTCTAGGACGAGTTCGCAAAAGAAGGTTTTTTGGACAATTCAAAATGGCGGCCATATTTTTATGACGGAAAATGACGTCATAGGGTCCAGTCGAATCGTCGTGAGCTCAGGAATCAGAGGAAAAAAGAATTTTGTTGATAGGCCTTACGGTTTAAAAGTTATTAGCATAATATAAGTGAAACTTTGGACAGGTGGTGGCGCTAGAGGGAATGAGTTAGAGACACCAAAATTGGTGCAATTACTGTTGGGAATGTCCTCTATCAGAATGTCAAACCGGAACAACTTTCCCGCATACGCTTCTATGGGCTGCCATAGACGCCCAGTCGGAAGAAGCAGAATAATAATAAATATAGCTGCAAGCAGCAATCACCGGGGCCAAGCGCAAGCAAGACGACAAGACATGCCAAAGTGGCTGGGAGTGTGAGACCAACTGCAGCTAGGAGCAATTGAAGACATTTAAAGAAGAATTTTGGCAAAATGGTTGAAAAATCACATACATTAACTAAAAATATGATTATCACTTTCGACCAATAGGTGGCGCAGTTATGAAACTGATGTGATGTGGTCAGAGTGAAGTGACAATGACACATACAAAGTTTGGTGTCAATATGTCAAGGCATTGCAGATATAAAGCCTGAATAGTCATTTTGGCATCATGCCTCAACTTTGCCACCGCGGTATACGAAAACGGTTTCGTCTATCGACACGAAATCCATAACTTTTACTCGGCACGGTCTGGAGATGACACGATCCAATTTTGGTGAAAATCGGAAGTTCGGTCTAGGAGGAGTTCGAAAAAGTAGGTTTTAAAAGAAAATAAAGATGGCGGACAGGAAGTTTGACTGACTATGGCAAAATTGGTATCTATGTTTTCAGCATAACCCAAGGAATCTATTGAGATCAGTGTCATTACTATAGGCAAATTTATTCAAAAGTTATTAGCATTTTTGGAAATTTCATTATAACTTTTGACCAAAAGGTGGCGCTGTCTCATAATCTTTTGAGTACCTTTAGGGCTTTGTACTGATGACCCATACTGAGTTTCGTAACGATACGTTCATGCGTTCATAAAATACAGCATTTTAGCACATAATTCAAAATGGCCGACAGCCAAAATGGCCGATATGGAAAAATTGGATATCAGTCAACTCAACATGACGCCCTGAATCTATCGAGACCACTTTTGTGATTTTTGGACAAACCGTTCAGAAGTTATAAGCAAAAATAGCCTTTTTTCATATCTCCAGACCAGTAGGTGGCGCTGCGCCGAAACGCAGCATGTAGCCTCAGGTCATGCTTGTGATGACATGTAGGAAGTTTGGTTTGAATACGATTAAGCGATGCGGAGATACAGCCTTATGTCTGTTTTCGCAAGCGCTACGTAAAATTTGTTTGCGCGTTTATCGAAAACGGTTTGACGAATCAACTTGAATTCCATAACTTTTTGTCCCCACAGCCTGAAGATGATATGGTGCAATTTTGGTGCAAATCGGACAAACCGTCTAGGACGAGTTCGCAAAAGAAGGTTTTTTGGACAATTCAAAATGGCGGCCATATTTTTATGACGGAAAATGACGTCATAGGGTCCAGTCGAATCGTCGTGAGCTCAGGAATCAGAGGAAAAAAGAATTTTGTTGATAGGCCTTACGGTTTAAAAGTTATTAGCATAATATAAGTGAAACTTTGGACAGGTGGTGGCGCTAGAGGGAATGAGTTAGAGACACCAAAATTGGTGCAATTACTGTTGGGAATGTCCTCTATCAGAATGTCAAACCGGAACAACTTTCCCGCATACGCTTCTATGGGCTGCCATAGACGCCCAGTCGGAAGAAGCAGAATAATAATAATAATAAATATAGCTGCAAGCAGCAATCACCGGGGCCAAGCGCAAGCAAGACGACAAGACATGCCAAAGTGGCTGGAAGTGAGAGACCAACTGCAGCAAGGAGCAATTGAAGACATTTAAAGATGAATTTTGGCAAAATGGTTGAAAAATCACATACATTAACTAAAAATATGATTATCACTTTCGACCAATAGGTGGCGCAGTTACGAAACTGATGTGATGTGGTCAGAGTGAAGTGACAATGACACTTACAAAGTTTGGTGTCAATATGTCAAGGCATTGCAGATATAAAGCCTGAATAGTCATTTTGGCATCATGCCTCAACTTTGCCACTGCGGTATACGAAAACGGTTTCGTCTATTGACACGAAATCCATAACTTTTACTCTGCACGGTCTGGAGATGACACGATCCGATTTTGGTGAAAATCGGACCTTCGGTCTAGGAGGAGTTCGAAAAAGTAGGTTTTAAAAGAAAATAAAGATGGCGGACAGGAAGTTTGGCTGACTATGGCAAAATTGGTATCTATGTTTTCAGCATAACCCAAGGAATCTATTGAGATCAGTGTCATTACTATAGGCAAATTTATTCAAAAGTTATTAGCATTTTTGGAAATTTCATTATAACTTTTGACCAAAAGGTGGCGCTGTCTCATAAATTTTTGAGTACCTTTAGGGCGTTGTACTGATGACCCATACTGAGTTTCGTAACGATACGTTCATGCGTTCATAAAATACAGCATTTTAGCACATAATTCAAAATGGCCGACAGCCAAAATGGCCGATATGGGAAAATTGGATATCAGTCAACTCAGCACGACACCCTGAATCTAACGAGACCACTTTTGTGATTTTTGGACAAACCGTTCAGAAGTTATAAGCAAAAACATAAATTCTTCATATCTCCGGACCAGTAGGTGGCGCTGTGCCGAAACGCAGCATGTAGCCTCAAGTCATGCTTGTGATGACATGTACCAAATTTGGTCTGAATCCGATAAAGCGTTGTGGAGATACGGCCTTACGTCTGTTTTCGCAAGCGCTACGTAAAATTTATTTGCGCGGTATTCGAGAACGGTAATTCGAATCAACTTGAATTCCATAACTTTTGGTCGTCAAGGTCTGGAGATGATCTGGTTCATTTTTCGTGAAATTCGGAGCAACGGCCTAGGAGGAGTTCGAAAAAGTAGGTTTTTCGGAAAATTCAAAATGGCGGGAAAACTATTATGACGGAAAATGACGTCATAGGGTGCAGTCGAATCGTCATGAGCTCAGGAATCAGAGGAAAAAAGAATTTTGTTTCTAGCCCTTGTGGTTCAAAAGTTATTAGCATAAACATGAGTGAAACTTTGGACAGCTGGTGGCGCTAGAGGGAATGAGTTGGAGACTCCAAATTTGCTATGGTGATAGTTCAGGCTGTCCTCTATCACTGTGCCAATTTGTATAAGTTTCCCGCAAACGGTTCTATAGGCTGCCATAGACGCCCAGTCGGAAGAAAAAAAAGAAAAAAAAGAAAAAGAAGAAGAATAAGAACGGGAACAGATACAATAGGTGCCCGCACCTTCAGTGCTTGGCCCCTAATAAGAACCGGAACGAAAACAATAGGTGCCTCCGCACTTTCAGTGCTTGGCCCCTAAATATAGCTGCAAGCAGCAATCACCGGGGCCAAGCGCAAGCAAGACGACAAGACATGCCAAAGTGGCTGGGAGTGTGAGACCCACTGCAGCAAGGAGCAATTAAAGACATTTGAAGATGAATTTTGGCAAAATGGTTGAAAAATCACATACAATAACTAAAAATATGATTATCACTTTCGACCAATAGGTGGCGCAGTTACGAAACTGATGTGATGTGGTCAGAGTGAAGTGACAATGACACATACAAAGTTTGGTGTCAATATGTCAAGGCATTGCAGATATAAAGCCTGAATAGTCATTTTGGCATCATGCCTCAACTTTGCCACTGCGGTATACGAAAACGGTTTTGTCTATCAACACGAAATCCATAACTTTTACTCGGCACAGTCTGGAGATGACACGATCCGATTTTGGTGAAAATCGGACGTTCGGTCTAGGAGGAGTTCGAAAAAGTAGGTTTTAAAAGAAAATAAAGATGGCGGACAGGAACTTTGATTGACTATGGCAAAATTGGTATCTATGTTTTCAGCATAACCCAAGGAATCTATTGAGATCAGTGTCATTACTATAGGCAAATTTATTCAAAAGTTATTAGCATTTTTGGAAATTTCATTATAACTTTTGACCAAAAGGTGGCGCTGTCTCATAAATTTTTGAGTACTTTTAGGGCGTTGTACTGATGACCCATACTGAGTTTCGTAACGATACGTTCATGCGTTCATAAAATACAGCATTTTAGCACATAATTCAAAATGGCCGACAGCCAAAATGGCCGATATGGGAAAATTGGATATCAGTCGACTCAGCACGATGCCCTGAATCTAACGAGACCACTTTTGTGATTTTTGGACAAACCGTTCAGAAGTTATAAGCAAAAATATAAATTCTTCATATCTCCGGACCAGTAGGTGGCGCTGCGCCGAAACGCAGCATGTAGCCTCAGGTCATGCTTGTGATGACATGTACCAAATTTGGTCTGAATCCGATAAAGCGTTGTGGAGATACGGCCTTACGTCTGTTTTCGCAAGCGCTACGTAAAATTTATTTGCGCGATATTCGAGAACGGTAATTCAAATCAACTTGAATTCCATAACTTTTGGTCGGCATGGTCTGGAGATGATCTGGTTCATTTTTCGTGAAATTCGGAGCAACGGCCTAGGAGGAGTTCGAAAAAGTAGGTTTTTCGGAAAATTCAAAATGGCGGGAAAACTATTATGACGGAAAATGACGTCATAGGGTGCAGTCGAATTGTCTTGAGCTCAGGAATCAGAGGAAAAAAGAATTTTGTTTCTAGCCCTTGTGGTTCAAAAGTTATTAGCATAAACATGAGTGAAACTTTGGACAGCTGGTGGCGCTAGAGGGAATGAGTTGAAGACCCCAAATTTGCTATGGTGATAGTTCAGGCTGTCCTCTATCACTGTGCCAATTTGTATAAGTTTCCCGCAAACGGTTCTATAGGCTGCCATAGACGCCCAGTCGGAAGAAAAAGAAAAAGAAGAATAAGAACGGGAACAGATACAATAGGTGCCCGCACCTTCAGTGCTTGGCCCCTAAATAGCTGCAAGCAGCAATCACCGGGGCCAAGCGCAAGCAAGACGACAAGACATGCCAAAGTGGCTGGAAGTGAGAGACCAACTGCAGCAAGGAGCAATTGAAGACATTTAAAGATGAATTTTGGCAAAATGGTTGAAAAATCACATACAATAACTAAAAATATGATTATCACTTTCGACCAATAGGTGGCGCAGTTACGAAACTAATGTGATGTGGTCAGAGTGAAGTGACAATGACACATACAAAGTTTTGTGTCAATATGTCAAGGCATTGCATATATTAAAGCCTGAATAGTCATTTTGGCATCATGCCTCAACTTTGCCACTGCGGTATATGAAAACGGTTTCGTCTATCGACACGAAATCCATAACTTTTACTCGGCATGGTTTGGAGATGACACGATCCGATTTTGGTGAAAATCGGACGTTTGGTCTAGGAGGAGTTCGAAAAAGTAGGTTTTAAAAGAAAATAAATATGGCGGACAGGAAGTTTGGCTGACTATGGCAAAATTGGTATCTATGTTTTCAGCATAACCCAAGGAATCTATTGAGATCAGTGTCATTACTATAGGCAAATTTATTCAAAAGTTATTAGCATTTTTGGAAATTTCATTATAACTTTTGACCAAAAGGTGGCGCTGTCTCATAAATTTTTGAGTACCTTTAGGGCGTTGTACTGATGACCCATACTGAGTTTCGTAACGATACGTTCATGCGTTCATAAAATACAGCATTTTAGCACATAATTCAAAATGGCCGACAGCCAAAATGGCCGATATGGGAAAATTGGATATCAGTCAACTCAGCATGACGCCCTGAATCTAACGAGACCACTTTTATGATTTTTGGACAAACCGTTCAGAAGTTATAAGCAAAAACATAAATTCTTCATATCTCCGGACCAGTAGGTGGCGCTGTGCCGAAACGCAGCATGTAGCCTCAAGTCATGCTTGTGATGACATGTACCAAATTTGGTCTGAATCCGATAAAGCGTTGTGGAGATACGGCCTTACGTCTGTTTTTGCAAGCGCTACGTAAAATGTATTTGCACGGTATTCGAGAACGATTATTCGAATCAACTTGAATTCCATAACTTTTTGTCGGCAAGGTCTGGAGATGATCTGGTTAATTTTTCGTGAAATTCGGAGCAACGGCCTAGGAGGAGTTCGAAAAAGTAGGTTTTTCAAAAAATTCAAAATGGCGGGAAAACTATTATGACGGAAAATGACGTCATAGGGTGCAGTCGAATCGTCATGAGCTCAGGAATCAGAGGAAAAAAGAATTTTGTTTCTAGCCCTTGTGGTTCAAAAGTTATTAGCATAAACATGAGTGAAACTTTGGACAGCTGGTGGCGCTAGAGGGAATGAGTTGGAGACTCCAAATTTGCTATGGTGATAGTTCAGGCTGTCCTCTATCACTGTGCCAATTTGTATAAGTTTCCCGCAAACGGTTCTATAGGCTGCCATAGACGCCCAGTCGGAAGAAAAAAAAGAAAAAAAAGAAAAAGAAGAAGAATAAGAACGGGAACAGATACAATAGGTGCCCGCACCTTCAGTGCTTGGCCCCTAAATATAGCTGCAAGCAGCCATTACGGGGCCAAGCGCAAAAGCAGACGACGAGATATGCCTACATGGCTGAAAGTGTGAGACAAACTGCAGCAAGGAGCAATTAAAGACATTTGAAGATGAATTTTGGCAAAATGGTTGTAAAATCACATACAATAACTAAAAATATGATTATCACTTTCGACCAGTAGGTGGCGCAGTTACGAAACTGATGTGATGTGGTCAGAGTGAAGTGACAATGACACATACAAAGTTTGGTGTCAATATGTCAAGGCATTGCAGATATAAAGCCTGAATAGTCATTTTGGCATCATGCCTCAACTTTGCCACTGCGGTATACGAAAACAGTTTTGTCTATCGACACGAAATCCATAACTTTTACTCGGCACAGTCTGGAGATGACACGATCCGATTTTGGTGAAAATCGGACGTTCGGTCTAGGAGGAGTTCGAAAAAGTAGGTTTTAAAAGAAAATAAAGATGGCGGACAGGAACTTTGATTGACTATGGCAAAATTGGTATCTATGTTTTCAGCATAACCCAAGGAATCTATTGAGATCAGTGTCATTACTATAGGCAAATTTATTCCAAAGTTATTAGCATTTTTGGAAATTTCATTATAACTTTTGACCAAAAGGTGGCGGTGTCTCATAAATTTTTGAGTACCTTTAGGGCGTTGTACTGATGACCCATACTGAGTTTCGTAACGATACGTTCATGCGTTCATAAAATACAGCATTTTAGCACATAATTCAAAATGGCCGACAGCCAAAATGACCGATATGGTAAAATTGGATATCAGTCAACTCAGCACGACGCCCTGAATCTAACGAGACCACTTTTGTGATTTTTGGACAAACCGTTCAGAAGTTATAAGCAAAAACATAAATTCTTCATATCTCCGGACCAGTAGGTGGCGCTGTGCCGAAACGCAGCATGTAGCCTCAAGTCATGCTTGTGATGACATGTACCAAATTTGGTCTGAATCCGATAAAGCGTTGTGGAGATACGGCCTTACGTCTGTTTTCGCAAGCGCTACGTAAAATTTATTTGCGCGGTATTCGAGAACGGTAATTCGAATCAACTTGAATTCCATAACTTTTGGTCGTCAAGGTCTGGAGATGATCTGGTTCATTTTTCGTGAAATTCGGAGCAACGGCCTAGGAGGAGTTCGAAAAAGTAGGTTTTTCGGAAAATTCAAAATGGCGGGAAAACTATTATGACGGAAAATGACGTCATAGGGTGCAGTCGAATCGTCATGAGCTCAGGAATCAGAGGAAAAAAGAATTTTGTTTCTAGCCCTTGTGGTTCAAAAGTTATTAGCATAAACATGAGTAAAACTTTGGACAGCTGGTGGCGCTAGAGGGAATGAGTTGGAGACTCCAAATTTGCTATGGTGATAGTTCAGGCTGTCCTCTATCACTGTGCCAATTTGTATAAGTTTCCCGCAAACGGTTCTATAGGCTGCCATAGACGCCCAGTCGGAAGAAAAAAAAGAAAAAAAAGAAAAAGAAGAAGAATAAGAACGGGAACAGATACAATAGGTGCCCGCACCTTCAGTGCTTGGCCCCTAAATATAGCTGCAAGCAGCCATTACGGGGCCAAGCGCAAAAGCAGACGACGAGATATGCCTACATGGCTGAAAGTGTGAGACAAACTGCAGCAAGGAGCAATTAAAGACATTTGAAGATGAATTTTGGCAAAATGGTTGAAAATCACATACAATAACTAAAAATATGATTATCACTTTCGACCAATAGGTGGCGCAATTACGAAACTAATGTGATGTGGTCAGAGTGAAGTGACAATGACACTTACAAAGTTTGGTGTCAATATGTCAAGGCATTGCAGATATAAAGCCTGAATAGTCATTTTGGCATCATGCCTCAACTTTGCCACTGCGGTATACAAAAACGGTTTCGTCTATCGACACGAAATCCATAACTTTTACTCGGCACGGTCTGGAGATGACACGATCCGATTTTGGTGAAAATCGGACGTTCGGTCTAGGAGGAGTTCGAAAAAGTAGGTTTTAAAAGAAAATAAAGATGGCGGACAGGAAGTTTGGCTGACTATGGCAAAATTGGTATCTATGTTTTCAGCATAACCCAAGGAATCTATTGAGATCAGTGTCATTACTATAGGCAAATTTATTCAAAAGTTATTAGCATTTTTGGAAATTTCATTATAACTTTTGACCAAAAGGTGGCGCTGTCTCATAAATTTTTGAGTACTTTTAGGGCGTTGTACTGATGACCCATACTGAGTTTCGTAACGATACGTTCATGCGTTCATAAAATACAGCATTTTAGCACATAATTCAAAATGGCCGACAGCCAAAATGGCCGATATGGGAAAATTGGATATCAGTCAACTCAGCACGACGCCCTGAATCTAACGAGACCATTTTTGTGATTTTTGGACAAACCGTTCAGAAGTTATAAGCAAAAAAATAAATTCTTCATATCTCTGGACCAGTAGGTGGCGCTGCGCCGAAACGCAGCATGTAGCCTCAGGTCATGCTTGTGATGACATGTACCAAATTTGGTCTGAATCCGATAAAGCGTTGTGGAGATACGGCCTTACGTCTGTTTTCGCAAGCGCTACGTAAAATTTATTTGCGCGGTATTCGAGAACGGTAATTCGAATCAACTTGAATTCCATAACTTTTGGTCGTCAAGGTCTGGAGATGATCTGGTTCATTTTTCGTGAAATTCGGAGCAACGGCCTAGGAGGAGTTCGAAAAAGTAGTTTTTTCGGAAAATTCAAAATGGCGGGAAAACTATTATGACGGAAAATGACGTCATAGGGTGCAGTCGAATCGTCATGAGCTCAGGAATCAGAGGAAAAAAGAATTTTGTTTCTAGCCCTTGTGGTTCAAAAGTTATTAGCATAAACATGAGTGAAACTTTGGACAGCTGGTGGCGCTAGAGGGAATGAGTTGGAGACTCCAAATTTGCTATGGTGATAGTTCAGGCTGTCTTCTATCACTGTGCCAATTTGTATAAGTTTCCCGCAAACGGTTCTATAGGCTGCCATAGACGCCCAGTCGGAAGAAAAAGAAGAAAAAGAAGAATAAGAACGGGAACAGATACAATAGGTGCCCGCACCTTCAGTGCTTGGCCCCTAAAAAGAAGAATAAGAACGGGAACAGATACAATAGGTGCCCGCACCTTCAGTGCTTGGCCCCTAAAAAGAAGAATAAGAACGGGAACAGATACAATAGGTGCCCGCACCTTCAGTGCTTGGCCCCTAATAAGAACGGGAACAGATACAATAGGTGCCCGCACCTTCAGTGCTTGGCCCCTAATAATAATAAGAACGCCAACAAAAACAATAGGTGCCTCCGCACTTTCAGTGCTTGGCCCCTAATAATAAGAACGCCAACAAAAACAATAGGTGCCTCCGCACTTTCAGTGCTTGGCCCCTAAATATAGCTGCAAGCAGCCATTACGGGGCCAAGCGCAAAAGCAGACGACGAGATATGCCTACATGGCTGAAAGTGTGAGACAAACTGCAGCAAGGAGCAATTAAAGACATTTGAAGATGAATTTTGGCAAAATGGTTGAAAAATCACATACAATAACTAAAAATATGATTATCACTTTCGACCAATAGGTGGCGCAGTTACGAAACTGATGTGATGTGGTCAGAGTGAAGTGACAATGACACATACAAAGTTTGGTGTCAATATGTCAAGGCATTGCAGATATAAAGCCTGAATAGTCATTTTGGCATCATGCCTCAACTTTGCCACTGCGGTATATGAAAACGGTTTTGTCTATCGACACGAAATCCATAACTTTTACTCGGCACAGTCTGGAGATGACACGATCCGATTTTGGTGAAAATCGGACGTTCGGTCTAGGAGGAGTTCGAAAAAGTAGGTTTTAAAAGAAAATAAAGATGGCGGACAGGAACTTTGATTGACTATGGCAAAATTGGTATCTATGTTTTCAGCATAACCCAAGGAATCTATTGAGATCAGTGTCATTACTATAGGCAAATTTATTCAAAAGTTATTATTATTTTTGGAAATTTCATTATAACTTTTGACCAAAAGGTGGCGCTGTCTCATAAATTTTTGAGTACTTTTAGGGCGTTGTACTGATGACCCATACTGAGTTTCGTAACGATACGTTCATGCGTTCATAAAATACAGCATTTTAGCACATAATTCAAAATGGCCGACAGCCAAAATGGCCGATATGGGAAAATTGGATATCAGTCGACTCAGCACGATGCCCTGAATCTAACGAGACCACTTTTGTGATTTTTGGACAAACCGTTCAGAAGTTATAAGCAAAAACATAAATTCTTCATATCTCCGGACCAGTAGGTGGCGCTGTGCCGAAACGCAGCATGTAGCCTCAAGTCATGCTTGTGATGACATGTACCAAATTTGGTCTGAATCCGATAAAGCGTTGTGGAGATACGGCCTTACGTCTGTTTTCGCAAGCGCTACGTAAAATTTATTTGCGCGGTATTCGAGAACGGTAATTCGAATCAACTTGAATTCCATAACTTTTGGTCGTCAAGGTCTGGAGATGATCTGGTTCATTTTTCGTGAAATTCGGAGCAACGGCCTAGGAGGAGTTCGAAAAAGTAGGTTTTTCGGAAAATTCAAAATGGCGGGAAAACTATTATGACGGAAAATGACGTCATAGGGTGCAGTCGAATCGTCATGAGCTCAGGAATCAGAGGAAAAAAGAATTTTGTTTCTAGCCCTTGTGGTTCAAAAGTTATTAGCATAAACATGAGTGAAACTTTGGACAGCTGGTGGCGCTAGAGGGAATGAGTTGGAGACTCCAAATTTGCTATGGTGATAGTTCAGGCTGTCATTTATCACTGTGCCAATTTTCATAAGTTTCCCGCAAACGGTTCTATAGGCTGCCATAGACGCCCAGTCGGAAGAAAAAGAAAACAAGCAGCAATCACCGGGGCCAAGCGCAAGCAAGACGACAAGACATGCCAAAGTGGCTGGGAGTGTGAGACCCACTGCAGCAAGGAGCAATTAAAGACATTTGAAGATGAATTTTGGCAAAATGGTTGAAAAATCACATACAATAACTAAAAATATGATTATCACTTTCGACCAATAGGTGGCGCAGTTACGAAACTGATGTGATGTGGTCAGAGTGAAGTGACAATGACACATACAAAGTTTGGTGTCAATATGTCAAGGCATTGCAGATATAAAGCCTGAATAGTCATTTTGGCATCATGCCTCAACTTTGCCACTGCGGTATACGAAAACGGTTTTGTCTATCGACACGAAATCCATAACTTTTACTCGGCACAGTCTGGAGATGACACGATCCGATTTTGGTGAAAATCGGACGTTCGGTCTAGGAGGAGTTCGAAAAAGTAGGTTTTAAAAGAAAATAAAGATGGCGGACAGGAAGTTTGGCTGACTATGGCAAAATTGGTATCTATGTTTTCAGCATGACCCAAGGAATCTATTGAGATCAGTGTCATTACTATAGGCAAATTTATTCAAAAGTTATTAGCATTTTTGGAAATTTCATTATAACTTTTGACCAAAAGGTGGCGCTGTCTCATAATCTTTTGAGTACCTTTAGGGCTTTGTACTGATGACCCATACTGAGTTTCGTAACGATACGTTCATGCGTTCATAAAATACAGCATTTTAGCACATAATTCAAAATGGCCGACAGCCAAAATGGCCGATATGGAAAAATTGGATATCAGTCAACTCAACATGACGCCCTGAATCTATCGAGACCACTTTTGTGATTTTTGGACAAACCGTTCAGAAGTTATAAGCAAAAATAGCCTTTTTTCATATCTCCAGACCAGTAGGTGGCGCTGCGCCGAAACGCAGCATGTAGCCTCAAGTCATGCTTGTGATGACATGTAGGAAGTTTGGTTTGAATACGATTAAGCGATGCGGAGATACAGCCTTATGTCTGTTTTCGCAAGCGCTACGTAAAATTTGTTTGCGCGTTTATCGAAAACGGTTTGACGAATCAACTTGAATTCCATAACTTTTTGTCCCCACAGCCTGAAGATGATCTGGTGCAATTTTGGTGCAAATCGGACAAACCGTCTAGGACGAGTTCGCAAAAGAAGGTTTTTTGGACAATTCAAAATGGCGGCCATATTTTTATGACGGAAAATGACGTCATAGGGTCCAGTCGAATCGTCGTGAGCTCAGGAATCAGAGGAAAAAAGAATTTTGTTGATAGGCCTTACGGTTTAAAAGTTATTAGCATAATATAAGTGAAACTTTGGACAGGTGGTGGCGCTAGAGGGAATGAGTTAGAGACACCAAAATTGGTGCAATTACTGTTGGGAATGTCCTCTATCAGAATGTCAAACCGGAACAACTTTCCCGCATACGCTTCTATGGGCTGCCATAGACGCCCAGTCGGAAGAAGCAGAATAATAATAAATATAGCTGCAAGCAGCAATCACCGGGGCCAAGCGCAAGCAAGACGACAAGACATGCCAAAGTGGCTGGGAGTGTGAGACCAACTGCAGCTAGGAGCAATTGAAGACATTTAAAGATGAATTGTGGCAAAATGGTTGAAAAATCACATACATTATCTAAAAATATGATTATCACTTTCGACCAATAGGTGGCGCAGTTACGAAACTAATATGATGTGGTCAGAGTGAAGTGACAATGACACATACAAAGTTTGGTGTCAATATGTCAAGGTATTGCAGATATAAAGCCTGAATAGTAATTTTGGTATCATGCCTAAACTTTGCCACTGCGGTATACGAAAACGGTTTTGTCTATCGACACGAAATCCATAACTTTTATTCGGCACGGTCTGGAGATGACACGATCCAATTTTGGTGAAAATCGGACGTTCAGTCTAGGAGGAGTTCGAAAAAGTAGGTTTTAAAAGAAAATAAAGATGGCGGACAGGAAGTTTGACTGACTATGGCAAAATTGGTATCTATGTTTTCAGCATAACCCAAGGAATCTATTAAGATCAGTGTCATTACAATAGGCAAATGTATGCAAAAGTTATTAGCATTTTTGGAAATTTAATTATAACTTTTGACCAAAAGGTGGCGCTGTCTTGAAATCTTTTGAGTACCTTCAAGGCCTTGTACTGATGACCCATACTGAGTTTCGTAATGATACGTTCATGCGTTCATAAAATACAGCATTTTAGCACATAATTCAAAATGGCCGACAGCCAAAAAGGCCGATATGGGAAAATTGGATATCAGTCAACTCAGTATGACGCCCTGAAACTAACGAGACCACTTTTGTGATTTTTGGACAAACCGTTCAGAAGTTATAAGCAAAAACATAAATTCTTCATATCTCCGGACCAGTAGGTGGCGCTGCGCCGAAACGCAGCATGTAGCCTCAAGTCATGCTTGTGATGACATGTACCAAATTTGGTCTGAATCCGATAAAGCGTTGTGGAGATACAGCCTTACGTCTGTTTTCGCAAGCGCTACGTAAAATTTATTTGCGCGGTATTCGAGAACGGTAATTCGAATCAACTTGAATTCCATAACTTTTGGTTGACAAGGTCTGGAGATGATCTGGTTCATTTTTCGTGAAATTCGGAGTAACGGCCTAGGAGGAGTTCGAAAAAGTAGGTTTTTCGGAAAATTCAAAATGGCGGGAAAACTATTATGACGGAAAATGACGTCATAGGGTGCAGTCGAATCGTCATGAGCTCAGGAATCAGAGGAAAAAAGAATTTTGTTTCTAGCCCTTGTGGTTCAAAAGTTATTAGCATAAACATGAGTGAAACTTTGGACAGCTGGTGGCGCTAGAGGGAATGAGTTGGAGACTCCAAATTTGCTATGGTGATAGTTCAGGCTGTCCTCTATCACTGTGCCAATTTGTATAAGTTTCCCGCAAACGGTTCTATAGGCTGCCATAGACGCCCAGTCGGAAGAAAAAGAAAAAGAAATATAGCTGCAAGCAGCAATCACCGGGGCCAAGCGCAAGCAAGACGACAAGACATGCCAAAGTGGCTGGGAGTGTGAGACCCACTGCAGCAAAGAGCAATTAAAGACATTTGAAGATGAATTTTGGCAAAATGGTTGAAAAATCACATACAATAACTAAAAATATGATTATCACTTTCGACCAATAGGTGGCGCAGTTACGAAACTGATGTGATGTGGTCAGAGTGAAGTGACAATGACACATACAAAGTTTGGTGTCAATATGTCAAGGCATTGCAGATATAAAGCCTGAATAGTCATTTTGGCATCATGCCTCAACTTTGCCACTGCGGTATACGAAAACGGTTTTGTCTATCGACACGAAATCCATAACTTTTACTCGGCACGGTCTGGAGATGACACGATCCGATTTTGGTGAAAATCGGACGTTCGGTCTAGGAGGAGTTCGAAAAAGTAGGTTTTAAAAGAAAATAAAGATGGCGGACAGGAAGTTTGGCTGACTATGGCAAAATTGGTATCTATGTTTTCAGCATAACCCAAGGAATCTATTGAGATCAGTGTCATTACTATAGGCAAATTTATTCAAAAGTTATTAGCATTTTTGGAAATTTCATTATAACTTTTGACCAAAAGGTGGCGCTGTCTCATAATCTTTTGAGTACCTTTAGGGCTTTGTACTGATGACCCATACTGAGTTTCGTAACGATACGTTCATGCGTTCATAAAATACAGCATTTTAGCACATAATTCAAAATGGCCGACAGCCAAAATGGCCGATATGGAAAAATTGGATATCAGTCAACTCAACATGACGCCCTGAATCTATCGAGACCACTTTTGTGATTTTTGGACAAACCGTTCAGAAGTTATAAGCAAAAATAGCCTTTTTTCATATCTCCAGACCAGTAGGTGGCGCTGCGCCGAAACGCAGCATGTAGCCTCACGTCATGCTTGTGATGACATGTAGGAAGTTTGGTTTGAATACGATTAAGCGATGCGGAGATACAGCCTTATGTCTGTTTTCGCAAGCGCTACGTAAAATTTGTTTGCGCGTTTATCGAAAACGGTTTGACGAATCAACTTGAATTCCATAACTTTTTGTCCCCACAGCCTGAAGATGATATGGTGCAATTTTGGTGCAAATCGGACAAACCGTCTAGGACGAGTTCGCAAAAGAAGGTTTTTTGGACAATTCAAAATGGCGGCCATATTTTTATGACGGAAAATGACGTCATAGGGTCCAGTCGAATCGTCGTGAGCTCAGGAATCAGAGGAAAAAAGAATTTTGTTGATAGGCCTTACGGTTTAAAAGTTATTAGCATAATATAAGTGAAACTTTGGACAGGTGGTGGCGCTAGAGGGAATGAGTTAGAGACACCAAAATTGGTGCAATTACTGTTGGGAATGTCCTCTATCAGAATGTCAAACCGGAACAACTTTCCCGCATACGCTTCTATGGGCTGCCATAGACGCCCAGTCGGAAGAAGCAGAATAATAATAATAAATATAGCTGCAAGCAGCAATCACCGGGGCCAAGCGCAAGCAAGACGACAAGACATGCCAAAGTGGCTGGGAGTGTGATACCAACTGCAGCAAGGAGCAAAAGTGGCTGGGAGTGTGAGACCAACTGCAGCAAGGAGCAATTGAAGACATTTAAAGATGAATTTTAGCAAAATGGTTGAAAAATCACATACATTAACTATTCAATATGACTATAAAGTTAGGCCAAATAAGGTAAACTTGGTATCTATGTTCCCAGCTTGACCCAAGGAATCTATTAAGACCAGTGACATTTCAATAGCCAGATTTATACAAAAGTTATTAGCCTTTATAACAAAATAACTAAAACAAAATATAAAAAGTTATAACAAAATTTCCAAAATTGTGTTATAACTTTTTATATTTTGTTTTAGTTATTTTGTTATAACTTTGTTATGACGCTGTTTCAAAATATTTTGAGTACCTTGTGATCTGTCAGACACATTAAGGAGTCACAAAACGGTATTTATTGTTTAAATGTCTCTAAAAATGACTACATTTGAAAGGTGAGACTTTGTAAATTCATATCAAAAGTACATGTCTGTCTTTTTTCTGATCCGCAATGTATTTTTCACTACGTGAGAACTTGGTGTGGTGTGAGAGTGGCGTCGCTTGTCAGACATAGCAACAGTAACTAAAGTGGTCGGGTCTTTGCGACCGGTCATTGACAGTATGGACGGGGATTCGTCAGTCCCAATTCAAAACAAATTTCATCACAATCAATCATTGTTCGTTTCAAATATGTGAGAGCATCAAAATGATCCATGGGTGAAATTGATTGGATTTAATTAATTTTTTTGTCAGTTCCTATCATAATTTTAACATTTTGGCGTTATTGTTAGCTATTTACCAATGTTTTCAAATTTCCTTTGTTTGCATGTTTGGTATTGTTGGACTCGGCAAGGATTCTTAGGAGGTCACTCCTGTGAAAAAAACACGGGCTTCCTTGAAACTTCTAAGGGTCCTTCAAGGCTTTGTGCCAATGACGTATACTGAGTTTTTTTAGATACACCAATGTTCTCATAGACAATCATGGCACCCTGGACAAAGACACTGTGTGCCAATTTTCAGTAGACTAACGGTTGGGTGCGCTTATTGCTATTTTCATGATTTTTTTTTACTGTTATAGTGCCACCAAGTGGCCAATTGTCACGATTTTTTTCATGTCAACTCAGATTGAGCTTATGAACATGTGTCACAAGTTTAGCGAAAATATCTCATTCCGTTCACAAGTTATAACCATTTTATAGCGCCACCAAGTGGCCAATTGTCATGATTTTTTTTACGCGATCTCAGAATGAGCTCATGAACATGTGTCCCAAGTTTTGCGAAAATATCTCTTTCCGTTCACAAGTTATAACCGTTTTACAGTGCCACCTAGAGGCCAATTGTTGCGATTTTTTTCAAGTGATCTCAAATTGAGCTCACGAAGATGTGTCCCAAGTTTAGCAAAAAAATCTCTTCCGGTTCACAATTTATAACCATTTTAGTAAAAGTGACCCTGGTGCCATCAAAGATTTTGGTTCCCCTTATCGACCGTTAATTAAAAATTTTATTTTTTTGGATGATTATTTATTGTCAGACTCCAGAAAATATTATTGCAGTGGTTTGGTTCCGATCGGGCGAAAGACCAAGGATAAGTTCGCAAAAATAGGTTTTAAAAAAAATGCAATTTACTCGAAATTGGCGCCTTAAGGGCAAATCGGAGATAGCCATTTTGTCCGTCTTGAGCCAAGGATTCCAACGATATGGGGCACTTGATCCTGGGACAAACGGTCTAAGAGCTATGAGCAATTTTGAACTTTTGGTTGCTGTAGCGCCACCTATGGGCCATTCGGGGTTATACTCTGATAGGTTGTCCCCAAATTGAGGCCTACCATCTGGCCACGTCTCTAGGCCTTACGGTTTGGCCTGCACGATGCGTTTTACGAATCCTTAATTACAATAGGGTTTCAGCATTTCATGCTTGAACCCCTAATAAGAATGAAGTCTTTTTGCCAGTTACAGCGCCACCTATGGTCCGATCTCCATGAAACTCTGCATGCTTCCTCACCATGTTCTGACACATATGCTCATCAATTTTGGTGAAGTTCTGAGTTTTCATTTGGGATTTATAGGCTTTTTAGTGTATTTTGCCACGCCCCTTTTCTAAATGACCCTGTTACAGCCACCCAAATGCAAAAGTTCAACTTTTTTTTCGATATTTATTGATCTAGAGAGTCCAGAGAAATGTCCTAGACTGGTTTGGTTCCGATCTGGTGAAAAACCTAGGACTAGTTTGCAAAAGTAGGTTTCGGACAAAATTCGACATAGCAGAACATTTTTCTGGCCTAAATCGAAATTGGAGATAGCCATTTTGTCCGCCTTGAGCCAGGGATCACAGTGGTGTGAGACACTTGAGTCTAGGACAAACGGACTCTAGGAGTTATGGGCGATGTAGTACTTTTGCACTAAATCTGTAGCTGTAGCACAACGTAAAATTTGTTTGCGCGGTATTTGAGAACGGTTTGACGAATCAACACGAATTCCATAACTTTTTGTCGGTACAGTGTGGAGATGATACGATTCGATTTTGGTGAAAATCGGACAAACGGTCTAGGAGGAGTTCGACAAAGTAGGTTTTGACTGAAAATCAAGATGGCGGACAGGAAGTTCGGCCAAATATGGCAAACTTGGTATCTATGTTCTCAGCGTGACCCAGCGAATCTATTGAGACCAGTGGCATTTCAATAGGCAGATGTATTCAAAGGTTATTAGCCTTTTTGGAAATGTTGTTATAACTTTTGACCACAAGGTGGCGCTGTTTCGAAACTTCTCACGCTCCTTCAGGGCATCGTGCTGATGACCCATACCATGTTTCGTAACAATCCATTCATGCGTTCTTAAAATACAGCATTTTAGCACAAAATTCAAAATGGCCGACAGCCAAAATGGCCGACATGGTAAAATTGGATATCAGTCGACTCAGCATGTTGGCCTGAATCTAACGAGACCAACTTGATGATTTTTGGGCAAACTGTTCAGAAGTTATAAGCAAAAATAGCCATTTTTCATATCTCCGGACCAGTAGGTGGCGCTGCGCCGAAACGCAGCATGTAGCCTCAAGTCATGCTTGTGATGACATGTGGCAAATTTGGTCTGAATCCAACAAAGCGTTGCGGAGATACAGCCTTACGTCTGTTTTCGCAAGCGCTACGTAAAATTTGTTTGTGGGTTTTTTCGAAAATTGCTAAGCGAATCAACTTGAATTCCATAACTTTTTGTCGGCATGGTCTGTAGATGATCTGATTCAATTTTCATGGAAATTGGAGCAACGGCCTAGGAGGAGTTCGAAAAAGTAGCTTTTTTGGAAAATTCAAAATGGCGGAAAACTTTTCATGGCGCAAAATGACGTCATTGGGTGCAATCGAATCGTCACGAGGTCAGGAATCAGAGGAAAAAATAATTTTGTTTCTAGCCCTTGTGGTTCAAAAGTTATTAGAATAAACATGAGTGAAACTTTGGACAGTTGGTGGCGCTAGAGGGAATGACTTAGACACACCAAAATTGGTGTATTTAATGTTGGGACTGTCCTCTATCCGAATGTCAAACCATTACAACTTTCCCGCGATCGGTTCTATGGGCTGCCATAGACTCCCAGAGCGGAAGAAGAAGAAGAATTATTTTTGGTACGGGAACAGATACAATAGGTGCCCGCACCTTCAGTGCTTGGCCCCTAATAATAAGGGAACCTTTTTGCCATTTATAGTGCCACCTATGGTCCGATCTGCATGAAACTCGGCACGCTTGTTCACCATGTCATGACACATATGCTCAGCGATTTTCGTGATGTTCTGAGTTTTTGTTTAGGATTTATAGGCTTTTGACTGTATTTTGCCCCGCCCATTTTCCAAATGACCCTGTTATAGCCAACCAAATGCAAAAATTCTACTTTTTTTCAAAAACTATTGATCGAGAGAGTCCAGAGAAATGTCCTAGACTGGTTTGGCTCCGGTCGGGCGAAAAACCAGGGACTAGTTCGCAAAAGTAGGTTTTGGACAAAATTCGACATAGCAGAAATTTTTTCTGGCCTAAATCGAAATCGGAGATGGCCATTTTGTCCGCCTTGAGCCAAGGATTCCAACGATTTGGGGCACTTGATCCTGGGACAAACGGTCTAAGAGCTATGATCAATTTTGAACTTTTGGTTGCTGTAGCGCCACCTATGGGCCATTCGGGGTCATACTCTGATAGGTTGTCCCCAAATTGAGGCCTACCATCTGGCCAGGTTTCACGTCTCTAGGCCTTACGGTTTGGCCTGCACGATGCGTTTTACGAATCCTTAATTACAATAGGGTTTCAGCATTTCATGCTTGAACCCCTAATAAGATTGAAGGCTTTTTGCCAGTTACAGCGCCACCTATGGTCCGATCTCCATGAAACTCTGCATGCTTCCTCACCATGTTCTGACACATATGCTCATCAATTTTGGTGAAGTTCTGAATTTTCATATGGGATTTATAGGCTTTTTAGTGTATTTTGCCACGCCCCTTTTCTAAATGACCCTGTTACAGCCACCCAAATGCAAAAGTTCAACTTTTTTTTCGATATTTATTGATCTAGAGAGTCCAGAGAAATGTCCTAGACTGGTTTGGTTCCGATCTGGTGAAAAACCTAGGACTAGTTTGCAAAAGTAGGTTTCGGACAAAATTCGACATAGCAGAACATTTTTCTGGCCTAAATCGAAATTGGAGATAGCCATTTTGTCCGCCTTGAGCCAGGGATCACAGTGGTGTGAGACACTTGAGTCTAGGACAAACGGACTCTAGGAGTTATGGGCGATGTAGTACTTTTGCACTAAATCTGTAGCTGTAGCACAACGTAAAATTTGTTTGCGCGGTATTTGAGAACGGTTTGACGAATCAACACGAATTCCATAACTTTTTGTCGGTACAGTGTGGAGATGATACGATTCGATTTTGGTGAAAATCGGACAAACGGTCTAGGAGGAGTTCGACAAAGTAGGTTTTGACTGAAAATCAAGATGGCGGACAGGAAGTTCGGCCAAATATGGCAAACTTGGTATCTATGTTCTCAGCGTGACCCAGCGAATCTATTGAGACCAGTGGCATTTCAATAGGCAGATGTATTCAAAGGTTATTAGCCTTTTTGGAAATGTTGTTATAACTTTTGACCACAAGGTGGCGCTGTTTCGAAACTTCTCACGCTCCTTCAGGGCATCGTGCTGATGACCCATACCATGTTTCGTAACAATCCATTCATGCGTTCTTAAAATACAGCATTTTAGCACAAAATTCAAAATGGCCGACAGCCAAAATGGCCGACATGGTAAAATTGGATATCAGTCGACTCAGCATGTTGGCCTGAATCTAACGAGACCAATTTGATGATTTTTGGGCAAACTGTTCAGAAGTAATAAGCAAAAATAGCCATTTTTCATATCTCCGGACCAGTAGGTGGCGCTGCGCCGAAACGCAGCATGTAGCCTCAAGTCATGCTTGTGATGACATGTGGCAAATTTGGTCTGAATCCAACAAAGCGTTGCGGAGATACAGCCTTACGTCTGTTTTCGCAAGCGCTACGTAAAATTTGTTTGTGGGTTTTTTCGAAAATTGCTAAGCGAATCAACTTGAATTCCATAACTTTTTGTCGGCATGGTCTGTAGATGATCTGATTCAATTTTCATGGAAATTGGAGCAACGGCCTAGGAGGAGTTCGAAAAAGTAGCTTTTTCGGAAAATTCAAAATGGCGGAAAACTTTTCATGGCGCAAAATGACGTCATTGGGTGCAATCGAATCGTCACGAGGTCAGGAATCAGAGGAAAAAAGAATTTTGTTTCTAGCCCTTGTGGTTCAAAAGTTATTAGAATAAACATGAGTGAAACTTTGGACAGTTGGTGGCGCTAGAGGGAATGACTTAGACACACCAAAATTGGTGTATTTAATGTTGGGACTGTCCTCTATCCGAATGTCAAACCATTACAACTTTCCCGCGATCGGTTCTATGGGCTGCCATAGACTCCCAGAGCGGAAGAAGAAGAAGAATTATTTTTGGTACGGGAACAGATACAATAGGTGCCCGCACCTTCAGTGCTTGGCCCCTAATAATAAGGGAACCTTTTTGCCATTTATAGTGCCACCTATGGTCCGATCTGCATGAAACTCGGCACGCTTGTTCACCATGTCATGACACATATGCTCAGCGATTTTCGTGATGTTCTGAGTTTTTGTTTAGGATTTATAGGCTTTTGACTGTATTTTGCCCCGCCCATTTTCCAAATGACCCTGTTATAGCCAACCAAATGCAAAAATTCTACTTTTTTTCAAAAACTATTGATCGAGAGAGTCCAGAGAAATGTCCTAGACTGGTTTGGCTCCGGTCGGGCGAAAAACCAGGGACTAGTTCGCAAAAGTAGGTTTTGGACAAAATTCGACATAGCAGAAATTTTTTCTGGCCTAAATCGAAATCGGAGATGGCCATTTTGTCCGCCTTGAGCCAAGGATTCCAACGATTTGGGGCACTTGATCCTGGGACAAACGGTCTAAGAGCTATGATCAATTTTGAACTTTTGGTTGCTGTAGCGCCACCTATGGGCCATTCGGGGTCATACTCTGATAGGTTGTCCCCAAATTGAGGCCTACCATCTGGCCACGTCTCTAGGCCTTACGGTTTGGCCTGCACGATGCGTTTTACGAATCCTTAATTACAATAGGGTTTCAGCATTTCATGCTTGAACCCCTAATAAGAATGAAGTCTTTTTGCCAGTTACAGCGCCACCTATGGTCCGATCTCCATGAAACTCTGCATGCTTCCTCACCATGTTCTGACACATATGCTCATCAATTTTGGTGAAGTTCTGAGTTTTCATTTGGGATTTATAGGCTTTTTAGTGTATTTTGCCACGCCCCTTTTCTAAATGACCCTGTTACAGCCACCCAAATGCAAAAGTTCAACTTTTTTTTTTGATAATTATTGATCTAGGGAGTCCAGAGAAATGTCCTAGACTGGTTTGGTTCCGATCTGGTGAAAAACCTAGGGCTAGTTCGCAAAAGTAGGTTTCGTACAAAATTCGACATAGCAGAAAATTTTTCTGGCCTAAATCGAAATTGGAGATAGCCATTTTGTCCGCCTTGAGCCAGGGATCACAGTGGTGTGAGACACTTGAGTCTAGGACAAACGGACTCTAGGAGTTATGGGCGATGTAGTACTTTTGCACTAAATCTGTAGCTGTAGCACAACGTAAAATTTGTTTGCGCGGTATTTGAGAACGGTTTGACGAATCAACACGAATTCCATAACTTTTTGTCGGTACAGTGTGGAGATGATACGATTCGATTTTGGTGAAAATCGGACAAACGGTCTAGGAGGAGTTCGACAAAGTAGGTTTTGACTGAAAATCAAGATGGCGGACAGGAAGTTCGGCCAAATATGGCAAACTTGGTATCTATGTTCTCAGCGTGACCCAGCGAATCTATTGAGACCAGTGGCATTTCAATAGGCAGATGTATTCAAAGGTTATTAGCCTTTTTGGAAATGTTGTTATAACTTTTGACCACAAGGTGGCGCTGTTTCGAAACTTCTCACGCTCCTTCAGGGCATCGTGCTGATGACCCATACCATGTTTCGTAACAATCCATTCATGCGTTCTTAAAATACAGCATTTTAGCACAAAATTCAAAATGGCCGACAGCCAAAATGGCCGACA
This sequence comes from Phoxinus phoxinus, assembly GCF_949152265.1. Classification (NCBI taxonomy): domain Eukaryota; kingdom Metazoa; phylum Chordata; class Actinopteri; order Cypriniformes; family Leuciscidae; genus Phoxinus; species Phoxinus phoxinus. Next base: position 6,631,107 of record NC_136890.1, on the reverse strand, counting down.
TGGTAAAATTGGATATCAGTCGACTCAGCATGTTGGCCTGAATCTAACGAGACCAACTTGATGATTTTTGGGCAAACTGTTCAGAAGTTATAAGCAAAAATAGCCATTTTTCATATCTCCGGACCAGTAGGTGGCGCTGCGCCGAAACGCAGCATGTAGCCTCAAGTCATGCTTGTGATGACATGTGGCAAATTTGGTCTGAATCCAACAAAGCGTTGCGGAGATACAGCCTTACGTCTGTTTTCGCAAGCGCTACGTAAAATTTGTTTGTGGGTTTTTTCGAAAATTGCTAAGCGAATCAACTTGAATTCCATAACTTTTTGTCGGCATGGTCTGTAGATGATCTGATTCAATTTTCATGGAAATTGGAGCAACGGCCTAGGAGGAGTTCGAAAAAGTAGCTTTTTTGGAAAATTCAAAATGGCGGAAAACTTTTCATGGCGCAAAATGACGTCATTGGGTGCAATCGAATCGTCACGAGGTCAGGAATCAGAGGAAAAAATAATTTTGTTTCTAGCCCTTGTGGTTCAAAAGTTATTAGAATAAACATGAGTGAAACTTTGGACAGTTGGTGGCGCTAGAGGGAATGACTTAGACACACCAAAATTGGTGTATTTAATGTTGGGACTGTCCTCTATCCGAATGTCAAACCATTACAACTTTCCCGCGATCGGTTCTATGGGCTGCCATAGACTCCCAGAGCGGAAGAAGAAGAAGAATTATTTTTGGTACGGGAACAGATACAATAGGTGCCCGCACCTTCAGTGCTTGGCCCCTAATAATAAGGGAACCTTTTTGCCATTTATAGTGCCACCTATGGTCCGATCTGCATGAAACTCGGCACGCTTGTTCACCATGTCATGACACATATGCTCAGCGATTTTCGTGATGTTCTGAGTTTTTGTTTAGGATTTATAGGCTTTTGACTGTATTTTGCCCCGCCCATTTTCCAAATGACCCTGTTATAGCCAACCAAATGCAAAAATTCTACTTTTTTTCAAAAACTATTGATCGAGAGAGTCCAGAGAAATGTCCTAGACTGGTTTGGCTCCGGTCGGGCGAAAAACCAGGGACTAGTTCGCAAAAGTAGGTTTTGGACAAAATTCGACATAGCAGAAATTTTTTCTGGCCTAAATCGAAATCGGAGATGGCCATTTTGTCCGCCTTGAGCCAAGGATTCCAACGATTTGGGGCACTTGATCCTGGGACAAACGGTCTAAGAGCTATGATCAATTTTGAACTTTTGGTTGCTGTAGCGCCACCTATGGGCCATTCGGGGTCATACTCTGATAGGTTGTCCCCAAATTGAGGCCTACCATCTGGCCAGGTTTCACGTCTCTAGGCCTTACGGTTTGGCCTGCACGATGCGTTTTACGAATCCTTAATTACAATAGGGTTTCAGCATTTCATGCTTGAACCCCTAATAAGATTGAAGGCTTTTTGCCAGTTACAGCGCCACCTATGGTCCGATCTCCATGAAACTCTGCATGCTTCCTCACCATGTTCTGACACATATGCTCATCAATTTTGGTGAAGTTCTGAATTTTCATATGGGATTTATAGGCTTTTTAGTGTATTTTGCCACGCCCCTTTTCTAAATGACCCTGTTACAGCCACCCAAATGCAAAAGTTCAACTTTTTTTTCGATATTTATTGATCTAGAGAGTCCAGAGAAATGTCCTAGACTGGTTTGGTTCCGATCTGGTGAAAAACCTAGGACTAGTTTGCAAAAGTAGGTTTCGGACAAAATTCGACATAGCAGAACATTTTTCTGGCCTAAATCGAAATTGGAGATAGCCATTTTGTCCGCCTTGAGCCAGGGATCACAGTGGTGTGAGACACTTGAGTCTAGGACAAACGGACTCTAGGAGTTATGGGCGATGTAGTACTTTTGCACTAAATCTGTAGCTGTAGCACAACGTAAAATTTGTTTGCGCGGTATTTGAGAACGGTTTGACGAATCAACACGAATTCCATAACTTTTTGTCGGTACAGTGTGGAGATGATACGATTCGATTTTGGTGAAAATCGGACAAACGGTCTAGGAGGAGTTCGACAAAGTAGGTTTTGACTGAAAATCAAGATGGCGGACAGGAAGTTCGGCCAAATATGGCAAACTTGGTATCTATGTTCTCAGCGTGACCCAGCGAATCTATTGAGACCAGTGGCATTTCAATAGGCAGATGTATTCAAAGGTTATTAGCCTTTTTGGAAATGTTGTTATAACTTTTGACCACAAGGTGGCGCTGTTTCGAAACTTCTCACGCTCCTTCAGGGCATCGTGCTGATGACCCATACCATGTTTCGTAACAATCCATTCATGCGTTCTTAAAATACAGCATTTTAGCACAAAATTCAAAATGGCCGACAGCCAAAATGGCCGACATGGTAAAATTGGATATCAGTCGACTCAGCATGTTGGCCTGAATCTAACGAGACCAACTTGATGATTTTTGGGCAAACTGTTCAGAAGTTATAAGCAAAAATAGCCATTTTTCATATCTCCGGACCAGTAGGTGGCGCTGCGCCGAAACGCAGCATGTAGCCTCAAGTCATGCTTGTGATGACATGTGGCAAATTTGGTCTGAATCCAACAAAGCGTTGCGGAGATACAGCCTTACGTCTGTTTTCGCAAGCGCTACGTAAAATTTGTTTGTGGGTTTTTTCGAAAATTGCTAAGCGAATCAACTTGAATTCCATAACTTTTTGTCGGCATGGTCTGTAGATGATCTGATTCAATTTTCATGGAAATTGGAGCAACGGCCTAGGAGGAGTTCGAAAAAGTAGCTTTTTTGGAAAATTCAAAATGGCGGAAAACTTTTCATGGCGCAAAATGACGTCATTGGGTGCAATCGAATCGTCACGAGGTCAGGAATCAGAGGAAAAAATAATTTTGTTTCTAGCCCTTGTGGTTCAAAAGTTATTAGAATAAACATGAGTGAAACTTTGGACAGTTGGTGGCGCTAGAGGGAATGACTTAGACACACCAAAATTGGTGTATTTAATGTTGGGACTGTCCTCTATCCGAATGTCAAACCATTACAACTTTCCCGCGATCGGTTCTATGGGCTGCCATAGACTCCCAGAGCGGAAGAAGAAGAATAATTATTTTTGGTACGGGAACAGATACAATAGGTGCCCGCACCTTCAGTGCTTGGCCCCTAAATATAGCTGCAAGCAGCAATCACCGGGGCCAAGCGCAAGCAAGACGACAAGACATGCCAAAGTGGCTGGGAGTGTGAGACCCACTGCAGCAAGGAGCAATTGAAGACATTTAAAGATGAATTTTGGCACAATGGTTGATACATTAACTAAAAATATGATTATCACTTTCGACCAATAGGTGGCGCAGTTACGAAACTGATGTGATGTGGTCAGAGTGAAGTGACAATGACACATACAAAGTTTGGTGTCAATATGTCAAGGCATTGCAGATATAAAGCCTGAATAGTCATTTTGGCATCATGCCTCAACTTTGCCACTGCGGTATACGAAAACGGTTTCGTCTATCGACACGAAATCCATAACTTTTACTCGGCACGGTCTGGAGATGACACGATCCGATTTTGGTGAAAATCGGACGTTCGGTCTAGGAGGAGTTCGAAAAAGTAGGTTTTAAAAGAAAATAAAGATGGCGGACAGGAAGTTTGGCTGACTATGGCAAAATTGGTATCTATGTTTTCAGCATGACCCAAGGAATCTATTGAGATCAGTGTCATTACTATAGGCAAATTTATTCAAAAGTTATTTGCATTTTTGGAAATTTCATTATAACTTTTGACCAAAAGGTGGCGCTGTCTCATAATCTTTTGAGTACCTTTAGGGCTTTGTACTGATGACCCATACTGAGTTTCGTAACGATACGTTCATGCGTTCATAAAATACAGCATTTTAGCACATAATTCAAAATGGCCGACAGCCAAAATGGCCGATATGGAAAAATTGGATATCAGTCAACTCAACATGACGCCCTGAATCTATCGAGACCACTTTTGTGATTTTTGGACAAACCGTTCAGAAGTTATAAGCAAAAATAGCCTTTTTTCATATCTCCAGACCAGTAGGTGGCGCTGCGCCGAAACGCAGCATGTAGCCTCAGGTCATGCTTGTGATGACATGTAGGAAGTTTGGTTTGAATACGATTAAGCGATGCGGAGATACAGCCTTATGTCTGTTTTCGCAAGCGCTACGTAAAATTTGTTTGCGCGTTTATCGAAAACGGTTTGACGAATCAACTTGAATTCCATAACTTTTTGTCCCCACAGCCTGAAGATGATCTGGTGCAATTTTGGTGCAAATCGGACAAACCGTCTAGGACGAGTTCGCAAAAGAAGGTTTTTTGGACAATTCAAAATGGCGGCCATATTTTTATGACGGAAAATGACGTCATAGGGTCCAGTCGAATCGTCGTGAGCTCAGGAATCAGAGGAAAAAAGAATTTTGTTGATAGGCCTTACGGTTTAAAAGTTATTAGCATAATATAAGTGAAACTTTGGACAGGTGGTGGCGCTAGAGGGAATGAGTTAGAGACACCAAAATTGGTGCAATTACTGTTGGGAATGTCCTCTATCAGAATGTCAAACCGGAACAACTTTCCCGCATACGCTTCTATGGGCTGCCATAGACGCCCAGTCGGAAGAAGCAGAATAATAATAATAATAAATATAGCTGCAAGCAGCAATCACCGGGGCCAAGCGCAAGCAAGACGACAAGACATGCCAAAGTGGCTGGAAGTGAGAGACCAACTGCAGCAAGGAGCAATTGAAGACATTTAAAGATGAATTTTGGCAAAATGGTTGAAAAATCACATACATTAACTAAAAATATGATTATCACTTTCGACCAATAGGTGGCGCAGTTACGAAACTGATGTGATGTGGTCAGAGTGAAGTGACAATGACACTTACAAAGTTTGGTGTCAATATGTCAAGGCATTGCAGATATAAAGCCTGAATAGTCATTTTGGCATCATGCCTCAACTTTGCCACTGCGGTATACGAAAACGGTTTCGTCTATCGACACGAAATCCATAACTTTTACTCGGCACGGTCTGGAGATGACACGATCCGATTTTGGTGAAAATCGGACCTTCGGTCTAGGAGGAGTTCGAAAAAGTAGGTTTTAAAAGAAAATAAAGATGGCGGACAGGAAGTTTGGCTGACTATGGCAAAATTGGTATCTATGTTTTCAGCATAACCCAAGGAATCTATTGAGATCAGTGTCATTACTATAGGCAAATTTATTCAAAAGTTATTAGCATTTTTGGAAATTTCATTATAACTTTTGACCAAAAGGTGGCGCTGTCTCATAAATTTTTGAGTACCTTTAGGGCGTTGTACTGATGACCCATACTGAGTTTCGTAACGATACGTTCATGCGTTCATAAAATACAGCATTTTAGCACATAATTCAAAATGGCCGACAGCCAAAATGGCCGATATGGGAAAATTGGATATCAGTCAACTCAGTATGACGCCCTGAATCTAACGAGACCACTTTTGTGATTTTTGGACAAACCGTTCAGAAGTTATAAGCAAAAACATAAATTCTTCATATCTCCGGACCAGTAGGTGGCGCTGCGCCGAAACGCAGCATGTAGCCTCAGGTCATGCTTGTGATGACATGTACCAAATTTGGTCTGAATCCGATAAAGCGTTGTGGAGATACGGCCTTACGTCTGTTTTTGCAAGCGCTACGTAAAATTTATTTGCGCGGTATTCGAGAACGGTAATTCGAATCAACTTGAATTCCATAACTTTTGGTCGTCAAGGTCTGGAGATGATCTGGTTCATTTTTCGTGAAATTCGGAGCAACGGCCTAGGAGGAGTTCGAAAAAGTAGGTTTTTCGGAAAATTCAAAATGGCGGGAAAACTATTATGACGGAAAATGACGTCATAGGGTGCAGTCGAATCGTCATGAGCTCAGGAATCAGAGGAAAAAAGAATTTTGTTTCTAGCCCTTGTGGTTCAAAAGTTATTAGCATAAACATGAGTGAAACTTTGGACAGCTGGTGGCGCTAGAGGGAATGAGTTGGAGACTCCAAATTTGCTATGGTGATAGTTCAGGCTGTCCTCTATCACTGTGCCAATTTGTATAAGTTTCCCGCAAACGGTTCTATAGGCTGCCATAGACGCCCAGTCGGAAGAAAAAAAAGAAAAAAAAGAAAAAGAAGAAGAATAAGAACGGGAACAGATACAATAGGTGCCCGCACCTTCAGTGCTTGGCCCCTAAATATAGCTGCAAGCAGCCATTACGGGGCCAAGCGCAAAAGCAGACGACGAGATATGCCTACATGGCTGAAAGTGTGAGACAAACTGCAGCAAGGAGCAATTAAAGACATTTGAAGATGAATTTTGGCAAAATGGTTGAAAAATCACATACAATAACTAAAAATATGATTATCACTTTCGACCAATAGGTGGCGCAGTTACGAAACTGATGTGATGTGGTCAGAGTGAAGTGACAATGACACATACAAAGTTTGGTGTCAATATGTGAAGGCATTGCAGATATAAAGCCTGAATAGTCATTTTGGCATCATGCCTCAACTTTGCCACTGCGGTATACGAAAACGGTTTTGTCTATCGACACGAAATCCATAACTTTTACTCGGCACAGTCTGGAGATGACACGATCCGATTTTGGTGAAAATCGGACGTTCGGTCTAGGAGGAGTTCGAAAAAGTAGGTTTTAAAAGAAAATAAAGATGGCGGACAGGAAGTTTGGCTGACTATGGCAAAATTGGTATCTATGTTTTCAGCATAACCCAAGGAATCTATTGAGATCAGTGTCATTACTATAGGCAAATTTATTCAAAAGTTATTAGCATTTTTGGAAATTTCATTATAACTTTTGACCAAAAGGTGGCGCTGTCTCATAAATTTTTGAGTACCTTTAGGGCGTTGTACTGATGACCCATACTGAGTTTCGTAACGATACGTTCATGCGTTCATAAAATACAGCATTTTAGCACATAATTCAAAATGGCCGACAGCAAAAATGGCCGATATGGGAAAATTGGATATCAGTCAACTCAGCACGACGCCCTGAATCTAACGAGACCACTTTTGTGATTTTTGGACAAACCGTTCAGAAGTTATAAGCAAAAACATAAATTCTTCATATCTCCGGACCAGTAGGTGGCGCTGCGCCGAAACGCAGCATGTAGCCTCAGGTCATGCTTGTGATGACATGTACCAAATTTGGTCTGAATCCGATAAAGCGTTGTGGAGATACGGCCTTACGTCTGTTTTCGCAAGCGCTACGTAAAATTTATTTGCCCGGTATTCGAGAACGGTAATTCGAATCAACTTGAATTCCATAACTTTTGGTCGTCAAGGTCTGGAGATGATCTGGTTCATTTTTCGTGAAATTCGGAGCAACGGCCTAGGAGGAGTTCGAAAAAGTAGTTTTTTCGGAAAATTCAAAATGGCGGGAAAACTATTATGACGGAAAATGACGTCATAGGGTGCAGTCGAATCGTCATGAGCTCAGGAATCAGAGGAAAAAAGAATTTTGTTTCTAGCCCTTGTGGTTCAAAAGTTATTAGCATAAACATGAGTGAAAATTTGGACAGCTGGTGGCGCTAGAGGGAATGAGTTGGAGACTCCAAATTTGCTATGGTGATAGTTCAGGCTGTCCTCTATCACTGTGCCAATTTTCATAAGTTTCCCGCAAACGGTTCTATAGGCTGCCATAGACGCCCAGTCGGAAGAAAAAAAAGAAAAAAAAGAAAAAGAAGAAGAATAAGAACGGGAACAGATACAATAGGTGCCCGCACCTTCAGTGCTTGGCCCCTAATAAATATAGCTGCAAGCAGCCATTACGGGGCCAAGCGCAAAAGCAGACGACGAGATATGCCTACATGGCTGAAAGTGTGAGACAAACTGCAGCAAGGAGCAATTAAAGACATTTGAAGATGAATTTTGGCAAAATGGTTGAAAATCACATACAATAACTAAAAATATGATTATCACTTTCGACCAATAGGTGGCGCAATTACGAAACTAATGTGATGTGGTCAGAGTGAAGTGACAATGACACTTACAAAGTTTGGTGTCAATATGTCAAGGCATTGCAGATATAAAGCCTGAATAGTCATTTTGGCATCATGCCTCAACTTTGCCACTGCGGTATACAAAAACGGTTTCGTCTATCGACACGAAATCCATAACTTTTACTCGGCACGGTCTGGAGATGACACGATCCGATTTTGGTGAAAATCGGACGTTCGGTCTAGGAGGAGTTCGAAAAAGTAGGTTTTAAAAGAAAATAAAGATGGCGGACAGGAAGTTTGGCTGACTATGGCAAAATTGGTATCTATGTTTTCAGCATAACCCAAGGAATCTATTGAGATCAGTGTCATTACTATAGGCAAATTTATTCAAAAGTTATTAGCATTTTTGGAAATTTCATTATAACTTTTGACCAAAAGGTGGCGCTGTCTCATAATCTTTTGAGTACCTTTAGGGCGTTGTACTGATGACCCATACTGAGTTTCGTAACGATACATTCATGCGTTCATAAAATACAGCATTTTAGCACATAATTCAAAATGTCCGACAGCCAAAATGACCAATATGGGAAAATTGGATATCAGTCAACTCAGCAAGACGCCCTGAATCTAACGAGACCACTTTTGTGATTTTTGGACAAACCGTTCAGAAGTTATAAGCAAAAACATAAATTCTTCATATATCCGGACCAGTAGGTGGCGCTGCGCCGAAACGCAGCATGTAGCCTCAGGTCATGCTTGTGATGACATGTACCAAATTTGGTCTGAATCCGATAAAGCGTTGTGGAGATACAGCCTTACGTCTGTTTTTGCAAGCGCTACGTAAATTTTATTTGCGCGGTATTCGAGAACGGTAATTCGATTCAACTTGAATTCCATAACTTTTGGTCGTCAAGGTCTGGAGATGATCTGGTTCATTTTTCGTGAAATTCGGAGCAACGGCCTAGGAGGAGTTCGAAAAAGTAGGTTTTTCGGAAAATTCAAAATGGCGGGAAAACTATTATGACGGAAAATGACGTCATAGGGTGCAGTCGAATCGTCATGAGCTCAGGAATCAGAGGAAAAAAGAATTTTGTTTCTAGCCCTTGTGGTTCAAAAGTTATTGGCATAAACATGAGTGAAACTTTGGACAGCTGGTGGCGCTAGAGGGAATGAGTTGGAGACTCCAAATTTGCTATGGTGATAGTTCAGGCTGTCCTCTATCACTGTGCCAATTTTCATAAGTTTCCCGCAAACGGTTCTATAGGCTGCCATAGACGCCCAGTCGGAAGAAGAAAAAGAAAAAGAAATATAGCTGCAAGCAGCAATCACCGGGGCCAAGCGCAAGCAAGACGACAAGACATGCCAAAGTGGCTGGGAGTGTGTGCAGCAAGGATCAATTGAAGACATTTAAAGATGAATTTTGGCAAAATGGTTGAAAAATCACATACAATAACTAAAAATATGATTATCACCTTCGACCAATAGGTGGCGCAGTTACGAAACTGATGTGATGTGGTCAGAGTGAAGTGACAATGACACATACAAAGTTTGGTGTCAATATGTCGAGGCATTGCATATATAAAGCCTGAATAGTCATTTTGGCATCATGCCTCAATTTTGCCACTGCGGTATACAAAAACGGTTTCGTCTATCGACACGAAATCCATAACTTTTACTCGGCACCGTCTGGAGATGACACGATCCGATTTTGGTGAAAATCGGACGTTCGGTCTAGGAGGAGTTCGAAAAAGTAGGTTTTAAAAGAAAATAAAGATGGCGGACAGGAAGTTTGACTGACTACACCAAAATTGGTATCTATGTTTTCAGCATAACCCAAGGAATCTATTGAGATCACTGTCATTACTATAGGCAAATTTATTCAAAAGTTATTAGCATTTTTGGAAATTTCATTATAACTTTTGACCAAAAGGTGGCGCTGTCTCATAATCTTTTGAGTACCTTTAGGGCGTTGTACTGATGACCCATACTGAGTTTCGTAACGATACGTTCATGCATTCATAAAATACAGCATTTTAGCACATAATTCAAAATGGCCGACAGCCAAAATGGCCGATATGGACAAATTGGATATCAGTCAACTCAAAATGACGCCCTGAATCTATCGAGACCACTTTTATGATTTTTGGACAAACCGTTCAGAAGTTATAAGCAAAAATAGCCTTTTTTCATATCTCCGGACCAGTAGGTGGCGCTGCGCCGAAACGGAGCATGTAGCCTCAGGTCACGCTTGTGATGACATGTAGGAAGTTTGGTTTGAATACGATTAAGCGTTGCGGAGATACAGCCTTACGTCTGTTTTCGCAAGCGCTACGTAAAATTTGTTTGTGGGTTTTTTCGAAAATTGCTAAGCGAATCAACTTGAATTCCATAACTTTTTGTCGGCATGGTCTGTAGATGATCTGATTAAATTTTCATGGAAATTGGAGCAACGGCCTAGGAGGAGTTCGAAAAAGTAGCTTTTTCGGAAAATTCAAAATGGCGGAAAACTTTTCATGGCGCAAAATGACGTCATTGGGTGCAATCGAATCGTCACGAGGTCAGGAATCAGAGGAAAAAATAATTTTGTTTCTAGCCCTTGTGGTTCAAAAGTTATTAGAATAAACATGAGTGAAACTTTGGACAGTTGGTGGCGCTAGAGGGAATGACTTAGACACACCAAAATTGGTGTATTTAATGTTGGGACTGTCCTCTATCCGAATGTCAAACCATTACAACTTTCCCGCGATCGGTTCTATGGGCTGCCATAGACTCCCAGAGCGGAAGAAGAAGAAGAATTATTTTTGGTACGGGAACAGATACAATAGGTGCCCGCACCTTCAGTGCTTGGCCCCTAATAATAAGGGAACCTTTTTGCCATTTATAGCGCCACCTATGGTCCGATCTGCATGAAACTCGGCACGCTTGTTCACCATGTCATGACACATATGCTCAGCGATTTTCGTGATGTTCTGAGTTTTTGTTTAGGATTTATAGGCTTTTGACTGTATTTTGCCCCGCCCATTTTCCAAATGACCCTGTTATAGCCAACCAAATGCAAAAATTCTACTTTTTTTCAAAAACTATTGATCGAGAGAGTCCAGAGAAATGTCCTAGACTGGTTTGGCTCCGGTCGGGCGAAAAACCAGGGACTAGTTCGCAAAAGTAGGTTTTGGACAAAATTCGACATAGCAGAATTTTTTTCTGGCCTAAATCGAAATCGGAGATGGCCATTTTGTCCGCCTTGAGCCAAGGATTCCAACGATTTGGGGCACTTGATCCTGGGACAAACGGTCTAAGAGCTATGATCAATTTTGAACTTTTGGTTGCTGTAGCGCCACCTATGGGCCATTCGGGGTCATACTCTGATAGGTTGTCCCCAAATTGAGGCCTACCATCTGGCCAGGTTTCACGTCTCTAGGCCTTACGGTTTGGCCTGCACGATGCGTTTTACGAATCCTTAATTACAATAGGGTTTCAGCATTTCATGCTTGAACCCCTAATAAGATTGAAGGCTTTTTGCCAGTTACAGCGCCACCTATGGTCCGATCTCCATGAAACTCTGCATGCTTCCTCACCATGTTCTGACACATATGCTCATCAATTTTGGTGAAGTTCTGAATTTTCATATGGGATTTATAGGCTTTTTAGTGTATTTTGCCACGCCCCTTTTCTAAATGACCCTGTTACAGCCACCCAAATGCAAAAGTTCAACTTTTTTTTCGATATTTATTGATCTAGAGAGTCCAGAGAAATGTCCTAGACTGGTTTGGTTCCGATCTGGTGAAAAACCTAGGACTAGTTTGCAAAAGTAGGTTTCGGACAAAATTCGACATAGCAGAAAATTTTTCTGGCCTAAATCGAAATTGGAGATAGCCATTTTGTCCGCCTTGAGCCAGGGATCACAGTGGTGTGAGACACTTGAGTCTAGGACAAACGGACTCTAGGAGTTATGGGCGATGTAGTACTTTTGCACTAAATCTGTAGCTGTAGCACAACGTAAAATTTGTTTGCGCGGTATTTGAGAACGGTTTGACGAATCAACACGAATTCCATAACTTTTTGTCGGTACAGTGTGGAGATGATACGATTCGATTTTGGTGAAAATCGGACAAACGGTCTAGGAGGAGTTCGACAAAGTAGGTTTTGACTGAAAATCAAGATGGCGGACAGGAAGTTCGGCCAAATATGGCAAACTTGGTATCTATGTTCTCAGCGTGACCCAGCGAATCTATTGAGACCAGTGGCATTTCAATAGGCAGATGTCTTCAAAGGTTATTAGCCTTTTTGGAAATGTTGTTATAACTTTTGACCACAAGGTGGCGCTGTTTCGAAACTTCTCACGCTCCTTCAGGGCATCGTGCTGATGACCCATACCATGTTTCGTAACAATCCATTCATGCGTTCTTAAAATACAGCATTTTAGCACAAAATTCAAAATGGCCGACAGCCAAAATGGCCGACATGGTAAAATTGGATATCAGTCGACTCAGCATGTTGGCCTGAATCTAACGAGACCAATTTGATGATTTTTGGACAAACCGTTCAGAAGTTATAAGCAAAAATAGCCTTTTTTCATATCTCCGGACCAGTAGGTGGCGCTGCGCCGAAACGGAGCATGTAGCCTCAGGTCACGCTTGTGATGACATGTAGGAAGTTTGGTTTGAATACGATTAAGCGTTGCGGAGATACAGCCTTACGTCTGTTTTCGCAAGCGCTACGTAAAATTTGTTTGTGGGTTTTTTCGAAAATTGCTAAGCGAATCAACTTGAATTCCATAACTTTTTGTCGGCATGGTCTGTAGATGATCTGATTCAATTTTCATGGAAATTGGAGCAACGGCCTAGGAGGAGTTCGAAAAAGTAGCTTTTTCGGAAAATTCAAAATGGCGGAAAACTTTTCATGGCGCAAAATGACGTCATTGGGTGCAATCGAATCGTCACGAGGTCAGGAATCAGAGGAAAAAATAATTTTGTTTCTAGCCCTTGTGGTTCAAAAGTTATTAGAATAAACATGAGTGAAACTTTGGACAGTTGGTGGCGCTAGAGGGAATGACTTAGACACACCAAAATTGGTGTATTTAATGTTGGGACTGTCCTCTATCCGAATGTCAAACCATTACAACTTTCCCGCGATCGGTTCTATGGGCTGCCATAGACTCCCAGAGCGGAAGAAGAAGAAGAATTATTTTTGGTACGGGAACAGATACAATAGGTGCCCGCACCTTCAGTGCTTGGCCCCTAATAATAAGGGAACCTTTTTGCCATTTATAGCGCCACCTATGGTCCGATCTGCATGAAACTCGGCACGCTTGTTCACCATGTCATGACACATATGCTCAGCGATTTTCGTGATGTTCTGAGTTTTTGTTTAGGATTTATAGGCTTTTGACTGTATTTTGCCCCGCCCATTTTCCAAATGACCCTGTTATAGCCAACCAAATGCAAAAATTCTACTTTTTTTCAAAAACTATTGATCGAGAGAGTCCAGAGAAATGTCCTAGACTGGTTTGGCTCCGGTCGGGCGAAAAACCAGGGACTAGTTCGCAAAAGTAGGTTTTGGACAAAATTCGACATAGCAGAATTTTTTTCTGGCCTAAATCGAAATCGGAGATGGCCATTTTGTCCGCCTTGAGCCAAGGATTCCAACGATTTGGGGCACTTGATCCTGGGACAAACGGTCTAAGAGCTATGATCAATTTTGAACTTTTGGTTGCTGTAGCGCCACCTATGGGCCATTCGGGGTCATACTCTGATAGGTTGTCCCCAAATTGAGGCCTACCATCTGGCCAGGTTTCACGTCTCTAGGCCTTACGGTTTGGCCTGCACGATGCGTTTTACGAATCCTTAATTACAATAGGGTTTCAGCATTTCATGCTTGAACCCCTAATAAGATTGAAGGCTTTTTGCCAGTTACAGCGCCACCTATGGTCCGATCTCCATGAAACTCTGCATGCTTCCTCACCATGTTCTGACACATATGCTCATCAATTTTGGTGAAGTTCTGAATTTTCATATGGGATTTATAGGCTTTTTAGTGTATTTTGCCACGCCCCTTTTCTAAATGACCCTGTTACAGCCACCCAAATGCAAAAGTTCAACTTTTTTTTCGATATTTATTGATCTAGAGAGTCCAGAGAAATGTCCTAGACTGGTTTGGTTCCGATCTGGTGAAAAACCTAGGACTAGTTTGCAAAAGTAGGTTTCGGACAAAATTCGACATAGCAGAAAATTTTTCTGGCCTAAATCGAAATTGGAGATAGCCATTTTGTCCGCCTTGAGCCAGGGATCACAGTGGTGTGAGACACTTGAGTCTAGGACAAACGGACTCTAGGAGTTATGGGCGATGTAGTACTTTTGCACTAAATCTGTAGCTGTAGCACAACGTAAAATTTGTTTGCGCGGTATTTGAGAACGGTTTGACGAATCAACACGAATTCCATAACTTTTTGTCGGTACAGTGTGGAGATGATACGATTCGATTTTGGTGAAAATCGGACAAACGGTCTAGGAGGAGTTCGACAAAGTAGGTTTTGACTGAAAATCAAGATGGCGGACAGGAAGTTCGGCCAAATATGGCAAACTTGGTATCTATGTTCTCAGCGTGACCCAGCGAATCTATTGAGACCAGTGGCATTTCAATAGGCAGATGTCTTCAAAGGTTATTAGCCTTTTTGGAAATGTTGTTATAACTTTTGACCACAAGGTGGCGCTGTTTCGAAACTTCTCACGCTCCTTCAGGGCATCGTGCTGATGACCCATACCATGTTTCGTAACAATCCATTCATGCGTTCTTAAAATACAGCATTTTAGCACAAAATTCAAAATGGCCGACAGCCAAAATGGCCGACATGGTAAAATTGGATATCAGTCGACTCAGCATGTTGGCCTGAATCTAACGAGACCAATTTGATGATTTTTGGGCAAACTGTTCAGAAGTTATAAGCAAAAATAGCCATTTTTCATATCTCCGGACCAGTAGGTGGCGCTGCGCCGAAACGCAGCATGTAGCCTCAAGTCATGCTTGTGATGACATGTGGCAAATTTGGTCTGAATCCAACAAAGCGTTGCGGAGATACAGCCTTACGTCTGTTTTCGCAAGCGCTACGTAAAATTTGTTTGTGGGTTTTTTCGAAAATTGCTAAGCGAATCAACTTGAATTCCATAACGTTTTGTCGGCATGGTCTGTAGATGATCTGATTCAATTTTCATGGAAATTGGAGCAACGGCCTAGGAGGAGTTCGAAAAAGTAGCTTTTTCGGAAAATTCAAAATGGCGGAAAACTTTTCATGGCGCAAAATGACGTCATTGGGTGCAATCGAATCGTCACGAGGTCAGGAATCAGAGGAAAAAATAATTTTGTTTCTAGCCCTTGTGGTTCAAAAGTTATTAGAATAAACATGAGTGAAACTTTGGACAGTTGGTGGCGCTAGAGGGAATGACTTAGACACACCAAAATTGGTGTATTTAATGTTGGGACTGTCCTCTATCCGATTGTGTCAAACCATTACAACTTTCCCGCGATCGGTTCTATGGGCTGCCATAGACTCCCAGAGCGGAAGAAGAAGAAGAATTATTTTTGGTACGGGAACAGATACAATAGGTGCCCGCACCTTCAGTGCTTGGCCCCTAATAATAAGGGAACCTTTTTGCCATTTATAGCGCCACCTATGGTCCGATCTGCATGAAACTCGGCACGCTTGTTCACCATGTCATGACACATATGCTCAGCGATTTTCGTGATGTTCTGAGTTTTTGTTTAGGATTTATAGGCTTTTGACTGTATTTTGCCCCGCCCATTTTCCAAATGACCCTGTTATAGCCAACCAAATGCAAAAATTCTACTTTTTTTCAAAAACTATTGATCGAGAGAGTCCAGAGAAATGTCCTAGACTGGTTTGGCTCCGGTCGGGCGAAAAACCAGGGACTAGTTCGCAAAAGTAGGTTTTGGACAAAATTCGACATAGCAGAATTTTTTTCTGGCCTAAATCGAAATCGGAGATGGCCATTTTGTCCGCCTTGAGCCAAGGATTCCAACGATTTGGGGCACTTGATCCTGGGACAAACGGTCTAAGAGCTATGATCAATTTTGAACTTTTGGTTGCTGTAGCGCCACCTATGGGCCATTCGGGGTCATACTCTGATAGGTTGTCCCCAAATTGAGGCCTACCATCTGGCCAGGTTTCACGTCTCTAGGCCTTACGGTTTGGCCTGCACGATGCGTTTTACGAATCCTTAATTACAATAGGGTTTCAGCATTTCATGCTTGAACCCCTAATAAGATTGAAGGCTTTTTGCCAGTTACAGCGCCACCTATGGTCCGATCTCCATGAAACTCTGCATGCTTCCTCACCATGTTCTGACACATATGCTCATCAATTTTGGTGAAGTTCTGAATTTTCATATGGGATTTATAGGCTTTTTAGTGTATTTTGCCACGCCCCTTTTCTAAATGACCCTGTTACAGCCACCCAAATGCAAAAGTTCAACTTTTTTTTCGATATTTATTGATCTAGAGAGTCCAGAGAAATGTCCTAGACTGGTTTGGTTCCGATCTGGTGAAAAACCTAGGACTAGTTTGCAAAAGTAGGTTTCGGACAAAATTCGACATAGCAGAAAATTTTTCTGGCCTAAATCGAAATTGGAGATAGCCATTTTGTCCGCCTTGAGCCAGGGATCACAGTGGTGTGAGACACTTGAGTCTAGGACAAACGGACTCTAGGAGTTATGGGCGATGTAGTACTTTTGCACTAAATCTGTAGCTGTAGCACAACGTAAAATTTGTTTGCGCGGTATTTGAGAACGGTTTGACGAATCAACACGAATTCCATAACTTTTTGTCGGTACAGTGTGGAGATGATACGATTCGATTTTGGTGAAAATCGGACAAACGGTCTAGGAGGAGTTCGACAAAGTAGGTTTTGACTGAAAATCAAGATGGCGGACAGGAAGTTCGGCCAAATATGGCAAACTTGGTATCTATGTTCTCAGCGTGACCCAGCGAATCTATTGAGACCAGTGGCATTTCAATAGGCAGATGTCTTCAAAGGTTATTAGCCTTTTTGGAAATGTTGTTATAACTTTTGACCACAAGGTGGCGCTGTTTCGAAACTTCTCACGCTCCTTCAGGGCATCGTGCTGATGACCCATACCATGTTTCGTAACAATCCATTCATGCGTTCTTAAAATACAGCATTTTAGCACAAAATTCAAAATGGCCGACAGCCAAAATGGCCGACATGGTAAAATTGGATATCAGTCGACTCAGCATGTTGGCCTGAATCTAACGAGACCAATTTGATGATTTTTGGGCAAACTGTTCAGAAGTTATAAGCAAAAATAGCCATTTTTCATATCTCCGGACCAGTAGGTGGCGCTGCGCCGAAACGCAGCATGTAGCCTCAAGTCATGCTTGTGATGACATGTGGCAAATTTGGTCTGAATCCAACAAAGCGTTGCGGAGATACAGCCTTACGTCTGTTTTCGCAAGCGCTACGTAAAATTTGTTTGTGGGTTTTTTCGAAAATTGCTAAGCGAATCAACTTGAATTCCATAACTTTTTGTCGGCATGGTCTGTAGATGATCTGATTCAATTTTCATGGAAATTGGAGCAACGGCCTAGGAGGAGTTCGAAAAAGTAGCTTTTTCGGAAAATTCAAAATGGCGGAAAACTTTTCATGGCGCAAAATGACGTCATTGGGTGCAATCGAATCGTCACGAGGTCAGGAATCAGAGGAAAAAATAATTTTGTTTCTAGCCCTTGTGGTTCAAAAGTTATTAGAATAAACATGAGTGAAACTTTGGACAGTTGGTGGCGCTAGAGGGAATGACTTAGACACACCAAAATTGGTGTATTTAATGTTGGGACTGTCCTCTATCCGAATGTCAAACCATTACAACTTTCCCGCGATCGGTTCTATGGGCTGCCATAGACTCCCAGAGCGGAAGAAGAAGAAGAATTATTTTTGGTACGGGAACAGATACAATAGGTGCCCGCACCTTCAGTGCTTGGCCCCTAATAATAAGGGAACCTTTTTGCCATTTATAGCGCCACCTATGGTCCGATCTGCATGAAACTCGGCACGCTTGTTCACCATGTCATGACACATATGCTCAGCGATTTTCGTGATGTTCTGAGTTTTTGTTTAGGATTTATAGGCTTTTGACTGTATTTTGCCCCGCCCATTTTCCAAATGACCCTGTTATAGCCAACCAAATGCAAAAATTCTACTTTTTTTCAAAAACTATTGATCGAGAGAGTCCAGAGAAATGTCCTAGACTGGTTTGGCTCCGGTCGGGCGAAAAACCAGGGACTAGTTCGCAAAAGTAGGTTTTGGACAAAATTCGACATAGCAGAATTTTTTTCTGGCCTAAATCGAAATCGGAGATGGCCATTTTGTCCGCCTTGAGCCAAGGATTCCAACGATTTGGGGCACTTGATCCTGGGACAAACGGTCTAAGAGCTATGATCAATTTTGAACTTTTGGTTGCTGTAGCGCCACCTATGGGCCATTCGGGGTCATACTCTGATAGGTTGTCCCCAAATTGAGGCCTACCATCTGGCCAGGTTTCACGTCTCTAGGCCTTACGGTTTGGCCTGCACGATGCGTTTTACGAATCCTTAATTACAATAGGGTTTCAGCATTTCATGCTTGAACCCCTAATAAGATTGAAGGCTTTTTGCCAGTTACAGCGCCACCTATGGTCCGATCTCCATGAAACTCTGCATGCTTCCTCACCATGTTCTGACACATATGCTCATCAATTTTGGTGAAGTTCTGAATTTTCATATGGGATTTATAGGCTTTTTAGTGTATTTTGCCACGCCCCTTTTCTAAATGACCCTGTTACAGCCACCCAAATGCAAAAGTTCAACTTTTTTTTCGATATTTATTGATCTAGAGAGTCCAGAGAAATGTCCTAGACTGGTTTGGTTCCGATCTGGTGAAAAACCTAGGACTAGTTTGCAAAAGTAGGTTTCGGACAAAATTCGACATAGCAGAAAATTTTTCTGGCCTAAATCGAAATTGGAGATAGCCATTTTGTCCGCCTTGAGCCAGGGATCACAGTGGTGTGAGACACTTGAGTCTAGGACAAACGGACTCTAGGAGTTATGGGCGATGTAGTACTTTTGCACTAAATCTGTAGCTGTAGCACAACGTAAAATTTGTTTGCGCGGTATTTGAGAACGGTTTGACGAATCAACACGAATTCCATAACTTTTTGTCGGTACAGTGTGGAGATGATACGATTCGATTTTGGTGAAAATCGGACAAACGGTCTAGGAGGAGTTCGACAAAGTAGGTTTTGACTGAAAATCAAGATGGCGGACAGGAAGTTCGGCCAAATATGGCAAACTTGGTATCTATGTTCTCAGCGTGACCCAGCGAATCTATTGAGACCAGTGGCATTTCAATAGGCAGATGTATTCAAAGGTTATTAGCCTTTTTGGAAATGTTGTTATAACTTTTGACCACAAGGTGGCGCTGTTTCGAAACTTCTCACGCTCCTTCAGGGCATCGTGCTGATGACCCATACCATGTTTCGTAACAATCCATTCATGCGTTCTTAAAATACAGCATTTTAGCACAAAATTCAAAATGGCCGACAGCCAAAATGGCCGACATGGTAAAATTGGATATCAGTCGA
Organism: Phoxinus phoxinus; assembly: GCF_949152265.1. Classification (NCBI taxonomy): domain Eukaryota; kingdom Metazoa; phylum Chordata; class Actinopteri; order Cypriniformes; family Leuciscidae; genus Phoxinus; species Phoxinus phoxinus. Next base: position 6,611,466 of record NC_136890.1, on the reverse strand, counting down.
CTCAGCATGTTGGCCTGAATCTAACGAGACCAATTTGATGATTTTTGGGCAAACTGTTCAGAAGTTATAAGCAAAAATAGCCATTTTTCATATCTCCGGACCAGTAGGTGGCGCTGCGCCGAAACGCAGCATGTAGCCTCAAGTCATGCTTGTGATGACATGTGGCAAATTTGGTCTGAATCCAACAAAGCGTTGCGGAGATACAGCCTTACGTCTGTTTTCGCAAGCGCTACGTAAAATTTGTTTGTGGGTTTTTTCGAAAATTGCTAAGCGAATCAACTTGAATTCCATAACTTTTTGTCGGCATGGTCTGTAGATGATCTGATTCAATTTTCATGGAAATTGGAGCAACGGCCTAGGAGGAGTTCGAAAAAGTAGCTTTTTCGGAAAATTCAAAATGGCGGAAAACTTTTCATGGCGCAAAATGACGTCATTGGGTGCAATCGAATCGTCACGAGGTCAGGAATCAGAGGAAAAAATAATTTTGTTTCTAGCCCTTGTGGTTCAAAAGTTATTAGAATAAACATGAGTGAAACTTTGGACAGTTGGTGGCGCTAGAGGGAATGACTTAGACACACCAAAATTGGTGTATTTAATGTTGGGACTGTCCTCTATCCGAATGTCAAACCATTACAACTTTCCCGCGATCGGTTCTATGGGCTGCCATAGACTCCCAGAGCGGAAGAAGAAGAAGAATTATTTTTGGTACGGGAACAGATACAATAGGTGCCCGCACCTTCAGTGCTTGGCCCCTAATAATAAGGGAACCTTTTTGCCATTTATAGCGCCACCTATGGTCCGATCTGCATGAAACTCGGCACGCTTGTTCACCATGTCATGACACATATGCTCAGCGATTTTCGTGATGTTCTGAGTTTTTGTTTAGGATTTATAGGCTTTTGACTGTATTTTGCCCCGCCCATTTTCCAAATGACCCTGTTATAGCCAACCAAATGCAAAAATTCTACTTTTTTTCAAAAACTATTGATCGAGAGAGTCCAGAGAAATGTCCTAGACTGGTTTGGCTCCGGTCGGGCGAAAAACCAGGGACTAGTTCGCAAAAGTAGGTTTTGGACAAAATTCGACATAGCAGAATTTTTTTCTGGCCTAAATCGAAATCGGAGATGGCCATTTTGTCCGCCTTGAGCCAAGGATTCCAACGATTTGGGGCACTTGATCCTGGGACAAACGGTCTAAGAGCTATGATCAATTTTGAACTTTTGGTTGCTGTAGCGCCACCTATGGGCCATTCGGGGTCATACTCTGATAGGTTGTCCCCAAATTGAGGCCTACCATCTGGCCAGGTTTCACGTCTCTAGGCCTTACGGTTTGGCCTGCACGATGCGTTTTACGAATCCTTAATTACAATAGGGTTTCAGCATTTCATGCTTGAACCCCTAATAAGATTGAAGGCTTTTTGCCAGTTACAGCGCCACCTATGGTCCGATCTCCATGAAACTCTGCATGCTTCCTCACCATGTTCTGACACATATGCTCATCAATTTTGGTGAAGTTCTGAATTTTCATATGGGATTTATAGGCTTTTTAGTGTATTTTGCCACGCCCCTTTTCTAAATGACCCTGTTACAGCCACCCAAATGCAAAAGTTCAACTTTTTTTTCGATATTTATTGATCTAGAGAGTCCAGAGAAATGTCCTAGACTGGTTTGGTTCCGATCTGGTGAAAAACCTAGGACTAGTTTGCAAAAGTAGGTTTCGGACAAAATTCGACATAGCAGAAAATTTTTCTGGCCTAAATCGAAATTGGAGATAGCCATTTTGTCCGCCTTGAGCCAGGGATCACAGTGGTGTGAGACACTTGAGTCTAGGACAAACGGACTCTAGGAGTTATGGGCGATGTAGTACTTTTGCACTAAATCTGTAGCTGTAGCACAACGTAAAATTTGTTTGCGCGGTATTTGAGAACGGTTTGACGAATCAACACGAATTCCATAACTTTTTGTCGGTACAGTGTGGAGATGATACGATTCGATTTTGGTGAAAATCGGACAAACGGTCTAGGAGGAGTTCGACAAAGTAGGTTTTGACTGAAAATCAAGATGGCGGACAGGAAGTTCGGCCAAATATGGCAAACTTGGTATCTATGTTCTCAGCGTGACCCAGCGAATCTATTGAGACCAGTGGCATTTCAATAGGCAGATGTCTTCAAAGGTTATTAGCCTTTTTGGAAATGTTGTTATAACTTTTGACCACAAGGTGGCGCTGTTTCGAAACTTCTCACGCTCCTTCAGGGCATCGTGCTGATGACCCATACCATGTTTCGTAACAATCCATTCATGCGTTCTTAAAATACAGCATTTTAGCACAAAATTCAAAATGGCCGACAGCCAAAATGGCCGACATGGTAAAATTGGATATCAGTCGACTCAGCATGTTGGCCTGAATCTAACGAGACCAATTTGATGATTTTTGGGCAAACTGTTCAGAAGTTATAAGCAAAAATAGCCATTTTTCATATCTCCGGACCAGTAGGTGGCGCTGCGCCGAAACGCAGCATGTAGCCTCAAGTCATGCTTGTGATGACATGTGGCAAATTTGGTCTGAATCCAACAAAGCGTTGCGGAGATACAGCCTTACGTCTGTTTTCGCAAGCGCTACGTAAAATTTGTTTGTGGGTTTTTTCGAAAATTGCTAAGCGAATCAACTTGAATTCCATAACGTTTTGTCGGCATGGTCTGTAGATGATCTGATTCAATTTTCATGGAAATTGGAGCAACGGCCTAGGAGGAGTTCGAAAAAGTAGCTTTTTCGGAAAATTCAAAATGGCGGAAAACTTTTCATGGCGCAAAATGACGTCATTGGGTGCAATCGAATCGTCACGAGGTCAGGAATCAGAGGAAAAAATAATTTTGTTTCTAGCCCTTGTGGTTCAAAAGTTATTAGAATAAACATGAGTGAAACTTTGGACAGTTGGTGGCGCTAGAGGGAATGACTTAGACACACCAAAATTGGTGTATTTAATGTTGGGACTGTCCTCTATCCGATTGTGTCAAACCATTACAACTTTCCCGCGATCGGTTCTATGGGCTGCCATAGACTCCCAGAGCGGAAGAAGAAGAAGAATTATTTTTGGTACGGGAACAGATACAATAGGTGCCCGCACCTTCAGTGCTTGGCCCCTAATAATAAGGGAACCTTTTTGCCATTTATAGCGCCACCTATGGTCCGATCTGCATGAAACTCGGCACGCTTGTTCACCATGTCATGACACATATGCTCAGCGATTTTCGTGATGTTCTGAGTTTTTGTTTAGGATTTATAGGCTTTTGACTGTATTTTGCCCCGCCCATTTTCCAAATGACCCTGTTATAGCCAACCAAATGCAAAAATTCTACTTTTTTTCAAAAACTATTGATCGAGAGAGTCCAGAGAAATGTCCTAGACTGGTTTGGCTCCGGTCGGGCGAAAAACCAGGGACTAGTTCGCAAAAGTAGGTTTTGGACAAAATTCGACATAGCAGAATTTTTTTCTGGCCTAAATCGAAATCGGAGATGGCCATTTTGTCCGCCTTGAGCCAAGGATTCCAACGATTTGGGGCACTTGATCCTGGGACAAACGGTCTAAGAGCTATGATCAATTTTGAACTTTTGGTTGCTGTAGCGCCACCTATGGGCCATTCGGGGTCATACTCTGATAGGTTGTCCCCAAATTGAGGCCTACCATCTGGCCAGGTTTCACGTCTCTAGGCCTTACGGTTTGGCCTGCACGATGCGTTTTACGAATCCTTAATTACAATAGGGTTTCAGCATTTCATGCTTGAACCCCTAATAAGATTGAAGGCTTTTTGCCAGTTACAGCGCCACCTATGGTCCGATCTCCATGAAACTCTGCATGCTTCCTCACCATGTTCTGACACATATGCTCATCAATTTTGGTGAAGTTCTGAATTTTCATATGGGATTTATAGGCTTTTTAGTGTATTTTGCCACGCCCCTTTTCTAAATGACCCTGTTACAGCCACCCAAATGCAAAAGTTCAACTTTTTTTTCGATATTTATTGATCTAGAGAGTCCAGAGAAATGTCCTAGACTGGTTTGGTTCCGATCTGGTGAAAAACCTAGGACTAGTTTGCAAAAGTAGGTTTCGGACAAAATTCGACATAGCAGAAAATTTTTCTGGCCTAAATCGAAATTGGAGATAGCCATTTTGTCCGCCTTGAGCCAGGGATCACAGTGGTGTGAGACACTTGAGTCTAGGACAAACGGACTCTAGGAGTTATGGGCGATGTAGTACTTTTGCACTAAATCTGTAGCTGTAGCACAACGTAAAATTTGTTTGCGCGGTATTTGAGAACGGTTTGACGAATCAACACGAATTCCATAACTTTTTGTCGGTACAGTGTGGAGATGATACGATTCGATTTTGGTGAAAATCGGACAAACGGTCTAGGAGGAGTTCGACAAAGTAGGTTTTGACTGAAAATCAAGATGGCGGACAGGAAGTTCGGCCAAATATGGCAAACTTGGTATCTATGTTCTCAGCGTGACCCAGCGAATCTATTGAGACCAGTGGCATTTCAATAGGCAGATGTCTTCAAAGGTTATTAGCCTTTTTGGAAATGTTGTTATAACTTTTGACCACAAGGTGGCGCTGTTTCGAAACTTCTCACGCTCCTTCAGGGCATCGTGCTGATGACCCATACCATGTTTCGTAACAATCCATTCATGCGTTCTTAAAATACAGCATTTTAGCACAAAATTCAAAATGGCCGACAGCCAAAATGGCCGACATGGTAAAATTGGATATCAGTCGACTCAGCATGTTGGCCTGAATCTAACGAGACCAATTTGATGATTTTTGGGCAAACTGTTCAGAAGTTATAAGCAAAAATAGCCATTTTTCATATCTCCGGACCAGTAGGTGGCGCTGCGCCGAAACGCAGCATGTAGCCTCAAGTCATGCTTGTGATGACATGTGGCAAATTTGGTCTGAATCCAACAAAGCGTTGCGGAGATACAGCCTTACGTCTGTTTTCGCAAGCGCTACGTAAAATTTGTTTGTGGGTTTTTTCGAAAATTGCTAAGCGAATCAACTTGAATTCCATAACGTTTTGTCGGCATGGTCTGTAGATGATCTGATTCAATTTTCATGGAAATTGGAGCAACGGCCTAGGAGGAGTTCGAAAAAGTAGCTTTTTCGGAAAATTCAAAATGGCGGAAAACTTTTCATGGCGCAAAATGACGTCATTGGGTGCAATCGAATCGTCACGAGGTCAGGAATCAGAGGAAAAAATAATTTTGTTTCTAGCCCTTGTGGTTCAAAAGTTATTAGAATAAACATGAGTGAAACTTTGGACAGTTGGTGGCGCTAGAGGGAATGACTTAGACACACCAAAATTGGTGTATTTAATGTTGGGACTGTCCTCTATCCGAATGTCAAACCATTACAACTTTCCCGCGATCGGTTCTATGGGCTGCCATAGACTCCCAGAGCGGAAGAAGAAGAAGAATTATTTTTGGTACGGGAACAGATACAATAGGTGCCCGCACCTTCAGTGCTTGGCCCCTAATAATAAGAACCGGAACGAAAACAATAGGTGCCTCCGCACTTTCAGTGCTTGGCCCCTAATAATAATAATAAGAACCGGAACGAAAACAATAGGTGCCTCCGCACTTTCAGTGCTTGGCCCCTAATAAGAACGGGAACAGATACAATAGGTGCCCGCACCTTCAGTGCTTGGCCCCTAATAAGAACGGGAACAGATACAATAGGTGCCCGCACTTTCAGTGCTTGGCCCCTAAATATAGCTGCAAGCAGCAATCACCGGGGCCAAGCGCAAGCAAGACGACAAGACATGCCAAAGTGGCTGGGAGTGTGAGACCAACTGCAGCTAGGAGCAATTAAAGACATTTAAAGATGAATTTTGGCAAAATGGTTGAAAAATCACATACATTAACTAAAAATATGATTATCACTTTCGACCAATAGGTGGCGCAATTACGAAACTGATGTGATGTGGTCAGAGTGAAGTGACAATGACACATACAAAGTTTGGTGTCAATATGTCAAGGCATTGCAGATATAAAGCCTGAATAGTCATTTTGGCATCATGCCTCAACTTTGCATCTGCGGTATACAAAAGCGGTTTTATCTATCGACACGAAATCCATAACTTTTACTCGGCACGGTCTGGAGATGACACGATCCGATTTTGGTGAAAATCGGACGTTCGGTCTAGGAGGAGTTCGAAAAAGTAGGTTTTAAAAGAAAATAAATATGGCGGACAGGAAGTTTGGCTGACTATGGCAAAATTGGTATATGTTTTCAGCATAACCCAATGAATCTATTGAGATCAGTGTCATTACTATAGGCAAATTTATTCAAAAGTTATTAGCATTTCGTGAAAATTTGTTACAACTTTTGACCAAAAGGTGGCGCTGTCTTTAAATCTGTTGAGTACTTTCAGGACATGGTGTTGATGGCACATACTGAGTTTCATAATGTTACAGCAATGCATTCGTTAAGTATAGCATTTTACATCACTAAACTGCATTGAAGTCAATGGGAATTTCATGTTTTGTTTAGTTTTAGCGCCACCAAGAGGCTCAATCCCACAGTTTTTTTTGTGTGTCCTCAGACTGAGCCCATGCATCTGTGTGTCAATTTTGGTGAAAATATCTCAATTAGATTCAACGTTATAGACATTTATGTGAAAAAACACGTCAAAAACGACTGACACGTGACTTTGATTGAATTTTACTACCCCTTACGATCAATATTTTGAGATTTGGGCATTGGCGTATAGCTATCGACCTATGTTTCCAAACTTCTGACGGTGGTTTTGTCTCGATCGGACTAGCGGTTTCGAAGATATCGCCAAATGTTTTTTAAGCGCTAAATTACAACGCTGCACAAACCATATGCCGAAACCTGGCAAGTCTGGTATCGTTGGACTCGGCAACGATTCAGGAGTCTAAGGAGATGTCTCCCGTGAGAATAAGTCGACCACACCCAAAGTTATAAGCATTTGAAAAAAAAATGTATCCACTAGGTGGCGCTGTTTCGAAACTTCTCAGGCTCCTTCAGGGCATTGTACTGATGACTCATACCGAGTTTCGTAAAAATTCGTTCATGCGTTCAAAAAATACAGCATTTTAGCACATAATTCAAAATGGCCGACAGACAAAATGGCCGATCTGGAAAAATTGGATATCAGTCGTCTCGGCCTGACGCCCTGAATCTAACGAGACCACGTTTAGGATTCTTGGACAAACCGTTCAGAAGTTATAAGCCAAAATAGCAATTTTTCATATATCTGGACCAGTAGGTGGCGCTGCGCCGAAACGCTGCACCCAGCTTCAGGTTATGCTTGTGATGACATGTACCAAGTTTGGTCTGAATACGATAAAGTGTTGCGGAGATACAGCCTTACGTCTATTTTCGCAACTGCTACGTAAAATTTGTTTGTGCGTTTATCAAAAACGGTTAAGCGAATCAACTTGAATTCCATAACTTTTTGTCGGCACTGCCTGAAGATGATCTGGTGCAATTTTGGTGAGAATTGGACAAACCGTCTAGGACGAGTTCGCAAAAGTAGTTTTTTTGGACAATTCAATATGGCGGACATATTTTTTTGACGAAAATGACGCCATAGAGTGCAATCGAATCGGCATGAGCTCAGGAATCAGAGGAAAAAAGAATTTTGTTGATAGGCCTTACGGTTCAAAAGTTATTAGCATACAATTTCTAAAACTTTGGACAGGTGGTGGCGCTAGAGGGAATGAGTTAGAAACACCAAAATTGGTGTATTTGATGTTGGGACTGTCCTCTATCAGAATGTCAAACCGGAACAACTTTCCCGGAAACGGTTCTATGGGCTGCCATAGACGCCCAGTCGGAAGAAGAAGAATAATAAATATAGCTGCAAGCAGCAATCACCGGGGCCAAGCGCAAGCAAGACGACAAGACATGCCAAAGTGGCTGGGAGTGTGAGACCCACTGCAGCAAGGAGCAATTAAAGACATTTGAAGATGAATTTTGGCAAAATGGTTGAAAAATCACATACAATAACTAAAAATATGATTATCACTTTCGACCAATAGGTGGCGCAGTTACGAAACTGATGTGATGTGGTCAGAGTGAAGTGACAATGACACATACAAAGTTTGGTGTCAATATGTCAAGGCATTGCAGATATAAAGCCTGAATAGTCATTTTGGCATCATGCCTCAACTTTGCCACTGCGGTATACAAAAACGGTTTTGTCTATCGACACGAAATCCATAACTTTTACTCGGCACAGTCTGGAGATGACACGATCCGATTTTGGTGAAAATCGGACGTTCGGTCTAGGAGGAGTTTGAAAAAGTAGGTTTTAAAAGAAAATAAAGATGGCGGACAGGAACTTTGATTGACTATGGCAAAATTGGTATCTATGTTTTCAGCATAACCCAAGGAATCTATTGAGACCAGTGTCATTACTATAGGCTAATTTATTCAAAAGTTATTAGCATTTTTGGAAATTTCATTATAACTTTTGACCAAAAGGTGGCGCTGTCTCATAAATTTTTGAGTACCTTTAGGGCGTTGTACTGATGACCCATACTGAGTTTCGTAGCGATACGTTCATGCGTTCATAAAATACAGCATTTTAGCACATAATTAAAAATGGCCGACAGCCAAAATGGCCGATATGGGAAAATTGGATATCAGTCAACTCAGCACGACGCCCTGAATCTAACGAGACCACTTTTGTGATTTTTGGACAAACCGTTCAGAAGTTATAAGCAAAAACATAAATTCTTCATATCTCCGGACCAGTAGGTGGCGCTGCGCCGAAACGCAGCATGTAGCCTCAGGTCATGCTTGTGATGACATGTACCAAATTTGGTCTGAATCCGATAAAGCGTTGTGGAGATACGGCCTTACATCTGTTTTTGCAAGCGCTACGTAAAATTTATTTGCGCGGTATTCGAGAACGGTAATTCGAATCAACTTGAATTCCATAACTTTTGGTCGTCAAGGTCTGGAGATGATCTGGTTCATTTTTCGTGAAATTCGGAGCAACGGCCTAGGAGGAGTTCGAAAAAGTAGGTTTTTTGGAAAATTCAAAATGGCGGGAAAACTATTATGACGGAAAATGACGTCATATGGTGCATTCGAATCGTCATGAGCTCAGGAATCAGAGGAAAAAATAATTTTGTTTCTAGCCCTTGTGGTTCAAAAGTTATTAGCATAAACATGAGTGAAACTTTGGACAGCTGGTGGCGCTAGAGGGAATGAGTTGGAGACTCCAAATTTGCTATGGTGATAGTTCAGGCTGTCCTCTATCACTGTGCCAATTTTCATAAGTTTCCCGCAAACGGTTCTATAGGCTGCCATAGACGCCCAGTCGGAAAAAGAAAAAAAAGGAAGAAGAATAAGAACCGGAACAGATACAATAGGTGCCCGCACCTTCAGTGCTTGGCCCCTAATAAGAACCGGAACAGATACAATAGGTGCCCGCACCTTCAGTGCTTGGCCCCTAAATATAGCTGCAAGCAGCAATCACCGGGGCCAAGCGCAAGCAAGACGACAAGACATGCCAAAGTGGCTGGGAGTGTGAGACCCACTGCAGCAAGGAGCAATTAAAGACATTTGAAGATGAATTTTGGCAAAATGGTTGAAAAATCACATACAATAACTAAAAATATGATTATCACTTTCGACCAATAGGTGGCGCAGTTACGAAACTGATGTGATGTGGTCAGAGTGAAGTGACAATGACACATACAAAGTTTGGTGTCAATATGTCAAGGCATTGCAGATATAAAGCCTGAATAGTCATTTTGGCATCATGCCTCAACTTTGCCACTGCGGTATACAAAAACGGTTTTGTCTATCGACACGAAATCCATAACTTTTACTCGGCACAGTCTGGAGATGACACGATCCGATTTTGGTGAAAATCGGACGTTCGGTCTAGGAGGAGTTCGAAAAAGTAGGTTTTAAAAGAAAATAAAGATGGCGGACAGGAACTTTGATTGACTATGGCAAAATTGGTATCTATGTTTTCAGCATAACCCAAGGAATCTATTGAGATCAGTGTCATTACTATAGGCAAATTTATTCAAAAGTTATTAGCATTTTTGGAAATTTCATTATAACTTTTGACCAAAAGGTGGCGCTGTCTCATAAATTTTTGAGTACTTTTAGGGCGTTGTACTGATGACCCATACTGAGTTTCGTAACGATACGTTCATGCGTTCATAAAATACAGCATTTTAGCACATAATTCAAAATGGCCGACAGCCAAAATGGCCGATATGGGAAAATTGAATATCAGTCAACTCAGCACGACGCCCTGAATCTAACGAGACCACTTTTGTGATTTTTGGACAAACCGTTCAGAAGTTATAAGCAAAAACATAAATTATTCATATCTCCGGACCAGTAGGTGGCGCTGCGCCGAAACGCAGCAAGTAACCTCAGGTCATGCTTGTGACGACATGTACCAAATTTGGTCTGAATCCGATAAAGCGTTGTGGAGATACGGCCTTACGTCTGTTTTTGCAAGCGCTACGTAAAATTTATTTGCGCGGTATTCGAGAACGGTAATTCGAATCAACTTGAATTTCATAACTTTTGGTCGTCATAGTCTGGAGATGATCTGGTTCATTTTTCGTGAAATTCGGAGCAACGGCCTAGGAGGAGTTCGAAAAAGTAGGTTTTTCGGAAAATTCAAAATGGCGGGAAAACTATTATGACGGAAAATGACGTCATAGGGTGCAGTCGAATCGTCGTGAGCTCAGGAATCAGAGGAAAAAAGAATGTTGTTTCTAGCCCTTGTGGTTCAAAAGTTATTAGCATAAACATGAGTGAAACTTTGGACAGCTGGTGGCGCTAGAGGGAATGAGTTGGAGACTCCAAATTTGCTATGGTGATAGTTCAGGCTGTCCTCTATCACTGTGCCAATTTGTATAAGTTTCCCGCAAACGGTTCTATAGGCTGCCATAGACAACCAGTCGGAAGAAAAAGAAAAAAAAGAAATATAGCTGCAAGCAGCAATCACCGGGGCCAAGCGCAAGCAAGACGACAAGACATGCCAAAGTGGCTGGGAGTGTGAGACCAACTGCAGCAAGGATCAATTGAAGACATTTAAAGATGAATTTTGGCAAAATGGTTGAAAAATCACATACAATAACTAAAAATATGATTATCACCTTCGACCAATAGGTGGCGCAGTTACGAAACTGATGTGATGTGGTCAGAGTGAAGTGACAATGACACATACAAAGTTTGGTGTCAATATGTCGAGGCATTGCATATATAAAGCCTGAATAGTCATTTTGGCATCATGCCTCAATTTTGCCACTGCGGTATACAAAAACGGTTTCGTCTATCGACACGAAATCCATAACTTTTACTCGGCACCGTCTGGAGATGACACGATCCGATTTTGGTGAAAATCGGACGTTCGGTCTAGGAGGAGTTCGAAAAAGTAGGTTTTAAAAGAAAATAAAGATGGCGGACAGGAAGTTTGACTGACTACACCAAAATTGGTATCTATGGTCTTCAGCATAACCCAAGGAATCTATTGAGATCAGTGTCATTACTATAGGCAAATTTATTCAAAAGTTATTAGCATTTTTGGAAATTTTATTATAACTTTTGACCAAAAGGTGGCGCTGTCTCATAATCTTTTGAGTACCTTTAGGGCGTTGTACTGATGACCCATACTGAGTTTCGTAACGATACGTTCATGCATTCATAAAATACAGCATTTTAGCACATAATTCAAAATGGCCGACAGCCAAAATGGCCGATATGGACAAATTGGATATCAGTCAACTCAAAATGACGCCCTGAATCTATCGAGACCACTTTTATGATTTTTGGACAAACCGTTCAGAAGTTATAAGCAAAAATAGCCTTTTTTCATATCTCCGGACCAGTAGGTGGCGCTGCGCCGAAACGGAGCATGTAGCCTCAGGTCACGCTTGTGATGACATGTAGGAAGTTTGGTTTGAATACGATTAAGCGTTGCGGAGATACAGCCTTACGTCTGTTTTCGCAAGCGCTACGTAAAATTTGTTTGTGGGTTTTTTCGAAAATTGCTAAGCGAATCAACTTGAATTCCATAACGTTTTGTCGGCATGGTCTGTAGATGATCTGATTCAATTTTCATGGAAATTGGAGCAACGGCCTAGGAGGAGTTCGAAAAAGTAGCTTTTTCGGAAAATTCAAAATGGCGGAAAACTTTTCATGGCGCAAAATGACGTCATTGGGTGCAATCGAATCGTCACGAGGTCAGGAATCAGAGGAAAAAAGAATTTTGTTTCTAGCCCTTGTGGTTCAAAAGTTATTAGAATAAACATGAGTGAAACTTTGGACAGTTGGTGGCGCTAGAGGGAATGACTTAGACACACCAAAATTGGTGTATTTAATGTTGGGACTGTCCTCTATCCGAATGTCAAACCATTACAACTTTCCCGCGATCGGTTCTATGGGCTGCCATAGACTCCCAGAGCGGAAGAAGAAGAAGAATTATTTTTGGTACGGGAACAGATACAATAGGTGCCCGCACCTTCAGTGCTTGGCCCCTAAAAAGAAAAAGAAGAATAAGAACGGGAACAGATACAATAGGTGCCCGCACCTTCAGTGCTTGGCCCCTAATAAGAACGCCAACAAAAACAATAGGTGCCTCCGCACTTTCAGTGCTTGGCCCCTAACTACAGGAATACTAGACCAAGACACAGGGCGAACATGAGGGCTTACATACACAGACTAATTACAAGACAAGGAACACCTGTGAACAATGATCAGACGATTTACCAATGACAACATGACACAACAGACAAGGGAACACATGGCAGGATCACATGACTAGACCAGGGGATCACATGACAGACAAGAACAAGGAACAAGAAACAAAACCCACAACATGACATACAGGTTACTTTATTTGCCAAATTTAAATTGTGGGGTAATGCAGCGCTGTTTTACTTGGTCAAAACGATCATACTAAAAATATGTTTGAGTGTGTTGAAAGTTATGTTTTATACTGTTGAACGCTTGAATCTGATTGGTTGACAAAGGTGTGCAATTATTTTCAGGGAAACGTACGGCTAAAGTAGTTCCTGGCAGTTCCATATCACTACGCCAAATGATTTCCACTCACACAGAGTTTATTGAATTTTTTTACTGATGATTTTATCAGTAAAATAGTTTAACAACTTAAAAGCTACATGACATTTTTCATTAGCGAGGTGATAACGGTGTTTTTTTTGGAACAGATAAACATACAGTTTTGCTATTAGTAGAGACACTGCTGCTGAACACTGTTGAGAGACGCACAGACTCAGGTAATTCACACACGCCTGATATATATATATCTGTATCTATATACATCTCATACCTGAATTAGTTTGTGCATATATGCATTAGTCTGCATTAGTTTGCTCATAACTGCATTAGTTTGCGCACATAGTGCATTAGTTTGCTCATAACTGCATTAGTTTGCTCATAACTGCATTAGTTTGCGCATATAGTGCATTAGTTTGCTCATAACTGCATTAGTTTGCTCATAACTGCATTAATTTGCGCATATATATACAGTACCACATATAGTGGCGCAAGGCTCCATTACTAGCTCTAAAATTACCTTTTGGAATTAGCAACGCTGGGGATTAGATGCGTAAGTAATTACTCCTACACACAACAAGAGTGTTACAAAAACCTGACTAATGTTTTGAAATACATCATCTGAACAATGCTTGAGGTGTAGTAACTGTAGTTTATATACGGGACAATTGAGTCCGAGATGTTGAATTACTGAAAATGAATGCACACTCATCGTGGCCGCATTACCACCTCGAGTGTGCATTATTTTTCTAATAATTCAACAGCCCATTTTCAATTATTCCTTGCATAACACTAGACTGGTAAAATAGCTGATTTCTCTTGGAAACATTTGGAATAATATAAGCACACAAGTCAACAACATATACAACATTGTTTTAGTGGTTATTGGATATATTGTGCCTTTTAAAGAATGCAAACTTGAAATCTGCAGTGTTGCAGTAAAGTGGAGTGGATCACATATTTTTATGGCAATATATGGCGAATAATGTTTTTAAAGATTACGCTGCAGAATCTGTCGTCATTTTGCGACCATTTCAGTGTATGTAGAAGTTTTGTGTGTTCAAAGTCTAGCGTGACCACGGCTTTAAAAATAATAATAATTTCGACACAAATGTACGGCACACCTTTTTGTTCTTTGACCCCCAGGAACAGCACCATACAACAAACAAAGAAGAGTGCACTCATGACTACTGCTGATATCATGAAGGCATTTCTCTGACATATATGTGAGTGTACTGGATATGCAAATGCAAACAGACTCAGGCTGCAAATTACATGCATTAATAAGACCTCCTCAATGAAAGTGTGGCACTAAACTGTACTCATAGGAACTTTTCAACTGTGTTTTCAAACAGTTTTAGCTAGATTACCACAGTTGAAAGTTGGATTAATGTTAGTCAGGGTGTGTATTTTCACATGGTTTCATAGACTAACCGTCCCTGAGGCTGCAAACTACCTATAGAAATTCTGTTAAAAAGATTGAAAGTAATTGTGTAATTGCACACACTAAACAGACTCAAAAATGACACCCCAAAGTTAAATACTTTATGGCTTTAATCAAATCCCTAGTATTACAATCTAAGCGTTCCTTTGCAAATGCCACTAATTCTAAATGTTAAAACACATGAGTAACGTCTGAACAGTCGCCCTACAGTGCTTCACAGTGTGGTGTGTAGGAGTTATTGTGATACGGGTTTGTGCAGCGCTGCGCTGTGCTGTGTGGGAGGTCCGGTTCTTGGTCCTCGTTCAGACAGGCTTGATCTCAGTCTTTTTTATACACCCACAGCACCTGACCCTGCATCACGGTCGCCATCAGCATAGCTAACGCCTCCACACTCAGCCCTGAGAGAGAGACAGAAATAGGCACACAACCTTACAACAACCGATCATACAAGCTATTGCTCTGTGAAACGCAATCGCACACATCCTGCGATAGGATTAGGTTTGGTTTTTCAGTCTTGGCAGTGTAATAATAGATTATAATGGCCCTGTCCCAAAACTTAGTGAGCTGCCTACTGCCTAAATGGGCAGCTGTCTTATAAGGCAGGATTCTACCCAAATTGGAACACCGTAAGTGGCTGATTTGGAATAATCTATGTAGGTCGCAACTCTGTGCCCCAAATCTGGTGCAAACCACTGAGTGCTATTTGTAATTATAGTTCTCAACAGTGTTAGTTATTGCATTCGACAGAAGTGTCTTATGCACACCTAATTGCATTTATTTGATTTAAAAAACAATAAAAAAACTGTAATATTGTGAAATATTTTGACAATTTAAAACAACTGTTTTCTATTTGAATACATATTTAAGAAGTAACTTATTCCTTCGATCAAAGCTGAATTTTCAGCATCATTACTCCAGTCTTCAGTGTCACATGATGCTTCAGAAATCATTATAATATGATGATTTGCTGCTCAAGAAACATTTCTTATTATTATGAATGTTGAAAACAGTGGCGCTCCTTAATATTTTTTGTGGAAACCTTGGCTCTTTGATCAATAAAAGTATAAAATATTTATTTTAAATCTTTTGAAACATTGTAAATGTCTTTGCTGTCACTTTTGATCATTTTAATGCATCATTTATGCATAAAAAAAAAATATATATATAAAAAACGTTGCAGTGTTACTTTCATAGTATTTATATAGGCCTATACAATTATATAGTATTTATTCATATTTTGAATTAGCTTTTATTTTAATATTTTATATCTATTACTTGTTTTTGTAATTTTGTTTTGCATTTGACAAGTTTTTTGTTTTAAAAAAATATTTCTCTATTTAGCTAATTTTATTTTAGTTTTAGTCTTTTTTTATTACTTCAACTTTATTTTATTTCATTTAGTTGGCAAACATCTAATTTTAATAAAACAAATAAGTTTGTCTAAATCTAATCTAAAATGTATTTTTTTATTTCATCTTTATTTGAATTAATGAAAAAGATTTTAAATAGTTTTTGTTTGTTAACTGCAACAAAGTTTAACATTTGCATGTTGCTAAGCTAATAGAATAATATTATAAGATGTGTAATGCATACCACAAACAAACATTTGATAAAATTGAAAAAAAGGAAAGTGCACCCTCATGTTGTTTCAACCCGTATGCATTTCTCTGATTCTTCCGTGGAACGCAAAGTATGAATTTGTGAAGAATGCCCACTTTCCATAATATTTCTTCAGAATTTCTCCTTTTGTGTTGCATGGAAAAAACAACAAGTTTGAAACAACATGAGGGCGAGTAAATGATGACCGAATTAGATTTAGTTCAGTATGTGTTTGAGTCTCTGTCCTGTTGATCTCCTCCCAGAAACATGTTGAGGGATGTATGTGGAACACTGTAGCACTGCAGGAAGCATAACGTTCACTTTGAAGAAGTCAAGAAAGCGCACAGCTCATGAAAGACATGCGGGGGCAGCTGTGTGATGTAACAGCCATTTGACCTCAATATCATTATTGAGCACAGGAGTGGTGCTAATGGAAGTCGGCTAATTTGCCTATTACATAAAAAGCTTTAGCTGAGCCAGTAGTCATCACATGGGGAAAGGACAGGGCATATGTCAGAGATTGATTGAATAAGAAAGGAAGTCATACACTCATGAAAGTCTCAAAAAGAGAGCTGATGGTTAGGTACAGGGCACTTTGAACGCTCACTGCATTGTATAAACCACAGGAACAATGACCAGTGGCAATGACAGCACATCTCTGACACAGGAAGACAGATGAGTCATATCAAGAAGCCTCATAAACCATTTTTCTCATTTCTTGCATCATGTGCAGGAAACTTACAACATGCACTTTACAACCCATTCTCAATACTCTAATTGCAGAGTCTGAACAACATCTGTACTGTATAATGTTCATTATCATAGACAGTAATTATGACTCACAGTGTAAAAACAAACAGGAAGTGCGCATACAGTAGTGCACTTACACTGGAAGCTTAGCAGTCGAGCAGGCCAGAGGGATTAAAAGCACACACGTCAAGCTATTTTTGCTAATGCATTTACATGAATGATTCAGTCATTTATTTATTGTAAAGTTCTAAATGGACTCTTTTGGAACACAGAAGTAAACTATAGCCGGGTAAACCTCTATAGAGCTGGTAAGTCCCGCCCCTTCCGTAAAACCCCACTGGACCTCAAAGTTGAAAAACCGTCAATGCAAGTGAATGGGAGAAAATTATTATTTTCTGGTCCCGTTTGAATTGTGCCATAAATGTGAACATATGTTGTCTGTGAATTTTTTATATAATCTTTCATGTTACAAGTTTGACAGTATATGGTATGATTTGTCGGCTAGCAGTTGTGGAAAAGACATAACGAGAAAGACTACATGTCGCCTATGTGACGTCACCCCATAAAGTTGACTTACCCGTGGTTTTCGCCAACCTCAACAAGAGGTCCTCGCTGTAGCCTGTAGCACGATGACGTAGCTGGATGGTCCAATACGTAGTGGACTCTGTTACGCGCATGCGCGGTGGTGTGTTTTGGTGACGGAAACAATCACACGTGCTTTGATCTTCCAAGAAGAATAAAGTTAATATATAAATGGTCACTTGAGTATGCAAGCTCTTTTCCGCCACAGAATAAAACATTTAAAAAAATAATTTAGACTTTTTTATCTCACAATTGCGAGTTTACATTTAGCATAGGCTACTGACTTTATTTCTCAGAATTGTGAGATATAAAGTCAGAATTGCGTGAAATAAAGTCTCAATTGCGTGTTATAAAGTCAGAATTGCGAGATATAAAGTCAGAATTGGGTGTTATAAAGTCAGAATTCTGACTTTTTTTCTCGCAATTCTGAATTTATGACACATAATTGCGAGTTTATATCTCCCAATTCTGACATATTTTCTCAGAATTGTGTATATAAACTCGCAGTTGCGAGTTATAAAGTCAAATAAATATTATTCAAAAATATTATTATATTTAACCTCAGTAGGCTAGTTTAATATCTCACATCTCATAATTCTGACTTACACGCAATTGCGACTTTATATCATGCCATTCTGACTATCTCCCAATTGCGTATTATAAAGTCAGAATAGCGAGATATAAACATGCAATTCTGAGAAAAAAAGTCTGAATTTCAAGCTATATTTCTCGCAATTGCGAGTTTATATCTCATAATTATGACTTAATAACACGCAATTGCGACTTTATATCACGCAATTCTGACTTAATAACACACAATTGCGACTTTATATCACGCAATTCTTAGATAAAAAGTCAGAATAGTGAGATAAAAATCGCAATTACCTTTTTTATTTCTCACTCCGTGGCGAAAACAAACGAAAAAATGTCTTGCAGACATTGAACAGCAAGAACCTTATGTACAGATCACTGGAAAAAACGAATAGCCATTAAAGAAGGAACTCTTACCAGGCAAAATATCATTAAGCACTTCTTTTTTTTTGACATCTGACAAGATTTATTTTCTTGATGCTGTTATTATTTTTGCATTTTCCCTTGGATGTGTACTGGTATTGTAAGATGTTTACAGACCTTATTGTATTGTACCTTTACAATTACAGAGACTAATTTTATCAGAGAATAATTAGATTATTGACTCATTTTTGCTTCCACTCAACAGCAAATATGACCTGAATAAAATAAAATGGCTAATAATAACAACCCCGCAATATCCCCGCAACATTTAGCTAATTATGACAGGTTTAGGGTTGATAATGAAAATTAAAAAGGCTTTATTTTAAAATGTTCTATATACACGCATTAAAAATAATAATACTTGCAGTGAGGACATGCTATTAATCTATCAAATGTATGTTTAAAATCATGTGATTGAAATGTTGTAAAATTAACTATTTTGTAGAGAGAAACTCGGATAACTTAGCATCCCATTTATGTAATTACCTATTCATCAACAATTACTTACTATTAAACTGTACTACTACTACTACACAGGTTAGATTAGAACATCATCTCAATACAACATTGAGCAAACATGTCACCTTTACCAGCGCAGGCGAATTATAACCATAGATAGTACGATTATAACCCAGAGATCGTTACTGCGCATGCGTCACCAAAACACACCTCCATCCACTACGTATTGGACCATCCAACTACGTCATCGTGCTACAGGCTGCAGCGAGGGGTGTCTCAACCTCAACGATTTTGTCCTCTCCCTGAAAGAAGGCGGTGAAGTGCACCAAAGACAGCCATGTCTAGCGGGATCCGTGAGCTAGAGCCGTGTGCTAGTGGTGTTGACGTTTCAAACGCGTCGAAAGCAGCGAAGAGTTGTAGTCCACAAAAGCCGCGTTTCCACCGAAATTACCCGGAACAATTTGTACCAGGAACTTTTTTCCCAGGAACTTTTTTTGCCCCAGGTCGGTTGCTTTCTGCGTTTACACCGCGGTCTAAAGTACCGGGAAGATTATAAACATGCGCGCAACTGCTCCCCCCAGTCTGCGGCGGACAGTAATCAGTTTTGAGCGCCACATTTATAATAAGTATGGAGGAGATTCAAACTGTGCTGTAGTTGTGTTTGTGATGTATTGCGGACATTGACCGTGAGACGGCTGGGACGAACGCGCAGAAAATGTCCTGTTACACAAATAAGCTTAATAAAGCCTGAACCTCGTCGTCGGTCCAGCTGTTTTTTTTATTTTTTATTAAATATTTGCAGACAGACAACTAATGCATGAAGCCACGAACCGCAATAGATTTAAAAAAAATAGAATAGAATGCTGCGTGGAGTCCTCCAGTCAAAATGCGGCGTGAACACAACCAATCAGCATGTTCAGCGCACAAGTCCCACCCCCGAAAGTTCCTGAACTTTGAAAAAGTACTACCTCGCCAGCAGGGACTTTCTGAGGGGGAAATATTTACCTGGAACTTCATTTAGACCCTGGTTCCTGCGATGTAAACACACCGAGTACCAGCCCAAAGTTCCTAGTTCCTGGGGAAAGTTCCCGCGGTGGAAACGCGGCTAAAGTGCTCTCACACAAAGTCTACCCGTATCAAACTTCTACCCGCTAAATTGTAGCATTTTTCACACGAAAGATTATATAAAAAATTCACAGTCAACATATGTTCAAATTCATGGCACAATTCAAACGGGACCAGAAAATAATTATTTTCTCCCATTCACTTGCATTGACGGTTTTTCAACTTTGAGGTCCAGCGGGGTTAGCGGAGGGGGCGGGACTTACCAGCTCAATAGGGTGACTAGGGTTGCTTTCACACTAGCAGTTTTCGGGTTCGATTGACACAAGAGTTTGGTTTGTTGGAATGATGTGAACGCTGTTTTCCGGACTCTGGTGCACACCGGCGGGCGAACCGTACTCGATTCCGCATAGAAAGGGTGGTCCATGTACGGTTCATGTGAACTCCGGAACGGGTCGATGCTGAAATGAACGCTGTTGTGCTAAATCGTGCAGGTATTGATGATGAATGATCTGCTGAAACTGTAGTCACGTCTGAAATCACGTATTGTCTGAGTAGGCCATTGCGACCATTAAAAAATAATGAATATTGGTTTTATACATGTAATCCAGACATATTACATACACCATGTTGTTACGGTCACGTGACCTACCAGCGTCCGTTACGTCGCTTCACTTCCATTCACAAATTCTCGCCTGTGGACTTCAGAATCTCAGCAGAAGTTGGTCAGCCGAGGACTTTACTTCTTTTTTTTCTTCTTGTTTTACTTCATCGGAATGGTACGAAACTTGGTAAAGGTTTTGGCATCTGCTATGTGCTAAAAAAAAATATATGGACATGATTCTGAAAGGTTAAATAGTCCTGAAAAGATATAACCACACTTGACCACAACATTTGAAGCGAATTTCATCAAGTGGAAACGTTTGGTACTGCGCCCAAACAAAATCTTACTGAAAGCTAATTGTTTTAAAGATTTTAACCACAAATTTGGAACACAACTTGTTTAGGTTTATTCACAGTTTAAGAGTAAAACATGTTTTGAAAAATAACTTAATAGACTTAAACTTATATAACTCTTTTTTTTTTCTCTCTCTCTCTTCAGCAATAATCTGCCAAGTGTCTTCTTTAAAAAGAGACCAAACTAAAGTCTTATGTCTCCAAAGCATTCAAGATTTACAACAGTTTAACTTGGAAATTAAATTTTCAGGTCTATGCTCAAAAAGTGGTTAACAGCTAATAAATGGAACATAACTATTTTTAGTATCATAAAATCACATGAAAATACTAAATCTTAAATAAAAAAAATGATTGAATTAAAATATTTTACATTTACTTAACTTTTCCCCGCCCCCGAGCAGCACCTAAACCAACTTCCTCTGCAAGTACTGTGAATTTATTTCATTGGAATCCAATAAAAATTATATTTCTTAATATAAAAATGTAATTAAACTATATGTCTCAAACTCCGCCTCTTATCTTCCCACCCACCATGGGAGGAGCTTGCCGATTCGGGTCCACCTACTCCTGCTCACTAGATAGTCGACGAGGGGTCAGTCACGGCATCCCAGGCATGACTGATGAACAGAATCCGATACAGAAAACTCCTCCATCTGAACACCACACAAGAGCAAAACAGAGAGAAATGAGGGTAAATATGGGGATTGCATATTTTCCATGTCAGAGATAAGATTGTTGAGATTGAATGACTCTATTCAAAAAACTTAGACATAACTTTAGTTGACATAGCAGTTAAAGTTAACCGATATGAAAATGGATTTATTTGCATAGAGCTCTTTGGTCTTATTGTGCTTACTGTAGGTCACGACTATGAGGTGCCATACATTCTGGACCCAGAAAGTGTTTTTCTCCATTGTTGGCATTCAAACATAGCAATAGTTGTCTAACTTTTTTTTTTTTTTGAAAGCAACAAATTCATTATGTTATAACGTATATTATATTATTTTTTGGAGGTTCAAGTGTGAAATGGACCTATATTTTTCCATTTCCTTTATAAATTGCTTTATGTATAATAAATCTCCTTGATTATTCCAAAGAAAAAGGTTTGTTTTTGTAATCTTTCATCAAAATGTACTGACTTGCCTCTGAAATGATCTCTCTTTTCTGCTGATGTCGCTTTGGCTACACCGGCTTTTTTTGAATAATTGGAATTAATAACAAAGTAGCTTTTTAGGTATTGTTTTAGGCATTCCGGTATTGGCCACTTACCCGATCCAATCAATTCCAGAATTATAAAATCAAGTAATGCCCTACACTTTTTTTTTTTCATTGAATATCCTTTTTCAAAAGAAAGTAAATTCAATTGGTTGTTAATGCTGTTTCATGTGGACTTTACAGTCGGCATGAAACAGAAGTTCAGATAGTCTTTTCTTTCCTAGTGTGTAGTAAATCCAACTGAAACTTCTCGAACAGGAAAAAAATTTATGACGAGACTGGATTTTTCCAATAGGAATTGATTGGATGGTGGTTTGCTATTGGTGGATCTCATGTGAGTGACAGCTTGTCCCGCCCTGGCGCCACTGAACGCATCATCAGAGAAGAGATGTCGCTGCAAGAGGGTGAGGAAGTTATTTTGAATAAAGATTAGGACAAATTACTAAAATAAAAATAAAGAAAATTGTGAACGGATAAATAATTTATGATAAATACTGCAATATTCCATAAAAACAAGAACGGTCAATTTTGGTTTCATGGTGACTGTAAACTGAAAACAATGGGAAGGATTTAGTGTTATTAGGTAAATGAAAATGAAGGGGATAGTGCAATAAAGATTAATTTGACAATATAAATATTTAATCTTTGGACTATAATTCAGCCAAAGGTGAGAAAATGCAGATGTCATTCTTACCTGCACTACATCCAACAGAAAGATATGTAGAGAAAGACCCATAGCAATGTTGGCAATCTGACATGGCACACCACACCACCTGCATAACACAGCTTTCTATCGTGAAGACAGAAAGAGCAATGAAGAGAGACATTGGCCTCCAAATGAAAAAGCATATAAACGTTCAAAGGAGGTATTCTCTGTATCAACAACATATGAATGTGTCACAAAATACTTTGTTAAACAAAACTAGCAGGGGTCTCTTGACTCTCTTCTCTTTTTTCGGTTACCATGTTCATCAGTGATACAGGTAAAAACATTGGGCCTCATTCACCAACCGTTCTTGCAATGAAATGTGAGTTTGCTCCAAATAAATAATTGGTTACGGCATTTGATTTAAGTCTACAGTCGTTTACAATGATAGTATTTTACTGTAATGTATTTCTGATAATTTGTTGAAAAAAATCATAGTATGCAAAGAAACACTAACACTGCAATTTACATGAGATTCATCAATACCAAGAAGAAAGGTGCGAACGATTCTGTTGTTAAAGAACATGTCATGAATCCATCATAAACTTTATTAGGAAGTTTATTAAGTACAAAGTTAAGACAATTCTTAGGAATATATTGGTGAATGAGGCCCGTTGTTCTTTATCCGGCCGTGTTGTAGAAATCGGCACACTGCGGTCAGCGCTGTGGGGATTGTGCGCTCTTTCGGCCAGAGGTGGACCGTAACAGAGTACACTTACTGGAGTAGGCCTACTGTACTTAAGTATTATTTTTTTCTGGAAACTTTTTACTTTAACTTACCTATTTGAAAGACAAATATCGTACTTTTTACTCCACTACATTTCTGTCAAGGTCCTTGAGTAGAAAGTAGTAATATCAGTCAGGAGATTTTTTTTTTTTTTTTCATCTCTAAAACGTGATTGGTGACAGACAGCCTATCAGTAATCACTCTTGTAGGGTCACGTGTCGTGAAGTTCGGCGATTTCCCCTCACTTTCTTTGAACACTAATTAACCGGTGGAAAAACAGATCACAGTGCGCGCATCCATGGCAAATAGGTCTTTCTTTCTGTTTTGCAGTTTAAAGCAGTATTGCTGTTGGGCAGTTATACAGCTGTGGTTGTGTTGCGGGGTTTTGAACCAGGTTGGATTTTTACAGACCACTTGATTCAAATGTGCATATAGATGTGTAGCCTCTTTTGTTGGAGTGGTAGGAGTGTTAAATAAATAAAAATAAAAATGAAGATGATTATGGCTTCATTAAGGATTATGGTCTTTTTTTGTCTATTCAGTTGTTTAATTTTGACAGGTTTTATAACATTCTAAAAGCTCTTAAAGGGGTGGTAAAATGCCCTTTTCACAAGATGTAAAATAAATATCTGGTGTGTGTGTGTGTGTGTGTGAAGTTTTAGCACAAAATACCCCACAGATATTTTTATATAGCATGTTAAAGTTGTCACTTTTTGAGGGTTTGCAAAAACGCACCGTTTTGGGGCTGGCCCTTTAAATGTAAATGAGCTGCTGCAGAGGGCGGGGTTTCAAGAGCTCTCCTGTGTTAGCAGCTGCGATGGACTAGTTGCACGTGGCCGCCATGTTTGACTTCCGAACAACGAGTGTGCGGTTAGACACTTCCGGTCTCGCATTACGCCCGGTGCAGGGAGCCGGAGAAAGCCGAAAATGACCTCTTATAGTTGTTTATAGAATCAATTATATAACTTAAAATACTACCAAGATCCGTATTACTATCACACGAGCCAATGGCAATTAAATCCACGGATGCATAGTCAGATTAATGAATGAAATACAACTGTTCACGAACAGAAGATTGTATTGGACTCATGCTGCGCAATGACAATTATGCCAACTGTAAATATAGTTACAACTACGATTAGAGTTGTTAAATAAAATACCCCGTGAACATTCACACGTTTGCCCTGTGATAGGCTACAATTTATCTCCATAAGTACTATTTTCTCAATTCTGCGTATATATTTTCACTTACTTACATCAATTGCTCGATCAATATTATCATCACATATTTTACATTTACATTTTTAACTGTAGGTAACGTTACCACAAAAATGTACTATAAGTTTGTGTATATTTTACACGTAATATACTGTATGCGCTGCTTATAAACACCAGACAGATAATGATTTATGAAACAGATGCTCTACTCATCTCACTTGCACAAAATAAATGCAGTAATAGAAAGCATAGAAACGCACAGGTGATATACACAGAAAAGTATATGCATTTAAAAATTTGGTCGGGTTGAAGTCATCCCTCCGGATCTTCTGCATCCACTCAGCCCGTACCGCAGCGTCAACGGGGAATGCATGAAAGCTGACTTTGTTGTAATGTGACGAAACGGTACATATAACGGCACACAACAATGAAGTGCTGAGGCTGTCACCCTCCGAAAGGCAAGTCGCCTCTCTTGAATCCTAAAAACACTCATTGTGAAAAATGATCTCTCTGGTAATGGAACTCAATCGCTGATTTATCTTGCTCTCGCTGTCTCCCGCTCTCGCTGTCAGATCACCGGAAGTTTTCACCGGAAGTACTGGCCCGCACACTCAGGGTTCGAACGTCAACAGTCGCCATATTGTGCACGGAGCGAATTACCTCACGCACACACACTAAAATGACAGAAACTGTTCTGCCTTTAATGTTAAACGGAGTCAGACAAAGATGGAGAAACTCAAGAAGTGACAACATGTAGAAGCAACAGGACGTCTCTGAATGGTTAGTTTATGAATTTATGTTGCTGATGTGGAGTTAACTATCTTCAATTAGCATATTCTGTCATGGTAATATATAAATCGCTCGTATAGGAACTGTTGTGAGACGCACACAGAGTGACTTTCTATTGCATGTGAAAAGATGGATGCTAAAGTTTGAGCTGACTCACAAATCTCTTAAACAACAACTCTTCCTCTTCTCAACATGGACTGTGTTCCCGGGGACGGGGTTTATGTACATTTTAGGGTTGGTGATGTCACTAAACCCGGAGGAATGTCGTGTAGTTCCTACCAGCCGTTTGTTGAAGTCCTTTTCTTTAAATGCAAATATCTTCCTTTGCTTTAAACTTTGAGCGTTGTAACTTTGCAGATGTTGTTTATGCTGTATAAGCTCCTTCAGTATTATCAGCAGCGATCGTGTTTCTCAGGAGTTAATTACCCTCCTCCATCCCCAGCTCCTCCTGTCGTCAGTCAGGATTTGGTATTCTGATTCCCCTTGAATCTGACTAAAATTCTCTAATTATTTTGCAAATTAAAATTAATTAATGAAATCTGCAATACATTCATGTTAGTTTCTGTTCTGTTTACCCCAAGGGGGTTATTGCTGCTCTCCCTGATCTTATCCACGCTAGGAAGGGAGTTCTTGCCCAGAACAGAACCATACCGCCAATCCAAACTGTATCTGTATGCCAATTGTCAATCATATTTTACGATAGTGGTCCTGACAGAACCACAGATACTAACTGGTAGGTGTATTCACTGCTTCAGAGGCATAAGGTACTGTAATGCAACAATAATAAAACCATGCATTGACTTTTACTTTTGATACTTAAGTACTTTTAAAAACAAGTACTTCTTTACTTTTACTTTATTAAAAATCAGTCTTTACAACTTTTATTTGTAACGGAATAATATATGACCAGTAGTGTCTGTACTTTCACTCAAGTAAGGAAGTTGTGTAGTTTGTCCACCTCTGCTTTCGGCCTGATTTTTGGTCTGTTGTTTTTAGTCTTAAATCATAACTGATTTTATTCTCACTCTGCTGGTTTCACTAGTGGTTATTCCTAAGAAGAGTGAAACAAGTTAAACTAGTCCGTCTGAATCCTGAAGTGGAAGTGCAGCGATCCTCCCACGGGAACAGCACACTGTAATAAGAGACGCTGTCACAGCGCTTTTACAAAGTTGTTGAACATCGAAGTGTATGAAAAATATATTTTCAGTCCAATTTTCATGATCAACTTTCATTTGTTAGGTACATTATCTGTGAAGAGTAATAAATAAATAAAAAGGTTAGTGTTAGATATAATTGGTAAATTTTATTATGGATCTCATCCTATTTTATTTTAATAGTTAATTTTTATTTTACTTTTAGTTAAACTAAAGATACGTTAGTACGTTATAATATAAAAAAGTAGTATGTTAAATATTTTTTATGTTATTTCAGTTATTTTATTTTATTAAATATTAAAATATTTTATTTCAATACAAATTAATAACAAAAATGTTTTTTTTTTATGGTTTTATTTTCCGCTATTCATAATAACCCTGCAAACAAATTCAAATAAAAGTTTGCAAATATGTTGTAACTACATACTGTCAGTTGAATATATAGTTTTTATAGAATATATATTATATATATATATATAAATCATGTTTAATCATAAAAATAATAATAATTTCATAATAAAACTAAATAAAATAAAATAATAATAAAATTTAATGTCAGTTGTACACCATAAGAGTGCATTACGGGTATAAAAGAGTGCACTATATAGGGAATGAATTTTATAATTTTTAGAATGTTTAGAATTTTAACAACACTGCAAAATGTCTGGCACACATTATTGTATGCATCGCATGGAGAGATTTATGTTGGACCGACAACTGTGAATTCGTTTTATTCAGTGTTTTTGCCATCCACAAACTATTAAGAGATACACAGGTTGGGCACAAGAAAAGGTTCATGTTTTTCTAGAACTTCGATGGAAATATAGTTAGGTCAAAACTATGGTCTAAAAAAGTAACTACACCCCACCCTTAGTTTTCCTGGCTATAATAACAGGAAATGATGATCAAGTGAAAATATAATAGAAAAATGTTGTGACCTTCAAATACTTATAAATGCTATTTTTATACCAGAGGAAACACTAGTTTTGACACCACCCAAGTTTAAACATCTGCATTTGTTTTTTTACAGCCCAAACTGTTACATAGCAATGACAATACAGAACTGCTCAGGGTAAATTCATTTTTATTCTTTTTAGTCATACAGATCTCAATCTTTAAGATAAGTTTGCTAAAACAGTCTATTTGTCAGTACAATATGACACTGGTTTTTGGACTGCCATTTGATAACAAACCCCTTAACAGATCAAATCTGCTCACTTGTGCAGGATTCCATATTTGGAATATGTTGTGTACCATTGCATTTAGGGCCAGATTTTCTAAACAGGGGAAATTAGCATGAAAGCATTTTGCAATTAAAGAACACCGATGCAGCCGGATCATTACCATAACGACCAACGCAATCTACTAAGGGTACATTTACACAGCGATATGCTTAAAACGTTTTTCCTTTGTGTTTTCCACGTACAGACGACACCTTTGTAAACATCTGGATCTGTGAAAACGACTAAAAACGCTGTATTCTGCTGCCATTAGATGCCAATGAAACTATAGATTCAACAATGTAATACATAGGCATGATGTCATCGTTTTCAGAGATTTGTGTTTTTGTTGATCACACATAGACCGGTTTCAACTTGAAACTAAACTTACTCTTTGAAACCCGTTTTCATAAGTTTGCGTTTTAATGGCATCCAAACTGTCGTGGTGTAAATGAACGGCCAAAACGAATAAAACGTTTTTAGTTGAAAAAGGTGTCGTGTAAAACAGCCCCTAAGAGCCGTGCAAATTAGCATAGGGTCGCAAACTAGCAGAGCCGCTGATAATAAGGTGTGGGTGATCTACTGACAACACAGGCGCAAAATGGTTTAAGACATGCTTTATTGGGCATTAAATAATGGTGAAAATACCAGTAAATTGATTTGCACAGACCCTAATGAATCACCTTGCACGATTCATTTAAATACTCTCCTCCCATAAATTTTGCGTCTGAAAGGGAAACTCGTACAAATGCGTATGCAATAAGGTCATCTGCAAAAATAACCCTGTTCACACCATTTCAGCGTAAATATTTCACTGCGTGTCTTTACTACATCCTGACAGTCGTTTTTTAACACCAAAAGAGGGTAAAGGATTCAGTAAATCTGGCGTACAAAATGTTGTGTACCAAAGCAAAGTTTTCCTCCCATCTTATAATAAAGATCTGAGGTGACGGAGAAAACCAATGAGTTTTAACACAGTGACAAACAATAAAAAAATTCACATTTATCATCAAATGGCACAAAATACAAGTTTTTAAAATATATTAAAAAATAATTGGTCCACTTTGAAAATATTTTTGGATGACACAAATACCTTTTGCATGGATCAGTTTAGGCTATCTCTGCCATCATCAGATTCAGCCTGTCAAGTACAGCCTATCATTGTTGAAATAGACAACAATGCAAAAAGCACATTGTGCTTAAAGGTTTATTGGTATTACCCTATGAAAGCATGGTCAGTGTTTGAGAACACAGGTGGCTACAGTCATGCTAATGACCACCAAGCTTAAATTAATATAAATGACACACAAACACAGTAGATTCAACTAGACAACTCTAAAGTATATGGATAACAGACAAAATACTGAATGGGAAAAGCACAGTAAGCACTTTGTACATCATGTTTGATTTCAGTCTTAATTGTGGTTGTTAGTCCCTTGTTGTCCGTTACATATTGGCCACTTTAGGACTCTCTTTGGCCTGGCGCATTCCATAAAGCCACTTGATCACTCGAGCATTTCTCTCAATGACGGAAACGCCATAAACAGGACGTTCATCTTTTGCTGCTTCTTCTTCCTCGTCTTCACCCTCAGCTGTATGCTCGGATGCTGGGGCACTGGCGCTACGAAGACGTGAAACGGACACAATGTCAGAACCTGATGTTCCCAGCTCCTCTAAATCCGAAGGGTCAAGGCCACAGTAATTAAAGAAGCGCTCGAGCTCTACCCCGGCTCGGGAAAAGCAGTCGCTGACATCAGATTTTGAGCGTGTCAGTGAAGGACGCTTCCTGGAGCTTGTTGAGGAGTGCCGAGTGAATGCTGGAGATGGTGGGGACTGGATGTCATTTTTGGCTAGGAACAAAGCAACGGAGGTTGGAGTATTTTGGGTCGGAGAGGTACGCGATAATGCTTCTGTGTTTGGTTTTGTGGGGGGAGGGCTAGATGGGGATTTAGAAGAAGGAGAGGTTTGTCCAGCACTGTTTGGTGGTTTAATAGGTCCTCGGGTGAAGTTTTTGACATTGTAGAGCCTTTTGAAATCAATTGGTTGCTGATTTGGCTGTGTGTATGGTCTAAGCAAGTGCAGAAGTTTTATTGGGACCTGGGAGCGGTTCTGTAGCTGTGGTCTACCGGCCATCCTCATTTGAGGTAACTGCGGTCTGACATCGACTCTCCGCACAGTCATGGTTGGGCATCCATTAACCCCGGAGGCTTCTACTGCAGCTTTTCCTTGACTTGAAGTTGACCCGACAAAAGGTTCTTCCAATGGACTTTTTGTTGGAGAGATGGCCTTGCATGGGTCTGTAGCATCTTGATCTTTCCCAGTGCTGGTGGTTTGTGTAGAAATGACTGGAACGGTGGTATCGCCGACTCCATCGATCAGTTTGCAAAGATGTTCCAGGTTAAGGGGTGGCGTTTCAGACTTGGTGGGTTTTACAGGGATCTTCCTCGATGGCTGTTGAGCAGCTTGTCCACTCTGGCTGCTGTTGGAGGAACAAGTGACTGGCTGCTGTTTTTTTGAAGCCACCTGTTGAGTCTTGACGTACTTGGCCTTATCTGCTTCCAAACGTTCCACCGCACTTGGTTTGCGTATCCCTGGGGATGATTTGACTGGACAACTGAGCTCTGGGTTGCGACTTGGTGTGCCAGGAGTTACAGCCAGCCTTATTATTCTCCGTGGAGAGGGCTGTACGGTGTCAGTTGACATCCTTTGAAATGAAAAACTTCTGCTGTTTTATATGGTTTCTTTTTTTCTGCACTGGTTTGCTTTGAATTAGATGAATGGACTTATTGCCAGTATACTTCCACATTAACACTTTGGATACCTGGGGGAACAGAAATGATTATGACAAACAGACAATTGCAAAGTCTGGCTAGACATCATACTAGACAGCCTACTGTTCTGCACACACTGTTATGCACACACACTTTAAAAACATTGTAATTGTTCCATAAAGTAGAAGTACATTTGCAGAGTATAATGGGAGTGGTGCTTGCCTGCATAAGTCAACAACCACAATTCTAGGGCATTGTGGGTTATTACCAGGGCATTGCTATGCAGTTGCTAAAGAGTGGCAAGATTGTTGCTTAGCGTTTTGGGTGATTTCTTACTGGCCCAAACCCACCCCAAGTCTCTATTCAGTTAAGTCAAACATCATGCACCACTGTTTCCTCAGAGCCCAATAGCACACAATAAACACTGCTTATATACACACAGCAATATACACTCACTCGCTGTAAGCCCAGAGTAGGTAGTGTACACAGTTGTTAAAACTTAGTTTAAAGGTGTGCTATGAAGTGTTCATACAGTAAATGGCTGTTAAGAGTATCTTCAATTTAAACGGAGTAAAGGAGTCATATTGATATACAAGGATTCATATGGATAAATAATCATAACATTTTGGCCAAAAAGTGCAACTCTACAAAGCACAGCAAACATTTTCTTATAAACAAAATCATAATTATATATTTTCTCCGAATCACACAACCCTTATTCGATACCTCACAACAACCAGATACGCAAGTGCTTTTCCATCATCAGGCCAAACGGTTCTGATGAGTAACGGTACCAGTAGCGTTTCCATTAGAACATGATTCAGAATGGTATGATATAAACTCTCACACAGATTTCTAAGCGCATGGATTGCTAACCTTAGGACAAGAGAACTGTACAAGTTGAACTGTTTTATGTCTTTTACAGACGGTGCGATTTGGGCAAAACTATAAGACCATTACACATCAAACTGTATGACATGTATGTAGACTAGGGGTGTAACGGTACATGTATTCGTACCGGACCGTTTCGGTACAGGACTTTCGGTACGGTGCACAT
Organism: Phoxinus phoxinus; assembly: GCF_949152265.1. NCBI lineage: Eukaryota > Metazoa > Chordata > Actinopteri > Cypriniformes > Leuciscidae > Phoxinus > Phoxinus phoxinus. Next base: position 6,579,659 of record NC_136890.1, on the reverse strand, counting down.
GTGCACCGAATGCAATCTTTCACATATTAGGCTAGTTTTGTGTGCGGAACATATGTCAATTCCGAGTTTCCACACGAACATATTAAGTGTTGGAAGTCTCCGCGTTGCACTCTCTTATATACTGTCTATGGTTGCACTTGAGCGCACCGGTCAAATAAAATACATGTAAAATATTACCATAACATCTGTCTTCCTGTGTGCGGAAATTTGTTTACGTTGCTGTGACAACGAAACGCGTGCATGCGTGCCTGTGTTAAGAGCGCTTGTTGCTCCGTGCGCGCTGATGTGCTCATCTGTTGACATTTTCGAATGCCTTTCAGTTGCTTAATAAAAGCGGGCTTTCCATACAAACAAACGTACATGTGTCATTAGTATGAGAAAAAAAATTGGATTTTAACTGTCGGCCACGGACATACATATCTTCATGCCTGTCAGACGCGGGCCGGGCTCGGACAAAAAAAATTTGTCCCGATCCGCACTCTCACGGCACGCTTTAGCCCAGCCTCTCGCTAGCTAGCGCCATGGCCAATATTGGTTTGAGAGTATTTAATTTAGTGGAGAACTTTGCAGCAGTATTTTATTTCTTATTCTTTTATTTTATATATATATTATTTATTATATTTAATTAAAAATTGTGTTTAAAATAGTGTAATCAAATTGTTAAAAAAAAAGTTTATAGTAAACAACCAGCAGTTTAATGTTTTGTATTTTTCCATTACTTTACCGAAAATTAACCGAACCGTGACTTTAAAACCGAGGTACGTACCGAACCGTGATTTTAGCGTACCGTTACACCCCTAATGTAGACTGTACGATGATGACACCTATTGAATCGTAGGCTACGAATCTAATTAGTATAGAAGAATAAAACGTCATCAGCAGGGCTCCAGACTAACTTTTTGCCTTGGTTGCTCTGGTGTGCCTAAATTGTTTTGTTTAGGTGCACCAGCACAAAATTTGGGTGCACCCAATTTTTCCCTTGGCTCGCATCACCTTTAACGCGCCATGTGCTCGTGGTAAACAAATAGAGGAAGATGAATCATACTTTGGAAATTGTGTTTTTTATGTGTGCTGAAAAAAAGAGGATGAAGCGAAAAATAAGAATATGGAGTCGGTCATGGCAAGGGAAAAGAGGCCAACTCGGCATGCCAATTTTGCAAAATGGAGCTTGAGGTGAGTAGTTTTAAGTTTTAGCGTCATGTTGTGTTGATCAATACGCCATTTCATGTCGCATTTTTATTGGCTAGTCAGTAGACGTAGGTCGTAGCAGCAAACACACTTTGAGATGATCATGCTGAATTTTTGACCGAAAATTATCACTGGCTAACTTTGGCAAGACCATGACAATGGCCATCTTTAAACCTCTCTAAATGTACGACGTAGGACCGTTTAGGAGCCGCGACCACAGAAATCGTCACGATTGGTCATCTTTCGTCTGGGACAGCCCAAAATTATACAATTTGCACTAGGCATTAACTTGTGTTCTAACTTGTGTTCAAATCCTGATTTTGCAGAACAACAATCGAAAAAACCTAACAGTGTCAACAAGCCCAGATCAGAATAGACGCCATTACTCGGTGGCAGTAACCGTTTGGCCTGATGTGTTGAAAAGTGATATATGAAATTCTGGTCTCTACATATGGCTCCAGTCCTTCCTTAAATAGCTCTATGGGATTTTTTACCCCACCAGTTTTATCCCATGCAAAATGAGTTTAATTGCTTAGAAAAATAATAGCACTATTACAGTTGTCATTCATGGTCAAAGAACAAACAGTGCAGGGCGAGTAGTAAATTAAATACTTGGGGTTTGATCAAATCCTTAACCAAAAGTATATGAAGCAATAGTAATGGCGATACTTGATTTAGCAAACAAAACCAATGAGCTCTTAGGGCTGCTGATGTATATTCCAGTTTGAGTTGAAACCATTATGAAGCCATTCTCAGACTCCATTAGCAGTGGCTAAAAGGGTTCCACTTTCTTCTAGAATATTGATGAAACTAACATTCACTTAATTGATTTTTTAATCGAATACTTCCTTAAATAACTGTAAATCACGCTAAAGACCTATTTCAATGTGACTCCATTTAGCAAACCATCACGACTGATATGAAAACATTCATCCAAGATTGTGATCCTTACATGCCCACAAGGAATGTGACCTCGGGGAGAAATGTGACACTGGAGTCACTGGTTAACTCAAGGGACTTTTATTTGTTAATAAATGACACCAGTTTGTGTCAGCTTTTATCAATGAACTGAAGATACTTTCACCAGCTCATTGACTAAATGTTTATCATTCCGTGAACATAACAGCTAGTGCTCCACCTAAGGTTAAAGTGCACTGCATACTCGATATCCTTTCCCGTCTATTACAATTATTCCCATCCTCTCAGCTCTCCCACAGTCTCCATCAATCAGTCAATCTTTCTGACCCCACTCTCCCTATATTTCTACCAGTTTTACACAACAACTGGTCATAATTCAAGATAAAGTAAATATGAAAACAATCCCTTAAGGCAATAAAAAACATGGTCAACAAGAATAAATGGAACAAGATTCCACTTACGGATTCCAGGGACAGGATACGGCATGTCTCTACATGATCCAGGATTATGTCTAAACAAGTCAAAACAACATTTACAGGGAATTAGAAAGACAAGTAGATAACAGAGTGAAGCGGTAATGTATGTTAGCATCATTGTTTAAAGCCATACATTGACGCATACATAGACAATACACACGCACACAACCAAACACATACCTGTGGTTGCCTCAGTAAACTCAACAGCAATGGTTTCCTCTTTAATTGTAAACTTTTTGAGTCAGGACAGAGTCAGAATGCTGTCTGCAATGTCTTTAGTGTGTGTCAGAGAGCAGAAAGCAAGCAGGGCAGATGGTGCACTCGTGTGTTTTGAGTTAAGGAGAAAGTAAAACTTGCCAGACCGGTTTGATTCTCTCCCCAAACGGTCCTCCTGCCCCTTTTCTTGTCCTATCCAATCAGAAACTCATTCCCACACCAGGAAGTATGTGCCATATGCCCTTAGGGTCACCTGATCACAAAAGGAAGGACCAACCCTTTTTCTTTGAAAAAATTATCATGCCACCTTTTGTCTGTGATCTCCAAACGTTGTTCTATTCATAGAGAAGAGACAGTTCGAAGCGGCGTGATATCAAATTACCTTTGATGATACAACAGTATTTTAGTCTATTTGGGAATTCCTATTTAAAACAAACAGTATATTTTACCATGTCTATTTATTTTCCTATTTATTTATAAAAAAGCAGATCTAGGATAATGAGAAAAACAATGCTGGTACTATATTTCTATTGTGCTACTTATAGACATTGTAGCAAAATTGACATGATAAAAAAATAGGATTTGAATTTTTGCTTAAACGCTAAAAACGTACTTTAAAAAAAGAACATATTGTTCAGGTTCAAGTGTTTTATTTTTTTTCTCATTCAAAAACATAACTTTTGAAAAGCTTCAAAAACTTATATTCAGCCAGAAAGCATCTTGAAAAGAATATAAAACCATCACCATGTCGTTTATAAAAATACAATTTTAGCATACAATCCTTTAATCTCTATTTTACAGGACACAAAGTGAAAGTCACGTGTCTTTATTTAAACTCTCATTTACACACGGAGAGGTTTGAAATGTCAATATTTACATATAATACAGTTGATGAAGAGACAAATACGGTATTTTCCCACATTCTGTTATGATTCGGCCATGTTGACTTCTCTTTGTTATACAGTATATGCTCAAATACGATAACTCACAACTTTGGGTTTGCATTTCAATAAGTTTCACTTAGTTGAACATTAAGCAAGTGCAAATTACAAATAGCCCTTTCAAAACCTGTCAAACAAGCAACAACTCTTGACCGGTTTAAGCAGTTTGTTTTAGATTTAGCACTTCAGATGTTAACTTGTACTTTGGCTTTAGCAGATGCGGGGCTTTAAGGACTAAAACATCTTTTATTTCTGTGATTTTATAATGTTTTTGCTGAATGACTTAAAATATATTTCACCCACACACAGGCAGTGTTTGGAATAGCGCACTACCACTGTATACTGTGCATAGAAATTAATATTTTCCAAATGCATGGCACACCTGAATGATGTACTACATGTCAAAATGTGCAGTATGCAGTGTGCTTGACCTCACATGTTCAGTGTGAGAAATTAACTAAGTCACATCTGCTGCGATTGTTTTTCTTCTTTTTTTGATTGACAAATGATATTTGAACACAAAATTAGATTTAAAAATGTGATTTAACTTTTTATGAGGTAATGCGAGGCATATTACTGTTGCAAATGTTTATTGTTACATAAATACTGTTTTGCATACTATTATTTAAATATAGTAGGCAGGGCACAGTGTATACTGCGCAGTACGCTTATATTTCATTCCGAACATAGTTACTTTGGCTCTGATTCAAGGCAAATATGCTGTGTGAGAATTTGGTGCAATTAACAATTTAATTTTAAACGAATGGATGTTAATGCGTCTGACGGACGCATTTAACAAACAAAATAACAAACGTTCCGTCGGTTCAATGGAATTGTTTAACAAAGAGATATTTTGATCTCTTAACCACTGCACTGCGAATTCAGCTGGCCAACCAATACGATTCACACTTTTGCACTTTTAGTCAAATGCCCAGAGCCGCTGCAGTTACATAAAACTGTGACTTGGTGGCATATACTCCAACCCCTAGTGGCCTATACGACTCTGAGTCTGTAAAAAAAAAAAAAGGTAATATGTAATGTAATCTTGTTCAAATGGATTTGGACAAAAATTGTTTGCGTAAAATTTTGGGTTTAGGAACCGTTATCGAAGTCAAGGTATCGGTATTGCTATCGATATCTAATATTTTTGACCGATACCCAGCCCTAATCTTAAATCGCATCCCTAAATCAGACCCAATTTACATGCCAAAAATTTGTGTTGGTGTGAACAGACATTTAGCTGTAAAGAAATGTAAAATGAAATTAATAATCTATCTAGATAAATCTATTTCTTTTGCATACATTTATAAACTGTAGTCCTACCTTGCCTATAATGAACAAAATTGAGATCAGAAGTGTTCCTTTGCCCGAATAATAATGCCAGTAAATTTGACTAAGCATCCTGATACATTGGATAATATGACATAATCTCTATAAAAATACTGGTACACAGATGCACAGACTGTAAGATAGATTCTATGTTTATCATAGAAAAAGTGACTCATAAACTTTGTTCTTGACTGAGCAGCTTGTTGGTTGAGAGTTGTAACGTGATTGAGCTTTCATGGCCGTCTCAGGACAGTATGCAGTTCTTGTCCTTGTCTTTTCTACTGAGACTCTGTGTCCTTCTCCTGAAACTCCCTCTCCGGCTCTTGTCCTCGTCCTCTTTCTGTCCCTCTGCTCTCTCTCCGCCCGTCAGCTGAGGCGGCAGAGGAATGCGCTGGCCCAGAAAGAAGCCTTCCTCCTCTGAGTCTGAGGAAGAGGAGCAGGTGGAGCAGGACTCTTCGTGTCTGGAGCGAGTGGAGTTCAGGGTCAGGCTGCCGTTTCGACTTCGCCCCCCTTCCCGCCATTCCAGAGTTTCCAGACGAGGTCTGTCGCTTCGTGAACCTCTGGATCGTCTGTGGTGCTTCTCCACGGGAAGCTGGCCACCGCTTCCTCGACGGAAACTGTGGTGGTACGACCCATCTGAAGGGAAGATGCTTGAGTGAGATCGGGATTGATGTGATAACACTTCACTATAACTTAATGTGAATAACTCACCCAAAAATGAACGTTTGTCATCATTCCTCACATTTTTCTATATAATAATGACTTAAAAGAAATTGGATGAAACAACAGGAAACACTAAAAGTGGACCAGGTGGTAATGTCTTATATTTAATCTTTTAGCAGCTGCTTTTATCCAAAGCGACTTGAGGAGAACAATAGAAGCAAATCAAACCAACAATATGCAAGTGCCATGACCAGTCCCAGTTAGTCCAGCATAGCACATGTAGCAAAGTTTTATTGATTTATTTTAGATTATAGAATTAATTGGTCAAGTGATGATGATGAAAAAGATGTGTTTTCAGCAGTTTCTTGAAAATGGCTAAAGACTTGAAATGCCAACCACTTCTTTGTAATGATGTTTGACAAAAGTGTATTTTCTGAAGCACTACTTACCTACTGACAATGTTTGACTCTGAAACACGCAGCGCAACTGACTATACTTAATAAATTAACTGACTAAACATGTTAAAATTGCATTCTTTGATTTGATAATCACAGTGTGATAAATACAGTGCCTTGCGAAAGTATTGGTACCCCTTAATTTTTTTCACATTTTGTTATGTTGCAGTCTTATGCTAAATTGAAAAATTTAAATCACATCGATCTTCACTCCATACACCATAATTACAAAGTAAAAAAAGATTTGTTTATTTTATAAAAAACTGAAATAATAACATAACTATTTGTACCCTTTTCTGGGACACTTGACATTTAGCTCAGCAGTGCTTGTAGATGTTACTACACCTTAAGTGGCGTTAACATGTGCAAATTCAATTGAATGGGTATGATTTGGGAAGCCACACACCTCAATAAAAGGTGAAAATGCATTTCAGAGCAAAAACCAAGCATGAGGCAAGTAATCAAAAGAACTGCAGGTGAAGCTCCGAGACAGGATTGAGTCCAGACAGATCTGGGGTAGACTACAACAAAGATTCTGCTGTATTGAAGGTTCACAGAAGCATAGCCTCCATAATCCATAATGGAAGAAGATTGGAACAACCAGGACTTTTCCTAGAGCCCAACTGCGCAATCGATGGAGAAGAGCCTTGGTTAGAGTGGGGATCAAGAAGCTGATGGTCACTCTGGTTGAGCTCCATGATCATATATGGAGATGGGAGAAACTTACAGAAGGACAAACATCCCACCGATCTGGGCTTTATGGCAGAGTGGCCAGACTCAAGCCTCTCCTCAGGGAAGAGTCATGAAAACCCACTTGGAATTTGCAACTGTGAGAAACAGAACCTGGTCTCATGAACCTCAGTTCCAAGCATCATGTCTGGAGGAAACCAGGCGGTGCTCAACACCAGCACAATACCATCCCAATCCCAACAGTAAAGTGTGGTGGAGCAGCATCATGATGTGGGGTGTTATTCAGCGGCAGGGACTGGGGGACTCGTCAGGGTCGAAGAAAAGCTTAACACTGAAAAATATAGAGTTAGCCTTATTGAAAACCTAGTCCAGAGCATTCAGAACCTCGGACTGGGCAGAAGGTCCACCTTCTAACAGGACAATGACCCTAAACACACAGCTAGGACAATGCAAGAGTGGCTTATGGACAACTCTGTAAATGTCCTTGAGTGGCCCAGCCAGAGCCTGTGCTTGAACCCAATCAAACATCTCTGGAGAAACCTGAAAACATCTGTCCACCGACAGCCCCATCCAACCTGACAGAGCTGGAGAGGATCTGAGGAGAAGAATGGCAGAAAATCCCCTAATGTGCAAAGCTTGTGGCATCATACCCAAAACAACTTTCACTCTAAAGGTGCTTTAACTGAGTACTGTGTTAAGGGTATGAATACTTATGCAATCATTTCAGTTTTTCCTTTTTAATAAATTTGTATAGTTGTCACAAATAATTTTTTTTGCTTTGTTATTATGGGATGAGGAGTGTAGATAGATGTGGGAAAAAATGAATACTTTCGCAAGGCAGTTTTATTTTGATTACCAGTGCATCCCCATTGGTTTATTTGAATGTTACATTGGATTTAATGAATTATTAGCTTTTCATTAGCTCATGAATGCCTTGCAGTTCCCTTATGAACCTCTGGTCTTGGAAATCCTGTTTTTAAGCATTTCTCACACAACCATGTCATTCTCCAAGGGGCACTTGGAGGCTCAGAAAGCCTTTTATCTTTCTTATTAACACATTTGTAGCATTTTCCATGAACATGGTAGACAATTTTAATTGTTTAGTGTTTGTAACAATTTAGAAAAGATGCTTAAACTTGAGAAACATCAGACTGGGACAAAATGTTAATTTGTAGCCAGTGACTCATTTGAATTTCCCATAAAACCTTCATTTGTCACTCAGGCTAGTTTAGTCATCAGCATTTCTATATTTTCTCTTTAAATAATTTTTTCTTTCAATAGCTTGAGTAACTTTGTTGAATGATGAAGCTAAATACAAATATAAATGTAGGTTTTGTTTCAAAAGTCCAATTAAACCAATGAATGTTTTCTCTTGCAGTGTTTTTTTGCATGTAGCTTTACAACACATGTTATTTTGTGTAGCATCTAACATGCATAAGACTGTATTTTGTTTTATTGTTATTCGGATCTTAGGACGAAAGCTGAAAGCATTATGATCTCACCCAGCAGGTCCATTTGAGATTGTTCTTCAGTGCAATAGCGTAACCTGTGTCCCAAACTTCCCTCGGCTTCTTCTCCATCTTCCTCCTGCTCCTCATCCTCTCCCTCTCCTCTCTCCATCTCCACCCCTTCCTCTTCCTCCCACTCTTCCTCTTCCACTGAATAACTGCAGCTGATTGGCTCTCTGAAGCTGACCCTGGCGGTGCTGCTGCGGACAGGTGTTGTGGAGAGGTCTTCATCTTCAGTGACGACGGGAAGGGAATCCGAAGGCGTCTGCGAATCAGACGGGTCGAAGAAAACAGGGGGCGGAGGAGGCGGGAAACAGTCGGAGTCGATTAGATCATCTGAAGACTCAAGTTGAGAGGAAATTCCTGAGGAAGCAAAGTAAGAAATACAGCTTCAGACATGACAAGTGATTTATTGCCTAAATTAATTTGACATCAAGCAAACCTGTACGGCCGCTCTCGACGATGTTCCCACAATCCTTTGCAGTGGAAGTCCCCCTAGATGTGCAGTTTGGTGGGAAAGGACCAAATTCTGCATATCCGTTCAGCTCCACTGTAAACTCCAGAGCGCTGTAAGGACTGTCCGACCGCTGATTCATTTGGTGTGTGCTGATGCTCAATTGGTCCTTGCAATGTAATGCTGCCCTGTCATTGGCTACTAGACAGAGCTGAGAGGAGAGATGTGAGTGTTGTGTGTGAGTTTGTCCATACGGTGGAGGCTCACCATTCGGTATAGGAGGGAATGACGTGTTCTTCTCCATGATGTGAACACCTGCAAAATGGCCAACGGCATAATTAGAGATTCTTCTGACTACAAACACTGTCATTAATATAGAGGGCGCTTTTCCAATTTACAAGTTATAGTTCACCACAAAACCAAAAGACAAAATTTGTGTCGTCTGCGGGGATTGCAGATTACCGGTACGCAAACTCTGTTACAATTTTCTATATGTCATAATCGTTTTTTAACAAGTATTCATTACTTCAATGAGCTCATTGTTTCTGCCTTAAATTATTACATTGTTTAAATTAGTAAATTTTTAGCTAACTGTTATTTGTATGTACATTCCTGAAATACATAACTAAGACAGTTACCTCTGATAACAGATCACTATAAATTGAAATGTGGACAATGTGTATTGGGAAAAGCGCTATACTAATAAATGTGAATTGGGAAAAAATGCACTACTGTTCATTACTTTTTGGTTGGTAAATTTTAAAAGAAGTATCTTATGCTCACCAAGGCTGAATTTCTTTGATAAAAAAGCAGTATAAACTTATGAAATATGATTACAATTTAAAATAACTGTTTTTAAATGTAATTTACACCTGAATTTTCAGCAGCCGTTACTCCAGTCCTCGAGTGTCACATACTGAAGTCAACATGCATGTGTCATTTTTTGTTGTTTTACCTAAACATTAATCATCTAGCCTGGAAACTAAATGTTTTAAATAGCATATATTAAAGATAATAAATAACGTATACTTACAAACGTACTTTACAATTTAGACAATTATTAAAAAAATGTATTACAACAATAAGAAATTTGGGAACAAACGTGTTTAAATCACCATTGAGATGAAAGAGATTTTTTTTTAATTAAATGTGCTTTTTTCCCAAACAGCCACACTGCAACAATTTTTTTTTTTTTACTAAAAATAGGCTCCATTCTCATAAAATATTATTTATTTTTCTATTGATTTCGTGGTCAAATATGACATTTCTTGCCATTTTTTTGTAAGATTTATTTACATTTTGTATTTCCATGATGTATTTCCATTAAAAAATGTGTGAAGCATCATAAAAAAGCAAAGTGATTTTTTTTTTTAACAACAACATCTGTACCTTTGCTCTCCAGTGGAAAATGACCCCCATTATCTGTTGTTGTAGTAGTTTCTATGACTGCATTCTTCTTAGTGCTAACTTTAGAGGTGGCGGCAGGGACATTGGTTCCCCCCTGTGGCCGTGGTGTGGAACTGTGCTGCGGATGATGAATCAGTTTATGCGACACTGACTTGCTCTGTAGGGCAGAATCGCAGGAGTCGGAGTTGTCTGGGTCTTCCCCCAGCGAGCAGGAGCGTGAGCAGAAGATGAGTCCGCCGCGGGGCAGGAAGGGTCTGCCCAGCAGGGGGAGCCGACAGCAGGCACAGCTGAAACACGCTTCAGAGGCGTGCCAGTGCTGGCCCTCGTACGTCATCTGGCCCTGATCTATACCTGCAGACAGACAGAGAACATCAAACGTCACTGCACTTCAGTCATGGAACGTCAGTCAGGAACCACAGCATTGTTCTGTAATTACTGCCATAATTAACAAGGAATGCACTGCATCTCTAGCAATTACATCAAATGTGTTCATGTTAACACACCTACAAAGGTCTAGCAGGTAAGTGAATAAATGCTTATAAATGCAACTAGGTAATTCTTTTGCCAAGGCAAGTCACCTTTATTTATATAGCGCTTTTTACAATACAGATTGTTTCCAAGCAGCTTTACAGAGATAACAGGAAAATAATGCAACAAAGTTTGTTTCTAGAAGAAAATTGCGTCACAGTCCAGCTTAAGTAAGTTCAGTGATGGTTCAATTTAGTTGTAAACTAGGGGGCAGTTCTCCTGTTATATACTTTGGAAAGTATATAACACTTAAAGGGATAGTTCACTTTAAAATGAAAATTACGTCATCATTTACTCACCCTCAAGTTGTTTCAAACCTGTATGAGTTTCTTTCTTCTGTTGAACACAAAGGAAGATATTTTGAAGAATGTCAGTAACCAAAAAGTTAACTGGTCCCATTGACTTCCATAGTAGGAAAAAAAATAATACTATGGAAGTCAATGGTTCCAGTTAACTGTTAGGTTACTGACATTCTTTAAAATATCTTCCTTTGTGTTCAGCAGAAGAAAGAAATTCATACAGGTTTGAAACAACTTGAGGGTGAGTATATGATGACGTAATTTTCATTTTAAAGTGAACTATCCCTTTAAGGCATAAACTAGCTTTGTTTTGTCAAAGACTTATTAAATGTTTTTGAAGTCGTCTCTTTATGCTCACCAAGGCTGCATTTATTTGATCCAAAATACAGTAAAAGCAGTAATTATGGGAAATATTATTATCATTTAAAATAAATGATTTATATTTGAAAATGCACCGGTAATTTATTCCTATATGGCAAAGCTGAATTTTCAGCATCATTGCTCCAGTCTTCAGTGTCACATGATCCTTCAGAAATCATTCTAATATGCTGATCTGCTGCTCAAGAAACATGTATTATTTACACTCTGTTTTAGAGAGACTAATTAGCACTCGTTAAGAGTTGATCAAAATGGTTAGATGCATTAAAAAGCTTAGCGGTACACTTCGGGTTTAAGGGGTTAACAACCATGGAGACTATATAATACATTATATTATTGATCTGATGACGCAATTTTCTTCTAGAAAACAAAACAAACTTTGTTGTATTATATTTGTATAAACGGACCGCATGGTATATTTAATAATTGTTGAAAAAAAACACAATGTCTGGAGCAGAAGCAACTTTTGCATCACTATTGGCCACAGCAGCTCCTGCGGTCTGGGTAATGTGCCAAACAGGACCCGAACCCACCAAACCCAGTTTGGCCGAGATACAGCATCTGAACCAATTTCGGGTCGACCTCGTTAAGTTTGCGACATCACAACTTTTGAACAATATGATGAAATTTGAAAATATACATTTAAAAAAAAAAAAATCAAAAAAATCTGTTCAGTCATTTCTGTGCAGCTCAGTCCACAGATCATCTGAGCCTATTATCGTAAGATTTAGACTAAATTAGTCCCTGATGCTATTCACGTTGTAAACACCGGCTCAGTATTGGCCGGCTCCTGCATCAGCATCACACACACGCGTCGAACTGCTCACGTGAACAGCGCCAGAGAACGACACGAATGTGAACAAATTCTTGAATTAAGTCGTAATTTTTGTGTTAAGTCGTTTTTTGCACACAAAAAGTATTCACGTCACTTCATAACATTAATGTTGAACCACTGTAGTCTCATGGACTATTATAACGATGTCTTTATTACCTTTCTGGGTCTTGAAAGTGGCCATTACGTTGCTGGCTATGTGGGGTCAGAAAGCTCTCGGATTTAATTCACAATAACTTCATTTGTTGTTCACGTGTTCCAAGATGAACGAAGATCTTACGGGTTTGGAACATCATGAGGGCGAGTAATTAATGACACAATTTTAATTTTTGGGTGAACTATCCCTTCAACGATAAGGTGTACCTAATAAAGTTGGCAGTGTGTGTATGTATATTATATATATATATATATATATATATATATATATATATATATATATATATATATATATATATATTACATACATACACCACAGACTAAAATTATTCTGCATAAAGAAATTGAAGCCTAATTGAGACATTAATATAATGACAATGAGGTACATTATAGGAACAGTATATTAATTAAATTACATCATAGTAGTATTGTTGCATTGCCTTTAATTATTAGTTTTTTCTTTATAGTGATGTAATAATATGGTAATGATGAGTGGAAAATAAACAAAATTGTAATGACAATAATGTCAGAAGAATGCAACAAAACCTTAATGTCCTAAAAAACAACAACATTTTGAATGCAAAATACTATTTCGGTCCCACTTTATATTAAGTGGCTTTAAGTACTATGCACTTACATCGAAAAATAAGTACAATGTACTTATTGTGTTCATGTTGTATTGTAAAACACTTTTGCTGCTATTGAGATGTAATACGGGTAAGGTTAGGGACAGGTGTGGTGGTATAGTTAAGTTTAAGGGTGGGTTAAGGTATAAGGGAAGAGTCAACAGTGTAATTACAAATGTAATTACATAAATTAATTACAGCTGTAATTGCATGCAGGTATTTTAAAAATATAAGTACAATGTAAAAACATGTATGTACACAATAAGTCTATTGTATCAAATTATTAATTTCAATGTAAGTACATAGTACTTAAAGCCACTTAATATAAAGTGGGACCCTATTTCTTTTTTTTTTTCATGTGATTTTTGTTGTTGTTGAGACAAATACATTTATAAAATATAGCTGCAAGCAGCAATCACCGGGGCCAAGCGCAAGCAAGACGACAAGACATGCCAAAGTGGCTGGGAGTGTGAGACCAACTGCAGCAAGGAGCAATTGAAGACATTTAAAGATGAATTTTGGCACAATGGTTGATACATTAACTAAAAATATGATTATCACTTTCGACCAATAGGTGGCGCAGTTACGAAACTGATGTGATGTGGTCAGAGTGAAGTGCCAATGGACACATACAAAGTTTGGTGTCAATATGTCAAGGCATTGCAGATATAAAGCCTGAATAGTCATTTTGGCATCATGCCTCAACTTTGCCACTGCGGTATACGAAAACGGTTTTGTCTATCGACACGAAATCCATAACTTTTACTCGGCACGGTCTGGAGATGACACGATCCAATTTTGGTGAAAATCGGACGTTCGGTCTAGGAGGAGTTCGAAAAAGTAGGTTTTAAAAGAAAATAAAGATGGCGGACAGGAAGTTTGACTGACTATGGCAAAATTGGTATCTATGTTTTCAGCATAACCCAAGGAATCTATTGAGATTAGTGTCATTACTATAGGCAAATTTATTCAAAAGTTATTAGCATTTTTGGAAATTTCATTATAACTTTTGACCAAAAGGTGGCGCTGTCTCATAATCATTTGAGTACCTTTAGGGCCTTGTACTGATGACCCATACTGAGTTTCGTAACGATACGTTCATGCATTCATAAAATACAGCATTTTAGCACATAATTCAAAATGGCCGACAGCCAAAATGGGCGATATGGGAAAATTGGATATCAGTCAACTCAGCACGACGCCCTGAATCTAACGAGACCACTTTTGTGATTTTTGGACAAACCGTTCAGAAGTTATAAGCAAAAACATAAATTCTTCATATCTCCGGACCAGTAGGTGGCGCGGCGCCGAAATGCAGCATGTAGGAGCCTGAGGAGGTTATGCTTGTGATGACATGTACCAAATTTGGTCTGAATCTGATAAAGCGTTGTGGAGATACAGCATTGAGCCTGTTTTCGCAAGTGCTACGTAAAATTTTTTTGCGCTGTATTCGAGAACGGTAATTCAAATCAACTTGATTTCCATGACTTTTTGTCGGCATAGTCTGGAGATGATCTGGTTCAATTTTCGTGAAATTCGGACCAACGGCCTAGGAGGAGTTCGAAAAAGTAGGTTTTTCGGATATTTCAAAATGGCGGGAAAACTATTATGACGGAAAATGACGTCATAGGGTGCAGTCGAATCGTCATGAGCTCAGGAATCAGAGGAAAAAAGAATTTTGCAACTTTGGACAGTTGGTGGCGCTAGAGGGATTGATTTGGAGACTCCAAATTTGCTATGGTGATAGTTCAGACTGTCCTCTATATGTGTGCCAAATTTCATAACTTTCCCGCAAGCGGTTCTATGGGCTGCCATAGACTCCCAGTCGGAACAATGAATAATAATAATAAATATAGCTGCAAGCAGCAATCACCGGGGCCAAGCGCAAGCAAGACGACAAGACGTGCCAAAGTGGCTGAGAGTGAGAGATCAACTGCAGCAAGGAGCAATTGAAGACATTTAAAGATGAATTTTGGCAAAATGGTTGAAAAATCACATGCATTAACTTAAAAATATGATTTAATAGATTATCACTTTAGACCAATAGGTGGCGCAGTTACAAAACTGTTGTGATGTGGTCAGAGTGAAGTGACAATGACATATACAAAGTTTGGTGTCAATATGTCAAGGCATTGCAGATATAAAGCCTGAATAGTCATTTTGGCATCATGCCTCAACTTTGCCACTGCGGTATACGAAAACGGTTTCGTCTATCGACACGAAATCCATAACTTTTACTCGGCACGGTCTGGAGATGACACGATCCGATTTTGGTGAAAATCGGACGTTCGGTCTAGGAGGAGTTCGAAAAAGTAGGTTTTAAAAGAAAATAAAGATGGCGGACAGGAAGTTTGGCTGACTATGGCAAAATTGGTATCTATGTTTTCAGCATAACCCAATGAATCTATTGAGATCAGTGTCATTACAATAGGCAAATTTATTCAAAAGTTATTAGCATTTTTGGAAATTTCATTATAACTTTTGACCAAAAGGTGGCGCTGTCTCATAATCTTTTGAGTACCTTTAGGGCGTTGTACTGATGACCCATACTGAGTTTCGTAACGATACGTTCATGTGTTCATAAAATACAGCATTTTAGCACATAATTCGAAATGGCCGACAGCCAAAATGGCCGATATGGGAAAATTGAATATCAGTCAACTCAGCACGACGCCCTGAATCTAACGAGACCACTTTTGTGATTTTTGAACAAACCGTTCAGAAGTTATAAGCAAAAACATAAATTCTTCATATCTCCAGACCAGTAGGTGGCGCTGCGCCGAAACGCAGCATGTAGCCTCAGATCATGCTTGTGATGACATGTACCAAATTTGGTCTGAATCCGATAAAGCGTTGTGGAGATACGGCCTTACGTCTGTTTTCGCAAGCGCTACGTAAAATTTATTTGCGCGGTATTCGAGAACGGTAATTCGAATCAACTTGAATTCCATAACTTTTGGTTGTCCAGGTCTGGAGATGATCTGGTTCATTTTTCGTGAAATTCGGAGCAACGGCCTAGGAGGAGTTCGAAAAAGTAGGTTTTTCGGAAAATTCAAAATGGCGGGAAAACTATTATGACGGAAAATGACGTCATAGGGTGTAGTCGAATCGTCATGAGCTCAGGAATCAGAGGAAAAAAGAATTTTGTTTCTAGCCCTTGTGGTTCAAAAGTTATTAGCATAAACATGAGTGAAACTTTGGACAGCTGGTGGCGCTAGAGGGAATGAGTTGGAGACTCCAAATTTGCTATGGTGATAGTTCAGATTGTCCTCTATCACTGTGCCAATTTTCATAAGTTTCCCGCAAACGGTTCTATAGGCTGCCATAGACGCCCAGTCGGAAGAAGAAAAAGAAAAAGAAATATAGCTGCAAGCAGCAATCACCGGGGCCAAGCGCAAGCAAGACGACAAGACATGCCAAAGTGGCTGGGAGTGTGAGACCCACTGCAGCAAGGAGCAATTAAAGACATTTGAAGATGAATTTTGGCAAAATGGTTGAAAAATCACATACAATAACTAAAAATATGATTATCACTTTCGACCAATAGGTGGCGCAGTTACGAAACTGATGTGATGTGGTCAGAGTGAAGTGACAATGACACTTACAAAGTTTGGTGTCAATATGTCAAGGCATTGCAGATATAAAGCCTGAATAGTCATTTTGGCATCATGCCTCAACTTTGCCACTGCGGTATACAAAAACGGTTTTGTCTATCAACACGAAATCCATAACTTTTACTCGGCACGGTCTGGAGATGACACGATCCGATTTTGGTGAAAATTGGACGTTCGGTCTAGGAGGAGTTCGAAAAAGTAGGTTTTAAAAGAAAATAAAGATGGCGGACAGGAAGTTTGGCTGACTATGGCAAAATTGGTATCTATGTTTTCAGCATAACCCAAGGAATCTATTGAGATCAGTGTCATTACTATAGGCAAATTTATTCAAAAGTTATTAGCATTTTTGGAAATGTCATTATAACTTTTGACCAAAAGGTGGCGCTGTCTCATAATCTTTTGAGTACCTTTAGGGCGTTGTACTGATGACCCATACTGAGTTTCGTAACGATACGTTCATGCGTTCATAAAATACAGCATTTTAGCACATAATTCAAAATGGCCGACAGCCAAAATGACCGATATGGGAAAATTGGATATCAGTCAACTCAGCACGACGCCCTGAATCTAACGAGACCACTTTTGTGATTTTTGGACAAACCGTTCAGAAGTTATAAGCAAAAACATAAATTATTCATATCTCCGGACCAGTAGGTGGCGCTGCGCCGAAACGCAGCATGTAGCCTCAAGTCATGCTTGTGATGACATGTACCAAATTTGGTCTGAATCCGATAAAGCGTTGTGGAGATACAGCCTTACGTCTGTTTTTGCAAGCGCTACGTAAAATTTATTTGCGCGGTATTTGAGAACGGTAATTCGATTCAACTTGAATTCCATAACTTTTGGTCGTCAAGGTCTGGAGATGATCTGGTTCATTTTTCGTGAAATTCGGAGCAACGGCCTAGGAGGAGTTCGAAAAAGTAGGTTTTTCTGAAAATTCAAAATGGCGGGAAAACTATTATGACGGAAAATGACGTCATAGGGTGCAGTCGAATCGTCGTGAGCTCAGGAATCAGAGGAAAAAAGAATTTTGTTGATAGGCCTTGTGGTTCAAAAGTTATTAGCATAAACATGAGTGAAACTTTGGACAGCTGGTGGCGCTAGAGGGAATGAGTTGGAGACTCCAAATTTGCTATGGTGATAGTTCAGGCTGTCCTATATCACTGTGCCAATTTGTATAAGTTTCCCGCAAACGGTTCTATAGGCTGCCATAGACGCCCAGTCGGAAGAAAAAGAAAAAGAAGAATAAGAACGGGAACAGATACAATAGGTGCCCGCACCTTCAGTGCTTGGCCCCTAAATATAGCTGCAAGCAGCCATTACGGGGCCAAGCGCAAAAGCAGACGACGAGATATGCCTACATGGCTGAAAGTGTGAGACAAACTGCAGCAAGGAGCAATTAAAGACATTTGAAGATGAATTTTGGCAAAATGGTTGAAAAATCACATACAATAACTAAAAATATGATTATCACTTTCGACCAATAGGTGGCGCAATTACGAAACTGATGTGATGTGGTCAGAGTGAAGTGACAATGACACATACAAAGTTTGGTGTCAATATGTCAAGGCATTGCAGATATAAAGCCTGAATAGTCATTTTGGCATCATGCCTCAAATTTGCCGCTGCGGTATACGAAAACGGTTTCGTCTATCGACACGAAATCCATAACTTTTACTCGGCACGGTCTGGAGATGACACGATCCGATTTTGGTGAAAATCGGACGTTCGGTCTAGGAGGAGTTCGAAAAAGTAGGTTTTAAAAGAAAATAAAGATGGCGGACAGGAAGTTTGGCTGACTATGGCAAAATTGGTATCTATGTTTTCAGCATAACCCAAGGAATCTATTGAGATCAGTGTCATTACTATAGGCAAATTTATTCAAAAGTTATTAGCATTTTTGGAAATTTCATTATAACTTTTGACCAAAAGGTGGCGCTGTCTCATAAATTTTTGAGTACCTGTAGGGCGTTGTACTGATGACCCATACTGAGTTTCGTAACGATACGTTCATGCGTTCATAAAATACAGCATTTTAGCACATAATTCAAAATGGCCGACAGCCAAAATGGCCGATATGGGAAAATTGGATATCAGTCGACTCAGCACGATGCCCTGAATCTAACGAGACCACTTTTGTGATTTTTGGACAAACCGTTCAGAAGTTATAAGCAAAAATATAAATTCTTCATATCTCCGGACCAGTAGGTGGCGCTGCGCCGAAACGCAGCATGTAGCCTCAGGTCATGCTTGTGATGACATGTACCAAATTTGGTCTGAATCCGATAAAGCGTTGTGGAGATACGGCCTTACGTCTGTTTTCGCAAGCGCTACGTAAAATTTATTTGCGCGGTATTCGAGAACGGTAATTCGAATCAACTTGAATTCCATAACTTTTTGTCGGCATGGTCTGTAGATGATCTGATTCAATTTTCATGGAAATTGGAGCAACGGCCTAGGAGGAGTTTGAAAAAGTAGCTTTTTCGGAAAATTCAAAATGGCGGAAAACTTTTCATGGCGCAAAATGACGTCATTGGGTGCAATCGAATCGTCACGAGGTCAGGAATCAGAGGAAAAAAGAATTTTGTTTCTAGCCCTTGTGGTTCAAAAGTTATTAGAATAAACATGAGTGAAACTTTGGACAGTTGGTGGCGCTAGAGGGAATGACTTAGACACACCAAAATTGGTGTATTTAATGTTGGGACTGTCCTCTATCCGAATGTCAAACCATTACAACTTTCCCGCGATCGGTTCTATGGGCTGCCATAGACTCCCAGAGCGGAAGAAGAAGAAGAATTATTTTTGGTACGGGAACAGATACAATAGGTGCCCGCACCTTCAGTGCTTGGCCCCTAATAATAAGGGAACCTTTTTGCCATTTATAGTGCCACCTATGGTCCGATCTGCATGAAACTCGGCACGCTTGTTCACCATGTCATGACACATATGCTCAGCGATTTTCGTGATGTTCTGAGTTTTTGTTTAGGATTTATAGGCTTTTGACTGTATTTTGCCCCGCCCATTTTCCAAATGACCCTGTTATAGCCAACCAAATGCAAAAATTCTACTTTTTTTCAAAAACTATTGATCGAGAGAGTCCAGAGAAATGTCCTAGACTGGTTTGGCTCCGGTCGGGCGAAAAACCAGGGACTAGTTCGCAAAAGTAGGTTTTGGACAAAATTCGACATAGCAGAAATTTTTTCTGGCCTAAATCGAAATCGGAGATGGCCATTTTGTCCGCCTTGAGCCAAGGATTCCAACGATTTGGGGCACTTGATCCTGGGACAAACGGTCTAAGAGCTATGATCAATTTTGAACTTTTGGTTGCTGTAGCGCCACCTATGGGCCATTCGGGGTCATACTCTGATAGGTTGTCCCCAAATTGAGGCCTACCATCTGGCCAGGTTTCACGTCTCTAGGCCTTACGGTTTGGCCTGCACGATGCGTTTTACGAATCCTTAATTACAATAGGGTTTCAGCATTTCATGCTTGAACCCCTAATAAGATTGAAGGCTTTTTGCCAGTTACAGCGCCACCTATGGTCCGATCTCCATGAAACTCTGCATGCTTCCTCACCATGTTCTGACACATATGCTCATCAATTTTGGTGAAGTTCTGAATTTTCATATGGGATTTATAGGCTTTTTAGTGTATTTTGCCACGCCCCTTTTCTAAATGACCCTGTTACAGCCACCCAAATGCAAAAGTTCAACTTTTTTTTTCGATATTTATTGATCTAGAGAGTCCAGAGAAATGTCCTAGACTGGTTTGGTTCCGATCTGGTGAAAAACCTAGGACTAGTTTGCAAAAGTAGGTTTCGGACAAAATTCGACATAGCAGAAAATTTTTCTGGCCTAAATCGAAATTGGAGATAGCCATTTTGTCCGCCTTGAGCCAGGAATCACAGTGGTGTGAGACACTTGAGTCTAGGACAAACGGACTCTAGGAGTTATGGGCGATGTAGTACTTTTGCACTAAATCTGTAGCTGTAGCACAACGTAAAATTTGTTTGCGCGGTATTTGAGAACGGTTTGACGAATCAACACGAATTCCATAACTTTTTGTCGGTACAGTGTGGAGATGATACGATTCGATTTTGGTGAAAATCGGACAAACGGTCTAGGAGGAGTTCGACAAAGTAGGTTTTGACTGAAAATCAAGATGGCGGACAGGAAGTTCGGCCAAATATGGCAAACTTGGTATCTATGTTCTCAGCGTGACCCAGCGAATCTATTGAGACCAGTGGCATTTCAATAGGCAGATGTATTCAAAGGTTATTAGCCTTTTTGGAAATGTTGTTATAACTTTTGACCACAAGGTGGCGCTGTTTCGAAACTTCTCACGCTCCTTCAGGGCATCGTGCTGATGACCCATACCATGTTTCGTAACAATCCATTCATGCGTTCTTAAAATACAGCATTTTAGCACAAAATTCAAAATGGCCGACAGCCAAAATGGCCGACATGGTAAAATTGGATATCAGTCGACTCAGCATGTTGGCCTGAATCTAACGAGACCAATTTGATGATTTTTGGGCAAACTGTTCAGAAGTTATAAGCAAAAATAGCCATTTTTCATATCTCCGGACCAGTAGGTGGCGCTGCGCCGAAACGCAGCATGTAGCCTCAAGTCATGCTTGTGATGACATGTGGCAAATTTGGTCTGAATCCAACAAAGCGTTGCGGAGATACAGCCTTACGTCTGTTTTCGCAAGCGCTACGTAAAATTTGTTTGTGGGTTTTTTCGAAAATTGCTAAGCGAATCAACTTGAATTCCATAACTTTTTGTCGGCATGGTCTGTAGATGATCTGATTCAATTTTCATGGAAATTGGAGCAACGGCCTAGGAGGAGTTCGAAAAAGTAGCTTTTTCGGAAAATTCAAAATGGCGGAAAACTTTTCATGGCGCAAAATGACGTCATTGGGTGCAATCGAATCGTCACGAGGTCAGGAATCAGAGGAAAAAAGAATTTTGTTTCTAGCCCTTGTGGTTCAAAAGTTATTAGAATAAACATGAGTGAAACTTTGGACAGTTGGTGGCGCTAGAGGGAATGACTTAGACACACCAAAATTGGTGTATTTAATGTTGGGACTGTCCTCTATCCGAATGTCAAACCATTACAACTTTCCCGCGATCGGTTCTATGGGCTGCCATAGACTCCCAGAGCGGAAGAAGAAGAAGAATTATTTTTGGTACGGGAACAGATACAATAGGTGCCCGCACCTTCAGTGCTTGGCCCCTAAAAAGAAGAATAAGAACGGGAACAGATACAATAGGTGCCCGCACCTTCAGTGCTTGGCCCCTAATAATAGTAGGAACGGGAACAGAAACAATAGGTGCCTACGCACTTTCAGTGCTTGGCCCCTAAAAAGTGTCTCTTAATCCCCCTGGATCGCTGATGCATGACTGATGCTGCCAACATGGTTTACACTTTAGTTATATTTAAGAATAGATCTAGAGAGCGTTTTTTCTGTCCTCACCGATATGTTCTCCGCAGGTGTCGCAGTATTCGGCGTACAGGGACTCGTAGCAGCGGCAGCAGTAGGGCCGACTCTCTCTCATGATGTACCGCTGACCCCCCAGCGCCGCCTCGCACTCAAAACAGCAGAAATGCTTCATGTGCCAGTGCCGCCCCTCGGCCTCCGTACACTCGTCCGCAAAGATGACCTGAGGAAGATATAGTCTAAGGTCACGTGGCACCACCTCAGTTTCTGTTCCATTCGGTAAGTGATGCAGGGCTGGGAGCAAATTCAATTTAAGTTAATATGATAAAATGGGATTGTTGCAGGCCAGGATTGAACCTGTATCTCCTGCTGAGCACCAAGGCACATGTGTGATATGCACTACACAACCAATTCTGTCTCACTGATTGAATGAAAATAGAAACGATAGAGGTGAACTCTAGAGCTGAAGTGCAGCGCTCACCTCGTCGCAGGCCTGGCATCGGGGTTTGATGTGTTCAGCGTGGTGCCGCCCGCAGTAGATGTGTCCGTCCTGGTAGAAGTAGATGAGGTCGACCAGCAGCTCGTTACAGGAAGCGCACTGGAAACACTGAGGGTGCCAGCAGGAGCCGTGACCCGCACGTGACGCAAACACCGCTATGTCACCGCCGCTAATCTGCCTTCCACACTGATCAGCAGTCATAGAGGAGAGGGAAGGGAAAAAGAGAAAACAGAGGGATGGGAAGAGAGGGTTAGAAAGTCATAATTACAAGTTGAAAACTCAGCATTTTATGGAAGCCCTGACCGCTCCCACATGACCGCTGTGATGTCATATAACAACCAAGGTAGCAGTAACAGTTCAAGATCCCATGAAATCTCTGGATCAGTGCAATTTTTCTTCCCTGTATTGATTTATTTCCTCTTGAAACAGGAAGTTTGTGCAGGACACATCGAAGAAACGCCCCCTTTTTTATTAGCCATTCGTTTTTATCATAACGATCATTCATGATTTTCTGCTTCAGAGATACAAAATGATCACCTTTCAGTGAAAATTATATAACAATAATATAATAACAAAATAAAGCTCTATGATTTTTTAATGTTTGAAAGCAAAGAAGTTAAGATAAATATTGCAAAAAAATAAAGCAAAGAAATTAAGATAAATATTGTCATTTTACTGTTGTACTTAATATATCTTATTTTGCAATGCAATACAATTATTACTATAGTAAATACATTTTTCTTTATGCACATAATTGTTTATAATTTAATAAATATAATTAATTTAAATAATATTATGAATTGTACTGTAATTGATTATTATAACATATTAAATCTATATTGTATAGTACAATAGTGTTATTACTAAAGTGTTTCCTTTAATGATTAAATAATTTTATAATAAAATAAAATAAAATAAAACATTCAAATAATTATTATTATTTTAGGCCCCCTGTCCCCAGGAGACATTTTCATTCCACAGAGCATCTGATTGGACAAAAAAAGTCATCAATATTTTTGATACATTTCTTTTTATGAAAATGACTACATGTTTATATAAAACAGAATTTAGTTAAACTAGGTGGACATTTCTAGGCGAAATAATAGTTTATACTCATTTTTATCATCAATAATTCAAATGATTTATTGAACATTAAAAAATAACCCACTCAAGGTAGTTACAGTGATTTTACCATGAGAAAAAGAGTTAATTCTGCTTCAATACATCTAGTACCCTTTAACTTTGCTTTAACAGCACATCACTGTTCTTTAGCAGGGTGACACCTCTATAATAAAAAGCTATAATAAAGTCAAAATTATGAACTTCACAAGTAGAAATATGAAAGAAAGATTACAACTATGTTCTGTGTTTGATGACATAAAAACACACAAATCAACAGAACAAGACTTGTAATAATGTGCCTCTTCTCAACACAGTCACACCCTCTTGGCAGCTCCTCATCATCTGGAGTGCATTATGGGTGTTGAAATGTGGCAAAACACATGAAATATCGCAGGGGGTGTATGGAAAGTATGCGGTTTTATCTAGTACATATGCTATCTGACTTGGCACTGGCCAGACTGGTGTTTGAATTTATCACTGCATATCAGAAAGTTTCCAGAAGCCGCATGCCAGACGAGTGCCTCTTCTGCTCAAGCAGTTCTCCGCACACTCTATACTTGAGCTGAAGTGGTACTCGGCTAAGTATGCACTATTTCTGGAAGGAGGAAGTGTAAGTTCACATTTCAAGGGGATATTACAGCTGAAGAGTTGCATCCGGACTGATCTCATCAGCAGACTGTCCCTCGTTCTCTACCTGTTGACAGATGGCTCCAGTCATGGTGACTGGAAAAAGTCGTACGATGCCCCGGCCCAGATTCTCTCTCTTCCTTTGCTGGCTGAATAACTTCAATTCTTTCTTCTCTTCTTCATCCAGAGAGTTACAGTACTGAGGCTATGCACACACACACACACACATTTACAATACTGTTACAGCTCACGCAAGACCAACACAGACTTACAACATGACGTCATTAATGTATTCAGGCCAATGTGAATGATGAATTGATGAAGACACGCTAAGACTGAGGGGCTTTACCTCGCTGTCATGGGCTGGCAGCTGGTGCAAGAGCTGTTTAATACGGTATCGTTCTCCTGGACTGTTCACGTACGGGACCTTGTCCTCTGGAATACAGCTGAAGTATTGATAAACCTGTACATAGAAGAACACAAAAACACACATATAATAGTGTGACAGATTATGTCTGGGGTCTTAGGAATCCTTTTTATTTTCCCCCAAATTCCGTAATATTTTCCCCCAAATTCATTTTTTTTTCTTCATCAAATGAAGATGTATCAATTCATTTTTTTAAAGGGGTCATGAACTGGCTTTAAAAATATATATATATTGGTGTGTGAGGTCAACTTATGACGTTCGCTTGGTTTTAACATTCAAAAACATCAAAATGAATAAGTAATCGGCTATTTTCTACCCTGGTTTTGAGCCTAGCTCCTGAAACGCTCGGTTTTTATGGGCGTGACGCATTGAAGACTTGGAAGTAAACGCCCACTGCTATGATTGGATAACAGTTTTGCATATTATAATGAGTTTCATGTAATGCGTGAATTGGTGGGTGGGGCTAAACAGGAAGTAGCCGTTGAAAAACCTGTCGTTCGCTGGGCCTGGTGTCAGTAAAAGCTTTTATTGGACTAACAAGGAAGTTTTCAGTTCTGAAATTTACAGGATATTCTTATAATATGATGACCTCTTATATGTCAAAAGCTCAAGCAAAATTTGATTTCTCAGTTCATCACCCCTTTAAGTTTTAATAGTTTTATTATTATTACTTTGAGAAATACATTCTACTGTACAATAGTAATAATATTTTTCCTGAAGGTAAACCAGTTCGCAAACCAGTTTAATTCGAACAGAAAAGCAAGCATGCGTGATTTGGCATGGCAGCTAATCTGAATAATAAATAACCATTCCCTTACCTAATGCAGCAAAGCAAATGTTTTATTCAAATTCTGAATGAAATGTATATTGCCTAGAAAGCTAAATCACTAAAAAGCTGTCGCTCGTCTCTATTTATCGCGATCTCACAAAGTTTCAAAGTTATAATCAATGAAGCTGACTGTGCAATGCATCTCTTATTCAGCCTCAACACTTTATTTGTTAGAAGTTAACTTGTAACGAGAAGATTTGTGTGAGTTCAGAAGTCAGCTCTGGAAAGTGGACAAAAACTGACGTTTTGAGTGGTGAGTGGATTCACAACAGACATGTTTGTGAACTAAATTTGCCAAATTTCATGACATTCGATATTATACTGTCAATTTTTATGACTGGATTTCACAATTCCATCAGCGTTTGCCTCATCACAAGAATCATTTGCCAAAAAAAAAAAAAAAAAATGCATAAACCATTAGTTGCATTTACACATAGGTACAGTCTCGAATGTTATAAATGGGCAGTTATTGGCCATGATCAAATGAAATGCAGAACTGAACATCAACACTGGCGCTACACAGGACAGCTGAGGTGAAAAAGGGCAGCTTGAGGCTGTGATTGGCTGATTCAGACCAAACGCTCACTTAACACTTTACTTTGACGTAAATTTGACTTTGACTGTTTCCAGGTTCACCTGCTCAGGCTTGATTCCGGGCGGCACCCAGGCGTACTCTTCCGAGGCGCAGCCCGAGTCGTCGTCGGATATGGAGTGCCTCTGGAAGTCTGACACCAGCTTCATCATCATTCTCTCCAGCTGGCCGGGCACCGAGCGCACCACATGCTCTTCCCGCACACACTTACAGTGCACACAGATCTTCCTGTGGAAACAGGTCAGCAGAGGGGTGTTGAGTGGACAGACTGGACACTGACAATCCAACACAACTGAAAATGACACTTTCAACACAAGGATTTAGGGGAATAAGGGAAATTAATTTGGACTGCACCATATTAAAAATAAAACTGACATTGCAATATTTCACTTTTCTGCAATATATATTGTGACTTGAATAGCTCTATTTGGAAAGAGTCATTCTAGAATGATTTGGGGTGGTTTTGTTGGCAAAAGCATCTGCATCGAAAATGGAAAAAAAAGAGCTGAAAAATTACTTTTTACTCTGAAGAATGGTTTGAAGCATGAAATCCTTTTAAGGCTGAATGATAAAAAATAAAAAAATTAAATAAAAAGA
Organism: Phoxinus phoxinus; assembly: GCF_949152265.1. Taxonomy (NCBI): domain Eukaryota; kingdom Metazoa; phylum Chordata; class Actinopteri; order Cypriniformes; family Leuciscidae; genus Phoxinus; species Phoxinus phoxinus. The sequence continues at coordinate 6,552,844 of NC_136890.1, read as the reverse complement.
ACAACAACAACAACTCTTTCCACTTGCATAAAAAAAAAACTACTGTCAGGATTTACTAAAGTCACGCAGTGAAAAATGTGCTGAAAAGGCATGGACAGGGTTATTTTTGCAGATGACCTTATTGCTAATCCATTTGTAGGAGTTTACCTTCCAGACTCAATATTTATGAGAGGAGAGTATTTAAATGAATGCAAGGTGATTTACTAAGGTTTGCCCTGGACAATTTACCGGTATTTCTGCCATTATTTACTGCACAAAAAAAGCACGTCTTAAACCAGACGCTAATGTGCGCTGCTCTTGGTAGATTGAGTTGGTCATTATGGAAATGATCCGGCTGCGTCGGTGTTCTTTAATTTGCTCACCGTCAGTAGATCACGTGCAGAACTTCACACTCCCATCGGCGCTATTACGGGATTGCGCTCTAAGGCTAATTTGCTCTGTTTAGTAAATCTGGCCCTATATGTCTTAATTTTCAAATGGTTTACCATCAAGCTTTTATGTTTATGGTGCAGGCAAATAAATACACTTGCTGCCAGTTTCAGAGTGAAGGCACTGTATGTTCATTTACACGTGTGCAGCTCACAGCGTCTCAGAACGGCTTGAGTCACGGTAAATGATTCAAGCTGTTCTTCTGAGTCTCTGAAACACTATCATGAACCACACTTTGAAACCGCTAGCACATACTGTATATTTACAGGATAAACGCATCCTGCACCATATCGCTTTTATTTCAAAATATCATGCAACCCTAGAATGAATACAACGTTTCATAAAAATTGTTATTTAAACTGTTGAGGCAAACAAAATCATCCTTCAGTATTTCCTTCAAAGGACAGTTCACTCAAAAATAAAAGTTCTGTCATCTACTTGCATCATGCTGGGACATGTCCTAATTTCCATAGTGAAAGTGAATGCAGACTAAGCTCCAAAAAAGCTATATAATAGGCATATAACACTACGATACGACTATATTCCAAGTCTGATATTGCTTTGTGTGAGAAACAGACTAGGGCTGGGCATATAATAAATCATAATAAATGTTTCAATTTCAATTTTGGCTTCCAACGATTATGCACACCTTCCTCTCCTTTACAGCGGTGCGCTTTCATTCCTCCCAAAAATCCTGAACTTTTCAATCAGCCAGATAACTCAGTGTTGTAAAATGCAGTCTCTACTGTTTCTAAACCGGAGGACGTGCTTGATATTAAACCATGTTATTAAAAACACATTAAGTAGCAAAAGAGACAATGTTCACCAGGCGGCTTTCTGTGTGCGCACCGAGACTGAGCCGAACGCAGATATTCAGTGTATACGTGGGCTTCGGATACACGCCTCAACGGTCAAATAGCAGACATGCAAAAAGTCAAATTGCCGTTTTTGCGAGTATTCTCGTAAACACAGTCTGTTTTGTCTTAAGTGAACATACACAGTTAAGAAAGAAAGCACTTGTGTAACAGTATTGCATCCGTGCATTCGGTCTTAAAGTGACAGCAGCCTAATAAACCTGCTGATAACCAAACAACAAAAGACAAAGAAAATTCATTCACTAAACTCTAAACTTGACTAAATAAATTAAGTAGCTTTAATAAGGCTTAATCAATATTTAATTAAACAGTAATGGAAGCTTAACAGTTGATGGTAGCCATTGACTTCCATAGTATTATAATATGTATGTGTGTGCATGTATGTGTGTTTATATATATATTAAAACACACACATATTATATATATATATACACACAATTTTTTCGGTAGATGCGATAAATCAATTTGACAGCACTTTTTATATTTATTTTCAAATTATTTATTGCTAATATTGTGTAAAATAAATATAAATATTAATTTAATTTAATTTCAGCAATTGTTATTCATGTGTTTTTAAAAGAAATAGTGTGATATTCCGCCTTTTCAGTGGAATGTGGAACGCTCTGCCCTTCTGTATTAGATCTGCATCATCACTATCTGTTTTTAAATCTGAGTTATCTTTTTAATGTGGCTTATAATCAATGAAGAAGTTTTATTGCACTGTATTTTAGTAATTATATTGTATTGTCCAATTGATCTGTTTATATTGTGCGGCACATTGGTCAACCCTGTTTAATGGATGCTATATAAATTACATTCACATTGACATATTAATCAGCTTTATATTAGCAATCGGCCACCCTGCTTTCTAAGATGTCGACACTGGAAATTAAAAAAATCATTATCGGTCAAACACTAATAATCCCATTCTTCATTTCTGACTTTGGTCAAACCCTGTCACCAACATTCCTGAGCATCAGCGGACACAACTGATGTTCATGACACCATTATTACTTCTCAAAACAGACAATCATTTCAGGCAGGAGATTCAAGCCTAAAAGATCTTACATCAACTCATGTTGACTTAACACTAAAATCAAATGTAGAAACCGACCCTGCAAACAAAAAAGAAAATGTTTGTCTTCATCAAAATTAGATCACCAAAGTTTGCCTTTGCTATGACTTTTTTTCTCCAGCTGATGTTACCAAGCACTCTTATTTTTCAGGCCCTAACTCAGAAGTACATCATTACAGAAGAAATCTGGGTTGCAAATGGCTTTTCATGTTGGTTTCAAGAATAAGGCCTAATCACACGTCTAACAATACATCTAATCGCACATTAAATCACGATTATAGCTATTCACACATTTCACACTAAAAAAAAAAAATATCTGAAAATGATTAACACTGCACTGAAAGCAAACATTAATATACACACAAGTTTAATACTATTTAAAAGAAGAAAATAAAAAGTTGTGCATGCAGACAGGCCTGTCCCACTGCATTGGTTTCACACCTCACCCTGAATTACTTAACCTACTGTTGTCACAGCAATTTAATTAATGACATCTATTAATGACAACGTGATCTAATGTTTCTGATGAAGACCAGCACAGCAGGTTCATCCATGGCAACTACTGGAACAATGGCTAGAGTCACGGATCGTACACTTCACTACACAGCCAAACTCATGCCAACAAAAGCGCTTTAAACCACAAACATACACCAAATGACTTTACACACAATTAAAAACATAACCAACCTTCACTTTTTTTTTTTTTTTTTCATTTAACCAAACCTGTGAAACCTTGAAAAATGAAAGGAGGCCAATGTTATTTTGGACCCCATTGACTTTCATTGTACACACTAAATCTAAATAAAGTTTGCACCATATTTGATATATCAGGATATTATGGTTTATATAGTATGATATAGTGAGAAAATAGAGCTTTAAAAAAAAACAATTCCTGTTAAATTGATGCCCAAACTAAGCAGAAATATGCCATTTGGTGAAGTTGCTGGTATTTATATGGTGAAAAAGTAAGATGAAATTAAATGAATTAATGAATGAAATTCCTATTAATATGTGAGATGATATATAAATGCTTAGTTTTATGATCAAGGCTCTGTAGTTTTGATTCTGAGGGGCAAAACATAGAATGCAATGCAAGACAATGATGATTAAGAGAAAAACAAATAAATATTCCTCATAAGCCTGATCATATTTGATACACATTTTAACATGATTTTTCTAAAAAGTAAATGATGTACGGATAATCAAGTAAACCAAAGTTGCTTGAGTCCAGTAAATGTTCATCTTGAAAAAGTATGAACATAAAACAAAATATATATTATAATGATATAAAAGTTATTCTTATGTTGACTTGCCTATACAGTTTGAGATGCTTTAATATCACTTGAATCTCCTTGATGAAACGATAACAATTTGTTTAAAAAAGATCTGTAAAATGTAATTATTTTTTACTATGCAGTAAGAGCTTTATAACGTCATAGCAGTAGACAATATAGCACATCTCTCCTACCTTACTGCTTTAATAGATTAACAATAATCTCTAAAACATCAGATTAAGAGAATGAACAAATACGTACGGAATACAGTTCAAGAATCAGCCGGAAAATGTCCAGGTGCGACACACTTTTGTCTAATCCTAATCCTGTCCCACAACACAACACAACAAACCTCGTCCTCGGACTGAGCGCTGCCAGAGACTGATGAGCGGCGGGCGCGCGTGTCACAGTCTGAAGGCCCGCTCATTGGGCGGCACTGATGATATCACACCACTTGTGAGATCAGTTTTCTCTCTATCTCATGCTTAAAATGAGGTCAAAGCCGGGTCTTCAAGTCCACACGGAGGTGAAACGGGAAAACTGTGGCGGTTCATGTGTGTGTGTGTGGAAGGGGTGGGGGTTTAATCCTTCTCAGTACAGTTACGGGATAAGCGCTGCTGTTCTCTTAAAGTCAGACATCAGTTCATTTTAATGGACAGCTACAGCCATAATGTCAAATAGAGCAGATGAGTGCATACTAAACAAAACAGCGTCACTATATTAGTGTGTCTATTGTATAACACCTCAGATGGGGTTTGGTGGCAGGGGCGGGATGGACGCGCACAAGCACAGATGGAAGACAAAAGCTGCTTTTCACTGATTTTACTCTCTTCCTCCACTCCACCTATCCACCAATCCCTTCTTCTCTGGATAAGCTGCCACTCCCAACTTGCTTGTATATAAAGTCTCTTCTGCTCACCAAGGCTGCATTTATTTGATCAACAATTCAGTAAAAACAATTATATGGTGAAATCTTATTATCATTTAGAATATCTGTTTTATATTTTAAAATCTAATTTATTCCCGTGATCAAAGCTGAATTTTCAGCTTCGGCACTACAGTCGTCAGTCACATGATCCTTCCGAAATAATTATAATACAAAGTATGTTGTGCTTCGTAATATTTTTGTGGAAACCACACTGTAAAAAAAAAAAGGGTTGTTTAAAAAAATAAAACAAATCCTGGCTGCTGTGGTTTACAATAATTCTGTAAAAAATAATTTTTTTTTTTTTTTTTTCTCATACCTCCCCATTCCTTCTCTCCTATTCATTCTTTTAAACAGGCTAATGCAATTAACTATATTCAGAGAAGAAAAAACACTCAAAGATCCTCTCTCTCTCTCGCTTTCTCTCTCTCTCTCTCTCTCTCTCTCAACAGCGGGTAACACACAAATTGTACAAATTTTCGCAGATTTTGTGCTCAGATCAAAAGTGTGCGCACATAAAAAGCCACCTCTCAGCACTAAATTGAGTTATTTTCCGCTGCTTATTGCACTTAAAAAGTCAAATACACACAAAATAATGTCAAAATACCGATCTTGGCGAGTATTCACGTAAACACTCAGTTATGTTTTAAGTAGGGCTGTCCGTTACACGCGTTATTAACGGCGTTAGCGCAAACCCATTTTAACGGCGTCAATTTTTTTATCGCGAGATTAACGCCTAGCAAACTTTGTAGTTTTTTTCACATGCTTTTGCAACAACTAGTAACTACAATACCACACCGGATCTAGCTAGACCAGAAACAAAACAACAGGCACGCCGCACACACTTGTTTGGGCTTGCGATGCGAACCGGCCAAAGAGTGAACGAGAAGCGCAGCGCCGAGCCGTGTCTAGGACAACTGAGCGCGTCTAGCACATCGGACGCGCGCTTTCTCAGTTTATGGCCAGCAATAAAAACGCTGAATGGCGCCGCCGGTGTGTGTACACTCATAGACAATAATGTGTTCGAATTTTAAATACGAGGCGCTGCGCGACGCGGCGCTTCTCGTCTGAACGTTACGTTTTGAGTGGATGAATGATGAGTGCGAGACGCCGAAATGCCAATAAGATTCTGAGTGGAAAGTTTATTTTTAAAAAGTTGCCAAATGGTTCAATTGACAAGACCAAAGTGATCTGTGTGTTTTGTCGTTGTGAACTGAGCTATCATCGCAGCATGTAGTCGTAGCAGTCTGAACTTGATGGCCAAGCACACACACAGCTGATGCGTTTCTATAACGTTACCTCGTCAGTATTTCTTTCACCCTTTTATTGATGGACAGTGTTACATTGTGTGAGAGATTATTTGCTCCAAGTGAGAATGTTAGTGTGAAATTGAACACATATGCCAATGTTGTTTTCAATAAAAAAAAACATTTGCACAAAGCAAGCCGATCCACTTTTCCATGTTGATAAGAGCATTAAAATGAGAAAAAATAATGGGACAAAAAGAAATCAAGAGACATTTAGAATTGATAAAAATGTGTGATTAATCGCGAGTTAACTATGACATTAATGCGATTAATCGCGATTAAATATTTTAATCGTTTGACAGCCCTAGTTTTAAGTGAACATAAACAGATGAGAAAGAAAACGCATGTGTAACAGTGTAATGGATCGGTGCGTCTGCTCTTAAAGTGACAGCAGCCTAATAAACCTGCTGCCAAATTATGAAATTATGAGAAAATATATAATAGGTTTCCCCCATGTTATCGATGTAAACATTGTGGCCAGTGAAAATGCTGAGTGGCTAGTAACTTTAAAAAACGACTAGCTACAGTGGCTGGTGAGCAAAAAAGTTAATGTCGAGCCCTGATAACAACAACCATAATAAATGCAGGTATAAAAGACAAAAAGTCACATGAAGAATCGCGAATAAGTCATTCACGCAAACACAAAATACCATCATGGTAACACACGACACTAAAATAATGCAATAAACATTCATTAATGTTTTGGGGTTTTGGGCAAAAGTCGGTGCATTCATGTTGATAATCTCTAAATAATACTTCATATTCATTGAACTCCACACAATCTCTGAATGAGAGCTAACAGGAAAGCTTACATAAATGGCATATTCTGCCCTATTGTTCCCAGAAGGGACAAACAAAGATTAGCACACCACAAGAACAGTGTGGAAACGTTACGGCTCAGGCATAAGCACTGGTCAACAGGTTCACCCATGCTGGTTAAGCTCTGCTGGCAAAAGCCATCCTGACCCAAGATCAACATGCAATCTGTTGCCAGATGTGTCCTGAAGACACGCTGCATGTGCAGATGGTATGACTGCACATGATGATGTCACACACATCTGCCAATCCATTCATTCATCCTATGCACATGTATTTACACAGAAAACATTTGCAATATTGTGACATACAGTCTATGATAAATCAAAGACGATCGGTATGCGATGTCTCAATTCGATTTGAAGTCCAATTTTTCCAATGTTTTCCAATATTTGAATACTTGCAATACATTCAATAGTGTTTGGTTGTCGATACTGAATTAACCAACATATTGTGATCATTTTAATCATGCTTTTATTTGGAAAGTTCATTTTTCCAGTAGGACGTGGGCTTTCATGTCTCATATGTGTCTCAGCGACAAATAAGATGCATTCATGTCTGAGTGTCTGTAGTAAAAAAAATATTTATCTATGTGAATTAGTTATTTCAAACTTTATAAAATTAAATATTTCGAAAAATGTATTCACACCATTGTTCGTGTCATTGCTCAAAAATGCACTGAAAAGATCCCATGGCATTTTACAAACTTTAAAATATTTTCTTGTATTGTCGCATATAAATAAAAATTAATACAAATAATTCTTGTGAAAAACATACCATAATTAAACATTTTATAAACACATTATTATTGTATGTGTGCATTAAACCATTTGAATATAGGGTACAACAGCTGTTTGGTTTCCCTTGATTGAAACCATAACTATACAACTTTTGAGAATAAGATTTAAGACTATTATACAAGACTAATCAAGGTTAAAGAATAAAACCACTGCATACCTGAACCAATGCTGCACACTAATAATGCTGTTTATTAAGATTACAAATCATGTACAGAAACGCTGGCATCTTTCTAACTATAATTAAACACTGACATTTTTATGATGATCTGCCACATTTAGACCCAAAAAGTACAATAATCATGCAACCTAACTGTCAAAGAAAGATATTGGAATGAGAACATTTTAACGTGAATGACAATATCTCCCACTTTCAGACACTCATTTTCCCCACAGTACAATAGTCACGTAACTTATTGAAAAAGCTTCATTTTTCTGTTCCTATAAGTTGTATTAAAAAGCTTGTCTGCAAAATCTAAGGGTGCATATTTCACAAATTTTTGAGACATTCTTTAAAACTGAATAAACACTCCAAAGAAAGTTCCTACAAGCACATAAACACACTTTTGCCAAACTAATATCGATACACATCATCATCATCACTATACTATTGCCGTTATGATTGTCATTCTTCTGAACAAACTTCCTGTCAGATTAGTTCAAACACAACACTTCACAAGATCATAGGTAACTGAACACTAGGTGACCAGCACTGAGTATATTACCTGTAGTCCTGACACGGCAAAATCCCTTTTTAAGAGTCGTAATATGTTGAATTGTTCAGACCTAAGGTGGTTTAAGCAAGTTAGCCATTCTTCAATGACCTGGTAGTGAACAAAACGTCATCCCGCTGGAGCCGAGTCAAATGACAGTGGTCTCTATTGCTTGACTCTTCCCCCTCAGGCCGCTGAAGCCAACACTGATCCCAGACAATAGATTCTCCCTTCACAAGCCCTCCCCTCGGCCTCCTCCCTCACCAACAACATGTTTCAGATTTCCCCTTTCAAACATGCTCTATAGCAGCTCATGTGATAGGAAGCATGTACAGTATGAAGCTGCGTCTCTTTTGACGCTTTCATCTTCAAAGAATAGTCTGGGTTTAATACAAGTTAAACTCACTGGACATCATGATGTGTAACAGGGATTATCATACAAACTAATTTCCACTTTAAAAAAAAAGAAGCTAAATCTGATTTATAGCCAGGCTTATTCGTAAACAGTAAAATACTCAAGTACACAGTTAAAAAAAATGTTTTATCTTAAAAAAGCAAGTTACCTTGTTGCCTTAAAATTCTGAGTTTGTTGTAATAAAAAATTTGAGTTAATACAATGAAGAAGAATGGTTTAATAAACAGAAACTCTAAATAGTATGTTATCTTCACACATTAGTTATCGAAGTTGATTTGGCAAAAGATAAAAAGTTGTGATAACAAATCATGAAAATATTTGTTTTACAGTGTAGAGCCACTAGATGTAAACTTTATGCATAAACTTCAAACTATATAATTTTCATAATGTGAAAAATTCCCTTATCCTTTTCTGTGTAAAGTTAAATCCAATTTTACACCTCTATTGCCATGACAACACAATGCTAAATTATGGTAAAAATTATAATTAGGGATGAACCAATATGAAAATTTAGGCTGATACCGATAACCGATAATTCTTTATTTTTTGAAAGCCACTAACCGATATATTGGCTGATAAATCTAAATCCAAATGTTTATATTAGGGCTGTCCGTTAAACGCGTTATTAACGGCGTTAACGCAAACCCATTTTAACGTAAATTTTTTTATCGCGAGATTAACGCCTAGTAAACTTTGTAGTTTTTTTCACATGCTTTTGCAACAACTAGTAATGTTATTAAAACTACAATACCACACCGGATCTAGCTAGACCAGAAACAAAACAACAGGCACGCCGCACACACTTGTCGCCGCACACACTTGTTTGGGCTTGCGATCCGGCCAGACGAGAGCACAGCGCCGAGCTGCGTCTAAGACAACTCGTATCGCACATCGGACACGCACTTTCTCAGTTTATGGCCAGCAATAAAAACGCAGAATGGCGCCGCCGGTGTGTGTACACTCATAGGGAATAATGTGTTCGCATTTTAAATACGAGGCGCTGCGGATCTCGTCCGGTGTGCGACCCCCTTTACCGTTACGTTTTGAGTGGATGAATAATGAGCGCGAGACGCCAAAATGGAGGCCAATAAGATTGTGAATGGAAAGTGTACTTTTAAAAAGTTGCCAAATGGTTCAATTGACAAGACCAAAGTGATCTGTGTGTTTTGTCGTTTTGAACTGAGCTATCATCGCAGCACGTCCAATCTAAATACCACTTGATGGTCAAGCACACACACACACACACCGCTGATGCGTTTCTACGCCCACTCCTCAATATCAGTAACGTTACTTCGTCAGTATTTCTTTCACCCTTTTATTGATGGACAGTGTTACATTGTGTGAGAGATTATTTGCTCCAAGTGAGAATGTTAGTGTGAAATTGAACACAGTACATGTTGTTTTCCATAAAAAAACATTTGCACAAAGCAAGCCGATCCACTTTTCCATGTTGATAAGAGCATTACAATGAGAAAAAAATAATGGGACAAAAAGAAATCGAGACATTTAGAATAGATAAAAATGTGTGATTAATCGTGAGTTAACTATGACATTAATATCATTAATCGTGATGAAATATTTTAATCGCTTGACAGCCCTAGTTTATATCATTTTGAGAGCCTGATTACAAAAACAAAGTCTCACCATTAAAATCCATGTACCAAGCACACAATTATAATGTTCTTATTCTCATTTTATCTGGCCTATATGACAGACTTCACTGCACATGTTGCACCTTTTTTGAAGGGATTTCAATCATATTTTAAGCAATTCAACACCATCATGGAGAACAGTGCGCATCTGAAGTGTCTCTGCTGAAGGAAATAATCCATTATTTATCGGCTTTAAGGCGAGACACTACAGGTGAATAGGGTACAATTTTAAAATAATAGATATCACCATGAAACTTCCTCAGTTGATTACTTACACAAGTTCATAAAAAAAATTTATTACAAGTTTTTGAAATTTGTATGTTTTATTATGCAAATTAGGCATTATCTCATTAAATATGCGCAATTTTGCATATATTTCCAGGGGATAGATCTGAACATATGATAAAGCCAGGTGCAAAATTCTTATTTCATTTTGATTACACACAAGATGAAAAAAGATGTTCAGAGGAATTTCAGCATTTATGCTTTCATTACCTAGGAAATCAAAATATACTGTGCATAGTCTTAAAAAATCGATTTTCGCCATATTTTTTTATTAAAATGTCACATAAATCAGGCCAGGAATGATTTATTAACAAATCCCTCAGAACATATCTTCAGAATACTGCTAAGTGTATAACTGGAAAGTTTGGTGTACACCGGTGCTACATGTACATAGGCTGCGATGTGTCACTGGAGAATGACAAAAAACTAATTTTGAGAAAAAGGCCTTTTAAGATTTGTAATGTAAAAAATCATACTTTTTTAGTGGAAACAACTATTTACAGACACAATATCTCATCAAATCATTAGCAACAACAATACAAACCACCTAAATCACATCAAAACTTATAAACACAGCATTTATGGCCTTCAACTGAGCAGAAAAACAGTCAAAAACACACATCTAAATGTCAGAGTGCGTCACATGATGCATCTGAACCAATCACGTTGTCAGAAATTTACATCAGCCAATGAGATTTCGCTTTTAGGGTTAAATGCCCATTGTACTTTCATGATTGGTTGCTGAATAAAAGGAAATTACCATATTTGGATCCAACAGCATTGTAAAGGAGAGAAAGAGCTTTCCAGCGGTGTGTGAGATTAAAGGAAGAGAAAGAAAGAGAGATCGCGGAGCAGCGCGTTGATTTAGAACGCCGACTTTTGTTGAATTTCAGAGAAATCTACAGACGCAAATAGACAAAGTGTAGTAAAATAAAGACCTAAATGTGTATTTTGGACTTTTTTTCACCACAAGTCTGAAAGAAGACAAATAGGCCAAAATCTCAAAATTGACCAGTGAAAAAAAAAAACCCGACGTTTTTGCCTGCCGTGTCTCGCCTTAATATATCGACCAAACTTTCTTATCAATGACGATGACATTAAAAATTAACATATATCGGCCGATACCGATATATGGCCGATATATTGTGCATCCCAAATGATTATTTAAACAGCTTTGAGTTTGAATATTTATGGAAGCTGGTTTCCGCCACAGAATAAAAATATTTAAGAAAGATAACTGCGACTTTTTATCTCACAATTCAGATTTTTCCCTCAGAATTGTGAGATACAAACTTGCAATTGCGAGAAAAAAAGTCAGAATTGTGAGATAAAAAGTCGCTGTTATCTTTTAAAGTGTTTTACTCTGTGGCGGAAACAAGCTTCATAGTGCTGTGCTGAAGAGTTGCAAACGTAAAAGTGAGTAATCAAGGGATCCGGTTTAAAGAACAGATGGACACTTTCTGGTGCGGGTTTCAATGGTGGCAGCAATGAGCGGTTGAGTAATAACTGCCTGGCTCTTCACTGGTAATTCAACTACTATTATCCTGCCAGACTCTCTTATTATGGCCAGGAGCTCACTGTAACTCAATCAAATTCTCACAAGAGCTTGACAACCTCCAGGACAACTGCCTTGGACAACATCTTAATTTGTACTACAGCAGACACGCATGACAAGATGGACGTTCTCTCCGGTGCTTGTGCTCAGCTGGCACAGATTCTGGGACTGATCTATCATTCACAGGCTTTTCATCATCCTGGCATGCAAAATCACCTTCTAGCTAAAGCAGACCTAATTAAGTCACAAAAATATGGAGTTTTGGAGTGTTTTAAAATAAAATTAGGCCCAGTAAATAATGCAATAATGTCATTTTAGTTCATGCTTATAAATTCAGGGTGGGAAATTAACGTGTCTGCAGTTGCTGATGAATCACAGATTGTGGCACCTACAGTACATTTAATTTATTTTTGCCCATACTGCAAGGGCAATCTTTTTGACATGAAGTGACATTTTTCCTTTAGATTGTTTGTTTTCAGGTTTAAATTACACTTTGGAGAACAGATTTATATATGTTTTAAAAAAAAATAAGGGCAATAACTAATACAAAAACTTGATGTACAGTATATCTGTCAAAGGGGTAAACCTATGTAATAATTGTGATAAAAAATTAAAATTGTCTATTTCATCCTGTAAATTCAAGAATTTTTAAAAAACAATGTGATAAATAATTACATAACTCAATTTTAATAATTTGTGTATGTAATATTTAAACTATTGTAACAATATCTGAAATGTGTACCTTGCAGTGGCGGGCCGTGCATTTCACACCTAGGCCTTCAGTGATGTCCACCCTGAATTAATAACTTTTAATAGTGTAGCAGCGCACGCACATACTCTCTATAATTGTTGTGAAATTCCTGTTTTTATTTTGCACCGGCAGTTATAGGGTTAATGCGGGGAGTTCGCGAAAGGCCGGGTAGAGAGAAGTGAGTTCGGCTTTTGTGTACAGTGGTTCTTGCGTTCCGATTATAAATTCAGAAACGGATCCTCATCCCTGTCTTATCCTTCAATGGCTATAGTATTAATGTTTTAAAAAAAGAAGTTGTTTCGATCATAAATTTACAAGAAAAATTAGGAAGAAAATCTTATTCAGCACGGACAAAAGCAGGGGCAAAAATGCATTATACTCTCCAAAACTGATTTTTTTTTACACAAAATCCATCCTAATTTCTTTCCTCAAAAAGACTTAAATTACTTGGTTGTACAGGTTGTCTGTGCTTTTCAGTCCCAGCAACCTTTTCTATCGCCATCGAGTGAAAGTCGAGTCTGTCCCGTCGTATTTCTGTCATAAGTTTTAATTCGCTTTAGTGCTGAGAGTGTCTGCTCGATAGAAGCAGTAACGTTAAACAGGTGAAACACCGCAAAACATGACGATGTGTAACGTTACAGTCGACACAGCTCTCACACAGATTTTTGAACGATATCATTGAGATCAGCGGGACATTTGCCTTCAAAATCAGTCCTGGCATAACTTTACATTGCAGTCAGTTCTGTTTTTACCCGGACAGATCGATAGAGTCCTGTGACTCTGCGTAAGCTCGATACGGCTGAATAAGGGATTTTTTCCGGTAGGTTTGAACCTGCTGGTGGTCGAGGAAGGAAATAAACATTAATTTGTGGGTTGAAAAACTATTAAATCTACAGGTATTTTAGTTTACACAGTTCGCAACAGATGCGGTTAGCTAGCTCTGACTACCAGTAATAACAGTACAAGCTCTGACCATCCAATCAAAGGGCGTGAAAATGCTTACGTTATTGTATGCCTGCTAGATGGCCCCGGTGCAATCAACTCGATATCTGATTGGCTGATTAAATCTGACCGATTATCTGATTGGTTAAAGCAACAGTTTCATTGCCATTCATATAAGCTACAGGCGCCCGCACTATCGATTCTGAAGGCCTCGAAGCAGATATATTTGACCCTGGCAACACATGATGGCTAAAATATGATTGGATAAAAGCACTAAAATAAATATACAATACTGGAAGCAGCGCAACCAAGAGAAAAGCTATGAAATTATGAGAACGGACTATTGGGAATAATTTAATACTCATTCATAAAAAAAAAAATATTAAAGTGCAAGTCAGTGATTCTCATAGTGTTTAGGCCAGCAGAGAAGGCCTTGCTGGCCCTGACGGCCCACCACTGGTACCTTGTAATCATGTATGTACATTTTGGAAAATGTCTTGTGTAACTGTTTGTTTATCTTTATGAATCAAATCCAGTGAGAAAGTGATGCTCATTAGATAAATGTGTATAAAGGGTAGGCATAATAAGCAAAGGCTTCAGCCTACACCTTTTTCGGTTATCATGTATATTTTTTCTTTACTATGGAAAATTGTCTGTGAGGGCCAAAATACATTTTTGTTGAGTTGAAATTGAATAGAATTTCCAATGGGCCTGTTTACACCGGGTCATCGGATCTATCCTTTTTGTTAAAACTGTTCCATTTACACTTGGCAACATAACTATGTCTCCACAAAATATATTTGGTATTTTTTGATTATTAGTATCAGCTGATGTTTATGTTTGGCTGACGTGTGTGGGAATGAGACTTTTATTTTGACAGCGCTGAGACCAGATAAAAGAGTACCAGTAACCAATTGTGAAATTAGAGTGAGTGAGAGTGACATGTGAAGGCCAAGTAAGGTAATCATACTGAGAATTTGTCCTCTGCATTTAACCCATCCAAGTTAGTGCACACATTAGTGAATAGTGAGCAGTGAACACACACAATTGTGTAGCAAATGGGCAGCCATTTTTGCTATGGTGCCCGGGGAGCGATTGGAGGTCTTGCTCAGTCATCTCCTGCCGGTATTGAGAATCGAACCAGCAACCTTGGGTTACCAATCTGACTCTCTAACCATTAGGCCACAACTGCAGTTCCATTTCCAAGAATGAGGAAATTGTTTGCGCTCACGTGAAATTCATAATTGTGCAGATTGTGCATGATTTTCCAAACAACCATAAATGTGACCGCACCTTTAAGTAGTTGACATGTTACAATCATAAACAATGTAAAATATAACACAACATTTAACTAAAATATTTTTAAAACATGAAATGAATAAGGAAAGTCTGCCACGCATTTGAGTGATCTCAGCGAGTTATTATGGGCTAGGTGCACAAGATGGCGTCTGTGAGCTTCGGCAATGCGAGTGTGTGCATGTTTATTTCCACTCATACTCTTCCAGTCTTACGATAAGGAGAAACTTATATATGAAACCTGGTTAGATATAATGAATGTTTTTAAAGAAAACATCAGATTTTATACATGAATACCCGTGTTGAGGAGCTACTTTAAAACTGTACTATGCAAGCTTAGTTACAAGCTATGGATCATTTAAAGTAGTTCAACTACAGTCAAGCCACCCTTTAGTGCTAGTGCTAGTTAGTGGCCTAATAAAATGAGTTATTTCAATTATTCAACTGTCTGTTTCCATTCAGGTGATCATCATCACATAAACACATAATATAACAACATACATACATTTAACAAATTACAAAATACACCCTCATTTTTATAACTAGAGCAAAAACAATGAACAGCAGCAGCAGTTTATTTCAATATATTTCTCTATTTCTTAAGTAATGCTGTTCTTTTATACTTTCTATTCATTAAAGAATACTGAAAAATATATATTATCATGGTTTCCACAAAAAATATTAAGTAAAAACTTTTTTAAAGCTATCATTCATAATAATAAGTAATGTATTTTGAGCAGCAGATCAGCATATTATAATGATTTTTAAAGGATCATGTGACACTGAAGACTGTTCAGCTTTCAGCTTTGCAATCACAGAAATAAATTAAATCTTAAAAAATATATATAAAAAAAGAAAACAGTTATTTTACATTGTAATAACATTTCACAATATTACTGTTTTAACTGTATTTTTCATCGAAAAAATTCAGTGAGCATAAGCAACTTCTTCAAAAACCTTAACAAACCTTGCCACCCCCAAACTTTTAAACAGTAGTGTATATAAATAAAAACACTCTGGAATTCAAATTTGAATAAAGCTCAAAGTAGTTACTGTAAACACACACTACTGATAAATGTTGATACAGTACTCCCCACTGCTACTTTAATTTACTCCCCAACACTGATCTGATTCTGAACCTAAAGAAAGATGAAAAGAGTGTGACATAATGAAAGGGAATGAGAATGAGTAAAAGAGAGCAAGACAATGATTAAATTAAGAAGCACTGAGACAGAAGAGGGAGATGCAGAGAGGAGGGTAAGTGTGGGAGTCTGATGGCTCTATTCCTGCAGTCTTGGCAGCAGAAGGAGCTGAAAGGACTAATCTTATTAGTCGGACAGGAGGAATTAGGACACAAAATAGGGGGCCAGACGGGTGGACATGGGGAAAGAGTCTGTGAAGAAAAGAACCGAAGCAGAATGGGTCGAATCGGAGAGAAATAAATGTTACCGCAATGGACAATAACGTCAGTGCAACGAACGTTGAATTTTTTACACAACGCTTGTTGAGCAGAATCCGAATAGGCTCTTTACATACGTAGATTAAAGCAGAGTTTCCCAACCACTGTGTTGTCAGGTGTGCCGTGGAAAATGATCAAATGCCAATTTTTTTTACAATAAAATAAATGCTACAACTAACAATATATGTCGCTGTCAGGAAGAAACCTTTTATCTCTATATTTCATTAATTTTTTATTTAAAAAAATCAATGCTATTGGTCATCCTTTACGCCTGTATGTGGGTTTTACAAATATTTAACCAATGAAAATTTTTAAATTAGAGATCTCTGCTTGTTGGCAATGCAAATGTATATAAAGAACTGATGTTTGAATAAGTACAGATTTTTCTTTACTCAAGAAACACTATGGGCCCTCTCATACACCCAGTGTATACACAGTGTTTTAGCTAGTTTCAGCCTGACGCAGTTATCATTTTCACGTCCTGCGCCACGTTGTTTAAATAGCAAATGCATTTGCGCCCATCTGTGCGCCCATGGGCTGCTGGTCTGAGGTGTGTTCAGGCGCATTGTTGGCGAGTTGCTATTTTGAGGCAACTGAAATAGACTGCGCCATTGACCAACTGAAACCTGGTCTAAAGTCAATGGCGCAATATTTTTGTGCTATTTAAAGAGCGCGTTAGTAATATGCGCCTACAGGCGGGTCCACAACGCGCATACACTTTGTCCCGTAGATGGTCTGCTTGCGTACTTTAACCTCGCCGTGCAGATCCGTTTCCTCGCTAGAAATGCGGTCAGTTTTTCCGCTTGCAAATTCCGTCAAGTAAATAGCGAATCTGCAATGGCGCGGGCGCGAGCGCAACTGGCTTTTAAAGGGAATGGAAGATGAGACTCTGATTGGTTTACTGCACGTTACACACAAAACACACCCATTTACTCAATCAGAGAATAGAGACAACCCTTTAGACCATTTTTCCCGTCGTTAAACTAGAAAAAGTGGATTCAGAGACACACTAATGGCGCTTTTCCACTGCATGGTACGGTACGGTTCGGTACGGCACGGCACGCTTTGGCGCTTTTCCACTGCATGGTACGGTACGGCTCGGTTCGGTACGGCTCACTTATGGCGCATTTCCACTGCATAGTACGGTACGGTACGGCTCGCTTCGGCTCGCTTTAAATGGTACCACCTCTGTTGAGGTTCCAAGCGTACCGTACCGATACTAAACGTGACGTGAAAACACTGCAGATCACTGATTGGTCAGTCACTTCAGCGTCATTGTATTTGCGATACGAGACACTAAACCTGCTAGATTTAAATAGCCAGACAACAGCCAACGCAGTAGCACCTGTTTTTAGAGTATTTACTTGACAAAATAAGTTTAAAAAAAATAAATGGCTGAATCGTGGTCAGTGGACGAGGTGTCGACGTTCCTCTCGTTGATTGCCGCCGGACCTACAAACAGTGTAGGGACAAATTAGAGGCGACAACTATTAACGATCAGTCCCACCCACTTTGAAGCGGTACTAACTGCAGTGGAAAAGCAACCGATCTAAAGCAAACCGAACCGTGCCGTACCGAGTTGAGTCGTACCACGCAGTGGAAAAGCGAAGCGAGCCGAACCGTTCCGCGCCGAGACGAACCGTACCATGCAGTGGAAAAGCGCCATAAGAGCGCGTGCGCTTTAGACCATGTGCTTAGATCGTTAAAACAGGGCCCTGTGTCTGTAAAAGCTAATGTTTTTTTGTATTTGAAGAGAGGAGAAGAGTCTAGTTGTAGCCAATATACTGTTTTAAATATCCTGTGCATATAGCACTTTCCTAAGGCTAGCGCTTCATATTTTATATCATGAGATTTAAAAGCACATACATAGCTACAATAACTTTATATATAACCTGTAATTTGATGAAAACGTCTCAGATGCGGCAAAATGCATACTTCTGTAATTCACTGGTGAAAAACCTCATAACTCTATTTGAGCTTGATTCTCATCAAATGTTATTATTATGACACATGCATGTCTGTCCAATTATAAAGCCACAATACCAACTTAGATGACACTGCGTTTATTTAAAAAACATGAGGTCTCCGCCCAACAGCGACGATTTGTAAATGTATTGTTTTGTCAACTACCTGTATATGAACTTATTGTGTTCATATCTGATTTAAGCTCAAGTTTCACATAAAATGCGAGTAATATATATACTTTTAATATAACTTTTGTAGCAATGCATGTTTGTGCAATTTTCTTACTTAGTGGGGTGCAGTGGGATTTTTTACATATCAAAAAAAGGTTGGGAAACACTGGATTAAAGCAACACATTGTCAGATTAAAATGATGTAGTGCAGATGTAGATGTGATTGTGTCTGTGCTCTGGATTAGATTGTAGCATATGAATAGTGATTCACTTGAAGAATGGGCAACAGATTAGATTTGGACTGATGTTGATGTATGACTCTGGACAGAAGCGCAGGCATGAGAGTGAAGAGCGCAGTAAGAAGATTTATGGGGACTTTCTGCTCTGTTCATTTACACAGAGCAGAAAGACACACACACACACACACACACACACACACACACACACACACACACACACACACACACACACACACACACACACACACACACACACACACACACACACACACACACACACACACACACACACACAGGGGAGTTAAAAAGACCAACAATGCCAAAAGCTAGTGGTGCTGTCCCGCTAATTTAAGGTGAGAACAGAAGTCATGCGCACACGTTCATGTCCCTGATACATCCCTTAAAAAGAGGCGTTTGCTTTTGGTACGCTGCTCTCTATAAATACCATTTATTTGATGCATTTATTTGATATATATATATATGCCTATATGAAAAAAGAATACAATTATAAATATAGCAAAAAAAGATGTGTGTGTGTGTGTGTGTCTTCAGTAAAAAGAATGGCCATTACCATATTAAAGACAATCCCTCTCAGTTTAATAAAAAAAAATTATCTGATTTACAACCCCCAAATTACTTTAGTAGTTCATTGATGCACAACCAAATGACATCTGAAGTTATTTATTCATTAGGCAATCAGAAATCTATTTTGTGCATCTGAAAGATACAATCTCCAAGACTAGATCAGTTTTTGCATGTTATATCAAGCTTTCATGAGTTTTTAATTACCAGTATATATTATTTTTATATATTTTAGGTTTCATGTTAATATTAGTTTAATTGTTTTTTAATTTACCTTTGTCATTTTTTGTTGAAATATTCATTTTGCTTTAATGAAATTTTTATTTTAGTTTTAGTATTTATTATACTTCAAATTAAAGATATTAATTTCAGTAAGTAGCCAAGGCAACAAGTTTATTTTAATACGTCAGATTTATTTCAACTGCCATTTTAAATAGTTTTAGTTATTATCTACTTAATTTAGTAATAATTTAACTTTGAAGATTTTATCTAACTTCTAAAGACAATCTTTCCCCAACATACAGCTATGTCACACACACACACACACACACACACACACACACACACACACACACACACACACACACACACACACACACACACACACACACACACACACACACACACACACACACACACACACACACACACACACACACACACACACACACACACACACACACACACACACACACACACACCTTTGAACTCACTGGAATGCCTCATGTCCTTTTGCATTCGTTCCAGGTCATTGTCTGGCTTCTTCACACACCCGCTGGCAGTTGAAGGTAAGTGTTTCTGAGGGATACGTGTGTGTGTGTGTGTGTGTGTGTGTGTGTGTGTGTGTGTGTGTGTGTGTGTGTGTGTGTGTGTGTGTGTGTGTGTGTGTCCTGACTGTGTGAGGAGAAATGTTTGTACATTAGTCAACATTTGAAGTGGATCAAAACTTTTCGTCAAGGTTATACATGAATTTTGAATAATACCGGTTCTTGTCTGAGGAAAACTTTAATAAAAAGTTTTTTTTTGATTCACTTCAAAATTTGACTACTGTGCTTTCAGTCAAATACATATTAGAGGTGTGTAAGTACTGTTTTGTTATATCTTATGTTGTGCTGGCCGGACTGCACACTGATGTGTGGATGTAGCATCACACAAAAGCAAAAGCTTCCAAAATTGATTTTCTCACTTATTTATCCCGCATTCAAAACGGTCTTATAACGGGGGGTTACTGAGAAAAAGCATCTGGTATACGGTTGATCATGTGACCAATAAGAAGAGAATAAAACAGCTTTTCTAGACTCCATGACAAGATAAAGTGTTATTTGGGCAATTCTTTAGGGACTTTTACAGTGGTAAATTGGTGCACAACAAGAAGTAATTGCCATGTGACTAATCAAACTATCAATCAGTCAATTCATCTGCTTTCTGAAAAGAAGAGACATCAAACACAGCTAAACTACAGCAGTCACATGTCTATTTGTGATGGGTTTTTTTGTTAAGAAAACACAGAAAAAAAGATCAACAGCTGGCATGTATTAAAGTCATAAACCCTTTGGATTCTTATTTCCGACATCTAAAATTAATCTGATGGAAACATAATCTACAGCTCTGAACTGGCTCTGAAATATATAAATATTTCCAAATCGAATTTTTCGTGTGCTAGTGGCCATGACTTGGTCAATGGGACTCCACATTATGGGACTTATCTGAATATTTTTAAGTGTGGATAATGTTGGCTGCCTCATTAACTTATTGCCAGAAGTAAAAATCAAGGATCCTGCAGATGACAATAGCACATGCGAGCGGAGAACGCAAACACACACACTACAGCTCCTCATTCTTCAGCTGATGGCTTGTCTAATGGCGTACAGTGAAGAGTGGTTCGTGTAAACACCGTGCGGCTCTCATTACCTGCTCTGGAAATATGATTAGACGTCTTACGTTACACACAAGAATCCCAGGTCTCACACAACGCGCGCACGAGTCTTTTCCTGACAGACTGCAGTTAATCAGCACTGTCTTCCATGCTGTCCTTTTCCTCTAGGAACTTCTTTTCAAAACAAACGCATAACTAAAACAATAATCCGAGATGTTATGTCTGAGGATGTTATGTTTCCGTCTGCAGATTGTCAGGCCTGGGACGAATGTCCTTCAAAAGTAAGTCACGGGTGGAATCCGTGGCCTAGCGGCTAGTACACATGATTTGACACATTGAGCTGTGGTGCTCATGTGGCTCTCATCATTTTCATGTGAATAAAAGTGACAGTAAAAAGGAAGGACAAGGACATTTTTCCTCATCCATGGAAGAGTTTTAGCGCTCCAGTCTTACCTCCATCCGTGCATGCGGAAGCCAGGACACTGATCTCCACAGCGCATACACGGCTGCCCCCTGTCCGGATCCTCATCCTCGGTCTGCAAGAGAGAGAGAGAGAATTACAGACATTTTCAATTTATTTACTTCATCATTTATAGGGCCAGATTTGCTAAACCCCAAAAGTCTAGGAAACTGAAACAAACAATGATAATGACATGGTGGGACTTTGATAATGACAAAGTCCCACCATGTAAAATTTCACAGTGCAGGTTGCTTTTTGTGAATCTCTCTGCTGATGATGTCATAACAAAAACTTGTGAAAATGTGTACTTAGAATGTAGGGAATAAGATTAAAGGGATACTTCACCTCTGGAAAGATGAATGTGTATTTAAAATGGGGAACGGCGCGAGGCCGGTGGCGTGATTACTGATGAGCGACACCTGTGAGACGCACCGGTCTCGTATCTCTCACGAAGGAGCGGAATTTTCTTAGCATAAGCAATGTTAAAACGCACATCAACTGATCACTTGTTTAGCGTTCATGTAAACACTACATTCAGATTCACCAATCGGAATGAATTCAGTTAGATTGAAACAAAAGGTGTGCATGTAAACAATGAATGGCGCCCGCAGAAAGCAAAAGCCGATCTCGACGGCCGGACATGTCCGGGAAAAAGAGGATGGTAACCGCTACTACTCAGCTTTCTCCACAGAACAAGAGCATGTTAGCTTAGCTTCCAAATAAAAGATGGCTGACACTATTTGTACATTCTGTGAGTGAGATCCCCCCCTCTATGGGCGGGCTGAAAACATGCGGATCTAGCGCCTTCTACTGGCTGTAGTGTTTAGCCTCTGGCCAAAAAGGCCTCAGATGACGATTTTTGCGCCATCTGAGGATTTATTTCCAGACAAAAAATACATAAATCTCTCGTCTCAGGGGGTAGCACGGTAATTCGAAAATACTACAGCTTTTCTACTGATACAAAGCTTAATGCTAAATCCTAAAGTATCCCTTGAAGCTAAAATTAAATAAAAAATAAAATTGATTAAATATGTTATTTGGGTAGTGTATGCAGGTGTGTTGTATAAATACATTCTCTGCCATACTATATACATCCAGCTGACATTGTCCTTTGACCACTCGGATGTCGTCAAAAGGGAGAGTTTACTCAAAAAATCTAAACTCTGTCGTCATTTACTCATTTATGTAGTTTCAAACATTCTGTGAGACACAAAAGAAGATGTTTTGAAGATTTTTTTTTTTTTTGGTGACCATTGACATCCATTGTATCATAAAAAAATATCTTAAAATAAAATAATTCAAAATACATTTTCATTTTTGGGTGAACTATCCCTTTAAACAAAAACAATGCAACCACAATTGAACTTACTTGGTAATTATAGTGATTTTATTTGAAAAGTGTTGCATGGATCAAGGTTTAGCGGCTTACATTTTTTAAAATCTAAATTTTTTTTTTGAGTATTATAGTAGTATTATACTTGGTTTTAAAAACAAATTTTGAGTATTATAGTAGTATTTTTAGTACTTGGTTATGTTTATTGGTGTTGCAGACAAGTTGCTTGTACACTTTTTTAAAACATCATGTGCTGGTGACGCATATAATATCCCAAATAAGATTATTTGTTTTTCTAGGTCTGCGAGTCCAACAGGGCCGGATTAGCATGAGGGCTAGGCGGGGTTGAAGCCTAACTCGCCATCAGGAGCACCAGAACTGGATATTAACTGCTTTTATTTACTGGAGCGCATGAGAAACAAACACCACAACCCAAGTGATGAATCAGCGCTACCTGATCAAACCACACACACATCTGGACTGGTGTAGGTGCTTTTGCCTCTCTGTTGAAGTGATAACCAGCGCCAGTCACTTGACCCATTTGAATTCATGTGAACTTAAAAGGCTCTGTGGTTAGCTTCGCTGAAACCAGATTGAATAGCTCCGGCCATGTAAACGGCAGTGTTCATTTTGACAGCAAATTTGGACTAAAATGCCATTGTTTTAGTCATATTTTAGTAATTAAGTTTTAGTTGACTAAATCTACAGTAGAATGGTTGGTGTGCATACTCTTTGTATCTCTGTATGTTGGAGATTTTATTTGTTTTTACTCATATTTCCTGTGGCAAGAAGCGTTGCGGCACCAAGATAGGCGACTATGAAGGGAGCCCTTGTGTTTGCTACAGACCCAGGGCCCTGTGTGTTCTTACTCCAGGCCTGAAATCCAACACTAATTTCTTCAACAAAACATACAGTACCAAAGGTGAAATGCAGCAGAAGTAGATTTATCTACTGTACAACTCCACTTCAGGCTGTGTTTCGCCTCAAGGTCTTTCTGCTTGTTTGTGGGAACAAATAAAGCAATAAAACTGAGAACTTGTTCTTCAAACCCTCCAAGTGACGTGATTAGGGTGTTTGAAATCGTTGACGTGCCTATATACGGCAAGACAACAGCCATAAAACTTAAACACCTGGTTTGCTCTCTCACACATACTGAGGGCGAACCCAGAGTCTTTTTATTCTTTAGATAGGCTACATAAGGACAGAAATTGGTTATATATCTTTTAAAGATGTTATGTATTACAAGTTGTTTATACCATTGTATATAGTATACCCTTTATGTACCATGGTAAAATTAGTTGAGAACAAAGTATAAGCAAGAAATGAAAACCTGTTACACGTGTGGGTTAGTACAAAAGTAGACTGTGCACTTAATTTGACAAAACACATTAGCATAATAAAAAAAGCATATGTCATGACAATGAAATGCAAGAGTACACTTTTGTTGAACATAATTTGAAGTTCTTAGTCAAGATTGATGCGGACGAGGAACACTAATAAGCTTTGTGTACTACGAAAGCGGCGTCAGGATGAGCGAGTGTGAGGGAGAGCCGGACTGCAGCCGGACGGCGGCCTCTTGTCGCCAGGAACGAGAGATCTGTGGAAACACGCGTGCTAAAACAAACACTGCCTGTAAGATCAGTGAACTCTAACACTTCACTGAACCGAGACCAGAGCATTGCTATTCACTGCTGAGAGAGAGAGAGAGAGAGAGAGAGAGAGAGAGAGAGAGAGAGAGAGAGAGAGAGAGAGAGAGAGAGAGAGAGAGAGAGAGGATCTTTGAGTGTTTTTTTCTTCTCTGAATATAGTTAATTGCATTAGCCTGTTTAAAAGAATGAATAGGAGAGAAGAAAGGGGGAGGTATGAGAAGAAAAAAAATCTCACAAGCGTTTACTCTGTGTCGCCTTATACAGACAAAACTGTAGATAGTCCAAGAATTCTGAGAAAAACAAAATGGCCACGTTCACAAATTAAGATCTGGCATCGAACTGGTAGGGTTATAAAAAGCAAAACCTGCCATTCAGGTCCAAAGCTGGTAATGTTCATAAATTTGATTTTACTGTACTATTATGAGCTGAAAGAATTGAAGGCTGCATTGTATTGCAGTTACAGTATAAGACAACAATCAATGCAGGTTTTTAATTACATTACTTTTTTTGTATATATAAAATTGATATTATTAAATAGATTTATCAGTGACATTTATCCCAGACCAATATACTTAATCTAAAGCAAAAGTCAGTCAGTGTTACACAGACTTTTTGGAAATACACACTTTGGCTTTACACACTGCGCTTAACCCTCGTTCTAAACACCGCTTTTAACCCTGGGTAATGGAACGTTTCACACTTGTCATTTAGAAGAGGGGATAGCATCGCTTTTTACACGGGAAACCATTGAAACCCCCTCTTCCGGAGCAGTGTTAAACACTCCACTTTTTTTGGAAACACTACAGAAGAGTCAAGTTTTAAAGGGCACCTATTATGACATTTAAAATGTTCCTAATGTTGTTTAGGGAGTCCCCAACAACAGTTTTACATGCATGCAATGACAAAAAACACTTTTGTTTTCGTATAATATGCATTTATTTTTACCTGATTTGCTCACCGACTCCCAAATGATTCGTTCAACGACTCGTTTTTCCAAACCCCTCCTTTGCGCGACGCTAATCTGCGTTGATTGGTCAGATGACCCAGCAGTGTTTACAGAGATATTACTTATTGTTTAACACGGAGTACAATGATGCTTTTATCAATTAAATTGTATTATAATAATGATTATAGTCCACTGCTTTATAGTTTGTAGTAAAAAACGAAAAATAAGATAAAGAATTTAATGTTATGTTAGCGAGCATAGCCCAGAGTTCATATTGTAAAAGCACAATCAGTCTTTGTTTGCGTTAGCCGCCCGATGCATAAACATAACGTTTTTACACAAAAAAAAAAGCACTTACGTTACTACGAGGTATTACTCTATTCTTTAGACAACTCCGAAAACAACGACAAACACTTCACATAGGCTATCTCAATACAATTGTCATTGAAGACCTAGAAGCTAAACGGTGCTTACACAACAAACAAAATAATTATTAAGCATGCTACATAAAATATAAAAGCAAAAATTATTAATAACACTTACAGGTTGTGATACGGAGGAGGAAGCTGATGCAAATACACTTGGAACTGAACCTTCCTTCAATATCAGCCGAATCCAAGTTTGATTGCATTTAAAAAGCAATCGTCTTCAAAATGACGCGAACAAAGCACAAGGCTCGGACTATTCTGTGGTATAGTGAATTGTAGCCACTTAGTCTTCAAATGCTCCTCCTTGGGCAGATGAAAAAAGTTTGCTTTTGAGCCGCACTTCAGAACACAGCGTCTCGTCGCCATGATGTTTTTTCCCTGGCCTTGGAGCGCAATAAGTGGGCGTATCGTATTCAAATAACTTGACAAGTTGACGTCATCTAGTCAGAGAAAAAGCTTCGGTCTTCTAACGATTCATAAAAATGACTCAGAGTCGACTCTCACTTTTGAAAGACAATAACTTTATATACGGTGCACTTTCATATTTCAAACTTTGCAGGATGTTTTTGTTCACTTAGATCTATGTTACACACTACATGAAAGGTACATTTCAAAATTCCATAATAGGTGCCCTTTAAATAGGAAAAATATCTAAACTCTTTGGTCATTTTTTTGAGAGAGATGCTAACGGTCTAATCAGATTCAATGATCTATGCTAAGCTATGCTAAAAGTGCTACCGCTAGACCCGGAGATCGGCTGGATTCGAAAACGATTTACAAAAAAAGTGGAGTGTTCCTTTAAGGCTGATTTATACTTCTGCGTCAGACGAACGGCGTATCCTCTACTACACTGCTACGCGTCGGTTTTCATTTATACTTCTGCATAGTTTTCTGCGTTGACATGCAATTGCGGTCCGCGTAGAAAAACGTGTGGTTACATTTTTGGAGAGGTGCACGTCACGTAGCAACGGCGTGAGTTCGACACAGAAGTTTAACCCCGCAATGCGGTGCCAAAACTGTACAGTGTGAAATGATGCGTTGTTAGAACGTTAAAGCTAGACGCTTACCAACAGATAACCAATCGCCTACATATTTGCGTGCTTTGTACAGTCACGGAAACATTGTGCATTTTATATAAACAGCGTTTGAGAGGAAAAATGTCAAATACTGACAGAAATCGCATCCATTTGATAAAAGAAGAGACCATTTCATTGATTCTTACCTTTATAGTCCAAAGTAAGAATCCATTCATTATAAACTCGATAGTACAGTCGGCAATAAGAGGATGCGCAATGCTAGCTTTTATGTAAACAGGTCGCGTGCTGCGTTCATCCAATATGACCCCGCAAATATGCAAATAAGAATGTTAACCTGGGGTTTAGGAATGTACAATGTGAAAAGTCCGCTTATGAATACCTTAGGATTAATTGTTAACCCCAGGTATTTTATGAGCAGTGTGAAACGTGAAGCAAGATAACCCAGGATTCAGTTTACCTGCAGTTTAGAATGACCCAGGGTTAACCATTTAAAGTGGAAAAAGCCCTAAAGTACACTGAAAATAACCAAAATTCTCAAAGTAATGCAAATAAGGAAAGGAACAAACGTACAAAACGTAACACAAGGGGGGAAAAAAACCTATGGTTATTAAAGAAGGAAATTTGTTCAATTATGCCTAAAGAAAGAACTAGTGTTGGGTATCGTTTGAATTTTAACGATTCCGATTCCAATAAGGTAAAACATTTTAATAAAATAAAAAACAGATATCATTCACATTTAGTCTTATTGCAAAACATTTAATTGTAGCTGAAGATCATGAACAAAAATCAACAGGCTAAAGAACACTTACGCCTGTGGTTTAAAAATACCATAGAAAAACAACTAGCATTACTCATAAATGTCAAGCATTATGAAAGACAAGTAAACACTCATTAGCTAATAAGAGTAGTCTTGTGCTTGAATGGTTTAAAATCACATTGAAATACTCACAAAGGAATCGATAAGAGGAATCGAAATAACAAGTATTCGATTCCTGACCTCAAGTATTCGATTCCAAAATAAGAATCGATTTTCAATTCCCAACCCTAGCAAGAACCAGTACTCAGACAAACACAAAAACAAACATAAATTTGGAAGTTCTCAAGTACAAAAAGTAACACAGGTAACTCAGGTAAGTTACAAAAGTAATACAAGTACAAAAAGTAACAAAAGACATGCAGAATTAGAAAAGAAAGTAAGGAAAGTAACAGTAGTAGCGTAGCCAAAGTAATGTAAGTAATAAAAGTGCTAAAAGTAGCACAAGTAATGCAAGTATGTAAAGTAAGGAAAGTAATATAAGGAAGGTAATCATAAAAGTGCTTAAAAGCGACACAATTAAGTAAGGAA
The DNA here is from genome assembly GCF_949152265.1 of Phoxinus phoxinus. Taxonomy (NCBI): domain Eukaryota; kingdom Metazoa; phylum Chordata; class Actinopteri; order Cypriniformes; family Leuciscidae; genus Phoxinus; species Phoxinus phoxinus. Next base: position 6,524,248 of record NC_136890.1, on the reverse strand, counting down.
AGTGATGAATGTAATGAAATTAAAGTAATGCAAGTGCTGGTAACAGAAGGGCTAATAAAAATAAACGTATTTTAACTTTAAAATTTGCGTTTTTAGAATACTGTGTCATGCACAAGATGCTGCAAAAGATGTTTTAGTGAGTGTTTACACTGAAAAACAATGGGAAAGAAGAGCAGCGGAAAAATGCGTTCTGTGAACGTTGAACAGCCCCTAAAGCAAGTAGGTAAAGTAATGAAAAGAAAGTAATCTAAGTAATAAAAGTGCTAAAACATACACAAGTATGTAAAGTAACGAGAGTAGCAAAAGAACAAAAATGAACATAAATAACCTGAGAAAGAATAGAAGTGAAACAGGGAATGACGGCTGACGTAAGTAAGGTAAATAACAAAAAGCAACAAAAGCGAAGAGCGCAATGTAAATAAAAATGCAAGTAAAGGAAGTACAGAATGTAACAAATGTAAAAACAGTAAAGCATGCAAGGAGAGCAACGAACGTACATGAAAATACTTTCATAAAGACAAAACAATGACTTAATAGCCAGTTTAGCGGAGTTATCTCTCAAAGGTTATTGTGCAGATTACTGTGTAGACATTTGCAGAGAAAAGATAACGTGAAAAAACGTAAATCAAAACAAACTATGACGTGTACAGACTATGCGGAGGAACCTGACGGTTTTATGTCCCGTCTCTTACGGTGAGACAGGAAGCTCTCTGGGTGTCTTCCTGTCCACACCCTCGGGGGAAATTTCCTCTCCATTGTGACCATGACAACAGTTACAAGAGGTCAAAAGCTTTTAAAAGACGCTTTTTTAAAGGCCCACCATCATTGCTTCCTCGTGCTCAGATCAGTGGTCTGTCCTGAGTAGGACATTCTGAATAATAACTAGCATGACACTTACGAGGGGGTGTTTGAGAAAAGAAAACACTGGCTGACAGTCAAAGAAACTTGCTCGTGAATCCTGGTCAAATACAAAAGGTCAATATCAGATGATCTCCATTCATTTCATTTTAAGATACATAACTACAAGATCATGTATTTCACCATTAAGAACTTCTGGTACAGATCTGGATCACAACATTACAGAGACCGGCTTCGGGAAACAAAGAGTTTCCTGTTCTAATCTATTCAATAGTCTAATCCAATTAGCATCTTCAATGAGTTTTGGCCTAAGCATGTCCTGATGTTTTTAGGTTGTGTTTACTTTTTGTCCCTGTCTTCCCTTTCCAGACCTTTAAGAAAAAGTTTCCTCAACGGAAAGCACTACCTTCAGAAAGGAAAACACGTTACAAAACATGAACTAACTGATGCAGATCTACTATGAATCTCAGAGCTAACGATTTTTGTAATATTCTTAAAACTGTAGAATATGACACATAAAAATTCAAAATTGTAAAATTAATCCATGCTATAATTTCTGTTCTTGTAGACTTTTTAAATAACATTTCAAGAATACTTTTGCATTAGACCTTATTTGTTATTTTAGCCATGAACTAAACGCATTATTTGGGTGAATTCGGTGTAATAAATCGACATACTAAATTGGCATACTAAAACATTTATTATTATGAAACGGTATCCTCAGCCGATGTCGTCACCTGCACAGGTAACGGTGACGTAGCCAGGCACAAACAAGCCACGCCTCCACAATGCAATAGTTAACATGATCACAAAAAATGCCACATTAATGTTTAGGGGCAAAATAACGACTAATAACTATAGGCTACATGCAAAACTGATACAATTAAAAGTAAATATTGGAGTGCAAGTTATAATATGAAGTCTATACTCCGTGCCTTGCGATGAAAACAGTCCTCAGGTAAAATAAGTGCGTGACACAAAAGTAACTTTCGACCATCAAAACAGCACGATAGGTTTAAAATTACATTTAAAACGTCAAACCACGCTGCGTCCATTCAAATACCTGAGGACAGACTGTAGAAAAGGATCAAATGCCTTTAGATAATGTTAAAAGCGGGATGCCACGACAGGAGAGCGACTTACCGAGCGATTGGAGCGTCGCTTCTTTGACCCGCGCGCGAACATGTCGGCGGCCGTGGCGATTCACGCGAAGACTCTCATGTGTCCGCTGAAGTTTCCTTGAACCTAACGTGGCTTCCTCTCGCTCGTCTCGAGGGTCTGGCTTTTGGCCTGTAGATCTCAGTGCTGGCAACAACTCCACCAGAAGTTGCCCGTAAGAGCGTGTAACCAGACGGGCTACACCTACAGGACAAGTGTTTAACTGTAGTGTATATCAGGAGTCAGGACCACCCCCTACTGTAGCCTACCTCATACTCACATCACGAAAACATTCGCTTTCTCAATGAAACCCCCTAGCGAACTGCACATTGGTTTTTCATTAGTTAGGTATTTAAAAAAAAGAGGTATTAATGTGTGTAGGTTATAGTGTAGGCTATAAAGTGTATTGTGATTACGGTTTGTTATTCAGTTTTATTCATACTGCATTGCTGTTGTCTATCTATCTATCTATCTATCTATCTATCTGTCTGTCTGTCTGTCTGTCTGTCTGTCTGTCTGTCTATCTATCTATCTATCTATCTATCTATCTATCTATCTATCTATCTATCTATCTATCTGTCTATCTATCTATCTATCTATCTATCTATCTGTCTATCTATCTATCTATCTAATCTATCGAGGAATTACTAAGAATCTGATGCTTCAGTTAAATTTAGCATTTATCACAAATAGTTAAGACTATTTTTTTGTATTCTTTAAAATAATGTTCTATATTTTGTATTCTATCTATTTGTATTCTATTTTGTATATTTAAAAAATATATACTTTTTATCAGCAATTACTCAAGTCTACTCTCTAAATGGTATTGTAGCCTATATTTTTAAGCTATCTCTTTAAAAAGTTGTAAAGGTAAGCCATTTACCCCCCCCCCCCCCCCCCATACATACATACACACACACACACACACACACACACACACACACACACAAACACACAAACACAAAATACATGAATAGCATTTTCACACCCTTGCAGAAAAGCCTACAGTAAACTCCTCAGTATCTCGAAGAATGTAAATGCTGCCATCTAGTGACAAATATTTGCCACATTTTCTCCAATAGCTGTCTATCATTGAATATGGTGAATTCTTCTTTTCCTTTAAATCATTCTTTCTCATTTTTATATATAAAGTAAATTAGTGTTTTATATATAAAGTAATTAAGTGTAGTTTGTAAAACGTCATATTATTGTCAGTCGAAATGATTCGTAACACTCCAGCAGGGGGCGCTGCGCACACAGTATTCACTCACTTCACTCCTCTTCATACAGTTGAAAGGTTCCACACCTATTTTTTTACAGTCTATGGTCCACACACACACACACACACTTTTTTGTGATTTTTTGAACAATTTTTAAAAGTTGAATACGTTATAATAACAATATTTTTTATTGAATGTTATCGAAAGAACTCCAAAAATACCAGCAACACAAATTTAGACAGAGACTTGAATCCTGCATAATTATTTCCACACGCTGTACTACCGGGAGAACAAAACAAAAAACGTCAGTTTTAAAAGAGCAGAACATCCTGAGTTAATCATTTATTACAGAACTGATGGCATTTCTGACCATCTCACAAAGAAATGCTGTCAGGTAGTCAGAGCTGAGGCTGCAAAAACAAATAGACACGAGAGGAAACAGGCAAACAGTCTTCACAAATTCAAATGTATAATTCACTTAGAAATTGTTACAACAATTGATGCATGCTATAAATGGTAAAGAGAAAACACTTGTTAACTCCAGATCATGGTTTTACAAAAATGGAAGATTGATGAATCTCTGACTTAGACAAGCTCCCAGTGTTTTACAGTAAAATGACAACTGTTGTGCATATGGCATTACAATAATCAGGTGTTAGGTGAGAATGATAGTTTCCTGTTCCAGAAGCTGCTGAGGTGTGAAGACGACCAACTGCAGATTAGAATAACTGGAGTAGATGGCGGTCCAAATACGCCTCAATGATCTCTTTCAAGGCACGTCAAAACAATAATTTCTTATTACACAGTTGAGAAAAGTGATATTAGTCATGATATTTCCTGAAAATGATGACAAACTGTGAGAGCTGTTTTAGTATTTCTTACTCTACATTGCTCAATAGGGTTGAATGGAATAGAGGCTGCAAATGAAGGCATGTCTAATATATGAATCGGTTTATTATTAGAATAAAAAAAGAGCACACTTATGGCATTAAGATAGCGAGCAACCTTTGAGGCAACCAGTTAAATGGCAAAATGTAAGAAAGATGAATAAAAATGAACATATTGTACCACCTAGGGGTGTAACGATACCCTCATGTCACGATCCGATACATATCACGATGCTGAACTCACGATATGATATTATTGTGATACTGACATGTGGTAACTATTGATTAAAATGCTAAATTTGATATTACATTGTGAGTGTAAATGAATAAGCTTGGACTTGGTGCTGATAACCTCAATGCACAGGACAATAGAGACACCAGAATTCAAATATTCATGATTCAGAAGCTGAAAATACAGAATTATTTTAGACGAATATGCTTGCACTCTTTCATTGACTAGATATATTTAAAATAATGTGTAGGCCACTTTTTACTGGCAACATAAGACATTTGGCATTATCAGGACCCACAAATATTCCCCCATTGCATTATTATACATTATATTCAACATTATATATAGTAGTTTAATATAGTACTTACACTAAAACTCACTAATTTTTATTTTGGGTGCACTATCCACGATACGTATTGTTGCATTTCTGTATTGTGATATATTGTGACACGATATATTGTTACACCCCTAAACCAACACAATGACATCTCCACTTGTTAAAGTACAAACGTGTACCACCTTATATTAGGGCTGAGATTCCTTCCTTTTCAATGAGAAAATCCCTTTAATGGACTGAAAACTGACTCTTTTTTCTTGCCTGCATGCACCTGAGTTGAACATTATTAGACTGACACAAATTCTGCTTGAAACCACTAAAAACGTATACAATTAACTTATTTTAGACACAAGAACAATCAATAGTAATTAGAATTTAGTTACAGTTACAAGATATGGTGAATATAAAAACCATAAAAAGCTTTTTTTTTTTTTTTTCAGAAAAACAAAAACAAAACAGCACCAGACTGAATTAGACCCAGTTTTCCAACACAACGTAATAATAATAAAATGACTTAATTTAACATCACTGGGTCTTTTTCTAGTAAAGAATGGGAAGACAACTCTTTTGATAATGGTTTTGCAGCTGTCAGTTTTATCTGACATGTTTATTAGCCCTATCTCCTACTAAATGTTGTGATAGCGCTTCTTTAATAGTTACCAACCAATCTGACAAAACATTAGTGGTAACAAAAGCCACCAAACCAAACCGACGGGAATGAATCTTTGGATGCCAACAGCTTTCTGTTATATTGTGGCTTCATCAATCTTACAGTTCACTTTTCAATCCCTTTTGTGCTTACACTTCTTTCCTGTGGAATGGTTTCAACCCTTTTGCATTCCTCTGGTCTTCATCTGTCATGGTAACTTTGCGATAACTCTCAGGAATTCCCTTCTTTTGCCATTTTTAGAATCGTTCTCCATGTTTTGGTTTGCTGTTAATGTTGTAGTGAGGAAAGTAGCTTTCAAACTTTTTCATCTGTTAAGAAAACAAAGAGAGAAAACAAAAAGGGAGACGCAAAATAAATAACTGGGGAATAGTTAGTCAGGTTAAGTTGTTATAGTTACACGAAACGAAGAGCGGACATGTAAAACGGCATAGCTTTCGGTTAGAAACCAGTGTTGCCACTGGCGTCTCTACCAGAATAACTGTTCGGCTCAAATGCCAAATGTCAGTTGTAAACATCCCACAGAAGCCTTCAGCGACCTGTTCAAAGAGAGTTACAACATGTGTCAGCTTCAGTTCAAATCTAGGGAGAGGCTTAAACCTCGGCCTTCATCGTCCAACAACTGGAATAAATGCTGCGGGGTGAACAGATTTAAAGGGACAGTTCGAACAAAAAGGAATTCCAAACCCTTAAAACTTTTGCTCTTCTTCGAAACACAGATCATGATATATTTAATGAGATTTCTGTCCCTCCACTGAAACTTTGATGTTTCAAAAAGTTCATAAAGACACTGTAAAAGTATGAATATGAATCGGGCAGTTTAATCCAATTAAGTCCAATCAGGTCAACGTGTGATCGTCAACGAGTGTATCTCTGAGCTGGTGTGAGTGAGTGAGTGAGTGGAGGCGGGGCTCATTTGCACACTAATAGAACCGCGTGTTCTAAATGAGGCAAGGGTGGAGTTACAGTCAAGCTATTTTAAGGCTTTAAGAAATGTTTTTTTTAAGGATAAAACGATTAAATATGTCATTTTGGTCCTCAAAGATGAGTTTTAAGGGATACAATGATTGACTACAGGGGGACTTTAAATTTATTACAATAGAAAACAATTATTTTACATTGTAATAACATTTCACAATATTACCGTTTTTACTGTATTTTTTTATTAAATAAATCCAGCCTTAGTGAGCATAAGAGACTTCTTTTAAAAATATAAAAATAATTATGTTTCCAAACTTTTGCCAGGTACTGTATAACTGTATAAATACTGCACTGTCAGTAATATTGTGCAGCCTTAACCTGACATAGAACATCCACTGAAGTCACTGAGCAACTACTGCAACGTTTGGTGACACTTAGTTTGATATTGTGTCTAATGCAATGACTTTTAAAGGGGTCATGACATGAGAAATCAAATAGGCCTTGATCTTTCGACATATAATTTACCATTAAAACATCCAGCAAGTTTTATAGCTTAAAACGTCCTACTCATTATAATTAAACAAAGCATTATTAATCAAGCGTCAAAAACAGCTCGTTTTGATATTGCGGGATCTGTAATGTCTCACGGGAAAATACATTTGCATACGACTGCCTCCAGAGCGAGACATCGACGAATAGTTACACATCATCGCATCATAGGCCCCGCCCACTGGATGTGAGCGTCGCATCAAAAGCAAAAGAACCCATTATAATCACTGACGCTGTCTACACTGCATACAGTATACAGATGCGTGTTCAGTTCTGACATGCTCAACGCACTAGAGTCTGTAGACAACAGGACAAATGCAAGAGTGAAAGAACGTTCGCTTTGACACGTCCAGTTTCAACAGCTGGTTTGTGTCTCTGTACAGACTTCAGAAGGATCCCAGCGAAAGGTAATAAGTGAGTGGTATATTTGAATGGCGTCCCAGATCGCGTCGGAGGACTGTATGTTTGTTTGCAGCATTTTGTTTTGTAAACGAGGAACAGTGCAATGGAGTCGCAAAGAAACTTTTGTTGACAGATCACGAGAGTGATTCATCCGTAAATTATTAATGCTTTGTCTGCAAATGAAGGTATTAAGTGGTTGTTTTCAAAGCACTTACATGCATCAGCGAGTGGGTGTTGATGCAATTACGTTAGCCAATCATAACAGTGGCCATTTACTGACAAGCCTTAAAGGAGCCACGCCTTAAAAACGGATCATTTCAGACAGAGGCTCAGAATGATGGCTGAAAATAATCTATTTTTTTTTGCATATATATATATATACTGTATATATATATATAATTGTTTTTTTTTGTGTTTTTTTTTTGATGTGTGCAAAAGTATAAGTGAACCTCAAGGGACATATTAAAATAATTTATAAATCCATGCCATGACCCCTTTAAATGTGGTTTAAGTGTCTAAATACCTTTTGAGGCCAGTGTACTTTCTAACATGTTAAATAAGTGGATGAGTGTGTTCATGCACCTGTGGGAGCAGCTGTATGCTGTCTGCTGCTCTTGATTTCCAAGAAGATTGTGTAGGAATCATAAGCAAACAAGATCCCAGCCAGCAGACCGAACACCTATGAGAGAGAAGGTGAGCTTGGTTATAAACAGCAGAGTGATGGATATATAGCCCTAATAAATCAGATTTGTTCAGAAAGATGAAAGAATGGTATGTTTTGATGCGGAGCGTTGGATGTCTCACCCCACCAGCGATGCGAGCCCCATCCCCAGCTCCACCGATCACACAGATGAGAGACGTGATGAGATAAAGCGCTGCACCGACTGCAGCGCGGAACAGATCCTGACGGGGCAAACGGAGAAAATATGAGTGGCGCTTGATCGTGAAACACTCGCCACCACACCGCTATAGGGTGGACCGTGATGCAAGTGTGTGTGAATTCATACTTACGCTCCAGAGCCAGTTCACCACCAGGAACTGTTTGTCCAGCTCCATCGTGAAGATAATGAAGAAGATGATGGCAAAGACCATCTCGCAGATGGCGACAGCTGAATACCCTCCGTACATTGATGCGGCGTAACAGATAAGGATGATGAAACTGATGAGCTACAAGAAAACAGACAGACAGAAAGTTTTAAAAACTCGATCACATCAGTGTAGAATGTGTAGTGTCAGGACGTGAACATGGTTTTGAGCAGGAAGTCAAGAGTTAGCTGGTTAGCATTAGCAGTTAGGCCCTTACACCCTTCTGCAGACAAAACAACTGTTTTTCTATTGCAGTGTTGCTATTGTTAAAGTCGCGATTAAGCTGAACTAGTGGCCAATCTATTCTCCATATTGTGAAATGCATGCGAGTGAATCAGATTATCGAAAATAACGTTTTTTAGGGCAAGACTTGGGTCTATCCATCGGTTATTGATTGAATTTTGGGAGTTTTGCAGTCAGTTGTGAATTAAGGGTTTAAGCTGATTGATTGGAGAAGTTCAGCATTCACCAGAGAGAAGTCTGACATTTTCACCGGAAGATCAGTTAAACATTATGGTGTAAAATAAAATAAAATAACTTTTACAAGCATGAAAAACATACATGGTTGAATTGTTCACAATAAGATTCATAACATGTATATACAAAACAGAAACAAAAATAGATGATGAATTTAAATCTTCTAAATGTATTTTAAACTGAAACTAATAATTAACTAATTAAAAATGGCCACAAATTTCATAAACTTTTGATACATGGTAATTTGATACATTATAAAACTCGAAAACATTACAAATGGCCTACATTAAACATGAAAATACCACTAGACAGAATAACACTAAACTGTGCTAATAAATTTAAATTTAACTTTGGTAGCCCTAAAATTCTAAAACTACAATAAAAACTTTATAAAGTGAGACTATGAAAAAACAAAAACCACACTAAAACTAACAATGATAGACTGAAAAGAAAACTATCCACAACTTAAAGCTTCTTAAAGAGTCAGTGTGCATGGTTGTTTTCTTTACTATTTTCCCAAATGTCTTGGCTTTTTAGTGTGGAAATTTCCCCTCTCAAGTACGTCACCCATGTTTCCTGCCAAATCACCAAAGCTTTCTACTACTGTTCACTACCCACAATTCATCTGAACGTGCCATCTGCTCTAGGTGTCAGTTAACAGTGGAGCTCTACATTTCTCACGTCCCTCTAGAGTTTGAAGCTTTTTGAGCGTTGATTACTAAAACATGTGGTGAGGACTAAAAGAGAAGAATACGGCATGGGTGTAAAACAGCACAATCCATGCAGAGCGCAGTAGACGAGGTCCTTATATGGTTATAAACAGAACTATTATAAGAATACCTTTGGGAGTACAGAAATATTATGAATGTGTAATCAAATCTGCCCTTGAAGTCAAACACTTGATACGTGCAGTTGCTGATCCTGCTACCTGCCATGAAACAAAAATATCTAATATATCTATAATATATATATATAATATATCACTGCCGGCAACTACTACTAGGAAAGGTTTGTTCCTGCTGTGGACACAACAAGTCAGACCTCAAGAACTCAGACTGTAGCATATAATCTATGACTATGGTTTGTTTTTAAAGAACGATAAAAGAAAAGCAAGTATATGCAGTTTGACAAAAAAATTACTGACCTTAAGATTTCAACATGCTCAAAATGTAAAATCTAATTAAAAGAATTTAAAAAGAAAGAAAAGAAAAAGTAACCAGACTTCATTTTGGTGTCTAGAAATTTAGAAAATGTGAGTGGTGCAATACTCACTGACACATGTTAGGAATTTCTGCCATTTCTATGCAGTTGCTAAGGTGTTCTGAGTGGTTGCTAGGTGGTTACTTGCTGTCAAATTAGTACATTACATAGAGCAATGAAGGGATGACATATAAGTGAGAAGATAGTCTTCACACTTGCGTGTGTTTGAGCCGTCGTTACTGTGTGGAAGCAGTAGCACATTGCAAACACAAGACACAGGTGTTTCACCGTGGCATGTGTACAAATCATTAGTACCACAACAAACCATGGCAACATAAATAACACCTGTACTCTCCTTGAAGTATTATGGAAATGAGTTGTGTTTGATAAGGCATGCGTTTTTAGGCAATCAGACATTTAAATAAAAAATAGAAACATCTATTTAGAAGAAATGACCAGAGTCATATCAAGTGACCAGAAGTGCTGCAGTGAGTTTGGATGCAGTTTTGGATTATTGTAAACAAAGACAAGTAACCTGGAAATGAGTTAGCATTTTAGCACTTCCGAACTGGAAGTGCTAAAATGCTAACTCATTTCCAGGTAAAGATCTACAAAACATCGTCCTTAAGTCAATGGGTCTTTTTGAATGGGTTTTAAATGTCTGAAATAATGTCTGTGGTTAACACAAACTCAATATATTTTAACATTTTATTTTAATGACATGAAATACATCAGTAATACCCCCTTGTGTTTAAAAAAAAAAGCTTTTACTTGTCTTTGTTTACAATAATCCAAAACTGCATCCAAACTCACTGCAGCACTTCTGGTCGCTTGATATGACTCTGGTCATTTCTTCTAAATAGATGTTTCTATTTTTTATTTAAATGTCTGATTGCCTAAAAACGCATGCCTTATCAAACACAACTCATTTCCATAATACTTCAAGGAGAGTACAGGTGTTATTTATGTTGCCATGGTTTGTTGTGGTACTAATGATTTGTACACATGCCACGGTGAAACACCTGCGTCTTGTGTTTGCAATGTGCTGCTGCTTCCACAGTAACGACGGCTCAAACACACGCAAGTGTGAAGATTATCTTCTCGAACAGGAAGATTCTCAATGTGTTAGGAGGCAAGTTTCCTGTTTATCATCACTTGCCCAAACAAAGTTATGCTACCATGGCAATATCTTAAAAATTCATCCTATTTAATTACTCATAACTCATCATCCGGTGAAACGACAGACTTCTATCTAGTGGCTTCTCCAACCCTGCTTAAGCCCCGCCCCTTGCAAACCTGTATTCAGCTGATTTGCATCCATCCAATCACCAGCCGATGCATGCATCTAAGTCCCTGTCCTACATTTGATTTATTTTAGGATAATTTGTTTCACTCAGGTACGTAACAATATAGAAGAAAAGGTCTGTCACTACTTGCGTCTCAGTGTGATTTTAAAGTCAAGGCAAAATCATCATTAACATTTTAGCACTTCCAGTTCCATCGTCCTGAAGTCAATGGGCTTTTGAATGGGTTTCTGGTACATGACTTTTTATAAATTGACACTTTTTTGATACTCTTTCTGGTTATCAAAGAATCCTGAAAAAGATGAGGTTTCTACAGCACAATCTAAAGCAATGGCTGTGGAAAATGAATTTGCATTATCAGCACTCAGCAAACCTCAGAACATGTTCTTCTGAAATGAGGAAACACTGAGAGGAATCCTCACTGTCTTTATGTAAATTCATGTTCCAGTTACACTTAACATTGTTCAGGTTAAATAAACATTAACAAAACAATCCAAACCAAACCAAAATCAAGAATATGTGATTTGTTATTTTTTTTCAGCTTTATTTAAGTACAAAGAAAAGATTTCTAATGTTTTCTCTTAACAACTCCCAAAAAGTTGTGACAGAGGCCTTTTACCATCTACCATGTGATTGTTTTTATATTTTGTATTTTTTGCATTATAATTATTGTTCTGATTAAGATGAACTATTTTTCTCAGGAAGTTTTCTCACCATTTTTACATTAATTCCACAATAATAACTACGAGGGTGCAGTAACACAATTTATTTCTTGTAGGCTATATTTTATTTGTTCATTTCTTCAGCTGTTTTTCTAATAGTTATTTTGGAATAATCAGTCATGAAAGCTCAGTAAACACTGCAGGTGTCATGATGGTCACAGATCTTCAATATCAACTGATCGCTCACTAAAAAACCCTCACAGATCACGTTTTCAAGACATTTCAAGTTTGAATGTGACGTGACAAAGCGGTGATATCAACTGGAGATGGAGGAACGGCCCCGTTTTCTCATCCAGCACGGCCTCCTCAGAGGAAACACATGATGATGGTTACTTGGGCTCTTATCTGTAATACATCTTATATTTGACACTATAGTGCTTTAAATTCGCCATGAAATCACAATTGACAATTCTTATTTATTTTTTTACAGAATTTTGCAGTGCTTATTATAAATAATTTACCCATGCACTTCATTGTGTTTTTTTCAAAATTCACCCTCGTAATCTTTTATAAAAACAAAACAAAAAACGCTAACCTCCTCTTCCCCTTGAAACTGTGAAATGAAGCCTGAGGTGATGTTGCTGAGGTGACCCTTACTGGCCTTATTTTATATACAAAAGAGAAAACAACCACTAGTGCGTTTACATATTGCATATCAGATCCAGTCAAAAGTGCAAAAGGTTAATTCTGGCCTAATACTACCCACAGAACATCTTACATTTAAAGCATTTTTAACACACTTTTCATTTTTCAGCTAAGCTCAAAATACCAGAGAAAGAGCCGGGAAAGGCATTTTTCCATTAGGGAAGCCAGTTGAAAACATGCATCTTATCTCTCCATGCCTTTGAAAAGAAGCCAGCATGGGGCACTTATATTACTGCCAGACTGCTGTTTGGCTTCAGTTTGACAAGCGTGTAACACTACATCCACAGTTCTTCACACAGATGTGCCCATACATGACTACAACCTGCTCTGCAATATCCGTCCCAAATTTATGTACATTCATGTTATTTTTTACATGTTCGGGTTTCCTCAGAATATCAGCAAATTTGCATGGTGACCTTAAAACATTTTGAATGTAACAGGGTTGAAGAGGTATGGCACACAATAGGTTTTGAAACATAGGATATTTATTATTTATATTATAGAAATTGACTAGTTGCGACTGTTCCCCAAAACCATATAACATGGCGAACCTCCATTTGAACCACATTGGTTCGACAATATATTGTTAATAACATCACATGCAGGTGGTGGAGTAATAACTTCTGCTAATTAATTGATCCAAGATTGCAATTTATATCAGATTATTATAGCTCATTATATATATTTTTTTCATAAGTCTTATGGCGCTTTTCCACTGCATGGTACGGTACGGTTCGGTACGGCACAGCACGCTTTGGTGCTTTTCCACTGCATGGTACGGTACGGCTCGCTTCGGCTCGCTTTAAATGGTACCGCCTCTGTTGAGGTTCCAAGCGTACCGTACAGATACTATAATGTGACGTGAAAACACTGCAGATCACTGATTGGTCAGACAGAATCGTCACTTCAGCGTCATTGTATTTGCGACACAGCCAACGCGGTAGCACCTGTTTTTAGAGTATTTACTTGACAAAAAAAGTAAAAAAAAAAAAAAACACGAAATGGCTGAATCGTGGTCAGTGGACGAGGTGCAGACGTTCGGTTGGTTGCCAAGGAGCGGAAGTAGCACAGCTCTTAGCCGCACACGGCTACCACCGGACCTACAACTATTAACGATTAGTCCTACCCACTTTGAAGCGGTACTAACTGCAGTGGAAAAGCAACCGAGCTAAAGCGAACCGAACCGTGCCGTACCGAGTCGCAGTACCATGCAGTGGAAAAGCGCCATTAGGTGTCCCCAGAATGTGTCTGTGAAATATCAGCTCAAAATACCCCACAGATCATTTATTATATATGCCCAAAATGCCCCTTTTTGCGTAAAAGCAAATACACGTTGTTTTAGTGTGTAGGCCTATATCTTTAAATGCAAATAAGTTGCGGTTCCCCGCCCCTCTTTCCAGAAGAAGGCGGAGCTTTTACAGCTCGTTCCTCAGATACTCCAGCAATAACAAAACAGGAGAAACCGTATGGGGCCGTTTCAACAGAACGTGTTCTTGCATTCAACGGCACTGATTTTCCATTATTAATGTAAACTCGCGAGACGGACCCAGTATTTATACGGTTAAAATATGTCTGTGTTTCATGTGACTTTGTTTTTTGCACACTCTGTGACTATATAAATCACAACATGTAAATAGGAAAATGTTTGCGTTATTTTGTCACTTATTTGGATTAGTATGCTAGCTGCAACCATTCACATCCAGTCTTTGTGCTAAGCTAGGCTAGCGGTGGGTGCGTCAAACAGACTTATAGCACGCACGGAGATGAAAAAGGTCTGTATGGACTTATCTAACTCTGGGGGATAAGTTGAATAGGCTAAAGTCCCAAAAAGTCGGAGTGTTCCTTTAAATCTACTGGACTGAATCAGAGGCGAGCCGTTGCGCCGGGCGCATGCCTGTGGGCGGGCAGCATGGTGTCATCAGGCACTCCTCCTTCATGCACATATGTATCAGAGCTTTATGAGTTGTGGGGACTGGCACAAACTGCCTCTATGAGCCTCACACAAGCAGACTGAACTCCAGCCGGCGCACAATGAGGCTCTATTCAAGGATGCAGCGCTGCTCCTTTAAGAACACCCACTACTGAGGGCTCGGGCTGACAGGGTCACGAGGGGGAACAGATAAATGAGGAAACACCAGAAATACAAAATACCAAAAAGCACTTACACACGAAAAAAACATCAACTAACACTTTAACAATACAGCGTACATAAAACACAAGTGAAATTTACAAACCACTTTCCAATGAGGAATATTCAACACCCAAACGCTGATCATCTAAGGCGCATAAAGACACACTTAGTGATGGCAAGGCGCCCACAGTTGTTCAGCTCAGAGCAAGCATTCTTGCATGTGTTTGTTTCAGTCCAAAACAGCAAAATATAATAGAGCTATACAGTACAGTACATATATCACGTCTCAGTAAAAGTCCCAGCATGCATGGTTTCTTACTGTAGGATTGCCATTGCACTTGGCCGTGACTCTACACGTTTAGGGTGTGTCTGCATGACAAAACTGAACTCCTGAAAATGAGTGTATCATGAGTGTCCAACGTCCATGAGCTTACCCAGCAATCAGTTATATATTATATAGCATGCTATTATTGCTCCTGGAACCGCAGTATTGTGTGTTAGTTAATAGTCAATGGCTTCTCACGGAAGGCCGTCATTCCATCGTCTGATCGGGAGATATAGCCAAGCAACAAATTCAGATTGCTTTGATAAGGACTCAGTGTGCGGATGTCATATTTAAGCAGGAGACAGGAAGTTGGGCATATGTGGTGAACTAAAGATTCATAATGTATAAATGATAGAGGCGTGCTGGTTTATCATTCAGGCCTTTATTTTCTCTAATAGTTTATGTATTGTATGTAAAGACATGGTGAGTTTGTGTCTCTGTCAGCTCCTGTTTGAATCATTCACCCAGAACAAATTTGCTAATAAGCACTTTTTATAGCCATGTTATTAATTTGCTGTAATATGGGTTTTTACAATACTGAGACCTATTTCAGAAATGCATGTTTTAGTTTAACTGTTAACTGTCACCCCTATTTGAGCAGATCTGAACTTCAGCGGTTGTAATTCGGGAATGCTTTGAAATACAGACGTAAGGTTGGTCTGGCTTTTTAAAGAAGTGAAAGCACTTCAAAAATGTGAAAGCATATAGAAGTTTAAATGTACTGTTAAGCAATTTATATTTCATACAAAATATATATTTTACAAAATCATCTGGACTGTAAAATGGCTAGAAAATCAAAGCCATATGTCTAACCAAGTTGATGTAAAAAAAAAAATATAATAATTGAGCCAGCTAAAATAATTGAAAGTAAACTGTTCACATGCATGGCAACTTATTGTCCAATTTTGGATTAAAAAAATTGTTTTCACAGAATTCATTTTTGAGTGTTTAAGCTTTCGAATGATACCTAATTTATGATTATTACTAAAATATGTGATGTGTGAGGGCAATAAGGCAATAAAAAAGCACATCAAGTGTTCCGCTACCAGCTATAGGTTTAATTCACACCAAAATTTTAATTGTGTCAACATTTATTAATCTTTATGTCGTTCCAAACCTGTTTGATTTGCGTTCTTTCATTCATAATTCTACATAAATTTTGCAGATTACAGTGGAAGCAAATAGTGACCAGGTTCTGTCAAAATCCAAAAAGGACAACAACAAAAAAGCGTTGTCAACTTGACACAATAATTAATGTTATTTGATGTCTTGACCGACAAGTATTACTGTAATATGCACTAGTGCGAATGAGATTTGAGAATTTCAGAGAATAATCGTTTAAAGGGTAACTCTCGCCAAAATTGATAAAGTGAGTTGTACAAAACTTTACAAATCTTTTTTTAGTAAACTCTGTGTACACAAACAATGTAGTCAATGCTGGAGTTCATGTGTAGTACTAGAGCCCCTGGTGATACTTCAAGCACAGTTTCATGTTGTGTCGAGCATTCTGTGTTTTAAAAACAGAAATTTTGATGCTATCATAGAAGTGCCCCTAGCACTCCCATTCAAAAGGCATTTTTACATAAAACGAAAATACGGTCAATCTTAAAAGTGGCGTTTCCATTCTAATTATTATTTTACACATAAGTTTAACTCGGGTAGATAAACAAAAAAAAAAGACAGTTACCCTATAAATTTCAATCTGTTCCAAGACTTGAAAAGTACAGTTTGTAAAAGACATATTTAGATAGATAGATATTTAGATAGATAGATAGATAGATAGATAGATAGATAGATAGATAGATAGATAGATAGATAGATAGATAGATAGATAGATAGATAGATAGACCTTGTTATTTGTACACGCTGTGACTACAAATCACAACATGTAGGCTACTGTAAATAGGGACACTTATTGGGAGCAGTATGCTAGCTGGAGCCGTTTACCTCCAGTCTTTGTGCTAAGCTAGGCTAGCGGGCACCGTCAGACAGAGTTACGGCACGCACGGAGATGAAAAGGGTATGGACTTATCGAACTCTGGGGGATACGGTGAATAAGCTAAAGTCCCAAAAAGTCGGCGTGTTCCTTTAAGAATTTTGTCAGCCAAGTTTCAAAATCTTTGTATCTTCAGCCATATCATCCGCAACTTCTCCTTTCTGCGGATTGACACAAGATAACTGACACCCCAGCCTGTCCTCTATCTTTCCAGCAGATGGGTGAAACCTCATGCCCTCTGACCTCACACCGTCAAGCACATGGTCTGCATTCCATGCCACCTCCTCCCAAAAGCACACACTTGTGTGTCAGTGTGAAGTTTCAAATGGCTCCGTGGTGGGAGGTATTTCATTCAACAGCACTATTAATACTCTTTTCACCCACTTCTGTTACTTGTAGCAATATATTCTCACAATAAGAAATGCTTGAATATGTTTTGAGGTCGATGTACTGAATTGCTTCAGTTGTATAATTGTATTTACAACCATACTTTATCAGTCACTTTCTGTTATACTGGACACAGCTGCTTGAGTGTTTGGGTGACAAATATGACACTTTCTTCACATATATATATTTTTTTTTTAGCTTTCAAAGCAAAAAAGTATGTGGTTTGTGGCCAAATGTTAAGAGTTAAAGAGATAGTTCACTTAAAAGTGAAAATTGTTGTATTTTTTTGTATTGTAAAGAATATATTTTAAAGAATTTTGGTGACTAAACAACAGACAGCACCAATTGACTTCCATAGTAGGAAACAAATACTATGAAAGTCAATGCGTGCCATCAGCTGTCTGATTAGAAACATTCTTTAAATTATCTTATTTTGTGTTACTCAAACTCATACAGGTTTGGAACAACATGAGGGTGAGTAAATTATGACACAATTTTAATTTTTAAGTGAACATTTAGATATTTTTAAACAATATTAAACCATGTTTACCCCATAGCCTATGTTCTGTTTGGGGTCTCATTTTAAAAGCTCAAAACATACTTAACGTTATGACTAACGGGTTGGTAACTAATGACTTAATGAGAACTGATTATAATGAGTTTATTTCTATAGCATGGTTTAAAAGTGCTCCGTAACAATTCTACTCCTGTTTGGGGGTCTCAGACTCAGAGACTAGAGGTATGAAATAAAAACAAATGCAGTAAATCTTGTCTATCCCCCAAAAAATCTCTTACTTTCTCTGACTCAAGTGTGTGAATCAACAGGTGGATTATTTTTATTTAACGAGTGGGAGCGCGTCTCCATGGCAATAGCTACAGTAACGTTACATTTATTTCATACCCAGCATTTTGCGTAACACATTTGATGAAGCAAATGAATAACAGACGTTATTTCTCTCAATGTTATGCTAGCGTCTTACAAAATGAAATTGTAGAACAATTAAAGCCACAGCCATGTTAATAACTTACTATTTCAGCAGCCAGTATCGTTCCTTTCCGAGTTCGCACATAATTCTTCAGTTTCTCCAAACAGCCTCCGAACGGACTCCCCTCAGTGTCTGCCATTCTGCAGATGTATTCCTATGAAATAACGCCTTCTTAGGAAGGAAGCCTAGTGTCCGTATCAGCAAACGTTCACAAATAATATTCTGTGAACGTTAAAACGTTGAAAGCGTAAGGTTAGTTATTGATTCAATCCGTCAATTCTGACGCAGGCAGCTTTCAGCTTCTTCATGAACTTCCTGCGAGCGCGAGTGGGTGTCTCGGTCACTGCGAAAGGAAAGAGTGAGTATGCGGGGCGTTGGCTAAGTATACTAGTACTTTCTTGAGGGTAAATCACGGAGAAGGAAAGTAAAACCACTAGAGGGACGGTTTTTACAACCTAGTTTTAAAACCTAGTGAGCTTCTATCTAAACAGCAGTTTGACCGTATTTCGGCTTAGAACTGCCTACAAATGCTGTCCAAGTAGAAAGCGCGCTAGGTGTTGACACACAGCTGGACAATTCAGCGGTCTGTGAGCTGTGGACATTTCATTCAGCAGCTATGACTGCTGAGCTTTCTTTGAAAGACAGTTTTACATTCATAACTAATACGTTTTCGTTTTTTTACATTTACATTTTTTTTAGGTTTACATTTGCCCCTTTGTAAATATATTATATTATATTATATTATATACTAACTATGTTAAGTTTGGTTTATGTTTTCCTTTATGGTTTTATTACCATGGCTATTTGGATATGGCACTATGGTAATACTGTGGTTATTTCTTCATTGTATGTTAATAACATATCTATAATCTAATATAATATAACATAATATAACATAATATATGTAACATGATATATATATATATATATATATATATATATATATATATATATATATATATATATATATATATATATATATATATTTGATTTATTTCCAGGGCACATAAATAAATAAATAAATAAATAGGTGGCACTTTTTCCTCCCCTTCATTTCTTGCTCATTTTTTTACAGTGCAAGAGCAGAAGGGGGAGCAATGAAGAGTTGTGACAAATGGCTTTGAGAGAGAGAGAGAGAGAGAGAGAGAGAGAGAGAGAGAGAGAGAGAGAGAGAGAGAGAGAGAGAGAGAGAGAGAGAGAGAGAGAGAGAGAGAGGTAGCAATTTTATTTTAAGTGACACTGTGGAAATATGGTCACTTGGTCACAGGTCCCTTTTGACCGTTCTCCCTCACCATGTGGGCACACCACTGATCTATATAATGACATTCATGTCATGTTTATATATATCAGTGGGGCACACACACACACACGCACACACACACGCATACACAGAGGGACTTGTTTTGGCAACACAAGTGAGTGATCATAACAAGTGTGTTGCCGTAGGCAGGGAGGGAGTGTAGGGGAGGGGAGGGAGGGAGGGTATGGGATGGGGGGAGGGGGGGGGGGGGGCAGGAAACCACACTTTTCTGGTTTTAGGTCTATTTCGGAAATTATAAAATAAAACACACCTGCATTGAAAATAAGACACATTGCAGTGTTCCCTCACTGAATGGATAAGAAATTCTACTGTAGCAATTGTTACACATTCATGCAAGCTATTTTTAGATAAACTTTTCCTTAAAGACGCTAATTAAATACACACACAAAAAAACACTAACTCAGGTTTAGAGTGAATATAAACAGTCAAATAATAGTAAAACTGATGGTACACACACTACCGCATTTATTTGCTGTACAGTAAAAATACTAATACAAAAACTGTAAAAAAAAATACAGTAAAACAGTAATATTGCGAAACATCATTACAATTTAACAGAAATGTTTTCTATTTGAATATATTTAAAATATAATTTATTCCTGTGATCAAAGCTGAATTTTCAGCATCATTACTCCAGTTTGGAGTGTCACATGATCCTTCAGAAATCATTCTAATATGATGATCTGCTGCTCAAGAAACATTTCTTATTATCAATGTGGAAAATAGTTTTGCCATAATACACTTTCTTTGATGAATAGAAAGTTCAAAAGAACAGCTTTTATTTGAAAACAAAATCTTTTGTAACATTATAAATGTCTTTACTGCAATTTTTGGCTAATTTAATTTGTTGAAGCTGAATAAAAAAATCTTATTAAAAAATCTTAAAAAATGAAGAAAAAAATATATAAATAAATTAAAAATAAAAACATGACAATGTACTTTATAAAAAAAGCACAATAACTGCATTGATAAAGTAGGCTTATTTACTAACTTTCTGTATTTGATTTCTAATATCTTATTTTGCGTATTAATGTTAGTTAATTTTAACAGCCAAATTTCCATTAAGGTCATGCAATTTACTAAACATCTCCCTCTTCTGGTCGTAAAAGGCGTCAACAATGTCTGTAGTAAGATCAGGAATATGATATACAGAATGATATACAGTGCTATGCATAAGTATAGACACCCATGCTAAAGTTGACTAAAAGGAGAAATAAAAAATCATCTTTTGGAAATTGATCTTAATGCCTTAATGAAAAAAATGAGGAAAACTCCAACCTTTAAGGACACCAATTTTCTCTGTGAATGAATAATGTATTGTAAATAAATAAACGTCCTTTAAAAATAAAAATCTGCCGGCCTCTATGGGAATTTAACATGCGGGTGTCCTGACTTATGCACCCTGTATTTTAAGGAAGAACATTTATTTATTCACGATACATTATTCATTCACAGAGAAAATTGGTGTCCTTAAAGGTTGGCTTTTTCCTTATTTTTAAAATTAAGGCATTAAGATCAATTTCCAAAAGATTTTTTTTTTATTCTTTATTATTTTTTATTATAAACTTTAGCATGGGTGTCTAAACTTATGCATAGCACTGTATCTTGCATTGATGAATTAAAAATGTTTAAAAGATAATAATTTTAACCAAAAGTTACCCTTATTCTTGTCACTTCTAACTCGATAGTGAAATGACAATAGCTTTAAATATGTACTGGTCCTACAAAAATGTAAGACATTGGAGTTCATAAAAGCGCTACTAAAAACAAACACACTGGAGCATTAATGTCATCACTCGTCGTCATTCTCTAACATTATTTTATTTTGCATTATCAGATGATATAATGAGGGAGAGAAAGAAAGCAATATGGACCTTCATGTAAAGGCAGAGAGACAGAGACAGCGTAAAAACATACATAGTGTGAACAAAAAGCTAAAACACATGGACATCTTTTCAGAAAGAATATAAAGGGGTCATTCACACTCATGTCTGAATAAGAGCATCAGTGGCGTTTCACAGAACTAGAAAAACTAAACAATCAAGTACTGAAGCACCATGACTGAAGTGTACGGTCACTGTATTGTTTATAGCACCAAAAATATATGTGTGCTTTAGCTTATAAAAGTTTGGACATAACCAAAACATAAAAATATATCATGATCATGTGCATAATTTGTTCACATTTGGAAAAAATAGTGGCCTGTACTTCCTGTTTCAATTTGTTCTTAAACTTTTCTGTTACTCGGTTTCTCTCCCTAGTTTTATCTAAGACTACTTACTTTTGTTAACACTTGACCAACACAGAACTTTTATACTAATTAATCTTTGTGTTCTTACGAACCTTTCAAATGTTTCACACAAATAAAAAAAGAAAGAAAAAACATTCAGTAGGAGGTTGAAGGTCAGATCTCTTACTATGGGCTGAATGATTGAGGTGGAGAAGTGGTAAGATACGGGAAATAAAAACAAATGTGGGGACTACAAATGGAATCACAAAAAAAGCAACAATAAGTTAAATTCACAATACAGTATATCTAATGAATTCATATTTACACCACAGAAAAACACATTCAGTTTAATATTACTATAATTCATTCAAACGGCTCCCCGTACATAACATATACATCATAGGTTTCATTCATTTTTTTGGTAGCATATTCAAGTTTTTCCTCATTATAATAGGATGGATAATCTCCAGCTGGATTCCATGTAATAGATAGTATGTTGAAATTAGGGTCTCGCTTCCTCATGGGTCCCAATTGTTTCTTCTTGGTTATGATGTTAATATCAACCCTGAAAAGATTTCTTTTATGTGCTTTAATACCACCCACCCCCTTCCCTTTAAACCAACTGAAGTCAGTGGAAACATAGCTTGTCGTTCCCATGCTGGCTGATCACATGACGTCCTCTTGCTGTGATCTGCAAAGACAACACGTTTAAAGGTTTACAATTTTTATCAATGATTTGTAATAAATGTTAAAACAACAAAATACAAACATCATAATTGTATTCAATTAAAAAAAATATGACTATGTACACACTATATTGTTGTGTACTGAGCACAGTGTAGTGTACAATATACAGGAAGTTGGTAAAAAAAAAGTTGGTTTAACTTAAAAAAGCAAGTTACCTTGTTGCCTTAAAATTTTGAGATTGTTGTAATTAAAAATTTGAGTTAATACAATAAAGAAGAATGGTTTAATAAACAGAAACTCAAAATAGTATATTATCTTCACACATTAGTTGTCGAAGTTGATTTGACAAAAGATAAAAAGTTGTGACAACAAATAATGAAAATATTTTTTTACAGTGTACTGGGCATTTTCTTAAAAGTTCTAATGGCAAAACAAAACCTTTATTCAGCAAAGACACATTAAATTGATCAAAAGTGACAGTAAAGGCATTTATAATGTTACAATTAAATTAATTTTATTTATAGTTTTATTTTTATTTATAGTTTATTAAATTAAGTTTCATTAAACGCTGTTCTTTTGACATTTCTAAACATCAAAGATTCCTGAAAAAAGTATTATGATTTCCACAAAAATATGAAGCAACACAACTGTTTTCAACATTGATTATGATAAGAAATGTTTCTTGAGCATCAATTAGAATGATTTCTGAAGGATCACGTGACACTAAAGACTGCAGTAATGATGCTGAAAGTTTTGCTTTGCCATTACAGGAATTAACTACATTTTAAAATATATTCAAATAGAAAACAGTTATTTTCAATTGTAATAATATTTCACACTATTACTGTTTTGCTGTTTCTTAGATTGAATAAATGCAGCATTAGTGAGCATAAGACACTTCTATCAAAAACATAAAAAAAATCTTACTGACCCAAAACTTTGATCGGTGGTGAGTAATGTAAAATTTAGAATATAAATCCTTTAAAATGTTGATTGTTGAAAATCAAAATCATATGTTGAAAAAATATGTGGATATGTGGAGTTAAGGGAGCTCAAGAGCTGCCATCATTAAAAAGATAAAATAACAAATACATGTTGATTTTTCAATTATACTTTTTACTCAAATATTTATGCTAATAATATAATTTATAAATGTAAGAAATTGTATTAAATTATATAAAATAAAATGTTGCATGCATCTTTAGAATTGTACACAGATGTTTGGACCACACTGTATGGTATGCATGTACGTATGTATGTGGTAAAAATGTTGAAAGTAGATCAAATACCAAAATGTTACTTGTTTCATATTTAGTTCCCTTTCGAAGTGGAACTTCGGCACTGCGTCATGGAGTTGACACTATGGTTGACACCATTAGTATGACCCGTGTCTGGAGCATGTGTAAACAAAAGCCAATAATCATTGGCAGGCGGCAGTCCACAACGTCATAATGTGGAGCGCCTGTGAGTATTAAAGGGTTCCTGTAATACACGTCATCAGCTTTTTTGTCTTCAGGAGCCGCTTGTTCGTTCACGTTTTTGGTTAGGAAAGTTAGGAATCTGAAACCGCTCTTTCTGTCGCTTGTTTCATAATGCTGAGCAGTGCTTGATTGCTTATGCATGCCGTCATGTTTTCGGCAAAGATACTTCAGCTTCACGTGCCCCCTAAGGTGAGAGTGGCATTTGTCAGTGGTTGTAGGCAGAGGTTGATTGTCACTGGCATCTCTCTTGCTCCACTCTGATGACCTGAAGTATCTTTTTCCAGGGTTGAGCTATATTCTCCCCTGTGTTAAGGTCTAAAGTAGAATTGAACACGTCTCTGTGGATGGTTGCATTGCAGATGCATCCTAAGGGTTGAGCCAGGGTGAATGGAGTTATGTAGGGCAGTATAGTTATCCTCTACTTCATTTACCGCCCTCCCTAACTACTATTATGTCATGAATCAAGCATATATTCTCCTCTTTGGATGGGTGCTTTATAGGCCTCTCTAGTAAGACCCAGGTTCAAGAACCTGAAAAGTAGAGGTAGACGGACAGCAGGGCATCCCTCCTGGTTATCTATTGCATACTATAGCATGTCCTGGAGAAATGCCTTTACTTAAGTCAGGGCTGAGCTGCTCTCCCCATGTACTGGGTTTTTTGAGTAGGGCATAAGCTCCCCTGCAGCTCCCTTTTTGTCCTTGGTTTGGAGTATGGTGGATGAGAGTTATTGGCAAACTACAGCCTGCCTTTCTCTTGTTTGCTTCCCTGTTTGAATAGTGGTAGGGTCATATCTCCCCTTTGGATGGCACTAAAGCTTGATGCAAGATAAACGAAATTAGGCGGGTATTATAATTCTACCAGAAAGACTCGGGAGAATAAATACTGTGACAATTAATATTTATTAAGAGCTCAGCAAGCAATCAATTTCTTTGGCGTAGGCCCCGTCCGTAGCTTGCATTCCTAGGGTTCGGACTCTGCATATCCTGCCTGAAGACGAAGGCAGGGGCGCAGCCGACCCCCTGCGAAGTAAGGGAAGGGGCCATCTGGTTGTGGTGGGGTAGATGGAGGAGAAAGACATCTTGGTGTTATGTGGAGGATGGAGGGAAGGACCCGTCTTGGTGGTGTTAGGGAAGATGAAGGGAAGGTCCCATCTTGGAGGTGGTGGGGAGGGTGGAGGTGAATGGAACGACAGCATCTGCAAACTCAGATGTGTGTAAGTACCAACCTTTTATACCAAAAGTATTAGGATATGATCGGATAGATGAGAAGTTAATAAGTTACGTAACAATTGAGTCTTCCCGGCAGAACTTGCGCTAGAGCTTCATTTCCTTCTATTTTGTTTGCCTCCCTCTCCAACTATTGTTTGGTCTTGAAGCAGGGATATAGCTCGACTTTGGGTGGGTGATCTACTATGGACCTGGTTTGACAATGCTTATAGTAGAGAAAGTAGAGAAAGTTTTCCTGTGGGGCATCCCCTTGTTATCTCACATACTATGGTCTAATGCTAGTGCTAATAGAAAAAGACGAAGCACTAGCTATAGTGGGTCTTAGGCACGGTGCCTTTACTCAAGGCAGGGTATGAGCTGCTCTCCCCCAGTATTCTGGGGTCTTTAAGTAGAGCCTAAGCTCCCCTGTGCTTCCTTGGGATTTGGAGTCTACGTGATGAGAGTTATTTTAATTTTCCTTATTTTAATTTTCTTTAATACATTTTCCTCCCTTTCCTGAGTACAAGTAGAGATGTAAGCTTCCCCTTACAGGAGCGACAACATTGAAAGTCGTAGCCTGAAGGGCTAATTATCGAGGTTTTAGTACATTGCATGCTCTCTTTGATAAGCTGCTTTATAGGATACCCTTTAGGGTTGAGTTAGGTAAACTAATGTATTACCTCCCTCCCCAACCATTGTTGGGTCTTAAAGTAGTGTTTTTGCTTTCCTTTAGTGTAAATTCTCTCTAGTATGATTCATGTGTCTGACAAGTAGAGGTAGTTTACCTGGTAGCTACCTTGTTATTGTAGCACTCTATATAACTTGTGAATGGAGTCTTTTATGGATCCTGAAAAGTTATCTGTGCTCAGGCAGGGCGTGAGTGCTCTCCCCTAATTGCTCTAGGGTAATTAAGTAGAGCTGAAGCTCCCCTGCAGTTTCCATTGGGATTTGGTGGCAAGAGTCTTTGGCAATTATATTATGTGTAAGTTTTAAGGTTGAACGTCTTGAGTCCCACGGAGGAGCTCCGGAAGGATAAAAGGAGGAGTAACTACAGTGAAGGATGAGAGAGGACCAGACCTGGACTATATGTTGTTTTTTTATTGCTTTTTTTATGCGACAGTTGTCCGTGAGGCAGACAGTCGTTCTGTTTTGTTGTTTGTTTATTTTGTGATTAAAGTTTTACGTTGAATGTTCACTCGTTCCCACCTCCTTCTTCCCTGAACTTGATCAGTGTCACAGTATACCTTCTCATGAAGTTTGCATTCTCCCCTTGGAAGTAGTGGTAATATCAAAGGTTGTAGTTGATATACTCCCTTTTTCTCTCATTCAAGATGTTATCACACAAGCACATCCTAACATCTTCGGTTCGCTTTCAAGGGTTGGGCATACCAGTACAAGGTCCTCCCTTTCGGGCTGTCCCTGTAACCTCAAGTCTTCACCAAAGTCACAGAGACTGCCCTTACCC
The DNA here is from genome assembly GCF_949152265.1 of Phoxinus phoxinus. NCBI lineage: Eukaryota > Metazoa > Chordata > Actinopteri > Cypriniformes > Leuciscidae > Phoxinus > Phoxinus phoxinus. The sequence goes on along the minus strand of NC_136890.1, from coordinate 6,497,369 downwards.
CGTTAAGGGAAGTGGCCCTTGGCTATCTCGACGACTGGCTGATCCTAGCTCACTCTCGAGATTTGTTGTGTGCTCACAGGATTAGGGTTGGTACTCAGACACCTTAGCTGTTTAGGGCATCAGGTCAACTGGGAAAAGAGCAAGCTCTCCCCAGTGCTCCCCAGTGCATCTCTTTTCTTGGGATAGAGTTGGACTTCACGTCTCACAATGCTGAACTCCCTAAAGACATAGTAAACGGACAAGTTAGTAAGTAGACAGAGTAAAAACAGCGGTTCCACTGAAACAATTTCAGAGGCTCCTGGGGCAAATGGTGTCCTCGGCAGCAGTTGTGCCGCTCGGGTTGATGCATATGAGACCGCTTAAACATTGGCTACAGATTCGTAATAGCGTATATAAGCGTATGTCCACCCCTAGTGCAACCCCTAGTGTCAGTCATCGACACCACGTCTCATTTCCTCCATCAGGGAACGGACGATATTAACGGATACAATATTAACTGAGATGTTCCCTTTAGTGTCAACTCCATGATGCAACGTTGAAGTTCCACTTTGAAAGGTAACGTCTTGTACACTTACAGCTTCTTCACTCACCAGTGCAGAGCTTCAGCCAGCGGAGCCGGGCTCACATCTCATTGGAGAAGGAGGTGGGCTCACCCTGACCATACACTCCTTGGTTGTATCCGCCACCTTCGCCCTGTTGGCTGTATTCGGGCTGGTAACCGCCCTGAGAGCCAGCGTAAGGGTCCTGTCCATAACCTTCTTGTCCATAGCCTAGAAAAATACATTTATAAGAGAATATAATTAAATATATGATGACCTTTGCAAGCCTGTCAAAAATTTCAAATGACAATTATCTAAGTTCTATTAGGGTGAATCTTATAAAACGTGTCAAGAATATGTCAGAAATTAAAAATGTAAATTATACTTTGGATAATTAGATAAGCCTATTTGTAGGATCATTCCAATTTCATTTTTGCACTGACATTATTATAATGACAATTAAGTATATTATTCAAATCACATTCTTTTATCCTCATTACTGTAATACTGACTTCATTTCTTCTTGAGATTCACATTAACCTAAATATAAATGTTTATAACAGCAACAAAAATCTATTAATAATACATAAACTTATGCACTGAGAGCATACAAATTTATGTGAATTCCATGCTTTAATTTTCAGTCTTTTAGTTGTGCCCACCCTGGCCGAAGGAGTCTGGTGCTGGCTGCTTCTCTCCAGAGGCTGTGTAAGTGCCAGCAAAGGCTGTAAGCCAACCGGTTTCCTTAAAGACGAACCACAGGTTCCCTGCCCATAGCACCACATTACAGAACCCAAACGCCTGCAGGTATAAGAGACACAAGCCAAATAGTTACTTGCACGTACTGTATGCATTCATTTGCATGCCCAAAACATCTATTTCATTAGACTAAGCATACATACTGATTTTTATCACTGGACTTTTTTCTTTTTTTTTAATTTTTCATCTAATATTTACATTTTATTTCAGTTTTTTTTTTTTTTTTTTTATTAACGAAAACAATTTGGATGATTGTTCGAAACATGGATCAACGTTGATCTTTTTAACATAGGTGAATAAAAATTTATACAGGTAAACATGTTGCCTTTATTTAGCATTAAAGAGCCCCTTTATGCTATTTTAAAGTTTCCTAATTTTGTCTTGGAGGTATCCTCACATGCATCTACGGTAAAAAAACAACACTTTAATTTATAAATACACAGTGCAGAATTACCTCTTTTCTCAAGGTTCGATAAAGTATTCGGTTTCTCTAAACGTCTCTGGTTACGTATGTAACCTTAGTTCCCTGAGAGGGAACGAAACGCTGCGTTTACGCAATGGGAACACTTCCAAGTGTGTCGTCATGAAGCACATGTATAATCAATCCAATGAATGAGCGGGACGTCAGGTGACGTCATAGACCAGGAAACTATAAATCACCCCTTAACGCAGAGCGTGACAGCTTCTGAAAAACCTGAAGCAAGTCGATCAGGGCATGCAGGAAGTATGGCAGGCGAACGCAGCGTTTCGTTCCCTCTCAGGGAACTAAGGTTACATACGTAACCAGAGACGTTCCCTATCAAGGGAACTCCCGCTGCGTTTACGCAATGGGAACCCCATACCCACTACGCCATAATTACAAGTGCCCGTTCTGTGTGAGTCCTGCGCACACTAAGAAGCGAGCAACCTCGCCCCCGGAGTGGAGAGGTCTAAATCATAAAATTTGACAAATGTATGCGGTGAGGACCAGCCTGCCGCATTACAAACGTCATGAAGGGAAACTCCCGAAATCAAAGCCGTAGAGGCAGCCATACTCCTTGTAGAATGAGCACGGACAGCCAAAGGTGAAGGCTGTCCGACCGCTTGATAAGCAAGTGAGATAGCCTCGACTACCCACTTGCTCATAACCTGTTTCGATGCAGGGCAACCCTTCTTGGTTGAACCGAAGCAGACAAATAACTGCTCTGATCTACGCCACAGGGCAGCTCTGTGAACGTAGGCATCCAAAGCCCGAACTGGACACAACAGATTTAGTCTTTCCTGATCTGGGGTATTAAAAGGTGGAGGACAGAAGGCCTGCAGCACAATTGGGCCTGCAACATTAGTCAGTATTTTAGGAATGTAACCCGGCCTAGGGTGAAGAAATGCCTTAACCATACCAGGTGCAAATTCTAGGCATGTTGGAGCAACCGACAGGGCCTGCAAATCTCCAATTCTCTTAATTGAAGAAATGGCAAGAAGGAATAAAGTTTTTAGTGTAAGGAACTTTTCTGAAACCTCTTCAATAGGCTCGAAGGGAGCCAGGGCCAGACCCTCAAGTACAATGGCCAAATCCCAAGCCGGTGCTCTAGAGTGCAGTGCAGGCCTCAGCCTCAATGTGCCACGGAGAAAACGGTTAACCAAAGGATCTCTCCCCAGAGAAGTAGCCCCCAGAGGGGTGAGATATGCCGATATAGCTGCTACGTACACCTTTAAGGTGGAAGGAGATAATCCAGCAGAGAAACGGTCTTGAAGGAAATTGAGAACTGTACCAACCGGGCAGTTAACAGGATCCAAATTACGTTCTCCACACCAGGTAGAGAATAATTTCCATTTCAAAGCATAAAGTTTTCTCGTGGAGGGAGCTCTGGATTGCAGGATGGCAAGGATGGTCTCTCCACGACCTCAGTCGAGAGACCGGATTCTATGAGCTGGGCCCCCTCAGAGGCCAAGCCCACAGTCTCCACAACTCTGGGTGAGGGTGAAATATTGTGCCCCTTGCTTGGGACAGCAGGTCCCTCCTGACAGGAATCTCCAATGGAGAGCCGTCCAGAAGAGACACTAGATCCGAGAACCAAACTCGGGCCGGCCAATACGGGGCTACTAACAATAGATGAGCCCCTTCCCGGCGAACCCTCTCCAGAACTCCCGGGAGCATTGATACCGGGGGGAAGGCGTACAGGTGTGACCTCGGCCACACCTGTACCATGGCATCCAGTCCGAGAGGAGCTGGATGAGTGAGGGAGAACCACAGCGGACAATGGGTTGTATCGTGCGATGCAAAAAGATCGATCTCTGCTCGACCAAAGTTCTCCCATAGGAGCTCCACCACTTCGGGGTGAAGTCTCCACTCCCCGGGCCTCAGCCCCTGCCTCGACAGGATATCTGCACCCACATTCAGATGCCCTGGAATATAAACTGCCCTGAGAGACAGCAATTTCCCCTGGGCCCATAGGAGGATCTGATGAGCCAGTTTGCACAGTATACGAGACCTCAGACCCCCCTGATGGTTGATGTAAGAAACCACCGACATGTTGTCTGACCGGACAAGCACATGGTGGCCTTTCAGGTCCGGCAGGAAGTATTTGAGAGCATGAAATACCGCCATCATTTCTAGCCGATTTATGTGCCAAGAGAGCTGATGGTCCTGCCAAAGACCCGTCGCCGAGCGGCCACTCATGACCGCCCCCCATCCTGTGAGGGATGCATCCGTCGATAGCGTTAAGCGTCGACAAGACGCCCCCAACACTGGGCCCTGGGCGAGGAACCAAGGCTTCTTCCACATGACCAAGGCACGTAGGCAGCGCCGCGTGACCTTGATCATGCGGAAAGGATTTCCCCTCGGAGAAAACCCCTTGGTCCTGAGCCACCACTGCAGGGGTCTCATGTACAGAAGGCCAAAAGTTATCACGTTGGACGCAGCTGCCATGAGACCCAACAATCTCTGAAACTGTTTCACAGTGTGTGACTGGCCTAGTTTTACTCTTTTTACGGCTGTGAGAATCGCAGAGATACGTGCTGGAGACAATCGTGCTTGCATGGTTGTCGAATCCCACACCACCCCTAGATAAGTGGTCCTCTGAGCTGGGAGGAGCACACTTTTCTTGGCGTTTAACCGTAACCCCAACAACTTTATATGAGACAGAACGACATCTCGATGCCGAACTGCCAACTGCTCGGACTGAGCTAGAATCAACCAGTCGTCGATGTAATTTAATACGCGAATGCCCTGGAGTCTCAGAGGAGCCAGAGCTGCATCCACGCATTTTGTAAATGTGCGGGGTGATAATCCTAGGCCGAACGGAAGAACCCGAAATTGGTATGCTTCGCCCCCGAAAGCAAACCTCAGGAACTTCCTGTGATGAGGATGGATAGACACATGGAAGTACGCGTCCTTCAAGTCTATTGTGACAAACCAGTCCTCGGACTGAATCTGTGACACAATCTGTTTTAGCGTAAGCATTTTGAACTTGAGTTTCTGAACTCTGCTGTTTAAATGACGCAGGTCTAGAATCGGACGCAACCCTCCATCCTTCTTCGGAACGATGAAGTAACGGCTGTAAAACCCTGACTCTCTGCTGGTAGGAGAAACCTTCTCTATAGCTCCCTTTTGAAGAAGCGTCAGTACTTCCTGCTCCATGACCAGAGCATGCTCTGGGCCCACTACTGTGGAGAGGACCCCTAGAAATCTGGGTGGACGAAAACCGAACTGAATTCTGTAACCCTTTTCTACTATACGCAGGACCCACTGAGAAATATTTGGCAGAAGTTTCCACGCTGCCAGAAATTCCGCTAAGGGAACCAGTCTCTCGAGACTGGCCTCTGGATTTGGTTGAACAGTCACTTCGGCGCCCTGAAACGGCGAACCGGCAGGGAACAACCGAACTGACCGCTCCACGACCCTCCTCGGAGGATCGTATGGGGACGCTGACACCACGGTGCCCTGTAACGGCGAACCGGCAGGGAACAACCGTTGTGGCAGCGCTGCGACTTTCCTCAGAAAGTCGCCCCCCAGAGGGCGCCGAAGAGGAACGATTTCTCGAAACCGTCCCTCCCCGGAGGGGACCACCCTCAGAAGTTTGACACCACAGGCGTCAGGACTTCTTCTTCTTAGACCAAGCCTTCTTAGATATGACAGTCCTCAGATCTTGCCTATCACCAGATGGCCTGGCCTGCGACCGCCACCCAGACCCCCCAGGTTGTGGAGGAGCCCGAGCGGCGACGCTACGTTTCTGTTGCACTCTGTGCTGTGAGGAGCTCGTAGACGGCCGAGGCTGCTCTGATTTAATGATTTTACGAAAAGCAGTCTCGGGGGCATCAGATCGGCGAGGAAGAAACTTCTGGAACGCTGCAGATTGCTTTTTTGTTTCTTGAAACCTATCAACGACACAATTTATAGCATCGCCGAACAGACTTGTAGGAGAAAGCGGGGCGTCCAGAAGAACAGATCTATCTTTATCTTTGATTTCAGAAAGATTTAACCATAAATGGCGCTCCGTGGCCACCAGGGCTGCCATAGACCGGCCCACTGATTTGGCCGTCTCCTTGGTGGCACGGAGAGATAAATCTGTCGCGCGACGCAATTCTCGAATTGCGTCAGCACTAACTTCCTCACTTTGATCGATATCCCTCAGCAGGTCGGCTTGATAAGCTTGCAAAATAGACATTGTATGCAAGCACGCTGCTGCCTGACCTGCTGCCGAAAACGCTTTACCCACAAACGATGATGTAGCTTTTAATGGTTTAGTGGGTAATGTCGGGGCTTTCAGTGATGACGCTGACTCGGGAGAGAGATAGCTCGCAAGCGTCTCTTCAGCCTGAGGCATTGTCACATAACCAAAATCTTTAATACCTTTAACATTACTATAAATAGATGTTTGGGGATTAAAAACTCTGAAAGATACCGGTTTATTCCACGATTTCGACACCTCAGTGTGGAGATCGGGAAAAAACGGGAGTTCCCGACGGGGAGGCTGTGATCTAGATGGAAAATAGCGATCATCTAGTAAACTCTTTTTAGAATCACATTCAAAATCATCGGCTGGCCAGTCAATATTTAATTTAGCTACAGCGCGAGATAAAACCTCCATAAGCTCCTCATCACCAGAGGTATGAGCTGGCGAAAACTCATAATCCCCTGTATCAACACTGACAGCGTCCAATTCCTCGGAACTGGATAGCTGCGGCATTGGTGCCTCAACCCGGGGAGAAGAAACCGCAGGGCGGGCTTCCCCCTGGGCAGAGACACTGGATCCAGCAGGTAAAGGCTGAGATAGGGCGGTGCCCGTCTCAAACCCCGCTGCTAGATCCATCTGCGAACCCCAAGATACGTTTCGCCGCTGTGCCTCGGCAGCAGCGGGACCCGTACCTCGGGGAGCGCGGACCGAACCGTCCTCCTCAAAGAACGCCCGGCGAGAGCGGAGCGTCCTCACGGACAGCAGCTCGCAATGCTCACAGTCAGCTCCCTCGAGAACTGACTGGGCATGCTCCACTCCCAAACAAGCAACACAAAGCTGATGTGTGTCCCCACCCGTGATGTAACGAGGGCAGGGAACAACACAACGCTTGAAATCTTGCTTGCTCGCCATAATATATATATATATTGAGTGTGTTTGTAACAGACAACAATAAATCAGACAAAGGACAAATACAGAGAGCGCTTTGCTGAAGAAACAGAAGCTGTCACGCTCTGCGTTAAGGGGTGATTTATAGTTTCCTGGTCTATGACGTCACCTGACGTCCCGCTCATTCATTGGATTGATTATACATGTGCTTCATGACGACACACTTGGAAGTGTTCCCATTGCGTAAACGCAGCGGGAGTTCCCTTGATAGGGAACCCCTTCTTTCCGAGAGCCTGCTCTACTCTGATTGGTCAGATGACCAGTCTGTTGTGATTGGTCTACCACTTTTAGCGCCTCGGAAACAAAACACCCATTATCATATATTAATTGAAACTTCGGAGGCTTCCTCTGCACTTGCAGAAAGTAAGACTGGAATTACTGACGACTAGTTTGAGGCAGTTCAAAATCAGTTATTTCTTTAGGGAGACAATAACTCCATTTATCATGCACTTTGTGCTTTGCAGACCTTTTACATTCATAAACAGCTATATTATACACACATTTATAACATTATGTTAACCACATTTCAACATTGAAGGTTGGTCACTTGCTGGCTGAATTTGTATATAACAGAGTATAATGGAGCATAATGATTGATTATCAATGCATGACTACAGTATTTTACAGAAACATAATTTCGTCATTGCTCATAAACATAATGTCCAACCTTTTTCAACTGCCCACGTGTCATTATAACATTTAATACATACGCATAATAACATTATTTATAGTGACTGTACCCACCACAGATGTGTTCAGGCCGGAAACCACAGGCTCATGTATTTCTTTGCAGCGGTTTTCCTCACGATCACATGCAGCGATGAGGTTGATGACCTCATCGGGGTCAGTTGCCCTCTTAACATCAGAGAGACCTTTGGCCCACGCCGATGAACTTACCAACCACATGAAGGTAAAAATAGCTGTCACCACAAAATCCTGTAGAACAAAACCAAATTATTTATTTATTTTTCATTGGAATACTAATCACCATTACATTTTAATGGGTTTTATATATATATATATATATATATATATATATATATATATATATATAAATGTATATATATAAATGTGTTTACTGCCACACTATAATGCAGTGACATTTCCCCTTTTAAAATCTATAATATTTAAAGGGATAGCCTTTATGGTTCAAACAGATTTGTTAAGGCATGTTAGACATTTTCCACTGATCTTCAGTGTTGCAACATTATATTTTGAATGTAACAGGGTTATTAACAAAACATGTAACATGGGTTAACAAAATATCATAGGTTATTAAATTGTTGGTAACACTTTACAATAAGGTTACATTTGTTAACATTAGTTTAATATAATAACGTGAACTAAAAAAAAATGACAAATACTATTACTATATAACTATATTAGCGTCCATGCCCCCGCATGTTAACGTTCTGTTTATTATAAGCATGCTGAAGTTTTATCATCTTTCGCCTTAAATACAAATGTCATTATTTATTAAAAATATAATATAATTATAGTGGTGTTAAGATGAAAAATAACTTCATAACACGGTTATAAGGCCGCACAGTACATGTGGTTTTAACGTACGTGTGGTTTCATTTGTTCCTACATCTTTCGTAAATTTAGAATACATTTTAGTACGGACATTCGTGAAATTGTTCATACACAGATTTCACACACAAATTTGTGAGTATGCATGCTTAGTGAATGAGACCCATACTCTTTATCCTTTTTGTTATAGTCTTGAATGGGCCTAAGAGCATTTGTTCATCTTAGTTAATGTTAATTTTAACATTTACTGATACACTATTAAAATCAAAAGTTGTATCTGTTAACATTAATAAAGAACAGTTTTATTTTTATAAACTAACATTAAGAAAGATATACAGTTGTAATCAAAATTATTTAACCCCAATTGCAAATCAGGTTTATAGGCAAAATGTACAGACTTTCAGCTGTTTGTAATGAACAAATCAAACTAATTGAATTTTTAACTGAAAATGCTACTTTTAATGACTTCTGCAGTCTCAAAATTATTCAACCCCCTGAATAGTATCCCTCACAACAGCACAACTCTGCAAAACAGATGTTGTCTCAAGCACACCTGATACAACTAATCAAGGGCTTCATTACTTGCTCCAGGTGTGCTTGAGCTAGAACACATGAAATACCTGAACGTGAACAAGAAAAGTGCTCAAAATCATTTAAATAAACCACAGAACTTTTCAGGCCAATGGGTCAGCAGTGTATCTGCAGAATATATATTGCAGCATATGCTGGAAAGAACGCCCTGTCTACAGTTGAGCATGTTGTGGCTCTGTGATGCTCTGGAGCTGCTTTGCATCCTCTGGCACTGGAAACATGCAGCGTGTGGAAGGCAAGATGGATTCACTGAAGTATCAGGAAATCCTAGGAGAAAACGCCATGCCATCAGTGAGGAAGCTGAAGCTTGGGCGTCATTGGACCTTCCAACAGGACAATGATTCCAAGCATACCTCAAATTCCACCAAGCGTTGCCTTTTTGTGCTGATTTGTTGTGCTGAGATATTTCAATTACTTTTGTTTGATTTGTTCATTGCAAACAGCTGAAAGTCTGTAAATTTTGCCAATAAACCTGATTTGGAGGGTTTTGTTTGTTTTTCTTCTTCTCTCATTTAAGACATTCAGTTTTATGCTGATTATGCTCAAAGAAAATGTATATCATCTGAAATTTTAATTTTTAATCTCATAATTTCAAAATGGCACTATCTGCCTCACAGGAAAGAGACAGCAAGAAGACTCACAGCCTGAGCTCCTTTGTTTCCCTCGTGGTACTTCTCCAGGAGGAAGATGTACACGGACATGGCTGCCATTGTATAAAGGAAGGCAAAGACACCAATGGTGACAAAGAATTCGGCAGAGGAAGAGTTGTCTCCCACCAGAAAGAGACGTTCAGGTTCCGGCCCTTTACATGAAGGAGCATCAAACCATACCTGGTGCAGTCTGTGGAGAAAGACACTTGGTAAATGTCTGTCAGAAGTTTAAATCGCTTGACCAATGTGTGAGAGTGTGTGCGCATTCACATGAATAAATTTAAGAGGAAATTTAAGAGTTCTAGGAACGTAGTTGTAGGAACAAGGCCAGAGTGGTTCCCTGAGAAATAAATGTTCCCCTGGCGCCATTTTCCTGGTTGCATTCACATCGGCAGTAGATACCCTAAAGTGACGTAAGCCACGCTTGTTGTTGTGACTTTTATTTTGACGGCGCTGAGAACGCCAGAGCCCGAACACACAGTGTCCACATTTTCCGTCTTCATTCATTTACGATCTGTTTGGCGTGTGGTTAATGCCCCATGTCGCTATCTGAGGAGAAATACATTGGTCCCCTCAAAGTTGCGTTGAATTTTCTCCTTAGCGTGAAAGGTTAAGAGGTCCATCACTGTTTTCCATGTTCGTAGAGTTAAATCGTGGAGTAAATATATAGGCTATAATCTGTGTGTGTTTACACAGCTTTCTTTTAAATGCTCATTTTTCCCTCGTGGGTCAATTTGACCCCCATAGGAATGATTGGAAAATGGGGATTTTTTACAATTATTTATAAAAAAAATAAAATATATATATATATGTGACAATCCCATGGTTAGATTTAAACAAATTTACAATGCAGAACACACACACAAATGCAAAACAAAAGGTACAAATTTTAATATTATGAGAGAAACTGAATTTAGGACCCAGGGGATGGAGCACAGTTAATTTGCTCCATAGAAAGCAATGAGGCCATCTAGTGGCAATAGTTATATTTCTTTGCACAAGAGGTCAGCAAAGACACCCAATATGAGACTTTTGAGCTGTTTTAACAAGTTTTTGCATGTAATGTATAACATGCAAATAACTGTTGAATGCAGTGTTATTTTGTATTTAAGTGAAAGAATGTGAAGAATGTGCTTAAACTATAATATTAAATTAATGATAAAATCTCGTAATTTACAGGTAAATAAAATTAAAAAATAAAATATCTCCAAAAACATTGCATTAAAAAAATAGAGAAAATCACTATAAAAATGAAATGATATAATCTTTCTTTACAACTAGATGAATCAAACACATAAGTTAAAGGTCGGAAGACTGTCGATATGTACTGAGGACTTGTGTCTGCTGTACTGTGATCTGATATGACAGTGGAACACTGACCTGAACGGGTAGTCAAACTCAACCTCAATGTTCAGGTCACTTTCTGTGCGGTTCTTACACTCCACGCTCAGACGAAACACTCCAGAGTAACCGCCACAGGTGGAGAACGCAAAGATGGCGAAGAACTGAGAAGGAGAAAGAAAGAGAGTCAGTTGTTACAATAAATAAGTGTGTAAGTAAAGAGAGACAATTAGCATGAAACGGGTGTATTGAAAACACCCATATACAACGTACAATCTATATACAGGTAATAAATATCCTATTTTCACTGTGTTTTTGCAAGCAACAAATACATCGTAAAAAAAAATGTGACAGCTAGAAGTGCACAATTCTGGATAAATTGAGAATCACCATTTTTTTGGTTTCAAACAGAGATCATAATTTCTCCCATGATTCTGAGCAAACAACTAAACAAAATAACATGTCATTTACTAGAGGTTTTCTCAAACTGGTAATTGGTGCAATCTATTTAAAATGAATATAATGAATTATAAAAAAAATAATAATAATTTGAATGAATGATTCAATGACTCATTTGCTGTGTCCCAATTCGCATACTGTCTGTCCGTCCTAAATAGTATTCAAAGTGTGTCCCAAATCGTAGCATGTTGAAATGAGTTTTCCAAAGATACCCGGATGGTCTAATTTTTCCGGTTAGAATCCGAATGAATTGCAGATCCGTACAAACTCTAACAGCTAATATTGCCCACAAACCCATTGCATGTTGGACGAGGATTCGATTAGAACTACAAACACATAAAAAGTATTAAGAACTACAAACATGGCGGATGTCGAGTCCCACGGTTAAGAGGTTTAGATAAAGGGGTTTAAGTGATTAATAATCACTATCTAACCTGACGAAAAGATATTTATTCAATGTTATCCACATTATATTTCATCTGCAACAGAATTGTGAACTTTTGTAAAGATACGTTTGGTCATTAACTTTTAAATGCATCCTTATCCAAATTGTAAACACATGAGGCGAGTCTCTGCATGAAAGACCCACGACTGGCAGATCAAGGCTACTACATTTATTTCCAAAATGGTGTCTCCAAACCCAAACCCTAACCCTAAACATAACCATAATCCAAACTCTATTCCAGGCCGGATACGAGCTTTTAACTATTATGCTAGTGTCATGTAATTTGCCTATAGCACAGTGCAAACTGGTTAGGAAAAGCTTATTTGATTATATTAAACAAGACGATATCACAGTAATATGCAAATATGTAGACTACAAAATATTACTACAAATTAAAAGACCTGTTTACTGTTGACATATATTTTAAAAGTGTCACATGATCCTTCAGAAATCATTCTAATATGCTGATCTGCTGCTCAAGAAACATTTCTGATTATTGTCAGTGTTGAAAACAGTTGTGCAGCTTCATATTTTTGTGGAAGCCTGTGATGCATTTTGTTCGGGATTCTTTGATGAATAGAAAGTTCAAATGAACAGCATTTATTTGAAATAGAAATCTTTTGTAACAATATAAATATATTTGTCACTTTTGATCAAATGAATGCATCCCCATTGAATAGTGTTTACCATCACATCAAGGTAAAAACATTTAAAGGGGTCATGACATGAGAAACCAAATTTGCCTTGATCTTTTGGTATATAAGAGGTCTTTGTACCATTAAAACGTCCTGCAAGTTCAATGCTTAAGACGTCCTCCCCATTATAAACAAATCATTTATTTAATCAAGCTCTAAATACAGCTCGTTCTGGATCCATGGTAAGAAGTGACGTCGCGGTACGAAGTGGCGTCACGGTACGAAGTGACGTACCAGCGTTTGCATATGACCGCCTCCAGCACAAGACAACTACGCTTAAAGCGCAAGACAACTACGCTCATTTCGCATCATTGTCGCGCCCGCGCGCTGCGCGCCGCACAAGTGTTCAGTCGACGGACAGCGAGTGGGTCTGTGTACAGGGAAATTACGATGCCACGCCGATGTGCTGTTCCTGGCTGTGGACAAACAACATCTTTGAATACGCTGCGAAAGATCCAGTCGTCAGGGAAAAATGGATGCACTTTATTTTTTGCGGACGTCTCAGTCACGGCAGTGTTAATTTAAGCGTTTGTTCTATACATTTGAAGGATGATTGTTTTGAGAACAAATCCCAAAATGATGCTGGCTTTGCCAGAAAACTGTTGCTCAAAGATAAGTCCGTGCCGACTATTCTGGGCTCAACAACGACGACGCAAACTGTAAGTAATGTGTTTAAAACTTTAAACTACTTTTTAAATACGCTGAATCCGCAAATGTTCTGGTTGGGGGCGTTAATAATTGATGCATAGGCACTGACGTTAGCCAATCATAACAGTGGGCGTTAACACTGAACTCTTAAAGGGGAAACACCCCCAAAACAGACTGTGTGAATCAGAGGATGAGAAACAGGGTGGGAAAAGGTCATAAATCACTACATTTTAAAAGTTTTTTGTAAAAAAAACTATAGTAATACTATAATTACACCTAAGGGAACATAATAATAAAATAAAATAAACCATGTCATGACCCCTTTAAATAAAAAACATGGTTTCAGACGTTTCACTTGTAAAACTCTAATTTAATAATGTCAATAAAAAGAAGGGAGTTTCATATTGTAAGATTGGAAATAATTCAAGACATTTGCTTTTCACCCCCCTCTCTCTCACACCATGCTGATAGCAAAGGCCTGTAGCCACAATGTTTGAACAATGGGGGAAGTTGCGATTGTCTGATTGGTTAGTTTGAATATCTCACACCTGGGTGTTAGTCACATGGTCGGGGGACAAAAAGTGATTGCAACTGCTGTTCGCTCTCTCTTTTCGGATGCTGGCCTGCTCTTGAGTCAAAGGCCCTCTCCCTCTCTCTCTCTCTCTCTCTCTCTCTCTCTCTCAGGTAATATTTTACGTATGCTGGGTACAATTATTGGTCTAAGTTATAATCATATGCATCTATTTTGTAACCATTTCAAGAGTATAACCTTAACCATATTTTGACTTGCATCTAATTTGTAAATATTTTAAGTGTAAGCATAACCTTATTTTGTCACATTGAACCTTTTTAATTCATGGAGTCAGATTAAAACGAGATGATTGCATATGTGAATGTGTCTTATTTAACCAAATTACTTTGCGACGGTAAAAAGATGATAACACGCGTGTACTTCACCGGCTGACCGGAAACCGGAAGTTGGGCCGATCAGCCGGATAAAATAAAGAGAAAATGCAGAAATGTGTTAATTCACCATCTGTTGTATATCACACTATACATAAAATACCATATCTGCTAACCCACAAGCGTACACACAGTTCAAAGAAATGCAGCAACTGCATCCAGGAAACTGTTGCACCTGTTGTCATGGAAACTTAGATATAAATGAGATGAGTTGACAAACAAGAGGCGTTAATGAAGTATCACAATAACACAATAACACCTACACACACACACACACACACACACACACACACACACACACACACACACACACACACACACACACACACAGAGATTAGTTAGTCAGAGTATTTTTACCACACCCTCCCTTCACTGCAGGAAGATCCGATTGAATAGAAAATCCGGCTATTAATCTCACTGAGGTGCTTTACCATCTGTCACTACACACACCGTGCTGATCTACTACACATCACTCTACACACGCACATTTTTACACACATACACACAAATAAGCTCTGTTCCAAAACACAGTGAGTGGCCTCGCTGCCTATGTTGGTTTAATAAGTGACGATTAGGAACGCTCTCCAAAGGCAGCAACTCTGCGTGCCACAAATAGCCCTCAGTGCACCGTTTATTTCAGAGTTTGGTGTTAGCATGTTGCTAAGCTAATGGCGTGACACTCTAATAAGCATTAAAGAACACAACATTGACCTGGACTGCATGGACAAAAAAAACACTAAGACAATTTTTTAATATCTTCTTCTGTGTTTTGCAGAATCAAGAAATTCATACACGTTTGGAACGACATGAGGGCGAGTAAATAATGACAGAATTCTCAGGTGAACTATATCCATATAAAATACACAAAATGTATCAGCAACATGGATAAAGATCGAATGCCGTTTTTACTTTTCAAAAAAAAACATAGGACAGCTAAAGAAAAAACACTTCCAACATAGGACAGCTAAAATGTTACCATTATATTTATTAGTATTTTGTTAACCTTTTGTTTTTTAACCTTAACCATTCCTCCTTAAAAGTTGTTTGAACATTTTGAAAAATCACAATCATACATTTGGTCACTTGCTGAATTTTTAATTACATTGAACTTTTAATATTGACCCTGTTCATTTTTAATTGCAATGCAGCATAAATGCTCCTACATTTTCTAGGCAGCTCGCTAGAATTTAAATACAGTCATACATGTGCACAGACAGACTCAAATGCACAGACAGACTCAAATGCACAGACAGACTCAAATGGACAACTTCTACGCAACTTGTGAAGCTCAGCACACAAATAGTTACTGATGTATTATGGGACAAGCACCAGATAAGATAAACACAACACTTCATTATTCTGGGCTGTCTCAGGAAACTGGGTTATTACTTGCACTGAGTGATTATATATGTGAGAAGGCAACAGGGCAGATAATAAGAAATATTCAAAAATAATACAATACAATAGAAATACAACAGAAAGTAAAAAACACTTTTGCTTTAATAAGGCTACTTTAGCTTGACGGATGTTGAAAATAATAAGTAAATTCCAAAAATCTAACTAAAAATCAATACATCCGACAGGAATTTAAGATCCAGTAGGATCTTATTTGATTCCTAGAATCCTACTGGATATAGTGTAATCTTTAACAGAAAGCTGCTTGTGTTGTATTGGAGTAATGTCTTGCAGATCTGTTCAAGGAAATCCCAGAGGGAGTTTTAAAATCCCCACACACTTTCTTTCAATTCTTTTTGAAACTGCAGCATTTTATCCTGATGGTCCAGTTGGGAATTATGTGTTCCCATCTAGGCTTTTGCTTTGTGATGCTGTAGTTTTAAAATGTTCAATATCTCCTAATCATTTGTTAACAACATGTATTATTTACTTCAACAAGCTCATTGTTTCTGCCTTAAATGAATACATTGTTTGCTAACTGTGTGATTTGTATATGTACATTTCTGAAACGTATAACGTATAACACCTCTGATAATAGATCACTCTAAATTGTAATGTAGACACGTGTATTTTCTGTAAAGCTGCTTTAAAACTATATGTATAGTGAAAAGCGCTATACAATAAATGTGAATTGAATTGAATGAATTGCTGTAAGATAATTGCCATTTAGGATGGGTTTCAAATTATGACAGGAGTCTTGTATGCATTCCTTATGGATTTTCAACTATAACGGAATAAATGAATGAAGAAAACGAAAAGTGAAAGAAAGTAATAAGGAATTATGTGACTGCAAGTAAAACATTTTCTTTGGTTCCAAACTTGGATTCCCTTTTTGAGCATGGGACAAAATGTTCCTAGCAAAATCTAATATTAAAGACTCCTTTTGTTATCTTTGTGATGGTGCACTACAGCCTACACAGCGCCTGACGAATGGGAGACAAGTTTTTAATAGCAAGGGAATGTATTATTTATGCAATAAAGGCATCATAACATCCACTAAATATTGGCTACTTGTTTTGCTGGAGAAGAACTGAGACCATATGTTAACTGAGGAGGCACGCCAGCTCTGGTCCAGTGACTGTAAACTTCTCTCGAATCCTGAGCAATTAATTAGAGCAAGCTTTAAAGAGAAAATTACACAGAAATGGGCACAAATTCATGACATATCACAGCGAACCAAAGCGCAGGCTGTTAAATCTACAGAAGTGCCAGATTAGATATCACGGTCTCTTCTTTTTCAAAAGGACCCATAAACTGAATACTGTTTTAATTTACTGTAGCACTGAAGCAAAATAACCCAAATACTGTAACATACTATCACAATTTCATATCATACTATATATAATAAAAATGTTCCCTCAGTAAAATCCATGATTTTAACATAATTAAATCTTTAAGAAAAAATAATATCTCAATACTTGCTTACACCCAGGGCTTGACATTAACAAACCGTCAAACCTCGAAGTGCAGGTGTGTGTTTCAGCAGTGGCGTGTAACGCAGTCACTAACCACTTTCGAGGGTTGAATTGT
Source organism: Phoxinus phoxinus (assembly GCF_949152265.1). Classification (NCBI taxonomy): domain Eukaryota; kingdom Metazoa; phylum Chordata; class Actinopteri; order Cypriniformes; family Leuciscidae; genus Phoxinus; species Phoxinus phoxinus. The sequence continues at coordinate 6,480,158 of NC_136890.1, read as the reverse complement.
ATATAAAATAAATACATTTTTCAATTGTAGTCTTTTAAAAATGCCTTTGAAATAATACACTAAGTGCAATGTAGTGTTGCTAAAAATCTAGATTTTTCGATACATATCAATACTGAAATATCTGAAACTCTTAGTTCTAATACTAATTTTCCGCAGAATAGATACACAATACCAGCTGCGCTTTCTCGCTCTCTCATTTCGCTCTCTCTTCCTCACTCACTCGTTTCATTTGCTCCAGATGAATGTTGTTGGTGTTACAGGGCTTGAATATCGGCCTGGGATTGTGCATAAATTTACTTATTCCCACAGATTTTGTTCTCACACCCAAAGTGTGCGCACATAAAGCCACCTCTCAGCACTAAATTGAGCTTATTGTGCTAGACAAATACACACAAAATAATGTCAAAATGCCGGTCTAGGCGAGTATTAATGTAAAAACAGTCAGTTATATTAAGTGAATGTAAACAGTTGAGAAAGAAAACGCATGTATAATGGATCCGTGCGTCAGCTCTTAAAGTGACAGCAGCCTAATATATCTGCTGCCAAATTATGAGATAATATAAAAAATATCTATATCGCATTTTTTCCCCATGGTATCGATGTCAGAATTGTGGCCAGTGAAAATGCTGAGTGGCTAGTAACTTCGAAAAACCACTAGCCACAGTGGCTGCTAAGCAAAAAAGCTAATGTCAAGCCCTGCTTACACCTCTAGAGATGCACCGATTGATCGGCTGGTGACCGGAATTGGCCGATTTTCACGTAATCGGACATGACCAGCGACCGGCCGGTCAGTATGCCGATTTTATGCCGGTCAAATGCACTCGGGCGCCACATGATTAACATAGCGCAACATCAGCATCACACGTGCACATGGAACGCACATGTAGGAAACCACGTGAATTACAGCCGTTTCACACCGCAAGCGTGAGCGGCGCATATTTTTTCTGCCGTGCATATTAATCAATGAGTGCGTTCACACCGGGAGCAGGAGCAGCGCGTGCTCACGCTCAAAAGTAAAAGCACACTTTTGATGGACAAAATAAATAGGATTTCACACAAAAAGTGCCCAAAATGCACAGAATTTGCATGTCTAGAAAAGAAAATGAAGACTCAAAAATATTTCTAGAAAATGTACCTATTTAAACTTGTTTTTATTATTCAATTTGGGAAAAAGTATATGATGTTTTATAAAAAAATCTATATCTATAAAATAAACATTTGTGTGGCTGTAAAGTAGTTATCGGCAGGTCAAACTCAATGAAAAATCGGAATCGACCTAGAAAATTGTAATCGGTGCATCTCTAACTACAAATCTATTTTACAACTTTAAACATGCACAAAAACACATATTATATATTTTCTAAAGATACTGGGGCACTTGAACATTTAGAATCTAAAGATCTGTAAATGACAGTCTTGATTTACCATCACTTGTCTTGTAAACTACCGTCAGGCTCCTCTCATTATGTAAGCAACAGCAGTGACTGTTCACACCCACACAAGCTGTGCACAATACCGTGTGTGTGTGTGTGTGTGTGTGTGTGTGTGTGTGTGTGTGTGTGTGTGTGTGTGTTGTGTGTTGTGTTGTGTTTACTGCCAGCTATAATTAAGAGCAACTAAACTAGATTCGCACTGCCTGTAGGAACTACCAGTGCTTTTGGTAGAATTACAGTTTTAAAAGTCGCAACCCCATCACATCTTTAAAGAGATGACCGTTTTTAGAAGGAAATAATATGAAGGAAAGAGAAAAGAAAAGGAGTTATGGATTAAAAATAGCAAGATAAAAACAACACACTGCATGAACTGTAGTTACTCACCCATTGTAAGACTTTAATGAATCCTAATGGCTGCTTGATGATTGTGAACTGCCCTGTGGCGACCAACTGAAAAACAAATTAACAGATAATGTCAATGACAAAAACTACTGCTATAAAGACCATCAAACCTGATATATCTATGTGTGAAAAAGAAGTAGAGCTTAGCATACTTAGAGAACCTGTTATGGAAATAATAGCAAACTGAGGCCCAGTTTTAAAGGGATAGTTCAGAGTAATTTCAACCTAGGGTCCTTTGCACCATGACCTCGAGCCAAACTTTTTTTTCCCCCTTGGTCAAACATTATTAAAGTTAGAGCTTATTTAGAGATATCAGCCGAATGGCTTAGTGCAGGCGCTAATGGATCCAAGTTTGTACCTCGTAAATTACCCCAATAATAATGCCCTTAATGGTACCAAACTTCTACAGTAGTACAAATAGGTTCTGTACGAGGCATTGGAAAGTTTGTAAGTACATCAGGAGTTTATTTAAATAACACTTGCCTGACGGCTCATGCTAACGCTAACCCGGACGTCGAGGTCACTTCTGTGATTTGGGAAAAGAACGTAAAAGTCCTGATATCTCTAAATAAGCTCTAACTTTAATAATGTTCGACCAAGGAAAAAAAAAAAGCTTCTTGGGGTGTTTAGCTCGAGGTCATGGTACAAAGGACCCTAGGTTGAAATTACTCTGAACCATCCCTTAAGATGAGTTTTGGTCAATCGGATCACAAGTGGACGACGCGATATACAGGTGTAAACAGTTTCTAAACAGTTTTGAGCTTGTCCACTTTTGACCACTTCCAGAAGTAGTCGAAAACGCATTGGACCAGATTGCTTTCGTGATGTAAACGCTCATGTGGTCGAAAGCATTCGAACAAACGACTGTCTTCTCTCCGCCTGCTGACCTCATGGATTCATTATGGGAAGAGCTCTAGCCAGACGGGATTTAAACTTTCTCGGCTGAAGATCCAAGTTTAGTTTGAAGATGAAAACCGTACCAAGCACAATGTTCTCTCGCCATTCCTGATTTCTAAGGGTGCTTTCACACCTGCCTTGTTTAGTTCGGTTAAATCGCACTAGAGTTCGTTTTCCGAATTGGTGCGGTTCGTTTGGGCAGGTGAGAATGCAGCAATCGCACTCGGGTGCGCACCAAAAGCGGACCAAACAAGCGTACCGAGACCTCCTAGGCGAGGTGGTCTCGGTACGCTTTCAAAGGAACTCTGGAGCGGTTCGTTTGTGGTGAGAACGTGATCCGACCTCGAACAGACTCAACTGCCAAATAACTGCGCATTTTTGGACTAAACCAGCTGCCGTAGTCAGCCGCGCTGTGCATTATGTCAATGTTTAGCAACATTAATGCATGCGTTGCCTCCTCCTGAAGTGACTCGCTGCGTGCATTAAATAAAACATTATTTTCAAGCCGCATTCTCACTTCATTCTCAAATGTTATTGTTTGCCTAAAGTGGTGTAGACAAACTAATATAATAAACTATGACCAGGGATACAATCAGCCCACAAAGTCATTTCTCCACAGTAAAAAGCGGCGTGTTGTCTGCCGGATTTTCCTCCTCTTTGTTTACTTCCGTCAGTTCTGTTGGATTTTTCCCGCACGTTAATACTGACAATCAAAGTGCAGTTATGAAAATACGTTCAAGACCCATCTGGCCAACGAATGATGTGGATGTTGTCACGTGACTGCATTTTGGTTCGTTTCATCAACTGATTCGGACCAGAGCAATCAGTGTGGTGTGAAAAGGAACCAAAACGCCTGAAAAATGCTACAAGGTATAATTTTTCTCCCTTGGTCCGGACCAAATGAACCGAACTACAGATGTGAAAGCACCCTAACACACACTCGCGGTGTGATCTTGCAGAAACGATAACTGCTGCTCTCCGCATGTTTTTACGTTGTCTCCAGGCGCGTTCATATGTTGCTCAAGCTTATTTTGTCCATTAGATCGAAAGATCTGAATAAACCCATACATTTTCATTCACCTGCCTCCCCTCTAAGACATCAGGGGCAGAAGTGGTTGAAAGTGGACGGATTAAAACACCAGGTGTAAACGGGAATATGTCTCTCTCGTCTACTAGTGATACGATTGGCCAAAACCCATCTCAATACCAAGTGTAAACAGAACCTGAATGTAATGTTTTCAGACATTTAATTGCAATTAAATGTAAATGTATTATAATTTTAAATAATATTAAATGCAATCAGTTGGTTAGGTTTATGCTGGTTTTCATGGAGTTCCCTGTGTTTTTGTTCTTGTTTCCTTTGTTCCCTGTGTTTCCTACCGCTCAAGTGTTACCATGGTAACCAATAATGTTTACCTGCCCCTCCTCATTATCTCCTTTGTATTTAAATTCTCAGTTTGGTTCTAGTTTTTGTCCAGCCTTGTCCAGCTTAACCACTGTTTAAAAAGCTGTTGCGTTTGTTCTTGTTATCCTGGATTATCGTTTTGGTTTTGGATAATAAAGTTAACATGGCTGTGATTATATCCACCACGCCTGCTTCTCCTCTGCCTTTGTATTTAAAGTCTATTTAAGTGTGAAAAAATGTATTGCTGGCGAAGGGAGGGTCAAGTCTATTTTGACTATAGATCTCAAAACTCCTCCGGTAGCCCCTTAAACAAAAAAACTAATTTGGTTTGAGTTGGACATACCAAAATAAATGCCAAAAATTCAACAGTATATTTTGGTCTAAAAGGTACATCTATTAATTAAGTTTTCTTCACGAAAAGAAATTAGTATTCGATTAACAAATTTTTAAAGATATTTTCATTATTTTTCTTCAATTTCTTTAACAAGATGGTTAGGTTGAGGACGGGCCAAGAGCCAATAAGTCTAACTGCTTGCTGCTTTATATTAAACGTATTATATTAGTGAACACAAAATGAAATAAGTTCACATAACTCATAAATATATATATATTTTAAATTGGCTTACTTCAATATTTGAGTTAACTTGTTGGGTCTCCTACTCAATTTGACTTGTCGTGGTATCAAACGTATTTATTCATTCACTTTTTTTTTTTTTTTACTTAATTCATAATGTATATTTCATTGATTTCACAGCTGACTTGAAGTACACTACAAGTGCACATACAACACAATTATCCTCACTGCTTTTTACAAGAGTATCTATCTTTGTATCTACTAACTACAGTATATATCTGCCTGTCTGCCTTTCTGTAGAATGTAGAGTATTTTCAGCTTATTACTTCTGAGCACAGAGTCACATATTTTTATGGATATTACATATTGTCTCCTTTCTCTGAATATATTTTTTGTCTCTCTCTTCATACACTCTAATAACCTGACTGTCCCTACCTACGTCAGTGATGACGACAGAGCAGCGTCCAAAGCGACCAATGGAGCGCACGTGCGAGGAGAGGGAGACTTTGCAAGCATTAGAATTAGTCAAAGCTGCTTATCTCAACGTTTCCTTTATGAAAGTGCAACTGGCGAGCATTTACAGGCTACAGGCCGATTTATTTGACTCGCACAGCGGGCATAAGGCCAGAGAGCACGCGAGTGAATGCGGCACACTGCAGACAATCGCACACTCGTTTCTCACTTTACACTTTAGTGCCCATGCAAATAATTTGCAATCTATAGTAATCCAGATTGTGATATCCCTGTTCTGTTATAATGTAATACGTGACAGACACTTTCTGAATAAATAGTATTCTGAAGTCCGATTCATTTGAGCGAATCGGTTCTCTCGAACTGTTTTATTTAACACGTTTGGGTTATAAAACGTATTTTGTGTTATATAGATTGTTTATCGTTCCAACATGTCACCCAAACATGTTTACTCCATAGACAGTATATAAGGTTTACTCCCACGTTCGTACAGTCAAATGATTTACGACCGTTATATGAATCGGTTCGTTCGAATCACTCAAAAGAACCGGTTTAAAAGACGATTCGTTCGCGAATTGCACATCAACGTAAATACAGATAAATAACCCGTGGACGGCTCATGTCCTTTTATGTCTCATATCAACGGGGGGAAATTACAATGAAGACTTTAAGTTATTTGATCAGCCAGTTTGAATCATATAGCAGCTAGCTCCCCGTTTGAAAATAGTTGCGCAGTTCAGTCATTCATAAATAATATATATCCCGACCCATAGTATAAAATACCACAGTCGCAAAGCACTGCTTGTACACTATTGTTTATTTATCGGTTTTACGCGAATAGTCTTGAATTGCTAACGGTTTTCCGTGGTGTTTTATTTGGTTGCATCCAACAGAGATGTCGTCTGTAGGTATTTTCTTGTCCTGGTATTAAGTCATTAATTTAAACTCCGTTTTATCCGTCCAGTTAAAATCAATGTTAGTCAGTCAAATAACAGTTTGCCTTTAGGCCTATACGCGAATAAGCGTGGGGACTTTGCAGTACATGAGTATTTATTAGATGAATAGCTGTGATTGAATGCCTTACCTGGTTGACAACATCCATCTCGGTCCCCTTGTCGCTGATAAGAGGATCAGACGAGTGGAGACATCCGGGTCACAGCACTGATGACACCCGCTCGCGCGCTCGGGTTAATACATCTATCGGCCAAGCCATGCTGTCTGAGGGAATGCGCTTCTTTCACAGATGCACTCCTATCACTCTGTAGTACTGCTTTCATATAATGGGTTATAATTCAATAACTAATTTATTCATTATTATGAATAATAATATTTGATAAATAACCAAAACAAAATATAATAATAAATAACAAAAATAATCCATAATTATGTATTATAATAAATTTAAAAAAAATATTTGATCAGACACACAGTGATCTTGTGCAAATCAATACACGTTATTTGCTTATACTTACTGTTCCCCACTTAGTGTACGAAATTAAATGCCCATTTTCACCACCATTCAGGATTATTTATTTTTACTTTTTTGTCTTTTCAATCATTCGTTCGTTCGTTCGTTCGTTCGTTCGTTCGTTCATTCATTCATTCATTCATTCATTCATTCATTCATTCATTCATTATTTATTTATTTATTTATTGCTCGACACAAGCAAAAAAGTACCACTAGACATGCAACACAAATACAATACATAATATAAATCATATATATATATATATATATATATATATATATATATATGTGTGTATATATATAATACATTTAAAAACAATAAATAAATATATATAAAATAATAATCATAATTAATAATAAGGGATTTAAGTGAATAAAACTAAATATAACTAGAATTGATTTAATTATTTATTTAATTAACTTTTTGCAAATATTATTTTAATTTAAAAAAATTACAGCATTTTAATCGTATGCATAATTACACGATTTTGCATTACATTTTGAAATACATGAATCAGTTAAATAATATAAATTATTTATTTATTTCTAAATGGCTACATTTGATAAACAAGTTGGGTAGTTTTCTCTGCACCGGCTCCTTGATTGCTTGCTTGATACAGAGCAAATTTAACACCCTTAAAAAAGTATAATTATTTAACCCAGTACCCGAACATTAATGTTTTTTTTGTTTGTGTTTAATTAAATAACAGGTTCCTGTGGCAAGAATCTTTGGGGCAGCTGAGACAGAAAACTTATTTCTGGCATATGTCTGTTGTTGAAAATTGTAGCCTCTTTATTTTCAATACCAAAAATATATAAAACCAACATGGATATTCAAAGAGATTTAACAACATTTTTACAAGATTTTATATATATATATCGATTTAAATAGTCTTTTTTAAATGTTTTTTTATTTTATTATAAGCGGACAGAAACCCCGTCTGATTTCCGCCCCGCATTAAATCCAGGAAGTGACGTAACAGAGTTTTCGTGCCCTGCCCCTCACGAGCATGGCCGCTTACAGGAGATTCGGGGTTGGAAGGAATTTAGCTGTTCTTCTAACGAGATCGTGAGTCGTTCATGCGTTCACACTACGCTTTTTACTATACGTTCCTATGTCCGTGAGAAGTTGTAAGTGATGTCTTTCAGATTGCTTAGAGTCGGGGGAAGCCTTTGAGCTTTTAAGAGTTTCATAATATTTTTCAGTGTCACTGACAAGGTCTGAGTGACGCAGATGCAGGGTACTTACTTATTGGAGTAATAATGTCATGAATATTCATAAGTTAACACGTTGTTATCACCACCGTTATTCACTTTTGGTTATATATATTTGTACTTTTCGATACTAATTTATGGCATAGTTAATGCAAAAGCTAGTTACTTCAATGCTCTCGTTACAAAAAATTACCTCGGTGATCGGTGAACATAACCGCCATCAAAATATATTTTTACCACAGCAATGGCTGAAACCATAAAAACACCGTAATAACGAGATCTTCTTCAAACGTAGAACCTTGTTGTCATGCTAAGTTACCATAGTTTTATTCTAGTTCTAACAATAACTGTAGTAATTTGTCAGAAACTGTCTACCATTAACAACAAAAACAAAACAACAATAATATATTCTATTATATTAATATGGTATCACACAATACTAATATTGCACAATACTAATATTATATAATGTTATGCTAATATAATATTACAATAATTATTTTTGAGAGGGCACTTTATATGTTATTGTTGATGTTTTAGTAAGGCTAATCAGGAAAATGTCAATATCTGTGGAGTTGCTGTTGAAGTACAATAATCTACAAATAATTTTCTGTGCTCAAAGTAGTGTTGTCAAAAATATCGATATTTCGATAAATATCGATACTGAAATATCTGAACGGTACCAATACTAATTTCCCGAAGTATCGATACTAGCCGAGCGGTCACTTTCACTTTCACTTCTCTCCAAAGGCGCGTTGACAAACACCACACGTGACGCACTCGTCTCATTCGCTCTGGTTAAATAGCAAGTGAAGTGAATGGAAAGATGGCGAGGGCGGCGCCCCCGCGACCGGCTTTGGTTGATTGATAAAGAACACCGCGAGCGGGCATGTCGGAGATTAGCGCGGACACGCGCTTTACACTGCGAGCGGGTATGTCAGAGAATAGCGCAGACACGCGCTTCACACTGCGAGCGGGCATGTCGGAGAATAGCGCAGACACGCGCTTCACACCGCGAGCGGGCATGTCGGAGAATAGCGCAGATACGCGCTTCACACTGCGAGCGGGCTGCGGGCACCCAAAAGATTGTTTGACAATCAATAATCCCTCACATCACTCATTTTTTAAAATTATTTTATAGGTGAAAACAGACTTAAGGAACAGGCTTCCAGGGGTACCATTTAGCAAGCATAGGCTACGCTTAGCATCAGGGGTGTTTGTTGTTTGGACAGACCTTTCCCCACTGCTAAAAAAATCCTAAAGGAAACACTGTAACTCTTCTCATTTTAACTTTTCTGAAACATAAACCTAGATGGCCTAGTATTGTTGTTGAAATGAGTCTGTGTTGTCTCGTTTTTTCACCGTAATTCTTAGTTAACATAATCTGACTGAGGAATCAGTAAATATTTTAACTGTGGTCAAATGTAAATTAACTTGTGCCTATTTAACTTTATTCAGAAAATTATTATTTAATTCTGCAATTTGCCTTCATTAGCGATTATCATCAATTTGATTACACAGATATTAATTAAACTAAACAGCTAGACAATGGCATCTCTGAATTCAATAATGAAATGCCTTTAACTGAAAATGTAATGTTTAATCTTATTATTATTACTGACACTCTATCCTCCAATTTGATACTGTTAAATGCTTTTTTGTTACAGTAGGCTATATTTTAATCTTTGATACCAGTAGGCTAGGTTATACAAATACAACGGGTCAGGTTACCCCTGGTCCAATTAAAAAATATTAACAAGAACTCAGGACATTTTTGTTCATGTAAAATATACCTCATTGTCATGTTCTAGACTTGTTATATTTAGCTTTAAATAAAAAAAAATCCCCTTAATATAGTGGCAGTTTTTCTCTCTGTGGTATCGAAAATGGTATCGAATATCGATATTTTTCAAGGTATCGTATCGAAGTTAGAAATTCTAGTATCGTGACAACACTAGCTCAAAGGCATCCTGTGTGCAGTTACCATGGAGCAGGGCTACACAGACCCTCTCTTCACAGAGTGGGCAGAAGGCAGATTCCACAGCAAACAACCACTATGTTTAGTAAGTATTACCAATATTCAGGTTTGCACGTCGTTATGATAAAGTGTTTTGTTGGAATGGATCATAACGCTTCTTTCATCTCATCAGTCAGAAACATGTTTATTCAGACCCAAGACACTCCAAACCCAAACAGCCTGAAGTTTCTCCCCGGCCGCTTGGTGATGGAGTCGGGGACTATGGATTTCGCTGGACCCAGAGAGGCTTATTGTTCACCCTTGGCAAGGTGGAGTTTGTATTTTTACACCGTCTGAACACTTTTTGCACTGTATTTTGTTTTCTGAAGACTGAGCTAATTGCTTATGCAATGCACTATCAATCATTATTCATAGTAATCTATAGGAGTAAAAATCGTCATTTTGCGTCATCTGAGGCTTTTTTGGCCAGATGCTAAACACTACAGCCAGTAGAAGGCGCTAGATCCGCATGTTTTCAGCCCGCCCATAGAGGGGGGGATCTCACTCACAGAATGTACAAATAGTGTCAGCCATCTTTTATTTGGAAGCTAAGCTAACAGGCTCTTGTTCTGTGGAGAAAGCTGAGTAGTAGGGGTTACCATCCTCTTTTTCCCGGACATGTCCGGCCGTCGAGATCGTCCAACTTTTGCTTTCTGCGGGCACCATTCATTGTTTACATGCACACCTTTTGTTAAAATGTATTTTGATTGGTGAATCTGAATGTAGTGTTTACATGAACGCTAAACAAGTGATCGGTTGATGTGGGTTTTAACATTGCTAAGAAAATTCCCGCTCCTTCATGAGAGATACGAGACCGGTGCGTCTCACAGGTGCCGCTCATCAGTAATCACGCCACCGGCCTCGCGTCGTTCTCCCGCGGCCGTCAGTCTCGTCCTGCTCGCCACAGTAAACATGATGGATGAAACATGAATCCCGGACATTTTTGCTGATCTCGAAATCCCGGGCAGACTCGTCATGGAGACTCACTTACTAGCCTAGCCTTGTTGTTTACCTGCGCTCTCTCTCTCTCCCGCGTGGCTTGTGAGTGGCCTCGTAGGACAGATAAGCAAGTGCATTCTGGGAGTTGTTGTCTTTCATCCACATGAGCCACAAATACATTTTCTAGACTGGCTTTTCTCAGTCTAGGCTCCAAATTCAAAAATAATTTCACATTTCTACTAAATGACCCATTTTAAATACACATTCATCTTTCCAGAGGTGAAGTATCCCTTTAAAGTAGAAAATATGATGCTTCTGAAAAAAAGTTATAATAAATATAATTATCATTAATGGTCATGATATAATTATATTGAGAATTGACACATGAACTTGACTAGTTGGTGCAAGCACCACTAATGATTGATATCTGATTTCTCAGGACACCTATTTGAGTGTCAGGCTGTTGGCTTTATTTTATGTGTGGTATTCCAAAAAATTGTCTCTGTCAGAGCCTGAAGGGAATCCTGCCTGTGCTGATGCTGTTTTCATTCCTCAGACAGTTGTTCAGAATTGAAGGAGTCAAGAGTGTCTTCTTCGGCCCTGACTTCATAACCATTACTAAGGTAAACTACCAGCCCTGTTAAACACTCTTTTAATTGAACTTTTAAGCATTACATGTCTTTTTTCGTTCAGACTGATGGCGAAACGCAGTGGAAGGTCCTCAAACCAGACGTCTTCGCTACCATTATGGACTTCTTCACCTCTGGACTTCCTGTTGTCAATGAGGCAGATGCTCCCCGTGCCGACACAGGTTGAACATTACCTTCTCTTCTTTTCTTCTCATGCTTGTTATCTTGACGTCATCACTAAATTCTTTCCACATTTTGCACATGTCGTACTCCTGCAGCTCCTTCGGAGGATGATGACGAGGTGGTGGCCATGATTAAAGAATTACTGGACACACGCATAAGGTACCACAGTACATTTCTGCACTTTTGAGATTAGATTCAATGCAGCCTTCAAGTTCAATTCAGTTCAAGTTTATTTTTATAGCGCTATCCACAATACATATTGTTTCAAAGCAGCTTTACAGAAAATGCTTTTTTCAGTGTTACAATTTAGAAAGTGTTCAGTCAGCAGCCAGAGATGAGTGTGTGAAAGTTATGTCCATACGGCTAAAATACACTGCCAGGCCAACAAAAAATAAGAAAAATACACTATTTGGATTTAAATAGGCAAATGCTTAAGAGTCTATGATTGGATCATTATTGCAGTGATTATTATGTTTCTAGCATGTTATATGTTTGGCAATAGTGGCAGAGTGTGTAGCTTTTCATTTCTGAAACATCCATGTAGGAAGACGCATCATGGCCATATTCCAGGATGACAATGTGCAGATTAATCAGGCTCAGATTGTGAAAGAATGGTTGTGAGGATCATGAAGAATCATTTTCACACATGAATCGGCTCCTCTGAGTCCAGATTAAACTCATTGAAAGTGTTTGGGATGTGCTGGAGGAGACTTTGCAGAGTGCTGGACTCTTGCGTTTCCACTGTCGGGCCAGAGACGGGCCGTGCTAGTGCATGCCAGGGCCAGCCGCGTTTCCACTGTCACTGCCGGGGCTTACTCGGAGCCAACGGCCAGGATTTCTGGCCCGTCGAATACCTTGGGCAAAAGCAGGCCAGCTCGGGCTAGAGGAGTGGTTACGAACAGAGGCAGCGAGTCGGGAGACAGGAGCGCCGGATGATTCTGTCAGCATTAAAGACTTTTAAAATAATTTAACTCACTTTCATGTTTGAATGCCTTCTGTTTGTGATCCGATGTGGAATCTGATCACCGTATAAGGTAGAAATATTTATACGCGATGCAAAAGATGCGCGCTTACCATTACCATAGTAAACATAGTAAACGCTTGAAGATACGCATAGTAAAAAAACATGGTGAACGCTTGAAGAAATCAGACCAATCATAAAGGCTATCAATCATGTTTTTATTTTATCTGTCAGTTCTCTTTATACCGGACTATCATAAAATAAAGCAACTTTTTTTCCGGGAGCTTCCTCTGTTTCTCGGACTGAAAATATCTGTAGCCTACTGAGAGTCGAGAGAGTGCTAAAGCTCCTCAGGTCGTATTTTTGGTGGCACATATTTCTAGAAATGATCATTCTTTCTAAATATGATGTAAATATGTCCTATAACCAAATAAACAGAAACAGACACGACTGAAGAAATGTGTCCTCTTTCTTTTGTGAAACTTAACGGTAATTTATTTCTGTGTGACTAATGTGCAATTTTGACATACATTAATTCATTATGATCAATTTATCACTTTTTATTGTAAACCTGTGGTAAAACATCGATGCTTGGGTTTTAAATATTCAAGTAAACAACAAAAATGCCAGCAAACGGTTGCTTTTATCATGTTTGTTTTGCGATACACGCTGTTTCCAGTGATTTCTTTCTGATAAAACTTTCATTTGTTGGTGAAATGATGTTAGTGGGACGTTGTTCCAGAGAGGTGTGTTACGGGCGTGTTTTAGTGAAGCGCTGTGGAGCTTCTGGCCCGAACGCGGCTATTGACAGTACAAGATCTGGACCAAACATTTATTTCCACCAAGAGTTTTAAATTTTTGCATGCTATATTGTTTAACATTTTAAATTGTACTCATATTTCGCAAGTTTTTTTTTTTACTTTATATTTTATAAATGCAGCTTTGGTGAGCATAAAAGACTTTCAAAAACATTAAGAAATCAGTAACACTTTAGTTTAGGGTCCAATCTCACTATTAACTAGTTGCTTATTAGCATGCATATTGGCTGTTTATTAGTACTTATAAAGCACATATTAATGCCTTAATCTGCATGTCCTTATTCTACTTTCCTAATCCTACCCAATACCTAACAACTACCTCACTAAATAATTATAAACAGTAATTAGGAGTTTATTGAGGCAAAATGTGTAGTTAATAGTTAGTTAATATTGAGAATTGGACCTTGATCTAAAGTGTGACCAAGAAATCATACAAACCCCTAACTTTTGAACGTCAGTGTAATAATTCTGAACCGTTTCATTCTAAACAGGACATTTGGACTCTACAGGAATAAACTAAATGTATTGCTGCAATCAACACTTATTTTTAATCGCATAAGTCGTAATAATAATAATAATAATGTTCTTAATTCGGCAACTTTCTTTCCTCTATCTGCATGTCTTGCGTCAGGCCCACGGTGCAGGAGGACGGCGGTGACGTGTTGTATCATGGTTTTGAGGACGGTATTGTGAAGCTGAAGCTGCAGGGTTCCTGCACTAGCTGTCCCAGCTCCATCGTCACGCTGAAGAGTGGCATCCAGAACATGCTGCAGTTCTACGTCCCCGAGGTGGAAGGAGTTGAGCAGGTGAGGAGTTAAAGACTATTCTCAACACATTTTCTTAAAGAGCCCCTATTATGCTATTTAAAGGTTCATATTTTGTTTTGGAGGTCTCCTACAATAAGTTCACATGCATCAAAGCTCAACAAACACTTTCTCATACTATACACTGCAGCATCAGCTCCTTTCTCACAGTGTCTAAAACGGTTCGATAAAGGATTCAGTCTCTCTTAACCCCTTCTTTCCGAGAGCTGCTCTGCTCTGATTGGTCAGATGTGCCAGTCTGTTGTGATTGGTCTACCACAGCACATGTCGGAAACGTAACACCCATTACCATATATGAATTTCAGCTCCAGATCTTCCTCAACGCTTGTATACAGAGTTATACAAACCGTAACAATGGTGTCGTTGTTCACAGGCAGCCAATGGAGACCATAGGCTGGCATTATGCTAATTTGTTATAAACCGTAGGTTCATGCAGAAAGTGAGACTGGAATTACTGACATCTCGTTTCAGGGAGTTCCGAATCCATTCTTTCTTTTCGGAGACAATACCTCCATTTATCGTTACACACTGCGTGCATGAAAGGTTATATCTGAAAAAGCATAATATGGGCACTTTAAAACAAAAAGATGCGCCCTATTAATTCCTTCACACCAAGTACAATGTCAGTTTCTCAGCTAATCTGCTGTCCCTTTAATCTTGTAGGTGAAAGAAGAGGATGTGGGTGTTGAAAAGGGTGTCCTCTGATGTCATTCCTTTCTCCATAATAAATTACCCAGCACCCCCCTTTCCCTTCAGTGTCCAATCATGTAGAAGGAGCTTTGAGTTTACTAGAGACAGTTACACCGCTGTAAGGACAATGGACAACTTTAAACATATATATATATATATATATATACGCTACAGACATATATAAAGGCATCAAAGTATGCAGTGTTTTTGGACCGTGTTTGGTCGGTGCCGTTACAGTTTTTGGGTTGGTCGCCCATAATATTTTAAAGATTGTCACTCAATGCACTGGCTAAAACAAACATCTGAATTTTATGTATATGGGAACAAATTACATGCAATATAATACAGATGTAGATATTGTGATAAGAAATCTACTGGTTTCATGCTAAATAGATTCTATATGGATTTTGTCATGGTTTTATTAGTTATTTAATAGAGATTCAGTTTAATAGAGTGATACGCTATAAATGAAAAAATAAGAAATACATTTCAATCACCATTAGCTTGTATTGCTCTTTTGTCAGTGGTGTTGAACCACTTTCATTTAAAGATGAATTGCTTGTATTTTTTATTTGTCATTCAGATAAGTTCGTCTGCTAAACAAATAAATATAAATGTACATTATGTTCATATTAAAAAACTACATTTTCAAAGGCATTTTGATTTCATAGATAAAATGTTACATGTACAAACTATTTGGTCTGTGGCTACCCTTTTGTAGAGGATCAAATTTGTAAATATTAAAAAATAAAGAAATAAAACAGGAAATATGAATGATAAATAAATCACCACTTCAATGCTGCTCTCATAGGTGATTGTTATTTGTGTTGCATAGCAACGTGAAGAGACTATATCCTCTATAGGAGGGATGACACTTAATGAATTGACTTATTAAAAGAATGCTTGAACAGAAATGTGTGTCCTTGATATTTGTATTATTTAGTAACTGTTTTATATTTGCCTTGAATGCATGTTAAAATATATGTAGATAAAAAAAATAGACATTATAATAATAATAATAATGATCATAAAATAATGTATTATTTTGAACTCCAAACTTTTTTTTGAGGCCAATAACTATAAAACATGATAGTCTAGTATAATGGATTTGTATTTATTTCCTTATTTGTTTGTAAAATAAGCAAAATTGCAGTTTTAATTGTCTGAAAAAGAGTAGATTTGACATTTTGATAACTCTGCAATCCAAGCAGAAAAAAGTAATTGTACCCAAACCCATATCAAATATTATTTATTATAAAACTTCACTGTAATAATTGCTAGTGTCCAATTATATATTTGGATTAAGAACCGAGATGACCAAGAAGATGAATATGATATGTATGTTATTGCAGTCCTCACCTTCAGGGGGCGCTAGAGACTTACACAAACCGCTGAAATAATCCTCGGGTCATTCACAGACTGATTGAGAGTCCCATCACCTTCAGGATAATTGACATTTGCTGCACCCATAAGCGTGAAAAAAATCAATCATACGCATTCCTTTACTACAGTGGACTCGAGCCAAACGCACATGCAATTTTTTTTTTGTCCGATTTTCATTCTAAGGATGTTAATCTTGATAATACGGTATTATTACTTTGTCTTCTGGGTAAATTTCATCTTCACAAAGCCAGAAACATGCACTGTAATCCCAGTTTTAGATTGTCCTCCTCTGATATAAACTCCCTTTTTACTTCCTTTGATAAAATGTAAAATCCTTTGAACACAAAGGCTTCGGAAACGTATCATCCGTGAGTCTGTTGTGAGGAACCTTTAATTTTTCACGATGACAGAATGTTATATTGTCTGATGTCTGATTGAAGAACTTCAATTCATAAGGGGTGTGTCCCAATACTTTTGTCCATAGTGTATATAAATATATACATTTTCTGCTGATAGTCTATCTGTGCATGGTGCAATAGAGCCCTTAAGCAAAATAAAAAAAAATAAAAAGTTAAAATAATTGTAAAGCTATTATTACTCTCTTTGCGAACACAAAATATATTTTTGTCCCTATAATGAGTCAGTGGGGTCTAAACCAACACAACATTGTTCCCCAGGGGTGTTCGAACTAGTGTTTTCACGATATTGGAATTTCCAACTTTGATACCTTGCAAAATATCGATATTCGATGCCACAGGGAAAACTGCTAAAAATATATCATAATGTTTTGTTTAAAATGTTTTTATTAGGGAGTCAAACCATTTGACAATCACTCACTGTAAAAAAAATATTTTCATGATTTGTTATCACAACTTTTTATATTTTGTCAAATCAACTTTGATAACTAATGTGTGAAGATAACATACTATTTTGAGTTTCTGTTTATTAAACCATTCTTTTTCATTGTATTAACTCAAATTTTTAATTACAACAAACTCAATTTTAAGGCAACAAGGTAACTTGCTTTTTTAAGTTAAACCAACTTTTTTTACAGTGTTGTTACATCGCTTTTTATGATTACTCATTATAAACATAAGAGACAAAGAAAATAATAAAATAAAAACAAAAAGCAAAACACAATAAACAGGAAAGGAAGAACAATTCCCATTACCACCCACCCTACTGTAAGTCATATCACACTAATGGGACAATCAGTGCAACACACTTAGCCTACTTAAACACGCCAGCTTATCGAGGTAGTGGAGAAGGGAAGACCAAATCTTATCAAACTGGTCCAGTCTGTTTGATAAAGAAAAATGAATTCTTTCCAGATGTAATAACCTAACCATTTGTCCAACCACATTTTAACAGTATAGGGACTTTGATGTTGTCCATAAGACAACAACTGTTGTTGAGATTTTTGATAAGTAATGTTATCTGAGAATCCAAATATCACCACAAGTGGATCTGGCTCTAATTCAACATGTAATATTTCTGACAGAGTTTGAAATATAGGCTATTAGTTCAGAATGGAGTTAACTTAGAGCAAAGAGCATAACTATGCAAGAGTGTGGCTTCCTCTGTCTGACATCTATCACATATTGGGGGAAACATCTGAAAAAATGATATGCAGCTTTGTTTTAGAGTAATGAAGTCGATAAATAATCTTACACAGGGTTCGAATTACAAAATGGCTTTCGGGGGAGCCCTATTTTCCGATCATCCATGACTGACTTTAACGCTTTTGGTGCATGTTCGGGCATTTAAAACAATAGGTTTACAGTAAACCTATTGTTTACATTGGATAAGGCAATGCCGAGAATTAACAGAGCATTTATGAATATTCTCTAATGCATTAACCCACAACTCATCACTTATCTCCTCCCCCATTTCCTGCTCCCATTGTAATCTTATAGCTACGTATATATAATAATATAGATGGAGTTGTGGATAGTAAAGAGTTATAGAGTAGAGAAATCAAGTAACCCCACATCCAAGCCCTAAAAGTTCATCAATCTTAGCAGAAGAAGCCCCATCAAGACAAGGCAAATGCTTTCTTACATAGTCCCTGAGCAGCAAATATCGGGAAAAAGACGTATTTTTCCTGCAGCTGACTAAAGGAGACAAGAACCATCAAGGAATAGGTATATCTCATAATGTTTTGATCATTTGTGTTATTTTGTTGCAATAGCAGCACACAGCACAAGAGGCTTTATTTGAATCAATTAACTAATTTGATTCAAATAAAGCCTCCTTCTGCCACTTTAAAAGCTTAAGCACCGATCCAATATAATGTTACACATTTCATTTCTCAACTATAAAAAAAACCCCAGCTCCATTTACCTGAATACTCGGCAAAACGGGTATTTTGGACATCATTTTGTATGTATTTGACCGTATGCGATAAAGCCACGGAAAAAAAGTCAATTTGATACCAAATAGATCAGTGCAGGTTTTGGTGTGAGGCGAGCACAAAACCTGCAGGAATTATTCAATCGTGAACTTGAATGAGACAAGTGATGGTGCGTGTCCACTGGCGCAGAGCGAGTGTTTTCAATTAATTTTCAATTAAAACCTATTAATTAATCGCTTGGGCATGAGCATGAAGCTCAACTTATAGTTGTGAATAGGAATGAATTGAAAACGCTTGCTCTGCTCCGCTCGCTTCGCGCCATTACACCGCACAAGCGCCGTAAAGTGACAGGAGGAGGCGGGTCGGGTGTGTGTCAATTCGCCGTTGTTGGAGAAAAGAAAGAGTGAACGCGCAGATGGTATTGGCGATAGGCCTACTGCAGAAACTCAGGGTGCTTTCACACCTGCCTTGTTTAGTTCGGTTGAATCGCACTAGAGTTTGTTTTCCGAATTGGTGCGGTTCGTTTGGGCAGGTGAGAATGCAGCAATCGCACTCGGGTGCGCACCAAAAGCGGACCAAGCGTACCGAGACCTCCTAGGAGAGGTGGTCTCGGTACGCTTTCAAACGAACTCTGGAGCGGTTCGTTTGTGGTGAGAACGTGATCCGAACTCGAACAGACCCAACTGCCAAATAACTGCGCATTTTTGGACTAAACCAGCTGCCGTAGTCAGCCGCGCTGTGCATTATGTCAATGTTTAGCAACATTAATGCACGCGTTGCCTCCTCCTGAAGTGACTCGCTGCGTGCATTGCATAAAACATTATTTTCAAGCCGCATTCTCGCTTCATTCTCAAATGTTATTGTTTGCCTAAAGTGGTGTAGACAAACTAATAAACTATGACCAGGGATACAATCAGCCCACAAAGTAATTTCTCCATAGTAAAAAGCGCGTGTTGTCTGCCGGATTTTCCTCCTCTTTGTTTACTTCCGTCAGTTCTGTTGGAATTTTCCCGCACGTTAATTCTGACAATAAAAGTGCAGTTATGAAAATACGTTCAAGACCCATCTGGCCAACGAGTGATGTGGATGTTGTCACGTGACTGCATTTTGGTTCGTTTCATAAACTGATTCGGACCAGAGCAATCAGTCTGGTGTGAAAAGGAATCAAAACGCCTGAAAAATGCTACAAAGTATAATTTTTCTCCCTTGGTCGGGACCAAATGAACCGAACTACAGATGTGAAAGCACCCTGAGTATAGGAACCGTTTAAGATATATTTTAGTATCGATAAATATTGATATTTTTGACAATACTAGTCCAAACTCGGTCCTGGAGAGCCACTGTCCTGCAGAGTTTATCTCCAGCTTGCCTCAACACTCCTTCCTGGAGCTTCTAGTAGCCTATGCCTGACCTTAATTAACTCAGGTGTATTTAATTTTTCAGGATAATGGCACTCCAAGAGCAGGATTGAAAAATGTCTGAAATATGTCCACACAATGGAAGTCAATGGGGTACAACAGGGGAAACCCCATTGACTTGTATTGTATTGACATATTTGACTTGCATTTCTTTTATATATTGTTAGAAATGAATTGACTCCAACAAAAGTGTCCCCCCAGTCTCTGTCTTTATTCAGGCAAATGAATAAACAATTCGTCCAGCGCTGGCGGAGAGAAGATTCTCTAAACTCAGACAATGGCTTAGCACAATATATAGAAGGAGTATAAGGGGAGTATTACCCCTTCAACCAATAAAACCATACATTACATCATATAGCATAGTTATATAACACATCCTAAATATGGTCAGTTTCCTGTCAAAGCTCCACAAAAACATGTGTATCCGAACGGGACCCTCCAATGCAAAAGAGTGGAGACCCTCAAACCAGCTTCTCCACTTGAACAGAGGGGGCCGGCTTAAATGCATAACAGATGTGACCATTACATTAACATAAAGGAATGCTGCTGCATATGCAGGTCTGAGAGCATGCAGGGATATAGGAATATAAAACAGATATTTCTAACAATGGCCCCTTTGATAGAGAATTATCATATAATATAATTATCCTATCATATCATATCATTCTGCATGCCTATTCTTATACAATAAACATCCTTCAAACATTTCCTTCAAAGCATTAACACTTTACAGTTCTGTTCATCAAAGCATATTGAGAAGATACAAAAGTATTCATAGCACGATGAATCAAAATTCTGATAAATGGAATAATACAACAAATAATAAATGTAAGGATTAACAGTATAACCCCTATCGGGATCAAAGCAGATACAAGCATTTGTTTCCAACTTGTGATCCAATCACCGAAACCACCTCTGTCACTCACTTCTCTTCTTTCTAACTCTTGAGCAATTCTTGTCATGTTGTTTATCCCCTGGGAAATCATGTGACCATTTAAGTCGTTTTCCGGAATGAAAGTACAGCAGGAAGCTCCAACAATAACACACACCCCTCCTCTTGCCGCAGTCAGCTGATCTAGGACCAACCTATTCTGTAGAGCAGTTAAGCGGAGTCCTCGAAGTTCCTCTTGGACAGCAGATAGTGTGTCCCTAGTAGTTTTAATAAATGAAATCAACTCATATCTTGTAACTTCTACTTCTATTTGAAGACTGGATATTCCAATTATTGGAAAAATACCTTCAAAGAATTTTTCCGTACCAGTCCAGAGTCGATGTTCTTTTGGTACTGGATTATCTCTACCCAGACTACTAACTGAACTGCGATCAGAGAGGGAGCGTGTGTTTCGTTGCTTCTTCATATCATTGGTTTTTGGTGATCTAATAATCATAGAATACTCTTCCAAAGTTACTAAAGCACATCGTCCACTCCAATTAAAAGGTAAGGTGGTATAGACCATATGTCCACACAACCAAAACCAATCTTGTACAGCTCTTGTTCCTTTTAAAGTTGGAACATACCTATGACAATTTTTACCCGAGTAAAGTTCACAATACTCAGCGCACAGTTCTTGAACTTCGGGAGTTGCCCATCCATAAGCAGTCATAGTGGATAGAGGGGCAGGAGATTGTTTCATACATTCTTCCGAGTTAAATTGTCCTTTTCCCGAAATACAACTCATACAACAGGGTTTGTTTCGTATTTCACAATGATAATATGTTCGATTACATTTACTCTCAGGAATTAAACCCATTTTCATAGTTCCTACTCTTCTTTCAAGACATATCAATGAGTCAGGAATTGAACCTACAGTTGCCACTTTAACATGTACTTGTACTGCAACAGTCATTGTCCTGTTACCACCACAACTCCATACTGCAGATGAGTTTTTGGGTGCAATCAATCCAGTTATACTAACGAATAAAGGACATTCCAATTCTTCATTCGTTGTTGGTGATCTAACACTTACGTGTGGTCCAGAAGCACTTTGTGGCATTTTTGTGCACACATAACAGTCACCTTTTTTTCCTCCGGCTTTAGCAGTGAAGTTAGCTAATCTCCACCACATATTAGTTGCAAACGCATGTGGCTCTTCTTCGTACTTCAGCCAAGTTTCATTACCACTGCTAATAAGGGCTTGTGTGTGTATAAGTACATTTATCAGCACGAACAGGTACAAGATCAATTTTGCAGGCATGGCTGACTGGATTCAATGATAATTATTGCTGATTCTTAATTAGCAATTTCTTTTCCTCGTCTTCTTCCACGTTTCTTGGTCCTTCCGCTCAGTGCTGGATGTCCACTCTGCATAGGCTTATGCGTTCCCCAGGGATGGAGCTGCCTTCACTCTGCTAGCATGGATCCACTGCGGCTGGAAATCAGTCAGCACACCGGTCCTCGTCACAGCAATCACCGTGGCAGGCCCCAGATAATTTGGTTCCCCGAGTTTCGTGGGTTTCAGACACCTGATCAACACTGGTTGTCCTGGAACGAAAGGATGAGTCGGCTTTTCTGATGGAAGAGGGAGAGAGAGAGAAACATCACCATTTATGCCATTCAAAGTTCTAACTAGGGAATCCACGTAATCCGCGATGATCACCTCCGTGTCACCTGTGGAAAGATTGCCAGCGCGACCTCTGACCCAAGGGGTCGGGAAAGGTCTACCCATAAGAATTTCAAATGGAGACATTTTTGTGGTTGCTGATGGGGACATCCTTATTTCTGTTAATACGGCCGGCAACAAATCAACCCAATTTCGACCCGTATCTAGACACGCCTTATTAAGACGTTCTTTTATCGTTTTATGGGTCCTCTCTATGTTGCCCGAGGACTGCGGAGCGTAGGGAATATGGAAGTGCCAATTAATATTAAGCTCTTTAGCTAGTAATTGTGTGACTTTTGACGCAAACGGAGTTCCATTATCACTTGCTATAACGGATGGAATGCCGAATCGCGGTATAATTTCTTTTGCAAGAACCTTTACTACCGTCTGCGCATTTTCTTTACCACACGGAAAAGCTTCAGGCCATTTAGTAAATCGATCAATAATCACGAGCAAGTATTTGTGATTCCCACATGGTGGCATGTGTGTAAAATCGATCTGCAAGTATTGGAAAGGAAGTTCAGGATGCGGAAGAGCGTCATGTCTGGTTGCCTTGTGCCTGTTTGTTTGTGCGCACACCAGACAAGCATCCAATATCAACAAAGTATTCCTTCGAACATTTGCTATGCAGTAGGATTGATTCAAATTTTGTATCACTTTTTCTTTTGACACATGTGATACACCGTGATAATGTCTGCACAGCATTACAACGGCGGATGCTGGTAGTGCGATTCTACCTTGTTTATCTCGTAAAATGCCAGATTGATCTGGTTTTACTTCATTGGCAGCCCAATGCGTCAAATCAGCTTGTGTAGGATTAGCTTGTAGTACTTTAATGTCCAAATCATTAATCAGTGATGAATTCATCATCGGCACTCCGGTGCTTTCTTCTTTTACATGTGGACTAAGTATTACATCTTTTGCGGCCCATTTCGCTACTTCATCTGCCAATCTGTTTCCTCTAGCCTCATTCGATTCACCGGTTGCGTGACCAGCTACTTTAATGACAGCAAGTTTCGATGGTTGCTGTGCTGCACTAATGAGCTCGGAAACAATATTATGGTGTGAAATTGGTTTTCCATCGGAGGTTTTGAAGTTTCTTTCCTCCCATAATTTAGCAAAATCATGGACTACGCCGTACGCGTATTTGGAGTCAGTGTATATATTGATGCACTGACCTTTTGCCAATTGACAAGCTCTCGTTAAAGCTATCAACTCTGCTACTTGTGCTGATTTATATGGCAAAGAATACGCCTCAATTACACGATCAGGTAATTCAACAATAGCGTAACCACACAAGTATAAATTGTCATTTGGTTTGAAGCAGGATCCATCGATGTACCAATGTCTCCCCTCCTCCAGGACAGATGTAGACACATCTGGCCTGCAGGCAGTCGAGGTTTGGATTCTGGACAGGCAGTCGTGGTCGTCACTCTGAAATTCACCCTGTGTCAGCAACCTGTGCAAATGTACAGTAGGGCCATGAATAACAGAAGTTACTTTCAACGTTAAATTAGCAGTAGCTAACAATATAGCCTCATAGCCTGAGCGGCGTTGGGCAGTCATGTGTTGAGTTGAAATGTTATGCATAATGGCTCCCACCTGATGAGAAGTGTGTACTGTGAGTGGATGTGATAAAACAACCCTTTCAGCGTCCTGTACCATGATCGCAGTCGCAGCCACTGCACGCAAACAGGCAGGGAGTCCCCTAGCCACAGAATCAAGGGTTTTAGATAGATAAGCTATAGGACGAAATGTACCCCCATGGTCTTGGGCCAGGATTGCGGCGGCCGTTCCCCCACCCTCGTGCACGTACAGATGGAAGTCTTTTGTGTAGCATGGGAGGCCAAGGGCAGGAGGCCTCAAAAGGGAGGATTTCAAATGTCTGAATGCTTGATCCATCTCAGTTGTCCATGTAATGTCCTCTTTATCACCCAGCGTAGCTTCTCGCAGGATTTTGTCATACATGGAGCAATTAGGCACCCATCCTCGACAGTAATTGACCAGTCCCAGAAAGCTTTGCATTTGCTTCCGTGTCGATGGATGCTTGAAACCAGCAATGGCTTTGACCCTGTCCGCAGACAGACAGACTTTGCCTTGTGACAGTTCATGGCCCAAGTAGGTGACTTTTCTTTTCACCCACTGGAGTTTCTCTTTAGATGCCTTGAAACCAGCCTCAGCTAGAATGTTGCAGACAATTGTGGAGGCAGCAGCACACATGTCCTCCGAGGCACCAGTGACTAATATGTCGTCAGCGTACAGGAGAAGACAGGTGTCAGGAGGTAGCTTGGCATCTTTCAGAGTCGCGTGCACGATCGCCGAGAAAACGGCCGGCGAATCCCTTAACCCCTGAGGCAGTCTCGTCCACATGTATTGACAATTCTGAAAACAAAATGCAAACAGTGGCTGAGTCTCACGATCAACAGGAACACTGAAAAAGGCGGAGCTTAAATCAATGACAGAAAAGAATGTATGTTCCGAAGGGATAGAATTAATTATAGTTTGTACATCTGGCACAATAGGAGCAAGTGGTTTTATCAAATCATTAATTTTTCTCAGGTCTTGCGTTAAACGCCAAGAACCATTTGCCTTCCTGATTGGATTAATTGGTGTGTTATAAGGTGAATGAGTGCGGACCAGAATGCCTTGAGCCAGTAATTGATCAATGAGGGGTTTAATTCCCTCCTCTTTTTCCTTTGAAAGCGGATATTGCTTTTGAAACACAGGCCTATTCGTTGTCAAATTGGCCTTATAAGGTGGTACATCAATGAGGCCTACGTCATCCTTGTGTCCCGCCCACAATTTGGGATTAACATCAGGTATTTCCTGTGTCAGCACAGTTGCAGGCAGATCGTTGAGGAGAGCACTTCCTGTGTCAGTCAAAATGGAAAAGGCTGCAGGAAACATAAGAGTCAGAGAATCAGCGTCAAATTCAAGTGTAATACCCAATTTATGCATCAGATCTCTACCTAGCAGGCAAAAAGGAGAATTTGGAATTATTGCAAAATCATGCATTTTGAACAATGACGGTATGTCATTAGAAGTAACCGGCAAAGTTGGTGTCATTTCACATTTCACGGGGACGTTATCGATTCCCACAGAGTTGATTTTCTTCCCCGTGATGGAGCCCGAGTACCTAACAGATGAGATTGAAGATATAGAAGCACCTGAATCGATCAAAAAGACATATGGTTTATGATCAACGTTTAATTCAATAAATGGCAAAACATTTGTTCTGTTAGGATAATTCATGGAAATCATTGAGAACTCAGGCTCATAGCTCTGTGGGCGACGTCATTGTTTCCTCCATTCCGTGGCAAACTGCTGGCCAGAAGAGCGCAAGGTGGGGGCTTTTGGCCCATAGCCATCCGAGCGCCGGAACATCTGGTTCCTATTAGGCTGCTGCATCTCAGCTTTGCTCCTACAGAACCTGGCGATGTGCCCAGAACGGCCACAGCAATAACACTTTATAGGGTTTTTATTATTCGCTAACGGACGGTTTTGAACGGCGTTAACCTGAAGCATTGCTGGAAGTTTTCCTCTGGAGGAATCAAAAGCTCCGGCAGAGGAAAGTTCCCGAAGTCTCCTACCCAGATCATCTATATTCATATTAGAAATGTTCGTTGTTGTAATTCTAATCAATTGTGCAGTTTCATTGTGCATGTTATTTAGGAACGTGTTCACAAACAACAGACAATTATCGTCATCAACAGGAATGGCAGACTCTTCGATCCAGGCACGCTTAAATCGATTAAAGAAAGCAACTGGACTCTCGCCAGCTCTTTGTTTAGTATTAGCTGCATGTGAAATGTCTTGTTTAGCAGACGACAACTTCAGCAAAAATGCAGTTAATTGTTTGAAAAAAAGTTTGAGCTTACCCGGACTGGCCCACGCCCATTCATTGAAGAATTCATCATCTTCATCATCTACCAATCTCAATTCGCGATAAGGTCTAGACAAATCAATCGGTTCTGAATCTTTTATCACAATGTTGCGAGCAGGCGGTGCGTCATTTTGCGGGTTTAACAGTTCCACTCCGTCAATTAGCTCCTCTTCTGTAATTTCGGCAGGCAAAGTTTTAGTCAGAATGAAGCGGTAATCTCGACCAGTCAATTGACTGTATGCTGTTAATCGTTTCAATACCGACACATAGTGATGCGGAGATCGAGCAGGGTCTGGTAATTCTTTGCAAATTGCCATCACTTCGGTGATGTTAAGAGCGTGGACTTTAAATCCATCTGATGTTTCCACGAAGGGAAAAGCAGTCGCCGTCTTTAAATCTGGATACAACTTATTCTTTACAGGTTTAGAGACTGCAGCAGTCTGTATGCTCTCGTATTGGGGAGGGAGCGGCATAGTCACAGAAGGCTGTTCTGCCTTTTTTTCCTCTCGCTTAGCCGGGTGCACAGCGGACGAGACAATCTGCTCTGTCTCACACCGTGCAGCCGGAGAAGCAGAAAGTTTTCCTTCAATATTCCTGGCTGGACCACGGTTCCAATATGATTTCATGTCATTCCAAATTTTATAAGAATGTTTCATATATTCGTAATCCCAATTTGGATCTCCCCAATTTCCACAGACCATATCTTTTGCTGCGCGCAAATCGTCATCTTTAAATGAACCCTCACTGGGGAACGGAGACAATTGTGACTTGCCAGCCGTCCAACCCACTAAATTTGACAAATATGGTTCTGTGAAGAACGCTTGATTATTTCTAATCATAAAATCTTTTGGCGATTCATCGAATAATGGTGGACTAATTTTATTCCCCATTGTTAACACACAAAGATTTCTCTTCTAAATCAATTAAACTAAAACAACTTTCAAAATAGCCAAATAGAAAACAAAGAAAACAAATCTGGATTTTGCAGATTAATTGTGTTAGTACATTAGACAAAAAGGAGAGAGATAAAGAGACAGAGAAAAGAGAGAAAAAAATTAAAAGTATTATTCATTCATAGCCCAAAAGACAGAGACTTCACATTGAAATAGGCTTTGCGAGAGAGAGAAAAAAAAAAGTCTCAGCTCCAAATCTATTTTCTTCTTACGTCCCTATCGTAGGGATTTCACCAAACGGAGGAAAGTGATCAATTTCCCTACACGCTCTTCCCACATTTATTCAGAATGCGAGGATAACCATCCCGTAATGATTACGAGGTAACCAAAAAGAGGAGATCAAATCTCTTTTTGCGTTCTTCCCGTGTTTAATTAAAAACACGAGGATACCTGAGTTTACCAAATATGGCAAAAATCACGGCACTATAATTATCAAAAATATTTTCTCAACAGATAGTAAGAATCAACCTTCTCTTTAGAAAAAATTTAAATTCCTACCATCTGGAGATATCCCGGACGAGCCCCCAAGTTGTTAGAAATGAATTGACTCCAACAAAAGTGTCCCCCCAGTCTCTGTCTTTATTCAGGCAAATGAATAAACAATTCGTCCAGCGCTGGCGGAGAGAAGATTCTCTAAACTCAGACAATGGCTTAGCACAATATATAGAAGGAGTATAAGGGGAGTATTACCCCTTCAACCAATAAAACCATACATTACATCATATAGCATAGTTATATAACACATCCTAAATATGGTCAGTTTCCTGTCAAAGCTCCACAAAGACATGTGTATCCGAACGGGACCCTCCAATGCAAAAGAGTGGAGACCCTCAAACCAGCTTCTCCACTTGAACAGAGGGGGCCGGCTTAAATGCATAACAGATGTGACCATTACATTAACATAAAGGAATGCTGCTGCATATGCAGGTCTGAGAGCATGCAGGGATATAGGAATATAAAACAGATATTTCTAACATATATATATATGACATTTGAGGCATTTTTTCAAATATCTTCTTTTCTGTTCCACAGAAGAAAGAAAAATGAACGTTTGGAACGAGATGAAGGCTTCTGGGCTTTCTTTCAACATTACTGATGTATTGCCTTTCTTGGTGAGGAGTTTTGTCAGCTGGAGATGTAGCTAATTGATTTAGAGATTTTGGACTGAACTAGCAATACCGCTCAACAAGACCCAGAACATCTGTTGTAAATCTCGTTTGCAATTAGTGTCTGTTTTGTCTAAAGGTGCCCCTTCTTACACACGTACTTGGCTCGCTCGCTTCTGGGTGTTCAAGGTTAAACTCTCGTTCTTGCTTCTCTAAGACAATAATTTCAGTGGTTTATACATGAAATGTAACCCTCATCCTCTCATCCCTTATCCGTAACAAATCCTTGACCAAATCAAAATGACCTGAAGCCCTAAAATTATACTTATTCATTTTTTTTTTGTCCAGAAAACTTCTATCATTCTATTTTGATAATATGGTTTCTTTTTTCAATGCATTTTTTTTTTACCTTTTAAATTACTAGATTTGATCAATATTTTAATTTAATAAAATAATTTAAGCAGATTCTTTCAACTTAAATACAAAATAACTCTCCATTACATGCAAAACCATGTTAAAACAGCTCAAAGTCTCATGTATTGGCTACAGGTGAACATTGGGAAGATTTTACAGATTTATCACACTTGTTATATTTGGTGACAAACTTGAAGGAAATGGAAAATCAAGTACAATATTCCAGTTTTAAGCTTTTAACTATCAACTTCAACTGGTTAAAGAAGATGTAAACTGCTGTATTACATAAGCTAAAACTTTAATAGAGGATGAAAGCAATAGAGCAAATGCAAATCGAATTGATCTCTTGGCATTTATTTGATTGAGCTTAAGTACAAAGAGTAAATACAGAAGAACATACACTTTTAGTCACATTCATTTACAGTATATAGCGCTTTTAACTCTATTGTTATGCAGTGCAGTATTCTAACCGCATGCATGTTATTTCAAGTAAATAATTTATGTAATTAATTCACCACTGCCAAAAGGAGCTGGAACACTTTTAGGTGAATAAGGGAATGCATACTGACTTCAAAGTAAAGAACAGAATTGCCAGACTATTGCACAACACACAAATCACATACATTACATCACTGGTTGATTGCATCAGAATATAATCTTCAATCTAATATAATTTTGGCGTATGGTCTTTGCAGGGGAGGGATGCCATGTGCTTACCTATTTTTAGGTTCAAGAGGAATAAGGAATGGCCATAAAGAGC
Source organism: Phoxinus phoxinus (assembly GCF_949152265.1). Classification (NCBI taxonomy): domain Eukaryota; kingdom Metazoa; phylum Chordata; class Actinopteri; order Cypriniformes; family Leuciscidae; genus Phoxinus; species Phoxinus phoxinus. Next base: position 6,450,362 of record NC_136890.1, on the reverse strand, counting down.
AAGGAAACTAGAAATGAACTGTTTCTCATACGGTATGCACCTTTGTCCTCTACAGAGGACATTCATTTTGAGATCCCGGATTTTTTAATGTCCTCTGTGAGGGACATCGGGACTTATGTGAGTGCTGTTGGGAAGACATCACCGGTCAATAGAGCAAAAACAAATGCACAGTATTCATGAAAAATGAGACGTTCCTATAACACTTTGCCAAGTTATTACTCTCAGTATTACTCTCGCTCTCTTAGAAAAAACGTTCAATGGGTTTCTATAGAACCCTTTATGCCAAAAAGTTTCTACAGAAGGAGAAATGTCTTAAATATAGCATAATACTTTTATGGTTAACAGATCATTTATTTATTTTTTCTACTGATAACGTATATTTACGAGTCATTTAACTTAATTAAAATAAAATATGAATTAAAATAAAATTAATTAATTAAATCTAAATCCATTAAATGATCCCATGATGGGAACCCCTAAAAGGTTCTATATGTGACCCTGGATCACAAAACCAGTCACATGCACGGGTATATTTGTGGCAATAGCCAACAATACACTGTATGGGTCAAAATTATCGATTTTTCTTTTATGCCAAAAATCATTAGGATATAAAGTAAAGATCATGTTCCATGAAGATATTTTAGTAAATTTCCTACCGTAAATATATAAAACATTTATTTTTGTGAGTGGATGCAGCACATTTGCAAACATAAATGAACAACTTTAAAGGCGATTTTCTCAATGTTTCGTTTTTTTGCTCCCTCAGATTCCAGATTTTCAGATAGTTGTATCTCGGCCAAATACTGTCCTATCAACCATACGTCAATGGAAAGATGATTTATTCAGCTTTTCCGTGATGTATAAATCTCAATTTCAAAAAATGTACCCATTTCAATGAACTGTCTATGAAATGTCCATGTCATGGTTTTGGGGTCACATATAGAAACTTTTCTTCCAAGAATGTAAATATTAGAAGTTGGCCAAATAACACATAATGAATCCTTGGTAACAATTTATTTAAGTAGTCCACTTCATACATTCTACTAATTATAATGAACTTATAAGTAAACTACATGTCAACTAGCAGTCATTAAAGTATTAATAGACTGTCTGCTTAATATCTGCTATTTTCATGCTCCGCAACAGACAGTTCGCTTTAAAGTGGAACTTCGACGCTGCGTCATGGTGTTACCGCTATGGGAAAGCTTCCTGACACGCGTCTGAAGCACGTGTGATACATACCAATTTTGGTTGGCTACCACAGTAAAGTGACATCTCAGTCAGGTGACATCACAGACACGCTGACAGGCTATAAAGGGGGCCTTGAGAAAACGGCATCAGCTTCTTTGTCTTCAGGAAGCCGTATTTCCAACGCTATCTCACAACCAATTCGTACGATTTGTCTAAACTCCAAAGGGGGAGGGGTCAGGGGTGGGTCAATCGAATTGGGTAACTCATAAAATATGTACGATCTGCCTGTGAGATCCGGTTGGTATGTTTGCTGTATGTGTGAAACCAGCATGTTTGAGGAAAAAGAAAAAATGACAGCTAGGTTCAGGAGGTGTGTCACACCATTTAACAGGTTTGATTCTCCAGATGACACACTTGAGAGTACATCTGATTAGGAGTGGAGCAGGGGGCTGGTTGTGCTCACTATGATCGTTTCACAGTGAGAAAGCTTCGATCTTTTTAAAGGGCATGGGTTCAGGTCCCGCTGCTGCCAACGCGGCACAGTGATTGATTGTGGGCCTTGCTGGTGGAGCTAGCAGAAGAGCTACAGATGGGCTTGTCCTTTTCTCAAGCTTCAATCGCTAGCTCCAATGCCTGATCAGGACGCCCCTCGACTTGTGGGCAAGGCATTCGCGGCAGTGGGTCAGGCTGGTGACGCTTTATACACCATAGCGGTATTGCAAGCGTACCAGGCCGATTTATTAAAGGACCCTTGAAAAGGAAGGGGTTGTCTCCAGATGCAGACTTGGAGCTCCGCAGCACTTTCTGGGCTCAAGGAGGGCGAAAGATCTTTCCATCTTGATGTCCCGCTCTTCCCATCTTGATGTCCCGCTCTTCCCTTCCAGACTTTTTGGTAGACCATTGAGACAATGTGTCCAAAAGTTCAGGGAGGCAAAGGTTTAAGCATTGGCATTCATGTTGTTACATCTGTGACGTAATGCATTATACTTCGGTGTTTGCTGTTGCTCCTGCTGTCTCCTTTCCCTCCTTTAGGGTTGGTCCTGTTGGTGGTTGGACCAGAGAAGAGACCCGGACTATAAATTCCCCTTGAATTCCTCTGGAGGGAGCTCTCTGCCTCTTCGATTGCTCTTGACTGACTGTTGTTGTGCTGTGTGTTTAGATGGTGATTTCTGTGTTCTCTTCTTGGTGTTTGTTTAACAGAGTGCTGTTAGCCCTTTATGTGAAAACATCAGTGTCCTGTTGATCTTTTATTTGTTTCTTTTATTTGAATGTGTGTGTGTGTGAGTGTGTGTGCGTGCGTGCGTGTGTGCGTTGGGGGGTTAGTTTCTGTCTGTGCCGGTGTATGTTGGGGGGTTAGTTTCTGTCTGTGCGTGTGTATGTTGGGGGGTTAGTTTCTGTCTGTGTGTGTGTGTTGGGGGGTTAGTTTCTGTCTGTGTGTGTGTGTGTGTGTGTGTGTGTGTTGGGGGGTTAGTTTCTGTCTGTTTTTTGTTTTGGCATTAGCTCACCCCTGAAAATTTTGCTTCCAAACTTTTGTTGTTGTTTCTTCTTCTTTCTTTTTTTTTTGCAAGAAATTGTGTTGTTAAAATCAAAGCAATACCGCTATGAAAACAAACCAGAGAACAATAAAACATTTTTTAAATGGATAATTAAGAAGTATTGTTTTGTCATTTATGTTACACCCTGACCTAGACCAGGGACCGCAACAATGTGAAATCTAGTGTGCATATAAAATACAACATATAAACAATATTTTATTAACACAATTGTATGAACACTTATAATATCACTGTTACAGAGGTCATTACAATCTTAGCCCGAAGCATACAAATTATTTATGAATCAGGAAAACCTGTTTTAAATATGTTTGTCATATACTTTAAGTACACTGTAAATACTATAATTGCCAATATATATATATATATATATATATATTGTAACGAGGTATGTTTTTATGGGAAGACGGAGGCTGATATATATATATATATATATATATATATATATATATATATATATATATAATAATTATATTATTTCTGGGTCTAGTATAACATTATAAACATTACATTACAAGAGAGTACAACATACTGAAAGACATGAGAAAGTGAAAAATAAGGATGAATTTGACAATGAATTATAGAGGCAGAGAAAGGGAATATGTGAATGAGAGGCCGAGAAGGAGAGATAAGCAGACCTGTGGGTGATGTCTTCAGATGTGGTTTCAGGGTGCTGATGGTCACCGCTGACTGACTTCACCACAGACTGAAAATCTCCTGAGTCCAATATCTCTCTACAGCCAGCTAATAGAGACTGTCACTCAAAATTCTGACAAGCAGCGCACAAACACACACACACACATGCATATTACACACATAATCTCTCTCTCTCTCTCTCTCTCTCTCTCTCTCTCTCTCTCTCTCTCTCTCTCTCTCTCTCTCTCTCTCTCCGTCTCTCTCTCTCTCTCTCTCTCTCTCTCCCTCTCTCCCTCTCTCTCCCTCTCTCTCATAAATCAATGCCTCACAAGTGAACGTGAGAGGAATATGAAGCCTGTCTGACTCATTCACCTCAGTTTTAGATATGTGGGAAGACGACAGCAGTCTGACCTATAGCCAATGAAACACTCATGGTTCTATGTCACTATAATTCAGCAAATTCAATCTTAAATCCCCATTTCATGTTCTGGCTGCTTCATCACTCTTTAATTCACCAGACGTTAAACAGGGAATACTTTTGCCGTCAAGATGTTCAGCTCATGTCATAGTTCATCTAATGCAACATATATTGCCTTCACATGATTCCTAATGCGCTTTGAGTGGATGGAATGTGGAACGTAGATCAGAGTAAGCAGCTCCTTAATCACCTTAACTGCTGCTTTAAGAAGTGTGTAGGCATTCTGCGAGCTGACGGTTATTGCAGAAAAGGGATAATTGGATGTCAGAAGTAACTTTTAGGATGGAGGACAAATTAAAGCTTGAAAGATGAAATAATGTGTTCTAAGTAGCCTACAGTAGGTGTACTGTGGGTAATTAGTGATGCTTGCTAAGGCAACCATCTGCTTCACTATTGCTCAGGGAGTTTGAATATATGAGACTTTACTGACCATTACCCTAACCTAACAGTCTACTAACAGTCTATTACAGAGTAGCTACTAATACTCTGAGAGTTATTTGACATGTAGTTTAAAAGATAGTTAGAATGTCTAAAGTGGACCATAGAAACAAAGTAAGCAAAGGGGAATGGGGAATGGGGAATGGGGAAAATATTTTCCCATTCAGAAAAGTTTTCTCTTTTCGCCCAGTCTGAGTTGTAGGTTGTAAATAGTATTTTCTTTGACACTGGTGGCTCATCCGATTTTGTTGTGTTATCCTCCTCGTCCGTCTCTCCCCCAATTTCACACAATAGATGTAAATAGAAAGTTTTTAAAAAGCTAGCTACTGTAGCTAGCAACTGCTCACGCTGTTTAGTCCTGGATGTGTGTTGATCAGCACAGGCAGTTGCTAGGCGATAAGTTGAGCTTCCAATCAAATAAAAGTAAACGCCTGGCATTGGCCAATCCACTGTTTTACCCGTTTTTACCCGTTTACGGACACAGGATTGGATGTACACAACCATGAAGAAAACAAACTAACAGTAGACGGAAACGGTTTAATTTGAAACCAGGAAATTCTACTTTAGAAGTACATTTTCACAAAAAACTGGGACTGTCGCTCAAAAAAGAGAACAATCCCTGGAAAACCGGGACGGGTGGCAACGCTACACACAACGAACAAACTAATGTACTAACTAACAGACTGTAAAAAGCATGAACTAGTGATACATTCTTTATTTGTTTATTTTTCGATGTACGTGCATTGTTAGATATCATCATCAGGTGATTCAACAGTAGGCAGAGGAAGAGGAAGAGTTTGTTTGGCGACGAGGATTCCTGTGGCTCGGCATAAGTATGATCCTGCATTGTGAAGTACCGTGCAGTGCAAGCTTTCAAATGTGCCGGGACAGTGACCAGCGCCTCTCAATTATCTCCTTGTCCGCTTCACCTGGTTTCAGTCACATGACACTGGCTCTGAATGAACATACGTTGAGGTAGGCTAGAGCTTTTTGTCCCTCTCTGCTATTATAGTTTTTCAAAATGGCGGAACGACATGGAACCCTCCTTAGACTTACCCGTCCCATGTAAATAAAGATAAGAATTTCTTCGCTTACGAGGATTAGTCAGATCATTGGCAGAGGTAATTTTACACCAATGAGGACATATTTATGAATAAAGACATTGATTTTAGCAAATAAAATACTTAAAAAACTACACCGTGTACCTTTAAGGTTATTAGATTAACACACATTACTTTTTTGTGATAAAAAAATATTCTTAAAATTGAAATTATTTGATAATATGATGAACAATGGGATTTTACAGCGTATAACCCTTGGTTAAACCAAGGTTACAGCTTGTCAGTAATTTGTTAGCAGTTGGCAAAATGAGCCCATGCATTCTCATGAGGCACGCTTCATCATGCGAAACAACTGTCCTTTTAAATTTATGATGTAACGAGATGATGATGATGAGGACAAATGATTTGTTCTCCTCTCTCTTCTCTCCCCGCCCCTCGTGCAAAGAGAAAATCTTGCATTCTCACACAAATTAAGGACATGCATTCCCACAAAGCTCACAAACAAATATATGCTCAAGTGCATAAGCGTGTGCGCTGAAGCGAAGACGGCTGAGCTGAGAGATACACACGCCAACATGGATTTGCAAATCGTGCAAAAGTGTCGCTGGGAGTCACTGGGAAGCTCCACAACAGCTGGTGTGACAAATCTCTGCAGACGCCCCAAACTCACTCACTACAGCGGCCCTCGGGGCTTTAACAACAACTAGAACAACTACTAGCCCATGCGGTTTCAAATCATGAGCTTTAAAATCATATTGCAAATACACTCCGGCTGCTTAGTATTATTTGAACTAATTCAACTTTGTATTTAGGAACTATAGAATATTGAGAATTTAATTCCACTTTTATTATTGAAATAATATACTTAAATGCAAACTGAATGCAATGTTGTATGTTACTGCAGTTGAATGAAAATGCATTCGAATTTTTATTTGTTTTAAATGCAATTTAATTTAAATTAAAGGGTTAGTTCGCCCAAAAATTTCAATTCTGTCATCATTTAGTCACCCTCGTGTCGTTCCAAACCCGTAAGACTTTCGTTCATCTTCGGGACACAAATGAAGATATTTTTAATGAAATCTGAGCTTTCTGTCCCTCTATGGACAGCTTACGCAACTACCAATTTGATGGTTCAAAAAGTTAACAAAAGATCATAAAACTAATCCAAATAATTGGGCGGTGTTGTCCAAATTTTCTAAAGAGACACGATCGCTTTATATGATGAACAGATTTTATTTAGGCTTTTATTTACATTTAAACATTCATCAACACACATCAGTTGTGGTAAACAGAAGCCCAAGCATGTTCGTTTGACGTGCGAGAACCAGTGAGGTTAATTCTCGTGTTACGCATCACATTTGAGCTTCAGCAAGAACCAATGAGGTTCATTCTCGTGTTACGCATCACGTTTGAGCTTCTGCAAGAACCAATGAGGTTCATTCTCGTGTTACGCATCACGTTTGAGCTTCTGCAAGAACCAATGAGGTTCATTCTCGTGTTACGCAGCACATTTCAGTTTCCGCGTTTAAAAACTGGCTTGCATCAGACTAATAAGATTCACTTTTTTAAATTGCTCAACACAAAATTATCTGACTATTTTTTATAATACTGTTAAATTAAGTATATTTAATCTATTTATCAAAAACCTATTAACACTATCAAATGGAAGCAGTATGGCAGGGTGTCCAATCTTTCCAGTTTATCTCCAGCCCTAATGAAACTCTCCTGAAGCAGCGAATCAAGATCATTAGGACCAATGAAAACGTCCAGGCAGGTGTTGAGGCTAAACGTGAAGAGGAATAAACACCTCTGAGCTATGGCCATTACTACAAACTACATCTCGGTTCATTTTACATGAAACATAGCAAGTTTATCTTGTAGAATAAAAGAGCTCAGGTTTTTCCAATGAGAATTTTTTTTAAAGCGGCAAATTCACCTTATGTAGACCGTAATCTCTTTGTCACAAAAGCCACGCCAGTCACTTTCTCATTAACACAAGGTGTAGTTTTTTGTGATTGTGTTTCAGGCTGAACTGAACGGAGATCAGTTACATTCATCACATTTAACAGTGATTCAGGAATATGAATGATGACCTGACGAATAGTAATCAGGAAGCAGACGATAAGGCACAGGACAGCATCAAGTCCCAGGTCAGGTGATTATGCTGTCGACTACAACTCAATGTATCAATGTCACCAATATCAGGAGGGTGCTTCTCATTTTGTAATTGTCCATCCTCATCTGCCTTCACTAAAGGAAAGAAGGATAGGTGCTCTGCAAGCATTGAGTAATATTTCCAATATGCATGCAACATGCAATATATATGTATACGTTGGCTCTATGTATGACATTCTTGCTCATGTTCATGTCTCTTGCACTTCAAGAAATCTGTTAGATCTTTATTAAGGAAATGCCTAATAAACATTACTAAAGCAAGATGCATTTTTTAAGAATGTAAATGGATACTTTATTCAAACACTTTAATAACTTTTTTGATTAATGTATTTCATTGCAGCCAGTAACAGTAAATCAAATAAGAAATAATAATGTAGATGCATCATTGTTTGAAAATGTGCTAAGTCGTGTAAGTATGCCATGTGGTTCAACACTTCTGTATAGGATGCTCAGGTATTTTCAAAACCGCCGATGTTTCAATGCGGTTTGGCCGTTCGTCCACACGCAAATGCATCCGGTCACTAAAACGGTAAACCAAACTTTTTTGAAAACCCCTGCCAGGGTGAAGATTTGTAGAAACTCTGGTTGCAGTGTTGTCATGTAGACGGTGAATCTGGAGATTTTGGTTTGTGACGTCGGAAACCGGAACCGGTAATCTTTTTTCCAGACTTCTGATTGGCCAACATGGCTTTACGGTTAGGGTTATATCGCTACCTGTTGGTTTGGCATGCTCTTGACAGTGCTTCATAGCATGTTTTTGCATGGACGCAAATTATTTTTTAAATGAAGGAGGAAAAACTCAGTTTATAAAAATACCCGTGTACTAGACTAGGCCTGAGAAGTGCACATGCAAAACCAAAATGGGCGTTTAAAAAACAGTGGTCATTTTCAAACTACATTGGATGTTTTTCAACCATTTTTCAACATACTTGCTAAAATCATGAAGGCCCACCTGTAAACCAAGCCGCCAGTGGATTAGAGCAAATCGGGTAATGTGGTTTAAAAAACGCCCCACTGATTGGGAAACACCCACTAGTGTTCTGCAGAGATGCATGCCTGAATGATCTTGTGCTCATCAACTACAAATCACTGTTAGGTCAATGACACTGTCTCCAGCCATGTGTGCTTTTGGCTTTCATCAAAATTTCAATGCGGATCAAACACACTTTAAACATTGAAATGGCAATCTCAACCAAATGCTGGTTTGGATCCAAACTCAACATTGTGTCAATGTCACCTTGCTATCTGGGGAGTCTCCATAAAATTTGGACTAAGCCGCTCGATTCATATTAGTTTCACAATCTTTTTATGAACTTTTTGAAGCGTCAAAGTGGTAGTTGCGTAGCTGTCAATGGAGGGACAGAAATCTCTTAGATTTCTTTATAAATATCTTCATTTGTGTTCTGAAGATGAAAGAAAGTCTTACAGGTTTGAAACGACAACGGTTAGTAAATAATGACAGAATATTCATTTTTGGGTAAATTAAACTTTGAAGTGTGCTTTTTTGACCTACAATACTTAATATATTGTCTTTGAAATGCAGTGTTCTGTCGAACATACTGACAAATATTCTTCATTGTCATTTATATTGAAACTTATATATAATTGCATATTTGTAATGACAAAGTTGCAATTTAGTGCTTTAGAATATAGTCAACATATCTAATCCCTCTACTTCTTTAAAGAATGACAAATTATTAAAACGTAATGATTCAACGATTATTATTTAATGAAATAATGTGATGTTATTATGATAAAGTGCACTTTTTAAGTGTAGGCTGCTTAAGTGTACTCTCTTTAAGTACATTTAAGTGGCCTTTTATTTCATTAATATTATATTATCTGCAAGTAAATTTGCAAGTACAGTTTTTTATACTTTTATGATTTAAAGTACACTAGAAGTTACAACTAAGCACACTTCTTTTTCTCAAAGGTCATTTGATCTGGGCCAGAGCTATTTTAGTATAACTGCACTAATATTTTTATATCATATTTATTGTTGTATATTCTTTTTTCATTTTCATTTAAGTTAGTTTCAGTAATTTTGTTGTACGTTTTTTGCCATTTTTTTTTTTTTGTTCGTTAGTTCAGTACATCAAGTAAAACTAAATGAAAATGAGAAATGTTGCTTTGGAAACTATAGATGAAAGAAAGTTTTTTTAAATGTAAAATAACTGTTAAAATTTTTATTTCAGTTAAAGTTAATTTTATTTCAAGTAACATGAATGGTTCTTAAAATAGGCAATAGATAATAGGTAATTATCAGTAACAGATTCTCAGACAAGGTGTCTATCGGTTTAGGATGGCAGGGTCAGTCGATGTCGGAGCAGCAAAGCATGCAAAATTGCTACATCTGTTTGGTTATGTAACCTAATTTAGATGACTACGCACAAAGTGCTGCCCGCTTATTTAGCTAGCCTGTCAAGCCACATAAAGTCATTGTGTGTGTGGCCCTTAAGACATCTGCATCACTGATGGCTGCAAAAGGCATCCTACTCACACGACCCCCTCAAACGCTTGCTTTCTGTTTCTCTGTTGTTCTCTTGCTCTGTTTTGTGTCTGTGTCTGTTTCCCGCTCTGTTCTTTTGCACTATGTTAGCAGATCTGTGTAATGCATTAACCTCTCAGTGCTAAATTATCTTGTGATTCAGTTCAAACAGTAAAGCTTTCTGCTTAAACAGCAGTTCATTGAAAACATGCGGCAATTTTTATTATTTTGTAAAGCTAAGAGACAGAAATACCAAAACATTTTTGGCCAACAAATATTTGAGTTTATAAGACTTTAAACATGTGACCACTTACCCCGACCTGCATATATATATATAATATTGCACTTCTCCTGAGATCAGTTCTCCTGAGTTCAGTTAAACCCCAGCTTCATTATATAGCTGATTATAAATATTATATTAAAATTATAATTTAAAATACGTGTTTTCTGTTGAAATATATATTAAAATGTAATTTATTCCTCTGATCAAAGCTGGGTTTTCAGCATCATTACTTCAGTCTTCAGTGTCATATGATCCTTCAGAAATCATTCTAATATGATGATTTGCTGCTTAAGAAACATTTATGATTATTAAAGTTGAAAACAGTTGTGCTGCTTCATATTTTTGTGGAAACTATTTTTTTAGGATTCTTTGGTATAGAAAGCTCAAAAGAACGTCTCGGGTTACGACTGTAACTAGTTCCCTGAGAAGGGAGTGAGACGCTGCGTCGATGACGCTTTAGGAAAGCCCGTGCGTGATTGCGTCTGAAGCACATATGTCAACTAGTCCAATGGCGAGAGTGAACATCACATGAAAGGATAAAAGCACATCCGCTTTGACCGGCGTTAGCTTCGATTTAGCCGAAGCAAGTCGGTCACAGGGATGCAGGAAGGGTGACGCAGCGTCTCGTTCCCTTTATAGTAGGGGTGGGCAATATAGCCTCAAAATAATATCACGACATTTCAAGAATATTTGCGATAATGATATTCATGACGATATATAAATTTTTTTTAAAGAAAATTCTTACGTTTCTCCCACCTAAATGTTTGCTCACTGCATTTTTACAGTGGGGTAACTTTGTTGTTAAGAGTTTACACAACACAAGGAAGCTTGATTTCAATCTTTGAATTAAATTGAAAAAAGTAGCAAAAATTATACAAAATAATAAGGTTTAAAAAAATGTTTTAGGGTAGGTCTAACACTAGTGTTCAGAAATACTACAGAAACAGAATAAAGTAATCAAATGTAAAATAACACAGTCTTTTAGTTCTGATTACTGATTAAATTAAATACAGGCTATTCATTCTCATTCCTTACAATTAAAGCGATCTTTTGTTGTTTTGACAACAACATTAATGACAGACATATATGGCTGCTGTCACTTTTACTGCTAGTGCACGAATCCATTGCTGTTTTCATTATACTGTCTGTCACACTGTCACATGCGTTTTATACACAACCGACTGTGTTTACAAGTTTACTTACCAAGACCGGAATTTTGACACAATGTTGCATTTCCACCCCCCCTCCCCATTAAAGTGATATAATCCGCAAAAAATAACTTATTACTCGCGAGCTGTTTGTGAGCGGCTTTACTGTATGTATGTATGTATGTATGTATGCACGCAGAGAAACTATCTCTCAGAGAGCACGTAAGTACTGGACAGTTTAAAATCGCTTGAATGTTTAAACTGATAAGACTTAAGAAGACGTGAAAATGATAAACTTTAGTTACGATGCACTGATGGCTCAGTTGTGCAAGTGACAATCCAGTCATGTCCCGACTAAACGCGAGAGTGTGGTATCGCCGCTTGCAGCGCTTGCCTTGTGCAACACATTTTGAGAGACGAGAGAGAAGACACTTCCGGGGACACACCGGGGACACTTCCTATAACACCTGATGTATGCGTTACATCATAAGAAGAATGGCATCTACGCTAATGTTAGTCTTTCTGTTTATTCCGAGGTTTACTGAAGTCAGCCGGATCCGGGCCATATCCAGATCTGATGGTGGACCTACGCCTGGACCCATCCACAACGCCTCCCTGAAGTGCCAGCCTCATCAGCCCTGTGAAGGCCTCATCGACACGACAGCCATCGGCACTGATCCTCAACAAATTCGTCTTTATTGTGATGACTCGGACTTCCATCCAGATGGAACAGGATAAGTATTCTGAATGTTCTGATCCAATCTGACTTCTGACCTGTAATGCTGCCCGAATCATAATCATACACTGTTCGTTCGTTGGCCAGAGGAGAACTGGCCCCCCGACTGAGCCTAGATTCTCCCAAGGTTTTTTTCTCCATTCTGTCACTGATGGAGTTTTGGTTCCAAGCCACTGTTGGCTTGGCCTTTGGCTTGCTTAGTTGGGGACATTTAATATTCAACAATATTATTGATATGCCTTACTTAAGGTGGACGATGACACAATTTTCTTCTAGAAACCCCCTGAGCGGGGCCAGAGCTGCATCTACCCACGTTGTGAACGTGCGGGGTGATAGAGCAAGACTGAATGGAAGCACCCGATATTGGTATTCTTTGCCCCCAAAGGAAATTCCTGTGCTGAGGGAGGATGGAGACAAGGAAGTATGCATCCTTTAGATCTATCATGACAAACCAGTCCTCGGACTTGATTTGAGTCATGATCTGTTTGAGTTTCAGCATCTTGAACTTGAGTTTCTTGACTGTACGATTCAACTGACGAAGATCTACTATAAGACGCAAACCCCCATCCTTTTTTGGAACAAAGAAGTAGCGGCTGTAAAAACCTGATTCTCCGTCGGGTAAGTACACCTGCTCTTTAGCTTCCATCACTAACAGAGCTTTCACCTCTTCCTCCATCTCCTGTTCGGGATGCACTAACGTGAGCAACACCCCGTTGTAGTGTGGCGAACGAGAACCGAACTGGATTCTGTATCCTCTTTCTACTATCTCCAGGACCCACTGAGATATGTTTGGCAGATTCTTCCATTCTGTCCGATAATCTACTAAGGGTACCAGCCTCTCGAGACTGGCCTCTGGTATAACTGTATCAGCCACTTCGGTGGCTTGAAGCATACTGGCAGGAACCACCCGAACTGACTGTTTTTGAACCCCTCTCAGAGGGTGCGAGTTTGACACAGCGTCGAGTTGACACTGAGCCGTGTGCTCGCTAGAGACCGCTGCGCCCCGAGGCACCAAGGGTGGCGAGGTTGGCTGAACAGCCTCCTGAGGGCACCAAGGTGGAACGGACACCGTATACTGAGGTGTACACCGCTCCACCCCGGTTGGGGCTGCCCTCAGAGATCTGATACAGTGGCATCAGGACCTCTTTTGAGCATTCTTGAAGAACGGTCCTCAGATCCGGCTTCTGCTACGAAACCTTCGGCTGAGAGTGACGTTTGAGGAGGAGCACGGGACGCGACGCTCTCTTTTTGCTGTGCTCTATATGAGGAGCTGGACGGCTCGGGCTACTCGAGCCCAGCAGCCCCAGGGGGTTGGGTACGGTGAGGGAGATATTTTTGATTGTCTTTTTATTGTCTTTTGGCCTCCTGAAACCTCTCGACGACCGTATTCAGTCGCCGAAGAGGCCAGGAGGCGTTAACGGGGCATTTAATAAAAAGGCTCTGTCTTTGTCCTTTTTGTTTTGGCCTGGTTTAGCCAAAGGTGCCTCTCAGTGGCCACCAGGGCTGCCATAGACCGCCCCATTACTCTGGTGGTCTCCATGGTGGCCCTGAGAGACAGATCTGTGGCCCCCGACACAGTTCTCGAACTTCGTTGAGTCCTACCCCCTCACTCTTATCTAAATCCCCCAGCAGAAAAAACCTGATATGCTTGTAACTCTGCCATTGTATGTAGGCATGCTCCGGCCTGACCAGATGCCGTATATGCTTTACTTACTAAATTAGATGTAGTTTTGAGTGGCTTAGTGGGTAGCACTGGGGCCTTCAGGGACGATGCTGAACCAGGGGACAGATAGCTAGCAAGCTAGCATCTGTTCAGCCCAGGGCATCGCCCCATAGGCATATTCTTTCAGCCCCCTATAATCCCTCGGCTCTTTTAGTGTGGGAGAAAAAATGTGTGACGCAGCGGCGAACACACACACAAAACACACACACTTTTGAAAGGATATAAATTCCATGCCGGATAGCGATGCAGGGAACGGCGGCTGAAGGCGGCGAGATGTCGACCAGCGGCTTCAGTTGAGAGGCGCGTCCTGCAGTGATGCTTCTCGGCGGCTGTGGCGGCTTCCTCTCAGGATCCAGCGAAAGCGTTCGTGGATGCGTCATGTTCTCATTGCGGGGACATGACCATCGCAATGTAACGATCGAGACTCGATGACCTCCAAAAAAAAAAAAAAAAAAGAGAGAGAGAGTCCCCTCATCCACACCCCGATCTATTCTCTCCGCAAGAGGGAATACTTTGGCTAGTGGCCAGGGTGATCAGAGGCTGCTGTGTGGAACCAACCCGACGATCTATTCTCGGTCCACACACTCCTCTTCACATTGCAACCCGTGTGGTATCCGGATGAGATCGCTGACCAGTCCCGGCCAGAGGTCGCGGGCTGGTCCAGCATTTCGTTCGTTGCCCCGGCAGATGAAATCTTGTCTATCGCCGCATCACAAGGTGGGCGTGAGTACGCTGGAGAAGACTCGGCTGTGCTGCCTCCTCCGGGTGTGCCAGCATTGCCCGAGTCTGAACCAGAACTCTGCCATGCTTCCCCGGGCAGTCGCGAGCATTGGGCTTGTGTGGAACCCTCCGCCATGTCCCAAGCGCTTAAGGCTGATGATCGGTTCTTGGGGACGCACCGGCACACGTCGGCCCGCCCCCAATTCCTTTCTTCCTGGACGTGCATGAAGAGGTCATGAGACTACTCAGCGGCCTCTTCCGCCTTCTCTGCCCTCGATGAGGTCGCGGTCAGTGGGTACACTGGGGTTCCCCCTGTGGAGTGTTCTGTGGCAACACAACTGTGTCCCCACAGCGCCTCCACTGGCGTGGCGGCCCTAAGCACCCACCCACCCCAAAGCATGTAGGTTTTTGTCTACTCCGGTGGCAGAGATCTATAGAGCTGCAGGGCTGGCTGCCACCTCACTGCATGCTATGCCCATCCTTCAGGTCTACCAGGCCAGGGGTGCTCATTGCTAATGCACGAGGATGGGGCTGGTCCAGGGCTCTTGCAAAGAGCTGCGTGCCGCCACCGACCTCGCTCTACGGGCGACGGAGGTGACCACACGCTCCCTGGGTCAGGTGATGTCCACATATGTGGTCCAGAGACAAGAACTGGCTTAGTCTGGTTGATATGTGCGAGGCTGAGCGAACCCGCTTCCTCAACTCCCCATATCCCAGACTGGCCTCCTCGGTGGCGCAGTCGAGGACTCTGCCCTGAGTTCTCGGCCGCCCAGAGCAGACTGAGGCTCTGATCCTGTGGCCAGCTGCTCAGCCACCTCAGTCTGCTCGCCGCCGAGGGCGCCCTCCTTCGACACTCCCCGCCGGCCCTATCAGCATCCTTCACCCAGGCCGTGCCTGGAGGTAGTCGCAGGAAGGTGCCCCAGTCCGTACCAGCCCCGCAGCAATGCGGTGCTCCCGTTACGGGCAGCTCAGAGATGGGTTGCAGTTCTTTCTAGGAGGTGTTTGCAGGGCCACTCCTTCCCCCGGTGGAGGGCCGGGGGAAAACCTCTTTTTCCAAAGAACTGTCACTCCCATCTCTGAGCACACAGAGTTCTCGGACGACAGTGCGCGCCACCCTCGGGTCCCGCCACTCTCGCCCTCCTCTGTCACAGAGTTCTCGGATGACAGTGCGCACGCTCACGGGCCTCGCCACTCTCGTCCCCCTCTGTCGCCAGACCCCTGCCAGAGCACGCCCCTGTGGAACGCTGGTCCTTCCCTGGCCTCCTCTGGCAGGACGCGGCTAATGACCGTGCCCCCACACCGGGCCGCTATGCCACCCACGTCCGGGCCGGTCATTCCGCTTCGCTGCACCCCCGGGGGGACGTCTGTCGTTCGCATGACCCCGCTGGCACAGCCCTTGGGAGCCTGGTTAGAGCTACCCAACCTGTCCGCTGGCTCGCGCGAACCAACAGGCTCGGCTATGCGATTCAGTTCGCGCGGTCTCCTCCCCGCTTCAGGGGAGTCCGCTTCACTATGGTCGGTGGCAATGCCCCTGTCATGAGAGCGGAGGTCGCCACCCTGCTGGCGAAGGGTGCGATCGAGACTGTCCCTCCAGCCGCAATGAGGTCCGGCTTCTACAGCCCCTATTTCATTGTCCCCAAGAAAACCGGTGGGTTACGGCCAATCCTGGATCTGCGCGTCTTGAACCGTTCCCTTCACAGGCTTTCTGTCAAGATGCTCACGGCCAAGCGCATTTTTTCGAATGTGTGCAGCCACAGGATTGGTTTGCAGCGATCGACCTGAAGGACGCCTACTTTCATGTCTCCATTCTTCCTTGACACAGACCGTTCCTGCGGTTTGCTTTCGAGGGGCAGGCATACCAGTACGCGGTTCTCCCATTCGGGCTGGCCCTGTCTCCTCGCGTCTTCACGAAGGTCGTCGAGGCAGCTCTTGTGCCGCTACAGCAACACGGGGTTCACATCCTGAATTATCTCGACGACTGGCTAATCCTAGCTCACTCTCGGGACCAGGTTTGCGAACACAGGGACCTAGTGCTCCGGCACCTAGCCCGTCTGGGCCTTCAGGTCAACTGGGAGAAGAGCAAACTTTGCCCCGTGCAGAGGATCTCTTCTCGGTATGAAAATCGACTCGGTCGCCATGTGCGCGCAGCTTACAAGCGAGTGCGCGCGCAGTCACTGCTGACTTGCCTGAGACAAATCGAGGGCAAGAGTGTGGTTCCACTGAAACTTTTTCAGAGGCTCCTGGGGCATATGGCATCTGCAGTCGCGGTAACGCCGCTCGGAGTGCTTCATATGAGACCGCTTCAGCACTGGCTTCGCGATCGAGTCCCGAGGTGGGCATGGCACCAGGGCACGTTCCGAGTACCAGTTACTCCGACCTGCCGTCAGACCTTCTCCCTGTGGACGAAGCTCAGCTTTCTAAGGGACAGAGTGCCCTTAGAACGAGTTCCCAGGCATGTTGTTGTCTCAACGGATGCCTCCTCCACGGGCTGGGGCGCCATGTGCAATGGACATGCTGCCGCGGGCTCCTGGACAGGACCCCACCGCCTATGGCATGTCAATTGCCTCGAGTTGCTGGCAGTACGTCTCGCTCTGCACCGCTTCCAGGCGCTGCTCAAGAACCAGCACGTACTAGTCCGATCAGACAATACCGCGACTGTAGCGTACATCAACCGACAAGGTGGTCTACGTTCCGCCGTAGGTCGCAACTCGCCCGCCACCTCCTCTTATGGAGTCAGAAGCATCTGAGGTCGCTTCGAGCCATTTTTATTCCGGGAGACCTGAACTGTGCAGCCAATGAGCTCTCACGGCTTCAGCCTCTCCCTGGAGAATGGAGACTCCATCCCCAGGCGGTTCAGCTGATTGGGATCAGTTCAGGGACGCACAGGTAGACCTGTTTGCCTCCCACGACTCGTCCCACTGCGCCCAGTTTTACTCCCTGACCGAGGGCACGCTCGGCACGGGCGCACTGGTGCACAGCTGGCCCCGGGGCCTCCGCAAGTATGCGTTTTCCCCAGTGAGCCTTCTTGCACAGACCTGTGCAAGATCAGGGAGGACGAGGAGCAGGTCATATTGGTTGCGCCGCACTGGCCCACCGAACCTGGTTCTCCGAACTTTGTACTCCTCGCGACAGCACCTCCCTGGCCAATTCCTCTGAGGAAGGACCTCCTTTCTCAGGGACGGGGCACCCCTTGGCACCCTCGTCCCGATCTCTGGAACCTCCACGTGTGGCTCCTGGACGGGACGAGGCAGGTTTGAGTACCCTACCACCAGCGGTGGTGGCTACCATCACTTCCGCTAGAGCGTCGTCCACTAGACATGCCTACGCGTTGAAGTGGAACCTCTTCGTCTCTTGGTGCTCTTCTCACTCACCCAGATCATGCCCGATCAGTGTCGTGCTTTCCTTCCTGCAGGATGGGTTGGAGCGAAGGTTGTCTCCCTCCACCCTGAAAGTTTATGTTGCCGCTATCGCCGCACATCACGACGCAGTCGATGGTAAGTCCGTGGGAAAGCACGACCTGGTCATCAGGTTCCTGAGAGGAGCGAGGAGACTACATCCTCCTCGCCCTCCTCTCGTTCCCTCTTGGGACCTCTCAGTGGTACTAACTGCCCTGCAGAGTGCTCCCTTTGAGCCTCTGCAATCAGTGGAGCTTAAGTTCCTGTCAATCAAGACAGCGCTCCTGGTTGCATTGGCCTCCATCAAGAGGGTAGGGGACCTGCACGCATTTTCTGTAGACGAAGTGTGCCTGGAATTCGGGCCGGCCTTTTCTCACGTGATCCTGAGACCCCGGCCTGGATATGTGCCCAAGGTTCCCACCACTCCCTTCCGGGACCAGGTGGTGAACCTGCAAGCGCTGCCCCTGGAGGAGGCAGACCCAGCCTTGGCATTGCTCTGTCCAGTACGCGCCCTCCGTGCTTATGTAGACAGAACGCAGTGTTCAGGACCTCAGACCAGCTCTTTGTCTGTTATGGTGGGAAGCTGAAGGGAAAGGCTCTCTCCAAGCAAAGGTTGTCTCACTGGATAGTGGACGCCATTGCTTTGGCTTACCAGCAGCAAGGTCGACCGTGCCCCCTTGGTGTGACGGCCCACTCCACCCGGAGTGTGGCCTCCTCTTGGGCTCTAGCGCATGGCGCCTCGCTGACAGACATCTCCAGAGCTGCAGGCTGGGCGACACCCAACACATTCGCCAGATTCTACAATCTCCGAGTGGAGCCAGTGTCCTCCCGAGTACTCGCTTCAACCAGCCGGTGCTAGGACCCGCTCAGGTGTCTTCGCTTGCTCGCCATTCCACTCCACGGACTGGATACGTGCGATATTTCCTCAGGTGAGCCTGATAAGCCCTGAGTTCCTCCAGCGCTGTTGACGTCAACGCCAGAGTTATGCCTCCGGCAGCTTTCGCGTTGGCTAGGTGCCACCATGTGCACGGTTCCCCCATGGCGACCCCCACGTGTGTATTTCCACTGTAAGCCTCTCTCGAGCATGTGTCTTTCCCTTGGCAAGCCAGTCTGCCACCCCTGGGGTTGAAATACTCCACCCTACGGGCTGGACACCCCAGTGTTCTCCGTATGCACCCCCCTCCGGGTCATATGTGTATTCTTAAGTCCCCCCTTCGGGCGGGCACTGATTGCATATTCCACTGAGATATGCTTCCCAGTGTACCTTGGTATTCCTGTGTTAAGTAGGAGTCCTTCGTCCGTGCTAGTCTCACGACAGGGAGCTCAGACTTACGCAGGGCACTGGAAGACAGCCGAGGTGGCGTGATTGGACTGGGAACCCCATTCGTCGTCATTCGACGTAACTCGAAGTGACAACGAAAGGGAACGTCTCGGTTACGGATGTAACCCTCGTTCCCTGAGTAGGGAACGGAGACGTTACGTCTTCTCTCCACTTCCGCTGTACCGCTGGAACAGCCGAGTTCAGCCTTGGCTCCTTCAGCGAAGAAACATATCTGCATGTTGCCAGCTCACTTCCTTTAAGTGGTGGGGCGGAGTTATGCTATGCAAATTCAGCAGACCCATGGCATTTGCTTGCCATTGGCTCGTTTTATTACTGTTCGAAGAGGATAGGCTTCTAAGCGAACCCCATTCGTCGTCATTCGACGTAACGTCTCCGTTCCCTACTCAGGGAACGAGGGTTACATCCGTAACCGAGACGTTTCTCTGCATTGCTTTTGGAAGAGCCTTTGTTTTAGGATTCATATTTTCTCTTGTCATGTTCTCTTTCTCTAAATAGAGTTCATATCTTACACTTCAAAGGGTACTTTGTTATTATGAACTTTTAGATTAGATTTATTACCTCATACAAGAAGCTTTACGATATGGATTTATAAATAAATTAAATGTATTGCATGTAGAGAAAGACCTCTTTATAAGAGCTTTACAGAAAGTCCATTCAATTCCATTTTTTTGCTAACCGGTGTTGAACATTGGTTTGTTTCACGAGCAGACGCTGCTGGAGTCCAAGCAGGTGCGTTTCTCAGAAAATTAAAACTTGAATATAACGAGAATAGTTCATAATTCTTCAATATTCAATATTTTTGCACAAAAGTTTTTAGTGGGTCACTTTGAAATTTGTCATTAACAGTTTTGTGATACATGAATGACTTTTTTTGTATTGTGTACCTGGATTACTATAGTTAACTAAAACTAAAACAATGAAAAAAACAAACATTTTTGCTATATATAATAAACGTTAACTGAAATAAAATAAAAAATATTAAAAACACTTAAAATGATTGTATTGCCAGGGAATTTCATTCAGTTTAACTTGATATAGCCTACTAAAATAACAAACTAAATCTGAAATAAAATTGTATAAAAAGCTATATAGACATACAACAACAAAATAATAACAATAAAAAAGACAAAACACAACAAAATGCCTGAAACCAACATAT
The DNA here is from genome assembly GCF_949152265.1 of Phoxinus phoxinus. NCBI lineage: Eukaryota > Metazoa > Chordata > Actinopteri > Cypriniformes > Leuciscidae > Phoxinus > Phoxinus phoxinus. The sequence goes on along the minus strand of NC_136890.1, from coordinate 6,429,836 downwards.
TTAGCATATTGCTGACTATGGGTTTCTAGATGTTTCAGGAACGGCAAGATGCAGCTATATTTAGGTATAATAAACTTTTATTTACAAATTGACTTTTGCATAATGTGTAAACATTTCTTTGACAGTGCATTCCAAAGATTAATCATGATAATAGCCAGTATTATGATCTTTATTGCAATTGTATTTACAGAATATACACAATATCAGAAATTAAAGACATAGTTCACACCAAAATGAAAATTGTCAATATTTACTCCTTTATGTCGTTCCAAAAAGTATGACTATCTTTCAGTTTTTCTTGTGTATACAATCGTCAACATCAAATTGGCACAATGTCTTGTTGCGGCACAGGAGAATAATATCTTTAAGGGTGAGTAAATGACGACAGAACTCCAAAATTTGGGTGAACTGTCCCTTTAACAGAAGGAACAGGAAACAAAAAAAACTAAACCATGAAACGTTTTTGTTTAAACATGATATCATTACAGCAGTGGAGAAATATATACGCTTGTCCCAGAAACTGTTGATCAATACTGTGAGAGATGCATGATTTTAGGAGCAGATTAGCCATCCAGATTGAGTGAGTGTTGTTGGGTTAAGGCTAGGTTCAGGGACAGGCTTAGTTTTTTGTAAATCTGCCCTCTGAGTAAAGATGACTCCACACATAGTGCCAGTGTGACATTAGTCAGAAATGAAAGCTCACAGCCTGAAAATATACAGGTTTTAAAATCAAGGGGCAAAATTCAGTGCAACTGCTGAAGGAGGGTTTCCACAGATCCCGCGGGCCGTAGCTGTTTTAAACCGGAACTCAGGCTGAGGATTAGTCCAAACTGAAATAAACAAGGAGTCATTTCGGATACACGGCAAGGTCACTCTCATTTTCCCAGATACCCTCCAAGCTTGAGGGAATCACATGGGTGAAATCTCATGAAATCGGTCACGTTTCCAGGTCATGTTTCACCCAAAAACCAAGTGAAATCATTAATAAATTATATTTTGTTTAAAAAAAAGTTGAATGTGACAAGCAGGGCGGGGCCGAGAGCTGTGGGAACAGAGCGAGTTTATGTTAAATTGATCATTAAACTTGTTCAACTTTCACCGTTTCCCGCCTCCTTCCCTTATTAACAAACCCTGCTACAATGAACAGTAAAACATTGATATAAATTTTAACCCTGTACTGCAATAAATAAATAAATCTATATTATTAAGTTAAGTATTTATACATAATTTTAGTATCTTATCACCTAAATTCATGCAATCCCCATTGCAAACTCTACAGTAATGACAAGGTGTGGGAAGAAAGTGGGAAGAATCTGTTATGAAACTAATGTCACAAGCTCCTAAATTTTCTTCAGGTCAAAAATAGTTTCCTTTTTTTGGCATTTAAACACACGCATATCTAATTTTGGTGTGAAATGAGATCTAGATGGCTTATCTTGAGAAATCTATTTACCATTTTGTCATTTTATCATATGATTGTCTTATTGTCACACAGTGTCTTTCTATAAATAAGGAGGAATACATGATTACTGTGTAATATATATACTCTACTGTTTTGGGCATGAACAGTAGATACGCAAAGTAGGCTATATGGGACTTCGATTATTTTAGGTTTTAGTGCGACCTCATGCTTCTTCCATTTTCTCAATAAATGTGTTTTTCACAACACCATCGGATATATAATGTCAAATATGTACAAATCTCAAATATAAATAACAAATCAAGCATTCGACTTTAAGAATACATTTTGAAATGCTTTTCAAACGCCGTCAGCTACATCTAAAGAAGAAAATCTGACAGTGTTGACAAATTAATCACATATTTTGCATTACATAAAGAAGTCAATTTGTTTGATGCAGCTTATTAGGACATTCTCAAAATGAGAGAAATTACTTTAAAAACCCAAACCATTTAAAAATAATAATAATATATATATTTTTACAATTTGTGGAAATGAAGCTCTCCAGTTTGTCAGATTATGTACAATTATTTCTAAAGATATATATTTAGCCTATGTTTGTTGTTATCTAATATATATATATATATATATATATATATATATATATATATATACATACATATATATACATATATGTATATATTTATATATTTGTGTGTGTGTTTCGCAAGTCCTTTCCTCAATATAGATAATATTATTTGTTATGCAGATGAATATATACTCTCTCTCTCTCTATATATATATGAATATATATATATACATATATATATACATATATTAATCTGCATAACGTTAACTATATTGAGTAATGCTCTAAGGACACAGTGTTTTATGGAAAGTGAGTAGCAATCTAATATAATTTTTTTTTATAAAATAATTCATATTATATTATAGAAATTCATAAGAACATTCTATTGATCATCTCTGATTAATTTTACTTTTTTCAAAACTAATGTCAAATTAGAATCAGTCATTGTCTCGCTGTAGTCTATCATAACTCCCTGTGGTTTACTGATGAAAACAGCGATAAATGCTGCATTGTTACAGAATGTCATGTGATATCATATTCCCACACATCCAGAAATGTGTTCTAGTTCATGTAATGATCATCTGATTTTTTTTTTAAATTGCAGCTGCTTTAAAAAAAAAAAAAAAAACTAGTACTGCATGCAAGTTTTAAATAATGTTTTTTTGCATAACTGTTAGTGGTGTTTAACAACAATGTACATAGAGTATATATATATATATATATATATATATATATATATATATATATATATATATATATATAAAAAACACTGAATTTTGGAACTCACAAATACTTTTGTAGAATGCAAAGACCATTTCATGAGGATGTTGATGTCAGACAGCATATAGACGGTCTGCTGAAACCCATGTCCTCCCCAGGGCTTTACTCCTCTAGCTGACCTTTGTCTTGCTGTCATCCGCTCTTTCTTTCTCCATAGAGAAGTTGGTGTTCTGTAAAATGATATAAAGTAATAGCAAACAAGAATCTCCTCTTCTTCTTTGTCACTGCTTCATTGAAAGATTAATGATTCACCTTCCTCTAATGTCACAAGATCTGATCAGGCAACAGCTGTGCTAGTTAAACAAGGTCAGTCACTGTTTCTTGTTATGTTGGTGATTGTGGCAAAGGAGAGATTTTCACACAAAATTTGTGATGGTTTTCAGTGAAAAGTAAAATAGTACAATGGAGTAGTTGATTTCACTGACTTTCCAGTTCCTGTATAGGCTACTTCTCTGAAAATACTTCAGAATCTCCTGAATTGACCCTTCACTAAGCTCCGCCCCCTTTGTTACTGTCGCTCTCTCAGACCAAAGAGGTTGAATATCTGGAGAAAGCGAATCATTAGCATTCCCATTCATCTCAATGACAGTTGCTCAGCTGCGCAAGTATGCGATATCAAACCAACCAACACAGCTTATAGGCACTCAGGCACTCAGCTGTGGGTACCCGAGCCATAAAAGCCATGTGACTAAACACTCTGCAGCAGCAGGAAGATGACGTCATGATGACACTGGTTGGCTGATGACTTCACAAGAACCCCAGCCAAAATGTCATGGTAGGGCCAATGTAGGCATGATATGGGCTTGAGGTATAGTCCCTACATTGGGCTAATTCGTACCTAAATTGGCCCCACAATGAAATGTTGGCTGGGAACGTGCACTGTCCTAAACCCTTTAAGCAGTAACATCAAAGGCAGCAGTCCTGGGATTTTTTTCTAAAATCAATTTCAAGCTATTAAGAGCCTTAAGTAAAAAAATAAATCAAAAATCAGGCACTGGTAAAATATTAAACATGTACAATGGTGCTTGCAAAAAATAGTTTGGTTAGAATACATGGATCCTTTTTTTGTCAACGATACTTGCTGTTAGTGGTTCTCACACGTGGCACCACATTAATGTTGTGGGTTTTGGTAGTACAGAACGTCACTAAAGGTGAAGTATGTAAGATTTTCTATGTAAAAATACATTCTCTTAACCCAGTTTTGTTGTTCATTTACTACTATGTTTATCTCCTTAAAAAGTGTAAATTATGGTCTCCTAGGCACCATTCAAATTTTGAGAGTGGTCTGCTCAGATTCATAATTTTTCTTTCTAGCTCAACCAATAGCGAGAGTTTGGGGCGTGGCTACTGTAGTAGGCGGAGCCAGAGGGTGTTTAGCCAGAGTGGGACCATGGTTGATGCCTTAAGCCCGGTATAGATAGCAAGATTATTATAAATCACACTGTGCAACATGGATCTAATAAACTTGGGTACGACATGCATGTAGACTGTACGATGATGACACCTATTGAAACGTAAGCTACGACGCAAGTTTCTATAGAAGAATAAAACGTCATCAGCATGCGCTAGTGGAAGAGCAAGACGAATCACTTTGGCAGTTGTAGTTTTTATGTGTGCTGAAAAAAAGGAAGCGGCGAAAGAGGAAGGGAGAAGAGCTTGAAGTAAGCAGTTTTAAGTTTTAGTGCCATGTCACGTTGATTTCATGTCGCAGTTTTATTGGCTAGTTAGTAGACGTAGGTCGTGGCAGCAAGATGATCATGCTGAATTTCTGACACTGTCAAAAAATGATCGTAGGCTAACGATCACAAGACTTTGAACCTCTCTCACTGTATGACGTAGGAACGTTTAGGAGCCGCGACCCATGAGATTGGCACGATTGTTTCACAATGGCAATCTTTCATCTGGGACAGCCCAAAATCGTGCAATGTGTCCCGGGCTTAAAAAATTTCAGGAATGCAAGCCAAAATTCACTGCATTTAGAGCTTAAAAAAAAACTAAACGGGTCATGAACATGTCAAAGCTAACGGGGCATTGTACTATGTGCTACAAAGAACGCTTCAATACCATACAGCATCATCATGCAGCCGTTCAGAAAGATGCGTTTACTGTAGACAGCCTCAAACAGTTGTGGCACGTCATGTCAAAAACAGCTCAAACAAGCATTAAAGTCAGGGACTTGGCTTAAGCATTGTCTGTGAAACCAGGGGATATTTTTATATATCATATGGAATGTATTTATTGATTTGCAGGGCATGTGCTGTTTGTTTTATGGAAGGCTTGGTTAATCTGTCCAATAAGAGACTATTAAATACAACTCTTCCTTTTTATTATACAAATTTGTAAGTGTATGCAACTAATCCGAGATCAGGTAAAAAAAATCATACAGAAAAATTAATGTGTTCCAGAGATTGCTCCCTAGTGACAAAGATTTAAATTTCTAAACGTTTACTGAAATCATGTGACTCTGGCAGTTCGATTACAGCTCCAAATCCCCATTCGAAACAAATGATTCACGAAGGTATGAGATTTCACGAAGCAGTGTTTCAAAAGTGCCCATCACTAGTCCGGCATAGATCAAGTTATGATATTTTAAATAAAAATGAAAGCTAAAAAAAATTAAATGTATCCATGAATTATTCACAATAACATGCATTTAGAATATATAAAAAATACATTTATTTTTATTTCATATAGTTAGACTAATAGTTTATTCAACCACATACTTAACTTTTTAACATATTCTTATTAATTACTATTACTAATTGCTATTCAGTGCAGTTGATTTAACTTAAAATAGAAGTTTGAGTCTACCTTTCAAAATTTTGTTGGCTCAACTAACTTCAGAAGTTGAGAAAACTAAAAAATGCTTTGCAGCTGGTTAACTTTTTTCAACTCAGCTTTTCATTTAACTTTTTTTCTTTTTTTTTTTTACAGTGAATTAATTGATTGAATGATTTCTGTCAACAGATATTCAGTGAAAGAGCACAAGCTAGTCTGACAAAATGGCAGACGGCAAGAGGATTGGTCAGTAACCTTTTTAAGGCGGGACTTCGTGCAGGGTCAATTGTTTTGCTGTTATTATACATGACATCAGTATCTGAAGTGTTTCCTGACCACAGATTGTCTAACAAACTTATCTCAAGTGACCAGAAGTTTAATTTTGAGGCTACCCATCCATCTTTTCCTCACATTCGTCCTCATGCTGGCATGAGGAGAGCCTACAGGGCCTTCACAGAAGGTCAGCTTGCATCTTCTCCGGCATCTGACTCACAGTCACCTCGCTGTAGGATGTACCAATCAGCACACAGGCAGTCCTTTGAGGCGTGGTCTGTTGACATCGAGGGTCCGCCTCGGTGCAATGAAGACAAGCCCCGTGGCTGTCGGCCAGGCCATTGGAGAGGCGAGTGGAGTTGCTAGCATCTTTGTTGCAGCGTAGAGATGTTTGCCGTTGAAGATCCTTTTGTCCAGGCACAGGGCTTCCCTTACATGGGCTGGAACATATTCGCCTGCGAATCTGAGCTGTGTCCCTGCTCAGAGATTTACGAAAGTTGGGCTTAAATACCAGGTACACCACAGGGTTGTAGATTGTGGAGGATTTGGCAAAGATAGCTGCCAAAGCAAAGGCTACAGGTGGGACGTCATTAGGTTCTCCAAATGCAGCCCACATTGCCACAACAGCATAAGGGCTCCAGGCGATCAGAAAACCAATGCATACCGCCACAGAGAGCTAGAAGAGAAACAGAAATAACTCATGAGAACATTTCCACATGTTCTGAAGAAAACGTCTAAAAGGGTCATTCTTCATCTTTGGTGACAGATGGTGTCCCTTATCTTTGCTACAGTAAAAATAAACTTTAATTGTCAAATAAAACATGAAAACATATATTTTAACGTGTAGTGTAATGGAATTTGATACTTTAAGTAAACAGGGAAATATATTTGAAGTACTTATTGTTTATAATTATTTGATTTCCATATATTTTGCTTGTTTTGTTGTTGTTGACAATATAACATTTCACTCTTTATTAGTCTGTGGTGCTTGCATATTTGAAATATTTAAGATTAAAAAAATATATTTAGTGACACGTGAAGGCCAAGGATGGTAACCCACACTACAAATTTGTCCTCTGCATTTAACCCATCCAAGTTAGTGCACACACATAATGAGTAGTAAGCAGTGAACACACACACTGCAAACCATGGACACACACACCCGGAGCAGTGGGCAGCCATTTTTGCTGCTGTGCCTGCGGAGTGATTGGGGGTTAGGTAATTAATTAAAAGTAAACAATGTTATTAATTTTTCCAAAATACCCACTGACCTTGAAACTAGCACAATGGTAGCCTCCATTTTATTTACCTCGAAAGACCAACACCACATATAAAAACATGATTTGTCAAGAGGATTTCATTACAATTACTTGGAACTTGAATTGTCACTAAGCTTTCATTTTAGATCTAGCATATGAAAACTGTTTTAAAAAGCATATAAATAAAGTATATTATTATAAAGAATGATAAATATTTTGACTCATTTCTATCTCTCATGTGTCACTCCAAAGAGAGAATGACTCAATATACACACAGATTAAAGATTTTCACTGACTATGCATGTCATTACACCAAGTCCCTTAAGGTAGGGAACAACGCCAAAAACCTAGCACTGATGAAAGCGACTGTGGCATCCCCTCACGTCGTCTGTGTAGGGGGCAGAAAACGTTGCGCTTCAACACACTGCACAGAGCACAGCCGACGGCCAGCTAGCACATACGTTCTGCGGCTGCGTGAAAGTATGGTGACTACTGCCACCATACCAGCAGCTGGCATTAGTCTATATTCGGCATTCACAAAGGGAAACTAGAGTCCCTTTCACACAGCGTGTTGATCCCGGGAAATTCCCGTAAAATTGCTAGAGTGCCTTCTGTGTGAACGCAAACACGTCCCGGGATTGATGCTGGGGTGGGGACCTAGTAACATTGCCGGGATCAGTCCCGGAACGCGCCCTGTGTGAACAAAAGCCAGGACCAATGCCATAAGGGGGTGTTAGAGTGATGATCGGACGGGCCTTTCTACAACCTATGCTACAGCTTATGGGGAACGAGCCACTCGCCAAACCCAGTGGCGCTACTGGGGAGTATGGACTCGTCTTTGTGCAGAAATGATGAAGAGGAGTTATCAGCAGAACTGACATCTGACAGGAGTTATCACATCCTGACGTCATGTGTATTTACGGGATGTGTGTGAACGCACTCACAGATTCCGGAAAATCACTGGCAGTGTGAATGAACCAAAATCAAACAATCCCGGGACACATTATCCGTGTATTTTCCGGAAATCTCTGTGTGAAAGGGTTATAGAAGAGCCAGAACTGTGGATTAAAGATGCACCGATCAGCTCTAATGTCACCCGAATCCACTGTTAACTATGCCAGCTGACGCTCAAACATGGCCCGACATTGCCTGACGGCCGACCATCGGCTTGGTGTGTATCGGGCTTTAAGCACTGATGTTTTATTCTCTCACCTTCACAATGAGGATGTGTGCATTTGTTGTCTTGGTCTGTGGCGACACGTGTTGCTGTACTGCCTGCCGTGACCCTTGCACGGTGATGAGGATCAGGATGTAGGAGAGTAGGATGATGGTAAGAGGCAGCGCATAGCAGAAGAGGAAGAGGCAGATAATATAGGACATGGACAGAGCGTCCTGGCTTGGTGCATACCTGAAAGTTAAATAGAGAAAAGGACATAGTGATGGTAATCAGGTACACCGCTAGATAATCTGACCCCCCTGTACAGTTCATTGCCTCTGGCTGTAATTACTGATCACTGAATACTGATCGTCTGACCAGGGCCCTTAGAATCATCCCAACCTTTCTCTCCATTACAGTGCCCCTGCCCTTGTTCACATGCCCAGTTTGTTAGTGTCTCTGGGCCACCTGACTGAGACTGACTGATACTTTATCTGAGGCAAATTAATTACTTTAGAGATTGTGGGTTTGAGTCCAATCTGGGATGGGTTTAAGCAAAGAGAGGTTGACCTCTGTTAAGATTTTTTACTTAGATACTAAGGTCTTATATTTGAAGCAAAGCTTCCACAGCACTATGCTAAATTGGTCATTGTTTAACCAAACATTATATATAAAAAAGGAGCAGTTATTGCGGGCCTAAAGTCTGTATGGGTTCTCTTATTAGGCAAGCAGAATGGTACACCGTGCTAGGCCCATAACCCAGAGGTCCATGGATCAAAACCATAATCTGCTATGGCCTTGTGAGGCATTGTTAACTTTTAAAGATGCCCAGACCCAAAATAAGGATTGAATTCCACTGTACAGGTGTAAAACACGTAACATCTCAGTCCTGGAACTGATGCAATACTGAAATAACGTTCTGAGAAGCTGTTGAAGTAGCCATTCATCTAGATTCTAGATCAACTCCAGTCCTCGGGACATACCTTCCACAAGTTTACTTAAACCCAACCCAGATGGGACTCAAATTTACATTTACATTTATTCATTTAGCAGACGCTTTTATCCAAAGCGATTTACAAATGAGAAACAATAGAAGCAATTAAACTAGCAGTAGGACAACAGTATGTAAGTGCTATGACCCTTCACAGTACAATCCAACGCATTTTTTTTTTTTAATAGATAAGAAAAGTGTTAGTAGTACTGAATCAAGTGCTCAAGTGCTGCCGAAAAAGATACGTCTTCAGCAGTTTCTTAAAGATGGCTACAGACTCAGCAGCTCTGGCTGAGTTAGGCAGATCATTCCACCAGCAGGGAACAGTCATGATAAAGGTCCGAGAGAGAGATTTCATGCCTCTTTGAGATGGCACCACCAGACGCCGCTCACTTGCAGAGCGCAAGTTTCTGGATGGCACATAAGTCTGAAGTAATGAGTTCAGGTACAGGGGAGCAGTGACAGTGGTTGTTCTGTAGGCAAACGTCAGTGACTTGAATTTGATGCGAGCGGCAACCGGCAACCAGCAACCAGTGCAATTTAGTGAGGAGATGAGTGACGTGTGCTCTCTTCGGCGCGTTGAAGACCACTCTAGCTGCAGCATTCTGGATTAGTTGCAGAGGTTTAACAGTGCAAGCTCGGATACTACAAATTTAAGTTCCTTATCCATTTGGGCGCTGGGCCTATGGCTCATTTTGTCTCCAATAATGATCAGTCTTAGTCAGGTGGCCCAGTGGCACCAATTAACTGGGCATTTGAATAAGGCCAACAAACATAGTCATTTCGATCAGTGTTTCTTCACTCCGGTCCTCAGGACCCTTCCCCAGAATGTTTGAGATGTTTATATTTAACAAGCGGATGAGTTGAATTAGGTGTTTAAATTAGAGAGACATCTAAAACATTCTGGGGAAGGGTCCTGAGGACTGGAGTGAAGAAACACTGATCGAAATGACTATGTTTGTTGGCCTTATTCAAATGCGCAGTTAATTGGTGCCACAGTTAATAATGTGCATCAGAAGCATGTCAGGCCCATAATGCAGAGGTTGATTAATCAAAACCATTCTCTACTAAGCCTTCTTTACTTAAATAGATACCCAGTTCTTACTCAAAGACAAGCTACCACAAAGCTACAGTATGCTAAATTGGTCATTGGTTTTGTCAAACCGTATCTGTGAAAAACAACAGTTAATGTGGGCCTAAACACAAGCTGTTTTGAAGATTGCTGGGTATGAGATCGGGTGTAAGGTGAGCAGCGTGGCACAGAAAAAGTGTGCTAGGCCCATAGCCTAGAGGCTCCCTAAATCCCTGAATTTGGAGTTAATTCCATACAGGCTCCAAAACCTCATAGTCCTGGAACTTATGCAATACTACATGAATGTTCTGAGAAGTTGTTGAAGAAGATATGGATAACGCTGTCTGCGTCCAAAAACTTAGACAGCTGTCTTTGAAGGCAGCGTTTACGCATGAAGGTACCTCACGAAACTAATTTCGGAAAGACTTCGGAGTTAGCGTAATGGTTTAATGATCTACAGCAAAATAGAGCGAGCTTTGATGATAACTAAGCAAATATTTACCTACTACACCAGTAATTTAACAAAAGAAATGACATCAGAAGTGGGAAACGATGGTCAAAAACTTACATTTACACACAAACTGACCACCAACTGCAACTTTCAGATGGCATCTTTATTTTTATTTAGCTCAACTGTCACAGAATGGAAAGCACAGGATTTTGGGATATCAAAGGCAACGGAGTAAACATCTATGCAGCCTTCAAAAATCGATCAGATGAAGGTATCTCAGGAGACAGGAAGTGAAGCTAACATTGGATTCGGACGTGCCTTGTTGCCTTCTACCATGTAATGCGTCCTCCGAAGGCAGCATTTATAAGCTTTCGGACGCAGTCAATATTTGTTGAATTTGTTCAGATGCCTAAGATGTTGGTATCACTAGACCACCTGAATGAGAATTATAGGGATGAATTAAGCATTAGTCTCTGTTGCCTAATTGATAAGGCACTGGCCTCCTAAACCAGGGTTTGTGGGTTCACTTCTCATTTGGGATGAGTTTAAGCAATGTTGTGGCCTAATCTATGAAGTGAATGTGGATGTGAAGTTGTTTTGAAGACACTTGGGAATGGGAGCTTTTCTACGGCAAGCAGAGTGGTGCAGCGAGAGCATGCTGGAACTATAGAGTGCTGCAGGGTTACATACTGTACATTTGTAGGCCAAGCCTTAAGTTAGCATTACCCTGGTTCCTTTGACAAAAAACTAATGGGATTTTTCAGTTGGCTTTTGGATAATTGCACAAAATAAGCTCTGTGACCCAATAAAAGTTTATGATCCTTATACATTTCATTAGAATATTCTTCACAAATGAGCACAGGTTTTATTAATTTTAAAGTCTAAATACAATTACCAGAAGTAAAAAATCTAAAGGTAGGCTATAAACGGACTACTCCACTTTTGCACAATTTAAGCCTCACCATCACTAATTCAGACATATCTTTTAATCTTTATTTAAAATCTACAAGTTGGAACTTGTTTAGTATAATAACATTTAATGTTGTATACAATTTGTAGAATAATTTAGCCACTTGTAAGCAACCACCTTTTTCAAGACACGTAAAAGCTTTTAAAAAATCATTACTGGGGTATTACTAATGTATTTTGTTGTAGAATAAAACTTAAAGTCCGAGTGAACCGGAAGTTGTAAACGACTTTTCTCAAGTGTTGTGACGCATTTCCGAGTGAAACGGAATATTGAACAGAGGGCAGGGTTTTACTTCAGCGCTCCTCCTCTCCATCTCTCGCCCATAGTAGAGTAACGGTTTGAGGGGAGTGGTTAAGCATTTAACCAACCCAAGCCGTCAAGCCTATGTCATCAAAAAAAGAACCATTCCAGACCCGGAAGTAACTTTTCAGACTTTGATTAAAGATAACTTCGGCAAAAAAAAAAATTCCGTGTATTAACTTGCACGGATTAATTGTTCACCACAAGACTAGTAATATCCGCTAACAAAGTAAATAGGGTCAATTTTGATTTCATGCCGACTTTAATATCTTGAGCTTGTGTTAACCACACACCTTATTTCAGGCATTTAACCAAAACCCATGAACACAAACCCATTGACATTGGGATGATGGAACCAGAAGTGCAAAAATGCATGCACACTCCAGGATTTAGGACTCATTCCTGTAGTATTCTATTCAAATGTTTAAATGTAAAACACAAACCCTGGTTTCAAAGACAAGGCTTAAGACTAGTCCCAGACTAAAATGCATGTTTGAACAGTTTTAACCTAAAGTAACCTGCACTGACATATCTTAAAATATGCCAGTGCCATCGTTTTATCTCAAGATGCACACCAGTAATGTTTTATTCTAACGCATGTTTATAAAAGCAACTTAAATGCCCTAATTGATCTAAGGCCTCATCCTGACTTAATCTAAACACAGTTTGTGAAACCAGGCCAAAGACTCTTAGTCCTGGAACTATAGCAATACTGAGTGAATGTTCTGAGAAGCTGTTAAAGAAGTCATTCAACTAGATCACAATGTTTGTTGGCCTTGTTCATTCAGTATGTCCAGCTTATTGGTTTCACTGGGCCATCTGACTTATACTGGGAATTATTGGGAGCAAGTGAGCAACAGCCCCTGTGCTATAAACCGATAATCCAGGGATTGTGGGTTTGAGTCCCATTTGGGGTGGGTGGAAATGTGCTGGGCCAAGAGGCTGATACAGAACTGTCTTCTGCTAAGAATACTTAATTTATTTAGATGCCCAGATCCTGGATTGAAGGGATTCATCCTCATGTTGAACTCATCTTCCTTATAAAAGTGCCCAAACCAAAATAAACTCTGCAGGATAGTGGTTATCCAGGAGGAGGTTTGGACACCCCTGCTATCTACATTCCTGCGGGGTTCAGTTCCAACACTTGTGTCTGTAATTATCAAGTGTTCCTGAACATATTAGGCCTTGTTCACACTAATATGTTTTCATTTTAAAAACACATCTTTTTCTCTCCGGTTTTTACGCCGTTTTTATTAATGAAAACAAAGCTTTTTGAAAACGCTCTCCCAAGTGGATAAATTTGAAAACGCTGGTTTCACGTTGTAGTGTGGACTTAAAAACAATGACGTATGTTTAGTCATGTGACACATATTGTACCAATAGATATTCATGTCTATACTGGTATTGTGCCTGTTATGTGCTATTCACTTTCATACTGTTGTTTAAATATGTTACTTTGCACACTCTTTATATCACAGTTTTGCAAAGATGACATAAAATGTACTCACATTTGCTGTCCTGCGGCAATACATGAGAGCAGTTGCGTTTTAGACCAAACATACGGTGACTGAGTGCGAACTGGACGCATCAGTGAATGGTGAGATATTTTGCTAAATAAAATGATCCTATCAGAAGAATTGCGCGATAACTATTTATTTTTCCGTCATCTCAGTGAGCTTTTGTGAGGTTTTACGCATGCGCAGTAAGGGGAATTTAGCGTTTTCAGGCGTTTTCCAAAAGTTTGTCATACACACTGAAACGTCAGAAAACGCCTGAAAACACTAGTGTGGAAGGAGAGCGTTTTTAAACGAAAACGGCATTGTCAAGTGTATCTGGATTAATGTAGACATAGCCTTAATTAACTGTGTTTGACTAGAGCTGAAGCTGAATTTTGCAGGACCCTTCAGATCTCCAGGAACAGCACTGGGCACCCCTGCATACAGATGTTGAACTATTCATTCACCCAGATGACTGTGTGTGTTGGCCTTGTTCAAATGCACAGCATTTGTCACTGAGCCACCTGACTGAGACGGAGATTGGGTACAAATAAATGTTCCCGTCTACACTCCACTATCCATTAAACAAAGGCAACAAAATCTAAAAATAAAATAAAAGAATGTAGTAATTTTGTTAGAGTGCAGCCATGTGAGCTCAATAGAACATGCAGTGCATTAGATTACTTTAAAAAGTGTGTCATTTTTTGATGTTAAATCCTAATTTTGATCCTATCCCAGTTAAATTTGCAACTATAAATAAGCCATTTATAGGATGACTTCACAAAGAGTGAAAAGTGCACTGCAGCTCTGTTGTGCTATAAAAACAGAGTGATCACATTAACAATTTTCCCTTGGCAGATGATAAAACGGGGGAAAAAATCCAAAATACTTTAATAGAATATCAGTCTCTAGATAAGAATAGGGCTCTTTTGATTTGGGTCAGTAAGCAACCACCCAGAACACACACACACACTCACACACACACACACACACACACACACACACACACACACACACACACTACTCAGAACACCTAAACGATTACAATGCCCTTTGCCCAGGCAATCACACTGAACACCGAAGCATTGTGGCACTAATGTTAAATTGCACGCATCTGGCTTGCCATGGCTGGTTTTCTGAGAATCCTTTAGTGTTTCTATTAACATCGTCCCAGGCACTTACCAGTCTATGCAGCATGCTGTCCCATAGGGTTCAGGGCCGTACTGGCCCCAATTTGCCAAGGGACCCATAGCAAACACCATGGCATAGCACCACACCCCCACAATCATCAGACAGGCATGAGAGTAGGAGAATTTGTTTCCTGTTAAAGCAAAGCAAACCGATAAAAGGATTAATTTAGCACAAAGTATTGATCACTTTCAGATGTTTTGATACATACGGTGTTGGAGAATGTACTTTTAAACTAGAGACTTTTAAACTATAAATAGAAATTGAAAACTGTAAATGAATGCATTTTGAAACCAAAGTCTTTTTCTCTAAAGATTTCTTAACAATAGACCTTTAGAATCACATCACTTCCTGTTGCTCTAATCCATTTATTTCCCACATGCTCTTATTCCTGCAATGTTGTCAAAAGTACACAAAAAAGTATTTGAATAAAAGGTTTTTTAAATCAAGTACATTTCTAATAGAAAAAAACCTGTACTTTTACTTCGTTACGCTGGGTGACGTTCCTCTCGTTACTTTATCTCAATGCAATACATGTTAAGAAATGCGTAGTGTATTCCAAGCGTGCGGTCTCTTTTTTCTGGGGCATGAGCGATAGTAAATCGGTTTGTGAATCTGTTTGAATTATTTGTTCAGTTCCCTGCACTGAAGCGGTCTTGAAGCGGCTAACTAGCTACTTGAGTAGTTTTTTCATTGGATATTTTTTTACTCTTACTCAAGTAACAATTACGATTATTACTCGTACTTTTACTTGAGTACAGTTTTTGGATACTCTACTCGGCTTTACACAATCCCATTTGATGGGGCGGACCCAACTATTTATGACACCGTAGCCAGAATGTAAATTTGTAAAGAATGCAAAGAGTACTTCTGTGCACGCCAGCAGAGTAACTGGCATTGAGGTGAGTGGGAATGCTTCTGCACGGCTTGGTTACCCTCAACACTGCTTATAATACAAACCATACTGTATATTACTCTCTCAGGTGCAGACTTGAAGCACCACATCTTATCTGGCAACGTGCCCTCTAAAATCTTTAACTGCATCCCAAACGTGTTTGCTTCCCTTCCACCTACAGAATCCATCTGTTCACCTGCTGTCCTCTTTGCCATCGTTATCTCTGTTCTCAAGCTCACCCACATGCTGATAAACTATCCCGTTTGAATAATCTCCTCTCTCCCACGCACACCTTCATCTTTTCAAGTCAATCAAAAGTTGAAGCCAACAAAACTAATGAACTCTAATGAGGCCAACTGCTCCTGTCCATACATAGGAGTATTGACCAGAAGATGAACAGACACTGGGCATCTAGACTCGGATGAAAATGAGAATATTCAATGAACACATTGGAGAAAGCCATAAGGTAATGAATTTCCCTTTAGGGTGCATCACGGCAGGACAGAAGGGTTGCATGCAGCTGCATTCGATTCTTAATTAAGATAAGGAGGAGGGCTTGGGAGGAAGATAAATGTATTGTGGTGTGAAAGGTGTCGAGGAAGAATACCGTAGTTTGGGAAGCAGACTTTGAGGCAGCAGACGGATGACAGAGCGGTGAGATTTGTCAGGCTGGATAAGCCGAAGAGGACGCCACATACAGCATAGCATAAACATGTCAGCTCTCCAAACAACCACCTGAGAGAATGAGAGAGATTTACATTTACAGTTATGCATTTGGCAGACTGAGAGAGGCAAGTAAACTAAGCAAGGTACTTTTGTGTTTTCTACAAAGAGACATGATGGGAAAAAAATATGAGATGGGAGGAAAAAATGATACGTCAAATGTTTTGAAACTTTACATTCGCTCGCAAAATGTTTGCGATCCCCTGAGAGACTTTGCGTTCGCTCGCAAACCTTTTAAGTTCTTTGCGAGCGAACACAACGTTTCTCGGGGGAACAAACGTTTTTGTGAACGCAGTTTTTCAGGGGAATGCAAAACATTTGCAGGAGAACACATAGGCATTGAAATATTTTTTTCCTCTCATCTCATGTTTTTTCCATCACCATGTCCCTCTGTAGTTTTCACTATAGCCATCTCAACATTTCAAATGTGGGACAGTTTTTTTCAATAACTGAATAATTTACAATTAAATATTATTAATAATAATATTTCTTGTAATTACAAATAGATTTTTTTGAAATTGTTTATCTCCCAATTACAAATGTATTTCTAGAAATTGCAATTTGATATCTCCCAATGTGATTTGGTCTCACAATTGTTACTTTATTTCTCAGAATTGCAACTTTATTTATCATAATTATGATTTTATATCTCACAATTTAATTTTATAACTAACAATAATTTTTTTTCTTTTAATTACCACTTTATTTTACTATATTTCTTGATATTGCGATTTTAGATTATAATATAATAATTGCAATTTTACATCTTGTAATTGCTTTATTCCTTTTTTACATATCAATTTATATATCATAATGAGACTATTTCTTATTTTATTACACAATTTTATTTTTGAGATGGAAAAAAGGTTTCCATATATTGTTGATTCCAGTACTAGCACAACAAAACAAGACGGATTCTAATTGTCATGAAAACAGCTGGTCTAACACTGTCACAACCCTCCGCAATACGATATATGACAAGCGAGTCCGACTCAACTGCAGTATCCAACTGTATAAAGTTTGTCATGCTGTGGCACAGTGTTAGGCAGTTCTGCGGCAGCTTTGGTCCTGTGCCAATGAAATGGCACCTCAGAGCTGCCTCAGACTTTGTCTCTGATACTATGGGGTGGTCATATTTTAGCACAGATTTATTGTGGTGTCTGCCTACTTGTGAGCAAAGGCTGATGGAATCGCCAAGGGAAAGAGTGTAACTGTCATTCCAAGGTCACTAATAGATAAATTTATGATGAAGAATTCTGCCGGCTTCAGAGATGATCTCTTACGATACGCAACAAGGAGCAGGATGCCATTTCCCAAGAGTGACAGAATACCTAAAAAGAAAAAAGAAATGCATTAAGTGAATAGTCACAACCACAAGCAGTTATTTTTTCCTTGTTCTAACTCCCTGCAACCCCTATTTTACTGTTTTGTTATTGCTCTGACAGCTCGGCTAGAAGTAAAACTGCAATGATTTATTCTGGCACTTTACAATTTGAAGCCACAATTTGAACTGTATGTCCTCTTACTCCGTTCGCCAGTGACCTCTGAAGTTCTGATCTAACATCCCTTGATAATTTGATGTTCCCAATACAGTATATCTGTAGCTCAAACATGAGTGCATGGCTCTAGCAACACCAAGGTTGTGAGTTTGAAATGCAAGAAATTAAAAAAAATTATATGTTGAAACTAGCGACATACACTGCTTTCAAGTGTATGTTGCTTTGGATAAAAACGCCTACCATATGCATAGACATAAATAACACACCAGAAATGTGTGTTACTCAGAAATTAATTGAATGTTTTTAAAATTCAGATACAATTTATTTAAAGTAGATAACCCACATTCTACTAACTATAAGTCATTTTGCAACTATAAGTCAACTAACTCTAATCACAGAAAGTCATAAAAGGCTGAAGATGATGATGAAGGGAGATGTAAAAGATCTAAAAGAAAAGAAAAGAGCATAAACCAACAAGATAATCCAAATAAGCGGAACGGTAATGTAACAGCGTGATCTGATGGTGTTGGTTATGTTATGATATAATCATAATTTGAACTTGATCACTGAGCTCATTAAGACCCTTATTTCTGACTTAGATTGATATAGTTGATTACAGCATCATTGTAATTCTATATAAAATATCCTGAATTTTCACAAAGGATTTCTTAAAAGTTGCTTAAAAGTTGTTTATTTTAGGCACACACAGGCATCAATAGTCAGTGTATGAATCTCAACAATGGTGACAAACAGGATATTCAATTAAGAAAAGGAAATTACTTAGACAATTCAGATCATAATTTATTCATACCACAATGCATGATGGGAGCCATTAATGAGTTGTGATTGGTGACAGAATGTACTGCAACATTCTTTATTATTGTCTCACAGGCTGATTATTGATGTCAATGTTTCTAAATAAAAGTCTTTTTAAAGTATTTTGATCAGAACAACGTTTATTAAATATTTTGGATGATATTAAAAATACTGAAAATCATATGCTGTAGAATCACAGAGCTGCTGTTATTAACAAGTTACACCAAACTATCTCAATAAGTAAAAAAATTCAGATCACAACATGCTTATGTCAAAACATAAGCAACACCATTAGATCATATTTTTTCTTTGTCCATCTGACTGTTATAACTCAGTAACAGCAGACAAACAAAATCTAAAGTAAAAATTTAAGGGCCAAGAGCCCAACTAAAGCTAACACTGCTCTCCATAATGGTGGCTTACAATTTTTTATTTTCTCCTTCAGTGATTCTGCTTGTCCACATCAGGTGTCTTCAATAATGGTCAATCATCAATCAATTAAATCACCTAATTAGCTCATTAACTTTAACACTCATATTTTAACACTTTACACCAGGGATAGGAAACTCCGGTCCTGGAGGGCCACTGTCCTGCAGAGTTTAGCTTCAGCCCTGATAACAACACACCTGCCTGTATCGATTCTAGTAATCCTGAAAACATTGATTGCCTAGTTCAGGTGTGTTTAATTAGGGTTGGAGCTAAACTCTGCAGGACAGTGGCCCTCCAGGACCGGAGTTGCCTATCCCTGCTTTACACTCTTGAGTGTGGACTCATATAAACTCAGGAGTGTTACTTTAACATTGTAGTTTTTGCTATTTATAGGTGCAAAGTTACTTATGGTCAACAGAATGTGTTAAAGGGGCCATCAAAATAAAGTGAAACCAATTATCTGTCATATGGCCTTCAGTTCTTTCAGTTCTTTGTCTAGTGTTGGTTGTGTTTTACACACACTGTTGCGTTTGTTTTTGTATTGGATTTCATTATTTTGTTTAATTTAATTAATGTTTATGCTGCTAAAGATCTGCTACGCCTCACCTTCTCATCTTCTTTATCATAATGTGACAAGGGTATTAGTAGACTGCTAGGTTAGGGTCAAAGTTCGGGTTAGTAGAATAAGCTGACGTACTTACAAAGTTACTTATAGTCAGTAAATTGTCTGTTGGGTTGGGGAGCATCAAAATTAAGCAGACACTACTAATACTCTAATGATGCTAGTTGACATTTAGTTGCAAATTTACTTACAGTTAGTACAATGTCTAAAGTGGACTATCAAAATAAAGTGTTACCTAAAATTGTAGTTTTTAATTAGCAAGCAGAATTGTACTTTAAAGTTGAATTCAAGGAAGTGAAATGAAACAGAATTGTTTAGTTGTGACGTCAATTTGTAGGCCAACTGTCAAAGGCTAATTTGACATGGTTTCCCCTCAGAAATTCCATGTGGGTTTTGGTTTTATTATTTGGATTTATCAGTCTTCAGTTCATCAAGCATGTAACCTCACATCCTGGTGGTAGCTGTCATGCTTATTTAGCTATGCTGTAATGTGAAAAAACCTCTATCAATACCTTGGGATGTTTCGTGTAATGATTTAGACAATTCAAGGTCATCCCCAAGTGCAAACCACAGCTAACCATTCAAGGAATTATCAGTTTAGCAGAAATATGAGAGACCACTAGAGCAAGGATATACTTTCAAAGCTAAGTACTCTTATTCTAACATGAAGTACAGCTTTCCTGTAGCTCAGTGGTAAGAGCATTGTGTTAACAATGCAAGGTTGTGGGTTCGATCCCAGGGGATTGCACATACCTATATATAAATGTATAGGATAATGCAATGTAAGTCGCTTAGGATAAAAGCGTCTGCCAAATGCGTACATGTATGTACATTTTGTTTTCTGGGTCAATGGCATTTTTTGTCGTATCTATTAATTCATACATTTAAAATGTAATTCATACTTTAAATACAAATACTTGAATACACCTCTTCTGTGATGAGAATGTTTTTTTATTTATTTAAAAACTGTCCGGGCTATCATAATTAGACAAAGAAAACTTTCTTAGTTTGTATTAGTATTTGTAGTTTGGCATCATTTTTGTAATGTGGTGCAACCAACAAAGTTATGTGTTTCAACCAACATACAGATGGGGAAAAAATGCGTGGGATTTCCCCCTTTCTGGTCAATGTATCCCTGCCTCTGCTTAATTATTTTTATCCCCGGTGGGGATAAATGTATCCTCCCCTCTAAGTGATCATAGTGCTACTACACTAGTGGCAAGACGGATCACAAAACTTATCACGGATCCGTGGTTTGATTAAAGTCAATTTTATTTTAAAATTATTACTCACTCACTCGAGTGTCTGGCACGAGTGATTTCAATGTTAAGTCAATGTAAAGACGGTCCTGCGGCGTGGTGTTTAGCGCGGCAGAAGCAAGCCTCATTTGCGCGTCCAGTTTGCGCGAATGAGGCGAATTGCTATTCGTCGAGTAGCGAGTAGCAATGCTAATGTCTTTTCTATCATTTCACTGTGGCTCAGCATCACGATGTAAAGTTTGTTATTGCATGATCACAGTTCATATGTGTGGGGAAAGATAAGCTATTAAAGCTATAAAAATGTTTCAAGACATCCTGTCAAAGCTTTTTGGTACATATCGCCTACCGTAGATGCAACGCGCATTTGAAAAAGCGAGGCGCTGCAGAGCAAAATTAGTTTGAATGCAAAATACAAATTCACCACTAGATGGGAGTAATTCCTACATATTGTCCCTTTAATAATAATAATACGGTAATTCATTATTTTTGTAAAAAAAAAAATATATATATATATTTATTCATATTCTTTTTAGAATAATGAGTAGCCTAGGATGGTTCCACGTGAATTTAAAATGTAAGGGAAAACATGTACTTTTTACTTTATGGCTTCACCATTTAGAGTCATTAAATGTAATCCGTTATTGAAAATGGTTTAACCCTTGTGCATTGTTCAAATTTCCATCCTTTCGTTATGTTCATGGCTGAAAACAGCCACTACTTTAAACTGCTGTAAAAATTGATCAGATAAATATTTTTTTGCCATTTTTTTTGCATAAATCTATTAATCAACCTCAGTCCTGTTCAAAACTACTAAATGTTTTTAAAAAAAATCAAGATTTTAACTCTTTAATTGCCAAATTCATAAATTATGTCACTGATTTGGGAGGGAAAAAAACACAAAATTACTTATTTTCAATATAAAATGTGATTGTGGACTGGATTTTTTTTTACCTTTTATCACAGTCTTGGACATGTCAAAGATTAGAAACAACATTGGTTTTGATGCATTGATAGTTTTTGTGCAGCATCAGATTTTAACTTTTTCTCCCTCATTTACTGTTCGTGGCTGTTTTTGCCCCATTGACTTCCATTATAACCACATTTTTTGATTGCAAAGCCATGACACCATAAAATCATGTATTTTTGATTGTTGGTGGTTTTCCCTGTTGGGAAGAGGTAAAATTTGTAATTTTTACTGTTGATAACCAGGTGGCACAATTAACCCTTTATATAGGCCTGTGCAAAAAAAAGCTTAGTTTCTGGCTTTTACATGGAGTTATATGGAGTATAATAGCATAATAAAGTGTGTGTGTGTGTGTGTGTGTGTGTGTGTGTGTGTGTGTGTGTGTGTGTGTGTGTGTGTGTGTGTGTGTGTGAGAACTTGATGCGTCTGAGAAAATCAAAATATGCACCTCAGCTCTCAGAACTACATGGAGTAAACAAAAACAAAGTAAGTGTATTTATGCATCTACCTTTTGATAATGAGAAATGCAGACTAAACAAAAACTAAGCAAGTGGATTTGAACACTTGCATGCAAGCCTGCTGGTCATTTGATGGTGAGAAGAGCAGCAAGCAACATGAGAAAGGGCTTGACTTGTAGTGAAGTTTTAGAGATGATCATGCAGCCTGACCCCTCCAGCGAGCTGCAGGATGTATTGTCTTCTCCCTCTGACACCACAGACTCAGGAGAGTCAGACCATTATTTGGATGTGGCACCCTCATCATCCTCTCTAGCTTCCACTGAAGGCGAGGAGGATTCGGAAGATCCTGGGTCTGGGTGGATTGTGAGAAACGGTGAAGTTTGGTTTTCCACCAACGCGGAGACAACTCCCTTTCTTCAGCCTGCCAGAGGCGTGACTTCATGGCCGACGCGCTATGCCATCGCAAGGGCCCAGAACATTGATTCTGTGTTCAATCTGTTTTTTACGGGCGCCGCACAATGAGAAACTGGACCGGGGTGGACTCCACAGATCTCCGTGCCTACATGGGGCTACTGATTTTGGCCGGCGTCTACAGGTCCAGAGGGGAGTCCACACGTTGCCTGTGGGATGATCACAGTGGTCGTGCGATTTTTAGAGCCACCATGTCCCTCTCAAGATTCAAGAAATCACCAGAGCTCTGCGTTTTGGAGGTTGGTCATGCTGACAATGAGGTCAATCATCTCGTCGGCCATGAAGTCACGCCTCTGGCAGGCTGAAGAAAGGGAGTTGTCTCCGCGTTGGTGGAAAACCACACTTCGCCGTTTCTCCCAATCCACCCAGACCCAGGATCTTCCGAATCCCCCTCGCCTTCAGTGGAAGCTAGAGAGGATGATGAGGGTGCCACATCCAAATCAGGATCTGCCTCTCCTGAGTCTGTGGTGTCAGAGGGAGAAGACAATACATCCTGCAGCTCGCTGGAGGGGTCAGGCTGCATGATCATCTCTAGAACTTCACTGCAAGTCAAGCCCTTTCTCATGTTGCTTGCTGCTCTTCTCACCATCAAATGACCAGCAGGCTTGCATGCAAGTGTTCAAATCCACTTGCTTAGTTTTTGTTTAGTCTGCATTTCTCACCATCAAAAGGTAGATGCATAAATACACTTACTTGGTTTTTGTTTACTCCATGTAGTTCTGAGAGCTGAGGTGCATATTTTGATTTTCTCAGACGCATCAAGGTGAGTTCTCTCTCACTCACACACACACACACACACACACACACACACACACACACACACACACACACACACACACACACACACACACACACACACACACACACACACACACACACACACACACACACACACACACACACACACACACACACACACACACACACTTTATTATGCTATTATACTCCATATAACTCCATGTAAAAGCCAGAAACTAAGCTTTTTTTTGCACAGGCCTATATAAAGGGTTAATGGTGCCACCTGGTTATCAACAGTAAAATTTTTAATTTTTACCTCTTCCCAACAGGGAAAACCACCAACAATCAAAAATGCATGATTTTATGGTGTCATGGCTTTGCAATCAAAAAATTTGGTTATAATGGAAGTCAATGGGGCAAAAACAGCCACGAACAGTAAATGAGGGAGAAAAAGTTAAAATCTGATGCTGCACAAAAACTAACAATGCATCAAAACCAATGTTGTTTCTAATCTTTGACATGTCCAAGACTGTGATAAAAGGTAAAAAAAAATCCAGTCCACAATCACATTTTATATTGAAAATAAGTAATTTTGTGTTTTTTCCCCTCCCAAATCAGTTACATAATTTATGAATTTGGCAATTAAAGAGTTAAAATCTTGATTTTTTTAAAAACATTTAGTAGTTTTGAACAGGACTGAGGTTGATTAATAGATTTATGCAAAAAAAATGGCAAAAAAATATTTATCTGATCAATTTTTACAGCAGTTTAAAGTAGTGGCTGTTTTCAGCCACGAACATAACGAAAGGGTAGTGAATTTGCCCAGAGTGTACTGTTGAGTTTTTGAAAATTTTCAAAGCATTTTCCTAAAATATGTGTAAAAATAAGCTTTGTCACCAAAAATCATTCCATTTGCTGAAACACGGAAAAAGTTATGGCCAAAATAAGACTCAAAAATACCCCATAGTGGCTGAAAACATAAGGGTTAAAAGTTTTTCAAAAACATTTGAAACCAATATGAAGAAATCCTCATCCTATTTCTCCTCTCTCTCCCTCAACTTTTCTGTCTCTCCTGTCTGCTTTATAAATAATGTCTACAAATTCAATAAATAATATATAAACAGTATCACTTGTCAGTAAGTGGACTCACAGAAGGTTGTGTATATGGAACCCATGAAGACATCGTGTTCCTTCGGGATTCTGGAAACAAAAAGGGTAGTTTCCGAGGTATTTCCCATCTGCAGATGAAAGACAAGACATGAAGTTTAGATGAACGGTGGGAAAGGGATGAAGCTGAAACCGTGCTAAAACAAGAACAAGTATAAAGCATTCATGAGCGAGCTGATGGTTTTCAGGGCTGAATCTGGGGATTCAGTGGTTCAATGAGCTCTTTTGGTGAGACCATTACAATTGAGATTAGCAGCTCATCTCTCTATGAAAAGATCCAGATTCCCATTCACAGCTAATGCCAACACAAGAATGTCCAGTCATTTTGTTTTACGGAACATGTAAAGGAAGGAAATTAAATCTCTCTTCTTCTTTTTTTTTTGTAAAAGTTATGGCCATTTTTAGCTCTGATGACTTTAAGAAAATAAACTCTCCTAAGACTCTCACTAGTTTAATTTGTCCAGTAAAAATAATAATTTTTTGTCATTTGTTTCTGAAATATCATTCTAATTTAACTAACAAATATAATTTCCACCACATTGTGTATTGTTTAACATAATTAACATAACATAATTTTACTTTCAAAATGGAAATATACTGTATGCATTGATTATGCGAGAACCAATGAGCTTTCTGTAGCGTTATTCTTTGATTACTGCATGTGCTTATGTAAAAAGAATAAAAACTGGTGTAGGTCAAGATGTTTAAGTGACTACGTTTTAAATTACTGTCTGTTTTTCCTTTAATAAAACATTCAGAAGGCTTGCAATAATGCACACGAAACATATGAACTATGTTTATGGTACTTTTGTATGTGCTTTTTGGAGCTTGAGTTACAATTACCATCCTCTCATCCTTCAGGCATACAGTATATGTTAAGTCAAATATGTTTGGAGAGATATGAGGGTCAGTAGATTTTTATTTTGGGGCAGTTATGTGCAAAAAAAAAGATTAATTTGACAACCACTGCCTTGCAAAAGGTACACATTTGAAAGTAGCATAAATAAATTATGAAGGAATGGTAAAAAGTTGGCAAGTCAGTTTATTATATGAAAGTCAGTGTGATTTTCATGTAACAAAAATATATTTTTATTTTTTATTAGTTAATATTTAATCTGTAAATTCTTCAACAGATTAAAAATCCACCCCTGAGACATAAATACCAGTAGATAAATACTAAAATAGGGAAAAGCATGAAACTAAAATCCGCAATGTAGGAAACTGTTTGCCTGGGGAAATAGTTAAAACCGTTTAGTGGTTATTAAACCAAACATTTGACCGCAGAATGCCACGACTGTCCAATCAGAATCACGTATCCCATAGAGCTGCCGTTTGCTTCTCAGAAGATAACACATTGTTTCGCTTCTACATGTCTTTTTTCCACTAGAAGCTCTCAAACACTTTCTTTGTTTCCTGTCCTTATTTCTCCTGAAAACACACACATACAGACCACGTGTGTGTGAGTAGTTTATTCAGGATAGAGACATAAAGATGTTCGCACACTGATATCCCCGTAAAGCCTCTTAATATCTATACACAACTGGAGGAGTCAATGACCAAATTGTGCAAATGGCCTACTTTCTGGAGGCCGATAGATGTCAACTCAGCTGTAATGAAACAGAGGAGTGATGCTTCAGCCTCTGCCTGAGGTTTAGGGACACAGCTTGCCTCTCTGTCTGTCTGAGCCAAGCAGATACAAAGAACAAGCACTGTGTAATCAGCATGGAAGATTACTAGAATACATATTGTTTTATTACACAGCTCTCTTCAACACTTGTTTCTGATAGGTGCATCACTAATGTGCTCACAGCCAAATCCAGAGAAAACTCACACTATTAACACCATGTTTCGGTTCATGTCTGTTCTCCATTCATTCTGAAATCACTGTGTCCGGCCACAGATTGCTTTTCTATTTGGTTTTTATTATTATTTATTTGATGTGGTTTAAAGGTTGGATGCACAAGAGTACATGCATTCTGACTTCAAAAGTACAAATACAAAGTTCTGTCATGAAACTCTAGATGGCGCAGGCTAATAGGTCCTTTAACTCACCTGTTCATGATCACATCATTATCTATAGGGCGCAACTGATTGGTTCCTGACGTATCAGCAGCCAATGAGCTCGCTGCGCTGCTCAACCTTCAAATACTTAGCATTTGCCTTAGCAGTGCAGTGCGTTTTTAGAAACCCTCCACCTCCCCAGCTCCACCTGTATAGATCTGCTACGGGTAATTCATGTATACTATATTGTGCAGCAGCAGCATGTCTTACTGTGCGTTCACAGCGCCCAGCCAACAACGCCGTGGAAAGATTCGTGGACACTCTGGGCTCTGACGTAGATGGAATGCTTGTTCTTTTTTTAAACTTTATTTAAAGGCACCACAAAGCAAACAAGCATGACGATCGTTATTTTTGCAGAAAATTGATCGATGGAAAGAACTTAACAATTATAGTGACATGTTTGGTAACAAAATAAACCAATTAAAAGCCATTTGTGTGGTGTGGCTTTTGTGTTCATGGTTAAGTGCTATTCTAATTTGCATTATAAATCTTGCCTATAAATAGTGTTGCGCGCCTTATCAAGTTCAAATGATCAACCTCTCCTCTATTTTTCTTGGGAACTGTGGTCGGAACCAAAGTTTACAGGACTGCGTTCCCTGGAATCCTCTCAAACGGAGCACTTCTACATTCCGATTGGTTGCTGCCGAACCGCGTCATAGCTCATTACCATAAAGTTGACCTGATTTCAACTCTCCTCGGCGCTCTCGCTGTCCAAGATGCGCGGCACCGCCCTCGCCGCCGGCTCTCATTGAAAATGAATGACTTCCGGCCACTTTGACGCTCTCGCCGGTGGCGGTGTGAACGCACAGTTATGCTCACAGCAGCGTGTCATGTATGTATTGGCAGTAGCAAGTCCCGTAGTTGCTCTATAGCACCAATAACAGCAGCAGCATCGTAGCAGATCTATTCCGCCAAGACCAAACATATAACACTGTCATATCCATTACCAAGCCAATCACTCCGCGAGTTGTCATGACAGAAATATGTTTATGTGACTTTATGTAAAAATGGCCCTTTTAGAATATTCTGATATGACTTTGCTGGGAATGTTCCTATTAGAAGATATGAGGCCCATATTTCAGTACCAAGTATCAAAGCTAAGAATTTCTACATTTCAACTGGCATCTTACAGAATAAAAGTTTTAAAAATGCTCATGTACCTTTTAAAGAGAGAAGAACTACAGTATAAAAGGAAATAGTTAAGAAAAGTAATTTAAAAAAAGGCAACATGATGCACTGAGGTTTTAGAATAACTGTCTTAAAGGTGCACTATGTAACTTTTATTTTAGTTTAAAATTAACCATTTGACATAAAATATTTACTTGAAATACTCCTAAGCCTGGCTGTGGGTACATATTTGCTGAATGATATTACATTTCTTGTATGGTTGTTATTCTTATCATGGTTGTGTTGGTGATAAGAATATTGGTTGTTATTCTTATCATGGCAGTTCAGAATTGAAATGTACTGTGAATGGTGCTAAAAGGTCAATGCTCTAATCTAATGGATTTGAAATTATCGTACCACTTACACTTACTTGCTTTAAACCTAACCAATACTGTAAACAAAAGCTGATCTAAGATATAAACACATTTGCTGAACCAACCATGCCATTTTAGCTTGCTTCTACTACAAGTCTTCAAGCTCTTTTATGCGGTGTCGTGACTCATGTTTCACGATACTCATATCCGAGCTCTCCATTTCGCAAGTGTAACACTGTACCAGGTGAGCTACCAAGCAAGTTTACTATGTCAGAAAAGCCATATATATGGAGCTAGTAATGTGATTTAAACGTCAAAATGTATTAGTTTACAAATCATGCAAATCAAGAGTTTTGAGGTCATAGCAATGTGCAACGAACTACGCAAAAATAACTTTATTTATCGATAATTTGTGTGAAAAGTAATAGAAATTGTTGCATTTTACTGCTTCTAGTGTTCAATTCAAATGGAAACTATAGTGAAATTTATGTACAGGTACATTTTTGCAGTTTTGTCATGTTTTTCCAATGAGCCTGGGTTTCAACAGACCCTGTATGCTGGATAAAATTGAGTTTTTTTTTTGCACAGTGATGCCTTTGCACAGATATGGTCTGTCAAGGAACACTGACCGTCACACCGTTGTTTGCTTTATGCAATGAGATGACAAAATAAGTAGAACTTCAGCATGCTCATCTCATATGATTCCCCCTCTGTGGCAGTGAGAGGACTCATTACCAGCTCACACCAAGCATGTCTCTCCACCTGTGTTCAATTCCTGAATGAGTAATTCCATCAAACAGCTGTCATAATGCCAAAAACAGTTTCCTGCTCAAGACCTGAATGGAATGAGTACTAGCCTAATAAGCCAAAGAAACAGATGAGCCCTGGCATGAGTCCACACAGATGGGTTAGAAAGAACACAACTATAGGCATTAAAACTATTCGGAAACATGTTTTGATATTTTGCTAGAGAAACATGAAAACATATGAAACAAACATCTGTTTGTGTTTAGCGTTTGAGTGATTATTTAATTAGCATATCAACATATGTACTCTAGATAGGACATGATGTACTTGCATCAACATGAAATTATTAAAGCTACACTGTGTAGGATTTACTCCCATCTAGCGGTGAAATTGTATATGACTACCAACTGAATATTACTTTCTAGCCCCTGCCATTCCGAGGGCGTTTTAACTCCTACGGTGGCCGTATTATTTCAAATCTGCTGGCAGTCGCGAGTAATCTCCCCCTCGCATTCATCACTAAGTGTAAAAGCGCGAAAGGCGAAGCTTGAATTTCCAGGTATGTCCCTCTTTGGCTAATGTATTTTCAAGATGGAGGCGCAACATGGCTCGTATGTATTCTGACCTACTGTCTATGATTCTGAATGGCAGATTCTACGCTTACGAGAATACTTGATTAGTCGGTGGAAGTAATTACACACGAATGAGCACATATCATTTTTAAAGAACAAAGTGTTTTTTGCTAAGAATCAACTTAATGTATTAAGTTGCAACAGTGTAGCTTTAAAGCTAAAAAAAAGTGTGTTTCAAATGTTTTAAACACTTGAGATGGACTGACCCAGCTACTGTTTTCCATGCATTGAAAGTGAAAGAGACTGAGAAAGTCAGCTTGAAATGAAAATTCACTCTGTCTATTTTGTAAAGGCATGTTATAGATCTTATTGTAAACAATTTATCTCTTCATATTAGGGGTGTAACGGTACACAGAAGTCATGGTTCGGTATACCTCCGTTTTGGGGTTACTGTTCTATACGAGTTCGGTACAACAGGAAAAAGCTACAAATCTCCATTGCTAGGTTACTTTTCACTAATTTTGACCAGACAGTAGTGCAAATTACAGTTTGTTCCACCTATCAGCACACTCTTAGCAAAAAAAGGGTACAAAATATATAACTGTACCTTTAAAAGGTACACAATAGGTCCTTAGGGTACAATTATGTTCCAGGTACAACTTTTTAGTTTTGGATGTAAACAGGCTTCTCTCGAGGCTTCTCCTCGATGTGACAACGGCCTTTATCCATGGACTATAAACGTTCATACCTTAGCCTCTCATACCTTTTTTTAATTTTTTTTTATAAAAACTGGCAAACACTATTATTTATATATATTTGCAGGGCTACTCATTGTAATTTGTGGTTATCTCAGTTTTTACATTTTGAGACCAAAAATGTCCTGCCGTTGGGATTGCGACATTTTGTTAGGCCACACAAGACATTTTTATTATAAACGGCCATCAAACGGAAAATCAAGTGATTACTAATTAAAGTAAAATTGACAGCACAGAAGCGGTACGGATATTTATTGCATTGTTAACACACTTGATGATATTAAAAAGAATAAAAAAGACTTTTCGATTTTAAAAGTCCACCACTATGCAAAATGATGTCCTAAAGACGTCTTTTCAACGTCTTTGCCGCAAAAGTCGTACGTTGAAAAAGTCGTTCATCGAACCTTTGTACAAGGTTGAAAACTAGTTCAAATGTGGCCATTGTGGACATATTTTCAACAATTTATTAAAACTCATGTTTGTTTCAATGTAATTTCCTTACATTGTTTGGATGTTTATATTTGTTTAATTTTAAGTCACCATTGTGGTAATCAGGGTTTGCATTAGTTGGGCTCTTGTTCCTCATTCTTCTTGTGTTAGCTTTTCTTTTACTGCTATAACTGTGTGTTTGTAACACACAATTGTTGTGGCAGAGATAGCCAAGATAAAGCAAGATCAGCTGTCATCGGCTCCTTGTATGAGCACTTAATGTTGTGTTTAAACTTTTGACTGTATATTTGGCATTTATAACCACTAACCATGTGGAACTAAAATATTGGCACCAATAGCATTACAATTATCACTTATTTGAAGGTGGATAAAAAGCATGTGTACACAATGTTTTGAGAAAATGTGTCATGTACTGTAGTCACAAACAGACATCAAGATTTTGGACATAAACAACAACGTTGACAAGCAAAACAAAAAAGCTTGGGAATCAAGGATGAGTTTTGTACAATGAAAGCTACCCATCATGCATTGCAGCATGAAGCTTTGTTTTGTTTTTTATTGTCACTATTGTTGTGAATCATATGCAAAATCTTGATGTCTGTGTGTGACTACATCATACACTTGCTCAAAACATTGTGTGCACATCCTTTAGATCCGCCTCAAAATAAGTTATAATTGAATGCTATTGGTGCCAATAATGCAGTTCCACGAAGTGGGCGGCTATAAATGCCAATGCATCTGACAACATTAGATTTCACCCGCGAGCGTTCTCGTGTAAACAGGGCCTAAGATCATCTATAGATGTCTGACAGAAATAGCCAAAGTATCTGTATTTTATGTCTGTGATTAAGGGCAGCACAAGAGTCTGAGCCAGAAAGTCTTTCCTTCAGATCTGGTTTCTCTCATGATCCAAAGATGTGTGATTTACAGTGTCTTTTATGTTCATAGTTTTTGGACAAACACAAACTGTCTGTGAGTTGCTTTGCAATTACAGAAGGAAATTACATTGAAATAAACATGAGTTTTAATTTAGTGCATCATGAGAGTGTTTATTTGGTCCAGAAACAGTAATTGTCTAAATGAGACCATAAATGATGTTGAAAATATGTCCACTATGGCCACATTTGAACTAGTTTTTAACCGTGTACGAACGTTCGATGAACGTCTATATCGGACGCGCAGAACACGTAAAAAAAAGATGTCATAAAAACTTTCATTCCGGCTCCTCCGTGGACGTCTTTTCTACGTCAACAGTTACGTTACTGTTTTAAAGGACTTTTTCATAACTCTGATTATGTTTGCTGAGTAATGTCTGATGAGCCTTTATGTGCGATTAACAATTCTTGTCACGACTCACACCTGCGGCTTTAATAAGGTACAATTTTGTGCTTTTATTGCAGTATGCACAATCGTTCCTTGGGGTACAAAATTGCCCCTTAAATGGTACAAAGTTATAAGATACAATTGTGTACCTCGCATTAAAGGTACGGAAATGTATCCTTCAGGGTACCACCCCAGTGATGGCCACTTGTACCTTAAAAGGTACAGTTTTGTACTTTTTTTTTCTTCTGAGAGTGCATTTAGTCCCACCTGAGGTAGTTGGTATGCTGTCTGAACACGACCCCCCTCATTATAACAGCAGAAACCATTTCAAATACTCATCCAGATAAAAGAAAGACATCATTCGAAATGTGTACACTAGCAATAAAAAATAAAACATTGTGCTATTGCAAAATAAAGAAAACAAACAGGATGCTGCTTTCTGCTGTGCCGGTTTCCTTTCCGTGAAATTTGTGTAACGTCACTAAAATTAATCGAAACTCAACGTATAGCAAGCTCTTGCGTGCATCTGAACTCTTGCTTTGGGTTGGTTCATAAGTCTCTTCTTCTGCTCTTTTTCCTGCTGTGGCTTTTAGCAAACAGCGTTGCATTACCGCGCACGCCCCCTTCTGGATTGGAGTGTGGATCGCCTGTGACTCACTTTATTCGTCTGAACCATGACGTCCGTACCGTGACATCTGTCTAACTCTGCGTAGCATGAAACGCGCTGATGATGAATGATGTTTGCGAGAGCAAGGTGCAATAGAAATACACGTATTAATACATTTAGACCACTTAACTTAGTAATTGCTATCAGGATGTGAAGAGACCTTCAACCAGCATAAAACAAATGTTTCTGGAAAAAATCACCTACACTCTAAACAATGCTGGGTTGTTTCAACCCAATTTTGGGTCAAATATGGACAGACCCCAAATGTTGGGTTAAAATTTTTATTTAAAAATGTAACCCAACGGCTGTGTTTGTCCATATTTGACCCAAAATTGGGTTGAAACAACCCAGCATTTTTTAAAGTGAATGGTTGGGTTCGTTCAAATTTTACCCAAATTTGGGTTAAAACAACCCAGCATTTTTTAGAGTGTAGCTTTTAAGAAAATTATTTCCCATTTCTACACACGGGCTAGTATTGCTGTTAATATGCAAGTGAACATAACATGGGTGTCCTTGAACTGTGCTTTGAGTGTTTGCGGCATTTGCCATGTCTTGTTCTTCTGGTCCATTTCCATGCTGAAATGATTAATGCAGTCTTTTAGGCCATTTACATGAGCTTTCAGGAGAGTTATTATCTCTAATGAAATGCTAGAGCTGGACAGTTATGTTAAGGACATTTTGGTCATTGTAATAATTCATCCTGCTGTGGCTGACTGCATCATAATGGGCGGAGACATAAAAACAGATGCTAAGGCAGGCATCACTACTATTTTTTCTGATAGGATTAGGGATTTGAACAAACCCCTATCCCTAAATATTAAGCTTCGGCACATAACTCGTCCCATGTTGTTTCTGCTGAAGCCATGAATGATTCCTCAACTCATGCAGCTTGTTGAGTAGAAGTGTGCTATAATAGGCTATTTCTAAGTGACCAGATTTATGACGGGTGATGAAATGGATGTAAGAATCCTGTAGATTTACTGTACAACGAGGGATCATAGGGACTTGTAGCACTCAACCTGCCCGCCATCCACAACATTTTAAACTTTAGTCATTGACTTTTGCATGGGACAGAAGCACTCAAATTTTCTTCCAAAAATTTAGACATTTAGTTTAAAATATAAACCAACACCAAATGTTTAGTCACATTAACTCACTTTGAATCATGATTTTTAAATAAATCATAATAACATTACATACAGCTGACTCATGGACATTTGAAGGGCGAAAAAACACCAAAATGAACTTGTTTCTTCCAAAAAAAAAAAAAAAGGTAATCACGACTTTTTTTCTCGTAACTGCGAGTTTACATCTCACAATTCAGAATTTTTTCTCAGAATTGAAACTTTTTTGCAACTGTGAGTTATAAAGTCAGAATTGCGTGATATAAACCTGCAATTGCAAGAAAAAAAAACTGGATTTTGAGCGGATTTTTTTTATTTAAGAATGGCTATTTTATGTCTTGCAGAGACTCAATGTCTCAATTTGAGCAAAAATTTGCAGAATTGGGAGTTTAAATTCTCACAATTCTGACTTTATAACTTGCAGTTACGAGATTACCCAGAAAAACTTTTACAATATTTATCACAAGTACATTTAAAGAATCTTTTATATACAACTATTGTATATACAACTTTTTTTCTAAGTGTATTTATTTAATTATTTGTTGAATGTTGAATCTGTATCTGCTATGGAATCGCTTGTGAAGCATATGGCAATAAATTCAACCAACACACCATGGAATAACAAATTGTGAGAATTACAGTGACATTGAGTATTTATCGAACTTTCGGGTCGAACTTTCAGAGTAAAGTTAGGAAATTCCTCCTCTTCTGTTGCGCATCTAACCTGTGGTCTTCCGCAAGGATCTATCTTAGCGCCTTCTCTATTTTCTCTCTAGATGCTACCACTGGGCACCATTCTAAGAAGACATGGGGTATCTTTTCACTGTTATGCAGACGACACTCAAATGTATGTTCCAATCAAGAGAAATGATCCCTCCGCCCTTTCATCATTAGGTTGTCTAGACTAAGTAAAATTTTGGCTGGACCACATTTTTTAATTTTTTAATGAAAACAAAACAGAGATGATTGTTTTTGGGTCCACTGTTAATCCCCAGGCTGCCACATTCGACCTAGGCAGACTATCGGCTTTTAGATCTTCACGTGTACGGAACCTGGGCGTTCTACTGGATGAGTCTTTAAATTTTGCAATGTCTCAATCCTAAATGAGATGGCTGTTCATGCTTTTATCACCACACGTGTACTGCAATTCACTTTATTGCAATATCTCGAAAAATCAAACTACTCGTCTTCAATTGGTGCAAAATGTCGCCGCAAGATTCCTCTCAAATAGTCGGAAAAGTGACCATATCACCCCAATTATGAGGTCTCTTCATTGGTTGCCCATTAATCTCAGAATTTATTTTAAAATCCTTTTATTTGTGTACAAATCTCTATGCAACCAAGCACCGAGCTACCTACTGTATCTGAACTGCTACAACCATATACCCCGTCAAGAAGTCTGAGATCAAGTGTCAAGAATCTGTTATTAGTCCCGCACTCCAGACTTAAACGCAGAGGGGATCGAGCATTTTCTGTGGCTGGGTCTCGGCTGTGGAATAATTTGCCCATAGAAGTGAGGATAGCCCCTTCCGTGATCTCTTTTAAGTCACACTAAAACGCACTTGTTTTCTTTGGCCTATAAATAAGGCTGTTTAATTTTTTTTATTTTCTCCTTTGAGTACGATGCTGTTTTTCTATTTATCTAATTCTGATACTGCCATTTCTGTTTATTATTGATGAGTCTGACACTGTTTTGCGACTCCTGTTTAAGGCTGTTCTTAGCTTGATGTACTTATGTGTTATGCTGTTATGCATGGTATTATTGCCTTTTAATTTTGTAGTTCTGTAAAGCACTTTGGTCAGTCGGTGGCTGTTATAAAACGTGCTATATTAATAAAATGAACTTGAACTTGTATTGAAGTATTGACCAGCCAAAAGGCTATTTTCTTTATCTAAATGCTTCTCAAAAACCTCTCAAAACACAAATAATCTTGTTTATTTTAGGTACAAGTGCAGAGCTGTACTGCATCTTGAACATCATCAGACGGTAGCCATGAAAATGTGGGACAAGAGTGGACAAACTGTCCAAAAGCTCAACTCGACATTCATCGCTCATCCGATTAGTGGTCTTTTATGCGGGTCCGGAGTGTGTCAAAGCGGGCAGCTATAGCATAGCCCAGCCTGGCTTCATTTCAGCCCAAGGGCGTCCGCTCCGCCTGTCCTTCACTAATCCGCTGGCTAAGGCATCAGAAGGACAACATGTTAATAGTTGCGATAACATCAGGAAGGCTATACTCAACCGCCTTATTACCGGATGGCAAAGTGTTTGTTTTGATCGGAGGATGGGAATGTGAAGTGTCATGTATTATCGTGGATGTTTAGCGTCTGTGCCCTATGGGAAGAATTGTTGATGCATGACATGGAAGTCATTGAGTCAAGAACATTTCATACTCAAAGGTCCCACTTCTGTTGTCATCACTGCACATCGCAGCGGTTTCTTCAAGAACAGGCCATTTTCTTATCAGAGGTTTTTAAAAAATAAAAATAAAAGTAGCATGATGTCATTGTGGCTTATTGCTCATCAATAGAAATAGAAATAAAATGTAGAAATACGTTTTATTGCTTAAAATGTGAAATATTACACTTTCAACTATGATGAATATGAAAACAGAGATAAATAAATATTAATACACTAAAATTTTATATTTATTTTGGAAATGCACACTATTAATATATCATTGTTGTTGTTGCACAAATCAGATGTGGCATCATTTCCACTACAACCTATAATTTGTATACAACATTGTTCTTTGTTACAGAGCAGACAACATTGTCAATAAAAAACTGAACAAACAAAGGTAAATATCACTTGTGAGCAGAATAATTTCAACAAAGCTGCAATTATGCAAACACTGCAAATATAATTTATTTGTGTATTTGATATACAGTAAATGCTAGCTTTGAAAGCCATGATTCATCCCTGCTTCATAACTATTATTATGATTTGCCTGATGGTTTTAGCCTAACTAAACCTACTGCCACTGGACTCCACGTTTCTAAGAAGTCCTGTGTAACTGCAGTGACATGCACTGGGTTTGTGCCACATGTGACATATGTACCATACAGTGTGTGATCTTTCACAGGCCACTGGCCAATCAGCAGGCTGGAGGGATGGATATTCAGGCTCGCTTGGCCATCCTATGACTTACTCAAGTGTGAAGTTATGGCCATTGTACATTGTAGATGTATGGAGCTGTGCAGTTGTTGGTGTCTAAGTTTTTTTATTTTCTTCATATCTGTGGAGAGGTTTCATTTTACAATACGCTACAGTATGTTACTAAATATCTCATTTAAGTTTGAGGATCACTGGTGTGTCTGTCAAATACAAACTATCTAATTATCTAAGCTGTTTAACTTTTGTAGTAAATTTTAGGAGAAACATCTGAGTCAAAGTTAACCCTCTAAAGCCTACTGTATTATATTTGATATATGCCATTAGGGTTAGGGTTAAAAATTATGCCTAATAAAAATTATTAGGCCTCTAAATTATGAACATGATTGCTAAAAAACCTGTCGCACACTGATACAAATAATTACGTGGTGAAGTAAATACTACAGAAAAAAAGAATGTGATTTACATGAAAAAGTTAGTTCAGGCAAGAATAGAAAAACGAAGTAAATTCGTACTCAATTCAAGCGTGTAGAAATGAAAGCGTAAATATCAACGTTATAAAATTAAGTAAAATTACTACATTTTTCTGATACTGGTTCCCATCATGCACTGGGCCTTGAATAATTAATGAGGTTCATTTTGCACTGTTTTCTAGCTGTATTTACACTGTTTTATCACTGCTTTTATTGTTAGGATTAGTAACTTGCCATTTTGTGACATTTGGAGTTAATTTTCTACTCAAAATGACACATTCACACTTAAACGATCCATTAAATGTTATCGTCATTGTGTATTATCTACCAAGTATTGAGGTCTGTGTGTTCACAACACACGGCATAACTTCTGAAATGTAGATATGGTGTCTCACACAATGTCTATTGTATTAATTTCTGAGATGTTTTTAACTAAAGCATATTCTTTAAAAGTGTGGTTTGATTCAATGTTTTATTGTTTGAGTGAAATGTATTGCAAAGTAAACTTCAACTAAATAGATATTACTCAACCTTTTACTAGCTAAGTTAAAATTACTTATTTTCTTTGTTACTTTACTTAATTCCATATTTGAAATTTACTTAAAAAATATTTGTGCAAAAACTTGCCAAAGAAAAATTAAGTAAATTTGACATTGTTTTTTTCATTGCACACAATCTAAGCCTTCCGTCGTCTGATTGATGATTTATACTTTTCCAATAATTGTAAAAACGTCCCACTTCAGGTCGTGGTTCACGTATCATTTTGCTGTGAAATCTTTACAGATTTTTGTAAAATAATCATTAGACTAATTTTTATTGTAAGCAATATTTCAAGATGCACATTTACTGGACTGAAGCAACTTAGATTTACTTGATTATTCATACATTTCTTAGAAAAATCTCAAATATTATACATTTGTTCATCTCTCAGTCACCATCGTATTGCATTGCATTATATGTTTTGCCCTCACAATAAAAACTACAGAGCTTTGAACATAAAACTAAGCATTTTAACATCATCTTACCAAGACATATTAATGTAAGATATAGAATGACAGCTGATATGTATAAGCATTCTATGCAAGTAGTCTGCTAAACTGTTATAAAGATCTCACTGGTTTACATAATCCATCACAATTTCATCTCACTTTTGGGGCATATAAATATCAGCTGTCATTTTACATCTTCCATTAATATGTCTTGGTAAGATGACATTTAAATGATTAGTTTTATGGTCAAAGCTCTGTAGTTTTTATTGTGAGGGCAAAACTTGTCTGCTAAAGACAAAGTGTTAAAAGATCTCACTGATTTACAATCTATCACAATTTCATCTTACTTGTGGGGCATAGAAATATCAGCAACTGCTCGAAATTGTATATTTTGGCTCAGTTTTGGCCTTTTTTGAGGCGTTTTTCCCCTCCTCGCGTGTGAGCTCCATATTCTCACTAATATATGAGCCACAGAAGCCTGAATGATCAAATATGATACTCTACAAAATCACAAGTGCAATTGTTTTTAGATGCCTAAAAGTTCAATAAACTGTTCCATTAAAATCTTCAACTAAAATTTCAAATGACAAGGTTAATACTTTAAGTATTTATATTTTCTGAAAAAAAGAAAGAAGTATTTACTCCTTCCAAAACGGTTGAGTTTATGTCTATGTGGTTGTTAAAGGGTAACTAAACCCTAAAACAACTTTTTTTAGTTAATGATCTGTAAGACTGGGGCTTTATTAATGCTGTTCATTGATTCAAGTAATTTTTTTGACATTTGGGTATAAAGTGTTTTATTTCTACAATATATGGTGTAAAAACGTCTGAGTGCTGCCCTCTTCAAGTTGAACGGTGGCTACTGCAGTTGAATTTTGGAGTCAGGCTCTGACCAGGGGTTTAGTTACCCTTTAAATGGCCCATAAATATAGCTTGAGTCACTTCATCAGGTTTATGGGATTTTCACCACCTTCCAGACAAAAATCATAACAACAGACAGTAACTCTCAGAAGGGTAACTCTCGCCAAAATTGAACCTAGGCTCTTTTTATTAATCTACCTTAGTCAAACTTTCGTAAAAATAATAATTGGAATGGAAACGCCACTTTTAAGATTGACCATATTTTCATTTGAGGTAAAAATGCCCTTTGAATGGGAGTGCATGGGGCACTTCTATGATATCATCAAAATCTCTATTTTTAAAACACTAAGAAGGCTCGACACAACATGAAACTGTGCTTGAAGTATTACCAGGGGCTCTACACATGAACTTGAGCATTGACTACATTGTTTGTGTACACAAAGTTTACTAAAAAGAAAGGTTTTGTACGACTCACTTTATAAGCTAGTGTTTCCAGTGCCTGGAATTTTGTCAGTCAAAAGTAGTCGATCTCCGAATACAACGGAATGAGCTCCATATGAAGAAATATGAACTTGTAATTCCAATGAAAAGCATGATAACTTAGACACTTAGATCATGGCAATTTATGTGGAAACAAACTTTAGGAGCTTTCCATCTTTACTCATGTTACGTTGCATTTCGGAGATCGACTACTTTTGACTGACAAAATTCCAGCTACTGGAAACACTAACTGATAAAGTGAGTCGTACAAAACCTTTCTTTTTAGTAAACTTTGTGTACACAAACAATGTAGTCAATGCTCAAGTTCATGTGTAGAGCCCCTGGTGATACTTCAAGCACAGTTTCATGTTGTGTCGAGCCGCCTTAGTGTTTTAAAAACAGCGATTTTGATGCTATCATAGAAGTGCCCCCAGCACTCCCATTCAAAAGGCATTTTGAGCTAAAACGAAAATACGGTCAATATTAAAAGTGCCGTTTCCACTCTCAACTTTCCATTATGTTTTTATGAAAGTTTGACTCGGGTAGATTAACAAAAAGAGCTTAGGTTCAATTTTGGCGAGAGTTACCCTTTAAAAGCATATCACACCAAATCACATAAGTATGAGCAATAAAAATAGTGAATTAATACATACAAACACTTATAATTAAACCCAACTGAGAACTCTGTGAAAGAGCAACTCATTTGTGAAAGAGCCATTGAGCAATACAATATTCCTCAGGGGTTTATACAAAGCGTACTGTTCAATTGGATAACAGCTTGTCGAAACCTATAAAACTGTTAAAAGCAGCAGTGCCGTATGAGATTTAAAAGGGGAGACAGAATAAGTTGGAGTATAACAGCGTAGTCAGCAATGCTCTGAGACAGCAGGAGACGTGCATCGAGGAGGATTG
Source organism: Phoxinus phoxinus (assembly GCF_949152265.1). NCBI lineage: Eukaryota > Metazoa > Chordata > Actinopteri > Cypriniformes > Leuciscidae > Phoxinus > Phoxinus phoxinus. The sequence continues at coordinate 6,389,086 of NC_136890.1, read as the reverse complement.
GGACGCAGTAAAGGAGAGAGAGGAGGCAGATGTCTGGACAGGTGCTGGTGTTAGGAGGTGGGCTGTAAATGGGGAACTGTGCCCGTCTGTAAACACACTGTGCAGGTGATCTTGACCGGTCACTGTCAGCACAGATAACCTAATGGGGTTGTCTTTCATTTGTACTGTTACTACAGTATCTTGTTTAGACCTTTTTGTCAGATTTCTTTGCTGATTTGAAATGTTATTCAAATGTGACACTGACAAAACTTTCTTTCACCGTTCAAGTATAGGAGCTGTCCTTGCATGACTGAAAAGAGCTGTCCTGACAATGCTGATTGGCCCATTCCTGAAATTGCAAGCTATACTTTTCAATGGCAGTCAATGGAGAAAGAGTGTTCTTTGTTGTCAGATGGTGAGGTTACGTTACGGCATCAACTGGCTAGCGCTGACTGGACCCTGCCAGACCTTAAACCCTTGATATATCACAATAAAAGCTCAGACATTCTCACCAAATCAAATGCAGTTGCTAACTTGCTACAGAAATTCAAACTGTATTTGCGGATAATATAATATTATTAAATAAAAGTGTTCATAAGAGAGTTCACTTTCATGACTGATTTTTAACATAGGCTACTTGTACACTTTTAAAAAGTTAAAGAGAAAATACTCAGCAATGGTGTTGACTTATGAATGTTAAATCATATCAAAAACACCACATAGACATATAAACAACATTAAAAGGTTGACTTTCACCACAAGAGGACTTTAAGTAAGGGATAATGCCCGACGAGGTATCCATTGTCAGGTTTTAATGGACGACGGCGAGGTGCCTCTGCCGAAGTCCATTAAAACCTGACAATGGACACCTCGAAGGGCATTAACCCGCTTATACCATGGTCACTTGCCAAATAACACATTTTTAAAACATTAGTTTATATTTTAATTAGTTTAACAATCGAAATCTAAAGTTACAAACAATAACTTGGTTTCCTTGGTTACGCCTGACAGTTTATTTAGGTGTCCTCTATCACTTTTTAACGGACACCCTGCAGCCAATCAGAATCAAGTATTCACCAAGACCATGGTATAAGTAAGGGATAATGTACATCCAGCTGGTTGTTATCTGAGAGTAAAGCCCCTACATATGATGAGGACCCCGACTCGAAACGGAATTTTATTATTTATTTTATTTACCACACAAGTAAATAATTAGACACAACATATTGATATGAGTCTAAATATTGTATTTGCTCTTTAAACGCAAAATATTGATCTGAGTCTAAATATTGTCTTAGCTCTTTAAACGCAAAGCTTCCGTGGAGAGAGCACTTGCGAGCGCGGCAAGTTCAAACTAGACAGACATTTAAGGGATACGGTATGCAGTCATAACACTTATTACACAGAATTTCACCACTTAAATAATTGTGGAGATAAGAGATATTGAATTCAGATGAAACGGTTTTAAAATCGTACTTGTTTGTTATCCTATAATCCAACAGTGTACAAAACAATAGTAACAAAAAAATGGCAGCAGCTGCATTTGAAACGAGAGAGTGAGTCAACGATACTGGATGGCATAATTAAATGCACACAAAATATTGATTCGAATGAGTTCATATTTTATTAGCTCACCAAAAGCAAAACTTCCACGAAGAAAAAAAGTTTAGTAAGCGTATAGCGCTGCTGACTTCAGTGACCCGGATGAGCCTGTGTTATCCGTTTTCGGAGGTTGTTATCTGGGAATAACAAATACTGCTGGATGGCGCTATTGACCAATCAGAATCAGGCATTCCACAGAGCTGTGTAATAATATAGATTAAAGGATAATTCCGGTATTTAACACCTTGAGTCTATATTGTAGTTTGTTTTGGATGAACAAGAGTGGTGGACAACATTTTTTTGACATTGGTTCCCCTCTCGAGTTTTTGACTATAAAAGAATTGGCCATGGACCCATTTAACATTGGAGTCAATGGGCATGTCCGAAAATGTCATTAAAACAACCTTTAACATTAGTTTTCAAAACTGTGCAACTCACCGAGTGATTAGTGATGTTAGTTGATGTTCCAGAAACAAAAAGTGTTGCGAAATACAGTTTCTGTCATGTTTTATTCGTCATTTTGTAAAATCCCATTGAATTCTGTTGAAGGACTGAGTGCTCGTTAATATAAATGCGCTACCGGAAACGGAAAGGGGGCTGTTTACATTTGGTCGATGTAGTCTTTTTGCTCGCTTCCGTTTCTCATAAGGCTAGCGAGCAGAGCAACTGTGCTCCGGGAGAGTAAGCGAAATAAACAAACAAAACCTTGAAAATATTGAAAGACGTGACCACTGACCAGTGCAATATGAAGTTGAACTCGACTGTGACCGTGAGTGTCCAGCGAGACATAAACATCGGTTATCGCCATCAAGTGGTCGGGAGTGTGCTAACGCTTCAGATTCAAATATTGAGCGGAAGTTACACGGTTGTGAAGTGTCTGAAAAAATAGTTCCACTATAGCAAAATAAACGGATTGGAATCATATATTGCGACGATATATTGTTTATAATCATCAACGAACACCACTAACCACTCGGTGAGTTTAACAGTTTTGTAAACGAACATTATTGGCTGTTTTAATGACATTTTCGGACATGCCCATTGACTCCAATGTTAAATGGGTCCATGGCCAATTCTATTATAGTCAAAAACTCGAGAGAGGAACCATTGTCAAAAAAATGTTGTCCACCACTCTTGTTCATCCAAAACAAACTACAATATAGACTCAAGGGGCCCTATCTTGCACCCAGCGCAATTGACTTTGAACACTGACGCATGTATCATTCCTATTTTGCACCCGCGCACAGCGGACTTTTCCCTCCACAGACGCACGTCGGTAAATTAGGAAATGAACTTGCGCTCGCGGGGGCGGTTCAGCGCAAAGAGAAGGCGTGTTCCGGCGCAAAACTTCAATGGTGCTATTTTCCAGTTTTAGAAAGCAATTGCGCCATTGACCAAGAAAAAAACAGTCTAAAGACAGTGGCGCGTTGCGCGTTAGTGATGTGGTATTTTAAGGGCGCGTGCTTGGCCATAATGTTAACCCGCATCCACTTTGATTCTCTAATATAAATAGATGCAGCAGTTTTCATTTTTGCAAATCATACATTATTACAAGGAAAAATATTAACACACGAGGGAAATCATTGTTGTGTCCGTGAAGATGTGAAAAAGATCTATCTAGATAAAAAAAATAAAAAAATCTAGATTAGGCTACACATTTACCCAAATTATACGCCTGTTTAACCTAATTTGGGTGGGTTTCTCCCATCATCCCCAATGTCACTTCTCTGTGTTTTACAGCCCTGACGAGAACGTCGGTTTCCTCGGCTGTGAACCGCTCCTGCGTGCGCTGGCAAATCCGCCGTTATAATAGCAATCCGCCATGGAACAAGCGCGTCTGCTCTTAAAGGGAATGTGAGAGGACGCTCTGATTGGTTTATTTCACGTTACGCCCAAACCACACCTATGAATAATGAAGCTACTTCAGACCAACCCCTTTTAGATTTGCGTCGGGCGCAAGAGTCGTTTATCCGCCGGGAAAATAGCAACAGCGCCGGGATCCGCCCACAAAGTTACTTGCGCTTTGCACTTTGACACTTGCGTTTCAGATCGTTAAAATAGGGCCCAAGGTGTTAAATACCGGAATTATCCTTTAAGGTAAAAAAACAAACAAAAAAAACTCTTGAATTCAACTAAACTTAATTTAATATAAATTTTAGTAATACATTTTCATTTATTTGCAAATAGATTTAGTTAAGACGACATGAGCTTTTGAAAATGATATATTTTCAAAATGCATTTATTCAGATCTGTTAATTGTGAAAAAAGGCTACATTTAATCATTTTAAATGTATGATCATGGTTCAAATTTGGCTAGCTTTTGCGCACGCTATAGATTCAATTAGTTGTTTTTAATGATGATAAATACAGTATATAACCTGGTCATTTTGCATTTAAAACTCATTCAGTTTATTAGTACTAATACATAAATATCATTCTTGTTTCATTATGACAGACAAAAATGCATCACATTCATTATATGCATTTTTTTATGTTAAAACAGTAACCCAAATGGATTAAATTTTTATAAAATGTAATGACATAAACAAAAATATGTATTTATATCTTAATTTAATGTTTAGTTTTCACATTTTTTTCTTGCAGTTTCTCCTTCATGCACTTCTCTCCTTGCACTTCTCCATTTAATATGCTCAATTAGCATGGTTATATAATTTCAAATCCAACATCTTTGCAGCTTGATTAAATTTACTTAACCCTACCACCCCTTTCCAGTCTGAATGCTAAAAGAAACCACAATGGTACATAGTAAACTGCCATTATATATCCCATGCTTAAACATTAAAGACACGTTTTTTATTTTCCCCTCTTTCCTTTGCACTTTAATCTAAATTTTCCACTATAATCGGCTTTTGAGTCATTAGCATTTGAACTTAACGGTCAACAGCCTCACTGTTGCAAAACGCATATCGAATGAATGGGATGCTTTGATGTGCTCTTATCCGCGGAGGGAAGCGAAGGCAAATTATTCTTAAATAAGAAAAGTGTCTGTGGTTCTCTTGAGCAGCTTTGCAAGCATGGCGAATATGTCCTGTAATGAATGCTGCTACGTAAACCTCTCAAATGAACTGATATGATCCATTGACTCTGCCAAATGCACAAGTCAGCATCTTAACACCACTCTAAAATGAACTGAGGTCGAAAGGTTCATCAATTCGGTTTTAAAATGAGTTTTGTACCGTTTTGCACCTATACCAAGTACACAAATTGAGACGCAAATGACATAATCCCACTGAGGCTTGAGGCTTCACCAATTCAAACTAAGATTGTGGCTTTAAAATGTACCAACATCTTAAAAACCTGCAAACTTTTCATTCTATTGCATTACACTAATTAATACTTTCATGTTCAATGGATTTTTTTTTTATATATATATTTGTGATAAAGTATGTTTACAAGCTTTTTAGTTAATAAAATTTAACAAAATGTTTTAAAAAATAAATTCACTAAATGATACCTTGGGAATCCTTTATAGCTAAATTTAGAATCTTTTCTGGCATAGACAAGGATAAGACGATTAAGAACATTACCATACAATTTGTAAGATTCAAACCTTAACTCATTTAATTCCTTAGTAACTTTGAATTGCATATATACCTGCTTGCCATAAAAACAGAAGAAATGATAAAAAATAATTATAATAACGACTTTCTTCGTCTGTTCTGTCACACAAATTACATGACTTATAATATATCACACATTTATGGTGTAAGGAAATGAGTGTCAACATTTTTATACAGTATGTTCATTGTTTATGATCCACAGAAAATAACATTACTCTGTCAGCATGACTTTTCCAACTCCACAGAACACTGCTATTTCTCTGAAACTTGTACTTCACAATTGCTCAGAGTTCCCCATGCTTATTTTGATTAGATATTCATGAATGGCAAAGTGAATGCAATCATTCAACCCCACGCAGACTGAGACCCCCTGCCGAATTTGAAACAGAATATTGTAATGTGTCTTCCAATTATTGTCAGATTGTCAGCACAGTTGAGTTTGGACAAGCCCAGACTCTTTGTTCCCTTTGTCCCTCTTTTGTACAAGGGAACTTCTACGCTGCGTCAGCTGCTGACGCTATGGGGACGCACCCTTGCAGAACCTGGTGTCTGAAGCACGTCAAATACGCCATCCAATGGCCGACTAGATGCTCTCCAGCGTATAAGAAGGGTATCTGAGAACACGCCATCAGGTTCAAGCCGCTAGTTTGAGTGCTGTGTGAAGATAGCAGTGTGTGAAAAAAGGATAGAAGTACAAGGTACAAGGGCTGAGCGAGAAGGGTTATGGGTAGATGCCTCGGTGGAAAGAAATTTAGAGAATTACCTTTTCACCGGGGACATCCTCATTCTGAAGGCCCTCTAAACCATGGTTCACACAACATCAAGGATGGTGGGCAGAGCAAATGCGGCGACTTGGCAGACTGGCACACTATGGCAGCACTGCAAGCTTACCAAGCAGATCTGCTCAAAGACCTTGATCAGGGGAAGGGTTTATCCTCCTGAGGCAGTCTCTGAACTATAGCCCAAGCAATAGTCACTGAGGCACCAACATACTTTTTGGGGGATTTTGGTAAGGAGATTGGAGCTTCAGCTTTAATTTCTACTTTTCCATAACTGTTTATTTCACACCGACATAATGAGTTGTTCTGCAGTAAAAATCTCTGTGAGAGTGAGGGCGGAGCCTTGATAACGTGGCTTCACTTCATGCTCACTGCTGAGCAGAATCAGGACCCAAATCAGCAAGATGTCGGCACCATATTGGGACATTGGCGGCTTCACTTTTCTACAATGGAAGAGAGTGAAAGTGTGTCGTCTATCTTTTTTTACAGTCTATGGTATGGCCTAGCTTTTCGTGCCATCAAAAATGCGTCCCGCTCTATTAGCCGGTCCATGGCTGGCGACAGAGAGCTAGATCAATGGCATAATTGGTCAGGGATTTAGGCAAATTTAGGCAAAAACTGGCAAATTTAGCCAGGCTGTATTTTCGGTAAAAGCTGCAATGGAATGGAACTGCGTCCCACTAAACATTAGACGATTAGATGCGTTTGGTCCATTCCAGTTTCAGCTTAAAAAATGGTTACTGACTACTCAACACTGTCAACATTAGCATTGTATCTTTGACAATGGACTTTGTTGTGTTGTTTTCTGCTCTGCTTTTATCTTTCTCTCTATTTTTATTACCATTATTTTTAATTTCTATGCGTTTTGTGTATGTATGTATGTGTATGTGTATGTATATATATGTATATACGTGTCTATGCGGATATATGTATATGCTTATATATGTGTGTATTTATGTGTATATGTATATATGGTCATATTATGTGTATATGTGTGATGTTTTGTCTCTGTTTTTAGGGTGACTTTTTCTTAACATTCTGTCAAGGGTCTACAGATGTAAAATAGCCTTTTAGGCTAATTCTGGCACATTTACATTTATGTTTATTAATGTGCATTGCCCCTGTAAACACAATAAAATGAAATGAAATGAAAATTAAGGAGTCAGATACAACTGTCTTTCTCGATGCCCCTGTCTCACCTTTGGGACTGTTTGGCACGGCCATTGACACGTTCTGGATAGGTTTAGAGAGGCGAGAATGCAGTCGGCTGCCTTCAGGAAGTAAATCCCTCGCTAGGTTCAGGCCTCCCTAAGTCGTCTACACCCTTTCCAGGAAAGAGTTCCTGAGGAGAAGATCAAAAGACAAGTGTGGCTACCAGGCCTTCCCCTCAGAGCAATGGCGGACTTACCATTAAGGCTGATTTATACTTCTGCGTCGGACCTACGCCGGAGCCTCTACGCTATAGGCAACGCGTTGGATTTCATTTTTACTTCTGCGTCGTTGTCCGCGTTGATGCGCAATTACACATGCAGAGGAAGCATGTGAAACCCGGGAGGGAGAGGTTCTAGCAGACCAATCACAGCACTTGCATCCGCGTAAAATTGACACGTGGTTACATTTTTGGAGAGGTGCACGTCAGGGTACGCCGAAAGGTACGTGCGCTACACACAGCCTACGACGTAGCTACGGCAGGAGTTTGACGCAGAAGTATAAATTGGGGGCACGCCCAAAATCCAATGGCCCCCTAAAAATGCGCGTATTATATTTTTATTGTTTTAAATGTCGTTCACTCGTGTTCTGTGAAAGACCCAAGTAGAGGACAGGTGCGCAGTTACTTTCTGTCACGATCCACACATTGGAAACAGGGGTTAGATCCATAAGCAGTTTATTAAGGTAATCCATAATCATAAACAGTCCAGGCAGGGGTCAAAAACAAAGAAGCAATCCAAAACATAAAACAATACAAAACAGGCAACAAAGCAGTACTCGGAAGTGGTGTGATAATAGACAAGGACTCCGTGACAAACACTGAAACAACCAGGGTATATATTGTGGCGGAGCTGAAAAACTACAAAAACAAATTAAATCATTAAATCAAGGTTGTCTCCGCCCATTTCCGTTGCTAAGTGGGGAAAAAGGAAATGAGGTTATCGCATAAAAGGAGGAGTTTATACTGAAGAAAGGGAGAGAGAAAGTGTTGGAAAAGACGTGAAGTTTGTTGTTACGAGGGCGATTTATCGAGGTGAGAACCGGAAAGTCTCAATAACAGTCGAACGCTAACTGAAAGTAACCACATGAACTGTTGGTTATTCCGTGGTGGAATAGTAACTGCAAAAGAAGGTGTTTTCCCTTACCTGGGAGGCGGTGACGCAATCGTCAGCGGGTAGAACGCTGTGCCTCTGCTGGAGCGGATGCGGGAGAGTAAACCGCTCTCCACATCAATGTCTTCAGCGCGGAGCGTGCAAAAGACCCCAAGCGAGCTGGGTTAAGGACCGTCTGGATCCTGTGGCTGTTTCCGGTTACCATCCAACAGAGTTTCACCATTGCTAAAGGCTACGGCGTGGCTGTATTCGCGGCTGGTTTTTCCCAAACACTCACACAAATTCACCTCTGCATTTTCCACATCCGGGTTATCCGGTCCCACACAAACTAAGCAGTGAGTAATATTTTATTTATTTTTTGGCCCGGTTTTGTTTTGGTTTTTTGAGGTTTTGTTTAGTTTAGTTTTTTTGCAAAATAAACAAAATTGACATTTTTGATATATTTTTGTTGTTGTTGAGAAAATCTGATTCTGTACCTGGACGAACGCACTGTCGAATCCGTGGTCTTTGAAAAAAAGATTTGACTGGGAATTTAAAGTGGTTGTATATTTTGTCCTTTTTTGTTTTTGTTTTTGTTTTGTGTGAAATGGTATGAAATACAGACATTTCTAAACTGATTCTGAACTGTCCTTGGTGATTTCTATTTATTTATTTTTTATTTTCGTGTATGTAACTGGTGGCATTTAAGCTATCTGGGTTATTGTTTTGGAAATATTGGCAGGGTAACACCTGCCTGGCGCCCGAACTTACTAACTTTTATTTGAACAATCATTGGTTGATTATTTGAATTTATTATCGGGTTGCCACCGTTACAATATACACTCAGAACTAACAATGAAACAGGGAACAGCTGGGAACAATGATGAAGGTGAACAGCTGAGTGCAATGAACAGTGATTGGTACAGACAAGGATTGTGGGGAATGCAGTTCATAAAGTGGATGACACCGTGGGGAAGAGGACCTCTAGTGGACACCAGGAATACACAAACCAGACACAGTGACACTTTCCACACAGGCACTGAACTCACCCCATTGAATGCGCTGCAAATTTGTACTTTTTTTGGTTTAAGTAATAATTTAAGTGTGTTAAATTATAGTTAATTTTAAATGTTCATTAAAATGTGTTAAAATAAATAAAAATGAAAGAATTACAGCTTTGGGTTATTGTGTATAGGGAGTTGCGCAGTGAAAATTACCCAAAAGCACCAGCCTACACTAATACTGTTATAATCTGTTTAAACGTGAATACTGTAACTGCACTGGGATGAAAATTATAATTTGACAATTCTAAGCCACACCGCTCGAATAGTTACATGTGTGATTTCACCATATAGCCTAGGCCTACTGTTGCCATTTTATGTCTAAAACAAGAATTTTTATAACATGAAAACATGACTACATGAAAAATGTAGAAAAAAATACAACTAACTGCAAATTGCAGAAGGTGAGTGTGGTTAAACAAAACTCGGTCCCACTTTATATTAAGTACAATGTACTTATTGTGATCATGTTGTATTGTAAAACACTTTTGCTGCTATTGAGATGTAATACGGGTAAGGTTAGGGACAGGTGTGCTGGTATGGTTAAGTTTAAGGGTGGGTTAAGGTATAAGGGAAGGGTCTACAGTGTAATTACAAATGTAACTACATACATTAATTAAACATTACATTAACATTATTACTGTAATTGCATGCAGGTAGGCTATTTTAAAAATATAAGTACAATGTAAAAACATGTATGTACACAATAAGTCTATTGTATCAAATTAGTAATTTCAATGTAAGTACATAGTACTTAAAGCCACTTAATATAAAGTGGGACCCTTAACTCTTTAAAAACACGCACACACACACACGCATGCAATCGCATCTCTAATTTTTTTTTTTTTTAAAAGGGAGTGATCGCTGCTTAGGCTCTAACCCCATTTACATTCCTTTCCACTCCTAGATCATCTGTGCCCTTCCCAGGAACGAGTTCCTGGGGAGAAAAGCAAAAGGCGAGTGTGGCTAAAGCTCTCCTTCTGAGGAACCGAGGGTGAAGCGAATCAAGTAACACACAGATCTGGATGCTGAAAAACAGAAGAGAGTCATTGAGCAGGGACGCGTCTTATCTACTCCCTTTTCATGCTTTTCTTCTTCCTTTCGTCAGTCTCCACCCTCTCTTCCCCTTTCTCCCTCATTGGGGTACAATACGTTTTTTTTTAGAGGGAATTTAAAGTATGGGTTAGGAGCCTGGCTGTTGTGGCTATAAGGAAAACCTCCGTCTTGTGGCTAAACTGAGGTTGGGCCCACTCCTCACCCGAAAAAAAGTGAGCTATAATGTTTACTAGCCCGAGAAGCAGGCTCGCCAATGGCCTCTGGGATTTGGATCTGAGCTTTAATGCTTAGATTGTTAGTTTGAGAACAACAAGCAGGCATTGGTCAGCATGGTGTTGTTGACCATTGATGTTTTCTCTTTGAAGAAAATGACAGTGCCTGCACTGCTGGAGGTGGAAGCTTGGAAAAATAAGCATCGGCATGTTTATGATTTGCATGTAGATTTTTGCTCTTAGAGGGGGCAGTTGTTTGAACGTCAGTTGATTTAATCTCCAACTGGCTCTCCCTGTGCAATATCAGAATTACATACGAGGTCAACAGCCTGTGGATGTGCTCGCCACTACAACAGCAGCAAATACCACAGATGAAAGCTTGATTCAATTTATTGTAGGTTGTTTTGGTACACTGGTCCCAAAAGTATTTTGGATGCTTGCATTAAGATGTTTATTTTATAGAAAGGTTAAAACTTTAAAATCAACCCAAAATGAGTTGTAAAATAAAATTCAACGCACATAGAATGACTACATTAACAACAGTAATCAAAAGAGACATTTATTGATAAGCAAGACAAATATATAACGTTACCGTATTTTCCGGACTATAAGTCGCATCAGTCAAAAAATGTGTCATGAAGAGGAAAAAAAAACATATATAAGTCGCACTGGACTATAAGTCGCATTTAATTATAAATTTATTTCACAAAATCCAAGACCAAGAACAGACATTTAATCTGGAAAGGCAAGTTATTCAACAACACAACAGCACACAGAACAACAGGCTGAAGAGGTGTCCGGTGTGTTAACGTAACACATTAACAGTTATTCAGCTGCACAATAGCATAAAGAACATATACCTGGGAGGCTGAACAGGCTAAATTAACATTAGCCAGTGAGTCCAACAAGTTACCAGTAAGCAAGTTCACCAAGCTACCGATCTCATTCCACAACACTGAATCCATTGAGTTCTTCCTCGGTGACGCTTCTGAACCACTTCGCCAACTAGAGCGCCCTCTCGCGGCTGTAGACGGTAATGTTTTCTCTTGGTTCATTTCAGTCAGTATGAATTAATTTTGATATATAAGTCGCACCTGACTATATGTCACAGGACCAGTCAAACAATGAAAAAAAGTGCGACTTATAGTCTGGAAAATACGGTAAGCAAAAGTAAAAACAATGTGCATGAATGAGAAAAGGTGCTGTTATCCGCCGTTATACAGCTCATACAGTTAAACAAAGTTGCTTTAAAAGTTCACTGAACATTGTTGAATTAATATTGAATAACTTTAATTTCAACTTTAACTTTCAACTTTCAACTTTAACTTTAACAATTAATTTTTTCTTTCCCCAATGAAAATAGTTCCACTACGGCCAAAGCCCAAGGCTTTGAGTGCCGCCGAGAAACACATGGACTCAAAGCCTGTGATAAAAACTGAAAGTCGGGAATAAACAGTGTATTATAGCGAATCAAGATTAAAGTGTTTTTAATCACTCCTCTCAAGTGCCATTCAGATTTTTTCTGTTCCCGCTAATCCGTCACCGCTCTATTTTGTTGTGAGAGATAACCGCAAAACAGTTTAAAAGAATATGTTCCTTGCTGCAGTCAGTAAGTTCTCTCTCTAATCTCTGCTTTGATTAGTTTTCTTGTATTTTACACACACATTCATGCCATGTGCAGCAAAAACACGACTAGGCAAAAGGTATCTGCACTTAGAGAATGATTTGAACTTGTGTGGCGACGTGCCTGCTCTCTTTTACATCTCAATTCACACAACCCATGTACTGTTGGGTTACTGATTACAAACAATTATCAACCCAAAGTGGGTCAAATCAACACAGCTTTCGTACGTAACAGTCTCAACCCAGCCTTTAGGTTAAAAAAATAACCTAGCGTTTTTCAGAGTGTACAGTTTTTTATTTATTTATCATAAATCACATAATTTACTTGGTAACTTTAAATCCTTGCCAATTTGTAACGGCTAAAAGTAGTAAGAAAGTAGTAATACTGTTATTTTTTTCTTCTAAATATTTATTATATTTACATGAATTATTATTTATATTAGGCCTATATTATTTATAAATTATTTATATTATATCCCTATTTTATATATGTTTATTATATACATGTAAGCAATTATATTTTGACAATTAATTTAAACTTTTAGTTTAAATTTAAATTAAATATAGAAATAAATAAAAACTTAAGAATATAGATCTACTTCAGTCAGCGGATTGGTCCTTTACATGCAATCTACAAGGAAACTACCGCATGGCGCAAGCTGATTGGCCTCTGTTGATTCTGCAGCCAATGAAATTGCTTGCTCAGCATTTAAATAGTCTGGTTTAGCGTTTGCTGTAGGCTAGTCCAGGGTCTATACAATGATGGTAGTTGAACAATCTACTATTACAAGTTTCAAAAGAGCAACGGTTTATTAACAGAATCAAACACCTCGAGACAGTGTGCATAGCAAACACCAACAATAGCGGACAAAGACAGAAAGGAAATAAGGAACTTAAAGGGATAGTTCATCCAAAATTTAAAAAGCTGTCATCATTTACACACCCTCAAGTTGTTTCAAACCTGTATACATTTCTTTGCTCTGCTGAACACAAAAGAAATTTAAGAAATTCGTTAACCAAACAGTTGATGGACCCAGTTGACTTCCATAGTATTTTTTCCCATGCAATGATAGTCAATGGGGTTCATCAACTGTTTAGTTACCGACATTCTTTAAAATATCTTCTTTTGTGTTCAGCAGAGGAAAGAAATTCACACAGGTTTGGAACAACTTGAGGGTGAGTAAACAATGACACAATTTTCATTTCTGGGTGAACTATCCCTTTAAATACTTGAAATGATAATTAAATGAATATCCATGGTAACAGACGACTGGCTGGAAAACTAAAACAAAGGAAACAGACGATAAACAAACTAAAAGTCAATGAAAGTGAAACTAACTGAACATAACCGTGACACACACATGGCAGGATTCAAAGAGTGTAATTCCAGTGGGACCTGCCCCCGGCGAGCAGCTGCCATTGAGATGAATGGGAATGATAATGACAAGCTCTCTCCAGGTATTATAGACCTCCTTGACTCAAAGAAACGGAGCGATGATTTGATAGAGCCATGGTGTTTACACTCATTGGGGAAATCAGCCTACAAATGACCGTCTTTGAATATTAAACTGGAAGGAGGTAAATTGTTATAATCTAAAGAAAATTACACCTTTAACATTAAAAGACTGAAATATGAAAATGTGATTATTGACAGTAGCTGTCTGTTTATGTCTGCCTGCACACCGTTATATTTCCTTTGAGCTCGAGTAATTGAGGTTGTTTTCTGTTGTGATGAGTAATTAGCGTTTTTTGGTGTGGATTCGAAAATTATCAATATGGTGTCACAATTTTTTTTTCTCTGCGAGCTAATCCATAAACTCTCAGGAGTGTAATTATTATAACCATCTCTGCATCTTTGTCTCAGTTCCGTTGGCTCCCATTAAGGCTGTTTAGTGGGATTTTTGCAATCACTGCCTCCCTGGGAATGATCATTTAGTTTTCTAGCTGTTATAGTGGCACTGTAATTTCCAGTAATTGCCTTCATTGCATCTTGCTAAGGGCAAATGTATAATACTGTGCAAAGCTCTACAGTGTTGTAGAGTGCATTTACATCAGCCTATGGGTTAGACTTAAGTACCAGCCTCCTTCACAACTCAAACTTAAAGATCTCTACTTTATTAAATCATTATTAACTTTGTCTGAGAGGTAAGGTAAAAACAAACGAGAGAGTGGTCATTTACTGTAAGAGTGTTGAACTGTAAGGAATATGGATAGCAGTTCAGTTCATTTGCAATATGCTTTAGCTCTTATTAAAGGAACAGTTCACTTAAAAATGAAAATTCTATCATTTATTCAGCCTAAAGTTGTTTCAAACCTATGAATTTCCATTTGAAGGTGAGTAAATGACAGAATTTTCATTTTTTTAAGTGAACTATTCTTTTAAGATCTCTGACATTTCATTGCAAACTTTGTATCTCAGCAAATCTGAGCACAGTTTGAGACATTGTTGAGATATTTTCTGAAACTCTAGTGGAGATGCATGCGCGTCTGGAAAGCAGGAGTCACTTCCCACAAATCGGGTACAAATTGGTGACAATTACTAGCCTGGGTGCCAGCCCGAACCCCATCCACAACATTTTTTGGTCGGGAAATTCGTTCTGGACTCGATCCGTTGAGGAGAAATTATGCTCGGCTCCCAGAAGGGAGCCAATCAAATTGCCAGGGCGGGATTTAATCGATGATGGACAGATGATCTGCGGCTACATAATCACCACATCATCAAAGAGCGGTTGGGTTGAATTGGTTTTCAACAAAGATGACTGCCGCTGGAGAATTGAGATTTAGATTCCGCTATCGCGTCTGTTATAAAAGAAATCGACAGCGCATTCCTTTTAAAAGACAAACAGAGAACCGCAGTCAAGGCATTCGTCGATCGGAAAGATGTGTTTGCAGTCCTTCCTATGGGATTCAGCAAAAGTTTAATTTATCAGCTGGCTCCGATGGTTGCGAAGGGACGCAATGAAAACCAATGGAAGGGATGTGCTCACGATCTCTTTTCTCTGAAGCCTCAGATGAACACGCTTCTTCAGCCTGCTCTCTTTTGTCGTCTTTCCATTTTTTAAAATCAGTCAAGTCGCGTTGCAACCGTGTTATAAAGTTGAGACAGGGCCGACAAATGCGAGAAGATTTATTTGCTTTATTGTCGAGATCTAAACCTAAACGGAGAACTTGTTCGTAAATATACATACACCTTTTGTATTTCTCTCAAAAATGCTATTCGTGCTTGTAAGTACTCCGCGAATTCTTACATTCTTTTTACAACAACGGCAAAGATCGTTTACACTCATTAATTTACTACTTCTTCCAGCGTGCGTGCAGTTGAGCTCTGTTGACAACTATGCGTCGCTCAACATGCGTTGGTGTGATTGGTTGTAGGTCTATCCAATTGAGTGCAGAGTTTTTTTTTCTCCTGGTTCGGTTAAGACACTCCTCATAATCAAAGCCCATATGGAGCAGTATCAGACTCACATACTGCCTAGAATATGAGTATGACGAAGTCAGGCTAGACAATTACATTATGACAATTTAAAATGACTGTTTTCTATTTTAATATATTTTAGGATGTAATTTAGTCCTGTGATCAAAGCTGAATTTTCAGCATCATTACTCCAGTCTTCAGTGTCACATGATCCTTCAGAAATCATTCTAATATGCGGCTTTGATGCTCAAAAAACAAGAATTAATATTATCAATTTTAAAAACAGCTGTGTACAATTTATTTCCAGGATTCTTTGATGAATAGAAAGTTCAAAAGAACAGCATTTATTTGAAATAATAAATTTGAAATAATAATTAGATGACTAGCTGTAATTTGCGAGTGAGTTTATCCATCTTCAGTCTAGCTCGCTAATGAAGAATAATTATACGTGTCATCATAAAAACTAATCTGTCGAGTTACAGATAGCAGTTAATAAGGCACATTTGTGTAGAGAAATCAGGGCGACAACTTAGCGGAGCTTCCCAATCTTCAGACACAGACGACACACACAAATGTCCCACAGCAACAGAAGAATAAAATAAGAAAACACAGGCAGGCAGAGGACAATGTCTCTGTAGACACAAACACCACCACACACTTCTATTGGATCATGAGTAATGATTGAGTGGGAGTCTATATTTTATTTTAGTGCCCCTTTATGTGGCAGTTTTAGGCCTGTCTCAGTGGACCATCTATTTACCTTTATTTATATAATGCTTTAAACAGATTGTTTCAAAGCATGTTTACAGGGATAAACAGGAGTTCAATTCTGCTGTAAAGCAGCTTTCACATTTTTTTTTAGAAGTGTTGATTAACTTTCATCCAATAACTGCATAAGATCATTAAATGTTTTTTGATGCAGTTGATGTTTTGCATTGATTATCTTTGAATTGATTATATAATTGGCATGATATATTTACCTGAAATAATAAATTGTTACATTTGGATTTATTCTGACTTACTCTGAAATTAATACACTTTAGTAGATTGCGTTGTCTCCGCAAAGTTGCGTCCATGGGTTAAGTACATACTAGATCTCAGGTTACATCTGGTGAGATTCAAGATTCCTGACTCTCTGCTTGACTTTAAGTTGTTATGCAGGCGCATTACTATAGGGGGCTAGATTGGGGCTAGATAGCTACTATTGAAGTAATAGCAAGCATTGGAGCGGCATTATCTTAATGTGCTGACCATAACCTCTGGTTATTGTTTGGGCTTTAACTAATGGGGCTTTTTCACTGCATGGTACGGCTCAGTACGGTTCAGCTTGGCACGCTTCGCTTTTCCACTGTGTGGTACGACTCGGCACGGCATGGCTTGGTTCGCTTCAGCTCGGTTCGCTTTTCCACTGCAGTCAGTACCTCTTCAAAGTGGGTGTGATTTTAGACTGATCGTTATAGTTTATCCGCTCCTCGGCAACCAACGAGAGGAACGTCTGCACTTGACCACGATTCAGCCATTGTTTTTTTTGTTTTTTTCAAGTAGTTCAAAAACAGGTGCTAGGGCGGTGGCTGTTACTGGCTATTTAAATCTAGCGGGTTTGGTGCCTCGTGCATAGACAGGAGACAGTGATGAAGCCAATCAGTATATGGGGATGATTAGGAGGCCATGATGGACAGAGGCCACTGGGAAGAAGTATTTTAAGCAATTTCTTCCACAATACTATGCTATGACACATTTACTATATGCATGATTTATAAACTAATACATTTTGACGTTTGCATCACATAACCAGCTCCATATTCAAAATAAACTGAAAGTTAACCAGGTCTGTTCCCTGACACTTTGTTAAATAAGATAAAAAATGAATTTAGTTTAAAGTCCTATTTTGTATCCTTCCCGCATAGTGTCTTAATCTCATTGCTGTCTAGAGGAAACATAAGACACGTTGCAATCCCATATCTTTAAGTGGATCAGCAACCCCTGGAAGTACGAAAAGTCAAATCTATACTTTAAATATCCTAATTCATCTTCCTTCCCCTCTTTCTGTATCCCTCTTGTTTTTCCACTCCCCATTTTTTAAATATCTCTTCATCTGTATTTAATAATCTTTCATGTCATTGTCTGTCTGCGTGTTATTTAATCTTTTGAAAGGTCATCATTGTCTTCATATGAAGGTCGTTTGTATTAAATTATGAGCTACTTTCAAATGGACACATGATTTGTTTCAAGACTTCCAGAGATAATATCCTCCGACCTTTCTCTCTAATCCTTCCTAACTCAGTTAATCTCTATAGAATCTCTTCATTATTCCCATATAAACTCGCAGAGAACATATTATAGTGCTTATAAACAGCAGTATCATGCACTGATTTCCAGAAACTCTCCGCAGCCTCACGTGGTCAGGGAGAAGGGAGTCGATGTAGGAAGACATTAAAGAAGGGAAGTCATTAATTATGAAATCATGACTTTATCAAGGTTGGCCTGTAATTGCTTAAGATGGCCATATCAGCATTGCTAATTGCTGGTAGGATTTGACTATTATTATAGGGCAAGTATGATAACATTTAATCCCAATGTTCCATGCAATCAAAATTTATCAGAATGTATTCAGATTTATGGAAATGCTTGGGCGGTATCATAAAGTTTATGTCTTGGTGCACACAGATTAAGGGGCTGTTTACACGACACCGTTTTCAACAAAAAACTGAAAACTTTTTATGCGTTTTGCCCGTTTGTTTACACGACAACAGCACTTTGGGTGCCTGAAAACACAAACTTGTGAAAAGTGCAAGTTTTTGAAAACGTTCTCCGTGTAAACAACAAAAACATGAATCTCTGAAGATGATGACGTCATGCACATGCGTATTACGTGTTCAGTCTATAGTGTTTCATCGCCATAATGGCCTGGCAGCAGAATACAGTGCTTTTAGTCGTTTTCGCGGATCTGTGTGAACGGGGATCGTTTTGATAATGGTGTTGTCTGTACGCGGAAAACTCAAAGGAAAAACGTCTCCGTTTTAAACATCGTTGTAGTTTAAGCGTACCCTTAAACGCGATTCTAAAATATGAATGAGAAAGTAATGGATAATCAAGTAAATATAAGTTGCTTCAGTCCAGTAAATGTTCAACTCATTACTAAAAATATTAAAGTTATTCTTACATTTACTTTATAAAAATTTGTTTTCACAGCAACGTGAACCACGACCTGAAGGGGACATTTTTAAAAGTTTTTTAAAAGTATTTTAAAAAGACTTTTACTAGCTAAAAAGTATAAACTATCAATCAGATGACAGAAGATTGTGTACAACAGGTTTTGATTATGTTCAATTTAGAAGCCTACTTTTAGAGGCCTTGAGTATTAAAAAGGATCCAGTAGGCTTTAAAAGTATGTCCTAACTCGACTTTTTTTGGAAGTAGGCTCATTTTCCAACTCCCCTAGAGTTAAACAGTTGAGTTTTACCGTTTTCGAATCCATTCAGCCGATCTCCGGGTCTAGCGGTAGCACTTTTAGCATAGCTTAGCATGGATCATTGAATCTGATTAGACTCTAAAAAGAGTTTTGATATTTTTCCTATTTAAAACTTGACTCTTCTATAGTTACATCGTGTACTAAGACCGACAGAAAATGAAAAGTTGTGATTTTCTAGACCAATATGACTAGGAACTATACTCTCATTCCTGCGAAATAATCAAGGAACTGCTGCCGTACCAGCAGCGCAATGATATTACAAACTTAGTGCCGGTCACGTTGGAAGTTACCGAGCTGGGGACTATTTTCAGGCGCTGCGTAATATCATTCGTTCCTTGATTATTACGCAGGAATGAGAGTAAAGTTCATAGTCATATTGGCCTAGAAGATTGCAACTTTTCATTTTCTGTCGGTCTTAGTACACGATGTAACTACAGAAGAGTCAGGTTTTAAAAATAAAAAATATCGAAACTCTTTGGTCATTTTTTTGAGAGAGATGCTAACGGTCTAATCAGATTCAATGATCTATGCTAAGCTATGCTAAAAGTGCTACCGCCAGACCCGGAGATCGGCTGGATTCGAAAACGGTAAAACTAAACTGTTTAACTCTAGGGGAGTTGGAAAATTTGCCTATTTCCAAAAAAAAGTCGAGTGTTCCTTTAATACTTCACAATATATATTTGTACTGATTTTGTGTTAAATTATGTTCACCATTAAGTCATAAGGAAAAACTCTTCATCTTGCATGCATGAAGCTCTCTCTTGGAAATACACTTGACATTTAGCTGCAATGGCAGATGCTGTCAACTGACACTAACACAACTGTCATAACACCAAATCACATCATGCTTATTCAACACATAGAATAAGCAAATTAGCCAAAGTTCTCCTCTGTCAAATCTAAACTCTCCAATTCTGACAAATTAGCCATCAAGTTCATTTCAAAAATCAGGTAATTATCATTGCTGTGTGTTGTGCATCAAAGTGCTTATGGGATGATCACCAGTTACAGAAGACATGAGTCACATTTATGTTATTGTGGTAGGTGCAGCACACAGACAGACAGCTATTGAAAAGAAGCAATGCATTTGAAAAAGAATATCACAAATGATAGAAACGAGAATTTCAACATTCCCAGACATCCTCTCCAGATAACAGGCCCTTCTGTTTGATTTCTAAGCCTTTGAATCTTTGCTATGGACTTTCTCTTTTGCTCTCAAAGCACCATGCTTTAGGCTTCTCAATGAGACACTCTTGAGTTACATAACCGTGCAATTATTAGCACCACGCCGCATGAAACATCAGAATCATGTCAGCCGCCTCTACACTTCTGAAAATGAAGTTTACTAAAGCCGATCAAGCACAGAAACTTGATGACTCATGAAAAAAAAAAAAAAAAACTGAATCCTGACACTCGGTGATGGTCATGGTCAAGATTAAGAGGGACTAACAGATTTAATTTGTTTTCAAAATGGGCTCTGGTTAATCCCAAGCAGACCCTGAGTTAAATTATGGGAAGGTATTGACATATTTTCTTTCTTTTTGCTCTTTTCTTGGTGTCATATTTGTGCCTGACAGTGTTAACGTTGAGAAGAAGGTCAAATTTAAGGTTGGCATTCAAGCAAAGTTATGGCTAATGTGTGAGTGTGTGAGTGTGTGTGTGTGTGTGTGTGTGTGTTTGTGTTCAAAATCCCTGTAAATAATCCCAAAAGGCCACTGGCTGACCAAACATACAGAATCTAAATTTAAAAAAAAGAAAACTCCTAATGTAGACTGTGGAAAGAGGAACTATGTGTTTATATACACAATTATTATAAATTAAAAATTTTAAAAAGGTTTTATTTGATTAAAGAATAGAAATCTACATAGGCAGGCAGTATTCATGAAAAAATGTATATGACTGTAGTTTTGCAAGCACACACTCCAAAAAAAATGCTGGGTTGTTTCAACCCAATTTTGGGTCAAATATGGACAAACCCAAACGTTGGGTTAAAAATCTAATTTAAAAATTCAACCCAACGGCTGGGTTTGTCCATATTTGACCCAAAATTGGATTGAAACAACCCAGCATTTTTTAGAGTGCAGTCTCTCTCTCGCTCTCTCTCTCACACTGTCACGCACACACACACTCCCTGTAAATCAAGTCTTCAGAGGGAGTGTCTTCACTGAAGGTTTTATAGTCTAATCATTGTCAACAGATTTTTTGAAAACATAAAAGTAACTCTATAAATGTGTTCCAAATGACAATCATTTTTGAGCCCCACATTTTTAGTGCTCCAAAGTTCTTCTAACAGTGGATAGTAGATGAAAAGAATAGGGCGATCATCACTCTCTCTCTCTCTCTGAATCACCTCTCATCGCTCACTGACGCATGTACAGCACACATCCTTTTATTCTAAATATCTGTATAGAACAGCCAGAAACTCCATCAAAAATGCTGCTTTCGAGCTATTAGCGCCTGGCTGCTTGAGTGCTTATGTCAAGCTATTAGCGGTACAGTCTTTGTTAGCTGTGGCTTGAATGGTTCTTGTGCAGATTTAAATAAATGCATAAACAAATAAACACACATTTAGCTAAAATATGCATGTGTGTGTTATTACCTCTTGGTGATTGCATTCATTTTCAATAATTGAATGCAACTTTAGCAAAGACCCCTTACAATCAACTCACTTTAGCTGTTAATGACGAAAACATGCTTGACTGTGCGCGGCGCATCACAATATTGAGTTCTGATTGGTCGATAGCTGTTATTTATAGGTTATTCGAGAATTTTAATGCTTCATTTGCATAAGTTTTACATAATAGATACTCAATACTATTAATCTAATGGGGATGGTAATGGGGGATGGTGGATTTACATGTTTTTTGTCTTTCTTTTTTTTAAAGAGGGAGGGCATCCCCGCACCCCCCCTTAAATCAAGCCCTATGGATCTCCACAGGTCTCTGAGCTTTACTATCTCCCGATCTCACCAAATAAAGCCTGGAGGTGTCATAAAGATGAGCACACTCATCCAGAACTGTTCAGCCCGCGGGCCTTCCCAGTGAATACTATCTTTGTTCATTGTCTTTTTATCTTTATTGGAGTTTCTAAAGGAAACACTCATTAGGTTGCAGTGAATCATAATCATATGACATTAACAGTAGTTAAAATCAGGATACGGTATAATTTAAGGTGTTAGCTGGCCTCATGGAGCCGTATTTTCGGAGTTCATACGCAGAAACTCGATAACTGTTAGACTCAAAGGCTATATTCGAAATAGCACACTGCCGTCATACTATTTTTGCTGTAGTGTTTTTTGTAAATTTGTGAAAAATATTGTTGGACCATGTTTCATCACAAAGCATCTCTGGTCACTGTGACATGCCGGAGCCAAAGCCTGTCCCAGAACTGTCTGACTCCCTGTCACTTCACACATAAAGCACACACTGACATTTGCAAGCAAACAAGAAGTTCGTCAGAGTGTTTTGCAAGCTACACCTGTAATTTATCACATTTAATAAAAGCATCTTTCGTTTCTATTTAAATTTTGCTCCTATTCCCTGTTCTCTTACATGGGATGGAAACCCTGCTTTATATAATTAGTTTTTGCAATTTTCTGATATTTTGCATGATTTAAATGAGCAACTTTGATGGAAACATAGCTATATACGATGATTTGAAATGTTAATTGGGCTCTGCTTCACATGAAAAAAAAATACTCTAGGGAGTATACTGTTTATACTGTGCAGTATGCATTTTAGTATCCCATTCAAAACCTAGCCAACTCTTAGTAAGTTCTACACAGAAGCCAACACTTTTTTAATCAGTTACATCAATGTAGCCTAATGTATATAATCAGCAGCACTTACTGCAACTGAAAGCCCATTAACAAATGTTTCTCCCACACACTGCCTGTAAGAACAGATCATATTTCATCCATAAATACCCAGAGGTACCCCAGCATGTGTTTGTGTGTTTGTCAGTGGACAGTGAGTTCTCCTTGTCTCCACACACCACTGAACCGAAACTGTCGTTTGGCTGGTTGGAGATCTATTCAGCTTTTTTTTCTTTCTACCATGCCCTCAGTCTTTTTTAATATGATCTCTAACTAAAAGTGTTGTTTCTTATTATTTAAAATCCTACACTGAAATGTAGCTGTATATTATGGTTTCAGTGCAAGAAAATACACTTAAGTGGATTAATTTAATTGAAGTGGAAGCTACAGTATATCACCTATAGACATTGCCTAAAGAGGTTGTCCTTCAGACTTCCAAGAGGAAGTCTTCTGATAGAAACAACAGAGAGCCTGACAATCACTTTAAAAAAGCTACACTTTTAAAAATAAAGGTTCTTTACTGGCAAACTGAAGAACCTTTAACATCCATGGATCCTTTTTCCATGGCATAAAGATCTTTAGATAATAAAAATGTCCTAGAAAATAGTTATTTTAAGAACTCTTTAATGAATGTTTTTTGTGGAAACTTAAAATGGATCTTCTGTTGAATCGGTTTTGCATTGAATAACTCACTTTTTTTTTTGAAGTGCACAGATTTCAGTAGATAACAGAATAAAGACACACCAGTAGTCAGAGAGGATCGCACAATGGATATCATTCAAGAGTAATCATGTAAAAAAAACACATATGGTGTTTGCCAAATAGCCTAATAATGACCTATTTATGAAAGGACTGTGTGGCAAAGCGGTTTTAAAATTACAAATTTAAAGCAATGTGCGGTGAAAACCTACATCCGTTTTTTATCAACTGTGGACAGTGGTCCAGGCTACATTAACCCGGATCCCACTACAATTGGGGTATCTAATGGGGTGGTGTGTTGTAGTGGTTAACGCTCAGGGCTGGAAACTGGAAGATTTCTGGATCGGTGCCCCCAAGAGATGAGCCATAAGTCAACACCATTGTGCCCTTGAGCAGGGCACTCAAACCCCGGTTATTCCAGGGGGCCTGTCCTTGTAATAAGCTCATGGCATCATTCTGTGGTGACATCACATGAAACAGCCGAAACAACAGCAGCCCTGTTCGTGGAAATGCATTATAATGCAAAAGTGTACATTTCATTTATGTGTTTAAAAGTTTGGGGTCTGTAAGTAAGAAAGTAAAAAAAAAAAAAAAGAAAGAAAGAAAGAAATGAATACTTTAAATCAGCAAGGATGCATTCAATTGATCCAAAGTGACAGTAAGGACACTAAAATATATTTTTTAAAAGATTTCTATTTTTGTGCACTGTTCGATTTCTGTGTACACCCTTTATGGAGCGGGTCAAATTGACCCCAATTGGATTTAATACAATTCCTCAAAAATCACACTATGAAAAACGATTCAGGTACAAATTGTAAACTTTTAATATAAACATTTGTCAAACATAATTTTTTTTTTAAAAAAATGAACATATGATTTATGAAAATGTTTTTTAACCATTTTTTAAAACAGTTTTGTTTTGACAAAATTTTATTATTATTGATTAACAGTATACCGTTTTTTTTTTTTTTTTTACGTTTTCATTTTTGTTTTGTTTTTTACATTTTATGCTTAGAACATCATAACAGAACAATTAAATTTAGCTGTATAATGAAAATAATGTTTACTTTTCCTAAGTTGGCTCAACTTTTGTTTTGTAGACCCATTTCATAAAGTCAAGAAGTTGAGACATGATGAGCACACAGCAAGTGTGTGTTTTCTGCATATGAATTTCTTGCACTTCACACACGGTGCTGGTTTTACTCTCACACTTAGATGGGCACACCTCACATCACAAGTGCCCTGCTGCCATACATAAAATAAATGTTTATATTTTGTGTCTGTACAGTTTCTTTTGAATAGCTGCCTATGAGGGTCAAATTGACACTATTAGTACGAGCGTATAGTAATTTTGTTTGTATATGTCAAAACACATCAGCATGTTGAAACTTTGCATGCATGTTCAAGATGATAAATGAGAAAAAGTCACAAAATATCAAGAAAAAAAACAAAGGTTTAATTTTATTTCAGGTAGCTTTAAAAAATAAATGATAGCTAATTTTTACAATCTGTGGCTGACAAAATATTGTTCTGTATTGAAATAAGTATGGAAAAGCTAATTTTTTAGCTTCATAAGGTAGTAAAAAGCCACAACAACGAAATATAAACAATATATGTTATTATTTTGGGTCGGTACAGTTGCCTTAGAGCGTTAAAATATGTGGGTCAAATTGACCCGCGAACATCACGAACGTATAGTAATTTTGTTATATGTCAAAACACATCAGCATGTTGAAACTTTGCATGCATGTTCATGCTGATAAATGAGAAAAAGTAAAAAAATATAAAGCAAAAAAACATAGGTTAACCAGTATTTCCAACAACTAGAAAATCGAAACGGGTCAAATTGACCCGCAACATAAAGAGGGTTAAATAAATGTTCCTGGAAAAAATATGTGTCATGTATTCCATAAAAAATATAAAGCAGGAAAATGTCTTGGTTACTATTGTGGTGTCGAATTCTGACATTAAGGGTCGCACTTGGGAGCCTCAAACACCTCTGATACTTCAGAAAAAGCCAACGAGAATTGGTGCGTGGAATTTGCATGCGCCACTCCTTCAGACATACAGCTATAAAAGGAGCTGGCGTGCATCCACTCATTCAGGTTAGTGCTGAGGAGCCGAGAGTGTGTCCTGGCCATCCAGCAGGTAGTGGCAAAAGGGACACCACATCTCATTCTCTCCATCAAGGAATGGAGGTTACAATTGTAAACGAGACATTCCCTATCTGTCAGCCACTTCGGTGTTCAATGCTGACATCAGGGGTTCCTTTGGAAAATGGCACAACTGTTGAACTGAGTTACGAGGTTCTGGCGATGCATATGTTGGCAAATCACTGTGTAACAAGCGCATATCGTAACCTACCCAGCGCCCTACGTAAGCCGTGTAGCCCTTTGTACCATTGGGGGGCTGATGGGAATGTGTTTTAGCCAAACTTCCTTAACCTACAACTGATGCAGACCATGGCACTGATGAAGCGTTCTTCCTCCCAGGTGGGGAGGTTAGTATGTGGAGAATACATCACATGGACTTGTCTTACACCCAGGAAGTACCTAAAAAAAAAGTCCCTGCAATAGGCCCTACATGAGAGGGGGGATCTCTACAAACGATTGTGGACAGAGACGGAGCTCTGCCTTGGGTTTACCATTAGGGAAATAGTATCATGGACAATCCATGGGATTATCATCTGGGAATCACTACATATGGTAATCTAGCTCCAGTTTACAGGCTGACCGAAAGGCCTTGCTTCACGAGTCCTTGGGCTGCTGTCAAATTCGTCTGGCGAATTAGATTTCCGCAGGGGTCTGAGTAGGGAACTCACGTGGACAAAAAGTGCACGTTATCACGCTTAGGGGAGACGGAAGGCGCTCCTGCTTGACGCTCACGCGCTGCTCCTGCTCCCGGTGTGAATGCACTCATTGATTAACATGTACGGCGAAAAAAAACACCCGCTGTTTACGCGCCGCTCACGCTTGCGGTGTGAAACGGGCGTAATTCACGAGCTGTGCGTTCTGTGTGCACGTGTGATGCTGATGTTGCGCGATGTTAATCATGCGGTGCCCGAGTGCATTTGCCCGGCATAAAATCGGCATATGTGATCACGTGAAAAATCGGCCAATTCCGGTCACCAGCCGATCAATCGGTGCATCTCTAATTTCTGTCATGACCACTGTCGTCAAATACGATTGACAATTAGCATACAGTTTGGATCAGAGCATGTGAGCGAAGCAGAGCAGTGTGACGCTCAGCTCAATATTCCGCTCTATGCGCATGCGCTCCACTCAGTCGCTCGCGTCCCAAGCGAACGCTCCACTGATGAATCGCTCACGCTCACCGGTAAAACAAATCCCGCTCAGACATAAAATAGGTAAAACTTAAAAATAGGCTACATCAACTACAATTATGTAGGCTAATTCATATTGTGTGTTGGCTATAGGTTATTTTTAGATGCACTGATATGATGATTGCATAACGAATTAACAATTCGTTCCAACCTGACGTCAGCATGTTTTAATCATTAATTTCCTAATTGTATTTAAATCGTTCAAAATTAACAATATAATATTTCGATCCATGGTTTAGTAAATCGTGACCACGTTGTAATAATTTGTTTCCTTGTTTTAATAAAACGAGAGTAGCCTACGAATTAGTTCAACATGGCCACGATTTACTAAACCAGGGAACGATTTAAGAATTTGTGGAAACGAATTTAATTCGTGGCCACCCTAAATGAGAGAACAAATTCTTAATTCATGGGAAGTTGGGAACAAAATGTTAATTTGTATATTACAATATATTTTTGTCTGCATGTCATGAGAGGGGCTCAGTACAACAGCCTACCTTACCCATTTACCTATTAATTTATTTTTCGAATGGCTCACCTTTTGCTGCACTCGTGCTTTCTGGCAATGTGACGCTTTAGATTCCAATATGAATCTTTGCTAACTCTCACAGTCTCTCCACACTCCCTTTCAATTTCTTCTCCCTGCTCGTTCTTATCTGTGATTTTTACTGTGCATTTATGCATATTAAGGCTCGCAACTTCCTTAAAACAATATTTGAACTCCATAACCAACCCACTATTGCTTTAGCTAATTCACCGATTCTCGAACTAGCAAATCACAATAGGGCATTCTGGGTTGAGCGAGCGGCGCTGAGCGGAGTGGAATCTTCAGAAAGGCGCTCTCCGCTCAGGAGGAAGTATTACCGTTCCGCTCCCCGCTCCGCTCACATGCTCTGGTTTGGATTGGCGGTATGGTTCTGGCCGAGAACTCCCTGCGCATTCATGCAGCCTAGCGTGGATAAGATCAGGGAGAGCAGCAATAACCCCTCTTAGGGGAAACAGAACAGAACCAACATGAATGCATTGCAGATATTATTAATTCAAGATTTTCAGTACAACATAATTCAAGAATAATCAGAATATCAAATCCTGACTGACGACAGGAGGAGCTGGGGAGGGAGGAGAGCAATTCGCTCCTGAGAAACGCGATAGCTGCGTATAATACTGAAGGAGCTTATACATGTATACAGTGATAGGCATCGTATTCCTATAGGTAGACGTGGATCAGCTGAGAGTCAGCTGATGCGAGCTTGACTAACGGACCTGCCAGAACTAACTTAGTAATGTAAAAATAATTGCTTTTGCTTTTTCAAACTGCATACTTATACATTTTTAAAATAGTTGTTAAAAATATTTTGCAACAAAATATCATATTACAGTAATTAACTTGGAGATCAGGTGCTTTAAAAAAAATCAATCTATAACAGATTACATTTTAAATGTATGTATTTAAGTAAAATTTGATTATTTGAAAGTCTACATTACTTGTATACCCGTATGAACATTCACATGTTGCTTGTATTTCAAAACAAGTCTGTTGCAACATTGCCTATCTATAACTGAATGGAAGACATTAGATTCCAGAAGAGTTAATTACTCTCTTCTGTCTTTTGACAAGAGAGATTTGCTTTGCCTAGAACCGCCATCTTCACACTCGATAACATTTAGATCAGGATATAAGTAGGGGTTTTGTGCTCTGAACAACTGTTGGCTAAATATAAATCCCTCAAAGTATATTGGGATAGGAGATGGTGACGCACACACGTCAGCAGTCAGGAAGCAGTTTGCTATCATTGTTTGTCACAACGTCCAGGCTAGATGCCAAAATGTCCATTCATCTGAAGGAGCATGTCATGTGGAAGTCATTGCACAAAAAAAAAAAAAACATTTGCGAGACAAGCTGCAACATTTGTCTAGGGAATTAAGCACAACCTAGATGTTTTGTGATGCCTTTTTATCAACAACTTTCCTCACTAACATATTTTCTTTTGTGATTTTTTAAAGCTCCGAACGAGGCAAACAAAATTATTAGGCTTCACACAGTAGCAATTCATTTAGAATTATTCATGTATGTTATAAATCACTTGCACACACTGAAAATTAAGCCTTGCCATAACAGCAATAAATGGCATTTTAACATTTTTAAATACAATTTTCTTATTTTAAATTGTAGTAATATTACTAGTTTACTGTATTTTTGATGCATTTTCAATGCAATAATCTTACATTTTGGGTTATTTTTGCTTTGCACATAAAACAATTAAAGCAAACCAATTGTATCAGGGAAACTCTGGAAGGTCGTTGAAGTGTCCGGCCCTCCAATGCATCCCAAAATTGGCCCCAGAGGAACTTTGAGTGGAAAAGCCTCTGATTTCAATAAAACAAGCATACGATAAAACATCCCCACATGCCAGCTCTTCTGACACTCCAGGATTGGCTTACCTTCCAGGGAGAGGCTGGATTTCCTCAGTTGCACTCATGGAGGCCAAAGGTGATCCAGGGCAAAGCAGCAGCGAGAGGGCAGAGGATGTGTCGGTCCTCAGACTGAGGCAGAAAGAGCGCAAGACTGGAGCTCGGAGAGACTGCGCAGAGCAAGCCAGCGTCTGACACGCATACAGACACACTGATGGAGAAATGTGGGTACACACTCACTCACTCACACACACATCCACACAGGAGTGAGGACAGTTCGGACAGACAATTGCAGGGGTGTGATGTGCATTGGTCTCTCTCTCTCTCTCTCTCTCTCTCAAATGTTTTTCCCGTATGGTATGAAGAGTGGCTCAGTCCGGAACGCTGACAGTCCAAGCATGGCAAGAAAGACACTGAGGCTTGTTGTTTACCGGTACCTAAACAGCATGGTCTCTCTCACTTTCAATCTTACTCTCTCGCTCACTGTTTTCCCTCCCCCTCTGTATCTTTTCATCCTAGATATATCATACATGTCTCTCCACCGGGTCCATCCCTTTTTTTTCTACCGTTCTGCTTTTATATGTCTTTCCTTTGCCTCCTGTCTCTCTGATCCGCTCTCTTTCTACTGGGTTTAGAGACACTTTCCCTAAACTTAGCACAAATCTTTTTGACAATCTTTGCTGCCACACTATGTTTAACATGAGTATGGGATATAAACATATTCCATATATTAACATGTTGTTGATGTGTAAATCAAATAAAATCTTTTTTTATTATTATTATTTTAATTTATATAAAATTATAAACATTCTTTGGTGCCAACTGCAGTTAAATTGTAGTTTATGTTTGGATTGTTGCAGTATTTTCTTCCATTATTGTGTGTTATTCTATATGTTATATAAGTCCAATGTTGTGCACTGGCCGTGTCATGGTTGTCCAAGATTCTATTAATTATTTTGACTTTTAGGATTTCCCAATATAATGCGGACATGTTTTTGACCGTTTTGGTGAGATTCACCCACCTCTGATGTAATACTAAAATGAAAATGATGCCCTGGCTTCAACTTCAGTGATGCATCCCAGAATGCTCTTAGATAATGGTCGAAATATTAGAATGATTTATTAGTATAACTTGTTAATCTTAAGATATCAATATACACATTAAAATGTGTAAAGGCGGACCGAACCAGACATATTTCACAAGACCAATGGCATAATGACATTCTCTAATTTATACCCCCCAATGATACTGCATTCAATACACATTTCTGCAGGAATGATGCATTAAATAAGACAGCTGACTCTTCACTTGTTCTCATTTTCCTAAATCAAAACACTGTCAGATCTGAGCTGTCCATTTTATTCTTGCCATCAATCGTGAACTCATATTGTTATTATTTTGTAAAATGATTTGACCAGATACATGTGTTTATTCAATTCTCACATGTAGCTAAGTTTGGCAGGCAGCAAAATTGGTGGCTGTTGTTTGTCCTAAATATTTTGTCTCCATCTAGTGTTTCAGGATTTAAACTGCACAGGCAGTTTTCACAGTACATTGCTAGTGTTTTACCTTGCATAAAGAGCTGGCTGGTGTAGTTCTGCGAACACTGTGAAGATGTTGCATGTTATTGCTGAAAACAGAGATGAATTTAAAGGGTTAGTTCACCCAAAAATGAAAATGCTCCCATAATGTGGGAAGCCCTGAAGCCATCCTAGGATTTATTTATATATATATATATATTAGGGGTGTAACGGTACGCAAAAATCACGGTTCGGTACGTACCTCGGTTTTAAAGTCACGGTTCGGTTCATTTTCGGTACAGTAAGGGATAGAAATGCAAAACAAACTGCTGGTTGTTTATTATAAACTTTTTTTAACAATTTGTTTACACTTTTTTTAAACACACTTTTTAATAAAATATAACGTTAGACTAATAAATAAAAAATATATAAAATAAAAAAGAATAAGAAATAAAATACTGCTGCAAAGTTCTCCACTAAATAAAATACTCTCAAACCCATATTGGCCATGACGCTAGCTAGCGAGAGGCTGGGCTAAAGCAAGTGTGCCATGTATGTGGTGATGCATACATTTTCTCATACTAATGACACATGTACGTTTGTTTGTTTGGAAAGCCCGCTTTTAACAGAAAGGCATTCGGAAATGTCCACAGATGAGCGCAGCAGCGCTCTCTTTTTTTTTTTTGAGCGCATCAGCGCTCTTAACACAGGCGCGCTTGCACGTGTTTCGTTGTCACAGCAACATAAACAAATTTCCGCACACAGGAAGACCGATGTTATGGTAATATTTTACATGTATTTGAATCACAAAAACGATTAATCAGATTGAATCAGTGCAACGCGGAGACACTTAAT
The DNA here is from genome assembly GCF_949152265.1 of Phoxinus phoxinus. NCBI lineage: Eukaryota > Metazoa > Chordata > Actinopteri > Cypriniformes > Leuciscidae > Phoxinus > Phoxinus phoxinus. The sequence continues at coordinate 6,357,359 of NC_136890.1, read as the reverse complement.
ATGTTCGTGTGGAAACTCGGAATTGACGTATATTCCGCACACAAAACTAGCCTAATTTACGTGAAAGATTGCATTCGGTACACATGTGCACCGTACCGAAAGTCCTGTACCGAAACGGTCCGGTACGAATACATGTACCGTTACACCCCTAATATATATATATATATATATATATATATATATATATATATATACAGTCGTGCTCAGAATTAGTCATACCCCTGGTAAATATGATCAAAAATGGCTGTAAAAAATAAATCTGCATCGTTTATGCTTTTGATCTTTGATTAAAAAAATTGGCAAGTCTAACCTTTCATTTGAGTAAAATAATTGAAAGTGTGTGGGGTGGGGTGGGGTGGGGGGGGGGGGATCACATTATTAAATAAATGTTTTTCTCCAAAACACGTTGGCCACAATTATTCATACCCCTAGAATTTTTTATGAGTAAAGTATCTCTGAACTATATTCCCATTAATATTTACCTTTTTTTTAGCACACCAGGGTGACTAGGAACATGAAATTGTCCAGCCATGACTTCTTGTTCACAGGAGTTTGAATATGAGGAAACACAAAGGCCAAATTCCCTTAATCATCCATCACAATGAGTAAATCCAAAGAATATAGTTCTGATGTGCATCAAAAGATTGCAGAGCATCACAAAATGGAAAGTGGCTGTAAGAAAATAGCTAAAGAATTGAAAATCCTCATTTTGACCATCAGGGCAATAATTAAGAAGTTATAATCAACTGAAGATGTCACGAATCTGCCAGGAAGAGGATTTGTGTCTATTTTGCCTTAATGGACGGTGAGGAGGACGGTTTGAGTGGCCAAAGACTCTTCAAGGATCACAGATGGAGAATTGCAGAGATTAGTTGAGTCTAAGGGTCAGAAAGCATATTTAAAAAAAATCAAACAACCCCTACATCACCACATGTTGTTTGGGAGGGTTTCAGGAAAAATGCTCCTCGCTCATCCAAAAACAAACTCCAGCATGTTCAGTTGTCAGACACGACTGGGTCTTCACACGGCACAGGTTCTGTGGTCAGATCAAACTAAAAAAAGAGCTTTTTGGCAGAAAACACGCTAGATGGGTTTGATGCACACAAGGATAAAAAGTGCCCCATGTGTACAATTTAATATACCGTTGGATCTTTAATGTTGTGGGCATATTTTTCTGCTGGAGGCCCTGGACTTCTTGTTCAGATACATGGCATCGTGGATTCTATCAAATATCAACAGATAAAAAATCAAAACCTGACGGCTTCTGCTATAAATCTTATAATGGCCCGTGGTTGGATCTTCCATCAGGACCACGATCCAAAACAAACATCAAAATCAACACAAAAATGTGTTAAGGAGCACAAAAGGAAGCTTCTGCCATGACCGTCCCAGTTCCCTGACCTGATGAGTGGAGTGAACTGAAGAAGAGAAGCAGCAACATGGATCTGGGAATCTGCAGGATCTGGAGAGATTCTGTATGGAGGAATGGTCTCTGATCTCTTGTCAGTTGTTCTCCAAACTCATCAGGCATTATAGGAGAAAACTCAGAGCTGTTATCTTGGCAAAAGGAGATTGAAAAAGGGCATTTAATAAAAGGGTATGAATAATTGTGGCCAACGTGTTTTGGAGAAAAACATTTATTTAATAATGTGACCCCCCCCACACACTTTCAATTATTTTACTTAAATGAAAGGTTAGACTTTTGCCAATTTTTTGAATGAAAGATCAAAAGAATAAACGATGCAGATTTATTTTTTACAGGCATTTTTGATCATATTTACCAGGGGTATGACTAATTCTGAGCTCGACTGTGCATATATATATATATATATATATATATATATATATATATATATATATATATATATATATGACTTTCTTATTTCAACCAAACACAATCTGAATTTATATATATATATATACACACATACAAATCCTGTCTCTTCCTAGCTTTATAATGGTACCATTTTTTTAAGCCCAAAAAAGACCATCCATTCATCATAAAAGTAATCCATATGACGCCTAAAGGCCTTCTGAGACGAAGCCATGCGTTTTTGTAAGAAAAATATAATTATTTATAACGTTATAAACTAGTATCACTGCTTAACGGCCGTACGCGAGTCTAGTTCCAGCAGAAGAGTGACCTCTGACCCGACGTATAACATATTGATGTATGCGGAAGCACAGAGGATAGAGTAAAACAAAACAAAACAAAACACCAGTCACGAATTAGAAGCCTAAAAAGAGAAATGATGGAGGAGCTTGAGTTTGTTGCTCAGCTCTATTTGTTTGAGCCGTGAGAGGCGTCTACTCTCAACTAAGCTTACACTACTCCTATACCCTACGTCATGCATCGGGTCAGAGGTCACTCTTCCACTGGAACAAGACTCGTCTACAGCCGTTACTGGAACCCAGTGATTATAGTTTATAAAGTTATAATTTTGGATATGTTTCTTACTTTATTGATCCCCTGGAGCCGTATGGATTACTTTTATGATCTATGGATGTGCTCTTCTGGGCTTCAAAATCTCGGAATACCGGTACTATTCACTCCCATTATAAAGCTTGGAAGAGCCAGGATGTTTATTTTTATTTTTATTTAACTGATTGTGTTTGGCTGAAAAAAGAAAGTATTATACACCTATAGGATGGCTTCAAGGTGAGTAAATTATGGGATATTTTATTTTTTGGGGGTGAACTAATAACCCTTTAAGAATCTCTCTGAGCACTTTATTAGCAGCTTCACATGATGTTTCTGTAATCTTTAAATCCTTATTCTGAAACAAAGGCATCAATTAAAAAGACTACAATGATTATAATAGACTTAGGCTATATGATGTTTGCTTATTGCCATAATAAAATAATAAAACTAAAACATTTTTAAAACTGTAGCCTATTGGTAAAATATTGGTAGGCTAGGCCAAAAGTTAATAAAGTTAACTTAACGTTAACCTCATTTTAATGATACTTCGTTCAAAATAAAGGGAAAAAAGACTTAATTCCTCAAGTTTTCATGATTGTTATCGTTTCCAACCCTTTTCGTGTAAAGTGTAAAAAAGGGACAGGCCTATAGCATACCGTTTTTGTGGAATACATCGGGCAATTATTAGTGTGACATCCAGGAGTAAAATGCTAAACGTGAGTGTCTTGTACTGTAAACAATATTCTATTATCTGGTATTTGTTAAGTAAGCCTGTTTTGTAAATTCCTCGTGACGAGCCGCGGCAAACTAAACGCCTCAAAGTTGAGAGAGTTTGTTTACTCAGCGCAGTTTGTGTAAGGGGCGTTACACCACTCACCGAACTCGTGAAATTGTCAATGTACAAGAAAGATACCACAAGGTCTACTCACTTTGAAAAGTCACTCATGATGTTTGCTAAATAACATCTCTCTAGAGCAAGCCATGGGGTCTGACGCGCAAAATGAGAGACTCCTCGAGCTCTTCCACGCCTGTGATGTGGATCACTCCGGGCGCATTGAAAAATGGGAGTTTGTGAAAATATGTTCCGAGCTGAAGGTCCGACCCACCGAGATAGATGACATTTTCTCCAGACTTGACACCGACAAAGACGACACGATCAATCTGGAGGAATTCATGGAGGGGTTTCAAGAGTCACACTTGTTGAAAGACGAGGAGATGAGCAGCGAATCTGCCGGGGAAAGTTCCTCTGCCGCCTTGGAGGATTTTAAATCCCGTCTGGGGGATCAGCTCAAATTCATCCCCAGGTAAAACACCTGGCAGACTGTGCCATAAAGCTGTCACATTACCTCAGTCAACCAAAATGCTAAAGAATGCGTTAAGAAAATTCTACAGTAGCCTATTCCTATTAAAAAAAAAAGAAGAAGCATATTTTTAAATGTTAGTTCTAAGATATCTAGTTTATAGGCTAAGGTCCTATATGGAAATTATTGAAAAGGACTAACATAACACAAAACCAAGTTAACAAACCTAAATCTTTTTCATAAGACTTTCCATAATATTTCTGATTATTATCCCATAGGAGTTTAACAAAAGAAGTTTAAAGAACATATTTAGAGTTTTAAAACTCATTTATACCCCTCTATGATTGCCTTCAGCTGTTTTTTTTCTTTTCTTCCTTTCTGTTAATGATATTAGTATAAAGGAATTTCAGTATGAAGTATGAAGAAATTTCAGTGGGATTCCTCACTGCAAGTAATTTTCCAATTAAAAGACATCTAATAGTTTTCCAAAACACAACCCAGGCTAAAGGCAACATTCGGGCTGTCAGTGAAAATGTAATAGATGTCTAAACTATAGCCCAAAAATAGACTAGTCATCATTAGATAACAAAGAAAGAAATGAGTGAAGAAATGAAACCAAACACCTTGTAATCACTGTTGACTTTGCTTACACGATGGCATATCTCATAAGTTATTTTGGCAGAAACGACATGTAATCAAATTCAAGGTTATTTTGGCTAGAAGTGAGTTACTCATAGCCGGACTATATTGGGTCTATAGTTAACCTAGACGGTGAAATGACGGCTATTGCTTGCTTGCTAAAGGATTTTGTAATTGGAGTCTTAAAATATTCGAATGGAAATTTTCTGAAAGGAAGTCCTTATGTTATTTTTCTAACTTCACACAAAACCTGATAAAACCCACAAAACATATTTTAGCACACGAGGCTAGGAAAGTTTATTTATATAGCACATTTCATACAAAGTGCCATTCAAAGTGCTTTACAGAAAAATAATTTAAAAAAGAATAACAACTTTCATAAGAAATATAAAATATTAGGCTACAATAAAAGTAAAAAGAAAAGAAATGATTTAAAATGAAACAAGGAAGGAAAAGACATTGAAGGAAAAGAGGATTAAAAAATAAAAGAACTGTTCAGTGCGACCGGTACAGCGCAGAAACAGTGTGATGTGTTTTAACAGATGTGTTTTAATCTGGACTTAAAGGAAGCTACTGACGGGACATATCTGACATCCTCTGGAAGCTGGTTCCATGTTTTAAATTTACCCTAGGTGTAACTGGCTTGATCTTTCCGATCTGAGAGCTCTGTTTGGTTTGTATTCCAGGTTCCAAAGGTTCCAAAAGGGGTTTTTCGCTGCGATGACATAAGAACCTAAAAAACATGAAAGAATCTTTTTTTTACTTAGTGTAATGAACATTTTAATAACCCAACAGACATGTTTTCTACTATAAAGAACTTTTGTGCAATGGAAAGGTGTCATGGATGTTAAAGGTTCTTCATGGAATCATCAATGCCAATAAAAAAATTTAAGAGTCTGGATGTTAAAGTTTCTTCATAGAACCTACTACTTTTTTTTTTACATATCTTTATTGTGGGCTGAAATGTTAAAATAAAAAAGTATCACATATCAAAGTGAAAGGGACAATTACACTATATACACACTATTACAATATCTGACCTAGTTTTGGTTATCAGCCTGTGCAAATATCCAAACAGGTAAACTGCCACCCATTTACCACAATGTACAGGTCTCCATATGTATGTAGAAATGTGTGAAATTATTCCCCTAAATGCAGCTGATAAAATGTTGAAAACATCCTTGTTCTATTCTAACTTTGAAGGAGATTTTGTTTGTTTCATATTTGTGGTGAAAGCTGATGTTCTAATTCATGAAATCTGTCCAAGTCTATTAATTGTACAACTTAAATTGTTCAAGTCATGAGAATTTGAGCCTTTGTTTGGTTGATGTCGGTCCATGTCAGGACGGTGGAGTTGAACCCAGAGGCCTGACATGAGACACATCACCGTCATGCCCCGCTAATGTCGACAGAACATTGATTAGTTGTGGACTATCAATACCTCTCTTATTTCACTCATCAGCCATAGCATCTGACACCACAAGTGTTACTTCATAAAAAGTACCGCAAAGTCATGAGGCTCAAAAACATGCAGTTATGAACAACCTGGCACCAATTTATGAGACTCCATTGGGTTGAATATTGCCTGGAAAACACATGATTGTCCTTAAGTTGAACCTTTAGCTTTAACCTCAATAACTCAAAGATGCATAGATGTTTTCCATAAATGTGTATGCAGAGATCTTTCATTATCTCACACTAGTTTTAATGCTTGTCATATTTCGTTGGGTGATGATCCACAACAAGAAGTTTACATTTCTGTGAATAAATACTCCAGTTGAATCTTTCTTTTTCAATCTATATTTATATAAGTTTTAATGGCTTGTTGTTTTTATGTGTGTAGGATTGAGCCGGTATCAACTCTGTACCAGAACATCAGTTTGACGGAGCCCAGGATGGTCCCTCAGTATGAAAGAGTTCTCCTCAGTTTTATCAAAGAGATCCGAACACTGAACAATGAAATGGAACATCTGGCACTTGCTGTAAAGAGGTAAATAGGATACATACTCTTGTGGCCAGTTTTCTTCACCTTGTTTTTAATAGAAACATGGTTCAGTTGAAACCTTCTTCAGAAATTATTTGCATGTTTATGGTTCTTGAGTTGCTTAATAGTTCCATGCAGATCGAGGGCCACATTTACTAACAGCTTGCTCCAACTCAAACCCTTTTTTGGCTTAAGGCGAGACACGGCAGGCAAAAACATCGTTTTTTTTTTCACTGGTCAATTTTGAGATTTTGGGCTATTTGTCTTCTTTCAGACTTGTGGTGAAAAAAAGTCCAAAATACACATTTAGGTCTTTATTTTACTACACTTTGACTATTTGCGTCTGTAGATTTCTCCGAAATTCAACAAAAGTTGTCGTTCTAAATCAACGCGCTGCTCCGCGATCTCTGTCTGCTTCCTTTAATCTCACACACCGCTGGAAAGCTCTCTCTCTCTCTCATGTACAATGCTGTCGGATCCAAATATGGTCATTTCCTTTTTATCAGCAACCAATCGTGAAAGTACAATGGGCATTTAACTCTAAAAGCTGACAACGTGATTCGTTCAGATGCATCACGTGACGCGCTCTGACATTTAGATGTGTGTTTTTGACTGTTTTTCTGTTCAGTTGAAGGCCATAAATGCTGTGTTTATAAGTTTTGATTTGATTTAGGTGGTTTGTATTGTTGTTGCTAATGATTTGATGAGATATTGTGTCTGTAAATAGTTGTTTCCACTAAAAAAGTATGAATTTTTACATTACAAATCTTTAAATGCCTTTTTCTCAAATTGAGTTTTTTGTCATTCTCCGGTATAAACATCTCAGCCTATGTACATGTAGCACCTATGTACACCAAACTTTCCAGTTATACACTTAGCAGTATTCTGAAGCTATGTTCAGGGGGATTTGTTAATAAATTATTCCTGGCCTGATTTATGTGACATTTTAATTAAAAAAATATGGCGAAAATCTACAGTATATTTTGATTTCCTAGGTAATGAAAGCATATATCCTGAAATCCCTCTTAACATCTTCTTTCATCTTGTGTGTAATCAAAATGAAAAAAGAATTTTGCACCTGGCTTTATCATATGTTCAGATCTATCTACCCAAAATATATGCAAAATTTTGCATATTTAACGAGATAATGCATAATTTGCATAATTAAACATACAAATTTCAAAAACTTGTAATACATTTTTTTATGAACTTGTGTAAGTAATCAACTGAGGTAGTTTCATGGTGATATCTATTATTTAAAAATGTTACCTTATTCACCTGTAGTGTCTCGCCTTAAAAACTAATGTCAGGCTTTACTAAAGACATGCAGTGAAAAATTTGCGCTGAAAAGGATGGAAAGTTATTTTTGTGGCTGACCACAATGGGAGGAGAGTATTTAAATGAATCATGCAAGGTGATTTTCTAAGGGTTGCTCTAGTCGAGTTTCTGATATTTGCACCATTATTTAATTCCCAAAAAAAGCATATCTTAAACCAGACACTAATTGCTCTTGGCAGATTGAGTTGGTCATTATGCAAATGATCCGGCTGCGTCTGTGTTCTTTAATCTGCGCAACATCAGTAAATCATGCGCTGAACCTTCCACTCCCATCCTCTCCCATCTGCGCCGTTACGTTGTGCTCTCACCATAGACTGGCTCTCACGCTAATTTGCCCTGTTTACTAAATCTGGCCCTAAATGTGATGTTACTTTTAGGGTTTGTTCAGACGTGTACTGTACTTTGGTTCTTCTGGTTCTTTTGGTCCGGAAACAAAAAGAAAATGATACATTTAGTCCTGGTTCACTTAGTGTACACACTGTCAATTGTGTGTCCAACCCTGAAGACAAAAACAACGAAAAAAGGTTTTAATGGCATATATTTTGTGACGTAACTTACCAACCCAACACATGTTGTGTGCTGGGTTAAAGGCACTTGTTGTATGTGCGTATATATATATATATATATATATATATTTAATATATGATGCTGGTTTTACCAGCTGAGAACTCACAAAAAGCTTAGAAAATGTGTAAAGGAGTCAAAACAATGCCAAAAATTCCTGTCACACACAAACCAAGGAAGACCAAACCAAACCAAGCTGCAGGAAGACAACGTTTCCAACACCTGTACCAAACTGTAATGGGCTATGTAACTTCTAGAGGTACAGTGCTATGCATAAGTTTAGACACCCATGCTAAAGTTGCCTAAAAAGAGGAATAAAAAATCATCTTTTGGAAATTTATCTTAATGCCTTAATTTAAAAAATGAGGAAAACTTCAACCTTTAAGGACACCAATTTTCTTTGTGAATGAATAATGTATCGTAAAAAAATAAATGTTCTTCCTTAAGGACACCAATTTTCTTTGTGAATGAATAATGTATCGTAAAAAAATAAATGTTCTTCCTTAAGGAAGAACATTTATTTTTTTAAGATACATTATTCATTCACAAAGAAAATTGGTGTCCTTAAAGGTTGGAGTTTTCCTCATTTTTTAAATTAAGGCATTAAGATAAATTTCCAAAAGATGATTTTTTATTCCTCTTTTTAGGCAACTTTAGCATGGGTGTCTAAACTTATGCATAGCACTGTATAATTCTGTCCTTTTTATGGTCGCATCTTGGGACATTACGTCCTGTTTTTGTTTTTTTTGGATGTCTTTGGTCCGTGTAGCGTTCATATTTCGGTTGAACCGCACCAGAGTTCGTTTTGAAAGCAGACCGAGACCCACTTTTTTAGTGTTTGGTGTGACCAGGGTTCAGGTGTAAGTTTCCAGCTAACCGGAATAACTCACGTTATTACTGTGTACATTACTTGTACACCCTGTTTAGTCACACGCTCAAAAGACATGTGCTAGTTATTATCAATAAGGAGCAATGTTGCATGCATAGGTTGGTATAATCATGAATGGAGTTGATTGTCTCTCTATGGACTCTTTCAGCGAAGCTGACAGTCTCCTTTCTTTTCGATATGGACTTGTTAATATATTTGTTGGTTTCAGCCTATCAATAACAGACTTGCTATATGGCCTAAACTATAGCACGAACACAATAAAACTGCCTTTGAGTGAACTGCACTTCTGTGTTTGTGTCCTTCTTGGTCCCCTGATCTGGTGTTCTCCTCTGCTCTGCATTGATCGTGACTTCGTTCTGATATCCATTTTTATCTAACATTTACTACGTCTGCTAATCATCTGTGGGCCACTATTACCTAAAACTGTGTCCATTAATGCAGATTTTCTGTTGTTCTTACTACTTTGAGTAAAGATAAAGGATGGAGGAAGATTTGTTTTACAAACGTTTGTTACATCAGTAATTCACGTTAGCACTCGGCTAACATATGCTGTTATTGATACAGTTAATGATACAGTTCCCACGTGTACCACAATAAATTAGAAATATACACATCAGTTTGTTGATGGACATACACTTGTGAATGCTGATGTAGAGGAATTACAGGTGCAACATCTCATGATGAACGTCAAACTGAGTTGCGTATCACTGGGAAACATCCTGCTCAAGTCGTCCTTGCGAGGTTCGAGTTCAATAACTAGTTCTTCCAATGTTTCATCATCGGATTTCCGCTCGGACAGATATGGTAAAGTCATGATAATGTAAACGGTAGACCAATCACAACAAACTGGGCCATCTGGCCAATCAGAGCAGAGTAGACTGGCAGAAAGAGGGATTTAGAGATAATCTAAATAATTTTGAGTTATTTGAGAATCATTGAAAAATGTGGTGATGGGCAATGTATATTATGAGAAACAGTTTTTTTTTTTACCTTTGATGCATGTAAACATCTAAAACAATATTATGAGCCTTCAATATAGCATGATAATAGGGGCACTTAAAAAAAAGAAAATTCGGTAAACACTTTATTTTAAAGTGTCCTTGTTACACGTTATATGTAGTTACTATTCTGTCATCATTTGCTGTCCGATGTCATTCCAAAACTGTGTAACTGTCTTTCTTCTGTTGAACAATTTTTTTGTGATAACCAAACCTTTTTGGTTACCAACATTCTTCAAAAAAATAATCTTCTTTTGTGTTCCACAGAAGAAAAAAAGTTTGGGTGAAGTATTACATTAAGAGTATTGTATAATATTACATATGTGATGGCTAATGTTTGATATGTGTGTTTGTTCAGAGCTCAGGATCAGTCGGCTATACAGTTGAGTGAGATGGAGGAAGAGATGGATCACCGCATCCACACTGCAGAGAGAAACACACGTCTACAGGTGAGGAGACACAAGACTTGGCTGATCCAACCTCAGGAGGAATATATACTTTTAAAGGAGCACGTTCTATATAGAACCTTAAAGGGTTTTGTCAGGCGCTTCATTTATAGACAGTTTAAGGGGTTCCCATCATTTTATGGATTTAGTTTGATTTCATTTGTAATTTAATCATTTACATTTTTGGCGTAATTATTTTTATTTTCAAGAGCAACTGTGATTGTAGAGAAGTTAAAGGATCAGGGAAGAAGGCAAACGTTTCAAACACACTTTAATACATAAACAAACACAAAATGAAAGTAAAGAGGCAGCCCCGCACGGACGACTGCCGCACACACATAAACAGAACACAATGTAAAATCCAGGCCTGGTCCTCTCTCGTCCTTCACTGTCGTCGCTCCTCCTTTTATGCTCCCAAAGCTCCTCTGTTGGCGTCGACCTTTTCTCTTTTTACATTTACAATCCCATATATATATATATATATATATATATATACACACTCGCATATATATAAACACAAAACTTTAATGTTAGATGCAATTAATCACAATTAATCAAATTGACAGCACTAATTATAATATAATACATAACTTAAAATTATCTAAATAATGGGTTCCTTTTCATTTTTAAATGTTGATTTGTAATGATCGCTTATCTTAAAGGAACTGATTAGGCTGATATGTTACCAAACATTTGAATGTTTTTTGCAAGCAACCCTTATCTATAGTCCAGAAATATTCTGCATTTTCTTTTCCATCGTCTCTATAATCAAGCATTGAAGTAATATATGATCAATTACAATTTTAGGTTTGGTATTTGTATTATTTCTATGGATACATCACTCTATTTATTGTGAGTTAGGAGTTGACATACACAACTCAAGAGGAATTGGCACAGGTGTTTGCTGTGATCTGGGTTCCAGCCAAATCATGTGAGTGTCTTGGATCACTTTCAAGGCTTCATTTATCCACGACGTCACATTTTAGTGCAGACAATCTTCGACAGCCCTGTGTTTGTTCTTGTTCCTTATCTCAGAGCCGTGTTCCGCGACTTCTCACGTTATGTAATGTAAAATGAACTGACTGTTTATTCAACTGCACCTGTTCAAGTTCCTGTAAAAAGAGACAAGCATTTGTACCTCTGAATGCATTCTGCAGCCTTTTGTTTGCTTAATTGTCTTGATCTAATGTTTTACTTTATGGAGCTTTTTAGGTCTTTAGTGTTTTTTCAATCCAACACATTTTACTCATTACTCATTACATACATTTGTTTGTCCTTATAATGTTATAACATTGTATTATTTTTAACCCCAGCATATGGTTTCTGTCCTTTCCCCCCAGGAGTCTAAAAAAGCAGAGACGACTCTGAGCAGCATGAAACACCAGTTCGAGTCTCAGATATGTGAACTTCAGCAGAAGATACAGACTCTGCAGATGGTGACTGACTCCTACTAACAACAGGCTTATATCGTTTTAGCTGTATAAAAGTTGGGGTTTAATAGACAATTAATATTGAGTTACATTATTGATTTAACTGCACTGACATTATCAGATGAGAACTGAAGATTGAGCTGGGAAATGGATGAAATTACAAGTTTTGCAGCATTAACACTGTTATTTTCCTGTTAATTACTGTGATGCAGCTTTGAAACAATCTGTAGACAAGATTTATTTGTCATTTTTTTAGATCGAAAACCAGAACAGGAGTACCAGCCTCAAAGAGGAAACCTCAGCACTGAAACGACAGAACAATGAGCTAATGCTGGTATGGCTCCTATTTACCAAAGCTTGTTTCCACCACAGAATAAAACATAAAAAAGCTAATTGCGACTTTTGTCTCACAATTTGACTTCTTTACTTGCAATTGCGAGTTTACATCTCACAATTCAGAATCGCATGATATAAACTCGCAATTGCGAGTTATAAAGTCAGAATTGCGTGATATAAACTCACAATTGCGAGTTATAAAGTCAGAATTGCGTGATATAAACTCACAATTAAGAGTTATAAAGTCAGAATTGCGTGATATAAATTCACAATTGCAAGTTATAAAGTCAGAATTGCGTGATATAAAGTCTCTTTTTTTCTCTCAGAATTGGACACGTAATTGCGAGTTTATATCTCATAATTCTGAGAAAAGAAGTCAGAATTGCGAGATATATAAAAAAACATAAAAAATATTTCAGTTTATATCTCACAATTCACTTTATTTCTCACAATTGCGAGTTTATATCTCACAATTCTGTATCACATGATATAAACAATCAATTGTGAGTTATAAAGTCAGAACTGCGAGATATAAACTTGTAATTGCGATAAAAGTCACTCTTTTTTTCCCTCAGAATTAGACTTTATTTCTCGTTAAAGAACTTTATATGTCGCATTTCAGACTTTTTTATCTTTATATTTCACAATTCTGAATTGCGAGAAGTCGCAATTATCTTTTAAATAGTTTTATTCCGTGCCGAAAAACAAGCTTTCTTACTTATTCGAATCTTAACAAAAATGATGTATGATATAATGTTTTTTTGTCTTGTTTCTCTTTTTCAGCAAAACCAGAAGTTGAAACAGGAGCTTTTGGAGTCCCACACTAATGTTGCGTTCTTGCAGAGTGAGCTGGACTCTCTGAAGAGTGATCTCACAGACCAAAGCATCAACTTTGAACGGTACTTCTGAGCATCTCTCTCTCTCTCTCTCTGTGTGTGTGTGTGTGTGTGTGTGTGTATGTGTGTGTGGTGGCGGCATCTCAGCATTCAGAGTTGACTTAGTTATTGATGAATATGTAATAAACCCTTTGGATTCTGATCTTCAGACCAGGAATTTTTAAGAACCCCATCAAATATGTATTCGGAAATAACCCAGACTATCTCTTCTGATTCGAACTCTCCCTATTGGATACGTCAGTGTCAATAATGAAAGAGCATAATCATTCCCCCGCATGAGCAGCTGTAAACTGGTTTTGTGACTGTTTGCAGTGCTGAAATCGTCAGAGCAGGATATCCTGGTGTCACACATTACACTGCACGGGAATGTCTGAACCTTGTCACCTAGTAACGACAAAACAGAGCGCAGTTTACTTGTGTGTGAGTGTCCCAGCGTTAGTATAAAGAGTAATACAGTGTAAAAAAACGTTGTCAGGTAACCCAAATATTGAATGACTGAATCAACCTGACTACATTAGGTTAAATCAACAAACAGCCAGACCGGAATGGTAGAAAAAGCTCCTTAAAATAACATTTGCAATTTGTTTTACAGTATAAAATTAAGAAGTGGTGTTTGCTAAGGCAGCCATTACCGTTGTTGTTTGTGCTTACTGTGTACATATGAGTTTGAACAAACCTCAAACAATAAGTATTAAAGTTTGTTGATTTGTGTGCAGAGATGAGGCTCTTATGAAGTGCTTTTCTGAGGAGAGAGATAACCTGGAGAGACAGATCGAGGTGCTTCAGTGAGTTGAACACACACAGCACTACATGAAACCGCAATCAATGACATTCCAGCACAGCTAGTGTAACGCTGAGGTAGAATCAAAGGAGGAAGCAGGATTCAAATCCACATGCAGCACTTTATTAAATAATCTCAGAACTTACAGATGCAGACATAAGCTAAGTTTCCATCCACTTGTCAATCAAATTGTCCTAAGTTCTGTAAAAAAAACTCATGCGAATAAAGCTGGTGAAAGTGTGTTTCCATCCAACGGCTAGACAAAATGCAATTAATTATTTATTCGGCAAATAACGTTTACATCAGCGTTTATCGCATAAGCCGTATATCGATCAAGATAAAATCCGATGAGACCGAACGTATTTCATTTGAGTCGATATTCAATCGAATTTTACTGTTTCCAAAAAGGCATTTTTCATCCGGTATCACTTAATTCACATAAAAACGTGTGGATTGAAACGTAGCTATAGACTCAGGACCAATACTCACAGACAGAACCACATTTCAAAATCAAGAACTCACAAACACTTCTTCTTCTTCTTTTTCTTTTTATGGCGGTTGGCAAACAACTTTTAAGTGTGCATTACCGCCACCTTCTGATATGGAGTGTGGATCACAATAGCCTTTACTCACTACTCTTTAAATATACAAATAAATACATAAATAAAACCAATAAATACCTACATAAATATCTAATAACATTATTAATATTAAAACATTATCACTCACATCATTATTATATACATATTTCAAAAACACCTAAACTCATATCCTTCTAATAAGCCCTGTATTATTCAAAAACACAAATATTGCTCTATACCCTACACTCCCTGAATTAATTTGTAATATTTCCTTCATTTCAAATCTAATTTTTTCTTTACTTAACCAGTCTTTCAGCCTCATCCTTTCCTCCTTATACCTATGACAATCAATAATTACATGTTCTACTGTTTCATTAATATTACAGACCTCACACATCCCAGTTTCATGTTTCCCTATTATTTTTAGCATACTACTTAATCCAGTATGCCCAAATCTCATTCTTGAAATAATGTCCTCTTCCCTTTTATTCCTATTACTTTCTCTCATGTCTCCTACCCTCTTTTGGATGCTGTAATATATTCTCGCTTTTGTTTCCATATTCCACTCCTCTTGCCACTTCTTTCTCATTTCTGCTTTGATTATACTTTTAACTTCCGCCTTACTATATCTTACTACCATATCTATCTCTGCTTTTTTGGTTGCATTTTTTGCATATTTGTCTGCCAATTCATTCCCATCTACTCCTACATGGGCTGGAATCCATATGAATTTTACTATTACCCCCACTCTATTAACTCTGAAAACAGTTTGGGCTATTTCCAACATAATATCCTGTCTTGCTTCTGATTTCATGTTCTTAATACTGGTTAACGCACTGCTTGAATCTGACCCTATTAACGCTTTTATTGGTTTATTATTTTCTACCCACTCAAGGGCTAAGAGAATGGCCAACATTTCTCCTGTAAACACTGACAATTTATCATTTACTCTCTTATTTAACATAACATTAATTTCTGGTATAATGAACGCAGCTCCTACTCTATTATCATCTGTTTTTGAAGCATCTGTATATATCTTAGTAAACATAGAATAATTCTCCTCTAGATATCTGCTAACCTGACTCCTGTCAATACTATTCTCTTTTTTCCACTCTAAAAGGTGCAAATCTACCTCTAATTCCCCTAATAGCCAAGGTGGAACATTGGATAATGGCACAGTGGGGCTTACCATCATATTTCCTATCCCTATCTCATTTACAGCATCGCTTATTATCCAACCAAAGCTCTTACTCTGTCGCCTTTCCTTTTCTTGACAAGGTTGTAGCACCTTCTGAGTCGGGTGTCTTTCCTTATGCCCTTTTAAATTTGCCCAGTACGTTAATGCTATCTGATTTCTTCTAATATCCAATGGCTTCTCACTCATTTCCACTTGTAATGCTGCTACTGGGGTTGTTTTAAAAGCACCACAACAGAGTCTCAACGCCTGGCTTTGAATAACATCCAGCTTTTTTAATAATGTTCTCGAAGCAGACTGGTAAACTGTACATCCATAATCAATAACTGCCCTAATTAATCCAATATATACTGTTTTCAATGAGGTCCTACTTGCTCCCCACTCTCTACCTCTCAGACATCTTACTACATTTAGTATTCTTTTACATTTTTCAACAACTTTCTCAATATGTATCTTCCAGTTAATTTTTTTGTCAAACCATATCCCGAGATATTTAAAACATTCCACTCTCTCTAAATTTTTGTCATACAGTTTAAGTTGAATCTGTTCTTGATTTTTCCTTTGTGAAAAACAGACTACTTTGGTCTTTGCCACTGAAAACCTAAAACCCCATTCCATTCCCCAACTCTCTACTTTCCCAATTGCCTCTTGCATCTTCCTCACTATATATTTTATATTTCTTCCCTTTTTCCACATTACACCATCATCTGCAAATAAAGAAACACTTATAGATCTATCAACTCTACTAAACACTTAATTTATCATAATTGAAAACAAAACTGGACTAACTATACTCCCTTGAGGAGTTCCATTTTCCACTAAATACTTTGTACTCAATTTTTTCCCTATTCTTATTGCGATCCACCTATCCGTTAAAAAGTTTTTGATCCAACTATACATTCTACCTCTTATTCCCATCTGAAAAATCTTAATCATTAGTCCTTGTTTCCACAACATATCGTACGCCTTCTCAACATCAAAAAATACCGATACTATACTTTCTTTATTAATTTGAGCTTTCCTAATTTCACTCTCTAAACATATAGCCGGATCTATTGTGCTTCGTCCCTTTCTAAACCCACTCTGGTATTCCTTTATTAGTTCATTTGTCTCCAAATAATACTTTAATCTTTCATTTATCATTTTTTCCATAATTTTCCCTATATGTGAAGTTAAAGCAATCGGTCTGTAACTTTCTGCCAAACTCGGATCCTTACCTGGTTTACATATAGGGACAATAATTGATTCTTTCCACTGTTTTGGCAAACATCCCACTTCCCAAACCTTATTATATAACTTTAATAACATTTCTTTACTCTCATCATTTAAATTTTTTATCATACAATAACTTATTTGATCATTTCCTGGTGTTGTTTTTCCCGAATTTCTTAAGGCATTATTCAATTCACCCATTGTAAACATCGCATTTATGATACTTCCATTATCCCCATCATCCTGCATTACTTCAACATTATCTCTTATTGTTTTCTCCCTCTGTATCTTTTCCTCATTACTCAAATTACCATTACTATGTATTTTAACAAATGTCCTTGCCAGCAACTCTGCTTTACCTTTGCTCTCTATTATTACTTCCTCTCCATCTTTCATTATAGGATAACCATACTCTCTTTTATTTCCTGACATTCTCTTAATCATACCCCATACTCTATCTAATGGTGTACTTCTTCCTAGAGATTCACAATACTTCCCCCAAAAGTTTTTCTTAACTCTCTTTATTGTCTTCCTTACTACAGCCTGCTTCCTCTTATATTCAATTAAATTCTGAAAGTTACCCACAAACACTGAAACAAGACACAGGGTTTAAATACAGAGACTAACAAGCTAAACAAGATAACAAGAGGGCGTGGCTAATATGAAACACCAGGGGAAACTAATCAACATAACGGGGAACTGCAAAACATGGGACAAGACAGGGGAACACAGATTGAAATCATAACAGCTAGAGACATGTCAGGCTAACAGCAGAAGATGTTAAACCGTTAAAGCTGTTTCTAAGCAACTTTTGGGATTGACTTTCAGGTTCTTTGTGAAAATAGAAAACAAGCCCAAACACTGTAAATTCAAAATGAAGATGCAGTTCAGCTAGTAAAAAAGTAAACAGAATTGTAAAAATGAATGTAATATTTACGTGCGTTTAATCTTTATTATCTTTACTGCTCATTTTTAAATCCCAAACATCTTTAAAGTTGTCATGAAATGGAAGTTCTGTCATGACAACTCATGGAGTGTTTGGCATGGTAATGGATATGACAATGTTGATATACTTAGACTTTTACTTTTTACAATACTTTTTACAATACTTATACTTTTTTTACAAAAAATAAATAAATTAAGGTTGTAATGTTCATGTGAGCTCATTGGCTCCACTCCAACCAATCAGCTGTGCCCTATAGAGAATGATGTGTTAAGGACCTATCATCTGCACCATCTAGAGTTTCATGACAGAACTTTGTATTTGTGATAGTCTTTCTCTTTCCTTCCCTATTGTGATGTATATCCGAGTGAAAAGGCTTCTCGAACAAGAATTTTTTTTAGGGCGGAACTTGATTTTAGTTAGTTGTGAAGTTAGTTCTTGATCCAGTGTATTTCATTTAGTTTTGGTTTGTTGCTTTATTGTTTTTGTTGTTATTGTTTTCCATATCCAGGGCTGCAAACAGAAAGCTCCATGACAGTAATGACAGTTTGCGTACGGCCTTGGAGAACAGTCAGAGTAAGAGTAAGACTCAGGTGAGAAAGTCTCCTAAACCCCTTGTGTCCAGAGCCTTTCTTTAGTGTAAATGATGTTGTAAAATGGATTAAGCTATGTGAGAGAAATACTTGCTGAACAGGGTAATGCTTTGATGGCTGTGTGTGTTTTTTAAGAGGCATGGATTAGGGTTCAAGTTAACTGTATTTACATTTCTGCTTATCTACTAGGACAGAACGATTTTTTTTTACTAGACTTTTTTTTTCTCTCTCTTACAGCGTGTTAGTGGACCCTCACCTGGAGTTTACGTGACCACGAGAAATAATTCCTCTCATTTTGATCGGTAAGATATTTGCATAGGTATTTGCAACATTAGAATTTTTTGTTACATGCTTTAATATGTACAGGTAGAACCATATTGCAATGTATTGATATTGATCACACATTCTAAACCCTAAACCTTAGTATTAAACCACTGCATTAATTCAGCACAAACATACTGTACATGTTTTGTGCACAAACTTTGTTTTGTGCATGTAGGAAATGCAAATATAGATTCTTATAACTGTGATGTTGTCACAATGAAAACTTGCTTAGATGCTGTAACACGTATGCGGACGAGGACTATGATCCTTATTTCCGGCTGGTGGAGGGTCGCAGGCTGAGCTCTGAGTCTCTGGCCCTGGCTATGTGCGACCCCATGCGCAGACGCAGCTTTGAGGAAGACAGCCTCCCCGACAGCTGTGTGGACAGCGGCATGTCTACCCTGCGCTCAAATATGGGCTACGATTATGAGCACGGGAGACCTTCCTTGAACCTTCTCATGAACTTCCAAACAGAGGACAATCCCACCACTGTGTCTGGAGACACATCAGATACAGAGGTATGATGTCAGTAAATGTGCCCAACCAACCATTCAAACACTATGTTCTCCATCATGCACTATTAGAAGTACATACTTTTAAAAAAAGATTATGGAAATAATATACTTTAAAAGAATATACTTAAGTATGAACTGAATGTAATGGTTTCAGATACTTAGTAACATGTTAACTGCAAATAAATTATATATATATATATATATATATATATACATATATTTTTTTAACTTATATTAAAGTCCGCATGAACCGGAAGTTGCTCAAGTGTTGTGACGCATTTCCGAGTGAAACGGAATATTGAACAGAGGGCAGGGTTTTACTTCAGCGCTCCTCCTCTCCATCTCTCGCCCATAGTAGAGTAACAGATTGAGGTGAGTGGTTAAGCGTTTAACCAACCCAAGCCGCCAAGCCCATGTCGTCAGAAAAATAACCATTCCAGACCCGGAAGTAACTTTTCAGACTTTGATTAAAGATAACTTCGGCAAACAATTTTTTCCCGTGTATTAACTTGCACAGATTAATTGTTCACCACAAGACTAGTAATATCCGCTAACAAAGTAAATAGGGTCAATTTTGATTTCATGCCGACTTTAAATGCAATTAGCCGTACATTGCTTTTTGCCTAAATACATCTTTTGATGTAATTTACTTCTATGGTCTCTGACATAGTTAAAGTGTACTGCTAAATGTACTGACAAGGATTTATGGGTAACTGAAATATACTTTGATGTCTATTGACATTTTTATGTCATGTATTTACATGTATTTATTTATAATTACATATCTGTAATGATGAAGTTGCAATTTAGCACTTTTAAAAGACAGTACAATAGATAAGTAGGCTGAACCAAAACATTTTAAGATGTGTAATTTCTTAAATTTCATGAAGAGATCGTAAAACTAATCTATATGTATTGAGTGGACTTAGTCCAAATTTTCTACTTTTAAAATGCAGTTAAATGTAAAACTTTCAATTTAAGTGTACTTAAAGACCCACTCCGATGAAAATCATGTTTTTCTAGGTGTTAACATGTTCTTGTGGCATTTTTCTGATGTTAGAGAACATATCTTGAGAAAAATAAGCTCAAAGTTGTATTTCTGAGTATTTCTACATTCAAATGACTGTGAATCAGTAGCAGACGCTAAAATGCCGTCTAAAATAGACTGGAGTTGTGACGTAGTAACTCCACTGGGCGGGGCTAGTTAGTTAAAAAAGTTAACTCTCTGTTAACTTAACTTCATCTGTGTTAAGTCACTTTCACCGTCGAGTTTCGCCTGTCGCAGTCGTTTGTCCCCTCGTGTGTCAAGCCCATCACTCGTGAGAGAGTCCGTCAGTTTTTCAGCGGTGACATTAGCATCATAATAATCCCAAAATTCCGAGCAATCCACTGATACTAAATATGTCCTTATTAATCACTGTGGGAGGGATGAAATATCGAGGCGAAGTCGAGCTGTTTTTTACCGCGACGTCTCGGAGTGAAATAATGATCGGTGATCAGAGCTCTCAGCAACGGGGAGAGGGAGGGTCGTCTCCGTGCCAACGGCTCCGCCCACAACGCAGAGGCGAATTGCTAATGAGCTACTGCCGCTCTGCTGAAGCGAAGTCCCAGAAAACAGCACAGGTTTTGAGATTTTGGCTAAAAATGGCATAATCATAATTTAAAGACCACTGGGAATGTTTAAAAATAGCTCAAAATATGATCGGAGTGGGACTTTAAGTGTGTTTAGAAACAGTCATGAATATGTACTCTCTTTAAGTACACTTAAGTGGCCTTTTATTTTATTTAAGGTACAATATGTAATTATTTTGTATCAAAATATACAAAAAACACTTGCACAGTGTTATATATTTCTTTCAATTGTGTACTTACATTATCCTAAATGTTTCCAAGAATTTGTAAATTCAGAGAAATGCACAATTTTAAATAGTGCCCACCCCTTGTCACTTGTCGCCTGTCAATGACGTAATATCCGTGTTATCCCTGGTTTCCACTAGTACTGCCATAGTAATCTACAGACATGGACAACTGCGTAACGTCTAGCGGCACGCTTTTGTTGTTTCGTTCAAACATTATGGACCATGGCAAGTAGACTTTGGGACAAAGGAGAAATAAAACGAGGATCAATATCGGCGTGGCGTGTTCGAGATGCCGAGAGCTCCACGTCCACGACAAACTTCGACTTGACAGAGCTCTTGCATGTACTTTATTAGACAGGTGAGCAAATGTACATAAAACAAATGTTATATAGCTCAACATGATGAAATGTTAGAATATGCTCAGTATGTTATTCCAATGTTGATCTAGCTTACTGCTAGTCTCATATAGCCAACAACCTAACACATGATGTTTTATTAACAAAGTTCTGGAGGAGCACGTTCAAATAATTGACCCAATTATCACATCATTCCAACCAGCTGTCAACAATCAGTAATCAACATGTCTATCCAATCAGCATGAGTGGAGACCTATATATATACTCCTTTGACTCCTCAATGTTCCTCGACAGTTTTTCAGCATCCCTCCACCACCCCGTCTCCTCACACTCGCCTGGTTACTTCCTAAGCAGTAATACGGGGGGAGTACTCTGGGTTCGGGCCCAATATCCGAGCTCGGAGCCCTTTCCCCGGACAGCACGCCAAATATGCATACCATTTATTCTATCTAACTTATTTGTAAGTGTGAACTCGTGAAATAGAACAACATTATAACTTTAAACACACTCAAATGCAGTTTAGTGTGATCAGTGTTGTACATGAACGCGTTCAATGAACGACGTTCACTGAACGCATTCATATTTTCGCCGAACGCTGAACTGAACGAATCACTTTTCATACAATGAACGTGAACGAGAGCGGCGCTCACTCTGGCAGGAATGAGCAGCACGCGCAGTTCACGTTCACGCTCATTTGAAAAGTCAGGTTTTACCAGGGCTTAATTTGAGCCGGAACACGCCGGAACATGTTCCGTCACCTCCAACATTGGATCCGGAACCTTTTTTATTGGATCCGGCACCTCCTGTGTCACTAAAATTAGTTGCCTAAATGAAAAAAAACAAAATTACTGTTTGTGTAGTGTTCAATGTTTGTGACACATGACTTGCGCGCTTGTTGTACGAGTTGAGATTGCTGTTAGCCTCGATCGTTTCACTCAGGGGAAAAATGTCAAAAAGACAGGAAAGTTTGCTTAACTTTTTCAAATACGCTGGACAGTCAGATCCCAAACAAGCAAAAATCGTTTCCGCTGATCAAAAAGGAGACCACGGTGGACACAGTAGCCTAGTATCGATATCTCGTTATTTCGACATAAATAAGGGGACATTCTAATCTACATTAAGCCACATTAAGCGTTCGTATAGCCTAATGGTTTTCTATGGGAGGAAAATGCTTAACCGTTCATATTATGGGCTCATCTGATTTTTTGTACATAGCATCGCCTATTTGTTAGGATTTTAGTATCATAATGATTAGGCTTTTAAATGCACGCACAATTATCCATGAACTTGATTTGAACAAATGCCTTTCAGCTTGTGTGTGCAAAATTCAGAATTAAATTAATGTGCAGAAATGTGTACAAATAGAGAGTAGGCTATGTAGGCCTACTATACTGTTGTAGCCATTAAAAAAAGCGCGTTTCATTATTGTTAAAATATTATAATGTTGTTGTTTTTTTCATTTATGAAAAGTGAACAGCACGACCGAGTAAGATAGGATGCGCAATATGAGACATGGAGCGGGTCAGACATGATTTTGACCGTTGAAGTTGAAGTTGTTATAGAAAGCCTTTCTTTAAAGTGAATTTCGTTTTGTATAAATTGTATCTTAATTTTAATCAATTTTTCATCAACCAATTGGTAATGGATGGTAAAGAGGTTCTATTGAGTAAGATAGTGGCCTATCTTAAAAAGAATTTAACAAATATTATTATATTTTTATTATAAAGTGCTTAAATATTATTTAGCATGCTTTTTTTTACTAGGGCAGAACTTCATGAATGTCGTAGTGAATGAGGATAATAGTATTTTAAAACCAAAAAGCTAGAGACTTTCGACACGTTCCAGGTCTTGTGACTGATTCACTGGTGCATTTTCATACAAAACCACAGTCCAATCAACTCAAAAATGATCCCTGACAAGCAATATTTGCATGTTTATTTGCTAAATCTGCTCAGGCAGCTGTTGTTATAAAAAAATATATGTTCTTAAACTGATTAAATAAATTGAGTGCCACAGTCCCACACTGTTGTGGCTATACATCTTATTTTTTTCTGCAGTCAGGTGATTGTGATTATATGATCACATTTTTACGTAATATTTTTTATTTATTTTTTTAAACATTGACTCAATAATACAAACTTTTTGAG
This sequence comes from Phoxinus phoxinus, assembly GCF_949152265.1. Lineage (NCBI taxonomy): Eukaryota > Metazoa > Chordata > Actinopteri > Cypriniformes > Leuciscidae > Phoxinus > Phoxinus phoxinus. The sequence goes on along the minus strand of NC_136890.1, from coordinate 6,333,610 downwards.
AAAACAACCAAGCATACTAAGTATGAACAGATAATGAATAAATCAAAGGCATCTCCCTGTGTGTTCTTAACTTGCTGTCATTTCTGGATAAGTCAGATTCCTATTTTAAACTATGCTGTTCACTCAGGTTGCGGAAATGCAAGAAGAGGCTGCGTTTGGGTCGGACAGCGAATCCGTTCTGAGCTGCAGTCTGTCAAAGCCTGATCAGAAAGATGAAGTTTCTGCTTCAGGGAAGAAATGCCTCTCTGCCATCTTCACCGAGGTACTGGATTCACCTGCCAGAAGTATCATAAAGGCTTAAATTTGACCCACGGCATTCTAAATCCTGAACTCAAACAAATCCCAGTCCTGAGACTCAGAGTCTAAAGCCCAAATGTTTATGCATCTGTGCAGAGAGAGCAGGATGATTTGGCAGTGACTCAGCCTCCATCCGAGAAGGCTTACAGGATTGTGCTGGCAGGAGACGCCGCTGTGGGAAAGTCTAGTTTTCTCCTTCGCCTCTGTAAGAACGAGTTCAAAGGCAACACTAGTGCCACACTGGGTAAGACTTTCTAACGCTTAACCGCACTTGAATTTAATCTGTAACTGTCACAAATATAGTGAAACGATGTGTCTTTTTCCTGCAGGGGTTGATTTCCAGATGAAAACTTTGGTGGTGGACGGTGTTCCTACAGTGCTGCAGTTATGGGACACAGCTGGACAGGAAAGGTAAGATCCCAGTGCCCAAAATCAAGTTGAAACCCAAAACATGTCTATACCCCTTGGTATAAACTCTAAAGGTTGTGACACACCAAATAGATCTAGCGGTGACACAAGCCGACTGTGTTGCCAATTCGTGTCACCTGTGTCTGGTTATAATAGTAATAATAATAATTCGTTACATTTATATAGCTTTTTTGGGGTACTCAACGCGCTTTACATGGAAGGGAGGGAATCTCCTTAACCACCACCAATGAGCAGCATCCACCTGGATGATGCGACGGCAGCCATATTGCGCCAGAACGCCCACCACACGCCAGCTTACTGGTGGAGAGGAGACAGTGATGAAGCCAATCAGTATATGGGGGATGATTAGGACCAAGGGGCAAATTTGGCCAGAATGCCGGGGTTACACCCCTACTCTTTTTCGAAGGACATCCTGGGATTTTTAATGACCACAGAGAGTCAGGACCTCGGTTTAATGTCTCATCCGAAGGACGGCGCTCTTTTGGCAGTATAGTGTCCCCGTCACTACACTGGGGCATTAGGACCCACACAGACCACAGGATGAGCGCCCCCTGCTGGCCTCACTGACACCTCCTCCAGCAGCAACCTGTTTTTCCCAGGAGTCTCCCATCCAAGTACTAACCAGGCTCAGCCCTGCTTAGCTTCAGTGGGCAACCAGTCTTGGGCTACAGGGTGATATGGCTGCTGGCTTTCAAAAAATTGCGCTTGAACACACTGCAAAGACTACAGCCAACTAGAACGCACATTCTTCGCCTGTGTGAAAAAGCCAAATGCTAATGTATTTCAGCAGTGGGGTGCAACACAGTCACTCCCACTAGCCACTTTGGCGTGATGAATATTATATAATATATAAATTTATTCAATTGTAGTCTTTTAAAAAGGTATCTGAAATAATAAACTAAGTGCAATGTAGTGTTGTCAGAAGTATTGATTTTTCGATACATATCAATACTGAAATATCTGAAATGCTTCATATATAAATTTTTCCTCAGAATACATGATATCAGCTGCACTTTCTCTCTCTCGCATCTCTCTCCTCACTCAGTCCTTTTATTTGCTCCGGAATATTGAATATTGTTACAGGGCTTGAATTTCGGCATGGCATTGCGCATAATTTTACTAATTTCTGCAGATTTTGTGCTCACAGTCGCCGCACACACAAAAAAAGTTTGTCGCTGCTTACATATATAAAAGTAAAATACTCAAAAAATTATTCAAAATGCCGATCATGGTGAGCATTCACGTAAACACAGTCAGTTATGTTTTAAGTGAACATAAACAGTTGAGAAAGAAAGCGCATGTGTAACAGTATAATAGATCGTGTGCGTCAGGTCTTAAAGTGGCAGCACCCTAATACTCCTGCCAAATTATGAGATAATATAAAAAATATCTATATAGCAGTTTTTGCCCATGGTATCAATGTCAAAATTGTGACTAGTAACCACTAGCCACAGTGGCTGGTGAGCAAAAAAAGTTAATGTCAAGGCCTAGCTTACCTAGCATACTGTATGTAACGGACGTGGGCCAGTAAGAGCTGTGCATGTAAACCTCACTCCCCTGGCCTCAAGAGACATGCTAGCGATTTATGCTAGAAACTGTGGCCTTTAGCGTCCTTGTTAGCGCATCCGCCTCCCACGCCTGAGACCCCGGTTTGAATTTCCCTCGGAGTAGGTCGAGCAGGACCAGTTACACATACATGTAAAAAAGTATAATTTGGGTTGATTACTCTGCTGTCCCTTTTACAGGTTTCGGAGCATTGCTAAGTCTTACTTCAGGAGAGCCGATGGGGTCCTTCTACTGTATGACGTCACTTGCGAGAAGAGCTTTCTGAATGTGCGCGAATGGGTCGACATCATTGAGGTATTTCCTTAGCATATTTTTCTACTACAGTAATTGTAAACGTATAATGTTAGTTAAGGTTTCATACAGAACAGTCATAATTTGGTTGACTTGTTCATTTTTCAAACTCTCTAGGAATAAAATGCGCTGTTCGTACTTGGTGCGACTGTAACCTTAAAGGGATAGTTCACCCAAAAAATAAATGATCTCCATTCCAAACCCATAAGACTTTCGTTTATCTTCAGAACACAAAGATATTTTAAATTAAATCTGAGAGATTTCTGTGAAATTTAAAGTCAAAACCCCAAACTCTGACATTTATAAAGAGATCATAAAATAAATTCTTATGAATCAAGCAGTTTAATCCAAGTCTTCTGAAGAGACTCAATCACTTTATTATGAACATTTAATTTAGGCTTTTTTTCACATCACTTTTTGATCAGTGAACATAAACAGAAGCTCGACTGTACTTGCTTGATGCGTGAAAACAAACCTCATTGGTTCTTGCCGAAGCACAAAATGCTGCGTAAAACACAAGAATGAACCTCATTGGTTCTTGTGCATCAAGCAAGCATGCTGTTCCGAATATGAACAAAAGTCTTATGGTTTTAGAATTAAATGATGGTGAGAAAAGGATTTTAATTTTTGGGCGAACTGTCCCTTTAAGTTGCTCATCGGGACAGGCCTTGCTGAACAGTCCAATGCAAATATGTTCATGTGATTTTGTGAATGAAGTGTTTTTGTTGCTTTGTTTCCATAAATGATCTTGGTCAAGTGAATAGGAATCTTGTGAACATGTTTAAATAGATTTTTTTTTATTCTAGAGTTGAATGTAACCTGAAGTTTTTGATGATTTGACATTTTAAATATACACATACAGTTAAAAGATACTGAAATGAGAGATTTTACTGGGTTGGATTGAATAAGATACTGATTGATATTCATTTCTGATGCAGGATGTGTCCCAGGATGACATTCCCATCATGCTTGTTGGGAATAAGACAGATCTTAGAAAGGAAGCTCTTCTGGATGGAGTCACCTGTATTCCAACCAGCTACGGAGAGAAACTGGCCATGGTTCGTACCCGGACATTATTCACTATGATTTACCATTGCTTTCTGTTTTTTACAGGGATTGTTCACACAAAAATGAAAATGATTATTATTTATTCACCCTCATACAAACTGTTTGACTTTGATTCTCCCCTGAAACACAAAAGAAAAACACACAGCTGGCTGCTCTTTTCCATGCAGTTTACCATGAACGGAGACTGAAACTTTCAAGCGGCAAAATAGACACAAAACACCATGAACACACCATAAAAATAGTCTATCATAGGCAATAAACTATCATAGGCTTCAGAAGACTGGACTTTTTTAACTTAAAGGGATAGTTCACCCTAAAATGAAAATGAAGTTGTCATTTACTCACCCTGGTGTTGTTCTAATGCCGTATACCCTTCTTTCTTTAATGGACCATAAAAGGAGAATTTGTAAAAAAAAAAATATATATATATATTTTTTAAATGTCCCGCTCAAACTCGTCCATATAATGGCAGTGAATGGTGACCAGCATCAAAAAGATGCAAAAGTATCACAGAATTATCCAATGTGACGTATCATATATTCCAAGTGTTCTGGGGGTAAAACAATAGGGTTTCTTTTCTTTTTTTTAAACACTGACATGATATGTTTAATTTAATGAAAATCCTGAACTTGGCCATTGGTCTTCTGTGCAGTTTTTATTACTTTAAGTGTAACTTAACTGCTCTCTCCGTTCAGACATACAGTGCCTTATTCTGCGAGACGAGTGCAAAAGATGGATCCAACATCATTGAGGCTGTTCTTCATTTAGCCCGGTAAGCCCAGTCCACGATTCAAAATGAAATCACATTCTGTTAATACAATACTTATTTCTGGTATACATTTTAAAGTCAACATCTGACACCCAATAGACTAAGGGCCCTATTTTAACGATTGAAGCGCATGGTATAAAGCGCAGGGCGTAAGTTCACCCAGGGCGGGTCCGAATCATTGGCTCGTTTAGTTTCACTCGAAGTAGATTGGCCTCTCTAGCGAGATTCCTATTTGTCGGTCACAACGTACGCAGAGAGTGACAGACTGATAGGGAACCTTTGTGAAGTGAATAAAAACACATTATTCTGACAGTCAAGCATTCTTGTGTAATGTTTTGCAGCAAATTTCAGTATTCAGTTAACATCCGAAAATGAGAAACTAGGGCTGCCCGATTATGTCAAAAATCATAAACATGATTATTGTGCTCATTCTTGAAATCATGGTTATTTAACACCGTTACTCATAGACTTTGCAAGCATCATGCATTTACTGAACAGTGGATTTCATTGAACTTTAAATATAATTTAAATGAAAACAAATAAAAAATATATGCTATAATGTTTTTTTTTTTTTAATGCCATTACTTTGCTTTTATAATCATTGAAAGCCAAAATCATATTTGAAAGCCAAAATCATATTTGATTAATCTACTGTTACCAAATTCACTTCCCTGCATTATACTTACATAATAGCCTAATATTAAATTTTAAAGTCAAGACTTAAAAGGCTAAATGTTTTCTCTTTCCTGCTCTTTAGAGAGGTGACCAAGCATGCTGATGAGTTCAAGAAGCCCGTATCGGTGACTAAATTGTCTGGAAACCATAACAAAAAGATGCCAAGCCCAAACTGCTGCATGGGCTGATGTGTGTGCACGTCACATGACCCGGCGACAGCCCGTGTGCAAGTGCGACGTGAGGTTTCAACATAGAGCTAATCAAATATTTAATCATTCAACTATTTATTCAAGTCACATTACATGGGAGATGCCGGTTTGCGATTGTCCAAGTTGTTTTTACTGTGCTAAATGTGTTCAAGTATTGTCCTCAGGACTGTCTCATAGCTGTGTGTCATGGGTTGCCTTTAACAGCCCTGCATTTCACAGCTTTTATATTACAGCCGATTATTAGTAGTTTATGAAGTGAACATACACTCAGTCAGGAATTTAGTACGCTGCACTTTGCCTTTATTTATTTCATTAAAACTTCCTTTAGCTAAGAGAGAAGGAATATATCATAATAGTTATGTAAGTGTGTGTGTGTGTGTGTGTGTGTGTGTGTGTGTGTGTGTGTGTGTGTGTGTGTGTGTGTGTGTGTGTGTGTGTGTGTGTGTGTGTGTGTGTGTGTGTGTGGTAGTATGTGAAAGTTGAAACAATGTGAAAAGTTCTGTTTAAGTTGTATGAAAAATGACAGAAGTTTTTTAAAAGAACTGGAAGTTGATGCCTGATCCAAAGCCTTTATTTTTTCCTTGTAGATTTAAATTATAAGAAATAGATTTAAAAGTGTTTTTTTTTCTTCCTTTATTTGCTGTACTGAACCCATTTTAAAGGGCCCCTATTATGCTTTTTTAAAGTTTCCTAATGTTGTTGTGGAGTATCCTACACCATGTTTACTCTGCTCTGATTGGCCAGACAGCTCAGTCTGTTGTGATTGGCCTACCGTGTACAGCGCGTCGAAAACAAAAACGCCCATTGCCATAACAGCTTTGCTTGTCCTGAGGCTTCTACAACGTAAACTAAACACAGTAACGAACGATGACGTGGATTTGACCATATCAATGCGAGCGCGAGTCCGATGATGAAACATTGGAAGAACTAACGTTAGTTATTCAACCCGAACCTCCATCGCAAGGATGACTCAGTGATACACTACTCAGTTTGAGGTACATTATGAGATGTTGCAACTGTAATTCCTCAGCATCAGCATTAACAAGAGTATGTCCATCAACAAACCGATTATTTTACTTGTACTAATTTATTTGCTGAGTATTTTTCTAATATATTGCAGTACGTGGAAACTATCAATAACAGTGCATGTATGCAGTGTATACATTAGCCGAGCTCTAGAGTGAATGATCTGATGTAACATAAACGTTGGTAAAAACAAATTTTCCTTAAAGAAGTGAGAACGACAGACAATCTGCATTAATAGACAGTTTTAGGTAATAGTGGCCCACAGCTGATAAGCAGGAGTTTTTGAGTAAGACAGTGATAATGTGAGTTAGCCAGTTAGCAGAACTACACAATATAAAACTCAAAACTAAGTATTTTGAACACCGTCTTTCAAGAGCAAGCGGTTTGTGAATCCTGCATTGAACTCCAAGATTTGTGAAGCAGTCGTCAGTAAAATAAAGGGAACACAGCAGAAGTTTAGGATAACACCATGTCCTAACCAGACGCGATGCGATAAGATCCAGCAACAAATCATTTGTCTGTCCACACTAGACGCGACGCGACTGCGAGATGCGTAAAAATCAATCAAAACCCACAGCCAATCAGAACAGCGTGTGGGCGGAGTCTCGCGGCAAGTGCACGGCACCACACTCTAAAAAATGCTGGGTTGTTTTAACCCAATTTTGGGTCAAATATGGACAAACTCAGCCGTTGGGTTAAAATTTTAAATTACATTTTTAACCCAACATTTGGGTTTGTCCATATTTGACCCAAAATTGGGTTGAAACAACCCAGCATTTTTTAGAGTGCAGAGAGTAATCCTGACGGCAATCGCAAGAAAATGGATAAGTAGGCAAAATAATCAAATTCACAAATATTACTCCATTTAAACATTATTTAAATACATAGGTTTGTTGTTCCAGCGCGAAGTTGCAGAAAAATAGAAACCGTTTCTAAAATAGAATCGTCGCGTGTCGCTGTCGCGGCTGGTTAGGACAAAAACTCTGATTAACATGGAAAAGATACGTTTTATCTCGTGTCGCGGCGCGTGTAGTTAGGACACGGTGTTATACTGCTGTGATATCGTGGTAAAGATGAATTTTAACCACTGACTCTTCACATGCTCGTCCTTGGGCAGTGAAAAAAAAACTGGCTTTACCTTCACATGTAGAGTCTTCTCGACAGGATGCTGTCCAGTATCCACAGGAATCAGCTGCTGGTTTGAGGTTCAAGTTTTCCTGGTGTCTGCGCGCGCAATAAGTGGGCGGGAAATATGCTAATGTTTCGACTTGACGTCACAACGGAACGGCTTATGACTCGTTTGAAAAACGATTCGTTTAATTGACTCAGAGTCGACTCTTACTTTTGAAAGACAATAACTTTATATACGGTGCACTTTCAGATTTAAAACTTGTTTGATTTCATTCACTTAGAGCTATGTTACACACTACATGAAAGATCATATTCAAAAATCCATAATAGGGGCACTGTAAAACAGATTGACAAGCTTTTGTGAAAGCTTTTATCTTTATACTAATATTGCTTTATGAATTTCTCAAGAGTACAGCTCATATATGTAACATTATGTTGTGTAATAAACAGTGCACACTTTAAAAAACACATTTTCTTGCAGGAAAACATTTATTATATGTTAAATGTATTCACAATTATATGAAGGACATGCTAATGGATTATCTGTAATTCATATTTCATGCTTATTTCACTGTATTTAATTTGCATTTATAATTGAGTGAATGTTGGTTTAAATTTAAAATCTTAATAAGCAAAAATAAAGACTGCAATGTTTTCACTCCAGTTTTATTGTGGCAGTACTAACATATAAAACAATTCATTTTTTTTAAACATATAAACAATCAAAAATCACTTTACAAATTGAATAAGGCGATTCCCAGTGAATCTGGGAACTGATTTCTTTTTTTATATACTCCCAGAGTTGTATTTTTGGAATTAAGTGACAGACTGTTTTAAACTGAAACATTTATAATAATGCTGCTAAACATGCAAACAAAACACCTTTCACAAACGTTATGAAATCACCAAACACTGAAAAGATTTCAAACCTCGAAAGAAAAAAGTTGAACACGCAATTTCCAGATGCTCAGTACATTTGCATAATTTTTTTTTTTATGTAAAATTATTATTATTATTTTTTTAAAGGGCAATGGGTTTTATGTTTAGCGATGTTATGTAAGAATCATCTGGGTTGTTGTTTTTTTTGTTTTGTTTTTTTGCCACAAAGCTCTGATCAAGATCTAGATCTTGAACAATAAGAAATAACCAGACCAGTCAACTCTATAATGTCAATGAAAGGGGTGAATTTCACTTATTTCAGATCATATTTCATCCTGAAAACATATGAAAAAGCAAAAATATACATATATTTAACACAGTCTATTTAAAGGGCCATTAAGATGTTTTGCATTGTGACATTATGCTCATAATTAAGGACATTTCCCTTCCAAATCCTCATTACGGTTATGCATCCGGATGATTTAATTTGAGTTTGTTTGTAATTCTCATTATTCTCAATGATGATTCTCATTACTGTAATGAGAGCAATGAAAGACAATATTTTTGTTGTTTGATCACAAACACTGCCATGATGTAGAAATACTATACAATTTCATTTTTCTTTTCACAATGTTTAATACATGTAATTTTCTTAATATATATATATATTTTAATCTTTTGATTTTGGGGTAAACCTTGACAGGCTTTGTAAAAAAAATATCCAAAAACAATACATTTAACAAACGCAATTCTGCAATTAATTCATTAATTAATCAATAAAGCTGAATATTTGAAAACATGGAAATTGCGATATTTTGCCTTTTGAATTTCCATTCCTATCAATGTTCAGTGTTGTGGACCGTATTGTCCACTGGCAAATAAAATCACTTCCATCAAACATGACGAAACGAAGGGTTCCCTTGAAATCTTGGTGTCCCATCATGCAACAGAATAGCAAGGCTACAAAAACAATAAACAGCAAATTCCAGTGCATGACATTTCTGAATGCTGTATGAAATAGGTTTACCCTCTGGCCAATTAAAATGCGTTTGGACATCTATATTTTGCCACACTACAATATACGATAGGAGATGTTCAGGATAATAGGCAAATTCATCCAACCTGCCTTAAAACTAATGAAGTTGGTGATCACTGGCGTTGTCTAGCAGTTTGACTAAACGTGGCCACTGGTTCTCTGGTTTCATTGGTCATGATAACACACATTAAACCACAAAGCATGACTATCTATTATGTACATATTCCACATAGTGTATGTGATGTTTTTTTTTATTACAATGAGAACTACAACTTTCACAGCAGCATCAGAACAAAGCATTAATGTTGTATTATGGTCTGTTTCATTAACCCATCAATTAATATGACTCAACCCTGAGCTGAAAGTCCAGAGAAACCTGAACACAGGTAGAAAAAAAGCCTTCGTGTCTTGTCATAGTCCTATGATCATATACAAATAAGACTTAGATGAATACACAAGGTCAGACGCTTGAAATGAGAATGATTTTTTCTTTTCACAGTATTTACAGAGGTATACATGCAGAGCGACAAAGAGTCCGTGTTTTAATGTACAGTGTATGTGGACACTACCGGTGAAATGTTTGGACACACCTTTTCTTTTCAATTAGTCTAAAATTTGGATAATAATAATCATTACCACTATGAAATAACATATGGAATTATGTACTGACCAAATACAATTTCAATTATTTCTTAACCCAAATTTAAATTTGTGCTTCCATGTCTAGATTCTGAACTTCCTTTACTATCCACTCTAATTAATTAATTAATTTGAATTAACATTTTACAGAACATTTATCCATAAGCCATTAGATGCAAAATTTTAATGTTTAACAGGGCGATATGTAAGAATTTGCATGTATTCATCGCTTTTTAATTGCCAAAGTGTGAAAAGCTTGTAACGGAACTTAAAAAACGAGACCTTCCCCGACTTCGTAGATTATCTCTGAAAGCCTGTAGACTGGTTTCTATGTGAAGGACTCAGGATGTGAATTTTAAGTGCGCTCCCCTCTCTTATGTTCGATGGCACATGCAATTAATGCTTATACAATGTTCAGGATAATGACTAAAGAGCCATTCTGTACTGTAACGCAAAGAAAAGGATTAATCAAATGATAGTCTCACATAGCCAGAACTATATAGTCTATAGTCTCAAGTATACTTTACCCGTTATGACATCTGCGGCGCATTACGGCTCCGACACGGCCACCAGAGCTGATCGCGGCCACTCTAGTCAATGCTTAGGGGCTTTTGCACCGGAGAAACCTTTTCATAGTTCCCAGAACTAATGGCGGAAGTACCCGTTCCCTTTCGAAAGGGAACTCGCACTGCGTCGAATGACACTAGGGGAGCGCCTCAGGCGTGACAGGTGTCTGAAATCACAATCAAATCACGCCAATCACATTGACCAGCGACAGCCCGTGAATCATTAACGTGAATGATTAACGTGCGATTAACGTGAATGATTAACATGTGACCTGGAAGTATAAAAGTGCGCCTTGCAAACATGACATTCATCTTTTCGTCTTCAGGGACTGTTCTGTCTGTAACCGCTTTGAAAATCAGTTAATTATGAAATGCACTGAGAAGGCTGAGTGCTTTCAGAAGTTTGCAGACCCACACTCAAGATATCTGACGCCGGGTGACACACACAAACTGGTCTGTTTTCTGTCTGGGAAGCAAGAGCGCGCACAGGTCCATCATGGTCCGAGGACCTTAGACAGGGCCAGAAAGCCTCTCGTGCGCCTCCTCCGTGGAGGAGTAGGTCGCAGAAGAGCCGCAACTCCCGCAAGAAGAGGGATCTGAGGGAGAAGGGATCTGAGGGAGGTGATCCAGCACAAACGCACACAGCATTGGTCATGGATCACCTCACCTGAGGGTGTGATTATATCTTAGCCCTCTCCTCTCTTCCCCGACTCAGGCCTGAGGCTGGGCTCACGGTTAGAACAATGTTCTGATGGCCCGCCTCGGCTTGGTTAGTGAGAGTGCCTCTTTCAGGCATGATAAGGTGGTAGACCCCATGTTCATAAAGAACTGTCTGGTGAGTCTTCACTTCGCACGCCACAGGTGAGCTGAGTGGTCTTCTTTAAGAGTAATTTTGTGTGCAAGTAACACTAAAATGTATCTCTCTACAGACCTCGTTCCCTGTATAGAGTTAGGGCTCATGTCAATGGCATGTCATAAGGAAAACATTTTTGGATTATTAGGGCCCTGAAGTTCCCCTGTTAGGTGGCTAGAACGATAGAGAGAAGCACCAGTTGTATGTGCTTCTTTTGTGAATATGTGATGGCTTCCCTTGTTGTCATATGTAAGATAAGCGAGGTGTGCCACCGCTCATTCCAGTTGTAAACTCTGTTTATGCTACCGCTTGTTTTTTCTACACACATCTGTGTTAGCCCTCGGGCTATTAGCCACCTCAGGGTAGAGTTGGTCTCTCTCTCTCTCTCTCAAAAATCAAACCGAGCCTCTGGGCCTGCCTACCAAACAGTCCCTTCAGACGAAGGATGATTGTCATGTTTGCAAGGCGCCCTTCTATACTTTCAGGTCGCACATTAATCATTCACGTTAATGATTCACGGGCTGTCGCCAGTCAATGTGATTGCGATTTCAGACACCTGTCACGCCTGAGGCGTTCCCCTAGCGTCATTCGATGCAGTGTCTCGTTCCCAGTTCTCAGGGAACATAGGTTACAGTCGTAACTTGAGACGTTTTTTGGCGTGTTCACATCGCAGGAACTAGGAATGATTTTAGTTCTAGGAACGCCTTTTGGAGGAACTAATTTAGCTCCTACTTTAGAGTAGATGGGCCTCTCAAACTTTACGCTAAGGAGAAAATCCAACGCAACTTTGAGGGGACCAAGCGAAAGATGATTATGTATTTCTGTTCAGCTCGCAACACTGGAGTTCAAACACACGGCATACGCTAATACCTTTTCATTACTGTCTACTTTCCAGGTATAACAATTCTATCTAATATCGTGTTAGACAGATCGCTAACTAATGAACACGAAGAATGCGAGCGCTGTGAGCTCAGGCTCTGGCGTTCTCAGCGCCGTCAAAATAAAAGTCACAACAACAAGCGTGGCTTAAGTAACTTCAGAGTTCCTACGGGCAGTGCGAATGCAACCAGGAAAATGTTCATAGGGGAACCATAACTTCTTGGGGAACCACGCTGGTGGTAGTTCCTATAACTACCCGGTGCGAAAGCCTCTTGTGCTTATACCAGCTGCGCCGCGGCACGTTTCTGCTTCGCTAAAGATAGACGCCTTGTCTATTTTTGACGGATGCCGCGTTCAAGCCGTGTCCAAATGCCAGTGTTCTCCTCCTGCTCACAGGCACTGTGTGTGAAATATAGATACAAGATAATTGAGGATATATTTTAAAGACTAAAACGCAGCTACAAATCTTTTATCCTAGTCGTTCATAACTGGACTTTTAAGTGTATTAACTTTGTCTGTAGGCTACAGCACAAAAAGTAGGACATAGCAATAAACAACATTTAACTGAAAAGAAAAACAGTCACTTAACTGAAAAAAAACCCGCCTGTAATTTAGCCAACTTAGCCATGGTAGAACCCCCAAAAATCAAGAAAACAACATCGGACAGGCAAATCTCGTGGTCTCGCAAATCCAGTCGATTCGTTTCTGAATTGGCCCTGGTGTGAGTTGGCACCACGTGGAGGACGGAACAAAACCTTGTCGGAGCCGTGATGCACCGCAGACGTGTAAATAAGAGGGTTATAATCAAACTATCATAACAGTGTAATTTTAATACCTCATGATGGTATTAATACCACAACATGATGCCAGTGAATTGCAGTGCTGGTGCAAACATATCCACATCGCTAAGATAAGATGCTTTCTCACCGCTGTCATTTTTGTTGTGTGTTTATTTTGTTATTGAGAGTAAAGCGAGCGGCGTATATTTACATATTCATCTAAACATCGCTCTCAGCAGCGTGGACGGCGTATGGATGTTCACTAACATTGCATCGCTGCAAAGGTATTTCCAAAAAAACGTATATCGGGGCCTTGAATCACGTTCAGTCTCTTGTACGTTACGTGTGAACAAGTACGGGCAATAAGCTGCAGGCTGCAGTTCACTGAACGGCCACCGGTGGCGCTAATTACAAGGGTTTCTGAATTTTACATATAGCCCCTTTAAAAATGTATAAAATATTAGCTCCCACTTTATATTAGGTGTCTTTAACTACTGTTCACTTATGTAAAAACTATTTGTACGTATTGTGTTCATGTTGTTTTAAAACCATTTTTGCTGCTATTGAGGCTAACAGTGTGATTATAGATGCAATTACAGAAGTAATCATGTGCAGGTATTTTGAAATGTAAGTACAATATAAAAACCGAAAGTGCTTTGGATCAAATTATTTGTTTAAATATTAGTGCATAGTAGCCAAAGACACTTAATATAAAGTGGGTCAAAATATTAAAATAAATATATTTTTTAATATTAATATGAATTAATATTTATGCAATATCAGAATCAATTAATGTTTAAGATTAAATTGTTTAAAAAAATTCTTTCAAGTGTGTGTCCAAGATTTGACTTGTAGTGTATACAGTATGTCATTTTTAAAAAGAAATATTAATTTACAATGATGAATAATAACTAAATCACAACCTGCATTATGTAGGTGTTGCATTATTTTGATTTTGATTTGATGATGCACATATATTGTAATGGTAATATATTGATTAAATATGAGCCTGTAGGAATATCAACCCTACAATGAGCCACAAATAACATACAATAGCAATCAAATATTTTCTCTGCGATAGCGTATCCATATAAATGCCTGTCTGCTAATATGCATATTTGTTTTCTTTACTTTTCTTTTCTTTTTTATCAGAAAATAAACCGCTTTGTTAAAGATCCTTCAGTATTTGACATACGTTCCTGAGAGAGCCTCCTGCTGTTGGACAGTAAATATCAGCGATCAGGGTTTTTATATGCTCAATATAGTTGACATGTGTCATTAGCCCTTTTGCTATCACCTCAGCAACAGATGTGACATCACATCAGATTTGCATCACAAGTAGCCGTGTTAATTTGATTAGATGATGTGGATGTGGTCAAAGCCCTGTGTCAGGAAGATCAACATCAGTCGGATCCTGGACCGCTGAAGGAAACACACACGTAATCATGCTATGTATTATCATCTACTTAAAGGGATAGTTCACCCAAAACTGAAAATTCTCTCAACAATATGTATATTGTATGTATATGACTTTCTGTCCTCAGATAAACACACTCATTTTTTAGGAAAATAATCCATCTCTGTGAGTCCATGATGCAAGTGAATGTGTGCCACCCGTTTGTTTGGTCGTGACGGTAATCCATGTGACCTCACTGAATGAATGTCTTCTGAAGCCAAGCGATAAGAAAAAGACTAATATTTTAAACTCTTTAAACTATCAATCATCTTCTGGTCTACTTTCATAGGAGCGATCATGAGAGGGACGTTGACACACTTACAGTCGTGGTTGGAATTATTGGCACACTTGGTAAATATGAACAAAGAAGCGTGTGAAAATAAATCTTCATTGTTAATCCTTTTGATATTTCCTGTAATTAAAAAAATGTTCACAAAAATATAACCTTTCATTGAAGTAAAATAATTAAAAATGGGAGGGGATCTCTTAATGAAATAAATGTGTTTCTCCAATACACGCTAACCACAATTAATGGCAGCCTTTTATTCAATACCTTTGGCAACCTCCTTTTGCCAAGATAACAGCTCTGAGGCCACATTTACACATAGCCGGGTATTTAGAGAAACTAATATTTCCCCCCCCCTCCGTTTTCAATAATAACATAGTGCACACAACCCGCATAAATACGCCGTCGAGCACCATCATAACTATGCCAAACCTATGGGCAGCAGTGTAGGGAGAAGGATAAAGCCATGCAAGCCAATCAGAATCCTCAGAATCGACAAGAGAGAACCTAAAACCCCGTTTCTCCCAGTTGACACGGCAACATATAACCGGCGTTTTCAGAAATCTCCACTTTGGCCGGAGTTTTTAGAAATAATCGTTTTCTGGGATAAAAACGGCGTTTTCGTGTAAATGACAGGCCAAAACGCAGAGAAATATCTGCGTTTTCCCGTCGTGTAAACGGGGCCTGAGTCTTCTCCTATAACGCCTGATGAGTTTGGAGATCAGAGACTATTCCTCCATACAGAATCTCTCCAGATTCCCAGATCCATGTTGGTGCTTCTTCTCTTCAGTTCAGCGCACTCATTATCTATAGGGTTCAGGTCTGGGGACTGGAATGGTCATGGCTTAATTTTGTGACCCATTTTTGTGTTGATTTTGATGTTTGTTTTGAATCATTGTCCTGATGGAAGATCTAAACACTGCCCATTATATAGTTCTAGCAGAGGCCGTCAGGTTTTGATATTTGATCTGTTTGTATTTGATAGAATGTATCTTAACAAGAAGTCCAGGACCTCCAGCAAAAAAATAGGCCCACAACATTAAAGATCCAGCGGCATATTTAACCGTACACATTGGTGTACTTTTCATCCTTGATTGCATCAAACCCATCTCATGTGTGTTTGCTGTCAAAAAGCTATTTTTCTTTCCATCTGACCACAGAACCAGGTCCCGTTGGAAGTTTCAGTAGTGTGCTGGAGTTTGTTTTAGATGAGAACAGAGAAACCCTCCCAAACAACATGTGGTGATGTGGATCATTTTTTAGGCTTTCTGACCCCAAGACTCAACTAATCTTGGCAATTCTCCATCTGTGATCTTTGGCCACTCAAACTGTCTAAAGTTTGAGTATACAGTATATCTCCTCAGTGTATATAGACACACGTCCTCTTCCTGGCAGATTCATAACATCTTTATTAATTGCCCTGATGGTTTAGCTTTAGCTATTTTTTACAGCCACTTTCTATTTTGTGAAGCTCAACAATCTTTTGCTGCACATCAGAACTATATTCTTTGGATTTAATCATTGCAATGGATGAGTAAGGAAATTTGGCATTTGTGTTTCCTCATATTTATACTCCTGTGAAACAAGAAGTCGTGGCAGGATACTTTCAAGCTTCTAGTCACCCTGGTGTGCTAAATTGTGTTAAATGTGAATGGGATGAACTTCAGAGATATTATCATTTCTAGGGGTGCCAACATTTAAAAAAAAACAAAAAAACAAACAAACATGTATTTCATTATGTGATTTCCCCCCAACTTTCAATTGTTTTGCTTCAATGAAAGGTTCGACTTTTTACAAATATTTTGATAAAAAATATCAAAAGGATAAGCCATCTTTCATCATATTTACCAAGAATGCCAATAATTCTGACCATGACTGTATGTCACGTGTCTCAACGACCCTCAGTTGAACGCTTGAATGACAGTTGCCTGGAAGCAATCATTTATAGTTAAAAAGTTACAAATATTAGTATTTTCCTTACACACACCTATCGTTTCACTTCAGAAAACATTTATTAATCCGTAAAAACGTTATTTCGATGGTCCACCATAGACATTTTACATACTAGCTATAAGTAACCTTCACTTGTATTAAATGGACTCACAGAGATGAATTAAAAAAATCTTCATTTAAGTTTATCTGAAGAAAGAAAGTCATGTACACCGGGAATGGCATGAGGGCAAGACATTGGTGAGAGAATTTAAATTTTTGGGTGAACTATCCCTTTAATTACATATAAAAAGTGTCAATGGAAAAAGCCATCACAGGTTTTTTTTTCTTTTCTGGTTTGGCATGCTTGGGGATATAACAATAAATAAATAAATAGAAAAACAAAGTGTGCAGCATGAGTGAGTGAAACCCTTCACTGATACAATT
The DNA here is from genome assembly GCF_949152265.1 of Phoxinus phoxinus. NCBI lineage: Eukaryota > Metazoa > Chordata > Actinopteri > Cypriniformes > Leuciscidae > Phoxinus > Phoxinus phoxinus. The sequence continues at coordinate 6,316,400 of NC_136890.1, read as the reverse complement.
TACACAATCAATACGGCCTGCATTAAAAAGAAATATATATATATAACTATAAAGAGCCAACTGTGCAAATGAAATGTAGATTTCACAACTTTTTTGGGCCAAATGGACCATTTGTAAAGTAAATTTTATTAGCTGCACTTTCATATACTGTACGTTCAATCTTTGGAGTTCCCCGTAATGATATTGACACAACACATGTTCTTTAATAGGTGAATTTATGGCATTTCATGCAATTTGGTTATGTATTTTGTGTGATTACAGTGATCCGTTTCATAAGAGCCTCTCAAATGTACTAGCAACCTGCTGTTACATCTGCTCATGACATCTGAAAATCTGACAAAACTAAATCAAAATCTGTTTTATAGTTTGTGCTATTCTATATAAAAAACACAGCACAGCATTTTAAGGTAAACTATTGGTGATAATAAAAATATTTCACTTCTATACCACCTACTTTTTAGTGTAAATCAGTTTAAATAAGATAACTTAGGTTTTTTTTTGCTGAAAAATATAACTAACTGTAAGCGTCACATAAAAATGTATAAAATTTTAAAAACAGATATTAAGTTTTAGCATGTATAGCTTGCCCTCGCTCTCATATCTGTGTGTTGCTCTGTGAGAGGCTGAGAACGTTTAATCCAATACAGTGTTATGAGGTCAAAATCTGCTTGTTTTTTAATAGCTGATTTGATTTTTAAGAAAAATACGTCGATTTAGGGAAGCGGGTCCGAGCTCATTTCCTGCCTGTGCCTCTTCTACATTTTGACTTGCATTATTTGTGTTGTTATGAAGGTTGATTGAGTCAAAGACATCAAATCATTTGATATGGACTCATATTCATATGAGTGTACAGGATTTCACTTGGAAACTGATATAAGGGTCCAAAATTAACTTAAGCGTCAAATGTGAATAGAAAAGTTGTCTTTGACGAAGGAGTGTTTAACTGGCCAGTTTGGCTAGTTACGTATGTTTAACAGAGACCTTCTTATGAGATATTGTTTCCGGCACGGAATACATTTAAAAAAAAGGTGATTGTGACTTTTTATCTCACAATTCTGACTTTTTTCTCGCAGTTGCGAGTTTAAACTTTATAACTTGCAATTCTGAGTTTATATCAGCCAGAATTGTGAGTTTATACAAGACTTCGCAATGCAAACATTTTTGTTCTAAGAATTGTGAGATATAAACTGAATTACCTGAGTCGGAATTACCTTTTTTATTTTTTTATTGCGTGGCGGAAACAAGCTTCCATACCCTCCGACCCTCACTGATATAAGTGCATCAAAGAGAGACAAACTGACTACAGAAAATAAAAGATTTAGCCTCTTCTAACAAATTTACCATCAGATATTAAGCTAGGATGCCATGATGCGTCACATTCCTGCCGTTAAGCCAGCAAAACAGAAATGTGAGGAACAAAGTCATAATGGGTCTAGATTTTCAAAGAGATTCACTAGTATGTGATACTTGAGTGGAGTCAACTCAAAAGAGTCTAGGATAAGAATTGATAATTTTGGTAAAATCGTTGATTCCTATGGCTGAAGTCAGAGCTGACTTGTAATCAAACCCCGTTTTTTTGTGGAAACCGGGATACTTTTTTCCCCCAGTATTCTTTCCATTGACGATTTCAGAATCCCACCATTGACAGCTGAGGCAAAAAGTTAATTTTGGACCCTGATTGATTTTTTTAATGACAACAGGCATGTGAAATGAATGGAAAATATTGAAAAGGCATACATATCCACTATCAATGTTCAAATGTAAGATGCATTTCTATCCGAGCTGTGCTTTTCGTAGACCCTTCATGAAGTTGACTGAACTATCTGAGAATAGGCACATGCTGTTCTCTAATGCTACTTATAAAACTACAGCCGGGACACTGTCTCAGTTACCGCTATGAAAGCGCATTGGCATGATTTGCAAAAGATGTGAATGAATAAATCATGTAATGTAGGAAAGCAAACCTGCCCATTCCATTTCATTCCCGCCCCCGTTCCCTGTAGTTCCTGTAGGACGGTGAGCCTCAGTCGCCCCATAGCTGCTCCGTTATGAGTTCGAGTTTGCAGAGGAACCAGCGCCGCATGGGGCAGTAGTACTCGTAGTGGAACTGCTCGAACTCGGGCGTCTGGCGGATGTCATGCAAGAAGGAGATGTCCAGGTCCGACTCCAGCAGGACGAGGAGGAGGGGAAGTAGAATCATGAGGAGACCGATGGCCATCACCACCAAACGTGCGGCACTGCTCAGACAGGCCTGGATCTGCTGCCGCCCGCTCGACGGGTTACACAGCGACTGCCGAAACGCCTCTCTGGCGAGTTCCCTCTCCCTCTCCGCCTGAAGCTCCACCTGCATCTCTGGATCCGCGTGCAGCTCCTTCAGCAAGCGCGCGGGACTCTGGAACAGGAGGTCTAGGCCGCCCTGACCCTCCTCCACTGGCGTCGGGACCATGCTGGCACACGGGCTGTACGCCGTGTCGGATATGGTGAGGGTGCTGCACCCATCGTCTTCATTGTCCACACGGATCTCCCTCCTTTCCTCATCTGCTCTCGTCCTATTGGCTGCCTCGTCTTCTCGTCTGCCCTGACCGTGGTTTTCCCTCTCCTCTATCTCCGCTTCCTCAGGAGTGACCGACGGTTTCAGTGGGGACAGATGGACAGATTCTTTCAAAGCCGAGAGTCCTGCGGAGTGAACAATTGGTTGTGTTAGTCACTAAAAATTCACAGGATTTCAACGACATTTCCTGAAGGACAGACATTGTCTGGATAGCTATTATTATAGCTAGATTTAACATCGTGAGGATTAAGGCCATTGCACACTGAGTCCGAAATTTTTGTATGTGTTTTTTCGTATTCGTGATTCGGTGGCTCTGAATTGTCAAAGCACCATTCAAACACCATTCAAACTGCTTGTTACGGATGCGAAAAACGCAGAAAATCGAACCCGTTTCGATTTTTTTTATGACGGACGAAAGTTTCGGAGGCAGTGTGCAAGCGTGATTGAAATAACGTGAGGTCGTATTTATTTTTTAACGTGCGAAAATTTCGGATGTGAATTTCGGACTCAGTGTACAATGGCCTTTACTTGTTAATAATAATTAACTACTTGTACATAGTGCTTTTCTCAGCACTCAAAGCATTTTGAGCTTTGGAAAGGGGGATCTCCTTAACCACCAATGTGCAGCATCCACCTGGATGATGCGACGGCAGCCATATTGCACCGGAACGCCCACTACAACGCAGCTTATTGGTGGAGGGGAGACAGTGATGAAGACAATCAGTATATGGGGATGATTAGGAGGCCATGAGGATTTTACCAGGATGCCGGGGTTACAACCCTACTCTTTTTTTCGAAGGACATCCTGGGATTTTTGATGACCACAGAGAGTCAGGACCTAATATGGATAATAGCTAGAATCTGACATTGGAAAACCTGTATACACTGAACAAAATTATTAATGCAACACTTTTGTTTTTGCCCCCATTTCTCATGAGCTGAACTCAAAGATCTAAGACTTTCTTTGTACACAAAAGGCCTATTTCTCTCAAATATTGTTCACAAATCTGTCTAAATCTGTGTTAGTGAGCACTTCTTTCTTTGCCGAGATAATCCATCCACCTCACAGGAGTGGCATATCAAAATGCTGATTAGACAGCATGATTATTGCACAGGTGTGCCTTAGGCTGGCCACAATAAAAGGCCAGTTTTACTGTATTCTGTGGGGGTGTTTGGGGTCCGGAAACTAGTCAGTATCTGGTATGACCACCATTTGCCTCATTGACCTGTGGATTGGTCCACTCCTCTTCAATGGCTGTGCGAAGTTGCTGGATATTGGCAGGACCTGGAACACGCTGTCGTATACGCCGATCCAGAGCATACCAAACATGCTCAATGGGTGACATGTCTGGTGAATGTGCTGGCCATGCAAGAACTGGGATGTTTTCAGCTTCCAGGAATTGTGTACAGATCCTTGCAACATGGGGCCGTGCATTATCATGCTGTAACATAATGTTGGTCGTGGATGAATGGCACAACAATGGGCCTCAGGATCTCGTCACGGTCTCTCAAAATGCCATCAATAAAATGCACCTGTGTTCGTTGTCCATGACATACACCTGCCCATACCATAACCCCACCGCCACCATGGGCCACTCGATCCACAACGTTGACATCAGCAAACCGCTCACCCACACGACGCCATACACGCTGTCTGCCATCTGCCCTGTACAGTGAAAACCGGGATTCATCCGTGGAGAGAACACCTCTCCAAAGTGCCAGACGCCATCGAATGTGAGCATTTGCACACTCAAGTTGGTTACGACGAACTGCAGTCAGGTCGAGATCCCGATGAGGACGACGAGCAGGAAGATGTGCTTCCCTGAGACGGTTTCTGACAGTTCGTGCAGAAATCTTTGGTTATGCAAACCGATTGTCGCAGCAGCTGTCCTGGTGGCGGGTCTCAGACGATCCTGGAGGTGAAGATGCTGGATGTGGAGGTCCTGGGCTGGTGCGGTTACACGTGGTCTGCGGTTTTGAGGCCGGTTGGATGTACTGCCAAATTCTCTGAAACGCCTTTGGAGACGGCTTATGGTAGAGAAATGAACATTCAATTCACGGGCAACAGCTCTGGTGGACATTCCTGCAGTCAGCATGCCAATTGCACGCTCCCTCAAAACTTGTGTCATCTGTGGTATTGTGCTGTGTGATAAAGAGGAATGGCCTTTTATTGTGGCCAGCCTAAGGCACACCTGTGCAATAATCATGCTGTCTAATCAGCATCTTGATATGCCACACCTGTGAGGTGGATGGATTATCTCGGCAAAGGAGAAGTGCTCACTAACACAGATTTAGACAGATTTGTGAACAATATTTGAGAGAAATAGGCCTTTTGTGTACATAGAAAAAGTCTTAGATCTTTGAGTTCAGCTGGATATATATGATTCTCAAATATATATATTTGAGAGAAATAGGCCTTTTGTGTACATAGAAAAAGTCTTAATGACACAGAAATGACCCAAGAATGACCCACATTCATAACATTCACTGTGCACAACATCCTTTGAGCTAACTAAAATATTATTTTATGTCATTGTGGCCTGCAAACTATTCCACAGTTTAAAGCTGTTGCTCTTGTAGTGTGCATGTCGTATGTGTTTATACAGCAGTTTAAAGGAACGGCTGCAGCCTGTGTTCTTTAGACAAGTCCCGTCTATATATAGACCCAGCTGCCTGGGTAGTGTGGATTAAGACAAGTCTCCCGGCTAAGTTGCCACTGACGTCGATGCTTCTCCATGCAACTATTCTCTAACACACACAGACCTCTGTAATGCCATCTAACATAACCATCTTTTCATTTCCCAATGATATTTTAACATAGCTGCTATTGAAAAATAATTCATGTCTCTTCACATAGAAACTAGATTGCTGGATTGAAAGCATTAATTCCACAATTAGTAATTAAATTATCTATAATTGACAGGGCGTACTAGATTTCAGGGCATCAGCATTGACAGCCACTTAACAGTGCCTGAAAAGTAATATTTGTCAAACTAATTGGATAATCAGGAGTTATCTATTGAACACCTTATACAGAAGAACACTTAAGCAAGTTGATGCAGGCATGGGCAAAGAGAAGATGTCACCATGGCGACATAGAGAGACATTTAGCCCAGGAGGATGTAACAGTCATCACTAGCAACAGACCATCATGGCTACCATGGCAACAGTTAGATGCAACAACAACTTAATATGAGGGTGATTTTCGTAAAGAATGTGAAAGATGTTAAAAAAAGAAAAGAAAACGATGTAATTTTGCACAAAATTAGACATCCCCTGCCTTCCACTCAAATGACAAAGAACTAGATTTTTCCATTTTCTGAAGAAAATTGTTCATTGCCTGTGCAAAATGATTGCAACTTAAATGCTTTTATTTGGAAAAAACTAAAACAACAACTGTTAATTCATTAATCAATTCTGTTTAGTAAGAAACAGAGTTTAATTTTAATCACAACGCTTAATCATTTAATTTGGACCCAGTCACTCAAGGTTTACATCTAAAAATGTTCCCAGCAGTGTCATAGATTATGTCTTTAGATAAAATATCCTTTAAATTAAGTCAGTTTATATTTTAGTCTTATGTAAATCTAAAATAATATCCGAAAATAACATTTTAGTTTTCGAGAAATGAAACAAAATATTTGTATAAACATTTAACAAAAAATCCTGACATTTAACAAAAGCTCCTGAAATTACATTATAATGACAACACTATTGTACTACAATTTTGTGAGTATTTTTGGTTTAGTTATTCATTTTCTATGTTTTAGTGTTGGCTTAATCATGCTTAATACGTGCATTTTTTCATTATTTTATTATATTATATTATTGACAAGCTAAACCAAAGTAGGATCAAGACTTTTCAGCTGCCATTAAAGAATGATTTTCAAAAATTATTTACTTATCCTCATGTCGTTCCAAACCTGTATAAATGTATTTCTTCTGCGGATTACAAAATATATTTTGAAGAATGTTGGTAACCAATATATATATATATATATATATATATATATATACAGAAAATTCTCGAAATATCTTCTATGTTATGTTCTAAAAGACACAATTTTATTTTGGGTTGACTTTAATTTTTCAGAATGATGCAAAGTTGCTAGTCAATGAATAAATCAAGTAGGAATCATAATTTCAACAGTATTTTGGAAGCTTCCGTACCGGTTCCTGAGATGCGGTTTCCATGGCCAAGCAACCGCACATATACGTCTCGTGCCGTGTAGTTGGCCATGCGGAGCTGCAGGTTGTGACGAGTGGTGATCTTCACCTGACAGCGAATGGCATCCGCCCGCTCTTCCAAACCGTCATCCAAAACCGCATTCAGAACCTCATCTGTATCCTCTTGTAGACATTCCTCAGCAACAACTTCACAACCCACCACACTGTGAACACCGCTTCCATGCTCCCCCTGCTCTCCGAGAACCTCCATATCTGACCCCCTCCACACCTCCCTCTCAATCCCAACCTCACTGCACAATGACCTTCTCACAGCTTCTGTCTGGTTGAATGATGTCAAACACTCTCCCTAACTCTTCTGGCTGGGTTAATGTTATAATAAATCACACACACCCATAGGAAGGGGTCCTGCCGGCCCCTTTCCTTCACCGGATAGCGGGCATGTCGACAGTGTTAACAAAGTCGGGGCATTAGGGGTCGGATCAGCCCAAATGCAGGATGAGCTATTTATACAGCATCAGTCATAGCACAAGGCTTTGCTAATCACAGGGGCTGATTATGGTGAAAAGATCCACTCCGGAGTACAGTACAGCTAGCAGACATCACACTCATCCTGATCTGAGGTGTCATGCTGTAGTCTCTGAACAATCTCTTTTTAATACTTTATTAAAGAGTCGTGAACCCCCGTGTTTCAGCACCAGTTAGTTCTCACCACCGTTTTGAAAATGCTACAAAAGTGGGCATGGCAAACTGCAGAGTCGAGAGGGAAGAGGGGAGACTGACAACACAACAATAACTTCTGATTCAGACATAGGGCAATACGATAGTGAGATTTATTACGATAATCATTTACCATTAATGGGAAAGGAAATGCTTTCCACATATTAGTTAGAGCTTGAAAATGAATGTAAACATGTAAACTTAAACTCCACGGAGTAGCTGTCACGGGTGGCTGTAGTCACAACTTGCACAACGAAGGAGATTAAGGAATTAATAGTATTTAATAATGAATTCAACTCAGGAGAACACAACCAATGAACAAAGGATAACTCAGCTTATAAACACAAGAGGTAACCCGAGTAGAAACAGAACAGCTGTGGGAAACTAATTAACAACTAATGAGACTAATTAGTGAACTAAGGAAAACAGAATCACAGATACTGAGCAGAGACAGAACATACATGTTACAGTATCTCCCCCTACCAGAAAGCGCATCCTCACTCCATAAAGAGCCCATCTGTGGAGGGAGGGAGGGAGGGAGGGAGGGAGAGAGGGGGCTCTGGAAGTGGGTGTGGAGCTGGTGATGGACAGGAGTCGGTGGAGTCAGAGAAGTCGGTAGAGAGAGACACCATGGTGGAGCCAACAGTGGGAGGAGCTTTGACTAAAGGGCTGGCTGGAACCCAGGGACTGACTGACGAAGGTGGAACCAGGGTGCATGGAGTATGGAGAGGCTGAAGGATCACGGTGACATCCATGGCTCCCGACGACAGTGGGAGTGAGGATGACAGGGAAGCCGGAGAAGCATGGTGGAGCCGAAAGGGTAAAGGGTCGCCTCCAGCTGCAGGAGACCCGGAAGTCCGTGGTGGATGCAGAGTGACGACTGACTGAGCCAGAACCATGAGGGAGCCTGGAGAAGTCCTTGGGCTGACAGACCAAGGTTGAGTCGAGGGAGCGCAGAGCCAATGGGCTGACAGACCGAGGTGGAGACATGGGCCTAGAGCCTTGAGGTGAAGCCGGGGAATCCTCATACTAATGTCGAGCTGTTGATCGGGAAGCCCGAGGCGAATATGATGGGCCACACAGAGTTAGGGCGCAAGCAGAGCCGAGAAGAAGGGGCGAGTATAGCTGACAGAACCATCGAAGAAGATGGGACCAGGAATTCAGGTGAGAACATTGGAAGAAGGAAGATTTCCAGACAGAACCAGAGCATGCCGGTCAAGACCGGCGTGGAAGATGAAGACTCGAGGGTGGGGACTCGGGAGGAAACTGGATCTGGTCCTCTCCTGGCTCTGAGATGGATTTAACACAGCACACTTCGACTCCAAGGAGACACAGGTGGCAGGCTCTAGCACTTGTTCTGTGGTAGGCGTGGCCTTTTCTGCCTCGCAGATGGTGAACGGGCAGTCGTCCAGCAGGAGAACCCACTACCAATATTCCTCCAGCGCCTTCTGCTCATCATGAGGTGATGTAATACTGGTAAGTTCATATTTTACTTATATTACTCACTTGGAGGGTCCTGTATTCTGTCAAAGGTGATTGGATATCTTCGCATGATGGAGAAGATATATTATAGTAGTAGATAGATGCAGTATATAGATATATAAAGATATAAATGAATATATTATAAGGAAATTATAGTCTTTAATAATAAATGCCATTTAGGAGAACACAACCACATCAAACATAGAAGTTAAAGGACAAGGAACTAAGGATAACTCAGGGCTTATAAACAGAGGTAAAAATAGGCAATTAGAGTAGAAATAGAACAGGTGGGGGGGGGGGACTATTTAACAACCAACTAGACTAATTAGTGAACTAAGGCAAATAATTTATTAGTGACATGCACTGACTGTCACGATACAGAAGAAGACAACACAGGTAGCTAACACAGGAAGTTCACAGAAGTTTATTAGAAGATAGCAGACAGCAAGCAAGATAATTCGGCGAGTGTTCATAAAATAGATGAATAAGCAGACTTAGATTAACTGGTAATAGTCTCTGTCCTTTGCAGGTGCTGTGATGGTGATGGCGGTAGATAAACCAGTGGATCAGAAGACAAGAAGATGAAGGACGATAACAGGCAGGAATCTCAACAGGTGAGTAGTTCAGGTAAGGAGTCAGGTAAGCTGTACAGGTGGAGACAACACCGTCTTTCCATAAGGATTAACGAGACCAGACACCGGTACTATACAGTGCAGGCTTTTGTAGAGAGGTGCTAATGAGAGTAAATGGTACCATCGGTGATTCCATCGGCCGCTGTGGCCATGACAAGAAGACTGGTGAAGGTCACCGTGACCGTGACGAAGCATGGAGAACAGAAGGTCAGATCATTTGTTTGTCAGTGCTATCCAGGCTGAGTTCTGATGCGTGAGCGGACGGGCTCCTAGGTGTGCTCTGGGACGAGTGCGAGCTCAGGGCTGAACTCTTTGACTGGCGCGAGCACTGGGCTGAACTTTGGTGCTGGAGCGAGCACTGGGCTGAGCTCTGAGGCAGGTGCAGGCTCTGAGGCGGAAGCAGGAATAGTGCTGAGTTCAGGGACTGATCTCCTATGATTCCTTTCACTGGACGACAGTCAGGGACTGGAGCCTTTACTGAACGACAGTCAGGGACTGGAGTCATTCCTGGACTCTGGGAAGGGACTGGAGCCATCCCCGGACTCTGGAGAGCGACTGGGGCCATCACCGGACTCTGGACAGTGACTGGAGCCATCACCGGACTCTGGACAGAGACTGGAGCCACCACCAGACTTTGGGCAGGGACTGCTTGCATGACAGGTGTGAGGTGGGGCTGGACGATGGTGATTGTGTCTTCCTCCACTCTGCCAACGAGGAACGAGGACCCATCTATCCATAGCTTGAAGTTGATGTAATTGTTCAGTGTCCAGGATAAGTCTCCTCGCGGCATCACAAATGCTGTGATGCCAGCCCAGTCTGTTCGTCCAGCCCGCACCAAAATCCTCCATCAGGGTGAGGTCACTGCAGGTGGCTCGGTGGCTGATGTCAACAAACTCCTTTTCATATTCCTCCAGGCATCTGCCACCCTGGAAAATAAAAACTGTCGCTCCCTCCATGAGTTCCTTGCAATTGCAAGGTGGCAACATTGATGGACGCAATTACCATGCTCCTTCTCATCTCTATGGTCTGGACTTCTGTCACAATACAGAAGGAGACAACACAGATAACTCAAGTTCACCAAAGTTAATTAGCAGATAGCAGAGAGCAAGCAGGATAAGCCGGTGAGTGATCATCAAATAGATGAATAAGAAGACTTATAAGATTAACTGGTAATAGTCTCTGTGTCCATTGCAGGGGCTGTGATGGTGACGGTGGTAGATTAACCAGTGGATCAGAAGACAAAGGACGGTGATGGGCAGGAATCTCAGCAGGTGAGTAGTTCAGGTAAGGAGTCAGGTCATTTGTATGGGTGATAACAACACTGTCTTTCCATAAGGATTGAGGAGACCAGACACCGGTACTGTGTGAAGTGCAGGCTTTTGTAGAAAGATGATATTGAAGGTAATAGACAGGTGATTGTGGAGTGTATGCAGTTGGTGAGCAGGAAGGATTCTGGGAAGTGCTGAGAGTAACTGAGCTGGTGTTTGTGACAGACTAGTCTAACGTAGCCAGACCTTCAGACTGACATCATGTTGTCGTGAATAATTAAGCGAAGAATCTTCTCATAGGATAAGGACACACAGTCTCATGAATAATTATGAGTCATCAATGTACTATGGTACAAGAAAACCACATCCTGTAACGTAGACATGAAGATGAATTAAAAAAAACAAAAAAAAAGCTTAAAATAGACTAGTTTTCTTCTACAATTAAAAATAATGGATGGTAACATTGTCTTCTATTATGCTCAACATGCACACAACTCTGTTAAAATCTCAGAGAAATTTAGTTTAGGGTTTCATGACCCTTTGATACTTCGTGAACGATTATGAAAGGAATAAAACATTTAGGTTAAGTTAAGATCAATTGTTAACATTGTTGGGATTATGTTGATTACCCACAAAAACATTTTAACTCATCCTTCCTTTTCTACAAAATAAATATGGCAGTACTAAGCTGAACTTCAGAGAGCCTTTTGACCCACAACTAGGACTTAAGTACATAATTTTACATAACGTATATGAAATTTCATAACTACTTCTATTGTCTTTGAAATATGGTTAGTGTTCTTTAATTGTATGTTATGTATATCATATTTGTAATTACACATTTGTATTGTAATTAAGTAGCAATTTTGTACATTTAAAGTATAAAGTAAAACTTTTAATTTAACATTATTAAAAAGTGCACTGAAGTGCATTCATGTCATGAAAGTACATTGTTTGGGTCAGATATTCCTTTAAGGCTTCTAGCAGTACTGTTGTGTGGTGCAAAACAACAAAAAACAAAAGTGTGTAAGACTCCAAGACGATTGCAAAGCAGACCCAAAGCAGTTAACACTGTTGAATCTAACAAATCAACTCCTTGCAGTAATTACGGCATGCCTTGATTGTTGCATAATGAAAGATTAAAAAGCCTTTGAACGGGATGAAGCTGCAATATCTAATAGACAGTGGAATTTGGAAACCCACTGTAATATCTAAGTCAACAACTTTCTACTTTAATCAAAAGTTATGTTGTTGTCTTGATTGAGTTGTAAATTTTCCCCTTAAATAGCTAAAAGCTACTTCAGCATTATGCTGACAGATTCACCGTACCAAAGAGAAGGCAGATTTTCATGCATGGGTCAATGTTCTCTAAGGTGGAAAACTGAAACAGTTTGACATTAGAACACAATCCCCAATAAAACTGCACAAAAACACCAAAAACCGTAAAACATTTTTTTTAAATGGGTTCTCTTATGCTTTTTTACATTTTCAACTCTCTATATAGAGTGTAATGTTGTTATTCTCTATATCAGTGCACACCGTTTCTGAACTCCCTGAAACGCCTCCATTGTAGTCTTGAGTTTTCTTCTGGGAACGAACACGTCGTAATATTCCGCTTTATTTAAGTTAGTAGCGTGTTGAAACTCGCGTTTGTAAGTGGTGTGACATTTCCCAAACACACTCAAAGCAGTTGACCAATCACAACACACTGGTCCAGCCGACCAATCAGAGCACATTGCGGTTTTCGGAAGGAGGGGCTTCATAGAGACAGGAACTAAACAGAACGTTTCTGACAGACTGGGAAGAGAGCAGCTGCAACATAAGGTGTTTTTTTAAACATTCAAGCATGAAACCCTGTTCTAGAAGAGCCCAAAAAGAAAAACTGTAAAAAAAAAAAAAAAAAAAAAAAAAAGTTTATAATGCATTTCGTTTTAGCATGTTAAAGTTTAGTAAAATAAACTAGTTTGTTCTGATCTCTATATCTGTCTTAGCAAGTATATTATTTGAATACAGGATGTACAGGGAACTTCTGAGAAGGGCCAGTGTGACATTCAGTTGTTAAAACCTTGTCCTCTCCTCCGGTAACTTGATCTTTAAGGGGCTTAGTATTGATGAACCAGCTTCAGGACTCCTCACATGGACTACACGGCTTTATCTCCCCAGACTCACGTGACTAAACCCTTACATGAAACACTCTGATCATGCTCCTCCTTCACTCTCTTCCGAATGATCGGAGTTTAAACAGCTAAGTGATTCAATTCAAGGACACCATTAAACCAGCAGCTTCTAACTCCATAAGCATGTGTGCTTGAGTGTCATTGCTTTAATGCACACCTCTAACAGCACAAGCCCGAGCAGGCCTCGTATCTAATCACTGCTAACATGCTGTCTGATGGGTATTCACAAGTATTTTTAAAGCTCCACAGATACCAGCACCTCATCGGCTCACTTTAAACATTTCCCTTGAGATAGGGGGGTGTTATACCTGGCAAACAACATCTATTATAAAGGTGCACTAGGTCAGTTTTTCATGCAAAATATACAATGGGCGATACAAAAGTGGTCTTTATAATAATACATGTATTTATTTAGGCCGTGAGTCTACCAAAGCATTTTTTCTTAAGGCGAGCATATTTTCCCCCCAATTGTTTTCAATGGGAGAGCTGCGCATTTAAAAACACCAGTAGCGTGACAAGGCGCTGAAAGTTTATTTCACGCTGTGCACTGCACGTTTGATGTTTTTTTCTGGTTGCCGAGAGTTAAACAATGTTCAACTTTGTGTTAAACGCAGCGCTCATCACTGTAACTTTTTACCCAGTCGTCCAATCACAGTGTAGGAGGGTTGGGGTAAATACACACACTGCTTGTACAACAACAACAGACGGCAAAAAGACAGAACAAAATCGTTGAAAACAGAGGCCAGAGCAAGTACTTTACACTGTGTCTACATTTTTATATTCAGAAACAAACTATGAAATACTACCAATACTTCCATGAATGTTTCATACCATAGAAACCAAATGCTATGAAATGGAATACTATATTAGTCATGTTAACTGAAAAAAAACGATTTGCTGCCTGGCGTTTTCAGCTGGGAAAAAATGCTTTGGTGGACACACAGCATTTCTAAAATAAGTAATTTTTTTCAAAGGTCAGTGAAAAGCAGTGCTTAAACCTTCAGATGTTGTTCGTCCACACCTGATTTAGCTATTTCTCGCAAAAGTGATGATCTATCCATTCTGTCTGACTCTCAGCGACCTTCTGGACAAGCATTCTCCACGCCGTCCCGTCGAGCACTGCTTTTTTCAACTGTTTGATGTTCATATTGGTGTCTGATTTGATGGTGTCGAGCCAGCGTGTTTGATGCCGTCCCCTTCTTCTGATACTACTGACCATTCCCAACATTACTGACTTCTCTAGCGAGTTTGCACGCATAATGTGGGCAAAGTCAGTCAGCTGCAGTGATTTCAGCTTCTAGTGACGTCCCTGGTTTTATTTGATCCAATACTCCTATGTTTTCCTGGCTATCCATGGTATTCGTAACAATTCGCCTTTGGCTAAGCCACGCCCTAGAATGTAGATTGACCAATCACAGCGCAGACAAGAACGAGCTCCCACAGAGGCTCCGACACTTTTTCACGGTGCTCCATTGACTTCAACGCAGGAGACTCATATTTTTTGTCTCGGCAGGCTATTACGTCGTCGTTTTATAAAAAATATGGTTAAACGTTGTGCCTGGGGCATTTGTAACACAGATACGCGTTTCCCAGAGAGGTTGGAGGGGGGTGTCCGTTTTTTCCCCTTCCCAAAACCGAAGTTAAATACTGACAAGTGTCGTCTTTGGATTAAACTGTGTGGACGTCCTCAGTCAGCGAAACCCCTCAAGGATCAACAAGCACACTTTTGCTCTAAGATACATTTAGCTTTTAACCTTACTGTGAAGTTATACTAGTTAGACAGTTTTATGCTATGATTTCGGTTCTCTGCCCTAATTGTTGATACGCTAGCACACGCTGCTAATAAATACAACTTTATACTCGCGTAGTCCGTTTGCTTTGTAAATAATAACGATTATAGAAGTGTATAGAGACCTACCCAGCTTTGCATGACAGTGTTTCTCCTGATATTGTTAGTCACAGCCTCCGTCTCGATTAGGATATGCTGTGGTTCATTGTTTGACTGTGACCGTTATGCTTTTGCCTCTATTTGGATGCCTTGTTGTTGCTTGCGTTTCACCGTTTGTCTTGAATAAAGCCTTCAAACGCATACTGCAGACACTTTTGCCTACTTCTATCGGACACTTTATTTGCTGCTTTATAAAAGTTTGATAAAATTTCAGCAGGAAGAGCTGTCACAGCATAAGCCATGTTGATACCAAACCAGAGCCCAGATGAAGTTGTCGGAGGTAGCAACAGTAACTAAGGGGGGTGGGGCTTAGCCAAAGGTGAATTTCCAGCAACTCCACATTTCGAATGCATCAATTTTCCTTCTGTTGGGCTTTCTTACTGTCCAACTCTCGCACCCAAAGACGAAGGTTCTGACTGATCTGCTTTTGGTACGTCCTATCTTTGCTCTTCGCTATACCAGATCAATCACCCTCTTGTAGAATAAAAACATCTTTTCTAGTATATTAATATGACCAGCTCATGTGAATGAACAACATTTTAATCATAAATGATCATAATCCTTTGTTAGGTTTTTTAGTCATTTTCATTTCAGGGGTGAAATATTTTTACAGTTGGAAAAGGTTTATCTTTCAGGTGTGTATGCATGCAGGTGTGTGTGTGTTACCAATGTCTGCTGAGTCTCTGTTTTCCCTGCTGGAGCTCAGTGCTGGTAGGAGGGGCTCCATGTTCATTATGAGCTGTTTATGACTGAGTGAAGTAAAGCTTCTGCTTTGGCCAAAATGAGATCTGAAACACACACAGAAATTTCATAAAACATAGTTTTTTAAAATAAAAGAGTTTGTTACTATACGTGTCATGTTCAAAATACAAGGCATAAGCATCATAAGCCTAAGTGGATCGTAGAACCAGTTGCCACCATTATTTTCTATGATTAACTGATCAATCAGAAATCAACATAGCCAATTAACAAATACAAATATTTTTGTATTGCTTTATTGCCATCACTTATTTCAAATATAACACGTGAGAAGTGTACTTAATTGTATTAAATGTACACTCCTATGTATTTAAAATCTTAAATGTATATTTTTAAAACTGTACTTGCAATTAATACTACTACAAATAATACTACTGAAATAAAAGACTACTTAAGTGTACTTAAAGAGAGAGTACACTTTCACGGCTGTTTCTTAAAGGACAAGTTCGGTATTTTACACTTAAAGCCCTGTTTACAGATCGTATCTGATGAAATAGAACGGTTAAGATTAAAATTTGGACACATGCTGCTGTCGCGAGAATTTTAGGTTTATTTAGCTTTTGTGGACCTATTTTGCCAAACGTGTCACACCCGTGATTCTTCCGTTGAGAGCTTGAATAATAGACACTCCAGCGGCGGAGTAATACGGCACCTCACACAGCACATTCAATACAAGTCATGGAGTTGGACAAAAACTACGATAAAACCTGTTGGAATGCATCTTTTTCAGCGATTTTTTTTGGAACCGTATCAGTGAACACCCCTGACCACTCGGTGAGTTTCACGTCTTTGTAAACGAAAGTTTAATGTGTTTTACGAAGGA
The DNA here is from genome assembly GCF_949152265.1 of Phoxinus phoxinus. Classification (NCBI taxonomy): domain Eukaryota; kingdom Metazoa; phylum Chordata; class Actinopteri; order Cypriniformes; family Leuciscidae; genus Phoxinus; species Phoxinus phoxinus. Next base: position 6,299,855 of record NC_136890.1, on the reverse strand, counting down.
ATCTTCCAGTGCACATATACAACCATTGTGGGGGTGAGGGGGGAAAGCGATATAAACCTAAAATTCTTGCGACAGCAGCATCTATCCAAAGTTTAATCTTAACCGTTCTATTTCATCAGATACGATCTGTAAACAGGGCTTTAAGTGTAAAATACCGAACTTGTCCTTTAACACACTTAAGTACACTTTTAAAAGGTGCACTTTGTAATACAAATTTTAACATTTTAATATTTTAATATTTATATTATAAAAATATTATTTCCATATTAAAGGTTGTGTAGGTAAGAATTGTCTAAAGAACTTTTTTTCAAATTGGCTTAAACTGTCTTTATTTTACCAATACATAATTAAAATTTAAGTACTTTGAAAAAGAGAGTATAAAAATTGAGTGACTATAGTGTATTTAATCTTCAAAAAACACAGCTCATTAATTCCTACCGGGACGAAACAAGTGATTGGCTTGAGCGACTGTCACTCTCCATCGCCATGACTACCGCCGTTATTACTGGCTCTGCCCATGTGCGCGCAGTCGCGCACCCGTTTTTAGGTGGGAGTGAATGGAATTAATGAGCTGTGTTTATTGAAGATTAAATACACTAGAGCCACTTTGTTTTTTATACTCTCTATTTCAGAGTACTTGCATTTTAATTATGTATTGGTATATAAAGACAGTTTAAACAAATTTGAATAAAAGTTTTTTTAGACAATTCTGACCTTTAAGTGCTAAATGTAAAAAAAATAAAAATAAAATCCACAAGGGAAAAGAGGTCATTACATACATACGTCTCAAAAACACAGTATCCAAAATATAATTTGTTAAATTGTGAGGGTCAGCGTGAGGATGGAAAATGGTCAAAGAAAGCATGGATTATACAGTAAGTGGACTTTATACAAAAAAAGGCTAAGTGTATATTGTGGCCCTTTAAAACCAAATAAAGAGCCCGATCCCCACAGCCTTCTAACCCACAGTACGTCTGAGTGAAGTGTCATCGAGATACAGTAAGGAAAGTAAGATACAGTGCTATGCAAAAGTTTAGACACCCATGCTAAAGTTGACTAAAAAGAGGAATAAAAAATCATCTTTTGGAAATTGAACTTAATGCCTTAATTTAAAAAAATAGGAAAAATCCAACCTTTAAGGACACCAATTTTCTTTGTGAATGAATAATGTATCGTAAATAAATAAATGTTCTTCCTTAAAATACAGGGTGCATAAGTTTGGACACCCCTATGTTAAATTCCCATAGAGGCAGGCAGATTTTTATTTTTAAAGGCCAGTTACTTCATGGATCCAGGATACTATGCATCCTGATAAAGTTCCCTTGGCCTTTGGGATTAAAATATCCCCACCTCATCACACACTCTTCACCGTACCTAGAGATTGGCATGGTTTTATTTCAGTTAGCCTAACAGCTGGTTTGATTTGCATTGAGAGATGATCTTATGGAAAGTACTCCATGCCAATCTCCAGGTATGGTGAAGGGTGTGTGATGATGTGGGGATATTTTAATTCCAGAGGCCAAGGGAACTTTATCAGGATGCAGAGTATCCTGGATCCATGAAGTAACTGGCCTTTAAAAATAAAAATCTGCCTGCCTCTATGGGAATTTAACATAGGGGTGTCCAAACTTATGCACCCTGTATTTTAAGGAAGAACATTTATTTATTTACTATACATTATTCATTCACAAAGAAAATTGGTGTCCTTAAAGGTTGGATTTTTCCTATTTTTTTAAATTAAGGCATTAAGTTCAATTTCCAAAAGATGATTTTTTATTCCTCTTTTTAGTCAACTTTAGCATGGGTGTCTAAACTTTTGCATAGCACTGTATATTGGTAATGGATGCTGACCTGTGTACAACAGGAGGTTCTCTCTGAATCTTTGAACTGGCTTCAATCACTTCTTTAGCCACCCGACCACTGGAATCAAACCAGAAACAATCATTTGATCCACTTAAATAATGTTAAATAAAATGACACACAAGTCAAATGAAAATAGTCATATTAGCATATCAGACATATGATTTACTCTTATCAGGAAAGAGGTTAAAAGCGCATGCAGCCAAATCCTCTCACCTGTAGCGAAACCGGCTTCCCTTGAAAAATATACTGCTGCTGGACACAGTCTTTATCTGACTTGACTTTGCACATCTAAATCACAGAAATGCAATAACATTTATTTATGACTGAAATTGCGTTGCAAACTCGAAATTGTGAGGAAAAAAAGTCATAATTGTGAGATAAAAAGTCACAAAAGTATGTTTATTATCTTCCACTTCACAGGTTTTCTCCTTAAAGGGGTCATGACATGGGTTTATGTTAAGCTATGAAACTTGCAGGACGTTTTAATGTTACAAAGACCTCTTATATACCAAAAGATTAAGGCAAATTTGGTTTCTCATGTCATGACCCCTTTAAGTTAAGACCTTTATACTGTCTTAAAACCTATTTTTGTAATTTGGCCCTTGGCGTTAGAGCAATGAAAACGGTGTTAATGCATCTTATTGAATGTATGTACAGTGCTATGCAAAAGTTTAGACACCCATGCTAAAGTTGACTAAAAAGAGGAATAAAAAATCATCTTTTGGAAATTGAACTTAATGCCTTAATTTAAAAAAATAGGAAAAATCCAACCTTTAAGGACACCAATTTTCTTTGTGAATGAATAATGTATCGTAAATAAATAAATGTTCTTCCTTAAAATACAGGGTGCATAAGTTTGGACACCCCTATGTTAAATTCCCATAGAGGCAGGCAGATTTTTATTTTTAAAGGCCAGTTACTTCATGGATCCAGGATACTATGCATCCTGATAAAGTTCCCTTGGCCTTTGGGATTAAAATATCCCCACCTCATCACACACTCTTCACCGTACCTAGAGATTGGCATGGTTTTATTTCAGTTAGCCTAACAGCTGGTTTGATTTGCATTGAGAGATGATCTTATGGAAAGTACTCCATGCCAATCTCCAGGTATGGTGAAGGGTGTGTGATGATGTGGGGATATTTTAATTCCAGAGGCCAAGGGAACTTTATCAGGATGCAGAGTATCCTGGATCCATGAAGTAACTGGCCTTTAAAAATAAAAATCTGCCTGCCTCTATGGGAATTTAACATAGGGGTGTCCAAACTTATGCACCCTGTATTTTAAGGAAGAACATTTATTTATTTACTATACATTATTCATTCACAAAGAAAATTGGTGTCCTTAAAGGTTGGATTTTTCCTATTTTTTTAAATTAAGGCATTAAGTTCAATTTCCAAAAGATGATTTTTTATTCCTCTTTTTAGTCAACTTTAGCATGGGTGTCTAAACTTTTGCATAGCACTGTATGTGGTGTGAAAGTATGTATTATGTTTGGTAACTTTATTTGATAGTCCACTTTAGATATTCTACTAACTATAAGTAACTTTGCAACATGTCAACTAACTGTCAGTAGAGTATTAGTAAACTGTCTGCTTAATATCTGCTAACACTTTATTTTGATGACTGACTATAAGTAACATTGCAACTACATGTCAACATTGTTCTAACCAAAACCTAACAGTCTACTAATACTCTAATGAAAGTTAGTTGAAATGTAGTTGCAAATGAATGAGAGTTAGCGGACATGTTGTTCCTAAATTACTTATAGTTAGCGGAATGAACAATTGATATAAAATGTAACCTTATTTTTAAATTGTAAAGCACTTTAGACTTTATGCTTTTAAATGTACTTTAGAAATAAATGTGTATTGCATTGTATTGTACTGTGTGTATCTTTGTTACTTTGCATGTCCTGTACGCAGGACCATATGGAGTCTGTGCCTGCTTCTTCCAGCCAACAGTTTTTGCTCTATATAAATCCATTCAGCAGATTTTCTAGCAGATAATCCGTGTAGAAAGTGTACTGATACTGTTCATGCGAGCAGTTTGTCATTGATTGACTGATGTGTGTGTTGTTAATATGAAGCCAGTGTCCTGGTTTGATATGTGCAGGCCTGCTGTCATTAAAGCTCTTAATTAAAGGGCTTTCTGCAGTAACGTGACACCGCTCACACATAGTAACCAGAGACAGAGAAAGAGACAGAGGCACTTATATCAGGGTCATTCTCAGGAAGCGGCGCCATTCATGTGCTGTGTTTGTCCTCATGACCTCATACTGATAATCACCAGGATCTAGAACTTAGTCACATTATATGCTAAATCTATTTTCAAAAATATATATTTATAGGTTTCATTGAATTTTAATGAATGATTTCACAATGTATTTTTTTTCTCCTAAAATGCGTAATGCACTTTTTGTTCAACTTTTTGTTATGTGACATTCTTTAAAAAAAAAAAAAAATGATTTGAGGAGTGAAATCATGACAAACAAACCACGGTAAGTTTAAATTACATTCCATATTTCATTAAGTAACTTACATTGTCACAGTAGTCTATCAAAGTGCAACATTTTTACTAAAAATATCACTAAAATAAAACCTGTAAATGATGTGCTGTACTATATCAGACATTTTTTACTGATCTAAAAACTCCCAAAGATTTTGTATTCAACAGAATTCGTACAAAAAAAGAGAAAAGTCATGGGTTAATACATATACATACATACTGTACATACATACATTTAATTATTTTAACATTACATTAGTACTATTTTCTGAGATTGACCCATACACCACTGTTCCAAGGTTTGTAAGATAATATTATAATAATAGATAATAGCCTACTATTTAAAATAATTGTTTTAATTTTGAATATATTTTAAAACGTAATTTATTCCCATGATTCAAAGCTGAATTTTCAGCATGTCACATGATCCTTCAGAAATCATTCAAATATGACTTGCTGCTCAATATTTTTTTTGATAACTGCTATATAGATTTGAACCTAGTTTTAATAATTTTATAGAATGTTTTAACAAATTACTAGACAAATCAAGTTTGTAATGTATTAATATATATTTTGGCATATTTAAATTCTTCAAAGGAATGAATGCAAGAGTCAAAACTGATTTAAATACAGTCTAGAATTCAATCTCATAATCACGTGTTTCTCTAGCAGAGACAAACATAAATAAAATCAACTGTGAATTAGAATACAGTAAAATTACATGATCTCCTGAAAATACATCCAGAGAAATTACACAATATGAATGTTAACAATACAGTGAAGCCTGAGCATCAAGTGTGTCTTTATTTGTGTCTCTTTCCTGTTAGACTGACAGAAACATCTTCATCCCGTGTGTGTGTGTGTGTGTGTGTGTGAGAGAGAGAGAGAAGAGAGAGAGAGAGAGAGAGAGAGAGAGAGAGAGAGAGAGAGAGAGAGAGAGAGAGAGAGAGAGAGAGAGAGAGAGAGAGAGATAAAAGGACGACTCTCACTTGTAAAATGCCTGATTTTCCACAGCACATTTCCACAGATGTTTACAGGCTGCTGGTGTGGAGGTGTGGAATGTCAGAACCAGTTTCTTCTGCAGAGAGATGAGAGGACAGAATGAATAACTGAAGCGTGGAATCTTAGCAAAGGTGACAACAATCAACTTAAGTGAACGGGGAGGTAAAAGGACATAAAAAGATCTATAAATTACACGGAGATGGAATCTGAGCACAATGTCATAAATAATGAGAGCTGAACAAAATGCTGACCCAAATCTGTGTGCATGTTAGTGAGAGTGATGGCCGCTGAGTGCAGGACGGCTTTACCGGGAAGAGTGCAGGGAACATGAGAGTGCGGATCAATACGGCACAGCCGGTTAACCGGTTAGCGGCACATTGACTGGAACCAACACAATGTACACTGCAATTATTAACCTTCATTTACACTACAGATACTGCAATGTTTTACAAGGACATATATTAGTGTAATAAAGGAGTAAATCACAAGGAGCTGTGCATCACCATGATTTTACAAAGATTCTGGGTTAGTTAACAAATAATGAAAGTCTCAGTGATTAATAATCACAATAAACAATTCTCATAAGTAATATAGCTGCGGGCAGCAATTATCGGGGATCGAGCGCTTTAAGGCCTTTAATCGCATTTGTAAAAAGGTATTGTGTTTTATTTAGCTAACATGTAACCACTTAGATCATGCATGGAAAAGACCATTTACAGCCAATGCAGGCAATTTACTAAGGAAATATAGTAGTTTTAAAGCTTTTTGCAACAGTTTTAGCAACAGCAACTGTTTTTAGCAACAGTTGAGCCAAAAACCACTAGTTTGTGAAAGTATATTTTTAAAATAATCTCTGATATTTAACGAACAGTTCCATTGACAGCGCTGGTTCTAGAGTCAAAGTTGCTCAGAATGAGTTGTCACGGGTATGTGTGAAATACCGCGTGATATTTTATCCTTTACGCATGTCAAAAAAGAGAAGGCGCTGGAGGGCCGAATTCTTTCAGATTCCTCACAAGCCTCCAGGGCCTTGGGTCTAACAGGCCCAGCGAATTTCGTTCCGATCAGCCGTTAACCTTGTCTGACCGCTGCTCAAAATTCATTAGCCGACGGAGGCCGTGTTTTTTGAGATACATGGATGTCCTCAAAGACAACGGTGGCACCTTGGACAAAGACACCGCATGCCGGTTTTCAAGTCAATTGGACTGACTGTTGTATATAGCCGTTTTCGTGTATTTTTTTTGTTCACTTAATAGCGCCAACAAGTGGCCAATTGGCGCAATTTTTTTCACGTGACAAAATGGGGCATTTTTGCCCCATAAACATAATGTACAGAGTCTAAAGAAATGATCTCATTCTGTTCAAGAGGGATAGACGTTTTAGTAAAAGGGGCCAAGGCTACATCAAATTTTTTGCGTCCCGTCGCTGACGTCAATCTAAATTTTTACTTTTTCTTTTTTATAATTATTGCCAATCAGACTCCAGAGAATCTTTCTGCACTGGTTTGTTTCCGATCAGGGGAAAAACGATATAGTTTGCAAAAATAGGTTTTACTGGAAAATCTAAAATACCCAAACATTTTGCCAAGGTGACAATCGAATCAGAGACATTGTTGGTTAAGGATTCCAACGAAACAAGACACCTTAGTTTGCGACAAATGGTGTTATGAACCATTACACACTTTTGATCGCTGCAGCGTGAAGGATAACAAATTTTAAGAATCTATTTCATTTTAGGTTTAACTGATGATTATTGAGTTTCCAGCAGTAGATTCCGGCCAGACTTGTAAATGAGTCAAATCATTGAATTCTCTCACCTTTAGTTCTGCAAATTACTTTCAGAGCCATTTGCTCAAGGTACAGCGGTGCCTTTGTCTCTATGATAATGTTAAGGTTTGAGCAATCAAGTCAGGATGATTGGATTAGCAATACAATAGCTGATTGGCTCGGGTTCTCTAGAGCAATCTAGAGAACCTGCCATACCGGTTTTTGCTGGATAAGAAGACTCCTCCCCCTGGGAATGTATATAACTACAATGTATACTGTTTAGATTTAGACTGTTTGAAAGAATTGCAGCCACGCGCAATAAAGAAGAACTTCTGCTTGAACGTGATCCAAACGTCTCCTGGTATTTGTTTAGAAGAAGGAAAAGTTTCTTACAAGCGCCCCCGTCAGGCTGATCGGGGCGAGCCTTGGTGACGTGGTAGACGGTGCATGTGAGTACTACCAGCCCTCAAAGTTGCAAGTCTCTACGACTTACAGTTTGTCTGCCGGATCACTTTTAGGGGAGAATGCTGATCCTTTGAAATTCTAACAATTACAATAGAGTTTCAGCACGTTCATTTGGATGTTAATTGTGTGTTTACATCAGTTTAATGGTTAGTACAAAAAAACTAAAATCTGAATGTCTGTATTAAGCACACAATTTGAAAAAGGTGCTTCATCCAAATCATTTTTATTGTTTTTGCACTGGATCTGTGTTTTAATATTCAGCACGAAGGTATTGTGCTACACATATGGTGCTACATTGATATGGAGATATGGTGCTACATTGTGAATATAAATAGAGGTTATTGTTAAGACCTTTATCTTTAACTATTCACAGGATAGCACAGCTTTATGTGTTTTTTGCTTTTGTAATACAGTTACTTAATAATAAATAATCAAGCAAATAAATTTTCATCAAAGGGTTTATTCAGTTTTTAGGCAGTTTAATGTTCCAAAGCTGATTTTTTATTAAAACAAACTTTTTTTTATTAAAATCTAATTAAAACTGTCTTGGAGTGAATAATCAGTGATTTATAATATTCATACTCATATAATATTCATAATATTCTTCAGAAATCATTCTGATTCGCTGCTCAAGAAACATTTTCCATTATTATAATATTGAAAACAGTTGCTGTTTAATATTTTTGTGAGAGCCATGATAAATGTTTTCATGATTCTTTGAATAGAAACTATGAATAGAAACTTTAAAAAAAGCAGCATTTATTAGAAAGAGAATAGAATGCAAAAGTCTCTTCTGTGACTTTATCAATTTAATGCATCCTTGCGGAATAATCCTTTACTTTCAAAAGAAAATCTTACTGACCTCAAACATTTGAACGGTAGTTTACGCAATTAGCTAATGAAAATGTGTTTCACATCATAAATGTTTTTATACTGTGTTTCATCACCACTAGACTGCTGCATTAACCGCTCAGGAGGACATGAACTGTTCGTAAGGATAATTATATGTTAGATGAATCATCATGCATGAGAGGACGAGAGCTACATCAGTGCTGTAATGAAAATGTATAGCGGTATTGGCTTTCTTCTGGATCGATATGCATCAGATTCCCGGTTCTCTCGTTAACATGATGAGATTACAGTGGACTGAATGTGCTAATCTGGCAACCGACCCATGTGACACCCTGAACCCATCAAATATATGTGCTGTATTATACGACCAGGACTGAAGCGGAAGTGAATATGTATGTGTTAGGCCAGTGTGACAGATATATATGAGGTCTGAAAACGTGCTGTGAAAAACAGACGTGTCAGGAGAATAAGTTCCATTAACCCTACGCGCTTGTAATCTGAGCCGGGGATCAATAGATGGAGTACTAAGCAGAACAGTGAATCCAGGCAGAAATCAATACAAACCACTTCCAGGCCGTTTAGCATCAAACTGCAATTCACTGCTGTACGCTCAGACTGAGCTTAGAGTCACGTCATAAAAACTAAACTAAATGTCAGAGCGCTCCCCCGTGCTATGCTCAGAGAGATCTGAATTTGACAGTCTACTACTCATCTGAGCTTCGAGCGGGAATCCTGCAGTAAACTAACTGTGATTACAAGTGTGTCCTCAAACTGGGGTTCGCAGAGACCCTCAGGTGGTGTAGCACAAACCGAAAATTAACACTAAAAGATTATAAACATACAAAATAGATTTGATTTAAATTGTTATTTTTTTCATGTTTAATATCTAATGGCTGATTCATCTTTATAGATATAAGTGTTAGGGTTGTGTTGATTTGCCATGGACTCTTAGTTTGCTTTTTCTGGTTTCCTGTGTTTTTGTTCCTGTTTCCTTTTTTTCATGTTTCCCACCACTCATTTATTACGATTATATTCCCTCCCCCTCCTCGTTATTTCCTTTTTATTTAAGCCATCAGTTTGATTCTAGTTTTGGTAACACTTTAATTTGATGGCTTCCACTTCTACTAACTATAAGTACCTTTGCACCTACATGTTAACTAACTGTCATTAGAGTATTAGTAGACTGTCTCCTTAACATCTGTTAACACTTTATTTTGATGCTCCCCAAACAGATATTCTAGTGTCTATAAGTAACTTTGCAACAACTTATTCTAATAACCCAAACCTAACAGTCTACTAATACTCCAATGAGAGGTAGTTGGGATGTAGTTGCAAAGTTACTTATAGTTAGTAGAATCTCTAAAGTGGAGCGTTGAAATAAAGTGTAACTAAAGCGTAACCCAAGTTTCCGTCCAGTGTTGTCTTTGCCACTGTTTGTAAAGCTGTTGTGTTTGTTTCTATTATCCTGGATTATCATCTTTGTTTTAGTTTTAGATCAATATATTTAATAGAGCTGTGATTATATCCCACATTTTTACATTGCAACGAAAAACCTGTGTGAAGTTTATTCTCTAAATATTTCAACGTTATTCATGAAATATTCCGACTTTATCCTTGAAATATTTCAACTTTATTCTCGAAATATTTCAACTTTATTCTCGAAATATTTCGACTTTATCCTCGAAATATTTCAACTTTATCCTCAAAATATTTAAACTTTATCCTCGAAATATTCCGACTTTATCCTCAAAATATTTCAACTTTATTCTCAAAATATTTCACTTTATCCTCATAATATTTCGACTTTATCCTTTATTCACGTTTTTATTTTTTATAATATTTACAGTCTTTTCTACGGAAGCCCTGAACCGCAACGTAAAAAAAAAAAAAAATCCCCTAAAATATGAGGATAAAGTCTAAATATTTCAACTTTATCCTTGTCATTTTAGGGGGGGGGTTTAGGGATTTTTTTTTTTAACTTTGCGGTTCAGGGCTTCTGTAGAAAAGACTAAATATTATAAAAATAAAAATGTTACTTTCAGGGTTATGTTAGATTTTATTGTGTGTCATTTATGTGCCTGTGTTTCTTACCCTTGTTAGTTTCCTTGGTTTCTGATTATTACACCTGTGTCTCAAATAGTCCCATTGTTTGCTTCTGTTTATATACACTTCCTGTTTTGTCAAGTCACCTTTTTTTATAAAGCGCTTTATACAATACCGATTGTTTCAAAGCAGCTTTACAGTGATAACAGGAAAATGATTCAATGATGCACACAGTTCATGTGGGCTGTACAGTACATCTAAAAGAAAATAGTGCCATTGTTCAGCTGAGGTTAATTCAGTGTTGATTCAGTTCAGTTGTAAAGAACATCAGTTGTAAAATTAGTTAGCAGTTCTGCTGAAAAACAGTAATGTCGTAATCCAGTTCAGTTCAGTTCTCATCCAATAGTACCAGTGCAGTCAAGTCAATAATATTGTTGAATATTAAGTGTCCCCAACTAAGCAAGCCAGAGGCGACAGTTAGGCTACACACATTAATAATTGATAAAAATGAAAAGGACCTTCCTAGACAGCAACACAGTGTCGGCCCACATCCGGTACATGTGGATTCCAGGAGGAATCAGCGCTTTTCAGAGATACCAAATGTTTCGAGGTGTTTTTGGAATAATACTCTATAGTTTAGTACTTAAATGTATAATTACAGTCTAACAAAAGCTCCTTAAAATAAAGTGTAACCATAAAACTTGTAATTATACATGTTAAACACAATGCTAGGATGCAGGTGGTTGCATAATATAGAGTTCATCCCTAGTCTTTATAATATTCAGTGTAATATTACATTGTGTGGATGTAACAATGTGGCACATTACATTACGTTATAATATTACAATGTAAGTCCATGTGATTTTTTGCTAACTTTATTGTCCACAAGCAAAAAAAAAAAAAAGTAATAGCACAAATCTCCTCAATAAGCCACAGGTATTATTATTATTCATGTCAGTGCTGGACGAGGTCTTCGAGGTCTGGTTAAATGCCTGACTGTAAGTATGAGCAATAAAGCAGAAATCATTCTGTGAGATTTGAGTAGCAGAAAAGGTCAGCCATTGCTCAACCTCTCAGGATAGTGAACAGTCTGCACTCCAACACTTCTGAGTGGAATATATCACAGTCAGACGTGCGCTTGTGTAAAACACAGTCACATGTCCAGTATAAGTAAACACACACACACACACACATCGGGTCGTGTGTGTGAACATGCAGATTCCAGCATTCAATGGTTCTTACTGTTCACACATACAGTATCAACCCAGCAACTTTCAGACTTGCATGTGTGGTGAACCAGACAGGCGATGACATGGTGTATACAGAATTAACACACACAGGTTTAGACATCGAACAACACTTTAGTTTCATACCCATCATATAATATGCATAACTTCAGAAGCAACCTAACAATGTACTTTTAAACAAATGGTTTTCAATCTTTTTGACTCAAGGGCCTAATAACTTTGGATTATAAGGATTTTTAAAAACATGTACCACTGTAATATTCAGTTTATAATATCTATAAACATGAGGGGGGTTTTTTTATCCCTAAAAAGCTTTTAGGAATTCTTTTTTATTTGCTAGCATTAACATTACTAACTCTATGAGATTATTCTGAATTGTGGACAGTATCGTTGCTTAACTTTAATTAATTAAAAATATGTATTCCATTATTCCATATTCCACAACATTTATTAAAAATATGTATATACTAAACATATTTGAGAATATAGTAATAAAGAATAGTAGTAATAAATACGTTTAGTAAAATCACCTATTACTTTTAACAGCTTAATAATATGATGTGTCTGTCTCACACAAAATAATTACTTTTATCAACGCAAATTCAAAATTAATAATTTTAATTAGAAAATTCAGTGAAATACTTGATCATTATGATGTTTATCACAATTGTGCAGTCCTGAATGACAGTGTTGCTCATGAAAGTCGTATGAATACTCTATGTTGGGCACTACAACTAAAGTCTGATTGAAATCAGGACAGATATGTGGGTGAGGAACTGTAAGGCTGTATAATAATAATTCATAAGTTAATCAATGGCCATGATGTATATGTTTACTCACCAGCAAATGGAAAAGTTCACACAGAGAAAAGAAGACAGAAGCACATGTAAAACTAGATTTAAAGCGTGACACAAACAGAATGACAGGCACAGGAAGCTGAATAAAGGCCCGTTCCACCAAGGATGATAATAATAACTATATATTAAGTTATATAATAACCGCTAATATTCGGTTTATTATCAGTGTGTGCTAGTTACGTCATCAGCCGCTTTAAATGCTCAAGTTTTTTAAAGTCTGATGAATTCTGATTGGCTTTATATTATTCATCAGCTAGGGGTAAAAAATTGTTCTGAAAGTTATTTCAATGCTATTGTTCCTCTGTGCAGTTATCATTATAGATGTGGTGTGGGCTCTATTATTATATAATTACAAAGATTTTTTTAAAATATATATATACTTAATTATTGTCCTTGGTGTGAATGTGCCTTAAATCTGTTCTAATCGGAAATCTGTGTGAAAATGAGGTCAAAGAGCCATTTAATAGGTTTTATTATGTATAAATCTTTAAAAGAAAATCTTGTCAGCTATGTATAATGAAGAATAGAGACATGGTAATGTTAATAAATATATAAAAGACAATGCGAGTAATTTACCTAAGGTTATAAATGAATGTAAAATAACATGTATTGCACAGCATAAAAAAAAAAAGCTAGAATGGTTTGAAGTCAAAGTAAATTGGCGTTGCATGGTGGGTAAATGCATTGTGAACCATATGACTACAATGAACGTGAGCTTTAAGAAAAACAGTTTACAAGATAATATATCCTACCTCTCTTTGCACGCCAATCACATAGAATGTTTTCCCTTCGAACTTAAATTTGCTGACATCTGCCCTGCAAGAGTGAGACATTACAAATGAAATGTTACAAGTGAGACGTTCAATGCAAAAACTTCATGTCAACAGTCAGACACAAGAGAGAGAGAGAGATTAATAGACATATAAAACTCTTAAAACGTCTAGCCTTGAGTGCATTTATCTGCTTGTTGACTGTGGGCTGGTGTTAACAACGCTACAAAACCTTATGTCATAGATCATGAGCACTCACAGAACACTCATTGATCAGCTGATACTCCGTCTGATCGACTGGCCTTACATAATGTCTGTGAGTCAGCGCGCACAGGCTTTAAACTGTCTGACGGGAAACAGTTTGGTTTACAAGCTCACAGGCTGATTTTGAGGACGAACAGCTCCTACTCGCAGTTCAATTTGGTTCATGGCATCAAATCTTTGAAAGATATTCAAGTTGCAAGATATCCTCAAGCACTATATACATTCCACTTTGTTCTCAGATTTATGTCTGTTCACACCAACGACGATAACTACAACAATAACGATAACTTCTTAGCATTTAATATGGCAGACAGTAAAACTGCAGCGCATCCTTATAATAAACAGAACGTTATCAGTTATGGTTTTACCATAATCTACTCGCATCAAATTCAAAATACATTTTTATGGATTTACTAGATATTATTCAGCGCCGTGCTGAACACCGTAACGTCGCATTCTTTGCTCCGTCTGGATGTGTTGATGAAGTTTTAGTTTTTAAGAAGAAAACATTTCTGAATAATGACACGGAATTCATTCATGAATTTGTGTGAACAACACACGGCATCCGTCTACGTCTACTTTGGTCAGAGCGGTAATAATGTGATTAAGGTGTTTACATGCCTGTTCATTGTGATTGAAATCAGCGTACGCCACATAGTTTAATGCGATTATGGTTAATACGATTATGAGCTTAATCGCATTCGTTTGATCAAAGTATTGCGTTAATAATCGCATTATGAGGGTGCATGTAAACGCACTCATTGATGATAATGACACCAAACCATGAACAGAAAGATCTGATGGCTTAAATACACAGAGATGATCATTAAAGGGACAAGAAACAGGTGTGAAACTTAATGAGAAACTATGGCAACAAATGGGCGAGGAACTGAAGGATGAGACCTTGGATGGGCTGGCAGAAGGGAACACCAAGGTGGAGACGATAGAGGGAGGAGCTAGGGTGGAGATGGGAGGAGCCAGAGGATGACCCAGAGCAGAGCCAGGACGAAGGCCCATGGCAATACTGATGGAGCCAGGAGCCCCGACTGAGGTGAAGTTGTGATAAGAGACCGAGGAGTAGTCAAGGGGATGTGGACCCAGGGTGAAGCTGAAGACCTGGGGGGCCAAGGTGGAGCCGCAGGTGTGCATTACTGAGGTGGCGGCGTGGGCTTGGCAGACTTGTCAGAGTCAGTGCGACGAAAGGATAATGGTGGAACCAGAGGGAAGGAGGAGTCTGGCTAAGCCAGAAGGGTGAATGGTCGAGGCACAGCAGGAGATCCGCAAGTCCGAACCAGAACCAGAGTGACAAAAGACCAAGCAGAGCCTGAGGGACGAAAGAGCTCGGTTGAACCTGAGGGATGACAGACCAAGGTGGAGCTGATGGGTCGGAGAGCTGAAATGAAGTCCGGGGCTCGGAGGCTTGAGATGGAGCTGAGGGCGTAACTGGACCAAGGTGGAACTGATGTCTGGGAAGCCCAAGGTGGATCCGAGCAGCTGGGCGGAACCACAGAAGGAGGAGCCGAGGGGCTGAAGGGATAGGCAGAGGAGGAGGGAGAGGGAGGCTGGGCAGGACCATCCGTGTCGAAGGATTCTTGGAGCTCGACATAGCCAACGGTGATAAAGTAGACTTGGAGTTAGTCTGATTTAATGACAATGAATATGACTTGGGACTGGACTGAACCATCAGAGACGAAGACAATTTGGGACTATACAGGACCAGCGGAGACTGGCGACCTTGAAACATTTCATTATCCAGCTCATCAAATAATAATTCCTTGGAAACCCACTTCATTGATTGCCTTTCAGCGACGGGAGTGTGGCTGGGGCTCCAATTCATCTCCTCAATGGAAACTAATATTTTCTCAATGATGGATGCTGTTTCCAGCTCATGCACCTGTTCAGACTCTGTAATAGGCTCGGGCTCCAGGACGAACGTGGCCTCGGGCAGTCGCTCTGGCTCTATCTTCGTAGCGTATTACAGCATGGCTGAAGGCTGACTGGGCTCTGGGTCCGGATCGGGGCAGGCGATGTCTTCATACAGCGAGGCAGACAGTGAATAGTGAATTAGTCGCATCTGACGAGTAGCCACTCCACATATTCGGCAAAACTGCCTCAAGGACCTTCCATGGACAGGCGTGTCTTGGAGCGAGTGGTCCGGATATTGAGTCAGGCTCGGCAGATCTAAGAAATCCCTTGTGTGGTCCTTGAGGGAACGATCCTCTTGTTCAATGAGAAGCAGGCGTACAGCTGGAATTTCCATTCCTTTTTTCCATTTAAATAATTTATTCTGTCATGGTTGCATGCAGCGAGTCGAATAAAGATTATGTGTGATGCAGAATGCCCAAATAAATGCACTTTTAATAAACACCAGAGAAAGAGAAACACACTACACTTAAACATTGACATTCTTTAAATTTGGGTGGATTCTGATTGGCTGTCAATATTTTTATCATTTATTCATTCATTTTATAAAAATTTTCTTAAAGTGATTCCAACTATATTGTTCCTCAGTTTCGTTATTGTTATAGTTGTGATGTGGACACCTCTATTCTCAAAGAATTAGAATGAAATAAACTTTACAGTGATAGTTATCATTATGGTTATCATCCTTGGTGTGAACAGTCTATAAGTGGGTCTTTCTCTCCAAAAAAAAAAGCTGGAAAGTGGACCCTTTTTTGCAGGGGAAATCCAGTCAATTCAATAGGAATCCATGTGATTGGGAATTTCACAACAAGTGGATTCGCCACGTTGACCAACAGAAAGCTTCTTGTTTTAAAAGTGGCTTCTGTGTGAGCTGTGCTTCATACATCACTACACAACTGACAATGGATCTTTTTGACATTTGTGTGACCGCACCTTACACTAAACTACACTGAGTAGGATGAGGTGGAGGTGGAGAGTGAATCTGAGAGTGCAGCTAATGATAAGAGGTTTTTTATAGTTACCATTTTAAAAGATGTATCCTCTTATTTCCCTGGAAAACTACAAACCCTCTTGCAGTGAACCCCAGGAAAGCTGTGGATCCTGTGAAATCCTGAAACGAAATAAATCAAAGATCAGATTTTTTATCTTTTAGCTATATATACTGTATTGTACTTTATATGTACTTAACACTAGATATTTACTAGATACAAGATGCAGTATATAATAGATCTTTTGTAAGTTTCTGAGGCGAGTCAGTACCTTGCACGGGTGTGGGTCCACTCCATATGTGTCTAGTGTGTAGGCCCTCTGAAGAAGGTTTAACTCGGCGAGTGCAGGACACTGTCCCCTACAGAAACAATGTTATTTTACAATCTCCAGCTCTCCAACTACATACAACCCTGGTTTCACAGACAAGGCTTAAGCCAAGTTCCAGACTTAAATACATGTTTAAATTGTTTAAACTGAAAGCATTTTAAAATGTAAGAATATTTCACAATATTACTGTTTTTGCTAGCCTGGGGTGCGTTTCCCGTACAACTATATAGCTCACTGCTTAACTACCATAGTACGATGCATCGTTGGAGAAATCAAATAGCTCGTCACGACTGTTTCCCGAAACCGTATGTCGCAAAGTATCGTTCAACCACGTTGGTTTATGACGTCTCGCACGTGGTGGACTAATAAATTATTTTAATTAATCTGTTTGAGATCGAATTAACGCTAGATTTTGTCATATAAGTTACAGACATGGCATCTGAAGACCATTTCTAATTTTTCTCAGTTATTTTTCTTTATTACCAGACTCAATATTTGGCTCGTTCTTACATAGTAGAGCGCGTTCGCACATGCGCAGTCTTCAAAAACGGTGCTTTAAATCTCTTGACAAACTAAAAGACGTAAATTACATTTGTATGTATTCTAAATAAATAACACGGGTTGTACTGAATGTCAGCTTGCTTATTTTGCTAAAGATAAGGATTTATTCAGTCTATATCTCATGTAAACTAGAAACTATGCTTCTAACCACAGCTCGAGAGCTGTCGTTCCAACCACACAAGTTTGCGATGCTGTTTGCGAACGTTCGTTGGAACGATGGTTTCGGGAAACACCAAATCGTTGAACTATGCTGATAACAATTGAACTTGAGACCATAGTTGGCTAACGATGCTTTCGGGAAACGCACCCCAGGTTGACACCAGACTCTTCTCAGTTGTAACTGAGAGTGGGTCTGGGGAAAGTTCATTCACAGCCCATTTCCAAAGAGGTGTCACCAACGGACGTCGCTCAAATGCCTCTGGGCGCAATTGGATAGACCTAAAACCAATCAGATCGTCATCATGTAAAGCCCGCCTCAACGTTTGTGATTGGTGCCTCGATTTGGAAAAATTGGAAATGGGCTTGAATGGGCTCTTGGCCAGACGGACTTGCAGAGCAAATCTCAAATTTGCTGGAAGTTCGTAAGGGTTTTCTCCGGCTTTTACAGCATGTTTTTGCTGTATTTATGATCAAATAAAGGCTGACCTCAAACTTTTGAACAGTTGTATCACACAAATAAATGTTTGCTAGACTCCAATTGGCAGACAGCTTATTTTTTTTTCTCTCACCTCAGCTCATTTTGGTGGATCTCTATGATCTTGCGCTCTAGTTTGAGGGACTGTTTGGGGAAGAGCTTGAAGTCGCTGATGTAGTCAACAGGATGTTCCTCAGGATCATAGTCCCCAAGTTCAGCTAGAACAAGACAAACAGCCTTAAAAATCATCAAATAACCACATGAAAAAGCTAAAGAGCCCATTAAGATACCTTTGTATCTAGAACAAGAGACTCTCCTCTGTTCCTGATCTAAATGAGGTTCATATCCATTAGAAACTCTCTTTGTTGTTCACTTTGAGAAAGAAAATATGGTTTGAAATATGAGTGCTCATTAGTTAAAAAGCTTCCAGAAGGAAATTGCTCAGGAACACCATGCTACTGGTGCTATCAATCAAATAATATTCAAGCTTTGGTTGCAAAACACAATGTAATGAAATGTGTGATTGGTTGTAGATGTTGTATTCTTACCCTGCACTATACAGGCTCCAAGATACGCAGCATCGGCGAACGGACATAAAAGCCTACCGTGGTACACGTCTCTCTTCAACTGTAGGTACAGAAGGTACCTGACACAGAGAAACAACAAGAAAGGAGATATTTCCAAAGAGTGTTATTTCAACATGAATCATTCACCACGTATTCTCCTTTACTTCACTGTAGCATACTTTCAAAAAGAGCACCTATTACGTAAACAATAGCCTACAGTTTAAAAGAATATACTTAAAGGGGTCATGACATGAGAAACCAAATTTGCCTTGATCTTTTGGTATATAAGAGGTCTTTGTACCATTAAAACGTCCTGCAAGTTCAATGCTTAAGACTTCCTCCCCATTATAAACGAATCATTTATTTAATCAAGCTCTAAATACAGCTCGTTCTGGATCCATGGTAAGAAGTGACGTCACGGTGCGAAGTGACGTACCAGCGTTTGCATATGACCGCCTCCAGCACAAGACAACTACGCTTTAAGCGCAAGACAACTACACTCATTTCGTACCGTTGTCGCGCCCGCGCGCTGCGCGCCTCACAAGTGTTCAGTCGACGGACAGCGAGTGAGTCTGTGTACAGGGAAATTACGATGCTACGCAGATGTGCTGTTCCTGGCTGTGGACAAACAACATCTTTGAATGCACTTTATTTTTTGCGGACGTCTCAGTCACGGCAGTGTTAGTTTAAGCGTTTGTTCTATACATTTGAAGGATGACTGTATTGAGAACAAATCCCAAAATGATGCTGGCTTTGCCAGAAAACTGTTGCTCAAAGATAAGTCCGTGCCGACTATTCTGGGCTCAACAACGACGACGCAAACTGTAAGTAATGTATTTAAAACTTTAAACTACTTTTTAAATACGCTGAATACCCAAATGTTCTGGCTGGGGGCGTTAATAATTGATGCATAGGCACTGACGTTAGCCAATCATAACAGTGGGCGTTAACACTGAACTCTTAAAGGGGAAACACCCCCAAAACAGACTGTTTGAATCAGAGGATGAGAAACAGGGTGGGAAAAGATCATAAATCACTACATTTTAAAAGTTTTTTGTAAAAAAAACTATAGTAATACTATAATTGCACCTAAGGGAACATAATAATAAAATAAAACAAACCATGTCATGACCCCTTTAAGTGCAAACTTTAAGTTTTTGCAACGTCATATAGTGCAATTCATAAATTATTTTATTATTATTAAGGGCAAATCATGTGCACAATAATGGTTGTCAACTTAATGACGTAAAAAAAAAAAAAAACACGGTTTACTGAACAGGGTGCTATGTCTCAAAGTTTGACAGCTGTAGAATGACCTTCTAGTTTCGCAATTGGCTGGTGTTTAATACAAATAAAATGTTGATACCCTTCAGTTCTGGCATCCTCTCCTGATTTTCAGAGCAGAAATGTCTACCAGATGGTCTGTGCTCACTGGCAAACTAGCCCTGCTTTAGTACACTAACATTACTGAGCACTCAACACTACTGTTTCCTTTAAGAAATGTTACTTTTGTAAGGCCTAAAAATAAGTGCACATGACACACCTCACAGAGATAAGTCTGAACTGACAATGACATTTAAGACGGAATACGGACATGCACTTATAACATAAGTACAACATGATATAAATATAACATGATCCCAATGAGAATCTGTATTTAATTTTTAACAAAGTACCAAAAAAATGCATTTGGTTGTGTTCTACGTATATGTACAGTGGGAGCTCAATATATATATATTTTTAATTATGGTCAAACTTGAAAATGCACAATGGCTCTACATTATTGAAGAGAGGACAAGTGCAAACTGAATTTACAATCTATTTCACTTCCCTTTGGAAAAAGAAGTGCACTTTAGCATATATTAAAAAAAGAATACTTTTTATGGAAATAATATACATGAAACGAATATACAGTACTTAAATGCAAACTGAATACAAAGCTTTTGGACATCTAATTACGTGTTAATTGCAATTAAATTAAGTTGTATTATAATTTAGCTTTTTAATAAATGCAATTAGTTGCATTTTGTAGTAACCCAAATAGAACTTAAGTACATCTTCTTCATATGTAATTCTATAATAACTTCTATTGTATTTTTAAAATATGGTTAAAGTGTGAATGTACTGACAAGCATTCATGGCAAACTAATAGCTGTACTTAAATGTCTACTGAAACTTGTAAGTCTTGCATTTTAATATATTTGTAATTACACATCTGTAATTATGAAGTTGCAATTTAGTACATGTAAAATGTTAACTTTGAATTTAATATTGAATAACAAACTAGAGATAAAATAATAATACTTTACATGTGCTTTAGTATGTTAGTCAACACATCAAAATAAGTGTAGTTTTTTAAAGCATGAAAATAGTATTAAAACATAATGATTTAAAAACACTTTAAAGTAAAACTTTTAATTTGACATTATTACAAAGTGCACTTTTTAAAAGTGTGAAAACATGTTATTAAAATCTGCAAGTACAGTGAAACATGATATTCAAGGAAAAAAATGATTATGTAAATGGAGGGACTTGATATCCAGTGAAGTAATTTCAGAGGCGTTTGATGAAAGACTCTAAAAACTTTTTTTAGTATTGGAATAATGTGCACTGAGACCATATATTAATAATTCACAATAAGAATAACAGGGTCCTTTTTGCTTTGATGGTGATTTCTGAAGTTTGTATGACGGAATGCATTGGCCAAACGTTTGCATCTGCTTTTGTGCACTTGCATGTTTCTGTTTTCTCCCTTCTCGCTCTTTGTAACCCACTGCACTCAAATCCATTCTTTATATGAAATATTAAAGAGAGAGAGAGAGCGGTAGGAAATATATATAGTTGTTTTCTGTGTCAAACAGCTTTAACAGGAAAAACTCTAGTATGGAGCAGAAAATAGCATGAACTGGCACATTAATGCATCTCTTGCCCATCTCAAACCCTTGCTTTCTCTTTCACAGGAAAAGACTATTTAAACTCAGACAACCTGAACTCCCTCTCTCACACACACACACACACACACACGCCTCGCTCTCTCTAAAGCTTCTGTCTGGCCACAGGAACATTCTCCTTTTCCAGCGCACAGAGAAAGCGTGGAAGATCGAGAAAGACAAACACATTTATCTTGACAGTTCAGATGGTGTACATGCACTGAGCACCATGTTGTGAGAGCAGCACTAATGATTTAGTCACACCAACAATCTGTGTGTGTGTGTGTGTGTGTGTGTGTGTGTGTGTGTGTGTGTGTGTGTGTGTGTGTGTGTGTGTGCGCGTGTGTGTGTGTGTGTGTGTGTGTATACAGCGAGATGGAATCAAAGCTCGTGCTTGCAACGTCGCTCTCTGAAAATGTAAGAGGAATATGTGACACACATTGACACTGACAGTCTATTCAGAATATGTTTTGCTTCCTTTTGAGGACAAAAAAAAACCTATTAACATAAAAATTGAGGAGAAAACATATTTCATATTAATTTATGGCAAAATAAGGATGTCTGAAATGATGAAAAGAAAAATATTTTACAAAAACAGAAAAGTTCTTGCCTAATTAAAAAGTTATTGAAATATTTGTGATCATTGTTGGAATGAAAGTATTCTTAAGTTCCTCCTTTTCCTCTGTTTGTTATCCGGTCACGTCTACGTTTAGTGTCTGTTGCTCCGTCCTGTTTGCTAGTTTTTTGGAACATTATTATTAAACTTGGTGTTGGAACTTTATTCATCGTCTTCGTCTGTTTACCTGCAACCACCTGTGACAATATATATACACACACATATCTATTTAGCCTATATATAAATGCATAGGCTACATACACATATACAGTATCTCACGAATAATCAATTTGACAGCACTAATTTAAATAGACGATATACCGCTTCTGTATACAGAATACAGTTTCATTTGAAATGACAATAGATGATATATTGGTTTATGTGCTTAAATGCTTGTCAGTACAAGACAGAAGAAGTCATTGTAAAATTACACATAGGCCTGGTTTCACAGACAGTGCTTAGATTAACACAGAGTTAGGCCTTAGTTCAATTAGGGCATTTAAAGGTACAATATGTAGGATTTTTGCAGTAAAATATCCAAAAACCACTAGGCCAATGTTATATATTTTGTTTAGTTGAGTACTTACGTACAATATCCCAAATGTTTCCAACTATTTGTACATCGTGAGAAAATTGTGATTTTAACCAAGGAAACGGGATGTGTGAGCAGGGGTGAGGGAGTCGCCAGTCAATGGGGTCATATCCGCGTTACCCTCGGTTTCCTGCTCGTACTGCCATAGTAACCATGGCGACAGACGTGGACAACTGGGTTATGCCTAGCAGGACGATCACGCTGTTGTTGTTTTGTTCAAACATTATGGACCATGCCAAGCAGACTTTGAGACATAAAGAGGACTAAAATGAAGATCAACATCTTTCGAGATGCCGAGAGCTCCGCGACTAACTTCGACTTGACAGAGACGCGAGTGTTTGCATGTACTTTATTAGACAGGTGAGCAAATGTACATACAACTAATCAATGTTATTTAGTTCAACATGATGAAATGTTAGAATATGATCTGTATGTTATTTTAATGTTGATCTAGCTTACTGCTAGTCTCATATAGCCAACAAACAACCTAACTAACAACATTCAACACACTCAAATGCCGTTTAGTGTGATAGTGTAACTGTTAGAGCGAGTGAAACAGCGCTGCGTTACCTCACAAGTTTAATTCGCCCTGCTTCATACCACAGTCATGTTAAAAACATCAATGTATTCACTCATCCATAAAAGATCCATCAGCTTGACGACAAGATCCATAACTCCGCTTAATGCTTTGCGTCATCAATATACGCCTTTGTTATTGTAAGAGGTTAGCGACCCCTGGCGGTAAAAAAACCTACATATTGTACCTTTAAGTGACTTTTATAAACATGCCTTAGAATAAAACATTACTGGTGTGCATCTTGAGATAAAACAATGGCACTGACATATTTTAAGATTGTGTCAGTGCAAGTTGCTTTCAGTTCAGACAGCTCAACTCACATTTAGTCTGGGACTAGCTTAAGCCTTGTCTGTGAAACCGGGGGATAAAGACGTAATTAAGCCCTATTGTGGTTCAGAAAAGCACTTATAATTTGAACTGATAGCATTTAATATAAATCTATAACAATATTAACTACAATACATTTAAATTTTATTGCAATTAACATGCAATTAAGTGTCCTAAAAATTACATTTACTTATTTTGTTATATTACTTTATATATATATATATATATATATATATATATATATATATATATACATTTTTTTTTTTTTTCTTTTTTTTTTTGGTCTCACCACTGATTATAGTAATGAGAATTGTAGTGTTTAATTTCAAAAAAAAAAAAAAAAGAAGAATTTCTTCTGATTTTGGAGTGAAATATGAATGTGCATGTTCTTGACAGGTTTCGTGAGATGCACTGTAATGAGATCACATTGGTTGCTTTGACATGAAAGAAGCCACCGATCAGCCGTTCTGGCTTCAGCTACAAAGTAAACATGCTCTTTCAGATGAAACTGGAACGGTCTGCTCAGGAGGTGTTTTTAAAATGCAAATCTCTTCCAGAAAATCCTCAATCTCATACACTTGGCTTGAGCGATTCAGGGCTGTTTATACTGTGACTGGCCGGGGTTGTTTTTATGTCATTCCAATGCAATTTGAACATTAGATCAGAGAACTGTTACCTTGTCAGCTCTTCCTTGATCTTGATTGGCTCCTGAGGGTAGAACTTCACCCTGAAGCACATAGTGTATGGCTGGTGACCTGAAAACAGCACAACATCAACAATCAGACGAGGGGAGAGAGAGAGAGAGAGAGAGAGAGACAACTTGAGCGTAAGCCAGTGAGTGTGAGACGGATTATGCAGAGAACAAACCGAGGGCATGAGGAGAGCTAAAATGATTATATTAATCCATGAGATGAGGGAAACCCCTCTGGTGAAGAATGAAATGAAGTCTTCAAAGATAAACGTAATGAGTCTGAGAAGTTAAGAGCTCAAAGGGAAAGATTGACTTCATTGACGTCACTTTGTCTACGATCTCTCTCTGTCACTTGTCCGCTACGTGTTCATTGACCTCCCCTCTGTAATTTTTTTACCACATTTTCTGAATGTTTTACCTTTGTAAAGATGCGGTCACATTGGCAAATGGTCCATTGTTATTGTAAATAGCGATGAGAGACACTTTCAAACCAAGCAGCTTAATATTGGTCAAAGCAACAAACGCATGTGACTAACTTGAACCCTTTGTGAAATATGCATTGGAAAATGTTACCACCTTATGCATAATTCCTATTGAAACGGGTTTCGCTGACAAAACTTCACGAACAACAGTAAATGTGACTTGATGCCAACCTGAGGGCAAGAACGAAATAAATAAAACTTACATTTCATCTGTTTCACGACTGGTTTGCTCGGGTCCAACCAATGCTGTAAAAAATGACAAGAGAAAGAATTATTCACTGCTGTGCGCTGACAAGTAAAGATGGTGACAAATCAAAAATGTTTATGGTAAACACTTTAGATAAGCATATCCTGCTCAGGAAATGATCGTAAACAACATTCCCACTGATGAACAATCCCTTTTTTTCTATAGCGGGCATTCATATTACAACATAAATGACTGTAAATAATTCACTACAGTTCTGCTGGGAGGTTTTCTGCTCGACTGAAGAAACATTGTCGTACATACAGTAGGCAGGGTAAAACCCCTTGGTCGGTTGTCATGGTAACTTTGTTCAGAATTTAAAGCCAGTATGATAGGCTACTTAAGGATAAAATATCTGGTGAGAGTACAGAAATAAGTACGATTTATGTAAGATTTATGAGTTTTTACATTACTGTTCAAAAAGTTTGGGGTCAGTAAGATTTTTAGATGCATTAAATTGATCAAAAGTGTCAGTAAAGACTTACATTGCTTCAATTTGTAAAAATGTTTTCAAATATAATATATATTTTTAAATGTAATAATATTTCACAGTGTTACTGTTTTTTCTGAATTTTTGAGAAAATAAATGCACCCTTGGTGAGCATAATAGACTTTGGTAACACTTTAGTTTAAGGTGTAATTAAAGGTTACTTAAACATACTATAGTAACAACAGTAAATTCTGCATAACTAACTAACTAACTAACCCTAAACCTAATCTTAACTCTAAAGTAAGTAGGCATACATGTAGTATGCACTTATTTGTGTAATTACACTGTAACAACGTCACCTTAAAATAAAGTGTAAACAAGACCTCTTTCAAAAACAAATCTTACGGACCCCAATTGTTGTAACCGTGTTGTACTTGCCACTCAGGAAGCAGGATTTTAAGTTGAATGTATGTTTTAGGTTTATTTATTGTAAAAGCTTGTGCAGAATGTTATTGCAGATTCCACTTGTTGTGATGTGTTTTATGTTGGAGCCACAGTATATCTGCTGAAGTTATAATAAACTTTTAGGTCAGAGTATATTTAACGAATATTGGGCCCGAGTGGTGAATGTGTAGTTACCCTTTGTTTCTCGGGGTCCACATATCTGATGCCAAAGTAATCTTTCTCCAGCAGGCTGTAGTAGTTACACACATGATCCAAGAGAAACTGCCCTTTTGTGTCTCTCTGTGGAGGAAAGAAAAATCAAAGGAATAAAAATCAAAACCAAGTCACATCATTACAGCAGAGATTTAAGATCAAATATAATAGTGAGCAAGCTAGTTCTCGTGAATATATATTGAGTGTATCATAATATTGACTGTTGTGTGTATAATAAGTTCATTGATTTACAACAGTTATAAACAAAAAATACACTAATACACAAATGCATATGAAAGGACCATATTTTTTAATATACTAAATATGATTGAGCTTGAGTTCTGAATTAAATGTGGAAAAACAGCACAATAAAAAGCATAATGCTACAACCAATGTAGTCCGATTGATGAAGAAATTACTTTCGAGCAGGTTCTTTTATTGAACAGCACAAAAGAGTCACTGGCGAGTTATCGGTTTGAATCAGTCGGACAAATCCTTCACTGAATGAACTGAATGAATCACCAGAGCTGCTACTGAATCAACATCTGACTCTCTCACTGAACTACATTTATTTTCAGCAATGACTGACTGACCTCAAATGAAGCTAGAAATGCTTTATGTTCATAAAGTCAAAATTAAATAAAATATGAAGATTTTTGGCTTTTAGTATGTTATCTATAAGCTAGTGTGCTCCAAAACAATGACACAATTTGCATTAAAGGGATACTTCACCGCTGGAAAGATGAATGTGTATATAAAATGGGTCATTTATGTGGTAGAAATGTGAAATTATTTTAGAAGTTGGTGCCTTCTAGACTGAGAAAAGCTAGAAAATGTATTTTTGGCTCATGTGGATGAAAGACAACAACTCCCATCATCACTTGTTCACACATTTACTATTTTCTACATGGTGAATATATAGGGCATAGGGAACGATTCAAACAGTGTAAATATGCTTTCCATTGGGGAGAATGAAGTCTGGTTTCACGTTAGTGTCACGCGAACAGTGCCAGCTCCGGTCCAGAGACACGATAGCACAGAGCGGATCATATGTGGTGCAGACCACAAAACGTATCGTTCCCATTTGAATTCTGCACAGAACGCTGCATTTTAAAGCGATGGAGGAGAAACGGTTAGACAGACTCTGCATTAAACAGCACTGAAGAGTAGAAGAGATAACACCAACATAAATTACACACTTTTCAAACTACACATCCTTGATTATGTTCACTGTTTTGCTTTACTAACAGTTCATATTAAATATTAAAGGGGAATCTATTAGACTGTATCATAAGCAGTCAAATGCGGCTTTAGTGAGCTCAACAGCTCTAGTCGAGCTGTGTTATAAACACAACGCTATTGGCTATTTTTAAAAAGGGGAGGAGCTACTCGACATGTCCCACCCTGTCTTCCTGTTTCAGAGGAAATGACCTCAACACATTGAATAATACTGCGCGTTTCAAGACACTTCAGTGGGCCTTTACTGTTTGGGAATCTTACATCAGTATCATTACTGACTGGTTGTTCATATGAAAATGTGTAACTGAAAATACATTTAGAATTTTTGCAATAAATGGTATATAATTATAATTTAAAATTACATGTTTAAAACATTACATTACATGTATATTCTTTATATAATATGGTTTAGATTTAGATAAGCGGTTGCAGGGGTTGACAGGCAGATTCCCTGCTGCAAACACATCATTCTGCAGTGAGTGACGATGGGTTCATGGTCTCATACAGGACAGTGTCTCTGTGTGCTCGACTGAGCAGCTCTGGTTCAGCTCTGATGACCATCAGCTTTTGACCTTGCTGTTATTACCTGTGACGCAGGCTGCTTTGGCACACTGTGTGAAATACATCTCACTGTGGGGGCTCCAATTCCACTACAGAGGAACTCTACAGGTAGCTACTGGACGTTCTGCTCTTCCAGTATGAAAAAAACGTTCTCAATATTAATTAATAAAAAGCAAATGTCTCTTTCTGCACATTTTAAAATGTGAAATGTGGATCAAGCACTACACTGGATCGAATTAAGAAGATAATTTCTAATATCATTACATATCTCTTCTCTTACAATGATAGAAGGAACTACATTTGGTAACTACATTGGTTATTTTACGGTGTCTTTGTTTCACGTTACATGAATTTACTACAGTAATAACTGTAACAAGGACACCTTAAAGTAAAGTGTGACCCTGGTATTTGCCTGTGCACTACCCACAATGATATGGTGGTCTTTGCGGTTTCTAGGGTGTTGCTATGTGCTTGTTAAGGTTTTCTGAGTGGTTGTTAGTGTCTTGCCACAATGCAAAGGTGTTATTTGAGGTTTCTAGGGTGTTGCTATGTGGTTGCAAAGGCATCATTAGGAAGCATGGCATTAGTTTTCACTGTTATGCTGATGATACTCAGCTCTATATTTCTTCACGCCCTGACGAAACTTACCAATTCACAAAATTAACGGAATGCATAGCTGATCTAAAAAATTGGATGACTAGTAATTTCCTACTACTAAATTCTGAAAAAACAGAGATTCTAATTATTGGACAAAAAACTTCCTCACGTAATAACCTAGAGTACTGTCTAACACTTGATGGCTGCTCTGTCAAGTCTTCGTCGTCGGTTAGGAACCTGGGTGTGCTCTTTGATACCAATCTTTAATTTGAAAGTCACGTGTCTAGTATCTGTAAAACCGCTTTCTTCCATCTTAAAAATACATCTAAATTACGTCATATGGTCTTAATGACAAATGCGGAACAATTAGTTAATGCGTTCATGACCTCAAGGCTAGATTATTGTAATGCTCTACTGGGTGGTTGCCCTGCACACTTAACAAACAAACTACAGCTGGTCCAAAACGCAGCAGCTCGAGTTCTTACCAGAACCAGCAAGTATGACCATATTAGCCCCGTTCTGTCAACACTGCATTGGCTGCCTATTAAACATTGTATACATTTTAAAATATTGCTGATTACTTACAAAGCACTAAATGGTTTAGCTCCGCAGTACTTGAGCGAGCTCTTAACGCATTATAGTCCTTCACGTCTATTGCGATCTCAAAATTCCGGCCAGTTGATAATACCTAGAATATCAAAATCGACTGCTGGCGGTAGATCCTTTTCCTATTTAGCACCAAAACTTTGGAACAGTCTTCCTAACATTGTCTGGGAAGCAGACACACTGTCAGTTTAAATCTAGACTATAAACACATCTCTTTGACCTAGCTTATACATAGAACATTATCAATTTCTATAATTCAATGTTAGGCTGCATAGATTAGGTCAGCTGGAACCCGGGAACACATCCCATAAATCCTGATGTACTCTTTACATCATAAGAAGGATGGCGTCTACGCTAATATTAGTCTCTCTGTTTATCCAGATTTATCCAGATCCAGATCTGATGAAGGACCTGCGCCTGGACACGACAACGCAGTCCTGATGTGTCAACTAGACTCTCCCCTGTGAAGACCTCCCTCCCTTCCCTTTACCTCTGTACAGATAAAATAATTCCGGTTCGCATGGACACGCAGAAGCGATAAAAAAAAAATCTGTATTCTGAATTTTTAAGGCCAGACAGGTAGTTTGTTGAGGTCAATTTCAAGAGAAAGACTACATGCCTGCGCGTATACAGGTGCTGGTCATAAAATTAGAATATCATCAAAAATTTGATTTATTTCAAGAATTCAACTTAACAGGTGAAAATAATATATTATATAGACTCATTACATGCAAAGTGAGATATTTAAAGCCTTTATTTGTTATAATTTAGATGATTATGGCTTACAGCTTATGAAACCCACAAAATCAAAATCCCAGAAAATTAGAATATTACATGAAATTACACAGTAATACCATGGTCATTGAACCAGGTTTTGGTTCTTTTGGCAGTGTGGGCAGGTGCAAATCCTGCTGGAAAATGAAGGAAGCATGAAGTGTTCTGAAAACGTCCTGGTAACTTTTTGATGATATTCTCATTTTATGACCAGCACCTGTATATTCAAATGCGCATACCTAGACTAAACACGTAACGCTGGGTTCACACCGGACGCGGGAGCGGCGCGGAACGGAAAATCACGCGCGGCCCGGCGCGTGCCTGTTCACACCAGACGCGTATTCTTCGCCGAGGTCGACAAGCGCTTCTGCTCAGTTGTTGTTTATTCAGAGCTATTTTTCACATCATGGTTAAGTAAATAACCTCATAAAATGAATACACCATGTTTCTGTAACCAAGAAGTTTGTACACTTCTTTTATTAATCCGTTGTCGAGACACACCTGCAGCCAGAGAGAGAATACCATGGTAGACAGTAGTAGCCTAGTAGGCTAGTGTAGATATACCGTTGAAATATACATCCTTTCTTCAAATTTATTAAATCTATTTTCCTCTTCCTGTTTCCCAGTGCGAGTAATTTGACATCATCCATTTTCACTTATCAACTCCTGCCTGCCTCTCTCTCTCTCTCTTTCCCTGTTTGTTTGTGTTCTCGCGGTATTTTAATTAGAAAATTGACGCGGATCACTCGCGGCTCGCGCAAAAAATGCCGCGGCGCTCCGCGTCTGGTGTGAACGACACCATAGGTTAACATGGGCGCCGAAAGGAAGCGGCCTCCGTTCCGCGCCGCTTCCGCGTCGCTTCTGCGTGCGGTGTGAACCCGGCGTAATACGCATATATGCACGCCATCAGCGTTTTCACAGATTCGCGTTTTGAAGTTTGCACGGAGATGATAATTTTTTATTTTCTAAACACCTGCACCTTGGAACCTATTTCAAGGTTTGCATTCTCGAGCCACCAGGCACTGTTGTCGAGCAAATGAGCAGGTCGGATCGCATTAATGGTTTTCTGTTAGAACGGTGTCGTGTAAGTTAAAGTTTTTCTCAATTGTTTACACACAAATAGTGGTACTTGAGACACAATGACCACAACATGTAACTCATGCACCAACCCCCTGAACCAATTCTGCTAAACTACATGCACAATTCCTGCTTTACACTCAATTTGCAGTTCTAAAACACACTTTTTTCAAAACACTACACACAATTCTCTGCATTTGGCACAATTTTCATGCAGAAAATCTCGTTTTCACAAGGAAAACACTGCCATTCAAATATGCACACTGACTCATCACACGGGCAAACACCCATCACACAGTTTTACAATTAGCAATCAGAGCTTTTTTTTTTTTTTACTGTAACTGTATGCAGTAAATTCTTCTGTTGTTTTGTATGTAGACCAATGTATGGGCAACTTTGTGTTGGGATGTACACTGTGTACATTGTTTTTGTGGGAAAAATTTGTTACCGTGTATTTGTGTGTATAAAAGTATAAAAACAATATTCTCAAATATTTTACAACACTTATGCATGTACTGTCTGTAGTAAGTGTAACACTGAACAAAAAAGGCCTCAGTCATTATGATGAATGGAGAAGAAGTGTTTTACATTGAGCACATCAGTGTTCAACTGGTTCTTCTAAATGTCTATTCATATGGTGTGTGTCATTTGAAAACAAAATACCATTTTGAGAAGAAATAACATTGTTTTGAATGTAAAGTTTCATTTTGCAGGAGAATTGAGGGATTTTGCCCATTGTGTGTGTGTTTTTTTATTTGTGTGTAGAGTTCTGAGAGTATGAGGCATGCTTGTAAACAATCGAGAAAACTGTAGTAACTAATGATCTTTGCAACAGAAGTGAATCAATCAAAGCCAAATGTAGCTGGAGAATAACTTTATTCTAGATCTGCTGTAAAGCCAAAACAATCTGTTACTTTAATTTCCTATTATCTCTGTAGAGCTGCTTTGAAACAGTCCATATTGATAAAAGCGCTATATAAATGAAGATGACTTGACTAGGTGTTCTTAAAGGGCACCTATTATGACATTTAAAATGTTCCTAATGTTGTTTAGGGAGTCCCCAACAACAGTTTTACGTGCATGCAATGTCAAAAAACACTTTTGTTGTCGTATAATATGCATTTATTTTTACCTGATTTGCTCACCGACTCCCAAATGATTCGTTCAACGACTCATTTTCCAAACCCCTCCTCTGCGCGACACTAATCTGCGTTGATTGGTCAGATGACCCAGCAGTGTTTACAGAGATAATACTTATTGTTTAACACGGAGTACAATGATGCTTTTATCAATTAAATCGTGTTATAATAATGATTATAGTCCACTGCTTTGTAGATAAAGAATTTAATGTTATGTTAGCGAGCATAGCCCAGAGTTCATATTGTAAAAGCACAATCAGTCTTTGTTTGCATTAGCCCGAAGCATAAACATAAAGTTTTTACAAAAAAAAAAAAAGCACTTACGTTACTACGAGGTATTACTCTATTCTTTAAGACAACTCCGAAAACAACGACAAACACTTCACATATCTCAATACAATTGTCATTGAAGACCTAGAAGCTAAACGGTGCTTACACAACAAACAAAATAATTATTAAGCATGCTACATAAAACATAAATGCAACAATTATTAATAACACTTACAGGTTGTGAACTGAACCTTCCTTCAATATCAGCCGGCTCGCGAATCCAAGTTTGATTGCATTTAAAAAGCAATCGTCTTCAAAATGGCGCGAACAAAGCACAAGGCTCGGACTATACTTCTGTGGTATAGTTATATATATGAATTGTAGCCACTTAGTCTTCAAATGCTCCTCCTTGGGCAGATGAAAAAAGTTGGCTTTTGAGCCGCACTTCAGAACACAGCGTCTCGTCACCATGATATTTTCCCCTGGCCTTGGAGCGCAATAAGTGGGCGTATCGTATTCAAATAACTTGACAAGTTGACGTCATCTAGTCAGAGAAAAAGCTTCGGTCTTCTAACGATTCATAAAAATGACTCAGAGTCGACTCTTACTTTTGAAAGACAATAACTTTATATACGGTGCACTTTCATATTTCAAACTTTGCAGGATGTTTTTGTTCACTTAGATCTATGTTACACACTACATGAAAGGTAAATTTCAAAATTCCATAATAGGTGCCCTTTAATGTGATTTTTGTGTGTTGCCACAATGCTAGTGTGTTATTTGTGGTTGCTTGGGTGTTGTTATATGGTTGCTAAGGTGTTCTGATTGATTGTTGGTATGTTGCCACTATGCTAGGGTGTTATCTATGGTTGCTAGAGCGTCGTTATATGGTTGCTAAGGTGTTCTGAGTGATTGTTGGTGTGATGCCACCATGTTAGGGTGTTATTTTTGGTTGCTAGGGTGTTGCTATGTGATTGCAACATCTAAAAAAAAACATCTAGCATTAATTCGATCTCAAACAGATTCATTCAATGGAGTTATTACTCCACCATGTGCGTGACATCATTAACCAACGTGGACGAACTACCACTTTCCAACAGTACGGTTTCGGGAAACAGTCGTGACTAGCTTGATTTCTTCAACGATGCATCGTATTATGGTAGCTAAGCAGCGAGTTACAGCTTTGTACGGGAAACGCACCCCTGATCAAGTTATCTCAGGAGACAGGAAGTGAAGCTAACATTGGGTTCAGACGTGCCTTGATGCCTTCCTACCTTGGAAAGCATCTTCCGAAGGAAGCATTTTTAAGCTTTCGGACACAGCCCATGTCATTCTAACCAGAGGATGAGAGCTGTAGTTCCGACCACACAACTTTGTGATGCTGGAAACACAGTATTGTTAAACTATGTTGCTAACAAGAGAACTTGCAAACATAGATGACTAATGATGTTTTTAGGAAATGGAAATGCACCCCATGTCTCTATGTTTGGTCAATGTAAAACATCTATGGTCCAGGTCCCTTTCTTCAATGTAAATCTGTTTACATTTTTGGCCCGTTTTATCATCAAGGTAAAAATTGCACATCTTTGCTCTTTTTGATCTTCCCTTCATGTCTGTAATACAACTGCTCTAAATAATACAAACGCTTTGTTCAAATGACTATGTGCAATAGAAGGCCAATAGTGATGCTTGCTTTAGCAAACACTTAATGGATAAGGATGCATGATAGAGAGAGAGATGAAGTATGGGGGAGAGATTATCAATTATTAAGGAGTCTAACAAGATGACAAGTTTAAACAACACAACCGCACTGCACTGCTGCTCTTTCTTTAACTCTCCACCTTCCAAAATCCCTCCAAGATTCACTTAGCAATGCCTCCGTCGGCCGCTCTAGTCGGAACAAGCAGAGTTTAGGACCGTGAAAGCTTTGCCCTAGATAAAATGTTCAGTAATTAATACCCATGCCATATCAATTATGACTGCGTCTTCCTTAGAACTAAACACAAAATGTTTGCTAATCCAGAGGTCACAAGGCAGATTCATATCATAAACAGGGGACAGGAAAAAAAATGAGATTTATGTGAGCAAGTAAATCAGAGCACACTTTCTTTATGCATAAAATCAAAGTTAAAGTAACAAAATTAATACGATGACACTGGAAAAGGCAGATGTTAGTATTCTACAGCATGCATACTTGCCTAATTTAAGCAGCTGACCATGTGTGAAAGACGAACCCCTTGTCGATTGCCATTAACCCCTGATTTTCTCAAAATGGTTTAGTCTGTCCTTGGCCCAAATACATAAGGACTGGTCAATGTTAAACGCTTGAGGGTATATGGTGACATATATACACGTGTACATAGCAAATCTTAAAGGACTCGAATCATTCAGGATTCACTAAACTTCTGCAGTGAAACAAGAATCAAAGAAACCTAATCAGTGAAGATGCTGTTTAGAAAACTGAGTCTCATATCGTCTCAAAAATGAGATGTCATTTTTATGTTAGAAAAAGAGAAATTAAATGGATAGATCACTCTTATGCAGAACACAAATAAAGGTATTTTGAAGAATGTTTCAGCTGTTTTTATCCATACTATGTAAGTCAAAGGGTTACAAAAGTTTCTAGTTCCGAAAAAGCGTAAAAATAATCCATGCAACTCCAGCGGTTTAATACAATCTGGTCAAATTAGCGAAATTTTGTGAGCAAAAAAAGTATTTAGTCAATAGTGTAGTGTGAAGGACAGCTTTTAAACAGCCAGCTTCTGTTGGTCAATGATGAAAAATTCCCTTAAACAACCCATTGTGAAATCTGCTTTGGGAAATCTGCTGCGAAATTCCCAATCACTTGGAACACTGTAGAAATAACTGGAAAACTAAAGGTAAATGTGACCACATTTTTCAGAATACAATCATTTTGTATGATTTGTAACGCGAGCAAAGTTTAAGTGGTAAATATCGAATCAAATCATTGATCAACAAACCTATACAAAGGCCAAATATGGTGAACTTCATTCATTGTTGCATTTCACATGACTTAAAGTCATTATGACACAAACACTAAGGTAAAATACATATGTCTTTTATGGAGCTTGAAACTTTTGGACCCCATTGACTTTCATTGTATGGACAAAAATAGGTAAGTTCTTCAAATATCTTCTTTTGGATGAACTATTCATTTAATTACGCTGACCTGTAAATTCCTTAATAAGGAATTGTCCTACAATAAAAGATATTCAAGATTTAAGTACCACCATGAACTATTTAAATGGACGTATTGTCTAAAAAACAAGATCCTCATTGCGTGAGACACTGAAAAATAATTATTTTTGGAATTTAGTTTAGTGACGCCAATGTTCATATTTCAGTTTCAGTTTCGGGTTCAGTTTCAGAACCCATTTAACAGCCATCTAATATTGGTGTTGACCTGACCCTTATGACCCGCACAGCGTTTATGCCTATAATGAGAGCGATCCTGAAACCATAGAAGCATTTCTCTGTTCGCCCTTTAAGCCTGAGTACAGGAAAGTGGATTATGCTGACGACAGGTCTGATATGAAACTGATCTGGTGCGGTAAGACGATGCCTTTGTCCAAGTCTTTCTTCTGTTACCGTTTATATCTCATGCTCAATTTATAATTAAAGATCTAAACATATTCTAAATATGACAGCTTCATTTCATCATCAACTCCTACGGCTGTCGTACGTGTTGGAAGGAAAAGTGGACTTTCAATGAATTTGTCCTTTTTGCGTGATTTACTGTGATTTACTGAACATAAATCCATGTGCAATGATTAACATTACAGTTCTGCTGGCAATGCTGTTTTGAAGTCTACCATGTGACTTGATTATGCATGTAGATCTGTAGTATTTATATACCATTGGCTGCATATGAATAATTTGTGAGAGCATAACGCAATTACATAAGGAAATATCAAAATGATTATCTGGATGGGATGTGACAACTTGGATGGGATAGCTTGATGTCACAACTTCAATATCAGTGTTATTATGGATGTTAAAAAGGTTAGAAAGGTCGAGTTGAACACAGAAACTAATTAGCAGAGGAACATTTAGGAGGACTTATTTAAGACAAATCAGAAAAATGTCAGAAAAATGTCCAAAAGGTGTCTTATTTATTGTGAATCTTCAAATATTTAAATTGATTGATTATACCAATTAATGATTACAGTTTGCATTTTAAGAGTAAATGATTCTTAATACTTCTTATTAAGCCAACAGGATGTTGAAGATTGCAAACGTGGTACTTTTGTTCTTAGAGTGAATGAAACTGAACCGATCACAAATGTTTGTGGTTGGATCATAAAACATTTATTCATTTTACACTGACAGCTTAAGTGAGTTTTCCTGTTGTTTTCTTTGTTCCCTTGTGAAAAAGAAGCACACTTTATCATATCTTTATAGAGAGCACACATTATAGAAATAATATGCTTTAAAAATTATATACTAAGATGAATTAAAAACCCATAATTATGGAAGCTTGTTTCAGCCACAGAATAAAACATTTTAAAAGATAATTGGGACTTTTATCTCACAATTCTGACTTTATTTCTCTGAATTGCGAGATATAAAGTCAGAGTTGTGAGATATAAAAGTCAGAATTGCGAAAAATAAAAGTCAGAGTTGTGAGATATAAAGTCAGAGTTGTGAGATATAAAAGTCAGAATTGCGAAAAATAAAAGTCAGAGTTGTGAGATATAAAGTCAGAATTGCGAGATATAAAGTCAGAATTGCGAGATATAAAAGTCAGAATTGCGAGATATAAAGTCAGAATTGCGAGATATAAAGTCAGAATTGCGAGATATAAAAGTCAGAATTGCGAGATATAAAGTCAGAATTGCGAGATATAAAAGTCAGAATTGCGAAAAATAAAAGTCAGAGTTGCGAGATATAAAAGTCAGAGTTGCGAGATATAAAGTCAGAATTGCGAGATATAAAAGTCAGAATTGCGAGATATAAAGTCAGAATTGCGAGATATAAAAGTCAGAATTGCGAGATATAAAGTCAGAATTGCGAGATATAAAAGTCAGAATTGCGAAAAATAAAAGTCAGAGTTGCGAGATATAAAAGTCAGAATTGCGAAAAATAAAAGTCAGAGTTGAGAGATATAAAAGTCAGGATTGCCGAGATATAAAGCCAGAATTGCGAGATATAAAGTCAGAATTGCGAGATATAAAAGTCAGAATTGCGAGATATAAAGTCAGAATTGCGAGATATAAAGCCAGAATTGCGAGATATAAAGTCAGAATTGCGAGATATATAAGTCAGAATTGCGAGATATAAAAGTCAGAATTGCGAGATATAAAGTCAGAATTGCGAGATATAAAGTCAGAATTGCGAGATATAAAAGTCAGAATTACGAGATATAAAGTCAGAATTGCGAGATATAAAAGTCAGAGTTACGAGATATAAAAGTCAGAGTTACGAGATATAAAGTCAGAATTGTGAGATATAAAAGTCAGAATTGTGTGATATAAAAGTCAGAGTTACGAGATATAAAAGTCAGAGTTACGAGATATAAAGTCAGAATTGTGAGATATAAAAGTCAGAATTGCGAGATATAAAGTCAGAATTGCGAGATATAAAAGTCAGAATTGCGAGATATAAAGTCAGAATTGCGAGATATAAAAGTCAGAATTGCGAAAAATAAAAGTCAGAGTTGCGAGATATAAAAGTCAGAATTGCGAAAAATAAGTCAGAGTTGCGAGATATAAAAGTCAGAGTTGCGAGATATAAAGTCAGAATTGCGAGATATAAAAGTCAGAATTGCGAGATATAAAGTCAGAATTGCGAGATATAAAAGTCAGAATTGCGAAAAATAAAAGTCAGAGTTGAGAGATATATAAAGTCAGAATTGTGAGATATAAAGTAAGAATTGTGAGATATAAAGTCAGAATTGCGAGATATAAAGTCAGAATTGCGAGATATAAAAGTCAGAGTTGTGAGATATAAAGTCAGAATTGTGAGATATAAAAGTCAGAATTGCGAGATATAAAAGTCAGAATTGCGAAAAATAAAAGTCAGAGTTGCGAGATATAAAAGTCAGAGTTGCGAGATATAAAGTCAGAATTGCGAGATATAAAAGTCAGAATTGCGAGATATAAAGTCAGAATTGCGAGATATAAAAGTCAGAATTGCGAAAAATAAAAGTCAGAGTTGCGAGATATAAAAGTCAGAGTTGCAAGATATAAAGTCAGAATTGCGAGATATAAAAGTCAGAATTGCGAGATATAAAGTCAGAATTGCGAGATATAAAAGTCAGAATTGCGAAAAATAAAAGTCAGAGTTGCGAGATATAAAAGTCAGAATTGCGAAAAATAAAAGTCAGAGTTGAGAGATATAAAAGTCAGAATTGCCGAGATATAAAAGTCAGAATTGCCGAGATATAAAGTCAGAATTGCGAGATATAAAAGTCAGAATTGCGAGATATAAAGACAGAATTGCGAGATATAAAGTCAGAATTGCGAGATATAAAGTCAGAATTGCGAGATATATAAGTCAGAATTGCGAGATATAAAAGTCAGAATTGCGAGATATAAAGTCAGAATTGCGAGATATAAAGTCAGAATTGCGAGATATAAAGTCAGAATTGCGAGATATAAAAGTCAGAATTGCGAGATATAAAGTCAGAATTGCGAGATATAAAAGTCAGAGTTACGAGATATAAAAGTCAGAGTTACGAGATATAAAGTCAGAATTGTGAGATATAAAAGTCAGAATTGCGAGATATAAAGTCAGAATTGCGAGATATAAAGTCAGAATTGCGAGATGAAAAGTCAGAATTGCGAGATATAAAAGTCAGAGTTACGAGATATAAAAGTCAGAGTTACGAGATATAAAGTCAGAGTTGTGAGATATAAAAGTCAGAATTGCGAGATATAAAAGTCAGAATTGCGAGATATAAAAGTCAGAATTGCGAGATATAAAGTCAGAATTGCGAGATATAAAGTCAGAATTGCGAGATATAAAAGTCAGAATTGCGAGATATAAAGTCAGAATTGCGAGATATAAAGTCAGAATTGCGAGATGAAAAGTCGCAATTACCTTTTTTAGATTTTTATTCAGTGGCGGAAACAAGCTTCCATACATAATTGCCTGTTAAATTAATTGCTATGTATTATAGTTATATACTAAAACTTTTACTGACAATTTTTTATGGTAAAAATATACTTTTTTGGCAACAAAAAAAATGATATAGGGCATTGTAAAGTTACAGGAGAGCAGGTTAGGGAGTATGTTAGTCAACAAAGAAAAACTTTTAATTTGACATTACAAAGTGTGAAACCTGTACATATTTGTTTCTTTCATAAATCATATTTATGATGTAGAGCATCAGAAAATAGCTGAATGAGTTCTATGGGCTGTAATGTACTTTTATTTGACAGATGTAAGCGTGTATCAGTGTGTGTTTGTGTGTTTAACAGGTCATTTATCCCCAATGGCCAAACATGCTTTTGTCTCTTAAAATATCTATCACACACCACACACTGTCACGGCACTGCCTCAGGCTAGTGGTGTACAAACAGAACGGGAGGACACTTCATCTCATTCACACACACACACACACACACACACACACACACACAATAAGGACATATTATAGACTTTTTTCAATTTCCCAAAAATGTCAGATTTCCACAAAGAAATGTTTCTGAGCAAAAGAACAGGACCAGTTTGTGAAATAAAAAGTGTTGCAGTCTCAGCACAGACACACACACACACACACACACACACACAGTCTTTGAACCGCAGCGGTTATACATATGCACATCACTGAGACATCATTCAACACGCAATGACGTCATTCATTTACACCCCCCCCCCATCCCCCCCATCCTCCTGTTTTATTATCTCTTTTTTCTTTCTTCAGTCATTCTTACAAAACAAATCTCATCAAAGGGCATGGAGGAGAAGGATAAGAATAGCATGAGCGCTATTTATAGTCTCCATCACAACAGCACCTTCTCTCCTTCTTGCTCGCCAGACATTTATTGATGAAAAGAGGGAAGGAGAGAAGATGAGAGATATATTTCTGCAGATGGGGCGATTTGCATTTGGTGTATTACAAAAATAGAAATGTGTAATCGATGATGACATTGCTGCATTTTTAAGAATATAAAGACAGTGAGTGGAGGATTTTCAATGTGACTAAAGCTACGGCATACTGGATCTTAATAACCCTTACAAAACAGTGCAGTGATGGTAACAGATGGGAAAACCGTAGTATTTTAATATATCATGGCACTGGATGATTATGATTTTCATACTCCAAAAAAGCATTCAAATGACCCCATGGTGTGTCCAAAAGAGTAATAGCATGGTGTTTCTTGTTAGTGAATATCTCTCCTTTTCTTCTGTTTTGATTGGTAGATTTAAACTTTCGTTTATATTTTAAGGATTACTTTTTAATTGTTTTCTTTTAACTTGTCTGATACCCACGTACCCAAAATACTTAAATAAAGTTTAAGTTCTTTAATCAACAAGTGTTTCTGGTTTACCTTCTCTATAATGGTTTCCAATTTCTTTCCATCCATCCACCCTTGTTTGATAGTGTTATTTTAGTATTATTTATATACTATTATATTTCTTTTGACATTTGTATTAGGTTTTTTTATATATATTTTTTATATTACTATTTAGGTTTAATTGATCTTTATTATTTAAGGTTTAGTTTTTATTTACTTCCTGCTAGTAATTTTAGTGCTTCAACTAATACATTGACTTAAACATTGATATTTTTATAAAATGTGCTCCAATAATCCAATAAACATACTCTAATAATCTTAGATTATATACAATTAATTATATAAATAATAATCAGTTTTATTTTATTAAACCCCTTAGTTTTATAGTGAAGTTGCAGCTGAAGTCAAGTCATCTTCATTTATATAGCGCTTTTAACAATATAGACTGTTTCAAAGCAGCTTTACAGTGATAATAGGAAATTAAAGTGACAGATTGTTTTGGCTTTACAGCAGCTCTAGAATAAAGTTATTGTCCAGCTAAAGTTAGTTTTGATTGATTCACTTCCGTCACAAAGATCATTAGTTATTAACTTAGGGGACGCTTAGGGGATATATCTCTCTCTCTATATATATATATATTTTTTTTTTTTTTTATTATTGCTTCCGCATAACCTAGTGAAGACTAGTCAAGATAAAAAAAGCCCATTAAGACAGCTATGCATATATACATGCGTATTATCAAGAAAATAAATATGTAATATAAAAAAAAATGTTTACCTGTAGTCTTTAAAAAAGCATCTGAAATAATAAACTAAGTGCAATCTAGTGTGGTCAAAAACATAGGTTTTTCGATACATATCGATACTGAATTATCTGAAAATTGCAGAATAGGTACACGATACCAGCTGCACTTTCTCTCTCTCTCTCCTCTCTCCAACAGCGAGTGACACACAATCCCGTCTCTTCTGACTCACTCCTTTCATTTGCTCCAGATGAGTATTGTTAGTGTTACAGGGCTTGAATTTCAGCGTGTTATTGCACGTACTGCACACTTTACTCATTCTCGTTCACACCCAAAGTGTGTGCGCACATAAGCCGCCTCTCAGCACTAAATTGAGTTATTTTACGCTACTTATTGCACTTCAACAGTCAAATACACACAAAATAATGTCAAAATGCCGATCTTGGCGAGTATTCACGTAAACAGTCAGTTATGTTTTAAGTGAATGTAAACAGTTGAGAAAGAAAACGCATGAGTAACAGTATAATGGATCGGTGCGTCAGCTCTTAAAGTGACAGCAGCCTAATAAATCTGCTGCCAAATTATAAGATAATATTAAAAATATCTATATGGCAGTTTTTCCCTATGGTATCAATGTCAAAATTGTAGCCAGTGAAAATGCTGAGTGGCTAGTAACTTTAGAAAACCACTAGCCACAGTGGCTGGTAAGCCAATCAGCATTAGGGGGCGTATGATGGTGGAGGAGAGAGAACGGGCAAGAGGGAGATCTGAAGAAAGACTGCAGAAATAGAGATGAGACACAATACAAAAGAGAAAAGCTCAGAAGAAATCCCTGGAAAATGAAGGGTTATGACTGGGCAAGAGCTTTGGGACGCGGGTTAATAGCGCTGGAGAGAGCTAAGCGGGAAGGCCTGAAAACAGACGCGGCGGTTGCTTTGAGTCGCTCCACACGTGAGTAACACTGCGTTTGAGTGTCATTGTGTGTCTGGAGCTGCTGTGGGCTCTAGTGAGAGTCGCACTGAAGACTGCTTGTGTTTAGCATTGTTAGTGCGCACGCCGATGCACAAGCCGGTGATCGGGGATCGAGACCGACTCGGAGCAGGGCGGTGAGGATTGGAGGCGGAGCAATGAAGAAGGGGTGTGTTTGTTTGGGTTGATTGATTTCAAATATCAACAATGTCCAACAGCGTTTTTGAAATATCGCTTACTTTATCGCTGACTTTAATCAGTCAATGCATTTCTATCTTCTTTTTATTCAGCTATACAGAGATAGCTGGCTGCCTTTGTCCATATTAGGGACATATTAAGAACACGTCATGATAATCCATATGTCCTTCTCCAGTGTACAGAAGTGTACAGGAGTTTTTACCCCCTACATTGGCTGCATAAGAGGCTCATGTTTATATTAAAGGCAGGGACTACCCCCAAAATAACTGCCCCCTTTTTTTTGGTTTGGGCCACTGCCCCTCAAAATGTAGTCACGGCCCTGACCATATTCATATAACAGTAATTCAAAGAAAATCATGGTGTTGTCATCGTGCATGTTTAAAATGGTAATACCATACGACCTCCATTTACTTATTACTAAAAGCCATTAAAACAGAAATCATAATTGGCTATTGAAATGATGAAGTTCCAGCTTAGGAAGTACTCGCATTAAAAGGCACCTCAAATGTTCGACGTGACTTAATTCTGTCCAGTTTTGCCTACACAGGGAAGTTTAACAGCAGAAGCTGAGCGCAGCATCATAGCACATGAGTGATGCAGCAGTCACACTGAAGAGCATGATCTGCCTTAATAATGCATGGCCTATCTGTCCTTCAGACACTGAGAAGACACTCGGTACGCCTGAGCCAAGCTGAGAAATGACCCAGAGAAAACACACACATGCCTTTTACTTTAAGATAGAAATGTAACGTTATCACTGATCCAAACTGGCCATAACTTGACATGGTTTCAGTCAGTCCAAAACAGGGAGACACAAACGACTCATTTCTCATGACTTATAACTAAAATTATTTTAGTTATAATCTATGACAATCTAAATCTTTAAAATGATTTATGAATGTTTCATGGCAAACAGATCAGATTTGTGAAAAACAGTCATTTTTCTTCTATTTCTGAAAAACGAAAAGAAAACGTGTGCACGAAGGTCAATTGAAGTTATTAAAAGTCAAGGTACTGTATATGATCATTCACCATGTTGTCTTCCTATGTTTCATGACTCATTTGAGCAATATCACGTGAGATTTGTTGTTCAGCGCAGGTGATTACAGACATGCTAATATTTAGACCAACGGCATGATTGTGATATGACATTGCTTTTATACAAAAGTTTAATAAACAAGAAGTTAATATTGCAAAATTACATTTGACGTTGTCTATTTTTGCCAATAAAAACAGTTCTAAACTAAGTCAAATCAGCAACACACAGTAGTTCCTAAACGAATCAGTGTTGTGAAAGAATCAGTTGAGTGAATAATTCAATGACTCACTCAAAAACAGTCCTACGGCATCAACTTCCATTTTTCTTAGTGATTATTATCACCAGTTTATCAGGAAGTGACGATTTTGTTCTCTTCGACTGACTGGATGAAACGGTGCTTTAATCGCAAATATTTTGTGCGATATTCCAATTTTGCGCATGAGTTAAATTTGCAACTCTGTATGGAAACATGCAAACTGCTGAAAGAGTCCTTAAAACATCTTCAATAATTCACCCATTGACAAACGCACTCTCATGGCAATTAGTAACTATTTTACGGTTTGGGTTTGGGTTTGGGTTAGGGTTAGGGTCAGTAGCGTTTTTGGCACGGGCGAACCGGGGTGGCATTTTTTTATGTCACATGGGGGACGGCACGAGCTGTTAAAAAAAAATCCTCTGCGCGAGAAAGACAAAAATCCTCTTTCTATTATCTATCATTTCAATTATTGGCAAATTGGCACCCCTGCTTGCTGAGAAGGTGCTGTCCACAGAAGCTATGTCAAGCTATGTTGGTCTCCAACACGTCGCTCGCGAGCTACGAGTAACGTTAGCTCGTGGCCTGATGGGAGGTAGCTCGCCAAAAAAGCTTGCTTTATACGTTCACATATCGCCTTTTGCGCGCTCGAGTTTGTTATTTCAAATGTAGGCGCACGGGAAGCGCACTCATAATTGAAGCGACACGCTAATTTTTTTCAAGGGGCAGCGAGATGAAAAAATCGAATAATAAATAATATAAAAATGGTTTATGATGAGGTTTATCTTTTTATAAAACCTTTTTTGTCAAAACTTTATTTGAACGTGTACAGATAACA
The DNA here is from genome assembly GCF_949152265.1 of Phoxinus phoxinus. Lineage (NCBI taxonomy): Eukaryota > Metazoa > Chordata > Actinopteri > Cypriniformes > Leuciscidae > Phoxinus > Phoxinus phoxinus. The sequence continues at coordinate 6,254,886 of NC_136890.1, read as the reverse complement.
TAAAAGACACTCCTTTAAAATCTGGCCATCATCTTTAATGTTATTATTTTAATGTTTGTGTAAACAAAAAGTGCATATTGATGCTAATTTGATATGTTATTTGCTGGTTTTCGACATAAAACTTGGTGAATTTATTTCATTGTGAAGTATTAGTACTTTTTGAACGAGATTCTGTGATAACTGTGATAATTTTGGTCACTCTAATCATGAAATGAAAATTCATGCCATTTCATCTCTAGTTATGATCAACTAAAATCACACAATTATGTGTTTTTACAGTAGCCTATAATATGCAAAGTACAATTTTCTATAAAAAAAATACAATACAATTTTCTTTTCTCTGACATTTAAGGGTGACATGGGCCTACAAAAACTATTTTAGGTCTAAAACAGTTTGGATAGTTGTTAATATGAGAGTTATGAGATTGCGTTACAGCTCTCGGCCACTTTTTTGGGCGCTCGAAGGGGGTCTCGCCCAGGGTGTAATTCAATGTAGAACCGCCACTGGTTAGGGTTCATATGAATTTGTACAATATAATTTTTGTACATTTTGAAATGATCCCACTGAGAGTTGGGTTTAGGGATGTGTGGACCTTCACGCTAACTTTTTCCTAAAAAATCCTACGTTTCTGTCCAAATAACACCCGAAATCGACACCTCGTCAATCAGTTACGTTTTCTCACGAGATTGGGTTGGACTGACAGTCTATCTGGAATGCGGAAACACAGTGAAAAGTCGAAGGTCTGTACATCAGCACTCTGTAGGCCAATCAAATTCAAGGCCCAGAGCTAACTGCTGACCTGCACTGTACACGACACGGCAAACTTAAACTCAGCATTTAACTCCTCGTGTAGCTAATAAAAAAGTAAGAGCTGAGTGCTTATAACATGTAAAAGTGCAGTCTCTGTCTATGAGGATGGTCATGAAATATGCAGGAGAAAGCCATCACAGAACAAGCAGCCATTAGAGCCTCGTGGCTTTCTAAAATATTCATAAGACCAAACAGAACGCTCCTTCCTTAGCTCAAAAGTTTATAAACACAACACCGGAGAGAGATACGATGTATCCGGGATGCACGTCGCTCTTTCTGTCATCTCTTTCTTACACTTGACCTCTTTCACTTTGTGCAGATATACAGAAATGGACCATCAGAAAATAACTCCACAGATACTTTAAAACTTTTCACTGATCTAGGAAGAGCTTGAACCACTATAAGAGGACTTCACCATCATAGCGCGGTTCTCTCAAAAGGAAAGAGAGGAAATGGTGGTTGATTCCATTAGACTGCATATACATTAGTGTGTAAAGTGTCTAATAGTGACACTGTAAAGAGCTCGACTACACATACACATCAGTTATCATCAAACACTTAAGCCTGCAGCGGAGCTGAAGGACAAGAACCGCATTAAGGCTGCCTCGTGACCTTTATAGATTCAATTATATTTATATTAGCAAAACTGCATGCAGATTTTTATAGTTTCCTAGAATGTTTTGAAAGGAAATGCATTGTCAAGAGTATTTCCCAGAAATGCGGGTTTGCTCATTTATCTTGACTGGAACATAGAGAGCATGATGGGAAGAAACCCATTGGCTGCGTCTCAAGATTTTTACGAGCTGCCTACAGAGAGGATTTTTGGGCATCATCGACACATTCAGACATTAGGAGGTGCTTCCGTTAGCTTTCCACAGATCTCAAAAAGTGGCATGGCAATGGTCATGGTGATGAAGTGAGCAAGTCACTATAACCGCATTTTCATGTGCTATCTAACATCCGATCCTTGTTTTGAAAGTGTCTTTTGTCTTGGATATGCAAGTAAACATTTTGATGTGTTGACTAACAAACTAAAGCACTTGTAAAGTACTTTTACATGATCATTTTAACTCATGAACATTTAAATGTAATATATTTAAAACATTCATTACACATAATGATAAAGTACAAATATTTTTAAATACATGACACACATGTTTCAAAAGAAATTGCATTAAAGTTAGTTTACCATAAATGCTTGATTTTAATCATATTTTAAAGACAATAGAAGTAATTATGAAATTACATACAGTACCGGTCAAAAGTTTAGGAAACATTACTATTTTTAATGTTTTTGAAAGAAGTCTCTTATGCTCATCAAGCCTGCATTTATTTGATCAAAACTACAGAGAAAAACAGTAATATTATGAAATATTATTACAATTTAAAATAATGTTTTTCTATTTTAATATACTTTAAAATATAATTTATTCCTGTGACGCAAAGCTGAATTTTCAGCATCATTGCTTCAGAAAAAGATTTCTATTTTAAATAAATGCTGTTCTTTTTTAACTTTTTATTCATCAGAGAATCCTGACAAAATCACTGGATATTAAAAAAAATATATTAAGAAGCACAACTGTTTCCAACATTGATAATAAATCAGCATATTAGACTGATTTCTGAAGGATCATGACGACTGGAGTAATTATGCTGAAAATTCAGCTTTGATCGCAGGAATATATTTTATTTAAAAGCATATTAAAATAGAACACTATAATTTTAAATAGTAATAAAATTTCACAATGTTACTGTTTTTTTTTTCTTTATTGTTTCCAAACTTTTGACCGGTACTGTATATATAAGTACTTCTGTAAAAAAACAAAAAAAACTCTTAAGTTCAACTATAATTGCATTTAATATAAATTTTAAATAAATAACACACAATTGAGTGTCCGAAAAAATGACATCACGTTCACGCCTAAGTAGCCTACTGTTTTTGTGCTGAAGTGTACTTCGATTTCACATGGGCTAAAGCTGCTGTCAAACCATGTGTGTTGTGAAATGAGCCATACAAATAAAAGTGACTTGACTTTACTGATTAAACATGCTTCCCATAGCAAATAGTTTCCCATCGTCAAAGACTTTTTCAGCAATCCTCCATCACTTTGGAAACAGAGATGAGACATCTGCCATTCATACTGCCTACCTTAGCCTACATCATATTCAGAAACACTGCAAATTAAATTACACAGCAAACAAAATATCCAACAGTTATAGGCTATGTTCAGTAATTCTGTTAGCCCTATTTATAAATGAAACACGTTTTGCATATAAATCTTTCTCTAGGAAAAAATAAAGTCAAGGGCGTAACTGTTTAACAGACAATCCAGTGACGGCAATAATGAAACGAGCAAACCATAACCAAAGCGTCATCACTCCCTAGGCGTCTTCCACCTAAACAAACACGAGTATACAACTCAAAGAGGCCAGTAAACAAGAAATGATCAATTCAACACGTTTAATAAGCATTATGTCCTCTCGGCATGTTTATAATCGCAGTGAAGAAGAGCATCGCATCACTGAGCGCGCGCACACCGGAGCACACGCGCCCGCTCGCGCCTACCTGGATGCAGCACGAGATCTCGGAGTCGTCGAGCAGGCGAACCGTGCACTGGACCTCCTGCGCGAGGGAGGACATGCTCGGACTCCGAAATCGAAGCATTTTCATGGCTCTTGGTTCCGCATAGCAAAGCAAAAAAAGCGCCTTTGGTTTCAGTGAGGACGGTGTGTCGGTTACGCGTCGCTTATGTCGCCAGCGGAGAGGAGGAAAGAGAGATGTCGCGTTATATGACCGGGAGAACGATCCCCCTTTTCTTTCTCTCCCCCTCCCTCCCGAACGCGCGCGCCTCTCTCCATCAGTTCAATCACATCAGCGATATCAGCGGGCATCACCTGTAATGAACAACTACACAATGTGTTGCCATAACAACGGGAGTTACAGGACAGTTTCCGCCTGAAAATTAATAGTTACCACTAACGTTATATAGCCTACCATTTGTGCTAGCCTACAGCAAAACCATATGGGAAAATAAATTCACATGTGATCGAGCTTTTAAAGTTATTTATATATTTCACTGGGGTTTATAGGGAACAACGGGGCTAAAGGCACACCTTGAGAAGAATGGTGTAGCCTATGATTGCAGAAAAATATATACAGTGTTTGTATTGAACGTTGATGGAGCGACAGATTTTGTATGACAATAAATCGTAAAAGTGGTTAATTTAGTTTAAAATATGAGTAATGTATGAGGTGGCATGGGGCAAAAGGCACACGTTATTGATATACAAATAATTTGTCTATATGTCTAAGTTAATACTTGTTCAAAACAATCACTTTAGCAAAGTTTGTACTATTTTCCGTTTATTTTGATAGGCTAAATAAAATAATACATTTTTGTTCAATAAATTTAGGCCTACTGTAATTAAAATGTTAATATAAAAATATATTTAAAAATGAAACTAAATGATTTTAAAAAGTAAAGATTCTGAAAGCGGAGGAGATCCCATAATACTTTAATATAGCTTTAAATATGATGGTTTCATTATAAATATGGTGATCATCTCTAAGGTGGACACTCAACTTAATATTTGATATTTCCCATCTGAATCCATGTAATGTCAATAAATGGAAAAGTCAGCCAGCTGTTTATTATCATGTTAATTTTTGTGTCTTCAACAGCAGGGGCTCCTTTCCCCCAAAATACCATACTTTTACATAATCTTCTGTTATTGAAAAAAACTGTTGTTTTAATTACCTTGAACAAAACTGAAATTCATTAACAAGACCTTTGTCTCAAAATATAGGCTAGTCAATCATTTTAGGGACTCTCATTTGCTACTTAAATCTAGAACATTTTCAAATACATCCAATATTAGATCATTAGCACATAATCACATTTCTGCTGTTGCCCGTGATCGCGTCACGGATCAGACAAATTTCCACGTGCATCTTGAAAAGCAGATGTTTTAGAAAGTGATGTGGCAAGTTTTTGTGCCATCTAGTGGTTTAGACTGAGGAAAATAAAGCCAAATGTGCTTTTTACCCCGGTGTGCCTTTAGCCCCGTTGTACCCTAGCCTTTACTATAAAGTCACAGGTTTCACTGTAGCCTACGTGGTAATAAACTGTAGTAGTATGCCATTTTGGTGGGAAATATTGTGTAAAAATAGCAGGTATTAGTATGGCTATAAATGTAAATGGCTGCAAATTACGGTATTTCCAAGATAACAGTCTGGCAAGGTTCTCTCAAAGTTATGAACAAACATTCTTCCAGCAACGTTATTGGAATGTGTGTTCATAGCCTACTTATACTTCAATAATGTCCTCAAAACATTAGCATAAAAACGTTTTAAAGGTTTTAGAATGTTCATAACGTTTTTTAAACGTTACTTGTTTCAAAACATTCAACATTCAAAAAGTAATCTTCCCATAATGTTTGTAAAATGATAAATGGAATGTTCTCATATTAATGTTTTTGCTAACCTTCGCATAAACAAGAAGAAAAACCTGTTTTTAAACATTCTGAAAACATCCATAAATAACATTTCCACAAATTAATGGGAACATTTAGCCTGGGTGCCAGCACGAACCCCGCCCACAAAATTTTTTGCTCGGGAAGTTCGGTCTGGACTCGATACGTTGAGGAGAAATTATGCTCGGCTCCCAGAAGGCCGAGCCAATCAAATTGCCAGGGCGGGCTTTAATCGATGATGGACAGATGATCTGCGGTTACGTAATCACCACGTCATCAAAGAGCGGTTGGGTTGAATTGGTTTTCAACAAAGATGACTGCCGCTGGAGAATTGAGATGTTTAGATTCCGCTATCGCGTCTGTTATAAAAGAAATCGACAGCGCATTAATTTTAAAAGACGAACAGAGAACCGCAGTCAAGGCATTCGTCGATCGGAAAGATGTGTTTGCAGTCCTTCCTACGGGATTCGGCAAAAGTTTAATTTATCAGCTGGCTCCGATGGTCACTAAGAAGAAGGGACGCAATGAAAACCAATGGAAAGGATGTGCTCACGATCTCTTTTCTCTGAAGCCTCAGATGAACACGCTTCTTCAGCCTGCTCTCTTTCGTCGTCTTTCCATTTTTTTAAATCAGTCAAGTCGCGTTGCAACCGTGTTATAAAGTTGAGACAGGGCCGACAAATGCGAGAAGATTTATTTGCTTTATTGTCGAGATCTAAACCTAAACGGAGAACTTGTTTGTATATACATACACCTTTTGTATTTCTCTCAAAAATGCTATTCGTGCTTGTAAGTACTCCGCGAATTCTTACATTCTTTTTACAACAACTATGCGTCCCTCAACATGCGCTGCTCTGATTGCGCTCAACATGCGTTGGTGTGATTGGTTGTAGGTCTATCCAATTGAGTGCAGAGGTTTTTTTTTCTCCTGGTTCGGTTAAGACACGCCTCATAATCAAAGCCCTATGGAGCAGTATCAGACTCACATTCTGCCTAGAATATGAGTATGACGAAGACAGGCTAGGGAACATTATCAAAGTGTTCTTAAAGCATATTTTTGTTAGCTTGGTTAATACTGCGTAACTTAAATTTTAGACACACATATTTAATGACTTCAATTAATTCAATTAATGACATATTTAACAATTCAACGACTCATTCATGCAGACATGTAAAGATTCTTTAAGACGCCACCTCCTGGCGCAGATGTGATGTGAAATGATGTAACCTGCAGAAAGAGTCACTGAAAAATGCCAAACACTGATGCACAGACTGAGTGTCTAGAATGCTGTATTTACACAGAGTACATTTTGAGAAAGACTAATGAACATGTAATACGTAGCCTACTCATTACCTGTAATATATATATATATTGGACATTTACGTACTTAGGCCTGTTACTCCAAGGAGGAGCATAGGCCACTGACAATATTTCTCCACCTCGTCCTGTTCTGTGCCAGCTTCTCCAGATCTTGCCATCTGTAGCCGGCTCTTTCCATCTCGGCCGTGACACTCCTCCTCCAGGTGTTTCTTGGTCTCCCTCTACCACGTTTGGCCTGTGGGTAACACTGCAGTGCTTGACGTGTGATGGAGTTCTTTGGTTTCCGCAGTGTGTGCCCAATCCATCCCCCTTTTCTTTTCTTTATTTCCACTTCTATTGCAGGCTGCTTTGCTCTTCCCCACAGCTCTTCGTTCTTTATTTTATCAGGCCATCTGATGTTAAGAATATATTTGAGGCAGTGGTTGGTGGAGACTTGCAGCTTGTTCAGGAGATTCTTTGTTGCTTTGTCTCAGATCCGTAGAGGAGTATGGTTTTTATGCTTGAGTTGAATAGCCGTATTTTGGTCTTGAGTGTGATGTTACGTGCTCTGCATATGGCCCCCATCATGCCAAATGCATCTCTTGCCTTGCCTATTCTCCTCTTTACATCTTCTGATCCGCCATCACTCGCTACCTCACTTCCCAGGTAAATGAAGGAGTTGACGTCCTCTACTGGTTGGTGGTTAACCATCAAGCTGGCCAGCGTCTTTGTATTGGCCTTAAGCACTTAGGTCTTCTGTATCCTTATGTAGAGACCTGTCTCGACTGCCTTCTGTTCTACCTCTCTCAATTTCTCTTGTATTTGTTGGTGGTTTTGGGACAGTAATGCAATATCATCTGCAAAGTCTAGGGGTGCTTTCACACCTGCCTTGTTTAGTTCGGTTGAATCGCACTAGAGTTCGTTTTCCGAATTGGTGCGGTTCGTTTGGGCAGGTGAGAATGCAGCAATCGCACTCGGGTGCGCACCAAAAGCGGACCAAACAAGCGTAACGAGACCTCCTAGGAGAGGTGGTCTCGGTACGCTTTCAAACGAACTCTGGAGCGGTTCGTTTGTGGTGAGAACGTGATCCGACCTCGAACAGACTCAACTGCCAAATAACTGCGCATTTTTGGACTAAACCAGCTGCCGTAGTCAGCCGCGCGGTGCATTATGTCAATGTTTAGCAACATTAATGCACGCGTTGCCTCCTCTTGAAGTGACTCGCTGCGTGCATTGCATAAAACATTATTTTCAAGCCGCATTCTCGCTTCATTCTCAAATGTTATTGTTTGCCGAAAGTGGTGTAGACAAACTAATATAATAAACTATGACCAGGGATACAATCAGCCCACAAAGTCATTTCTCCATAGTAAAAAGTGGCGTGTTGTCTGCCGGATTTTCCTCCTCTTTGTTTACTTCCGTCAGTTCTGTTGGAATTTTCCCGCACGTTAATTCTGACAATCAAAGTGCAGTTATGAAAATACGTTCAAGACCCATCTGGCCAACGAGTGATGTGGATGTTGTCACGTGACTGCATTTTGGTTCGTTTCATAAACTGATTCGGACCAGAGCAATCAGTGTGGTGTGAAAAGGAACCAAAACGCCTGAAAAATGCTACCAAGTATAATTTTTCTCCCTTGGTCCGGACCAAATGAACCGAACTACAGATGTGAAAGCACCCTAGGTCGTCCAGTTGTGTGAACAGGGTCCACTGGATCCAATTGTGCCTGTTGTCTGTGGCTTGCCGCATGATCCAATCAATCACTAAGAGGAATAGTAGTGGGGAAAGTAAGCAGCCTTGCCTTACTCCTGTTGTGATGTGAAAAGCCTCTGTCAGCTGGCCTTCATGTATGATTCTACATTGCATTCCCGAATAGGTGTTCTTGATGATGGTGGTGAACTTCTCTGGTATGCCGTAGTGTCTCATCAGTTGCCAGAGCACTTCCCTATCCAGACTGTCGAATGCTTTCTCGAAGTCCAGAAATACTGTGTAAAGTGGACACTTAAACTCTTGTGACAGCTCAAGGATGATTCGCAGGGTTGCTATTTGGTCAGCACATGATCTACTTTGCCTGAATCCAGTTTGGTTGTCTCTAAGCTCTGCGTCCACTGCTGCCTTGAGGCGTTGCAAGATTATCCAATTTAGGATTTTGCCTGGTACGGATAGAAGCATTATACACCTGTAGTTGTCGCAGAGGCTTAGGTTGCCTTTCTTGGGTATTTTTACCAGATGGCTGACCTTCCTTCCATTCCCCAGGCAGGTCTTCTTCCTTCCAGATCCTACCAAACAGGTCATATAGTATTTGCGAGGATGTTTCTACATCTGCTTTAAGAGCTTCTGCCGGTATCTTATCTAGACCTGGTTTCGTCTTGTTCTTGGAGAGCATGATGGCTTTTCTAATCTCTGCTTTGCTTGGCCGTCTGCAGTCAGCTGACAGGGGGACTTCTGCAGGTTGAATGTTTGCTCCTACTGCCAGAGATGGTTGGTTCAGTAAGTGCGAGAAGTGCTCTACCCACCTCTTCATTTGTTCTTCTTGTGTATTCAATGTCCTTCCTCCCTTATCTTTAAAGGATAATTCCGGTATTTAACACCTTGAGTCTATATTGTAGTTTGTTTCGTATGAACAAGAGTGGTGGACAACATTTTTTTGACAATGGTTCCTTTCTCGAGTTTTTGACTATAAAAGAATTGGCCATGGACCCATTTAACATTGGAGTCAATGGGCATGTCCGAAAATGTAATTAAAACAACCTTTAACATTAGTTTTCAAAACTGTGCAACTCACCGAGTGATTAGTGATGTTAGTTGATGTTCCAGAAACAAAAAGTGTTGCGAAATACAGTTTATGTCGTGTTTTATTAGTCATTTTGTAAAATCCCATTGAATTCTGTTGAAGGACTGAGTGCTCGTTAATATAAATGCGCTACCGGAAACGGAAAGGGGGCTGTTTACATTTGGTCGATGTAGTCTTTTTGCTCGCTTCCGTTTCTCATAAGGCTAGCGAGCAGAGCAACTGTGCTCCGGGAGAGTAAGCGAAATAAACAAACAAAACCTTGAAAATATTGAAAGACGTGACCACTGACCAGTGCAATATGAAGTTGAACTCGACTGTGACCGTGAGTGTCCCGCGAGACATAAACATCGGTTATCGCCATCAAGTGGTCGGGAGTGTGCTAACGCTTCAGATTCAAATATTGAGCAGAAGTTACACGGTTGTGAAGTGTCTGAAAAAATAGTTCCACTATAGCAAAATAAACGGATTGGAATCATATATTGCGACGATATATTGTTTATAATCATCAACGAACACCACTAACCACTCGGTGAGTTTAACAGTTTTGTAAACGAACATTATTGGCTGTTTTAATTACATTTTCGGACATGCCCATTGACTCCAATGTTAAATGGGTCCATGGCCAATTCTATTATAGTCAAAAACTCGAGAGAGGAACCATTGTCAAAAAAATGTTGTCCACCACTCTTGTTCATCCAAAACAAACTACAATATAGACTCAAGGTGTTAAATACCGGAATTATCCTTTAACTAGGTGGTTCCCTTTCAGGTATTTTTTGGTCAGGAGTCGGATGTTGTTGTAGAGAGCTTTGATGTTATTCTGCCTTGCAGCTTCCTCCGCTTGCTGTAAGCTAAATTGGCTACAAAGTTTCCCTTATCTCTCCTAGCACTCTTTTTTACCTCCCTATCTGCTCCGCTATCTGCTTCCCCAGCTGTTTTCTTGGCTGCTCTTGTTTTCCAATTGTTTAATACATCCTTTAGTTTCTTCCTTTCCTCTATTCTGATCAGGGTGTCAGGTGAGAGCCATTCCTGGTGTTTTCTTTTCTTGGGCCCAACTGATGCTTTGCAGGCCCCTGTAAATGCTTCCTTTACTTGCTGCCAGTGGTTTTCTATTGTTCTGGGTCTATTGTTAAGACCAACTTAAGTTTTAAGTTAGCTACCAATAGTCCGTGCCTGCGTCAGCACCTCTCTTCACTCGGACATCTTGAAGGCTTCTCCTGAATCTCTTGGAGATTCAGAAATGATCTATTTGGTTTTCTGTCATCATATCAGGAGATACCCAAGTTACCCGGTGGCATGGTTTGTGGGGGAAGAGTGTTCCGCCAAGGACAAGATTGTTGTTAGCGCAGTGGTTGGCAAAGAGTTCTCCATTCTCATTCGTCACTCCAAGGCCATGCTTTCCCATCACTTGTTCAAAGCCGGTGTTATCGTTGCCAACCTTTGCATTCAAATCCCCCATTAAAATGGTGAGATCCTTCTCTTTTCATTTTCTCCTTGTTTCCTCTAGCTTTTGGTAGAAATCTTCTTTTGCCTCCTAGCACTGGATGATGTTAACTACGATGTGCTTATGTGAGATCTTGAATTTGGCCATGATGATCCTTGGGCTCACTGGTTCCCATCCTAAGAGTGTCTTCTGGGCTTCATTTGATAGCATGATTGCTACCCCACCTGAATGAGCCGCATTATCTCCCGTGTGCCCGGAGTATATGATTGATTCTCCCGATGAGAGCCATGTTTGTCCTGCTTCCTTCCACCTGGCTTCGGCAATTCCAAGTATATGGATGCCATATGCCTTCATTTAATTCGCGATGGTCTGCGCTTTTCCTGTAATATGCATTGAGCGCACATTCCATGTTCCAATCTTTGTGATAGATTTAGGATTAAGAAGTTTCCACCTTGTGGCTTCCTGTCGGCTTTGACCACAAGGCTTCATCCTCCTTCCAGTTGAAGGTCCTCTTCCTCCCAATTCTAAGGTGTGTGATATATTGGTCACGGTTTCTGTAATCAAAGTTTGACCTTTAGGCGGAGGGATTGGCCTACCGGTTGCTTTTCTGTCAGGGTGTGCTCCCTTAGCCTTCTCCCTCCCGGGCCACAAGGCAGTGGTTGAACCATTCTTAGTCTGTTCCCTCTCCCGAGAACAGTTTGCCAAGGGAGACCCTACCAGGAGCACGAAGCTCCAGACAACATAGCTCTCAGGTTCACCGGGACACACAAACCTCTCCACCACGATAAAGTGATGGTTCTAGAAGAGGATTTTGGATCCTATATAAATGTATCCTAAATATTGGCCATTTAGGATACTTTTATATAGGATCCCCGTCAACAGATGCTTACATAATCTTGCTTTTAAACAAATATTCAATAAACAAATATTCAATATATATTTAAACAAATATCAATAAATAATTTCCAAAAGAGTATATACCTTCAATGTACCTTAATAATCCCAAGCACACAAATAAACACAAAATATCTGAATATACTGTATATCAAATTAGATCACATGTACTGTGATTAAATGTGTCAATTTTAATGTCCTCTTAATTTTTATTATGTGATTTTCTTTAAGTATATCCCACTGATCATTATGGATTTATTGAGCTAAGTAAATGGGCTGAAGACATTCACTACACAACAATGCTTAGTGAGAATGGGATAACAGATTGTTTCATGCATAAACAACTAACACGCTATGAAAAATAAGATGAACATCTTTATTCAAAAGAATTCAAGAGAGTATGCCTTTCATTGTTAGTGCACAGAAGTGGATTTATTCTACAGTGTAGAACAGATGAGCGTCCATTGCAGAGAAAATCATCTTCTGCTGTTATCATAAGCTACTGTGGCCAGGCTAACAGAACTATGCAACAATAAGCAGGAATACAAAATGCCTGTATGATGGTGGAAGTTTGGTTAAGAGTGTATGTGGTGTTTTGAACAGATATTAAAAGAAATTAGTAGCTTGACAAAGGAGGTGGAACATTCAAGCTGTCCTTTAACATGCATCTTCATACATCCCCTTCCGATGCTTTTTTACCCTTCCGGTTCCCCTGTAAAAATAAGAAAATACATTTTCATAAATTTTAAATGAAAATATTGGTGATGTTAAAGTGTGGATGTCAGGTTACATTTTTTTTAAAGATATATTAAATAAGGTTTAGATGTCTGAGTGAAAATGTAATTATCATTAAAATTATTACTGTGACTGCCTTACAATAAGCTTTATAGCCATTTCTGTCAAGATCATATTTTTAAAACACAGCTGAGCTGTGACGTCAGAAGAGGGAGACGTGCCAACAAATTTATATTCAAGTATGGAGAGTTTTGAGTCTGAGGAGATCCAAAATCCCCCTCAAACATACGATGGCCCACAGCCATACAATTTTGAGCCTCCCAGGCGTGAGACATGAGGAGTCAAACAGAAATTGAAATAATTTCGATCTGGTGTGAAGAGAACCAGTGGAGTTGGTCAGGTGTCTGGTAAGTATAGGCATAACTTAGAGGTGGAACGGTACATGTATTCGTATTGAACCGAAACGGTACGGGCATCACGGTTTGGTGCATGAATATACACAGAGAATACACGGTATAAAAATAAATAAATATCGTGTGCAAATTAATTAATGCGGAACTACTGTTAAATACGCGGGTTATTTAGGGACACCAAATCTGTAGCTCCGCCTTAGCTCTGAAGCTCCGTGGCTATAATGAACAGGCTGCGATGTTAAGATTGCAATGCTGGAATATGTTGGTGTGTGTGTGTGTGTGTGAGTGAGAGGAGAGAGAGAGAAAGAGAGAGGGGAGCGGGCGCGATCGACTGCTTCTACTACAGTAGCATACACAGTCTCACTCGGGTTTTAAATCCCATTTTATAACTCATGAGATCTCCAACCGCGCAGTCCTTCTCAGTGAAATGGGCGCTGCAAATGACCGAAGTCTTGGATACCGAAGCAGCACTGAAGTCAGCGCGTTTGGTCCGAACAAAGTTGACCCAGTCATGGAACACAGACCTGCTTTTTGGGAAAAAGTGGACTCTGACCGGTTTTAACAGTGTTTTTGCACCCAGCACAAACACAGTAATTCACCATCGTGAAAATGCGCCTGCGTATACCAACTACCTAAATTAAATAACTAAATAAATGTCCTAATCACTAATTCTCTCGCTCTATCACTCGTACAATTATCAACACAGCTCAGCGACCTGGGGAGACGTCTCCCTTTTATGACGTCAAGCGATTCGTTTGGGGGGAGGAGCAGTTTTAAGTTACTTTTTCATCTTATATTCTGCCTTTAGGTATCGAAAAACATACAAAACAATACATCAACTTGTCAAACTTGTATTTCCCCTAACTATTTTGTGTTAATCATAATTACAAATTTAACCTGACATACACACTTTTTTTTTCTTTTTTCTCAAAACAATGTGATGCTTGCTGATATTGACGACATTTTGCCACAAGGGCAAGAATATGCGAAACAGGAATCTGTGTGTGCAGCTGAGCACCGCATTGAGTTCTCTTTTGTCTCTTCTTGCACTTAACTGTATAAATTGGCAAGAACCTGTGCAAAAAAAAACTTGCAAATGATAAACTTTCACTCTATTATGGTTAAACTGCGTGCCAAACCACGCGGCCTGGTCCTTACGGATCACGGATCAACTAGAATGTGACAATCATTGCCGGTTTGGACGCATCATACCTGATGTTTCGGTTGGTCTGACTGTAAGCCCTTCACTTTTGACCTCTCTTGCTCCAGAGCTGTGTGTAACTGCGTCACCTAAAAAGGAGGAAAACTAATTTTGGTACGCACAAAACATCACAACACTAAGATTAAGGCGCACACTACAGGGTCCAGCACGCACCTGCGAGGACAACTCCTCTTTAATGTTCATGAGCTCCTCCACCTGCAGCAGAATTTCAGCTTTGTCCTTCACTGGATATAAAGAAACTTGCATAAATAACAAGAATACATGCTTGATGTCAATCTGTCAGAAGTGTGTTTACTGTTCTGCACTCACTCTCTCCCTGTTGAAGCATTTTAAGCAGCTGACCGTTTCTGGCCTTCACTTCCTTGTATCTTTCCTAAAAAAAAAAGACAGCAATTAATCATTAAACAGAAAGATACACTTAATCACACTGAAAACGTCAGTTGTTAATTTAGCATTAGTCAAAAAGACAAGCCACAAACACATGTCACAGACAGCAGAACAGTTATTTACTAACGTAATATTCCAAAACGTCTTATGTTGATTATTGCCCTTGATAATATAATGGTAATTATTACTGCCGACTAATATAATTCACATTAAAATAAAATGTATGTGTGTGGCAAATGCAGGCCATATTATTTATGTTAATCACTTCAACATGAGTTCTGCACTCTCAAAAAACTGTTATAATCAATAAAACAATTGATTGATCAATTTTCTATTATGAAAAGATCTCCAGAATAGAATATTTTCTAACCTTTTAAAATATAGCAGTGACGTATTTTGTCAAATACTTATATTTAATCAAAATCAATTACAATTATACGTCACTTTAGGCTGTAAACATTGAAGATTAAATCACTATCAACAAAAGCTAAACTTATCATGAGGTTATAGAAGTGGCTGTTCATAATAAACCCACATAAGTGAGCAGAGAAATTTGACACGTCAGACACCATCCATATTGAAATGAAATGAAAGCATGCAAACGATTGGTGCGCAAACGGTAGCTCAGGTAGGTCCAAAAAAAAAAAAAAAACACACGAGGAGAAAAAGTTAGTATAACACTATCGGCTATCACAGACATTCGCATTCGGAAACTATGAGATTTCTCAAATGACACTTATGTGCCGAAAAACAACAGGTCATTTGCTCCGGAATATTTACTGAGGTTGTGTGAGAAAAACACAGACATGGCAGATTCGGAAAGGATTAAAAACACAAAGAATGCATGTAAAATACTAATGTCTCTTGCGTCCTCCATGAAACGAGTCCCGTCTGAATAGGGCTCTCAAATGACTTGTTTAAAAACAGATTAATTCAGAAAGAAACAGCACTTGAGCTGATATTCAGGAACAACAGCACCCTTATCTTGAACTTTGGGGCCTTTCCCCCCCCAAGCCCGTTAACTTCCGACGACCCTGGTCTACACCACACTGAATCTCTTATTTACATCATATCCTCACTCTGTTGGTTACAATGAATCTCATTTGTGAATGTAAAACTCAGACAGGGAGCGCGTGCTCAACGAAAAACAGATTTCTTCTGGGCCTGTGACGAATTTAAACATCTCGGATTACCCAGAGCGCTCCTGCTCTCAACAGACGTGTGTGGTTGGTTATAATGCTCAATTGTAGATGGAAACTGTAACTGACACGTTGCATGATTAATCAATGGTATGGTAATTGTACATGTAATGACACAGCTAAAAGAAAAAGTAGATTTTCTAAAAAACATCAAGATTTAAACCATTGGTGCCTATATAAATGTTATTAAAATTGTGTTTTAAATGTTCTTTAAAACATTTAAAAACTCTAAGACCCAAATATGCCAATGAGGATAAAACTTCTTACCTCCCATTGTGAAATTGTCTTTTTCAACTTTCCAATTTCCAGGTCTTTCTTTTCCAGGTCATATTTTAACTGCTCAGTTCTCACATCCTGAGAGTTTAGAGAAAGCAAAGAACAACAACAGTTTTGGTGTTATACTGAGCTACACTCCACAGTTTTCAGGTAGTTTTTCTCTATCTGGCTGAGTACCGGTATATTGGCAGAAGGTCTGACCTGCTCCTGCTCTGAGGAGGTGTTGACCTCATGACCGGCACTGTTGCTGTACTGCTCTCTGCGTTTGTCACGCTGGACGATCTTGCTCACATCATCCTCCAGCCGGTTAAAAAACTTCTCATCGCGCAGGGCAGGATTCACAGGCTTAAAAAAAAACAGGAAGAAGTTAGTATTCACTAATATCATATAACACACTGTATGATCATTTATCATAAGTGGAAATCATGAAGAGTTTTCAAACCAAGCACCCCCAAATAAGCCAAATAAAAGTTTATTTTACTTGAATTAACATTTATGATTTTAGTTTAGTTAAATATTAAATGACAAAAGCACATAAAATAAAACTACAATTTCAATAAACTGAAAATATACCAATAAAAGCTCATTAAAAAATATCAATAAATACTACAATTAGATAAAACTAATTAAAAAGCATTAAGTGTGATATTACGAAGATTTTATCTTTGAAGATATTTATTTTATTTTATTTATATTTTTAAAACAGGAAAAGATTAAGGACAATCGGGTATATATTTTATACTGGCTCAGTATAAAACTGATTTTCAGCAGGTTCCTGCTCTGCAGAACATAAAAACCACATACACAACAAAGCTCACACACTAGACAGCTAAAGACAACAACAGACACACAAAACCAATTACGAAGATAAGTCCATCTCCTTGCTTTATATTACGAAGACAACATTTTTCCAAAACTAAGCTATTTTAAATAATTCTAAGTAATAAATGTCTTCATTGTACTTAAGTCAAAGAAAGTGAATTCCTAATTAGAATATTATCTGCAGAACCTTTATTTTGTATTAAATTGACACTATCTTTTTCTACTCTGAGTAATATAAGATTTATAAACTGTTTATATAAATTTATAAACTTCTTTACTCATGACCAGTTTTTGTTAATGCATTAAATATATTGAATTCATATCTTATCATATTTTCTGTGGAGACCCCTAGTGGCCCTCTGGTTGTCCCGGACTCTCGTTTAAAAAAAAACTCCTGATCTAAATTACACCAAGAATTAAGTGATTATTTGAAAACGGTGTTTGCTTCAAATATATAAAACTTTAGATTCAGGGTATCAGTTCCACCGTGCTTCAGATAATGCTGTCAGAACCGGAGTGACCCACTCTCCCCTAAGCTTGTATGGGACGTCGGAGACACTCACCTCTTTGTCCGGCTTCTTACTCGGCTGATCTGCAATAGAGACAGTGAGTTAGTCGCTCTCACACAGCAGTGTAGTAACAGTGATTGGTGTCTCTCGATACGAATGTGGCGTTCTCACCCTCATGCTGGAAGTCTTTGAGAGATACGGTGACTCGTTTGTCCTTGCCCTGCTGATTCTTCTTCCTGTCCTTCTTTCCTCCTCCCGCCTTTGTCTTCGGTGACGCAGTCTCTGCCTTTTCAGGATCCTTGAGAAATTATAAAATTAAACATTAAGAATCTTGCAAAAGATGAAAATGATCCAATAAGTAGTGCAATAGTTACCATTAATAGTTTCATGATCAATTGCAATTATATTATACAGGGTATTATTGACCATTTAACTTCTAATATAGCACTGTAACCACAAGAGGGAGTAGTTACACTTGTCACTGCATTTTAAAGAGCTAGAAATGAACCTCCATAAGAATGAACATGTAGGAGACAAATAATAATCAGAAAAAAACTAAAAATGTGTTTTATGAGTATCATATTTGAAACATCAGTCTTGTATGGCTCATATAATCTAGGAGAATACAAAGCTCACACTCTGAATAACACTTTTTTACTCTCAGTTGCTGATATTTTTATAAAAAAGAGTAAAGTTAAATTCTGATACCTTGTAATGTAAATCATTGAAATCTGTCTAACATTATATCAGACTAGAGTACAGGTGAAACTCAAAACATTTGAATATTGTATATTTCGTATATATTCAACTTAAAAGATGAAACTAATATATTATATAGACTCATTACATGCAAAGTGAGATATGTCAAGCCTTTATTTGTTATAATTTTGATGATTATGGCTTACAGCTTTTTTTAAATTATTTTTAAATTATTCTATTAAAAATAGTTTCCCCTGTATATAATTATCAGCTGTCACTATATCTCACAATAATATGTCTTCGTAAGATATTATTAAAATGCTTAGTTTTATGATCAAAGTTCTGTAGTTGTTATTTTAGAGGGCAAAGCATTTAATGTAATGCAATATAACTATGATTGAGAGATGAACAAATATGCTCCTCAAAAGCCTGTTGTATCAAATTTGATATTCACATTTTAACATGATTTTTCAAAAAAAAATATGACATGATAATCAAGTAAACCTAAGTAAATATTTTAAGATTTCACATAGAAATATCACAAGCTAAAGGGGGACGTGTTTACAATTATATTAAACAACTTTTTGAAGCAGTAGTTCATATGGGTCAAAATTCAAAAACAACAAAACAAAAAAAAAATGTTTTATATACTAATTATTATGGTAAATATGGAAATATACAGTGATTATATGCAGGTGTGGCTCATGTATATAGGAAGCCAGAGCAAAGCCCTGTTCTGAACCTGAAAACAGAACTATACAATAAACTTTCAATAATGTAATTTGTTAATCATAAATGCATTAAAAAATGAAACAGTTTTGAGTTGGCCCTGAGTCATGGAAATTACATAAAGGAACTTTATACACAGTGCACGCCACTGTAAAGACCGTAGGTTTTTCCTCATTTTCATCCACCTATCCTGACTAAGTTCTAAACACCTGTCAAATAAAACACACAGCCTCAAACAGAGAAGAGGTGCATTTTCAGTTCTTCAGATCCCAATAAGTGCCACCCACTGCCTTGAATTCATACATTTGGAAAAGTCAAGACCCACCCGTGGCAAGCGGGACAGGGCTGAGAGCCGCGAGAACGGTGTGAGGCCGTCTCACACCGGTCTCGAGCTCGAGTGACGACAGTGAAGAACGTTGTGTTTTGTTTGTGCGACAGTCATACCTCCAGTCTTTGTGCTAAGCTAGGCTAGCGGTGGGTGCGTCAGACGGAGTTACGGCACGCACGGAGATGAAAAGGTTATGTACGGACTTATCTAACTCTGGGGGATACGGTGAATAAGACAGTCCCACCTTCTCCTTCCCTGAACACTAACCTCGAAGATATTTGCTTTTAAAGAAAAGGACTACAAAAAACGGCTGGTAGGAACTACACGACATTCCTCCCGGGTTAGTGACATCAGCAACCCTAAAATGTACATAAGCCCCGCCCCCTGAACACACAGTCCATGTTGAGAAGAGGAAGAGTTGTTGTATAAGAGTACATTTGTGAGTCAGCTCAAACTTTAGCATCCATCTTTTCACATGCAATAGAAAGTCACTCTGTGTGCATCTCACAACAGTTTCTATACGAGCGATTTATAGATTACCATGACAGAATATGCTAATTGAAGATAGTTAACATAAATTCATCAACTAACCATTCAGAGACGTCCTGTTGCTTCTACATGTTGTCACTTCTTGAGTTTCTCCATCATTGTCTGACTCCGTTTTAACATTAAAGGCAGAACAGTTTCTGTCATTTTAGTGTGTGTGCGTGAGGTAATCGCAGCTGCTAACACACACGAGCTCTTGAAACCACGCCCTCTGCAGCAGCTCATTTGCATTTAAAGGGCCAGGCACAAAACGGTGCGTTTTCTCAAACCCTCAAAAAGTGACAACTTTAACATGCTATATAAAAATATCTGTGGGGTATTTTGTGCTAAAACTTCACACACACACACTCTGGGACATCAGAGATTTATTTTACATCTTGTGAAAAGGGCATTTTACCAGCCCTTTAATGAAATACAATTGTTTAGTTGAACTCAGACTCGTATTTGACTGGGATTCGACTAAAGGTAGGAATACACTTCACGACTTTTGCTCAGTTTTCCCCGCCGATTTGAGATCTGGGTGAGTCAGCAGTAAATGTCAAATGTCTGCGTTAGTCTGCAGATTCTGTGCGTTCGGAGTTGACAGAATTCACAGAAAATCACGTAGTGTATGATGGGTACATATTCAGATTTTTTAGCTTCAGACTTTGATTCCTTTGATTGGGTAAAGACAAAAAAAAAGAAGGAAAAACATACCATACAAATCACGATCAGTATCGTGTTGAGATCAGCACTTCTCAAAGTCCAGACTCCGAATCCGGACCCGGAGAGAATTAAATCCGGACCCGCCTCCATTTCATATTTCAAGAGCACTAATTGTGTAAGGGATTAAAAGTGTGGATTTCCTACTTTGATAAACGCTTGTTAAAATTATTTGTTTCTGGGGTTTTTTTATGTCTTTTTGGAGATTGTCCGAAATGAAAGCGAAGGCGAGATATTAAAAGTTTTCCCCCGAGATATTGTTGTCATGACATCCAGTGAGTGTATGAAGTTTTAGGAAAAAAAAAAAAAGTTGACGAAGAAAATAGAGTTTTTAAATATGATTGTGGTGGACAGAGATCCAGCACAAAGCCGTTCTGTTTGATTTGTAACGAGACAGTGAGTTGTGAAGAGAAATGTCAAACGCCACTATGGGGCTGTTTACTGTGTTTTCTGTGATCGGATCTATCCAATCGTGAAAAGACTGGCCCTCCGAAACGCATCCGAGACGGATTTAAATCCTATTGCTCAAACCACATCAGGAGGAGGTCTGGGCCGTTTTCCAGATGAAACTGGACAAATGTAAATGCATCTGGTTGTTGAAACCACATTTACTCCTCACAAAAATGCTAAAAAATAAATGTGTGAGCGTGTTATATGCTATATGTCATGTTATAGCCAGACACTACTGCAACTCGCCGCAGCTGAGCATATCTATTCATCAAGCCAACGTGCAAACTATCGCAAATCAAAGTGAAAGTAAGTCGCAGACGGTTAACACACAATCATCTTCATTAAAAGTAGAGCACCGAAATGATCTTACCAGGGCGCTCTTATTGCGGTCTTTGATTTTGAAAGAAAACAAAAAACAAAATGCTGCGGCTTAAAGGAACACTCCGACTTTTTGGGACTTTAGCCTATTCAACTTATCCCCCAGAGTTAGATAAATCCATACATACCTTTTTCATCTCCGTGTGTGCTATAAGTCTGTTTGACGCACCCACCGCTAGCCTAGCTTAGCACAAAGACTGGATGTAAATGGTTGCAGCTAGCATACTAATCCAAATAAGTGACAAAATAACGCAAACATTTTCCTATTTACACGTTGTGATTTGTATAGTCACAGAGTGTACAAAAAACAAAGTCAAATGAGACAGACATATTTTAACGGTATAAATACTGGGAACTATATTCTCTGAAGGCGAAGCACTGCTACTTGGGCGGAGTGATAACCGCAGCACCTGAGACGCGCCGTGGTGAGGAGCAGAGAGTTCGTTCAGAGCGCGTCTCAGGTGCGCTGCGGTTATCACTCCGCCCTATATTCAGAGAATATAGTTCCCAGTATTTATACGGTTAAAATATGTCTGTGTCTTATGTGACTTTGTTTTTTGTACACTCTGTGACTATATAAATCACAACATGTAAATGGGAAAATGTTTGCCTTATTTTGTCACTTTTTTGGATTAGTATGCTAGCTGCAACCATTTACATCCAGTCTTTGTGCTAAGCTAGGCTAGCGGTGGGTGCGTCAAACAGACTTATAGCACGCACGGAGATGAAAAAGGTATGTATGGATTTATCTAACTCTGGGGGATAAGTTGAATAGCCTAAAGTCCCAAAAAGTCGGAGTGTTCCTTTAAACTAAGTGTTTTGCCACTTTTGCACTTGTTATTAATGTATTTGTAAATGCAAAAGGCACTTTATTTAAAAAAAAATTGTGTTGGTTTGTTATGCATGTTTATTAAAAACAAGTTTTGTAATAACCAATTATTTCCGGACCTTTGACATTGATGAAAATTTAGACTTGGACCTTTGAATGTAGACTCTGAGAAGCCCTGTACTAGCTGGAGCCGCAAGCTCACGCATGAAATAAATGTGTTCACAGAAAATGCAGAATCTGCCGATTGTTTAGTAATTGTTTGCAGCAGTTTCAGTATTCACACAGTGGGGTTAGCTCACTTCACTCCCAGGTCGAAAAATACGGAAATCCTTTTTTTAAAAAACAGAAAAATAACTGAAGAATGCGTCACGTGTTTCTGTTTAGTGTATTGTAGTGTATGATCCTCAGTCCTGTATTGTATGATGCCCAGCTTTTCTTTCTAAGCATTTACAAAATCGTATGAAGCCTGCCATTTAAAAATCGTGTAGTGTATTCCAGCCTTAAAGGAACACGGCGACTTTTTGGGACTTTATCTTATTCACCGTATCCCCCAGAGTTAGATAAGTCCATACATAACCTTTTCATCTGCGTGCATGCCGTAACTCTGTCTGACGCACCCACCGCTAGCCTAGCTTAGCACAAAGACTGGAGGTAAACGGCTCCAGCTAGCATACTGCTCCCAATAAGTGACAAAATAACGCCAACATTTTCCTATTTACATTTTGTGATTTTTATAGTCACAGCGTGTACAAATAAGGTCACATGAGACACAGCCATCTTCTAACCGTATACATACTGGGAACTATATTCTCAGAAGGGAAGCACTACTACTTCTGCGGAGTGATTTGCTCGCAGCGCCTGAGAAGCCCCGCGGTGAGGAGACGAGAGTTTGCTCAGTGCGTTACGCTAATCACTCTGTTCAAAATAGTTCCCAGTATACTGTTAGAAGATGGCTGTGTCTCATGTGACCTTGTTATTTGTACACGCTGTGACTATACAAATCACAACATGTAAATAATCCCTTATTGGGAGCAGTATGCTAGCAGGAGCCGTTTACCTCCAGTCTTTGTGCTAAGCTAGGCTAGCGGTGGGTGCGTCAGACGGAGTTACGGCACGCACGGAGATGAAAAGGTTATGTACGGACTTATCTAACTCTGGGGGATACGGTGAATAAGATAAAGTCCCAAAAAGTCAGCGTGTTCCTTTAAGGTGGACTTATTAGTTTTATCTTGATGGTTGCATGACATGTCATTTTTAGAGTCATTATAAATGTACCTTTTTATGTTCCTCAAATTCCAATTTACTCAGCATCAAGGCCTTCTCCAGATCCGCCTCATACAGGTCACTGGTCAGCTGTGACGAACACAAACATGAACATGTTTGCATAAAGCAAAGAGAGAAATGGGCTGTAGGAAAGTCAAATTCTGTTTGTTTTTTGTGTGAGAAAGGTGTACCTGTTCATCTCTCTGTTTCCAATCCTGCCAGTTCTCCTGGGGCTTGGAGCCACGCTGGACGGCTGCCGGGCTGATCAGATCATTCGCTAAATCCTGCAGCGTGAGGGAGGGAGGTGCCGTACACTTCTGAGGGATCTTCTTAAAAGCAAGACTCCTGAGCTACAGCGTGTGACGACAAAGACTCTTTGTAAGTAGACATTTTGCTGAAGGTGAAAAACATACCCACAACACCACCCTCTTCACATAAAGGGATGTTATAAATGTCAACACTGACTCATCATCATTGTTTTCAGAAACAAACATGGGGGCCAACAGACAGACAGACAGACAGACAGACAGACCTCATTGGCTTCACTCTGCTGCTGTTCCTTCTTTCGTCTTCTCTTCTCTTTCTTTTTGTCTGTATTTTGGTTGGTCTTCCCGGTGGGAGATTTCCCCGAGCGAGGCTTCCCGGCTCCACGACCTGCCTTTGGCTTTCCTGCATCCGAATCTGTGTCCGAATCCGAGTCGACCTGCAGCAGAGCGAAGCGTGACGCCGTGGTGGGCACTGAGATCACTGTTGATGCCATCCTGAACCTGCCAACGGGACAACCAACACATGATGCCTGTATATTAGTGTGAGACAGTTCAGTGCAGTGCTGCTGGTCTCTGGGACCAAGACAGAGAAACATTTACATATCATTACATGTTCTTATTTGTACAGTAACACTGTTAATTTTAAGCTGAAGTTGTGTTATAATATTTTCTTCTATTATTTTGATGTCTTTGTCATTATTATGTAATATATCCCAAGCTTTTGCAATACTGTATTATCTAAAATTATGCCAATAAAGCAATTTTGAATTTGAAATATCATTAATAGCATTCAAGAATCAGTGCAATGCACACACTGAGGATAACTCTTTAAGCACAACATATGAACCTGTTAATATAATACACTCAAATACACAAAACCATCTTTAATCTGTATTGCTCATTGAAAAACATAAATCTGTTTGCTGCAGAGTTAGCACTTATCAATTAGAAGGCGTATTAAGTCGATTCGTGAATATAGCGCTCGATATTCATTCGTTGTTATATATATTTTAGTATATTTAAAATGAACTGCCTAGACAGACGGCCGAATTGGTTATTACATCATTTAACACCTAAAATGTCGCTAGCTTAGACTTTTTTTTTTTTAGCTCGCCAGTGCTGAACACAAGTAACAAACCAGCCCCTCATTTCCCCTGAACATGTTTCATCCAGTCTAACATGTCTTGTGTAACTTAAACCTGCTGGACTTTTGAGAGGAGGCGTCGTTAAAATGAACTAAACAAACTTTCACCTGGTTAAGAGGACTGTCGGTATCTTCGGCTTCGTGCTGTAAACTGCAAACACAGAGGAGTGTATGGCGGCCTGAACGGACACAAAAGCTTCAATGCTACCATTGAGTGGAAAATGTTAATAACCGTTGATATAGTAGTACTGACTCCAGAGGGCGCTCTGCGGCTCAGCGAGCACAAACATCAGGATTGTTTGTGTCACTGACGACATTTGTATCCTAAAACTTATTTAATCATATGAATGTATATGCCTGACACACAGTAGTACCTGCCGCAGCAATCTATAGAATTATTTAATAAATGTTTTATCCTATAATCACAAATTACTGTGAGAAAAAGTCTATCCTAATCAACGATGAGAAAAGCCATGAATATCACGTGACAACGCCTACTGATAATTCAGCAGCGGTCTCGAAAATTAATAATTAAGCCTGCATTAATAATGACAGTGTAACTTTCCAAATTAAATCACACAACAAGAAGTCAAAACCCCAAAACAGATTCCAGACCCAGAAACACCGTCCACAGCCAAAAATCGTATTTATGTTTTAATGAAATACTAGGCCTATTAATCTGTGCAGATTTCACCCCATCTTTTTTATTTTTATTAATGTGCCCTCATAATCTTTGATAAACATAACTTCCCCTCCGCAGCAACATCTTTTACATCTCTTTCTTTACTGACGCAAGGGCGGGACAACCTGCCTCTCACATGAGATCTATTTCACTCTACTTGATTATTGCTGTAATCAATTTGCAACCTCAAGCCCCAGCCAAGAATATGGAGAAATGCCAAAAAACTGTCATAGGACAGATACGGCAGTGGCTTACGCTTATTGTGGCACTGATTGGTCCGATTAAATGAACATGTTCCTCACAAACTTTTGTTAAGAACTCCATTACAAGATATAAGTAATGGAACATCTTTTGAGTGAGTTGTTGAATTATTAAATCAATAGATTCTTTCAAAAACAGTTATTAATTCAGGAATAAAGCGACGTTATGTATTGCTCTGAGGTTTTCAACATGTTTGTTGGAAATGTAGTATTGACTGTTGATATAGGCATAGGCTAATGACTGTTTCCCCTCTGTTCTCTTGTTAACAAAAGGATTTATTTATACCAAATGTAAATCACCTCATTTTCATAACTTTATTTAAAGGTATAAACAGAGTGATACAAAAAAGAACGTGGGAAAAAAATGATGATGCTGTCAATAGTAGATGCAGCGAGTGTGATGTATTGGAATATGTGCCATTTCTTTGTGGTGTTTTT
Source organism: Phoxinus phoxinus (assembly GCF_949152265.1). Lineage (NCBI taxonomy): Eukaryota > Metazoa > Chordata > Actinopteri > Cypriniformes > Leuciscidae > Phoxinus > Phoxinus phoxinus. The sequence goes on along the minus strand of NC_136890.1, from coordinate 6,228,892 downwards.
TAGCATATGGCCACAGGTAAAAATCAATAAGAGCAGAGTTGATGTGACAGCTCTTCCCATCTCTCTCCTCCACAAGCTTCCACAGATGGTGCCGGATTCTCTCCACACACCAGATGGAGCAACCCCTGATCTCCACCTCTCGCCTCTCACCGGAGCTCAACAATTCACCTGTGAAACAACTAATCATCACTACAACAACACCGCCAAGAGTATCTGTCTATCATGAAAGCTGCCTAAGCAAAACCTAAAGTTATTTTTGTGAAATTCACTCATAATCACACACATGTTGGAGTCTTTCAAACAGAACAAAGTTTTTTTTTACAATTTAACAAAAAAATCTCCAGACTAAATAAATGGGACAACTTGAATAAAGGCACAACAAACCGTTTTTCAGTGTCTTCATTAGCGCATCAGAGTAGCGTAAAGCCCCGAGGTACACGAGGCCTTGTGGTACCCTGTAGTCAGCGAACATGGTCAGGTGGTCAAGGTTCGGGATGTTCCCCTCCCCTCGCGCCTCCATGATGCCCCACACGTCCGCCACAAGGATTTGAGCCCTCTTGTAAAACGAGATTCTCTTACCCTAGAATATCAACAAAATATTACGTCACGACGTGGTACACCTTGTGAAAAAGTACACTTTAGAATACTTTTTAAAAAGAGTGCTTATTTACAGAAATAGTATTCTTTATTATAGTTCCCCTTTTATGCTTCTTTTCAGATATTACCTTTAATAAAGCGCGTTATAGCTGTCTGTGAATGTAAAATGTCTGCAAAGTTTCAAAAATCAAAGTGGACGACAAATAAAGTTATTTTCTTTTAAAAGAAAGAATCGATTCTGAACTGCCGAAACGAGTCGTCAGTAATTCAATTCTTACTTCCTGTGGGTTTGTAACATTTGCATAATGTCAGCCTATGGTCTTTATTGGCTGCCCACAAACTATTAATCTACTTTGACCCGGCATCAAACACTGTAGTTGCGGCTGAGGCCTGGAAACGTTTGCTTGTGTTGTGGACATGTTGAGAAGATGCTGTTTGCTGCACTTCAAGAGGATGAGGGCCCTCGCTGGAATTGATACGGTAAAGCCAACGCCATCGTTACTGTTCGTTTCAGTGTATCAAGCGCTGAGGAAGATCTAGAGCTGAAATTCAGATATGGTAATGGACGTTTCGTTTCCGACATGTGCTGTAACTTGTAAGCGATGGACCAATCACAACAGACTGGGCCATCTGACCAATCAGAGTAGAGCAGCTCTCGAAAGGGAGGGGTTAGAGAGACTGAATCTTCGAACAAACCGTTTTCAGAAATGAGGCTATGTGCAATGTATATTGTGAGAAAATTTAAGTGTTGTTTGATCTTGGGTGCATGTAATGTAAACCTATTACATAGGCACCTTAAAAATAAAATGAGGAGCCTTTTTTAAAAGGGACACTTAAAAAAAATATACTTAAGTAAAAAGACTAAATGTAATATTTCCAGACTCTTAATTTGATATTATTTGCAATTTATTGAAAATGTATTGTAGTTTACATTTATATTAAATGCAATTACCGGTAGTTGAACTTAAGAGTGCTTTTTTGAAGTACTTTATGTAATTTCATAACCACTTCTATTGTTTTTGAAATATGGATGATGCCAAATGTACTGACAATCATTTGAGTAAACTAAATGTAAAGTAATTTCTATTTAAACTGTATTTTCATACATATTTGAAATTATACATTTAGAATGATAAAGTTGTAATTTAGAAAATAAAAAAAGTGCTTTTTCTATAGTTAGTAAACGCATAAGTGTACATATTTAAAGAGGACTTTTTAACTTTATTATGTAATGTTTCTGTTTGAGCATGAAAAAGGTGTGCAAATTTAGAAAGCACGAAGTCACTTATGGCGCTTTTCCATTACCAGTACCAGCTCGGCTCGCGTTTTGCTCCGTTTTCCATTGCAGATAGTACCTCCACAATAGTCCCTGGTCGTCATAGCGACGCGACACACACCCGCTACCCACACACACAGGACAATGGAGGAAATCGAGTGTATGCTGTTTTACATAATATTAGTAATGGGTATATCACGCAATCTCTGGCAAAACTACTTAAAAATGCCAGGGTTATTCAGGATACTCCGTCTGGCGCGTGCAATGATGACGCAGTGAATAGTGACGATTCTCTCTGAGCAATCAGCAGTCTGCCGTGTGTCACGTCACATTTTAGTATCGCCTCAGCTCGCCTCGGCTCGCTTAGAACCTCGCTGAAGGTGATACTAAAAAAAGTACCTGGAAGCAAATAAACCAAACAAAGGCGAGTCGAGGCGAGGCGAGCCAAGGCGAGCTGGTACTGTGCAATGGAAAAGCGCCATTAGTTATTCTCTATATCAGTGTCACTGTTTCTGAACTCCTTGAAACGCCTCCATTGTAGTCTTGTAGTAGTTTTTTCCGGGAACGAACACCTCATAATATTCCTCATTTAAATAATTCCCGTCCAAGGCATAAGCAAAAAAGGGGTGAGGCGTGATTGGAGGAGGAGCTTTATAGAGACAGGAATTAAACAGGGGTATGTTTCCTAAAGCCAACTATGGTCGCAAGGTCTGTCATTACCAATAGAGTTCAATGGAAATTGCGATCATAGTTGGATAGCGATGCTTTCGGGAAACGCACTCCAGAGCGTTACAGACTGACTTGGAAGAGAGGAGCTGCAACAATGTCAAATATGTGAAAAATACGTTTTTGAACATTCAAGCATGAAAACCTATTCTTAGTAGACCGCAAAAAAAAAAAATCAAGACTTTGAAAAGGGGTCTTCTTTAAAGCACAACTAAAGATTATGAAAAGTGTACTTTAAGTACACTTAAGTGGCCTTTTATTTCATTCAAATTATATTCGAAAGGACAGTTTTTCTTAAATACACTTTTAAGATTTGAAGTACACTACACTACAAGTGCACATTCAATGCACTTATTTCTCACAAGGCATCTAACATGCAAGTGACAGCTAAGCAAGTTTAACAAAAGGTCTTCCAAAGCCATGCTTTAAATGGCTAAACTGAAATTGTACTATTGCTTTCAAATGTTTGATGTGAATATTTTTACCTCATACGTGGCTTCATCTCTGTATGACGGTATATTCTGAACAATATACTTCACCATCCTCTCTGCATCATTCTCACAGTGACTCATGAACTTCCGGAAGGATCCACCATTCTCCATGAGCACTCGTCCGGCCTCTGTTAGCGCCTGGTGGCGCTCTTTCAGCATGGGCATGCTAGTAGCGCTGTCTGAATGCAGGACTCTCGCCAGCTGGGCCTCACTGATCTGAGAGAAGTAGGCAGGGCTCGTAATGGGCACTCCTAAATAAAGACATCACATACACATATCATAGAGTTGAACTTTCACAGTCCATAAAAAGTATTCTTATAAAATGAAAAGGATGTAAATTCAGAGATACACTATATTGCCAAAAGTTTTGGGACATCTGCCTGTACATGCACATAACCTTTAATGACATCCCATTCTTTAATCAGTAGGGTTTGGTGTGGAGTTGGCCCACCCGTTGGAGCTATAACAGCTTCAACTCTTCTGAGAAGGCTTTCCACAAGGTTTAGGAGTGTGTTTATGGGAATTTCTGACCATTCTTCTAGATGTGCATTGGTGAGGTCAGGCACTGGTGTTGAACGAGAAGGCCTGGCTCACAGTCTCCGCTCTAATTCATCCTAAAGGTGTTCAATCGGGTTGAGGTCAGGACTCTGCGCAGGCCAGTCAAGTTCCTCCACACCAAACTCATCCATGTCTTTATGGACCTTGCTTTGTGCACTGGTAAAGCCCAACCCCTGAAAAACAACCCCACACCATTATCCCCCCTCCACCAAACTTTACACTTTGCACAATGCAGTCAGGCAAGTACCGATCTCCTGGCAACCGCCAAATCCTGACTCGTCCATCGGATTGCCAGACAGAGAAGGCCAACCACTGCATCCCACGCTTTGCATTGCACTTGGTGATGTTAGGCTTGCATGCAGCTGCTCGGACATGGAAACCCATTCCATGAAGCTCTACGCACTGTTCTTGAGCTAATCTGAAGGCCACACACAGTTTGGAGGTCTGTAGCTATTGACCCTGCAGAAAGTTGGCGACTTCTGCGCACTCATGATTCAATCAGCATGCGCTGAACCCGCTCTGTGATTTTACGTGGCCAACAGGGGCGGACTGGCCATCTGTGTGATCTGGAGAATCACAGAACGGCCGGTACTCCAGGACGGCCGGCGGGCCAGCCCACCACCCGCCACGCACGCAGTCATCAACTGGTTTTTTTCGGTTAACGCGGCCGCGGGTAAAAAACGGAAAGAAAAGGGCGGGGCTGAGAAGGCGAGACACATTTTTTTTTGCGGAATTTAGATACTGAAACCGCTAAATGTCGCAAACTAACTGAAATATTTAGCAGCACAGCCAGCAGCAGTAAATATTAGCAGCAGTGAAGAAGTGAGCCAGACAGCTGTGCAGCAACATGCCACCAGTGATGATGAGGGACAGAGAGGTGAGCTGTTCCACAGGTAGATCCAGGGCAAGTAAGTGTGGAACATGAGAATATAAAGAGAGTTACTTGCTAGGGATGATGTTAGGAAGTTATATTCAGGTTGCTACATTTTAATGATTACAGACAGTAGGCTAGTTAAAACAGCAAAACTTCAACATTTTAGCTGTAAAATACCACATGCAGTAGCTAATATTAAGAAATATGTTATGCTTTTACTTTTAAAAATGTTGGTAACGTTACAATGCTTACAAACTTTGAAGATTTTGAATACAGAAGTTACATTTGTAATGGTGTATTTTCATTTAGATGTGGTATTATTATTTGTGCAGTAAGATTAATTAGTGCATAAATTAATTAAGATTATTAAGTAATAAATTCATTTTAAGACAGCATGGAATAGATAATATAATATGCTGTTATAACAGCATATTATCTAATCTATTCCATGCTATCTTGGAATAAAACCTGTTTTTTTTGTGTGTTTTTTTATCCATTCCATCATTTGTTTATTCAGGTTGAACTTAGACTAAGAGCAGAGAAAGACACCCACTCCAGCTCAACTTTAAATTACTTTAAGCACCCCAAGTCAGAGAGTCACAGCCTAGAGTTTTTTTACACAGGACTGCAGTGTGTTGAGACCTCCATTTATATGTAGTATTCGAGCCACAATTAAAGTCTTGTGACACTCATGCCAGGTGTTATTGTTGTTGTTGACGAGTTTCCGCACGCCGATTGCTTTGGGCCGGGCCTAGTCAAAGTCCAGGGCTGTTTTTTAGTCCCAGTCCGTCCCTGGTGGCCAACACTTCATGGCTGAGTTGCTGTCATTCCTAATTGCTTCCACTTTGTTATAATACCACTAACAGTTGATTGTGGAACATTTAGTAGTGAGGAAATTTCACGAATGGACTTATTGCACAAGTGGCAACCTATCGACCGCTTGAATTCACTGAGCTCCAACGTTTATACGTGGACGGCTATTTTCATAAACGGAAATTTCACCCCTCTCCGTTTTCAAAAATAACATCGTGCACACCTGTCAGTTTTCAGAAAAGTGTTCGTTTACACGATCCCGTGTATATGCCGTCAAGAGCATGCCAAACCTGTAGGTGGCAGTGTAACGAGAAGCTCAAGCCCACGTTAGCCAATCAGAATCCCGAAAATAGTCACATGCTGTGACGTCAGCTGCCTAAAACTCAGTTTTTCTCAGTTTACATGCAAATGTGCAAACAAAGTTTTCCAAAATCTCCACTCTGGCCGGAGTTTTTAGAAAGAATCGTTTTCAGAGGCGAATCCTCCGTTTGCGTGTAAACGAAGGGGACAGACGAATGGGAATTGTCTCAGTTTTTCAAAATAACCATTTTACGTGTAAACGGGGCCTGAGAGCGACCCATTCTTTCACAAATGTTTATAGAGCCGTCTGTATGCATAGGTGCTTGATTTTATACAACTGTGGCCACGGAAGTGATTGGAACACCTGAATTCAATGATTTGGAGGGGTGTCCCAGTACATTTGGCAATATAGTGTACATATTCAGTCACCTTCATCCATAGCCCTGGTCACAGCAGCACAGAGAGACATGTACCCTCGATAGGTGTTTCCCCTACACGTGACCTCACACTGTTCCTCCTCCTTCTCGGGCCAGAAGGAGAAGTTCATGGTGTCTGTCACAAACACCCAGTTGATGGCATCATCTGAGTCTGGTGAAGGCGCGAGCGGATTCATCTTCTTCCAGCCGCTGGCTGTGAATTCTTCGCTTTCACGGAGCTCATAAATCATCTGCGCCACACGTTTAACACCATCTTCATCCACGAGCACATCTCGACTCCGCTCGGCCACAAACTGACCAGACTCTCGAGGGGACAGTGGCTCCTCCATTGTTTTCTGTTTTGGGAAGAAACAGTTTGAGACTCTGGCTATGTTCACAACTGACTACTTAAAGCTGAACTGAATTGTGCTGTACTTCTGCAGAGCTGCTTTATAGCCGATTCGACATTGTTTCATATCATAATTAACGAATTTTGCAACATCGACATTGCTATTGAACTTAATTGAATCAACTTTGAACCGACTCAAACTGAATAACAACAACACATTGTCTTCTTTAGAGCTGCTTATAGCCAGCGATGGATGGATTACTTCTAGATTACAAATTGTAATCCGTTACTGATTCCAAATTACATGACAACATGTTTTGTTATTTGTAATCCATTACATTTGATATTAAAATACAAGGAGAAAGAAAATACATTCCAGTCTTTGTCATCAACAATATGAAGTGCACTAAACATTACATTATGTCAGGGTTTCCCAGACTGGGGTTCGTGATGGAACTGCAGGTTTGTGAATTTAATGAAAATCTAATTAGTAATTACATTTTTAAATTAAAAAAGTAACTGTAGTCTGATTACAAGTATTTAAAAAATGTATATAATCTAATTACAAGTACTTAATTTTTGGAATCTGATTAAGTCATTCAAATTACATGTATTCAGTTAGTTACTACCTGCACTGCTTATAGCTAGCCTAAATCAAACTCATTTCATAATTGATTAACTTTACACAGTTATGGAACTGAACCGAATCAACACTGAACACTGAATAATGACTCTTTTTTTTAGACTGTTTGCAGCAATCATAATTTTCCTGTTTATCCCTGTAAACCTGAAACTATTTGAAACAATCTGTATTGTATATAAATAAAGGTGACTTGACTTTTGTCAAGTAGGAAAAAAATATTATGAGGGTGAGTAAATTATGACAAAATTTTCATATTTGGGTGAACATGTTTCATTGATTTTGAAGGCACAAATTGTCAATGCATTTTTTCCTTTAATCCACAGGTCATCTGAATAGTCCATGCATGCAGGAAAGTTATACTACCGGTACTGCAGAAATTGTGTAGTAACGTTATATGCTATTCCATTTGTGTGTTATTCAAGAATTAAATCATAAGCAATTGAATGATTCCTTTAAATGTTGTAGATGAAAATCCTTATTTTATGACCATTTTCCAACTATTGTAATATTTATCATAATTCAATTTTTTTTTAGAAAATTGCATTTTGTGTCATGTGCATCATTAAATTGTACTTACTGAAAAGCCCGTGTCCAAAAATCGTCGGCACTCAAATTAAAGTTCTTTTAAATCGTGTAATTACTTGAATTTTCAGACCTGCTGGAATAACGTACAGTAGAGAGAGAAGGAGGGTCTGTGTGAGAATGTATCTTGGTACAAAGTGCATGCTGTTTATTTACTGACTTTTCTCCTCGCAAGTAAACCTATTGCACATAGTAACAATTTAAATTTCGAAATAAACCCGCTCTAGCTTTTAATTTCCGTGTTGGCCAAGCTAACGTCGTTACTTCTTTACTTACCTCTTGTTTTAAGGCTGAAACTCGTGTCTTCACGTGCTATCGTTCCTACTTCCCAGTTCCCACTTCTGAAGTCGTGATTACGAGCTCATCGCATTCAGATTTTGACTTGAGAGGGCGTTCATTTCCTTTACATTTTTTTTTTTTTTTTTAGGAAACTACGATACGATAGTTCCGATAGCACGTGAAGGCAGCAACATCATGCGGATTCTGTCTGGCCGTTCTGGCTTCAAGCTGATTATAGATGCGCAAAAATGCGCAACACATCATTTCGGGTTGTTGGAATGTTGCTATCACATTGCAAACCGGGTCATTTAACCTAATCAAGTTACATTTAGTTGTCCATGTATACAGCGTATTTTTGTACAATGTGTAAAATGACTGTTTGTTCCTTACTGTTAGTGTGAAGCGTCCTTGATCTTGGGAAATATGCTATATAAATTATACATGTATAATAATTATTACAAAATTATATAACATGCTATTATGGACCATAGTGGTGGCCCCAAGTATTTTGACACATAAGATACAATTAAAAATGTCTTTGCAATTTTATTTTTTAAATGAGGCCTATGTTGTTCAAAATTAAGACAAAAAGTATTGTACACTTTCTGACTGTCAGACTCTATGGAACATGTTTTAATGATAATATAATGACATGACCTACACTACACAATAAAGAATGACTTCAAGATAAATCGGTCAAACATATTTGAAAACGTTGCTCAGAATAGCAACTAAAAAAGCTCTAGTATCATTCGATTGCAGAGACTACTTGGTTTTATATTTTGCATCTAATGACAAGACAATTCACATCGTGTTTTAAGCAACTAATTAAATGACCAAATACTGCAATATATGCACGCTATAATGAAAACACAACTGTGTAAAACAATATCTAAACTTCTTTATCACAAACAAGGTGTAAAACCATCAAGATTACTGTCGACCAAAGTGCAAAAGTGTCTGAGGAAACAATTTAACTTCACATTTTGCAATGCTTGCATTAATGTGTCAAGAAAATGGAGGAACACAGGACAAATTTTTGTAAAAAATGCAGTGCAATGGGTTTAAATATTGTTTTTGAGTTCTATAGCTTTCTATAACTACATACTAGGCTTAAATATGGTAATATATATTGTAAAATAAATATAATATATTAAAATAAAAGTACATGCCAGTAGTCTGTAAATCAGTCTCATTTGGATTTCTGAAAATCCACACACGTTGGCATTTTATTTTTTAAACGTCTGTCCAGGCACAATTTAAATTTTATAGAAAGGATTGGGCATTAACAGTGTTTAGACACGATTTAATAATCAAACCACACTGAAAAAAAAATGGCAATTCCTTTATTATTTCAGACAAATGACAAACTCTACAAATGTGCCTGGTTGAAGAACTTCAGAGAAAAATTGAGTAAAAAAATAAAGATAAGAAAAATAAAACAAAGAAAGGGAGAGTGAGAATTACCATCCTGCTCGGACACAAATATAGTCTAAAACTTCAAATCCACTTGTGTTTTCTTTTCTTATTAAAGAGAAAAACACATACGATGATTGCGAGTCTTCTTTTAGGATGGCAGACCTACAAAAAATTCCAGAGGTAGAGTACTTTTTCTTTTCTTTTTTTTTAAAACACTAGATTTTAAAAACCCAGCAACAGACAGGAGAAACGACATACAAAAAAAAAAGTACTGCAAGCCTTCAGTACCTGGTGAAAATATCTATATTTCTGAGGAGAACATCACACGAATGAAACAGAGTGTGAAGGATATATTCATATGTCCATAGTAATCATTGGATATTTACATTTTATTTTCTATCAAATGCAGTTAGAACACTCAGAGGAGTAAAAAAACAAAAACAAATAAACAGGCGGTGGGTTTGCGGGGTGTGAATGCGTACATTCTGGATTAAGCTTTTGGAATAGTGGAACATTTTCCTTACCCATAAAACCTTCACTCCAAAAGGGAAAATACAACGTCCTGTTGAAAAGCAGCTATCTGCTCATCCAAGATTTCAGAGAAGCGATAGTTGGCCCGTATAAAATTAATATAAAAACAACCAAAAGAAAGAACAATCCCACAAAATCCACAATCAAGGACAACCAGAGGGCTCGGGCTCGTATGATTCTATGAGGGACTCCTATAAAGGTGGCCGACAGGGACGTGTCAGGCCATCACGCGGTGACGAGGACTTCAGCTGCAGTTGGATGGATATCCTGAGAAGGGCTGGTTAGTTCTGGCGTCCCAAGAGGTGTAGAGCGCTGAAGAGCAGAAGATCAGTCAGCAACATAATGCTTCAGTCCACTGTGATGTGGTCAATCGGTAACATACCTGTTCTGTAACAGGTACTGAGCGTTCTGGATCTGGTCTTGGGTTCCTGTGATGGTGATGATGCGGTCCTCTGAACCCTGTAGGGGCTCGTCGATTTTGATAGAGGCTCCAGACTCGTGACGAATCTGCTTGATCCTCTGACCCCCTTTACCGATGATCGACCCGGCCAGCTGAGAATCACAGCAGGAGTTAAATACACGCTTCAGGAGGAAATCGTATCACGCCAGGAGTGATTTACTCACATCTTTAGGGATCGTCACTTGTGTGGTGATCACAGGCCCTTCAGTGTAACTACTCCTTCCACCTGAGCATAAGCAGAGAGTGAGATGCATCATAATGGGAGATTTATGCATGAGTCTATATGACCTCTATAGCCTGGGACACACCAAGCCGATGGTCGGCCAATGTCGGCTCGTTTTTTAGTGTTCAGCACCGTTGGCTCTAGTCCAGGGGTCACCAAACTCGGTCCTGGAGGGCCTGCAGGTGACCCCTGCTCTAGTCGGACACCGCTGGTGGTTTTATGCCCCAATTCTGCATGTCAAATCAGCTTGTAGGTGAGAGCGATCACTCTGATTGGCTGTTCAGCTTAGCGAATTAGCAAAGGAGAAAACAAAAAACTGACAAAAGCAAACAAACGACGGAGTAAAGAGGGAACACTCCGGACACTTGCCATTGTCACTTCATATCACTTGAACAGAGGATTATTTTAATAACATGGCTTTGTGGAATCAGGACGTCGAAGCTACACAAATCCGTCTGTAGGGAGTGATACTGGTGTAAACTGGTAAAATGCTGCTTGCTTTGAACTTCCACAAGCTGGCCTGGGAGAGTCGTGTCCTCTCACGCAGGCGCCTAGTCTGTGCCAGTCGGCTTTCACCAGCGCTAGCTCTTTGCCATGGGTTTGGTGTGTCCCTGTCTTATTATAACTGGCTGCCGTACTTACCAGACTGATAGGAGGAATCCCAAGATGAATTATTGTCTGATTTGAGAAACACAAAAAGAAAAAGTAAATAATCTTTACTGGACAGCAGTGGTTCCCAGCCTTTCCCGACATTCCCACAAGAATTGTAACGGAAATTAAAAACTCTGGTGTTTTGAACGGTTAGTGGATTCTGACTAACTTAAACACCTCTGATTGGCCATTGCGTTCCAGACATTAACATTGCAAAAATGTACTGCACTGTGTGTCAGGCTAAAGAGAAAAATGTTTCAAATAGAGATCAGGCTCGACTTGAAGCATATTCCGGTAAAATAATGTGTAAAGTAAAACTAAAATAAGCGAAATAAATGTTAATTTCTGCTTGTTCTCCGCTCCCACACATGTGAAGACTAGCGCTAGTAGTCGCTACTGTATTTTCTTCGTTCATCTATATTTTTAGTATTTTTGATGTCAGGCGTTGCTGCAGATTTATCCTTACTTGTAGACGGAGAAACATCTGCATTTGTCCTTTTCAGCGACCCTGTTGATAACCATTTATCCATGTTTAAAACTTTTGTAGCCTACAGTAACTATATGCAGCAAAATTATGGTAGATAAGCTAGTGGTTTAATCTTAACCAAACAGTGAGCTTAAATATTGAACACACGGTGAAAGTTTAATGTTTATTTTTGTTATTTCATTTTATATCAAATCATTATATTTAATTAGACATTTTTACATATTAAAAAAACTACTATTTTATTAGTAAATGGCCCCAATGCATTATCAAAAACCACCCCTGTACAGTAAGATATGTAAATTGGGCCACTCTTTTGAATGTCAAAAAGTGTCCCAGTTTACTTGAATTAACTCTAAATCTACAGAGCCCCTAAAAGGACATGGTGATGATAACAAAAATATACACACACATATCAATGCTTTTGCATTCATTTAAAAAAACATTTTCCTATCCCCAAGAAACTTTGCGTTCACTCGCAAAACTTTTGTTATGGAAATATGTTGTGGGAGAAAAAATATATATATTTCAGTTTTTCTCAAGGGAAAAACTATCATCATACTTTAGTAAGATACATTTTTTTTGGTGAGAAAGGAAAAGCAATGAAATATAATTTCTAATTTAGTTCCATCTAATTTTTCGCCCCCATCAAGTCCCCTTATTTTTTTAAAACTATTTTAGATAAACCCACCCCTAAACAGCATTCAACATAAAATTGTGGTTAGTTGGTTCACACATAGTCAGATAATCTTGTCTAAGTGTGCAGTACTCAGCCAGAATAAGTTAGTCAGATAGTTTATAAATGTTTCAAAGACTGAAAGGTGACAAAGGGTGAACATTTTCTCAAAAAAGAAAAATTCAAATGCAAAGAAAAAAAAAAACATTTAAAGAAAAACTTACCATATCCATCATTCTGTAAAGCAAGAGAGAACAGAACAGAAGGGTGAGAATCAAAAACCTCAAACACAAATGTTTGAAGGCAACTTACAGAAAACAATGTGTCCCTCTCTTTATTTCTGGCTACTCAAACATCATCCGTTACCAGGCAACAGCTGAGCCGCTGTTTTAGATGTTATTGTTAAGGAAAATTAAAGTCAGCATGAAATGGAAATTGTGATGTACATAAGATATGTATATGTAGTTTTGACTTCTCAAAAGACAAAAGAAGTGTGGGACAGTATTTGATTTTGTCAATCTGGAATTTATTGGATCACTGTAGTTTACTATTGTGCAAATGTTTTATGCAAGTCTGACCAAAAAATTCTTGCTGGAGAATGGAGCCAGCTCCTTTGTTTCCTGTCTTCCATTATTGGACAAACTGATTAATCCAGGTGTGCCTGACCAACAAGAATAATCAGGCACACCTGGATTAATCAGTTTGTCCAATAATGCTGTGCAAAAAGCCCATTAAAACTCATCTGTCCATTTGACAACCTTATTAAAGAGATGTGTTTGATTAAGTATTACAAGGGCAGTTTTTTTTTATTACAATTATATGCACAGATTTTAATTTACATTTAGTAATAACAATATAATAAAAAAAATTTATGGCCTTATTTCATTGAGACTAATTGGCATGGCCTGTGGTATTTAAAATGTAGATCGAGTCATTTCTTGAAACTGAACTAAATAATAAATTGCAAAAAGACTAAATACTGACCATGCTGCCTCCATAACGATCATTGCGTCCTCGTCTTTCCCCACTGGAGAAAAATATGGCATACAATGATTAACTGTTACACAACACAAGAAAGCATTGTAGCTGATAACAGGGACATCTTGAACAGCACTGATCCAACTGAAGAACTTACTGCCGTCTTTCTTCCATGTGGCCACGCTGGGAACTGTAGGAGTACTGGTCATCGCTGTAGTTAGAAACACAGCATCCAAAAACTTATCAGGTAAGAAGATAAATCAACACTTACCGATAAACCAAAATTAAAACTCTTGGCAAAAACCAAACAAACATTCTAAAGTTTTTTAGACCCTATTTATGTTAAGGCTGGAATACACTACACAACTATTAATGAACATATATTGAGAAACTGGACATCACACAAAACTACTGAGGACTTTCACATCAAAGTTGTTAAAACTTTGAACTAGTTTAAAGTTGTTCCGAACATAAACTTGTGCAGAAACCTGCGCCTCAATGCACAAATGTTCTATAATCGGCTCAAAATATCAAAGATGTGTGATATCCTATGACACTCTGTGCCCATCATACACTACGCGTTTTTCTGTGAAGTCTGTCAACGCCGACTGCCCAAAATCTGCAGAGTGGCTCTGACTTTCAGCAACTAGCGTTGACTTGTCCAGACTGCAGATAAGGGGAAAATCAAGGCAAAAGGCATGTAGTGTATTCCAGTCTTTACATTTCAACGGAATAGATATATAGATGGACTGAAGTGACTCACCCTCTCCTGTGGTGTGGGGGTCCCATGGGCATGTTTCGTGGGGGACGGCCCCCTCCTCTCCCACCTCTTTGGGGTGGAGGGGGGCCCCTGCGTGGGCTCATGTCATCGTAGTCTCTCCTGTTCTGCATGTGGTGGCCACCACGACCTCCACTGGGGGGCATTCGATCAAAGCCGCCTCCGCTGCCACGACCCCGAGAAGAGAAGCCTCCCATTGGCCGACGGCCCCGCTCTTCATACATCGTACTGAAGCCACCATAGTCGTAGGTCTCATCGTAAAAGTTAGGGTCATACTGCTGAGCTCTACCTTTAATGGGAGCCTGGAGAGAGAGAGGTAATGAGAAACATGTCTAACAACACCGTGACAAACAGCACTGTCAAATGATGCATCAATCTGACCTCCACAATGAGCTCTAGCATGGTCCTAATGCACTGCACCACCCGCTCCGCTTTACCCCCCACTAGCACCACACGGTCAGTGGACTGAGGACAGCACTCCTGAAAGAGCTTGATGGTGGTCTGGGTGCTCTAGAACAGAAGTTTTTTTATTAGCGCTATAAAATTCATATTTTAAAGTTAAAATTCTCATCTTAAGTGTCTTACTTCACGAAGTTCCTTGATCTTGGCACCCTTCACGCCGATGATGCTTCCAGCTAGACTCTGATGGATGAGCAGCCTCAGCTCACAGTCAAAGTCCACCCCCTTATGATGTTGATACTGCTCCAACCAATCAGAGAATCAGAGGTGACATTTAAGTATACAGTAACAGCTTCAGTGAAGTGCAAAATCCAGGGGTGGCTGATATAAATGACAATATTTTTTAATATACTTGGTAAAAAAAATAATTTATATATGGGTGTAAATCAGACAGTTCATCACGAGATGATATTAATTCTCACAGCCAGCGGTACGATATTTGCTGATACCTCAAACAATTCTGTGGTATATCGATTGATATACAGGTGGAACTAGAACAATTAGAATATTGTGCAAAAGTTCATTTATTTCAGTAATTCAACTTAAAAGGTGAAACTAAAATAATAGACTCATTACATGCAAAGTGAGATATTTCAAGGCTTTATTTGTTATAATTTTGATGATTATGTCTTACAGATATGAAAACCTTTTCACAATATTCTAATTTTGAATTTGGGGTTTTCATAAGCTGTAAGCCATAATCATCAAAATTATAAAAAATAAAGCCTTGAGATCTCACTTTGCATGTAATGAGTCTATTATATTAGTTTCACCTTTTAAGTTGAATTACTGAAATAAATGAACTTTTGCACAATATTCTAATTTGAGTTTCACCTGTATCTATATTATGATATTACATGCCTATTTTACACAACCAGTTACATTTTTATTACCGGTAACTTACAAATGCAACCAAAATGTGTACAATGAACATTTATTTAAAATTGCACATCCGATAATGGGAAGAAAATCAAGTCACACATGAGATCAGTAATGATGAAAGCTTATGACAAGTCATTCAGGCTTCTGTGCTATTTTTGTTTGTTTGTTGGCTGATAGTACATCACAGTCTGGGGCACATGCAGGGCTCAAAAATAAATGTGTATCACCCACCCACTACTCCCATCTCATATGAACTGTGAAAACCCTCCCTGAAAAAAACACTCACCTCTTCTAGAGTAGGTATGATCTTCAGCAATATATCAGCTACCGTGGGAATATCAGCACTGACGCTTAGGATTCTGTTAATGTAATGAATTGCATTCCACGAGAAGAGAGAAGAGAGCGTATATTAGACACACAAAACAGCCTGAAGAAAACAGTCAGTGCTTTTTTTTTTTTTTAGCACATTTAAATGTGAGGGGGAACAGACCCCAAAGAGTGTGAGAGTCATGCACTCCTTTGTCAAACGGGAGTGGAGAACACAGGAAAACAAAGAACAACCAACTGAAGCTCCTTCCCGTTGGTGAAACGTGAAGATACAGGGAAGGTCAGAAATGAAATGGATAGAGGGGTGAAAAAGTGCAGAGAGAATGGCACAGATGAACATGAATGAAGCAGGTCCCAGATCCAGTAGAGAAGGGAAAGAGAAATAGCAGAGATAGATAAGGTTGGGGGGTGGGCGGGGGGCAAGAGAGCAAAGTTCAAAAGTCAAATGCCACAGTAAAACAATGCAACAGACAAAAGGGAAAAAAATATATTTTGCACTGCCCCTTCACCATAAATAACTAAACTCAGCCTTGTATTAGCAAGAAACCTTTAAAATGAAAACTGTGGAAGAAGGACATTTCCCAGTCGGAGAGGGAAACAGGGTGGGAAAGGGCTTCCTTACATGACAGAAAAGGCATTTGAACATAGCACAACAGCATTTTATATTCATATTGATCGTCATGGCAGCATCATACTCATGTTTCATGGCAGAAAGGGAGCAGTTTGTACATTAAGGATGTTAAAACAGTTCTGATATTGGCAGTAACAGAGCTGATATGACTTGGAGGTTGGAGTATCTGAGTGGCACGTACCGCTCGGGCCCACTGCTGTCTGGGACTGACACAGTGGCATTGTACTGCAGGGGGCGGGGCCAAGTACCCAGAGCAATCAAGCACACGGATGTCAATCAAGTAAGCCGCCCAATAGGAAGGGCGCGATTATGGGTGTGGCCAACCAGGGAGTCAGGAGGTCAGGCGGCAACGCAGGTGGGCGGTACGAGTCGATCCGGAATATGGGAATTGGCCAAAAATGAACAGAAAAATAAAAACAAAAAAACAAGGAAAAGGGGAGAGGGAGTGGAAGAGGAATACATTTTT
Source organism: Phoxinus phoxinus (assembly GCF_949152265.1). Classification (NCBI taxonomy): domain Eukaryota; kingdom Metazoa; phylum Chordata; class Actinopteri; order Cypriniformes; family Leuciscidae; genus Phoxinus; species Phoxinus phoxinus. Next base: position 6,212,023 of record NC_136890.1, on the reverse strand, counting down.
TAATTGGAAACACTTTCAGTGTGACTTTCAATTCTCATAATGTTGGAGGAGAATGGAGAACAGGAGAGGAACAGATTATGAGAATATGTACTAGGCCAAAAACTATTTTAGCCAGTATCAAAGATTCATATACTCTTCAATTAACTAAAGAGTACAGTAGAATGTGGGGTGTTTATAACACAGCACTGTTTTTGTAACACAAACTGCCTTGGTTTCCACAAAATCTATCTTGTTTTCTTGGATGATGAGTTTAAAGTGTTCAGTTGCTTTTTACACATACTAGCACTAGCATATTATAACCCAGTTCTACAGACATCTGAGCTCCATCTACCACAGTTTGTGTGTGTGTGAGTGGAAAGAGTGAGAATGTGCAAACTAAACAAACGAGTACTCACATCGGTGCGCAGAGCTTTAATATTCTTCCCACCCTTTCCGATCACCGCTCCGGCATTCTGCAGAGAAGATCCAATCAGAATTGAGGTACAAGAGGAGAAACGAAACTCAGAAGTGATGGGAAACTCAGGGACTTACTTTGCTCTGTAGCAGAATTCTGAGCTCCACCATGTCGTCAGAATTTCGTGATCGCTTATGGGGCATGTCCTCCTCCGTATCCTCCGCAGAACGCTTACCTGAAACGGCATTCGCAACACGTACATTTATCACATTAAAGTAGCAATGAACCATAACTGGCGACAGATCTTTTCTTCTGTATTGTGACATATTAGGGCAGCGTTTCCCAAACCTGTTCCAGGAGGCACATCAACACTGCACATTTTGGATGTCTCTTATCTGACCCATGTATTTCTGGTCTTGGAAATGAATCTCTACTATTTGGCTGATGGGTTGAATCAGGTGTGTTTGATAATGTGTAGTGTTGGTGTGCCTCCAGGAACAGGATTAGGAAACACTGCATCAGACTGCAACATTATCGAAAAAGAAAAATGTTGGTTGGGGAAATGTAGCGTATGCATTGGTTGTTATTTGGATCTTGAGATGTGGGCGTGGCACTCAGAGGCTTTCGCAATAATTTTAAGATTGTGACTTGTTGTGAAGATATTTTTTGGAGCCTGATCAATTTTAAAAATGATAGCTTACCATTATTAATACTGTAATGTTGAATGGTGATAATTATTTTGTTTTATTTAAAAATAATAATAATTGAAGACATCAGTAGCAGTATTTGTATCAGTGATACTGGCCTTCATTCATAAAAAGATGCCATTAAACAATTATTTAAAATATACTGTCTTTATGTTGTCTCTACATTAATTTGGAGATTAACTGTGAAATGATTACATTATAACATATATTAAAAACAAGCTATCTTGTGCAATTATAACAAAATCATCCCAAATACACTGAGTGAGCAAACATTTAGATGAGATTTGCAATGGTAATTGAGCAATGTTTATATAGGAATAAAAGCCTTAATTAAATGTCATCATGTAAAGTAATCTCTTCAGAAGAAATTAATGATTTCCTAGACTTTAAAATTGACAAAAAAAAAAAAAAAGTATAATATTATAAATATCTAGGCTATATGACAGTAGGCCTATATACGGCAATTCTTCCCTGTGGTATTGAAAATCGATACATTTCAAGGTATAGCATCAAAGTAGTATCGTGATTCATGACAACACTAGGGTGCCACACATTTTTCACATTTTCAAAGGGTGCCTTGACTGAAAAAAGGTTGGGAAACACTGCTTTAGACCACAATGAAAACGCAGACAGCAACAGGTCTGGGGGGGACAAAGTTCCTGTGACAAATTATTTTGGGAAATTTCGATGGAAACGTGGCTTTAGTTATAGGAACTAGCCACCAGGGTGGTTACCCAAGAACTAAATGTTCCCCAGAGTCATTTTCCTGGTTGTATTCACACCACCAGTAGAAACTCTGAAGTCACTTGTGACTGGGCTTGTTGTTGTGACTTATTTTGACAGTGCGGCAGACATTTATAGTGAAAAGCCCCTAATAGTGCAGGCCAGAGGTCTTCAGCCCTGCTCCTGTAGGCCCACTGCCCTGCAAAGTTTATATTCAACCTGCTTCAGCTTGTGATTTTCAAGCAATCCTGAAGACCTTGATTAGCTGGTTGAGCCTGGTTCAGGTGTGTTTGATTAGGCTTGGAGAAAACTCTACAGGACAGTGGGCCTCAAGGAGCAGGGTTAAAGACCTATGGTAATGGCAGATGAACGCAAAGTTTGCAGGTTTAAGTGGAGTAAATGACTGGAGAATTTGCCATATGTTACCAAAGAGAAGTCCGTCATTTCACTGAAAGATCCAGTTAAGACACTTTGATTCATTTACGAGATCAAAACAATGTTTTAAAAATTAAACCTATACATGGATGAACCGTTTATATAAGATCTATAACATGCATTTAGAAAATGGATAGGGTGAATTTATTTCATACCGACTTCAGCCTACTGTATGGTATTTGCTATCTAATTCCTAAAGCCTCTAATTTGTCAACATGATAAAAAAAAATGTCCTGAAAAACCTGTTGGACACCATCTACTGCATGCCTTCTGTTGTCTGATCGACAGACCTTTTTTTTAAGCAAGAAAAGTTTAGCATAATTGTAAAAATGTCCCACTTCAGGTTGTGGTTCACGTTTTTGCTATGAAATTTTTACTAGTTTTTATAAAGTAAACTAAAATATATGTTATACTGTCAGCAATATTTCAAGATGGACACTTAAGGGCCGTTCACACCAAGAACGATAACTATAAAGATAACTATATTAGCGTATAACTATATTATATCATTCGGTTTATTCGAAGCACGTGTTTGTCTTTTTTCAGAATCTTTAGTAAATTGCATGTTATTTTATTTAGTTGTCTATTCAGAATCCCTATAAAAAAAAGAGATCCTCAAATTATCCAGAAAAGTGCAGCTCTAGAGTGAGAATATGAACAATGATCAATGGTGGAATCGGTTGCGATACAATGGGCACCAGGTAAAATCTTGCCTTGGGCAGCAAATTGGTCATGGCAGCCAAATTGGCTTTAAAATGTTAAACCAGATTATTTCTGCACAAGAAAAAGTAGGATTTTATCCGTTGGGAAGTGGATGGTGAAAACTTAATTTTAGCTTCTTTTTTTATTTTAAAGAGTGCACAATAACAACATTCAAAATATTGGTTTTATTTTAATTATATGCTGCTTTTTAAAAATCACTGGATCTTACCATTACTCTCATTGTTGCTGTAAGTGTCCTCTTCCTGCTGGTCGTTTTCTGGCTCCATTATCTGTCTACAACAAGCGGAGATGAACAGTATTTTCCAACGGGTGCCTAAGGGAAAATACAAATAGTACATGAAACAAAATGTTATGTGATCTAATAGGATTTTAGTCCCAAGTCTAAACTATTTTTTATAACCATTCTATGAATCTCATCAGAATGAACACTTCTCTGTGTCAATGGAGCATGATTAGTGAAAAACATTATTTTAAGTGAAATTATATTTTTTAAAAATGTGTATATATGTATGTGTGTGTGTGTGTGTATCGAAAGCAGAACTGAAACTACATGTTCTAGCAGCTATTCTCCAGTATTGAAAAAAAAATGTACTCCATCTAAAATAACGGAAGAAACTATTAAGAACATTAAAAACAAACCTACAATTGGGTTGTGTCTCAAAGTATTAGGCTGCCTGTCTAGACAGCATTGTGCGCAACACACGGGCTTATGAACGGTAACTAGAACGCGCCTGTGTTGCTAACGAACTATTCGCCAAATGATTTTTAACGACGTTGTCTAACTAGACATGCAACTTACAGTGCTTTGAAACACAGGATTGCTGTTAAATGAATTGATTAGCCGCCATCTTCTTGTACGGAATCAGCTGCCTGCCTGGCTAATTAACAATAGATAGTTTCGGGGAGCTAACGAGCTAGCTAACTACCATAAAGTATTTGTTCACTAGCAGTACTCGTAGATACTACGTATCCTGCTGAAAAAAATAGAAAATAAATAAACAAATAAATACAACGCCAAAACTTTCTTCAACGCTTGCCAAACTGTGGAAATTACAGTAGAGGAAATAGCTTATTAGGACTGCTAGCTTTAGCTAACACAGAAGAGGCTAGTTATCTAGCAAGAAAAAAATTATGCAAACTGCGACAATAACCCGAGTGCACGAAAACCTATATAGATCGTTTAAACCTATGAACCTGTTTAACACTATTATATATTGGTTTGTTGTGTAAAACCGATAATAAAATGATTTTTGTATCAGGAAATGTACCTACCGACCTGTTCCTGTCTTACTCCCCCTTCGTAAAAACAATGACGCACTAAATCTATCTTTCTACGGCGATGTAGCGCGGACCAATGAAAGCACCTCCCTCCACAAAAGAAACGCGCTCTGATTGGTCCAAACCCCAGCATAACCGAAACTCCAGCAGCGTCACGGACAATCATTGGTCAACTGAAACGCCAACCATCATTGACCGCTTTCCTGATTAGCACGACTAGTTAGTCGTAGAAAGTACAGTTGTGTTTTGAAATGGGATGAGTCTAATTGTGATATTTCTTAGTATTTTGTGAATGATCAAAACGTAAAGTAGTCGATGTAAGGGAGTTACGAGAAGATCCGTAGTATAGGCAAAGACGTTATGATCGCAACACATTTATCAGAGCAAAGTGGCGCTCTCAGATTAGACACCATGCAGCCTGCACAGGAATAAAGGTGGAATTACTCATTTTATGGTAAGGTATCTACTTTAACTAAACATAAAAATGTCGTACATAGTATAGTTTAGTGTTATACAGTGTAGTAAGTTGCAAATTGTGTGGGTTTTATTACAAAAAAGTATTTAAAAAGAATAATAATTCAGCATACACACACACACCGGTCAAAAGTTTACTATTTTGAATGTTTTGAACAGTCTATTATGCTTATCAAGCCTGCATTTATTTGATCAAAAATAAAGAAAAAACACTAATATTGTGAAATATTACAATTTTAATGTACTTTTTAATTTATTGTTTATTTCTGTGATGCAAAGCTGAATTGTCAGTAGCATTACTCCAGTCTTCAGTGTCACATGAACCTTCAGATATTATTATAATATGCTGATTTATTATCAATGTTGGAAGCAGTTGTGCTGCTTCATTTTTTTATAACCTGTGATACTTTTTCAGGATTCTTTGATGAATAAAAAGGTTTTAAAAAATCTGCATTTATTTCAAATAGAAATCTTTTGTAACAATATACACTACTGGTCAAAAGTTTGGGGTCAATATTTTTCTTTCCTTTGATCAATGCTGTTCTTTTTAATCATCAATGAATCCTGTTTCCAAAACGGTTTCCAAGATTGATAATTAATCAGCATATTAGAATGATTTATAAAGGATCATGTGACACTGAAGACTGGAGTATTGATGCTGAAAATTTAGCTTTGCATCACATAAATAAATTATATTTTAAAAGTATACTCAAATAGAAAACTATTAATTTACATTGTAATAATATTTCACAATATTACTGTTTTTTTCTGTATTTTTGATTAAATAAATGCAGGCTTGATGAACATAAGAGACTTCTTTCATTAAAAATAGTAATATTTCCAAACCTTTGGAACTATATATCATAATATTAATGGGGTTTTTTTTATCATACAATGACATTTTTAAGATAAAATGTTAATCATAATTGGATGTGGAAGCCGTAGAATTAAAAGGTTTTAATAAATGGGTTAATTTAAAAGTCTAGGCTAAATCTTTACTTCACATTTGCCTCTTTCCATGTTTAAAAGGTAAAGCTCTAGTGTGTGGGACAGTGAGAGGATGTCAGTGGGTGAAGTCCAGGTTACCCAGGCATGGCTGCACTCCGAATGCCACGTCCAAGTCCCTCATGCCTGGCTGGACGCTTGTGTGAACTGGATAAAGGAGGAGGCGGATCGAGAGTCCGTGCCTCAGTCGCAGCTGAATCAGCGTGTCTTGGAGCAATGGCTGCTGACTGACCTGCGAGACCTGGCCCACCCGGTTCTCCCCGAAAGGATTTCGGAGGTGCTGAAGACCGAACTGGACAGCTGTTACTGTGTTCAGATGGACTCTCTACTAGACATCAGCCAGCCCGCCTACACTCAACTCCAGCGTATCCGGGGCACCGACCGCTCCAACGATCAAGTGTCGGCTGTCACGCAGGAAACGCAGAGGCCGTGGGAGGCCAAGCCCACGCGCGTGTTGATGTTGCAGCTCACGGATGGAGTGCAGAGTCTGGAGGGTATGGAATACCGGCCCATCCCGGCTCTGAGTACGAACCTGGCTCCCGGCACGAAGCTACAGCTAGTCGGGCCGATCGTCGTACGTCTAGGGGTGTTGCTCTTGAAAGCGGAGAACGTGAAGGTGTTGGGTGGGGAGGTGGAACAGCTTTTGGAGATGTACTCTCAAGGCAGAGTGCTTTGTGGGACTCTTGGTTTGCCTGAGGAGAACCATCCACAAGGCGAGGAACCGGATGACCGGGAGCTTCTGGCTGTGGTGGATCATCAGGTAGCCGACAGTGGTTATGACAGCGTGACTTCGGAAGCTTCATTCAGACCGTCTCACTTTCACTCGCAACCCCGTCCGCAAGCGACGCCCATATTCAGGGAAGACAACTGGGATAACATGGACGAAATCCCAGACGATGACTTCAGAAGTATTCCGGACAATTTTGACGATGTTCCGCAAAACGCCAATGACGATATGATGGACTACATTCCTGAGGACTTTGATGACATCCCGTTAGAGGAGCTGGAGAGTGTGATGAGCCCGATAGATTCACAAGTCTTGCCTCGGGAACACAAGCATCCTGACTTAAAGATACCAACCCATCCCAAAACTAAAGACTTTAACCCGCTGAGTTTTCGCTCCAGGACTCCTCACCAAAGCAGACCCTTACCCTTACACCCAGAAGCTCTGGATACATTTGGTGCAAGTTCCTCTACAAACACAGGTGGATCTTCTGGTTGCGAACGAGACGCTCCAGTCCCCGTGTACCTCTGCACACTACAGGCACGCAGTTGGCCGCCCGTAAGGGTTCAGGTTTTACGACTGCAAGCTTTCATTGTCACACTGGTGGGAAATTTGCGCGTCAGTGGCGGTGCGTGGAAACTGGGAGCCACCATATCAGATGGGACCGGGTACTTGGACGTGGATCTGTCTGACGCCATGCTGACCGATCTCATTGGCTTCTCGGCAACAGAGGTCCGAGAACTGCGGAAAGACCCGGCGAGACGCAGCGAGGCCGACAGCGGGATCCTGCATTGTCAGAGAGAGCTGGTGGATATGTGCTGTATGATGAGTGTACAGGTGGACCCGACGGGAAGAGGAGTCGTGTTGAGCGCCAGTCCGGTCTCGGACAGAGAATGCTCCGAACTACAGAAAAGAGTGAAAGAGAGGAGGAAGTGAGCGCTACTTATTCTCTTAACCCTAACCTGACCGTGTTTGCACTGATTCGGTCTGTGGTTTCAACGAGATTTGAGTGGAATAAATTGTTTTGGTTCTCTCAGTCTCAAGAAAATGGCTTAAAAATGCATACCACGTTACATTCCAGGATTCATTGCATTCTTTTTTCATAAATACTTTTGTTTTTTTCGATTTTTGTGGGTTTTACATTTTTGTCTTCTGTGATTTTTATCAATTTAAAAAATAATAAAGCATTTCAACATCACTTGTGCTTTCTACTGTGTTTTGAGAGGTTGTACAGTGTGTCTTAGCATACTATTCCCCAATAAACCAGATGATTTGAGGTTTTACTATATTAAGTAACAGGGTGCAGGTGTAACTCAGGAAATCTTTCCAACTTTTTCAATGAGATCCTTCCAGAAGATGTTTTAGAATTTTTATGTAAATGTATAACGTCTTGTGAAATTTTTATCTATTGTATTTTTTTCTTTTGATTGGTTTATTTTTGTATTTATACATGGAATACTACCTACCCGGAAATCTTTCCTTCTCATGCAATTTATAACTCTCGTCTTCATGTGTGTGCACGTTCACATTAGCGTCTTCTCTTTGCAAGGAACATTTGAAGCATGTGGACTATATTCCTGCAAATGTGGGTAAGTAATGCTTTTTTTTCTTGCATTATTCCTGTCTGCCCTGCTGGGGTTAAAAAAAAACACAGCTAAAACCAGCTTAAGCAGTTTAGCTGGTCTACCAGCCCGATCATAGCTGGTTTAGCTAGTTTTAAATGAAATCAAATAACAATTTATTTATAAAGCATAATAAAAACAACAGTAGTTGACCACTGCTGTATAATACCAAACTAAAATAAAGATAAAAGTAAATATGAACAATAAAGCCCGCAATGCAATGAGAAAAGGGGGGTAGTAGAAGTTTTTAACTTTTTTAAGTTTTTAAAAATTCTGATGAAAGTTAAACTAATTTGAGGGAAACTGGAAGACTATTCCACAGATTTGGTAAACAACAGAAAAGGCACAGTCGCCTCTCAAATTGAATATAGATCTCGGGATGTTCAGAAAACCTCAGAAATCTAACAGATGAGTTTGGATTTAAAAGTTCACAGATAAGGAGCTGATCCGGTCAGAGCTTTAAATGTTTTCGAGGGGTTTTAAGACCAGGTTTTCAGCAAGGTGATCATGAAAACAAGCTGTGCCGGTTGGAATTACTGCTTCGTCTTTATCAAACTATTGTTTTTGGGACAATTTTCCCTGGTTTCACAGACAAGGTTTAAGACTAGTCCCAGACTAAAATGCACGTTTGAGCTGTTTTAACTGAAAGTAATTTGCACTGACATATCTTAAAATACATCAGTCATTGTTTTGTTTCAAGATGCACTACTGATTTTTTAATCTAAGGCACGTTTATAAAAGTAAAAAATGTCCTAACTTAACTAAGGTTTAATCCTGGCTTTATCTAAATCATGTCTGGCAAACCAGCACTGCACTGATAGTGCATAATGTATCAGTGAAATTAAGTCACAAAAAATACTGAACTAACACACACATTTATATATATATATATATATATATATATATATATATATATATATATATATATATATATATATATATATATATATATATATATATACACACACACACAATTAAAACTGTTTTTTTTTTATCTCATTATAATCCCTGTCATGTATAGGCATAATATCTAATACTACATTAAAATCAGTGTAGTATAAGTAGTAGGCTAATAGTAAATTAATTAATTGTGGAAATATGTAGCTTTTGACTTTATTTTGTTAGTAGACCAAAACATTTAATGAAAAAACACCCCCATGTTTATAGTCTTTATGCAGTATAGAGCAAAAAGCAACAAATGCTACAACTATACTCAATCTACACTACATTCATGTCTAAAGCACAAACGACTACGACTTTTAAATCCGTCATCCTAAATATAAGAAACAATAGCTTTCTTACATGATAACAATGATGCTTGCCTTTAACACTGACTGCTTAAAAGTCCTTAAACGAATACCAATGTGAACCAGAAGATGGCGGCAGTGGAATGTAATTCTGCATTTCTACATCCCGAATGGACAATTTAATGAACCAGTTTAGATGTTCTTCCTGCTGGTTACATAAAGGTGCAAAACAATAAATAATAATAATTCTCTGTAGAGGAAAAAAAGTATGCACAATTCAAGACCACGACAAGGCAGGGCTTTCATAATGAAGTACCGTAGCCTATATCTTGTGTTAAGCAGCCTAATCCTAAATTCCATCTGTTAAATTCAAGCATATTCCTGGCTTTATTCTACAGCTTTATCTTTATGGTTTATGCGTTTTTGGTCCTGGGGCCTGGCTTAAAAAGACTTGAGTGTCATTAACTGAGTGCACGTAAACTGCCACTTGTGCGCTCATCTAATTCTCCTCCTTTGATTTATTTTCCCGCGTCGTGCGTCAATCTTGACGTCATTAGAATGATTGACGGCTCTGGACCCGGGTAACGAGCTGCTGTTCCTAATCGGTTCATTAAAACGATTCGTTCAATAACCAGGCAGCGACAAGTGAGTGCCCTTTTGTGTTATTAAATTCGATTAGTTAAAGTTCCCCTGTCAATAATTTGATTATTGAAAAAATAGCTTGCATATAAGTAACTCTACACCCTTGCTTCACCCTTAGACTCGGTTATATTATGCAAATGAGCTCCACTTCCACTCACTCACAGCAGCTCAGAGATCCACTCCTTGGCGATCACACGTTGATCTGATTGGTTACTAGTTTGTGACGTCAGAAACACCAGCAAGTCTTTGATTCACTGCGGTTTTAAGGAGAAAATACTGAGCAATGGTTATGAATTTAGTTTGTCTTAAAGCATATTTTTAAAAAACACCACATAGACATAAATAAACAATTATAAATGTGCAACCAATGCCGCCAACACTCACACTTCCGCTAGCTGACAGTTAATGGCAATTGCTCTAAAAACATAATGAGTGACGATCACTGTTTGAAATATCAAAAGATATCTAGACATGACTAGACAACAAAGCATAGCCTATCATACATTGCTTATCATCATCACCAGACACTTTAATTGTGTATGGTCATTATTTTATCACAATTCGTGTAACAATTCTGAACGAATCCTGTCATTGCTGGTTTCTATGTTACAGTATTGCTTTTTTCCTGCTCACTATTGTTATACTGTAGGCTAGATCATTTTTAAGGTGTATTATTTTTAATCAATTAACATATTTTGTTATTTTTTTTGTGTTGTATTTAATTAATTTATAAATAATGTATTTAGTTTAATCGAATTATTATTATTTTTTAACTTTCTTTACACTGCTTTCTTTGGACTTTTCCACGGACACCTAGCACCCCCTTGTGGCCCCCACACTAAAAAAAAAATAAGCCTTTTTTTCAAGATTTACCATTTCAATTAACAGTAAAATAAAATTCCATCAAATTGAATTGAATAATCCTTACATAGCCTATTATTCCTACTATAAATTAAGAATTTTAAACGAGTAAAAACAACTAAAGCTTAATAAAACATTTTGTATAAATCTTAAACTTAAATTTAAACATAGGCTATTTTTTTTTTCACATTTATGAATTCGAATCACCTTCCCCATTCCCTTATTCCATTAAAATTAATACAAAATGTTTTACTAAGCTCTAGTTTTTTTTTTTTTTTTTTTTTTTTTTTTACTCACTTAAAATTCTTAATATGAATAATATGTAAGGATTATTCAATTCAATTAGATAGAATTTCACAATTAATTGAAATGCGTAAATCTTGAAGAAGAAAAAAAGGCTCTCTCTCTTTTTGCGTGAGTGTAGCCTATGGGAACCCGGCCGGACCCCAGTTTGAAAACGCGCTTCAAAAGAAAAATACTTCAGGGGGATGAGTCGAAAACTACGAGTAGAAACGAAAACAATTCGTTCATTTAAAAATACATTTCAAAAACTGATTCATCCCCGAATGAAACTGCTGTGTCTCCGCGGCTCCTGATGTTTCAAACAGCGATTGTCACTCATGACGTAGCTCCGATTTTCCTCCGTTTTTAGTCTTTCAGGAATTCTGTGCTGATTAGTGTCTGTCATTACCATTTCTGGGCAACATTCCTGAAAGGAGATAAAACAACTGTCCTGACTTGCATTGACATGATATATATATATAAGCCTAACAGAACCACAACATAGGCTATGCGCGATTTATCCATACGCCTTAACGTAAAGTCTCAAGTCTTGATCGGTTTAAGGATGTCACACGTTATCAATAATCAATAAAGTGCTTTAATGATCTGTTCTCCTCTCCTCTCCTCGTCTCCTCCCCTCAGATGCGCATCATCCAGCGCTCGCGCTCCCTCACTTCAGCACTCGCGTTTCTCAAGTGCGCGTCTTCTGCATTTAACGCCAGCATCATTCGAGGTAGAGCGACACACACACACACAGAGGCAAGAGGGGAGAGAGGAATACGAGCACTTCGAGGAGATAGACGCCCGAGACAAGGTCGACTGAGTCTCACGATCCGTTCTGCGTGTCTCGCGCTCGGACGCTCCAGACGCGGGCGCGTGTGTTTTGCGCTGCCTCCTCTCCACGCGTCGGTTTCCAGGGGTGTTAAATCTGGAGGCGAGGACCCGGGGATGAGCCTGCTGTCGAGGGGCTTCGGCATGGCGGGCTGGGGGTTCCGTTGGGTTCTGGTTCTGGTGCTGCTCGCGCTCTGGAGGCCCGGGACCGCTTGTCCGGAGCTCTGCACGTGCACGGGCGTGCGGATCTCGTGCGTGGATACGGAGCGCAGTATTATGGTTTTCCCAATGTTGCAGTCCGAGGCAGAGATGGAGAATATCACAGACATGTAAGTCATACAGAAGAGGCCAGGGGTCACTGAAGGTGATCATGCATGTTGTGTCAACTCTTTAAAAACAGCCAGCCAATGAATTCAGCGTCATTAACTTGCATAATTGTGTCTTATTCAATTTGATTTATTGTACTTGAATTACTGTGCCAAAGTAATTTTGCTAGTGCAAACCACATTATTATTGTCATTATATTCTCTTCAGTGCTGCTTCTGGTATGTTTACACAATATGTTTGCAAAAATAATGCCAATGAAGACATTTTGATGGCCTTTAGGTTAGGAGCGTCAAGGCCGTATTTTATCAAGCATGATGTATTTTCTGAATTACCCTGGATGCTTTTTAAAAGAGAATGCTCTTGTTGCTGTTTACAGATACATTGCAAATCAAAGCAGTTTCACAGCCATTAATGAAAAAGATCTCAACTTGTACCGGAACCTCAGAAACCTGTGAGTATTAAAATGTGGAACGACTTGTACGTTCTTTATATGCGGTGAGATGGACATTTATGACATCGGTGTTTGTCTTATCCCTCAGAACTGTCACAAACACGAGGCTCACATATATTTCGAGGCAGGCCTTTGAGAGCAACATGAAACTACAATATCTGTGAGTGTTTTGGTTTTGGACGAGCCGGAGGTTCAATTTAGCACAAAGTTACAAACATCTGACATTGTGGGAATTTAGCATGCATCTTTATCAGTGCTGATCATTGCCTCCTTTTTCAGGAATCTCAAAGAGAACAATCTGTCGTATCTATCCTGGAGGACTTTTCATCATTTAAACATTTCCTCCCTGTGAGTCTCGCAATGTTTATTGAAGATGTATTACAGTTATCGGTGTATGCTGTGTCTAGTGTGACCTTATGTTTTTTGTTTGTTTTGGTTTCGGTGATTCAAATATTTCATTTTCTAAGCTATTCATAAGTAAATGTATTTTTTTTTTTAAATAATGAAAACAAAAATAGTCCATTTTCAAGGTTGTTAGTAAATTTGAGCCAGTGCCGACACTCTTGAAAATATTGTCTGACAAACTGGACTTGCCAGGTTTGCTTTGAATTGGATCATCGAGGTCAGCAGAAAAGACATCGGTAAATAAAGTGAGATTAAATGGATAAAGTATATTAATGTGATTTAGCATTTAATTATTGCAGGTTTGTGTACACACACACACACACACACACACACACACACACACACACACACACACACACACACACACACACACACACACACACAAATACACTACATTCACTTCCGATTTCTCTCACATGAGGACAGGAGAGCTCTCAGTCAATACAGGGGAAAACAAAGTAACTTGCGTTATTTATTTGAAAAAGCATCTCAGATATTTGTTGCAAATTTAAAAGTAATGCATTACTTTACTAGTTACTTCAAAAAGTAATCTGATTACATAACTCACGTTACTTGTAATGTGTTACTCTCAACACTGTCCATATCCATTGTGTGATGCATCCAACGCTATCTCACGACCAATTCGTACGAGTGATTAAAAGGTGGCTAATTAATAACCACGTGATGGGTAGGTTTAGAGGCGGGGTCAGGGGTAGGTATTTCGTACGAATTCATACAAATTTGGTAACTCGTAAAATATGTACGGTTTAGCAAAAATCGTACAAGTGAAGTCGCATGAATTGGTACGAATTAGCCACCTCGTAAAATTCGTACGAATTGCCGTGAGATCGGGTTGGATACATCCTGATTACGAACGATGTAGTCCAACCAGTTTACATGTCGAGTTATTTGGGTTCTTGTGTGAGTACTGCATGTTATAATACACTTGTGTGCATTGGTATGTGGCAGGTTGCTGGCTGGCAATACTCTGCAGTGCGCGTGTGATAACGTGTGGATGAAGCAGTGGCGAGGAGAGGAGTCCGAGGAGCTGATGTGTGTGGAGGAGGGGGGGAAGAGGAGAGCTCTGGCTATGCTCACACTGCCCAACTGTGGTAAGAATTGCTTGATAAAGAAAACACATGGACAACCGAGTCTAGACTCTCCTTTTACAGGGGTCATATCATGAGTAATCGAATTATCCTTGATCTTCTGAGTAAGAGCCGATATACAATAGGAGCTCTATGAAAATGTACTGTAACTTTAAGAACTAAAAATTTTAGGCCATTTATTGAAACGATGTAGAAAAAAACAAACATTCCATGATTCCCAACCGTTCTGATGTAAGATAGTCACAGTCCTGCCCAGACACAGTGAGATAAGATTGGTTAGATTATTGATAGACTGTAACTAATGATAAGTGAGTGAAATATGCAAAAGTTGGTTCTCTGCAAATAGTTCTGAAGGATCCTGATGTTTGAAACCTGTGGCTGAAGCAGATTTTTAACAAGAACCTTGATCGTTTCTGATTTTAACAGTGTTGACTGTTCATTTCACCACAGATTGTTTTGCGAATCTGTCGTAATGTACTATAGACTTTGCACAGATGAGACAGTTAAAAACGGGAACCATTAACCCTTAGCTTGTGAGCGCAGTGCTGGATCCTATTTCACATGTAAGGGAATTATACGCGTTTACATTGAATTATAAAAAAGGACTGCAGTAAAAATGCTGCTTAATTTGAGGGGGGGGGTATGATAATATGTATATAAATAATAAATAATATCTATGGATCATTTGATTTATAAGAGGCACTCAAATGTGTCTTTGTCAGTGTTAGTTTATTATTTTAGTATTTATTAATAGTAATTTATTAATATTACGTTATAGTAAATTTGTTATGTGCTTTTGTAATTTTGATTACTTCTTCTCCACTCTAAAAAAAATTATTTGGATTTAAAATGTAATATAAAAAATGTAAACCAATGGTTGGGTTTGTCCATACAGTATTTGACCCAAACGTGGGTTGAAACAACCCAGCATTTTTTAGAGTGTCGATTTAGCTTTACTATATTTTTATTTCATTTTAAAATTTGAGTAATTGTATTACTCCAACTTAATTTATTTCAGTTAGTCGCAAAGGCAACATTTCTAAACATCCTTTAATTTCAGTTTTTCATATAATATTTATATTCTGTTTTATTATTTCAATTACCGAAAATGAGTTATAACAGTTGTAATTTTACTTAACAACACCAACACTGGCCTTTAGTACAAGCTTTTAAGAATCGAAACCCCTAAAACTGATTAAGAAATCTGTAAACCGGATGCCAGTTGAAAGAATGAACTAAGGCCTTCCACTATGGCCTGGATAACTGAGGATCCGCACATTTGAAAGGAAACTTGCGGTTTCGCTCATATAATATTCCAGACTGAAGTTTAGGTTTGTTTGTTTGGTAAGATGTGATTTGTCCAGGCTGTAGTTTTATGGCTGCGGCTTGAGACGCGGATCATTATTGATCCACAGATCAGCCTCCAGCCAGGCCTATTTTAAGCAATACCACAGCAGAAGCGCCTCGAGGGAGGAAGAGAGGACAAGAGAGAGAGGGAGGAAAAGGGAAAAATAGAGACAGACGGGGGGGATCCCCAGAATGCAAAAACACTGAGACATTTAGACTCTGCTGCGAGAGTCTGCTGGCCTGTGGCCAAATGCTGCCTTTCTTTTCCAGTTTTTGTGCCATGAAAGAAAATAAGCTGCTCCACTGACTCGTTTTAACTTGCCATCGTTTTTGGAACATCTCAAGTGCCAGATGAACATGTTTTGCCAATACAATAAAGAGAAACTTGATGCCTTTTAATCCCCAAAATGATTCACTTGCCCATATGTCGTTCCAAACCAGGGGTGCGTTTCCCGTACAACGCCGTTACTCACTGCTTCACTACCGTAGTACGATGTACCGCGTTGAAGAAATCAAGCTCGTTCCAACCACACAACTTTGCGATGCTTTTCGGGAAACGCCGAGTCGTTAAACTATGCTGATAACGACGGAACTTGCGAACATAGTTGGCTAACGATGCTTTCGGGAAACGCACCCCTGTATGACTGAACACAAAAGAAGATATTTTGAAAAATGTATCTTTGTTCTAAAGTCAATGGGGTCCAGTGACATTTTAGACTTCACTGACTGTCATTGTATGGATATTTCTTCAAAATGTCTTTTGTTGTTTTCCGCAGAAAGTCACAGAAGTTTGGAATGGCGTGAGCATGAGTAAATAATGAAAGTATTAAAGTCGACATGAAATCAAAATTGACCCTATTTACTTTGTTAGCGCATATTACTAGTCTTGTAGTGAACAATTAATCAGTGCAAGTTAATACAAAGAAAAAAATAGTTTCCCGTGGTAATCTTTAATCAAAATCTGAAAAGTTACTTCCGGTCTGGAATGGCGTTCCTTTTCTGATGACGTCAGTTTGACCGCTTTGGTTGAAATCGCTTAACCACTCCCCTCAAACCGTTAGGCCGTGTGTCCACCAAAGCGTTTTTTTCACGCGGCTGGCGTGTTTTTTCAATTGTTTTCAACGGGAGCGCCGCGTTTTTAAACGCCATGAGCGTAAAGAGGCGCTGAGTGTCTTTTTCACGCTGAAGCGCTGAGCGTTCGCCGTTTTTTACAGGTCGCCGAGAGTTGAAGAATATTCAACTTCGGGTAAAACGCAGCGCTCATCGCTGTCACTTTTTACCCAACGGACCAATCACAGTGGAGGAGGGGCGGGACTAATACCACACCGACCAACCGCTACATTGTGCTTGTACAACGTCAACAGATGACAACAACAAGCATTATAATAACGGAACAAAATCATTTTAAACAAGAGTCAGAGAAAATATGTTACATTGTATAGACATTTTAATATAGAATCAACAACAAAATATGTGTGAAATGAGATACTAGTAACACTTTCACGGATACTCCGTATCATAACAAGCTAAATGTTTCAACTGCCAAAACGCTCTCAGTTTGTGAAAACTGACAAACCAGCTCGGCGTTTTCAGCAGAGCGCCTAGCGTTTTCAGCTGGCTAAACACGCTTTGGTGAACACACGGTCTGCTATGAGCAGAGATGGAGAGGAGGAGCGCTAAAGTAAAACCCTGCCCTCTGTTCAATATTCAGTTTCACTTGGAAATACGTCACAACACTGGAGAAAAGTCGTTTTCAACTTCCGGTTCACGCGGACTTTAAACATTTTGGGAGAACTGATTTTTAAGAGTAGGAGCTGCTATGGGAAAATCCAGTCGGAACAGACTTTAGGTGTGTGTTGTGTTTGGTTAATGCATATTTAACTTCAAACATAAAACAGTCTTGAAATGATCATAGCTGCGTGAGCTGCCGTTTCCGGCAGCAGAAAGAGATTCCCGGGACGCGGTGATAAGGATGTAACCTGCGGCAGTCTGGGAGCAGATGAGATCGAGATCTGATTTGGCTGTCCACTCATGACGGAGACAGTCAGAGCTGTGTGCACTCGAGGCCGTGAGCCTAGCGGGTTCGAGCGGTGTTCCTGTGATGCCGATGGAGATATCTGAGCTACATTTAATACAAATATACACTTCAGTTTCACTTAAAAAAATTATTGGCTGTTAGAAAATAAGAAATAAAATTAGATTTTTTTAGACTATTTTTATATAATATATTTCAATAAAATATATTTTAATATGATATAACTTAACAACGTAACGTAACATAACATAAAAATTATTGTTTTTGAGAATTGGTCAAATGTTTTAAAAAAAATGTAAAATGTTTTTTTCATGTTAAAATTAAATGTATTTAAAGTGATTACATTTCTAAATTTCTGATCAAATACATATCTCAGTGCCCCTTTAACTATACCCGGAAAATATCCACTTTTTTAAATAAAATTAAAGATTTCTTTAAAAGTTATTTAAAGCAATACATAAAATTTAATATAGATACAGTAGTGGCCAAAAGTGATGTCCAATTTTTTTTTAAGACATTACAAGTTCAATTAAACCATCAAAATATAAGGAAAATATTTTATATACATATTTTTAATATGAGGGAAGAAAAAAAATGGTTAAGGTGTTTATCTGACAAAATTATTTGGTTAAAAAAAGGCAACATAGGTTTTATTTTACTGTTCAAATAATGCATATAAATACAAAACGCTCACAGGAAAAAGCAAACATTGACTACAACAAGCAACAAAATCAGTTATTAATATTTCGTTGGTTCTCTCTTATGTGTTCTTAATATATTTGTATGACTGACAGACTGCCCAGGGCTGCGTTTCCCAAAAGCATCGTAAGCTTAAGTTGATCGTAAAAACGATCGTACGACTGATCTTAATATTATGGTCTGTTTCCCAAAAGCATCGTAGCTTAAGTAGCACTTGAAAATCTTCGTAGAACTACGAGTGCTCTGGAGTAATCGTACATCCCCAAGTGCATCGTAAGAAGACAGATTTATAAGAACACCTGCAGGACAACCGGCAGATTACATTTTTATATAGATTTAACACACTGCAACTTTGATTGTACTTTATTGTACACTTTATTATACTCGTTTTTTGTTTACATGAATTTATAAATGAAATAATTAAAAAGGGAAGAAAAATATAGAAATACGCGAAAGGGTGCTATGCGCGTCGTATGTGAACGAAATGTCAACAGCGTAAGTATATGACGCCTTCGGATGAGATCGGGCTGGAAATACACACCCAAATTAAATGAATTAACAAAAAAATATATAAAAGAAGTAATGTGGAAAATATGGGCAAAATAGGAATGAATTAAAAAAAAATCTGTCAATGACGTGCACGAAAACCAGCCATGTATTGGCGATTTCTTGGTTGGCCTTGTGGTCCCATGCCATCTTAGTCGTCGTCCTCCTCTTCCACCTCCTCCACCTCTTCGTCTTCCTCCCTGTTAAGTAAGGGCACTCTTTAATGTAATCTTTTTGAAAGGTATCTTTTTTTTTTTTTTTTTTTTTTCAGCCATTTGTCAGTGCCTCCGCCTGTTGGTGCTTTATATAGACTTGATTGTCTTGATTGCTAATCCACAACAGATGACGATTATTCGGTTAAACGTTCAGAATAGGAATCCATATAAGGTTATATTTCAGCACTTCGCAATTGGACAGCGACTCTTAAGTAGCACGTAGAGCGCGTTCTCGCGCGTTCATGTTAAGTGCATTTTTGGGAAACGCGCGTGGAATTGCCGCGAGCGTTCGTAACATTGCACGTAGAGAGCGCTCTTAAGAGCTAAGATACATCGTTATCGGGAAACCCGGCCCAGGTAGATGTCCACACAATTTGGCATATTTCATTGCGTTATCACAAATAAAATAATCAACTCCAAGCACAGTGCACATTTTTAATAATACTTGAATAAAGGGTGAAGATTTAAATGTTCTTATAGATCACAACAATTATTTGGTTTATGTTTTTGAGAATTAAAAAAAAAAAGTACAAAAAATTGTAAACCCTCATGTTTAAACTAATTTACTTGGATTACATTTATTTAAAGTGATTCAATAAATAAAAAAATCTTATACATTTATACATTTTAAAAGCTTTTACATAAATACATAATACATAAATACATACTCTCTGTGTAACTTTAAAAATAACCTGAAAATGGCTAAATTAGTCATTTGAAACAATATAATATACTGATATATATATATATACTGTAATATATATATATATATATATATATATATATATATATATATATATATATATATGGAAAACTGGAAAGTTCACTCGCTCACTCAAAGATTCAGACACAGATACAGATAATATTTTTCCTTTTTTATGTTGTTATAAGTGTCATGTCCTGAATGGCAAATTCAGACTTAAAAGTTTTTGAAAAAAAAAAATATATATTCCAAATGTTCTTTAGATATTTTTTGGTTACACTTTATTTTAAGGTGTCATTGTTACAGTGTAATTATATAAGTACTGAGTAATATTAACTATACGTGTACTTAATAGGTATA
The DNA here is from genome assembly GCF_949152265.1 of Phoxinus phoxinus. Taxonomy (NCBI): domain Eukaryota; kingdom Metazoa; phylum Chordata; class Actinopteri; order Cypriniformes; family Leuciscidae; genus Phoxinus; species Phoxinus phoxinus. The sequence continues at coordinate 6,191,878 of NC_136890.1, read as the reverse complement.
ATTAATATACCCTAAGTATGATTAGGATTTGGTCGAGAGTAGTTGCATGTAATTATGCATAATTTACTGTTATTACTATGGTAAGTACATGTAACAAGGACACTGTAAACCCTAGACAACATATTTTTTTCTAACTCTAAAAAATGCTGGGTTGTTTCAACCCAATTTTGGGTAAAATATGGACAAACCCAGCCGTTGGGTTAAATTTTTACATTACATTTTTAACCCAACATTTGGGTTTGTCCATATTTTACCCAAAATTGGGTTGAAACAACCCAGCATTTTTTAGAGTGTACTTTATTGTTAATGAGTGTATAAACGCTCTGGTTGGTGGTCTTTTGTTCCTTCTAGTTCTCCCCACTGTGACTCTCAAACCCACAAAAGTGACGATGCGGAAAGGGTTAAATGTGACGCTGGTGTGCAACACGTCAGGAATGCCCACGCCGAATCTGAACTGGGACACCTGCAAACTAAACTCAGCGCACCAGGTAATTCTGACCTTCACCTCGAACTTCTTCAGTTGTAATTATTATTGGTTGTTGCAATTTCGTTTCGTGTGGATGCCACAGAGAACATCCAGACTGGAGGATCATGGGTAACAACACCATCTCATTTCACTATTTTCTCTAGTTTGTTAGGTCTTGCCATAGCATTTTAAAATTGTATTGCAGACCAGTATTGTTTTTACAGTCATTTTGATGATACATTATGAAAGTTATGTATTGTGAAAGCTATTCCTTATTTATGACATTTGGATTAGATTTTGCTAAGAGGATTGCTTATTTATTTAACAGATTTAGTTGATTTTACCATTTTAATGTCCCCATGAAATAAAAATAATTGTTTGCCTTTTAGTATAAATATGTTAGCCTTACTGTTATATATAAGCTAGTGTGCTCTAAAACAATGAAATTTAGAAGATATAAGCATTCAAAACTTAGTCTCTCTCTTCCGCCAATATGGATCAATGATCTTGATGACATCACTCTAATCAGGTTTTCTGTCCAATCAAATGCTCTCTAGAATCTGAAGCCCCGCCCTGAAGCTGTGGCTGAAATCGGTCACTTGTTCACACATTTTCTACATGGTGATTGGCACATAGTTCACTATATAGGGAATGATTTAGACAGTGAAAATATGCTTTCCATTGGGGTGAATGAAGTCACGTGAACCACCGCAGCGCACACACTCTGCTCCGGTCCAGAGGCACGATAGCACAGAGCGGTTCGGTGTCGGCGCAGACCAGGAACCGCATCGCATCCATTTGAATTCTGCACCGAATGCTGTATTTTAAAGCGATTTGGTGTAGATTATAAGGAGAAACGGTGAGAGATTAGGAGGGAACTGCGGCTTTACTAAGCTCAACAGCTCTGGTCGATCTGTGATATAAACGAAACGTTATTGGCTATTTAAAAAAAGGGGAGGAGCTATTCAATATGTCCCGCCCTGTCTTCCTGTTTCAGTGGAAATTATGTCAACACATTGAATAATGCTGCGCGTTTCAAGGCACTCCAGTGGGCCTTTAAGGCTTTGATTGATGGAACAGGGCTAAAACACCTTAATAACCGCTTTTCCACTATCGGGCCAAACCGTTCTCACTGCTTAACCGTTCCATTCTGTGCCGATCCGGCCCATCCGGCACAGATATGATTTTATTTTCTGATATCAGAGTTCTTTGGAATGTAATACAAATGGCCTTTGAAATGCAAGAATTTATATGAGGTATGAGATGTAAATAGTGACCGCAATATGAAGGACGATCAGATATTTATATTATTAACTTGTGTTTGCTTCGCTTAAATAGCGTGCTTGGCCAGCTACAGAGAAACCGGTTTGTAATCATGCATGTGCCGAACCAAGCTCAAGTGGAAATATAACCGTAACCAATTCCTAAACCGTTCGTCCCAATGGTGGAAAAGCGGCTAATGTATATTGCAATTTGCAAACCATTTTCTTAATGAGGCGTAACAGGATATTCCCCAAAACAACAATCCCCGAATAGCTATTGGTTAACATTATCCAATTGGCCAGCCGCCTAAGTGACGCCAATAGAAAAGGAAAGTCATTTCAGAAGAGGAGCAACTGATTACATTTTGATTAAAGACAAATATTGTTTTCTTTGGAATAACATGCGACAGTGAATTGTCCACAATAAGGCTAGGAATCTGTAGGAGTTCTATTGCATGAACTTTAAATAGAAACGACATTGACATTGCTGTAACTCACACCCCCAGAAAGAAGGCTCAGGTCAGATGTCAGAGCTCAAGCTCTTGAATGTCTCTTCTCTGGACAACGGATGCAAAATCACCTGCAGATCTGATAACATGGTGGGAGAGTCTGAGGCGTCTGTGCATCTGGACATACTGTGTGAGTTATCAAGAGAAACACACAGCTGTAAAACCAACAGATGCCCACTGTTTTACCCACTGTTTTAGGAGAAGTATTGCACAAGTCTTGGATACTGCTATAATTGCTACTCATTTATACTAGACATTACATTTATCTTTTTTTTTTTTTATACACTACCCAAGTTTTGACATTTTTAACAGAATGCCCAAAGGGCTACATTTATTTGATGCAAAAAAAAAATATATATATATACATTTTAAAATGTAATTTATTCCTGTAATGCAAAGCTTAATTTTCAGCACCATTTATCTAGTCTTCGGTGTCACATGATCCTTCAGAAATCAGTCTAATATGCTGATTTACTGCCCAAGAAACATTTTTTTTTTTTTTATTAATGTTGAAAACAATTGTTCCGGATACCGTTATTTATTTAACTTTTGATCAATTTAATGCATCCTTGCAATTTATTGTGGTATTACTTTATTTTAGTTACACGTTACTGCATGTAGTAATAGCAGTAAATTATGCATAATTACAAGTAGCTAACCATAAACCAAACCGGTAGCACTTTATTTTACAGCCCTGATCCCTAATGTACATACTATGTACTTATTATAGTAATTAAAATAATAATCACTAGGTATTAACCCTGAGCCCATCCGTAAACCTAACCTTAACCCATGTAGTTATATTACCCAGTACTTTCTTAGGTAAGTAAACACTGTAAGTACACATGCTGTAAAATAAAGGGCAACCACCTAACCATAACTATAGTAGTACATGTAGATATGAAATATTACACAGTACTTATTTGAGTAGGAACAATGTAACTAGGTCACCTTAAAATGATGGGTTACACTTTATTTTTTGTCTGTGTCACAGTGTAACTATGCATGTAAGTACTGTGTAATCATAATTAACTACATGTACTTACCACAGGGTTAGAGTTAGGGTTTGGTTTAGGGCTTGTTGCATGTAATTATGCATTTATTGTATTTATTACTACAGTAATGTAACATGTGTAACAAAGGACACTGTAAAATAATAAAGTGTTACCAATTAAAGTGTAACCAAAAAATCTTTCTAACCCCTAAATCTTTCTAACACAATTTTGTACCTTTAAGATTTCTGTATATATAAATGATCTTTGATATGATTATGTACTACTTTATACATCACAATGTTGTTTATCAAGTTGCTGAATATGTGATAAGTAAAAGTGGGTGATTAATGTTAATGAGCTGGTTGTTACTGAATGACCTGTTTTTGCGAACAGTTATCGCTCCGATATATTCCTTATAATCCATTTATCAGCAACAAGAAGTTCCTTAATTTGATTCTTGGTTATACTTTATTATAGTAATTTATTAGAGTAATATGAATTAACTACATGTACTTACTGTAGGGTTAGGTTTTGGTTGAGGGTTAGTTGCACGTAATTATGCATCATTTATAGTTATTACTACAGTAACTAAATGTAACATCTAACAATGACACTGTAAAATAAAGTGTTACATAACTATTTAATCAGCAAATAATACATTTTAATAAGACCAAGCCTGTAATGCTACCGTAAAACATTAAGTATTTAAGTTTGTTTTTGCTATCTTGTTTTTTTTTCTTGTTATTTATTTGGGATGCCAGTTGCCCCTGTGATCAGCAAGCTGATGGATGCGATCTCAGACCACCATTGGTGCATTCCCTTCAGCGTGGCGGGTAACCCAAAGCCGAAACTGAGCTGGTTATTAAACGACCAACCCGTGGAAGAGTGCAGCTATATCCTTACCAAGATCCACGATTATTCAGAGGGGGAATACCACGGTTGCTTACACCTGGACAGTCCCACGCACATCAACAATGGAAAATACACGCTGATGGCCAGCAATGAATACGGAGAGGACAGCATGGCAATATTTGCTCATTTCATGCATGAGCCGTGGAACGGTGAGTTGAAATTAGCACGCAACCAAATCTGCTAAAGGAATAAATGTAAAATCAAAACAATTTCTATGAATGTGTCTGCGAAGTTGCCTTATTTTTTATTTTTTCCTGTCTATTCATCAGAATCAGTTACTGATCCGCTGTATTATGGTGAGTCTAGTTTAAGAACTTAAAATTAAATTATGGAATATTATGAATGTTTATAGCCATAATTCACCCCAAGATTTTGACATCATTTATTCACATTTGTGTAATTTCAAACTCGTATGACTTATGATTTTCTTAAGTTCCACGCAAGAAAGTCATATGGGTTTGGATCAACACAAGTCAATGTTGATAATTTTCAGTTTGGGGTGTACTATTGCTTTTTAGTCATTTATTACATAATACACATATTAATTATAATGTTATGAAATCTTTATTAAATTTTTTGTTGTTAAAAAGTGATAATTCATAATAATTCTTACGTTTTCTTCTTCTGTTTGTCTTGTGCGTGAGATCCCACCACAGGTATGAAAAAGACACAGGAACATACACAATTATAGATTATATATTTGTAATCTATGCACATATATCTTAGTGTTCATTCTCTTCCAAACAGATGACACTCCTCTTGGGCCGCCTGAGGACAAAGTTGCTGTGAGTGAAATTTAATTATTCTTAAGTTTCATAATTTTTTACTTCATCAACATAAAAAAAACAAGTCTGTGCGTTACGGTGATTTTATCACAAGTAGGATTTTACGGACAATGTAGGGTGGAGTTCCTAAAACCCCTTAACAATGTTACAATCATTGTAACTCTTATTTTAAATGGCAGCAACAGAAATATGATAATTGACACTGATGTTTAATAAATGGTTACTTTTATTAATATTAACAATTGGAATTAACAAGTAATATAGTCAAGTAAGGCTGTTCATGCTTGACACAATTATATATAATGTATGTTTATCATAATTTTACAACAGCTTCAAATGCATTTCATCAAAAGTACAAATACACTTTTATAAATTGTATTACTTCAGTGTTATGGCATTGTTATGTTGTTATTGTTATGTTCCAAACCCGTAAGACTTTCGTTCATCTTCGGAACACAAATTAAGATCTTTTTAAAGAAATCTGAGAGATTTCTGTCCCTCCATTGACAGCTACACAACTACAACTTTGACGCTTCAAAAAAATTAATAAAGAGATCGTAAGACTATGAATTGAGCGGTTTAGTCCAAATTTTTTGAAGAGACTCGCTTTATATGATGAACAGATTTAATTTAGGCTTTTATTCACATATAAACATTGATCAGTGAACATAAACAGAAGCTCAATACATGCTTGACGCGTGTGAACAAACCTCATTGGTTCTTGCTGAAGCTCAAACGTGATGCGTGACACGAGAATGAACCTCATTGGTTCTCACGCGTCAAGCGAACATGCTTGAGCTTCTTTTTACCCCAACTGATGTGTGGATTGATGAATGTTTATTAATGTCTCTTCAGAAAATTTGGACTAAACCACTCAATTCATATGGATTCGTTTTTACAATCTATCAATCTATTTATCTGTTTATGAACTCTTTATTAAACATTGCGTAGCTGTCAATGGAGGGACAGAAACCTCTCAGATTTCATTAAAAATATCTTCAAAAAGATCAACAAAAGTCTTATTTACGGGTGAGTAATTAATGATAGAATGTAAATTTTTTGGTGAACTATCCCTTTAAGCCATCTGTGATGTATGACCTATCAGTTTTTAGTACAGCAAACTTGTAAAACTCGTCAAAATCTCTTAGAGACTAAGTATTTTTACCCAATGAAGCTTTGAATGCAGTGACTGCTCTTTGAAGACTCTTCATTCTGTTTGTAGGTGTACGTGGTCGTGGGAATTGCAGCAATCACATTCACCGGCTTCATCTTGATGCTTGTCATTCTGAAGTTTGGACGCAACTCAAAGTTTGGAATCAAAGGTAAGCACCTCTCAGCTCTCTGCCAAACCTTCATTAAGGACTGCTTTGGAAAGACACATTGTTCTGGGCGGAATAAGTGGGTTTCCTTTGTGGAAATTGAAAAAGAGGAATGCTGAAGGAAGGCTGTGCTTCGACTCTTTAATGAGCTGTAATAATTACTAATACACACTTAATCTATTATAACATTTGCTTCTCATGGAGAATATTAAAGAGGACTTATTATGCTTTTTTTTTACATTTCCAACTTTATTTAGTGTGTAATGTTGCTGTTTGAACATAAAAAGTTACAAAGTCACTTCAGCAAAAATTATTCTCTATGTCAGTGTCACTGTTTCTGAACTCCCTGAAACGCCTCCATTGTAGTCTTGAGTTTTCTTCCAACATTTCACAATATTCCTCATTTAAATAATGATAAATAATGATATTTAAATTATTCCCCCCAAGGGATACAAAAAAATAAATAGGGGCAAGGCCTGATTGAGTTATATTGTGTTGAAACTCATGGGATTTCCCAAACATGCTCTAAGCTGTTGACCAATCACAACACACTGGTCCAGGAGGGGTTTCATGGAGACAGGAACTAAACAGAACGTAACTGACAGACTGGGAAGAGAGGAGCTGCAACAATATGAAATATATGGGGGAAAAAAGGTGTTTATTGAACATTCAGGCATGAAATCCTGTTCAAAAACTAAATCAAGACTATGTAAAAGGGCATAATAGGTCCTCTTTAAAAAGTGCAACTAATATATTAGAGTTCACTTAAATAATCTTTGCTGACTACTAGATACTAAAGCGTTTTCTTGCATTCTTGTTTGTCTCTCCCAATGATGTGTGCCATGCTTCTTGACTAAACATGACTCCTCTCAGGGACTAAACTTGTGCATTGTGTTGTGGAGGGGTGATTGTTTTTCATGTTAGAAGATACATCTTCTTAAGAAAGGAGTGTGAAAGTGCAGATGTTGCTGCCGCAATGCTAGTGTGGTTGTCAAGGCGTTGCTACAGTATATGGTGGTTAAGGTGCTCTGAGTAGTTTCTATTTCATTATGTTGTTGCTAGGGTGTTTTGGGTGGTTGCTAGGTGGTTATTTACTGGCCCTGGTATGATAAATCTAAGGGATTTTTCACCCATTTTATTATCAGAAATTGTAAATCGTAAAGTAATTGCACACCTCTTCTCAACAAATTGCACAGTTTTTTTTTGTCTGTTAAAAACAACAACACATGAAGAGTTACATGCCAAATGTTAATGATAAGGGCCTGTTAACAGCTTGCGCCAGCGCAAACCCCTATTTTGTGTTAAAGAACTAATGTCAGGATGCACATGCAGACATGCAATGAAAAATGAGCACTGAAAAGGCATGGACAGGGTTATTTTTGCGGCTGACCTTATTGCTTATGCATTTGTAGGAGTTTCCCTTTCAGACGCAGAATTTATGGGAGGAGAGTATTTAAATGAATCATGCAAGGGGATTTACTAAGGTCTGCTCTAGTCAATTTACTGGTATTTACGCCATTATTTAACGCTGCAAAAAAGCATGTCTTAAACCAGAGCTAGTTTGTACTGCTCTTGTTAGATTGCGTTGGTCATTATGGAAATGTTCCAGCTGTGTTCTTTAATTTACGCGTTATCAGTAGATCACGTGCAGAACTTTCCATTCCCAGCGGCCTTTTTTTGGAATTGCTATCTCACGCTAATTTACCGTTCGCAATATCCCGCCATCTTTAGTTACTGTTGCTATATCTGACAAGCCATGCCGCTCTCACGCCGCTCATCATGTTCTCACGAAGAGAAAAATACATCTCGGAGCAAAGATGACACTGACAACTTGCCGATAGACAGAACAGAGCAGGTTACTTTTCATATGAATCGGTCTCAACTTTCAAATTTTCTCTTTTCTTTAAGAAATTTTAACAATAAATACAGTTTTGTGGCTCTTTAATGTGTCTGACAGATCGCTGTAGAGCCTCAGTTAAAGCTGCTTGTGAACCGATCATCTCTTCCTTCGAGTTATTTATAGCATCAAATAAACATGAATGAACATCAGAAGGAATGTTGTTTCAACCGCGGAAAGACGTCAGTACAGTTTTTCAAGTTCAAGTCCACCGACGTTAATCTACTAACTCTCCTGACTGCTTTGTCTGACAAAATGGTGGATTCTGCAGATGGCAAATTATGATTGGTCAGATCGCGAATTATGATTGGTCAGATCGTCTGTCAATCAAACTCCTGGCGAAGGTGGAATTTGCCCTGTTTAGTAAATCTGGCCCTTACTCTTAAGGTGCAGTCACATTAGTGTATGAAGCACAGCTCACCCAGAAATCACTTTAAAACCATTAGGCTTTCGTTTGGTCAGCGCATTGAATCCACCCGTTGCAAAATCTGCATGGGGAAATCTTTCGCCTTTTTGCTAGCGAAAATTTGCAGAACGTCAGTAAATGTGACCGCACATAATCTCTGCACTTTCTCTGTAATTTACTAATGATCCTCTAAAGCAGATTTTCATTGTTTTATTCCCCAGATATACGTGTGTTTGCGTTTGTCTTGCTCCTGACAGCTTGATAGTCAGTTGGTCTCTGAGTGAGAGATTGTTTTTGTGGTTTCTCTGAGCGGAAGTGTCGAGTTAGATGTCCTAAGGGGCTTATTTTCGCACCGTGGTCTTGAGTGTGTGCGTAAGTGCCTCCTTGGTTCTCCACAAGGACAAAATGCTTGATTACTTACTTATATGAAGGTTTCATGCCCATATTTTTTCATCCTAATCATGCTGTAATCACTGTGTGAATGTGTTTTCACTCTATTTTTATTTTTTTATACAAATTATTTAAGCCCAAACTTTCAGACCCCACTGTAGACACACACACATCTCACTGCACCATAGAGAAAAGCAGACCCCTGCACCATTCAGAGAGGAGCGGAAGTGGAGTGGGAACGAGGTGAAATTGTAGCCCTCGGTCCAGGAAGTGTGGGTGTCTGCAGAGATGCAGTTCTCCATCTGCCTGACAGAGAGAGTCAGCAACCTTGTGCTTATCAATGATTCAGAGGCCAGGTATCAGTTTTCTCTGGTTTGGACGAATCAAAAAAATCAATGAAGCTTGTCAAGGTCAGAAGTATCATCAGTCCTTGACTCGTGGTCTTTGGTTAACAAACTAAAGGTGCTCCTCACCCCCGGCCACCATCCCACAATTCTCCTCTCTCCACCATCAGACGTGAAGGTTTTTATAGGAATGTCCCTGGTTCAAAACAACATTTGAATACTTTGAACTTGACTCAAACAAACCAAGAACCGTGGTTAAAATAATGCACTTATAATAGAAGAGTATGGGGAAAGGCTCTGCTCTTGAAAGGACAGGCAAAAGTGAAATGGTATATCTAATATTTTAACTTCTGTCATGACCATGGAAAACTTGTATTCCAGTAACTTTTATATAAATATAAGAAAGAGTCTGTTCAAATTGGTATTAACAATTTAAAACAAGGCTCCATTTGTTAACCTCAACAGTTAACTACTACAAACTAAACATTGAAAAATACTTCTAAAGGATTTTATAATCTTAGTTAATATTAATTTCAACATTTACTAATGCATTATTAAAATCAAAAGTTGTATATTTTATGGTAATTAAAGGAACATGAGCTAACATTAAACTAGCAATGAATTTACTTTGTGATTTTATTAACTAATGTTAACAAATATTCATACTGTAACAAATGTATTGTTCATTGTTAGTTAATATTAGTTAGAGCATGAACTAATGTTAACCAACGGGACCTTATTGTAAAGTGTTACCGCTAAGAATTATGTTGGTAATCTAGAACAGAAGTTCTAACCCGATCTCATGAGAAAACATTACTATTTTACGAGGTGGCGATTTGTACAATGTGAATTGTCAAAAAAATTATGATTTTTTTTGGGGGGGAAAAGCAAGCATGAAGGAACGTCCACCCCTAAACATAACCGCCACTGGGGTGTAAGCATATCGTACAAAATGTACGATTGAAATCATACAAAATAGCCACCAATTCACAAAAACGTAAAATAGTCCAAGGCGTCATATACTGACGCTTTTGACATATCGTCTACATCCAACGCACATGGCACCCTTTAGCGTCAATATGAGACGCAGATAGATATGGGCCAGAAGGCGCCTCCTAGCGGTCTAACCCTAACCCTACCCCAGACCTAAACCCAACCATAACCGAACAAAGCTCTGTGCGTGTCATATTGACGCTAAAGGGTGCCATGTGCATTGGATGTAGACGAAATGTCAAAAGTGTCAGTATATGACGCCCTAGGATGAGAATGCAGTTGGAATGTAGTAGCATATCCACCACTAAAAATATGAATTTAAAGCTAAACACATTTTTATACAAAAATAATTAATTTAATTGCTTTAACCTAAAAATCAAGCTGTATATTCCTGCTTTTAAGCGGTCTGGTACACTTGCCCCATGGACTTCCATTGTTCACGCATTACTGGAAAGGTGTTTTCACACTTGCAGTTCAATTCTCTTGGTTCTTTTGGTCCGGACCAAAAAAATAAAACAATACATTTAGTGATTTACTTAACATTCACGCTGTCATTTTTAAGACAGATCCTAAAGATGGCAAAAAAAAAAAAAAAAACTAATTTTGTGACGGATATTGTTGAACTTTCAAAGCAATGCTGGGATAATGCACTGTATGTGCGCAGCCTCCATTTTATGCTATTTTGACTGGATGAGAACTCATGAAAAGCTTATCAAATGTGTAAAGGGGTCAAAACAGCGGCAGGAATCCCTCCGCTGCGACGAGACGCGGTTCTGATGCCTGTACAGAACTGTGATGGGCATTGTAGCTCCTATAACGAGAAAAAAACTGATATGCTTCAGTATTCTGTCGTTTTTAGGGTCGCAACTGGTGCAATCCGGCTTTTGGTTTATTTAGGCGTCTTTGGTTTGTGTTGCGTTCATATTACAGTTGAACCACACTAAAGTTCGTTTGGAAGTGGACTGGGGATGTGTTTTGATTAAAACGAACCCTGGTGCGATTGCTCTGTTAGTGCAGTTCTTTTGAATTAGTGTGAACGCTGCCATCCGAACCCTGATGACACCAAACAAGCGGACCGAGACGCTGAAAAGATGGGTCTCGATCTGCTTCCAAACGAACTCTTGTGCGGTTGACTGAAATATGAACGCAACACGGACCAAAGATATAACAAACCAAAAAAGGGACATGATGTCAAGATGCGACCCTAAAAAGGACAGAATGCTCAAGCTTTTTTTTCTCGTCAAAGTCGTGATGTTGCCCATCACAGTTCGGTACAGGCCTCAGACGACGGAGGGATTCCTGCCTCTCTTTTGACACATTTTATAATCTCTTCACGAGTTCTCAACTGGTCAAAATACCACCATGTGTAGGCTACACACGTACAGTGAGCGCATTTCTGCCAGCACACAGCATTGTTTTGGATGTTCGGTAAGTTCTGTCGCGAAATATACGTAATCAAAGCTGACCAATCAGGTTGTAAACATTTCCCTATGCCTTTAGGTTCTGTGTTAAAATGCCAATGTGAGTGCTTAGCAGAGCAGATTTGGTCTGGACCAAACAAACCAAGCGAATCGAACTACAAGTGTGAACACACCCTGAGACCCATCTTTTCAGTGTCTCGTCCGCTTGTTTGGTGCACAACAGGGTCAGATGGCAGTGTTCACACTTATTCAAATGAACCGCACTAACAGAGCAATCGCTCCAGATCGAACCAAACCAGCCAAATGTAAACACACACTAAAATGCATTTTTTGTTTGTTTGCTTAAACAGTTAGTCGAAATTACTTTCTGTGATAGTCGACGTAACACAAAATACACAATGAATCTCGGGCTAAAGCACCAATGTGCGTTTTGTAACTGTAAAACAAATATAATATTTAGGTTCTAAATGTATAAGAAATTTAATGTTTTTGGATCACATTATTTGAAAGAACCATTAAATCACAACCAGTGTCACAGATCTATGAGGTGCACGACTGCTGTGGATGTTGAGTTCATTAAGCTCATGCAGTACCACAGTAAAAAGTCCAGCCGGTAGGTCAAGGACACATTACAGTGTTTCTGAGCGCATTAATGGTTCATTATTGTGAAGAGAGCATTCAATATTCAAGTGCATTCAAGCATTCAAGTGGCTGACCGATACTAGATGTCTAGAGAGCAGGGAGGCCGTTATAATGTCAATATATGCAAGAACACAATTTAATGACGACAAAAGAGATGTAGCCTACACGATTGTTTAAATTAAATGAACACAGTACACAGTACTTAAATTCCCTTAAAAAAAAGGGCTTTGGCAGATTTTGGCAGATTTTGGACACGAGTGTACTATCAATTCAAGTGTGCAGTTATTTGGCTATGCCAGTTTCACAATAGCTAATTAAAGAATATTACTGATTTACTTAAATGATTTCTACTACTTCCTCCTTTTCTGTAAAACCAAGCAGCAAAAGTTTAGGTTATAATGAGATATTTACACTGCAAGTGAATGGTGCTAATTCATTAATGTTAAAAGTCTCACATTCTCAATAGTATCGCCACAACATGTTCACATGTTTTTAGTGTGAGTTTTTTTCTTTGCAAGTTGTTATATATAATTTTACAAAACAATGGCCGTAAAATTAAGTATTAAGTATTATTTATATACTATTATAGTTATGTATTAGTATTTTGAATTAAATGTTTTATTTTTATTTTTCATTTTAGTTTTAGTAATTTTGTTGTGTTTTGTAATCTTTATATATATATAGAATATATAATATATAATATAGAATATATATACATATATATATATATATATATATATATATATATATATATATATATATATATATATATATATATATATATATATATAAAGATTACAAAACACAACAAAATTACTAAAACTAAAATGAAAACTGGAAAATAAATACAAAATAGAAAAAATAAATGAATTAAATGAAAAAAAAAAAAATATATATATATATATATATATATATTATATTTAGCTTTCAATTTTATTTTATTTTTAGTAATTTTATTATTTCAACTTATTTTAGTCAGTTGCCATTGGTTTTTAGGTGTTTAAGTTTTTCATCTAATGTTTACATTTGTTTTATTTCTGCTTTATTTCAATTACAACTTTAAAAAAATATATTTTTTAGTTAACAATAACAAATTATTTTTGACTCATCTTAGCAAAAATGTTGTCGATTTAACATAACTTATATTGAACCCAGAATGTTCTACATGCAACTTAGTTGAAAAGAATCCATTAGCTTTCATATTTCTATGTGATTACATTGTAATTACTAGTTAATTACAACATATAACTAAAGTACATTTTGTGGATCTGCTTGTAATTAAACATTTTTAATAGCATGTAATATGTGTAACTAACGGGCACTGCAATGTAAAGAGATGTGATTTAAAGTAACCCTTTCATTCTTCTGTTTCATCAGTGATTCGATTGCTAGTGGTATAATTGTCTGGTAAGGGTTAAAGGGCTAATTTCACTGAATTCTTTAAGACGAACAGAATAAGCCCTGATTTAGCGTTCTGAAAACTCTCATTACCGAACGGCGGCTTCCGCCTGTCATTCAGAGTGCGCTCGGCTCTTAAAGTGTGTGTGTGTGTGTGTGTGTGTGTCTGTGTGTGTGTGTTAAGAACTTGGGGGTGGACCTGCCTTCCCACCACATGCATAGTTGCCATAGTTGCAAGCGTCATAGTTACTCTGTTCCAGCGATGAATCATTCTCACAGAGCATGAATCACCATTAGCTGAGATCACACACACATTCACTTGTGTAACATGCACAACACGAACAAACATGCCTAAAAATATTGCAGTTATATATCTGTACCAGGAGCAATAAACAGTACGTTTATTCTGTTACTGTTAACCCTCGTTTGCTGAGAGTTCCTGTGTTGTCAGCGATAACTAGGTCTGCGTTCCCACAGTCAGTCCAAATCCCGTTATTTGTGTATCCGATTGGAATCTGATCTAAATGTATTGACTGTCCACACTGTGTTGGGATGTGACACTTTGCAACAACACAACTTTGTCTCTGCAGCGACTCTCCGCATGTTTAGGACTAACTCTCCCTCGTTTGTGCGTCTGCCACACAGCTTTTGACTTCTAGATGCTAATAACATTTCAGCAGTTTGATTATTATAATGATGCATTCCAAAAAGTCTGAAATTATTTGTTTTAATTACCGTTTTCCATTTTTCTCTGTTTTCATTTATTATTTGCTAACTCAGTTTACAATGTTTTATATATTTTCTTGTCTTTTATGTTGTGTTGTGTTCATTTATGTTAATGTTGTGTTTTTTTATGTTTTGTTTTGTTGTGTTTTGGTTTCTTTTTAGGTTTTGTTTTATTTCACAATGTCCCCGTCGAGGTTGTGGCGAGATAAGAATGACTGTGGTCACACCAGACTGAACTGGACCGAGAATTTATGGACCGTTTTGGGAGAGAGGTTTATGGCTGACCCCACCTGCAACACGCCAAGCCATCTAGCCAATCATACGATAGCTCATTATAGACAGGGTGGATTCTTATTGGTTGTTGCAGAAGAATGGTTCTCTAACTAACCCATGCAGTGGGGGAATGGTGTGACCTGGTCTCGTACTTGTGCCGAGTGGAATAAAAGGGTGAATCCATCACTGGGTTTACTGTCAGCTGCTAGAATCTGTGTCAGTGGGCAAATGAATCCTTGACGCTTTAAGAGAGAAGGACAGATCGCACCCAAATGGAGTCGCTCATAAATGAATCATGCCAGATGGGCCTTTTTTCACCCTGTTCACACATTTAATGACCAGATAGCAAAGTGACAGCTGAACCGTAAAGATTTGCACGTACTGAAAACAGACACACATATGTGTCAAAAAAAAAAAAAAAAATGTACGAGACAGTGTCTTGTTCATCCTTTGATGATAACACACTTTTAATATATATTTTTAATCGTGAAGATTTGTGGCCACTATTACTAAAACGGTATCAGCTGACACTGATGTTCAATTCATTTGTGGCAGAAGATCAGACCACCACTGAACAATCCTTACAGTCAGCATGAAATCACTGTCGCTTTGATTCACTTTCTTAATATTTACATGGTCTTACTGGGAACGATTGATCAGACGAGAGAAAAAAATGTTTTTGGCCATCACCAAGTCCTTTTATTTTCTTATGGCAACTTTTTCACAATCAAATCTGGTTTGAATATGCTGTTTCGTGCAGAAATTCATCACGGTATGGAAGTCAAATGGGGACGAATAACCTTTCAAATAAAACTGCATTTGCGCAATTGTTTAATCACTGTATTTTGCGAAAAGTGTACACGTTGTTTATCAGTACAGACAAAAGTTTAATTTTAGACATCATAGACTCACTAACATACAGTAAGTGTAAAATGTAGTTCATTTTAACTGGACATGCACAGCTGCATAATTTTATTCATAAAATGATTTTATCTTTATGTTTGTTTTTGTTTGATTTACTGTGTCGTGTATATATATCAACTTTTGGAGTTTTGATTTTGTTAATACAAGATATTACAGATATAACAACCCCAAGCTCAGGAGTTTTGTTATTTCTGCAAAATGAGATTGCAAATCAAATGATTTATCAAAATATCATGAAAACAAGCAAGAGATGGTGCTGCATTTAATAAAATGCATTACTTCAAATAACACGCTGCTGCTTTCTTGTGTCTGGACGTTATCATCGCTTTAGTCGGCCTGACAGAAACGCTCTTCAACGCGCATAAAAAACAATCCGTCTCATGTCCAAAGTGGAGGTGGAAGAATTTCCTCTTTTGCCCCCCCTCCTACTCTTTCTCTCTTTCTGTGTGTCTCTCTCTCTCACACACAAACACAGATGTCAAGAATGAAAGGCGTAATGCAGTATGATATTGCAGCTCGGAGGCACTGATTGGCTTAGACACAGAAACTGTAAGGTGAAGTTTTCGGCATTTCTGCGAAGACCTTTGGGTGACTTTGAAAGTCCAAGTTCCCGGGTGCAGCACGGAAAAATGAAAAGCTCTTTTAAAACCAGCTTTTTGTCCATTTTCACTTCATTGTGAGTGGAAGTTCGATAAAGGCATGGCCAGGACCGTCCTTTATCAAAGGGGCTTTAGGGGGCACACGGCGAACAAGAACAGACCCCAGCGGACGAAGATCGCCGCCCTTCCTCTAACTTACACTGGGTACCCCCTCATGCTTAGGACGGCCCTGGGCTTGGCATTAAAGGAACATGACGACTTTTTGGGACTTTAGCTTATTCACCGTATCCCCCAGAGTTAGATAAGTCCATACATACACTTCTCATCTCCGTGCGTGTCGTAACTCTGTCTGACGCACCCACTGCTAGCCTAGCTTAGCATAAAGACTGGAGGTAAACGGCTCCAGCTAGCATACTGCTCCCAATAAGTGACAAAATAACGCCAACATTTTTCTATTTACATGTTGTGGTTTGTATAGTCACAGCGTGTACAAATAACAAGGTCACATGAGACACAACCATCTTCTAACCGTATACATACTGGAACTATATTCTCAGAATATCTCTGCTACTTCTGCGGAGTGATTTGCTCGCAGCGCCTGAGAAGACCCATGGTGAGGAGACGAGAGTTCGCTCAGAGCGTTACGCTAATCACTCCGCCCAAGTAGCAGTGCTTCGCCTTCTGAGAATATAGTTCCCAGTATACGGTTAGAAGATGGCTGTGTATCATGTGACCTTGTTATTTGTACACGCTGTGACTATACAAATCACAACATGTAGATAGGAAAATGTTGGCGTTATTTTGTCACTTATTGGTAGCAGTATGCTAGCTGGAGCCGTTTACCTCCAGTCTTTGTGCTAAGCTAGGCTAGCGTTGGGTGCGTCAGACAGAGTTACGGCACGCACAGAGATTACATTTTATGAATGGACTTATCTAACTCTGGGGGATACGGTGAATAAGCTAAAGTCCCAAAAAGTTGCCGTGTTCCTTTATCACAACCGGCCTCACCACAGCTGGGCAGTTACTTGGTGGTTGTAGTTAAAAAAAGAGATCAGTGTTATCTGGGCAATTTATCTACATACGCAATACGCAATAACAAAGCTATCTCACAACCAATTCTTACGAGTGAGTAAAAGGTGGCTAATTCGTACGAATTTGTATGATTTATATAAACCCCAGTGATGGGTAGGTTTAGGGGTGGGGTCAGGGAAAGGTCATTCGTACAAATTCATACGAATTGGCCAACTTGTAAAATATGTAGCTACAATTTAGCTAAAATCGTACGAATTAGCCACCTCGGGTTGTGTATGAGGCTGAAAATCCCTGTAACTGTAGACCTGCTGCTTCACAATGAAAAATATGGATGCCAAAAAAAGTGAAGCAGGACAGAAAAGCTGATTTTTGAGGTGTGTTTATGGACCGTTTATCTTTTAATCTAATCTTCTGTAATCCTATTTCAGTCGTATAATGTGTTGTATTATGTATAAACCTGCTAGGCAGCCCATTAGCCACTCCCCATGACACTTTTATTGAGACCGTTGCCGTCCTCCCTTCTGTTCACAACATCTGTTCTCTCGATATGATTTCTCTTTCCATTCCTGAGAGCCACAGTCCCTCCCCTGACCCCTGTGAACATGCTCTTTTTACGACAAATATTTTCTTTTCTGTACACCCGGAAAATATCCAAAGGGTCTCGTGTCGATTTCGTGGCTGAGACAAATCTCTCAACAACTCTGTGACCAAAACCAAGACAAGTAAAAGTATATAGTCTCTAAACAATATCTCAAATCTAACTTTTCACCTTTGGACTATGCGATTGCGTTCGAACATGCTGAGTGATGCACTCCAGTTTAAACAACCCCCAATGTGATGACACATGGTTAGAAAATAAAATCATTAGTGCTCTCACTTTAAAAAGCTTAGCTAGAAAACATTCCTGTCATTTTATGTTTGGAGTGAAGGATGTTGATGATTTTGAAGTTTGCTTTCAGATTACCCTGTTGAATCTATCTGTGTTTTCATTGGACGTGTTCTTTCAAAGAGAAATGCTCATGGGGGAATGCTGATGCTGGGCTATGTTTGGATACTGCCATGGGTCTCTTGCTAGTTACTATGTACTATTTCCCACAGCGTTTATACGTCAAAAGTTTGGGGGCAAACGGATTTGTTTTAAAATAAATTAAGAATCCTATTCAGCAAGGATCCATTAATTTGACCAAAAGTTTTAGTAAAGAGTAAAGACTTGCATAAGTTACATAAAGTTTGAAATAGTTCAAATAAATGCTGTCCTTCTGAGGTTTACGTTCTTCATAGAATCCTTAAAAAAAGTTTTGTGGTTCCACAAAAATATTAAGCAGCACAATTTTTTAGTGTCTCTTGGTGTTCGTTTACACAAACCCGTGTATATGCCGTCAAGAGCATGCCAAACCTGTAGGTGGCAGTGTAACGAGAAGCTCAAGCCCACGTTAGCCAATCAGAATCCCGAAAATAGTCACATGCTGTGACGTCGGCTGCCTAAAACTCAGTTTTTCTCAGTTTACATGCAAACGTGCAGACAAAGTTTTCCAAAATCTCCACTCTGGCCGGAGTTTTTAGAAAGAATCTTTTTCAGAGGCGAATCCTCCGTTTGCGTGTAAATGAAAGGCACAAACGAAGGGAAATGTCTTCAAAATAACCATGTACATGTAAACAGGGGCCTTAAGCAGCATATCATCTTATTAGTATGATTTCTGAAGGATCACTTGACACCGAAGACTGGAGTAATGGCTGCTTAACTGAATTCACACGAATAAATTAAAATATATAAAAATAGAAAAGTTATTTTAAATTGTTATAATATTTCACAATATTAGCCTACTATATTTTTCATCAAATAAATGCAGCCTTGATGAGCATAAGATACTTCTTTCAAAAACACCTAAATATTGTATATTTAGTATAATCCCCATACTTTTGAATGGTAGTGTACATTTGCCAAAATGTGCATCCCACAATGCAATGCATCTGACTTGAACTTCCATTTCCAGTGTAACAAGTGAACCAGAAGTAATAACAGCCAAGTTTTTTTTTTACACTTGCTGTGTTCGTGACAAGGTCATGTGACAGCGTTGATCATTCCATAATAGTGTTTTTCATACTGTAGTATAACCAAATGAAGTATATACTATAAGCAATAAAGTATACATACTGTAGTATGCTAGTATTTATTGTGAACATTTCTGGTCACCATTCACAGTATCAAATATGAGTACGATCTGAGAGCACAGTTTATTTTTAACTTTCTTAATTTAGGTTTATGCGGGTTTAGGATAGATTTTCATCTCAGACCAGTGAGAAAATGTGAACGTGACACACGAGGAAGAAAGAGAGAGTGTTTTCCATTGTTACTTGAACTTCCTGTGACCTTGGGGTCTTCAGAAGGAAGAGGGGCTGGAGTTTTACTGTCACACGAGAGGATGAGGGTGTTTTTGGTCTTTAAAAATAGCAGCAGGCATTAAAAGCGAGAAAAACGATCAATCTCTGTTATTTTTGGGAATATGATATTTTCCTCTTCGTGTTCTGGCCTGAAAGAGCGCTCGGCACAGGGGTCCCAGTCAGTATTGCTGTGTAACCGAAATCCAACCCTGAAAACAATCCATCCGCTGCTGTCCTCTCTCAACGCTCTTTCCTTCCCACCCCTCATCCATCAATCCATCCATCCATCCATCCATCTATCTATCTATCCATCTCTTCTCATTAACTCCTCTGATCGATAGATCACTTCCTCTCTGCTAGCAAGAAAAAGAGTTTAAGAACTCTTTAGTAGACTGGCTGGGTTTTCTTACCGGAGACACACACACACACACACACACACACACACACACACACACACACACACACACACACACACACACACACACACACACACACACACACACACACACACACACACACACACACACACACACACACACACACACACACACACACACACACACACACGCACACACGCACGCACGTTGGCAAGAGCTCTGGATTCAGCCTGGGAGTATCTGTGTGTATTTTGGCCCATTCACTAAATATGCATCTGAATGTCCTCAATCAAAACAACTGTGATTTAACTTATGCTTGTTGCATTTCTGTGTTCGAACATTTAGTCTATTTTACATTTTTGTGTGCTATACATGTAAATAAATATATAATCTAAATATTTATATTAACATATTTCACATATTCACATATTTTAACTAAATTTTGCTGGCAAAAAATGACTGTCAATATAGTAATGCATGAAGCACCACACACCAAAATCACTTTCAAACCAAGCACCGTTCTGTTGGTTTCTGTTCATGAGTCGCCGGTCCTCCTCGGCCCCTTGGCTCTAACCGTAGTGTCCATCACCGGTACACCTCAGCCCTTCACCCCTTCGGCTCCACCGAGCTCCTCCTTCCCTCTGGCTCCAAACCCCCAGCCCGGTCCCCCAACCCTCTGCCTAGGCCCTCAGTGCCTGCAACATCGCCCTGGTCCTTCATCCGTCAGACTTCGCCTTGGTTTCTGGCCCACCTGACTCCGCCTCGGTCTGCAGATTCGCCCTGGTCAACACGGCCAGCGATCTCAGGTTTGCCAATTCCACCGTGGCCTCATCTGGCCCCTCAGTGGTTCCTCCTTGGTTTCTTCCTCCATCAGTCCTTCCACCTGGGGGTCCTGGCCCTCCTTCCCACCCCTTTGGGGATAATAGCACCTCCTCCCACCACTTCTGTGTTATTTGTTTTAATAGTGCCAGGAGGCACTATCCGGGAGGGGGGTGTCATGTAACGTGTCAGGCTTGCTTTGTCAAGAACTTTTAGTTAGTTTGTTGTTTTCCTGTATCTTAGATATCTTAAAGGGATAGTTCACTTAAAAATGTAAAATCTGTCATCATTTACTCACCCTCAAGTTGTTTCAAACCTGTATGAACTTCTTTCTTCTGCTGAACACAAAGATATGTTGAAGAATGTCGGTAACCAGGAACAAAAATACTCTAAGTCAATGTGGTCCATCAACTATCTGGTTCTTCAAAATATCTTCCCTTGTGTTCAGCAGAATAAATAATTTCATACAGGTTTGAAACAACTTGAGGGTGAGTAAATTATGACAGATTTTACATTTTGAAGTGAACTATTCCTTTAATTTCGCATCCAAATAAACATGTGAGTTACAACCTGTCACTCACATGAGATCACAGCAATAGCAAACCACAACCATCCAATCAATTCCTCAAGGATAAGATCAAGTCCCGCCCGACATTTTTTTTTTTTCATGAAGCCATTTCACTTGAATATATGTCTCAGTAGGGAAGAAATCTTCTGTTTCATGCAGAATTTTACTTTGATTTAAAAACATATGTACTGTTTGTGCGGTTCTAATGGGGATTGTTAAACTGGTCCACAGTTTATGTGCAGCTACAGCGCATGCACGATCACCCCTAGATTTTAGCCTACACTCAGGAATGGTAACCTCTGATTGACAGACATAAGAGTTTTCACTGGATGATGTTATAAAAAGTCAAAGATGCAAGAAGGTGCTACGCAATTTAAACATTTAAAAAGAAAGCAAGAACACTTTAATTTTATAATTGGTTTTAAAATGCCAGTGTAGCCAGTGCAGAAACACTTAAACAGGAGTAATATGTTCACGTTTTAATATGTTCAAATCTTGCTGCCGCATTTTGAACCATTTGAAATCAAGAGGAATGGCTGAGTCCCAAATACTTGAGTTGCAGTAAAGTCTAGAGGAAATAAAAGTGTGAATCACTGTTTTAAACTTCTTAAAATAGCGGTGACTTCACTTTATCCAAAGCTCTTAGTTGGTCAAGTCAAGTCACCTTTATTTATACAGCGTTTATACAATAGAAATGGTTTCAAACAAGCTTTACAGTGTTAACAGGAAAATGATGAATTTTGGCTGTTGTTAAGCTGATGTCAGTTCAGTGTTGATTCAGTTCCATTGTAAATATCATCAATTGTTAAATTAGTTAATTTCTATAGAAGCCCTGAAACGCAACTTAAAAAAACATAAACATTTCGAGATTAAAGTCGAAACATTCCGAGAATAAAGTCGAAACATTCCGAGAATAAAGTCGAAACATTCCGAGAATAAAGTCGAAACATTCCGAGAATAAAGTCGAAACATTCCGAGAATAAAGTCGAAACATTTCGAGAATAAAGTCGAAACATTTAGAGAATAAAGTCGAAACATTTCGAGAATAAAGTCGAAACATTTAGAGAATAAAGTCGAAACATTTAGAGAATAAAGTCGAAACATTTCGAGAATAAAGTCGAAACATTTCGAGAATAAAGTCGAAACATTTCGAGAATAAAGTCGAAACATTTCGAGAATAAAGTCGAAACATTTCGAGAATAAAGTCGAAACATTTCGAGAATAAAGTCGAAACATTTCGAGAATAAAGTCGAAACATTTAGAAAATTAAGTCGCAGCATTTCGAGAATTAAGTCGAAACATTTCGAGAATTAAGTCGAAACATTTCGAGAATTAAGTCGAAACATTTCGAGAATAAAGTCGAAACATTTCGAGAATAAAGTCGAAACATTTCGAGAATAAAGTCGAAACATTTAGAAAATTAAGTCGCAGCATTTCGAGAATTAAGTCGAAACATTTCGAGAATTAAGTCGAAACATTTCGAGAATTAAGTCGAAACATTTAGAAAATTAAGTCGCAGCATTTCGAGAATTAAGTCGAAACATTTCGAGAATAAAGTCGAATCATTTAGAAAATTAAGTCGCAGCATTTCGAGAATTAAGTCGAAACATTTAGAGAATTAAGTCGAAACATTTAGAGAATTAAGTCGCAGCATTTCGAGAATTAAGTCGAAACATTTCGAGAATAAAGTCGAAACATTTCGAGAATAAAGTCGAAACATTTAGAAAATTAAGTCGCAGCATTTCGAGAATAAAGTCGAAACATTTCGAGAATTAAGTCGAAACATTTCGAGAATAAAGTCGAAACATTTAGAAAATTAAGTCGCAGCATTTCGAGAATTAAGTCGAAACATTTCGAGAATTAAGTCGAAACATTTAGAAAATTAAGTCGCAGCATTTAGAAAATTAAGTCGCAGCATTTCGAGAATTAAGTCGAAACATTTCGAGAATTAAGTCGAAACATTTAGAAAATTAAGTCGCAGCATTTCGAGAATTAAGTCGAAACATTTCGAGAATAAAGTCGAAACATTTAGAAAATTAAGTCGCAGCATTTCGAGAATTAAGTCGAAACATTTCGAGAATTAAGTCGAAACATTTTGACTTTAATCTCGAAATACTAGATTTTTTTTTTCATCTATATAGCAAAACAAATATATATATATATATCTTCAAAAAAGAATGTCGTCCAGTTCAGTTCTCATACAACAGCGGCAGTACAGTCAGATCAATAATATTTGTGAATATTAAGTATCCCTAACTAAGCAAGCCAGAGGCAACAGTGGCAAGGAACCCAAACTCCATCATGTGACAGAATGGAGAAAAAACCTTGGGAGAAAGCAGGCTCAGTCGGGGGGCCAGTTCTCCTCTGGCCAATGAACGAACACGGTGTGATTATTCAGGCTGCATCACAAGTCAGAATTCAGATTAGGATCAGTAGCATTTAAATATACAGTATTCACCCAGTTCCTTTTGCTTGAGATCGATTATTTACGCCAATGTGGAGCTGAAGCTGGCCATAGGGTCTGTAAAGAAACTAGATTTGGCAACTAAATTAATTTGCTTATCAAACTAGAGGGCCCTATCTGATAAAACTGAAATTTTCACAAACCGTTTCACATACGGTTTAATATATGAAGATAACATATCAAAGTTTAAATTCGATGATCGACTACCAAACTGTATTTGTCAAGCCATTTCATGGGGGCTTTAATGAGTGAATATTCAATATAAGCCCATGCACAAACCAAACCAGTGTTACAAAGCTGATGGCTTTAACCCAATGTAATTGTATTAGGTGTATTATCAGGTTTGAATAGGACAATTGTGAGTTTCGATTCAAAGACAGCATCATGTAAATCACTGAGTGTCATGTATCTCAAGAGACCTTCAACATTCAATTACCCCTTGAACAGCAGAGAGAATCAATACAACGGCCCGAGTTGTGTCCGGCCTCAGGCTCGTGCGCTGTAATGTCAGGACCCCTGGTCACTTGGTCACTCCTGATTGTCTCCTCTTTCGTCTCCTGCCTCTCTCTCATTATTTTGCCCTCTTCACCCTCAGCAGACTGCAGTCTGACCCCTGTCGCTTAACTCCATTTGCAATGATTTTTGCAGTGAAACAAGTACTTAAACCGAATGGCAATCAATCAAACCCATGTGAAGCCTTTGTGTGTTGATAAAAATGAATAAATATAACATTAAAATGCTTAATATATAACAATGTATGCTTAATATATAAAATAATAGACTATAATATATAATATATTAATATAACACTAAATGAAGGATGATGTGTCTGAAGACTGGAGTAACGAAGAGACTTTTTAAAAATTATGATTTCATTAAAAAAATCGTACTGTAACACTTTATTTCGATAGTCCACTTTAGACATTCTACTAACTATAAGTAACTTTTCAACTACATGTCAACTAACTCTCATTAGAGTATTAGTAGACTGTCAGTAGACTGTTAAGTTATGGTTAGGGTTCGGGTTAGTAGAATAAGTTGACTTGTAGTTGCCAAGTTACGTATAGTCAGTAGAATATCTGTTAGGGAACCATCAAAATAAAGTGTTAGCAGATATTAAGCAGACAGTCTACTAATACTCTAATGAGAGTTAGTTGACATGTAGTTGCAAAGTTACTTGTAGTTAGTAGAATGTCTAAAGTGGACTATCGAAATAAAGTGTAACCAATTGTACAGACCCCAAACTTTTGACCGGTAGTATACTCTGCAAACACAGAAAAGTGTAATTGTAAAAACAGTGAAAAGTCACAGTGCTGTTGGATTAAATATCAGCACTGCTGGAACGCCACTCAGCCAATCAAATGCAAGGACCAGAACTTGCCACCGTGGCAATGAGCCAATCAACCGCCCCATTACTACAGCTATCAGTGTCTTCGCCAGCTCTAGATGATGTCATAATAGCTGTAAAACGGTGTTGACGTCCTGTAAAAAGTGTTCATTATTTTTACAGACACTTTTGCTGGTAACAAGACGCTTGGGTCTTCTAGTAAATGCTTTAAGCTGTCATGTGCCATCAGAGGGGTCATCGCAACATGGCTGATCTCCAGTTTCCCGTTTTATTTTCTCAGATATCAATGAGGCTAATGCACCTCTACCGCCGCTATATCATTCAACATGCCACTGACTCTTTAAGCCAAATATTCTGTCTTGACAGTCTCTATCTTTACTTACTGATGAATAACCCTGTTGTAGAAGTGCAGTTGGCAATCTAAGAGTAAAGAAGGAAGATGATGTCAAGGTTAATGTGATTTAAGGCAAGTTCCTGGATCACTTATTGAACAACCGGCTTTGGGCTGGAACTACAACAATATTTTTTACAATATCAGGCAGGATTACGGATGAATCTACTTGGTCATGTTTTTTTAATTATGGAATAGCTACCGGTTTATGCAAATAACAAGTGTAAATGGCCACCAAGACATATTTAACATGAATAGCAATCAAACTCAAACTTTGTGCAGGAGACGCTGTAAGGCAGTTTTTGAGGCACTGTTCACACGTGGTATTAAGATGAGTTTTGGTCAATCGGATCACGAGTGGGCGACGCCGACGCTAAATACAGGTGTAAACGGGGTCTAAAATGCTTTGAGCCACTTCCAGATGTAGTCAAACACATTCGACAGGATTGCTTTCGTAGTGTAAACGCTCATGTGGTTGAATGGGTTCGAACAGCCACAAAAGACCGTCTTCTCTCCGCATACTGACCTATGCATTCATTATGGGAAGAGCTCTAGCCAGACGGGATTTAAACTGTCGCCTGAAGATCCAAGTTTGAAGACGAAAAACGTACCAAGCACAATGTTCTCTCGCCATTCCTGATTTCTAGCACACACTAACACACACAGCGTTCAGCTGGTCTTACGGCAGTCAGAATAGAAATGAAAGCTGCTGCTCTCCGTATGTTTTGCGTCGTCTCCGGTCGTGTAAAATGCGTGAGGTTATTTTGTCCATTAGATCTAAAAAAGTCCTTTCGTTTACCCGCCCATAGACCCTCGCCTCAATTCAATCGGGACAGAAGTGGTTGAAAGTGGACAAAAGAGACGGATTAAAGCACCAGGTTTAAACGGGAATGTGTCTTCCTCGTCTACTTGTCACCCGATCGACCAAAACGCATCTTAATACCGGGTGCAAACTGGGCCGAAGATGCACAAAATGTTTCTTTCTGTCTCTTCTGCAGAACACTTTTTTTTAATGAGCTATCGCTCTAGGACAATGCAAACATTTGAAGGGACTTTATGTCTGTTCCTCAGTCTCATTTACATTTCCTTCATATTAATAAATATGGCATCTGACACCTGAGGAACATAGGTTTGAGATATGATTGAATGATCGGAAATGTTCCAGTGTGATTTCTGTCTTCTGTTCATCCTACTGTTGTGCACTGTCACTGTTATGCAACTTACATTTAGATATTCAAGTAGATGTTCCAAAATCAACATCCTGTTGTTTCTGGAACAACATTCCTATCAACCCTGTATGTGCACTGATTTTATGGATGGTAGATGTCCTGTTTTTGTACAAAGACAGCCAAAACACTGATCTTAAGACAAGACACTACAGGTAAAAAATGACCCTTATGATCCATTATAAATGCAGGCTTTATCGGATGTTATAATGCATTGTACTCTTAAAAGTTATAACCACAAATAGGGAAGTATGATAATGTATTGTACCTGTTGTTATGATTATTTGTAAGATGATACAACTCACAATTATAAGGTTGTTTATAAGACGTTATTCATATATTATAATGCATTAAGAAATGCATTATAAACAGGGGTGCACATAACTGGTGCACATGCGTAGTAAAAATAAACAATGTTTACTTACTGGAGTTGGATTTGTCTCCATCTCTAGCAACCATGATGATAAGTGTGTTCATTAATTATAAGGGGTGTAACGGAACACAGTTGATCCATGATCCGTAGGGATCAAGTCCCACGGTTCGGCACGCATGTGATTTATGGATTAACTGATAAGTTTAACCATCAAAGAGTGAAAGTTTATCATTTGGACTTGTTTTGTCTTGCCAATTGACCGTTCGCAAAGACCCCCCCCCCCCTTTAGTTACTGTTGCTATGTCCGACAAGCTACGCCACTCTCACGCCACAACATGTTCTCACACAGAGAAGAATACACTGACAGACAGGACAGACCAGCTTACTTTTGATATGAAACAAAGTCTCAACTTTCAAATTTGGTAATTTTTAAAAGAAATATAAACAAGAAATACCGTTTTGTGGCTCTTTAATGTGTCTGACAGATCGCTGTAGGGCATCAGTTAAAGCTGCTCGTGAACCGATCATCTCTTCCTTCTAGTTATTTATAGGATCAAATAAACATGAATGAACATTAGAAGGAATGTTGTTTTAACCGCGGAAAGGCATCAGTTCACTCTGTTTTTCAAGTTCAAATCCTCCCATGTTAATCTACTAACTCTTCTAACTGCTTTGTCGGACAAAAATGGCGGATTATGATTGGTCAGATCGCCTGTCAATCAAACTCCCTGTGAAGGGTCAATTTACACATTGGAACTATTTTAAATGCGGAAGAAGAGGTGAAAATCGGGACTCACGTGGTGTTATCTGTGCACACAGCCTCACGCAAAGTTCCAAAGAACAAAGTCACTCCCAGAGGGAGTTATTCTCTATGTCAGTGTCACTGTTTCCGAACTCCCTGAAACGCTTCCATTGTAGTCCTGAATTTTCTTCCGGTAACGAACACGTCACAATATTCCTTATTTAAATAATTCCTGCAGGCATACGCAGAATAAAGGGGCGGGGCCTGGTTGAGTTAGTAGTGTGTTGAAACTCACGGTTATGTTAAGTGTCGTTACAGTTCCCATACACGCACGAAGCGCTTGACTAATCACAACACACTGGTCCAGTCGACCAATCAGAGCACATTGCGCTTTTCGGAAGGAGGGGCTTCATAGAGACAGGAACTGCATTTCCAAAAAGCATCATAAGCCTATGAGTAGATAGTAGAACCATTGCCACCAATGGTCTCTGTGATCAACTCCGCTTACGATGCTTTTGGGAAACAAAGAACGTTACTGACAGACTGGGAAGAGAGGTGCTGCAATAATAAAATATGTGAAAACAATGTGTTTTTGAACATTTAAGCATGAAAACCTTTTCTAGTAGACCCCAAAAAACAAAATCAAGACTTTGTAAAAAGGGCATAGGTCAACTTTAAAACTGCATTTCCAGCTAAAGTATCTTTTCCTGGGAATAGTTCATGATAGATGGATTGCTTAACATTGTAAACCTCATGGAAATGGAACAATTACACCCTTGATGGCAATTCTGTTGAAACATTTAGGTTTTCTTGGCTCTTGAAGATGTTTACACGTGCACTATTCATTTCTTTTAGTTGGTTCCTTGTGTTTTATTCCAATTTCAACAGAAAACTGATTTCAGACACTGATTGAGTATCATAACTGCTGAACACTGGGATTTTGGGGGTCTTGTCTGTAGTATTTATTAATCTTGGAATTAGTTTTGTTCCCCTTTTGCTCTAATGACAGCAGAATTTGAGCTGCATGAACTTTTATACAAGTTTGTATAAAACCTGATGATCTTTTTCTCCAGCATGATTTGAGAATGATTCAAACATCATTGTGTGATTCAATTGAATCAAGAACATCTGACGGTCTGAACAAAAAAAGAGTTAGCATGATATCAATGTCTCAAATTACTTGATTAGTGACCAAGACATAACACAGAATTTTAAATATTTTATATTCAGTCTATGTCAATGAATAAATCAAATCCAGAAGTTTGTGTTGGTCATGATGATCATGTTTTCCAGCATAATTTGAGAATGATTCAAAGAGCATCTTGTGCTTCAGTTAAATCAAGAACATCTGACCATCTGTACAAAGAGTCACAGGATGTCAGAGTCCCAAATTTAATTAGTGACCAAGAAATAGTGCAGAATTTTAAATGTTTCATATTCATTTTTATATTTATATGATAAAGTTCACATGATTGTTCAGAATCCTACCATCCTACTATTTCCAGCTCGTCCCACATTTTCATTGTGGTCTCAGAGTTTTGGACCCTACTATACATACAAATATCCTGTCAGACAGGAAGCCCCCCACTGTTTTTCTCCTCCATGTATTACATTTTTTCCTTTCTGGTTCTGCCAAAACATTTGACTTTAAACTGGAACAGTGTCAATCTTTTCAAATGGGCTTGCTGTCCCTGAGAGACCTTGCTGTGATGTTTTTTAGTTAAACATTTCTGATGTTTTTATTGAACATTCGATCAAGCGATTGTTTATTGTGGCACAGAATATTAAACGTCCCTTGCAAAAGTGTATGGTGGCGAAAACATTTATAATCCTGATGCCAGTAAAAATTACATTTTATTAGCAGTTTACTCTTGCCAGGAAAGAAATGTTTTGGTTCTGAGTGCAAATCTTTGTCTTTGACACAGGGCCTTCCTCAGTCATCAGTAATGATGATGACTCTGCCAGCCCTCTTCATCATGTGTCCAATGGCTCGAACACACCCTCGTCCTCTGACATGAACGCGGACGCCGTCATCATCGGCATGACCAAGATCCCCGTCATAGAGAACCCGCAGTACTTCCGCAGCACCAGCAGTCTGCTCAAATCTGATACCTGTGAGTACCTGTCTGTTTTTGTTTTTTCATTTGTGTCTTGCCAACCTATGAAACAATGTTAGCCCAATGACTACAAAAAATGAACAATATGAATAATCTGTCAGGATTTTTTTTTTTTTTTGCATCGAGTCAAATAAGTACATTCCCCCAAACATTAATATATTGTTTGAAACTTTATTTCGATGGTCCACTTTAGACATTCTACTAAATATAAGTAACTTTGCAACTATATGTCAACTAACTCTCATTATTCAGGGAATGAGTATTATTCCCTTAGAGTATTAGTAGACTGTTAGTCTAGTGTTCGGGTTAGTACAACAAGTTGACATGAAGTTGTAAAGTTACTTACAGTCAGTAGAATGTCTGTTGGGGAGCATCAAAATAAAGTTTAATACTACTAGTCTACTAATACTCTAATGTTTTTTAAACAATGTAATATTAAAAGGGAAGTCTACTGTAGAGTAAATTAAAGGCAATATATAAATAAACTATTTAAATATACTTAAAGAAATTAAAATTCTGTCATTAATTACTCACCCTCATGTCGTTCCAAACACTTAAGAACATCTTCAGAACACAAATTAAGTTATTTTTGATTAAATCTGAAAAACAGAGAACATAAACAGAAGCTCAACCGAACCTGCTTGTGGCGCGAGAACAAACCTCATTGGTTCTCGCAGAAGCTCAAACGTGATGCGTAACACGAGAATGAACCTCATTGGTTCTCGCAGAAGCTCAAACGTGATGCGTAACACGAGAATGAACCTCATTGGCTCTCGCTGAAGCTCAAACATGATGCGTAACACGAGAATGAACCTCATTGGTTCTTGCTGAAGCTCAAACATGATGCGTAACACGAGAATGAACCTCATTGGCTCTTGCTGAAGCTCAAACATGATGCGTAACACGAGAATGAACCTCATTGGTTCTTGCTGAAGCTCAAACATGATGCGTAACACGAGAATGAACCTCATTGGCTCTTGCTGAAGCTCAAACATGATGCGTAACACGAGAATGAACCTCATTGGTTCTTGCTGAAGCTCAAACATGATGCGTAACACGAGAATGAACCTCATTGGCTCTTGCTGAAGCTCAAACATGATGCGTAACACGAGAATGAACCTCATTGGTTCTTGCTGAAGCTCAAACATGATGCGTAACACGAGAATGAACCTCATTGGCTCTTGCTGAAGCTCAAACATGATGCGTAACACGAGAATGAACCTCATTGGCTCTTGCTGAAGCTCAAACGTGCTGCGTAACACGAGAATGAACCTCATTGGCTCTTGCTAAAGCTCAAACATGACGCTTAACACGAGAATGAACCTCATTGGTTCTCGCAGAAGCTCAAACATGACGCGTAACACGAGAATGAACCTCATTGGTTCTTGCAGAAGCTCAAACATGATGCGTAACACGAGAATGAACCTCATTGGTTCTCGCAGAAGCTCAAACATGATGCGTAACACAAGAATGAACCTCATTGGTTCTTGCTGAAGCTCAAACGTGATGCGTAACACGAGAATGAACCTCATTGGTTCTCGCAGAAGCTCAAACATGACGCGTAACACGAGAATGAACCTCATTGGTTCTTGCAGAAGCTCAAACATGACGCGTAACACGAGAATGAACCTCATTGGTTCTTGCTGAAGCTCAAACGTGATGCGTAACACGAGAATGAACCTCATTGGTTCTCGCAGAAGCTCAAACATGACGCGTAACACGAGAATGAACCTCATTGGTTCTTGCAGAAGCTCAAACGTGATGCGTAACACGAGAATGAACCTCATTGGTTCTCGCAGAAGCTCAAACATGATGCGTAACACGAGAATGAACCTCATTGGTTCTTGCTGAAGCTCAAACGTGATGCGTAACACGAGAATGAACCTCATTGGCTCTTGCTGAGGCTCAAACGTGATGCGTAACACGAGAATGAACCTCATTGGTTCTCGCTGAAGCTCAAACGTGATGCGTAACACGAGAATTAACCTCATTGGCTCTTGCTGAAGCTCAAACATGATGCGTAACACGAGAATGAACCTCATTGGTTCTCGCAGAAGCTCAAACATGACGCGTAACATGAGAATGAACCTCATTGGTTCTTGCTGAAGCTCAAACATGACGCGTAACACGAGAATGAACCTCATTGGTTCTTGCTGAAGCTCAAACGTGATGCGTAACACGAGAATGAACCTCATTGGTTCTCGCTGAAGCTCAAACGTGATGCGTAACACGAGAATGAACCTCATTGGTTCTTGCAGAAGCTCAAACGTGATGCGTAACACGAGAATGAACCTCATTGGTTCTCCCAGAAGCTCAAACGTGATGCGTAACACGAGAATGAACCTCATTGGTTCTCGCTGAAGCTCAGACGTGATGCGTAACACGAGAATTAACCTCATTGGTTCTCGCACGTCAAACGAACATGCTTGAGCTTCTGTTTACCACAACTGATGTGTGGGTTGATGAATGTTTATATGTGAATAAAAGCCTAAATTCAATCTGTTCATCATATAAAGTGATCGTGTCTCTTCAGAAAATTTGGACTAAACCGCTCAATACATTTGGATTAGTTTAACAAATCTCTTTAATCTCTTTGTGAATTTTTTGAACGTCAAAGTGGTAGTTGCAGCTGTCAATGGAGGCACAGAACTCTCCACAGAAAACACAGAAAACTCCCAGATTTAATAAAAAATATCTTAATTTGTGTTCCGAAGATGAACGGAAGTCAAGAAAGGTTTGGAACGAAATGTGACCCTGCCTGGACCACAAAACCAGTCACATGGGTCAATTTTATGAAATTGAGATTTATGCATCGTCTGAAAGCTGAATAAATAAGCTTTCCATTGATGTGTGGTTTGTTAGGATAGGACAATATTTGGTCGAGATACAACTATTATATAACTATCTGGAATCTGAGGGTGCGTGCAAAAAAATCTAAACATTGAGAAAATCTCCTTTAAAGTTGTCCATTAATGTCCACGATTGTGCTGCATTCACTCACAAAAATACTTGTTTGATATATTTACAGTAGGAAATTTACTAAATATCATCATGGAACATGATCTTTACTTAATATCCTAATGATTTTTGGCATAAAAGAAAAATCTATCATTTTGACCCATACAGTGTATTGATGGCTATTGCCACAAATATACTCGTGCGACATGTGACTGGTTTTGTGATCCAGGGTCACAAATGTGGGCGAGTAATTAAAGAATTTACATTTTTGGGTGAACTATCCCTATAATTTGACCCACATTCTGATAATGAGAATATGGGTGGAAATGTGCTTAATTGTCCTAATGGCCCTACAGTAGGCACCATTTTCTTCAGGAAACTATAATTCTAGTTTATTTCTTTTGAATTAGGGGGAATATCCTCAAACATTTATTTGGCAGGTTTATATGACTGTGCATCTGCATACACAATCACACAGCATCTTAAATATTTATTTTATAACCCTCATCACTTCCCTCTCTCATTTTTTTAAGTTCTCTGTGTCCTTTCCTTCCCACTCTGGTAACTTTTAATATAGGGATATGGTGTACAGTGAGTTACTGTAGATCGATGCAGCCTCATCATCTAGCTCTCGCTAATGTAATCGGCTGACTGGCTAGTTTTTCTTCAAAAGCATTTCTTAATCACATTAAGGATAAATCTCTAAGAGTGCAGTGTCTGTTCAGAATCTTCTCTCTCTCTCTCTCTTTTTTTATCTCTCTCTCCTCCAGCACACTAAACGGCTGATTAATCTCGTCTTATCTCTCCACTGTCCTCACGTCTGGGATAAGAAACGTCTCTTTTCCACCAAATCTGAAATAATCTCTAGTACACCTTTTATTAAATTATGTCCAATGTCCGGAATTGCATGTGTCTGATGATAAATAAAGCTCTTGGAAACCCATTATTTAATAATTACCATAAAAAAACTTAGCCATTGGGATGTCTATAACACACACACACACACACACACACGCATTTTTAAGAATGTTTCAGCTGTTTTTGTCCGTACTATGAAAGTCAATGGGGTCCAAGCACAAAAAGAGACATACTCCAGCAGTTTAATCCAAGTCTTCAAAACCATTGCGATCTCTTTGTAAATATAAAATGGTGACACGTCAATAACATCAAAGTTTGACATGTCAACATATTTGAATTGAGCTCTGTGTTGTTGATCGATGATTTGATTTGATCAGAGAGTGAATAACCACGTAAATTTCAAGTGAATTATGACAGTATTTTCATTTGTATTTAATTTGTGAAATCTCCAACCAGATTTAAACCAGGTGTATTTGATTAAGGAGACACGCCATTTATGTCTCCCATGCTTTAAATAGCAACCCCTAAACAATATCATTTTTCCCTAGGATCTCACAAGAATAACCTACTCAGTCCCTACCTATCAGGCTTGTCACTCATCTGAAATTGCTCAACTTACCATGAATGAAGCTCTAACATTGGTCAGGGTGTCTATACTAACAGATCACTTCCATCCAGTTGCATTGTAGCCATAATGCTGACCAATAAAACACCAATCCTACATACTCATAACGTCCAGATTCCAAACAAAAGAGTCCGCTTCTTCAATTAGTTGACCTTGATGTTGATTAGCTATAGTATAGACCATAATAGACTATAGTATATACTATAAAGCAGGGACGTGCAGAGAGTTCCTCAGGGGCAGGGGCTCAAATATAAAAAGGGGCATATATATAAATATATATGTGCTTTGCATCACAGAAATAAATTATATTTTTAAAGTATATTAAAATAGAAAACCATTATTTTGAAAAAAAAAAAACCCTGTATTTTTGATCAAATAAATGCAGGCTTAAAGCGCATAAGGGACTTGAAAAAAAATAGTAATGTGTGTGTGCAAAAATGTTAAAATAATAAAGTCACCATTTCGTGTGTTGTTGTCAGGCAGCCTACACTTCACATAATAGGCCTGTAGGCCTGGGCTTCATTTAACAAACTATGATAGTTTCATAATGTAAACGGTGTATCAATATAGACTAAATTCAAGTGATTTTGAATATTATACTTACCATTAATGCTACTTTTGGTGTTGGTTTGTAGTCAATTAACATCCATTAGGTCAACGACGGAGATTCAGATGACTTCAATGTAAATTCGTCTGTCCATGTATTTTTCAAATGATTTATTTATAAATGACCGTCCAATGATTTTTGAACTTCTTGTGCCAAATGACGATTGGTCGGTGTATTATGCATGACAAACAGGCTTCAGCGAATTAAGTAATATTTTAAAATGTGTGTTATGTGGATTTTTAATTGAATCGACACACAACCTTTTATTATAAAAAATATATATAATAATTTTAAAAAAAGCTTTTTTTTTTTTTTTCCGGCCGTCGAGCCATACACAGGTTTCTTGTATACAAACAAAACCGGATGCGCGCGCATCCAAGAGGCAAGACCGCTATATTTTATGCCGAGTTCTGTAAAAGAACATTGTAATTAACGTAGATTTCGCATTGTTTGTAAATTCTTGTTGACTCAATAATAAACTGGAATTTCAGAGTTGGATTTGTTTTCTTGTGTTTCATTTGCATATTAATATAACATTATGTAAAACGTTAGTTAGTTGACTATATGAAATTGTCCAACTAAGTTTGCTAATCATAAAAACCTGACATACCCTATGCATTTAGGTTAGTTTACAGCACAACAGCTCCGCGTCATCTCTCCTTCTGCTAGATATAGCCGTAAAGACTATTGCTTTCTGCCTCTTAGATGCGCGCGCATCTATGTGATGACGTTGCACAGAAACCCGTGTATACTCACTGAAAGACGCTCGAGAGCATC
The DNA here is from genome assembly GCF_949152265.1 of Phoxinus phoxinus. Classification (NCBI taxonomy): domain Eukaryota; kingdom Metazoa; phylum Chordata; class Actinopteri; order Cypriniformes; family Leuciscidae; genus Phoxinus; species Phoxinus phoxinus. The sequence goes on along the minus strand of NC_136890.1, from coordinate 6,155,953 downwards.
GGTTCCCAAGCAGACTGTGTGGGATACCTACGTGTACACTAATACATTTTCATTTTAAAACGCATAACTTTTGCTACGGTTGCCTGCCGTCCACACACTACTCCGTCAGTCAGACCGTCAGTCAGACCGTCAGTCAAGAACGAAGCAAGACACGCACAACTTGACGCAAGTGACGCAACCCATAGCAACGCGTTATAGCAACGACACCTCAGACTGACAGAAACGTAAAAATAAACGTGAATTTAGGCTACTTTGTCATGTAAATTATAAGCAAATGCATTTTGTTTTATTGACCACAATATTATCAATGATATTTGTTTGAGAAGGGCACTTTTGATTAATTTTGAAAAAGGGCAGGGGCTCGAGCACCCAAAGCCCCCCCCCCCCTCTGCACGTGCCTGCTATAAAGATGTATAATTTATGCATATATGCATCTTACTAACTCAAGCATATTCAAGGATCTGCCTAGCTGACATAATGGCACTAGTCTTATTATTACTGTGTTATTAACATTTATTACACATTCCGGTTCATGCGTTTGGTTAATTTCAGGTTTGCCTGAACTTTTGGATTTATGTCATATCTATAAAAAAAAGTGTCTTTGTTTGTATTTTATGTTTGAAAATGTCTGATTTATTGTCTTTCTTGAATTACTTGTTCTTAATCCTTCGATCTTCGTGGACTTCTTTGAATAAAGAAGCACTTAGATCCTTTAACTCTCATTCTCTAAGATTTACATTACAGAACATCTGACCATCAAGCTATTTTTTGTGAACTCTGCCTGGCGGGTTTATCAATTTTGGATTAGTTGTCCTGTTTTTATGAAATATCCAGTCCTCTGAACTGTCTTAAAGGTAGAGTAGGCAATTTCAGAGAGGCTAGCAATAGCAAGCTAGCTTTGAAATCATAAGATCCCACCTCCCCTTCAGAGTGTCTCCAAAGCCACGTGTCCTTCAAAACACATGAACGCGCACCGCAGAGTCTGCAAAGCTTCACGAGAGACGGTGTTAAATTACCTCATGTCTCAAAGCACATAACATTACAATAATAATGAACATAAACAACTTAAAGGGCACTGACCTATACAACCTGACTGCTGCAGATTCATTTCGATGTTGATAGTGTTGACATAGAAACGCATAAATCTGAGTCTGAGGACGTGAGCTGGTCCGGGTTGCCATCTCGTAGTTAACAATTGACATGGCGTGAACGAAGCATAACCTCATTGTTTTGGTTCAGGAGGAACTATAAAAGGACTGTGACTGTCTGTATACAACTCTGCACAGCCTTACTGAACGCGCTCATAATGTGTGAAGTCTTGCGTGCACAGGTGCGTGGAGGAATTGATATACACATGTTGACAGATCATTGCATTTTGTGTCATCCATCCCAGAATGACCTGTACCTGAAGACCTTGCTAATGTTTCCTGTTTGAGAGAATGTTCCCGATTCTCCTGTTACTGAGACTATCACTTAGCTTCATATTTCTAAGACTTTTGCTTAGTTCCTTAAGTTTCCTGATTTCAACGCTTCTCGAGTCTCCAGTCTTCAGGAGTCATCAGCTTTTGAGTCTTCATCCTGTGAGCCACAATCTCGATCCCCAAGGTCACAACCCATGTCAACCCTGTTTGGCTCCAATCCCATTATACTATTTGGGGATTGAAAGTCACAGAGTTGAAGGGCAGTGCAAAAAGGCCAAATGTAGCATTAATGTGTGATTGTGTTGTGTTCTTTCCACAGTTGTTCAGCACATTAAGAGGCACAACATTGTACTGAAGAGGGAACTTGGAGAAGGAGCGTTTGGGAAAGTGTTCCTGGCCGAATGCTACAACCTGTCCGCCGAACAGGAGAAGATCTTGGTGGCTGTCAAGGTTGGCTGTTTAATTTACCGTTGATGTTAGCATACTGATCACCATACGTTCAGTACACTCATTGTATTTGTACACATTCTGTGTTTGTAGACATTGAAAGAGGCCAGCGAGAACGCCAGGAAGGACTTCCATCGCGAGGCCGAGTTGTTGACCAATCTGCAGCACGAGCACATCGTCACGTTCTACGGAGTGTGTGTGGAGAGCGATCCGCTTATTATGGTGTTCGAGTACATGAAGCATGGCGACCTCAACAAGTTCCTCAGGTACAGCTTCCTGAACGTGTCTGCGCGTGTTCGCATAGGAATCCAATATTGCCTAGTCACATCTTTTCTTTAATTGCTTTGTCCTTGTAAGCCAATAATTACACATCATTTTTCATGTAGCTATTGAAAATCTGTCACTAATACAAAGTAAACCATGGGACTTTCCTCGCTGCTTTTTAAAGCTAGTTAAGAAAGTGTTCTAGTTGGTAAACAAATCCAAATGATCTATCAGGATGCTGATGGCCAATTATATAATGTTTGAGTTTATCTCTGAGTTTAAATGAATTGTGGTCTGGTTGAGGTTGTTACGTTCTCTGTCCGCCCCAGGGCTCATGGTCCCGATGCGGTTCTGATGGCTGACGGACAGATACAGCAGCAGGCAGAGCTCACTCAGTCTCAGATGCTTCATATTGCGCAGCAGATCGCCGCAGGCATGGTGTATCTGGCTTCCCAGCACTTTGTTCACAGAGACCTGGCCACACGAAATTGCCTAGTCGGGGAGAATCTCTTGGTGAAGATCGGAGACTTTGGAATGTCCAGAGATGTCTACAGTACAGATTACTATCGGGTAAGATTTGCTTTATAGTTTGTGCTTTTTCAAATTAATTATAAATATAAATTCTAATTCTAATTTGTTTACATTATTAATAGTAATACATAATTTTGTTTGTTACGAGGTCAGGTGTTGTGGGAAGGAGGAGGCGGGAACCGGCGAACAGACTTTAATAATAAAATAAATAAACACATACAAAACGAAAGTAAAGACAGTAGCCCCTCACGGACGACTGCTGTCACATATAATAAAACAAAAACATGAAATAAATTAGTCCAGGCCTGGTCCTATCTTGTCCTTCACTGTGGTCGCTCCTACTTCTATGCTTCCGCTCCTCCGTGAGAGATAAGAGACCGGTGCGTCGTGCAGGTGTAGCTCATTAGTAATCCCGCCACTGGCCATTCTCTCACGGTCCTCGGCCTCGTCCTGCTCGCCACAATGTTATTGGTATATTAAACGTAAATATTTATTTTATTAAAAAATACAAATAAAGTCATGTTTTATGTTTTATTGCTGTTTTGATATCTAATGCAATGACGTTTAGGCATCCAGAGTTCCGTGTGTGTGTGTGTGTTGATGTCATTTTAGTAATGTGTAATATATTGGTAGTTTTTTAGTGCTATTATTATTATTAATATTATTTATATGTAACCTAAACGAACCCCTCCGTTTGGAAAAAAAGTGGTCAGCTTAAAGGGATACTTCAGGATTTAGCATTAAGCTGTGTATCAGTAGAAAACCTGTAGTATTTTCAAATTACCATGCTTCCCTCCCTCATATCCCTGAGACGAGAGATTTATGTATTTTTTTGTCTGTAAAAAATCCTCCGATGACGCAAAGATCATCATTTTGCGTCATCTGAGGCCTTTTTGGCCAGAGGCTAAACACTACAGCCAGTAGAAGGCGCTAGATCCGCATGTTTTCAGCCCACCCATAGAGGGTGGGATCTCACTCAAAGAATGTACAAATAGTGTCAGCCATCTTTTATTTGGAAGCTAAGCTAACATGCTCTTGTTCTGTGGAGAAAGCTGAGTAGTAGGGGTTACCATCCTCTTTTTCCCGGACATGTCCGGCCGTCGAGATCGTCCGGCTTTTGCTTTCTGCGGGCACCATTCATTGTTTACATGCACACCTTTTGTTTCAATCTAACTGAATTCATTCCGATTGGTGAATCTGAATGTAGTGTTTACATGAACGCTAAACAAGTGATCGGTTGATTTGTGTTTTAACATTGCTAAGAAAATTCCCGCTCCGTCCTCCCTGAGAGATACGAGACCGGTGCGTCTCACAGGTGTCACTCATCAGTAATCACGGCACCAGCCTCGCGTCATTCTCCCGCGGCCGTCAGCCTTGTCCTGCTCGCCACAGTAAACATGATGAATGGCGACTGTAGAACGCAAAAGCCGAATCCCGGACATTTTTGCCGATCTCGAAATCCCGGGCAGACTTGTCACGGAAACTCACTATTAGCCTAGCCTTGTTGTTTAACTGCGCTCTTACCGGTAGGCGTGGCTTGGGAGTGGCCTCGTAGGGCAGCGAAGCAAGTGCATTCTGGGAGTTGTTGTCTTTCATCCACATGAGCCACAAATACATTTTCTGGCTTTTCTCAGTCTAGAAGGCTCCAAATTCAAAAATAATTTCACATTTCTACTACACAAATGACCCATTTTAAATACACATTCATCTTTCCAGAGGTGAAGTATCCCTTTAATGAAAAAAAGCCCAAACATATAATTTAATTCAAAACTAAATGTGCGTGTGTATATATATATAATGTATATTAGGTCAGATTATATCAGTATTCACATTCCTATTTATTAGTTAAACTGAGATCGAGATGCATTGCCTTCTGTTCTGTTTCAGATTCATTAGTTGGAAATTAATGATGACTTTACAAGGACACTTTAAGGCGATATTCAAATCCTTTTCCCAGTATATGTATAAATCAATATGCTTCTCATGTTTTTTGCTATACAGATCACTGAATACTAGCTATTCGAACACCTTGACCCTACTGGCTCTCCTCCTTTATGATGTCAGCAGAATTTGTGTGTGTGTGTGTGTGTGTGTGTCTTGATTCACTCCCGTCAGTTAGTCTCTCCCAGATTAGGAGTCAGAGAGGAAGGTGGCGTGGGAACAGGAAAGAGGGGTTACTATGGCAACAGCAAAGAAAAAGAATAGAGCGCTTGCGCCATAAGACAGAAACTGAAAAAGTCATTAAAGATCTCTCATTAGTATTCACCCCCAAATTCAGCATGAGGGCCTACCGAGAAGGACAGGGGTAGGTGAAGTTGGGGGGGGAGACTAAAAAACACATGAAAAGATAAAGAAATATAATGGTTAGAGAGAAGAAAATCAAGAAACCAAACCTTACACTTTGGTAAATAAAGCATTTGAAAAGAGACAGACAACTTAATGTATTCTTTGATAGCATGATGTTCTTCTATTGTGTTCCATTCATGTATTCAGTGTGAATCATCTATCCAGTGTTTGAAAATGGTTTGAATGATGCTTATAAATGCAGAGATGTGCTATTAGATAACTCTCTTCATTGACAACTGTGCCAACAAGTTCATTCAAGTTCATTTATCTCTGAATACTGATGAATATCATGACACATCTCCATTATACGAGTCTCCATTGAGATTCAAATGCAGGTCAGTAGATTTGTGTGTGTGCGCACTGTGTGTACACCATTGATTAGGCCTATAGAACATCAGTTTCCATAGAAACAGCTGGTCAGGCAGAGGCTGATGGGTGGATTTGAAGTTGTGAAAGCATGTTGTGTAACCATACTTCTTATGAAGCCACATTTGTGCATTATAACCTATATTCAAAAGCTTTAGTTGAGAATCCTCATAGTCAACCTATTGCCGTTGCCTGCATTTAATTCTTTAATAGAGAGTTAATTGACTCTGTCATATTGTGCACCATTCATCACTACACATTATACCAAAGATAAAAACATGGATAAAATGGATGGATAAAAACATTGAACAAAAACAATTTCATTCAAATGTTATAACTTGCTCTGTCTCTCTACACATAAACTTTTTGGCTGATGTCACCAATCCCTCTTAGAGACGCACAGTTTTTATTAACCAAAGATTATGTTGTCCTACCTTTTTCCTCATTAAATATCCAGATTTCCCCAAGTAAAATTGTGTGTGAACAGCTTTCATGTAATTTTATTAAAGTGTATTTTTCTTAATAGTCATTCAGTTCCATTATTATTATCAACGTAACCTAAACAAACACCTCCTTTTCAGGAAAAAACGTGGTCACCTCTTTGAACAAAAATTATATATAATATATATATATATATATATTTTAACAAGAAAATGTAAATGCAGTATACAAGAAAAATAAAAAAGTACCCTGCTGAAAACAACAGCTTTTGATCCTTTGTACATACTCATACACTGAGGCACTTTAAAGGGCTATTTGACAGTGTGAGCAAAAACACGGTATGGCCTGCAACAATAACCAGCTTTGCCAGTAATTGCCCACCTAAAACCAATTAAAAGAACCTTGGATTTTAAACTGGTGCAAACTGGTCTAAGCTTTTTAGCAGGATGTTGTTGTGTATATGAGTGGGTGTATGTGTGTGTTTGATTGCAGAGGAAAAAGGTTTCTAATGGTGCTTGTGCAGTAGACCTCTTTTTAAGTGACCCTTCCAGTCTGTAGCTCCACTATGGGACCAGTGTAAAAGCCTAAAAGCTTTTGACCTTAATATTTGATGAGTCCAGTATGTTAAACCAATTAATCTGAGACTAATCCACATACTGGACCACAATCTCATAATTAATATTTCAGAGGCAGCACATTATGGAGAAAGCTAATAAATGAAATGATTGGTTTTGGGGTTGAGCTCCAGGCCAGACCAACTCCCCAAGCTTACAGCATCCAAATCCTGAGAGGCGCAACTTACGGCACCATCTGAGGTCCTGAACTAGAAATACTGTCAGCATTTGCCTGAGAGCTTTTTGGATTGAACAATGCTCCAATGGCAACAAACCAGTATCCACTGTCTACTCTTGCTCTAAAAGTCTGTATGGATCTTATCCATTAGTGCTTGTCAAATGCAGGGAGTTTTGTTCGAGTAGCTTGAATTTATATATCTTCTTTATCTATTTGAGCACACCTGGTCATCTTAATGTCAAACCACAGTCCAACATATATTCGAAGTTTCAGTGCCATTTTATTTTTGTAATTAATTACATTGTCCATTACCAATTTTATTGATTCGACAGATTCAAACTCACGTCATCTACATCAGCACCATGACTCAATATGTCGGATGACTCAGTGTGTACTTACTGTTTCACATGTCTAGGTTGGAGGTCACACCATGCTGCCAATTCGCTGGATGCCACCAGAAAGCATCATGTACAGGAAATTCACCACGGAGAGTGATGTCTGGAGTCTGGGAGTGGTGCTGTGGGAGATCTTTACCTATGGGAAACAGCCCTGGTACCAACTGTCAAATAATGAGGTACTGATGCTTAACGTACACACCCATGTGATCTCCATGCAGCGAAATGGGGGCCAGCACCCCTCTACAGCACTTGTTTATTTTTATTTTTTTAATAAATGAGTGAAAACTAATTTATCCAACTAATCTGCTACTTGATCAGTGTAGTATTACTGCTCTGCACATTTTGGATGTTTTGTACAGTTCTTTAGGCTGTTCTAAGGAGTAACCATTGCCCCAGAAACCACCCAGAACACCATAGCAATCACCTTGAACACATTAGCATCCAAACAGAAGACCACCAAGAATACCCATAGCAGCCACCTAGAACACATAAGTCACCAACCTGAAGCAGCTAGAGCAAGGGGTAGTCGACCCCGCTCCTGGAGAAAGGTTGCCTACCTCTGCCTTAGAGATCACCCAGAACACCCTACCAGCCTCCTTGAACACATTATCAAATGAACACTATAGCAAGCATCTAGAACACATTAACAACCAACTAGAAGACCCTGAGGCAGTGTTTCCCTACCCTGTTCCTGAAGGCACACCAACAGTAGACATTTTTGAACTCTTCCCAAGGCTTGTTGTCTAAGTCAAGGGGTTTCAAACCTTTCCCGGAGGATCCCCAAAACTGCACGTCTCTCTCACACCCACTTCAGGTCTTGCAGTCTCTTCTAATGAGCTGATGAGAGGAAACAGGTGTGTTAGATGACAGAGACATACAAAATGTGCAGTGCTTGGGATCCTCCGGGACAGGTTTGAAAACCCCTGGTCTAAGTGGTGTTCACAGAATACCATAGGATTCAGACTTTTTGGGGTAGACCTGACCTGCTTCTTCTTAGTGTTTGACTATCCGGGGCCCAGTTCAGAAAGCAGACAGACTTGCTTAACCGACTGTCTGCTGGATGCCTTGAGTTTCCATGTAGCTCATATAAATTACAATATTATCATATAAATGTGCCTCCAGGAACAGGCTTGGGAAGCTGTGCCCTAGAGACCACCCAGAACACAGTGGTGTCACTATCCTGCAGAGTTTGGCTCCAACTTCAATTAAACACACTATAACCAAATAATCAAGGTCTTCAGGATTGATAGAAACTTCCAGGCAGATGTGTCGGGACAAGTTGGAGCTAAACTCTTTAGGACATAGGAACAAATTGGACATCTACTTAGAACAAATTAGCACCTAACCCGAAAACCCTAGCATTGACCCGAGTAAGGCCTGCATGCCTTCAAACTTCAGAATTGAAGTATTCAAACATATAAGGCTACACTATATAAACTTCAAAATGCTGTCTATTCAAATTCTATCACTCCTTGGATGGTGGTTTATCTTAATAAACAATCCTTTTCTACTCATACCAGTTTGACTTACACATTTCTGGACATTTAATTTGTTTGACCTTTCACTCCTTGCTCTATTTTAGGTGATTGAGTGTATCACCCAAGGTCGTGTACTCCAGCGACCCCGGACCTGTCCAAAGGAGGTGTATGACTTGATGCTGGGATGCTGGCAGAGAGAACCCCACACCCGACTCAACATTAAAGAGATCAATAACCTGCTCCTCAACCTGGCCAAGGCATCACCGGTGTATCTGGACATCCTGGGATAAGAGAGCATGTGCCGCGTAACTTGGGACTGCGAGCGGATCCCTGAAATTGCCCCCCCCCCCCTCCCCTCTTCTATCCCACCCAAAATCTCTTTCTTGTACAGGTTTAACACCTCCTCCCTTGCCCTCCTCCTCATCGACTGCTCCTCTTCTCAATGTAAACGTCTAGATACATTGGAAACAGGATTGTGTCCAATGACTATGAATTATGTATTTCTGAACAAAAATGGATTGAATGGAAAGAGCCGTACTCAAGTGACTATAGTTTTACTTACAGTGAACAAAATCCCCAATGGTTGACCATCCTCAACTTCTGGACCAAGTTCACACCTGCAAATTCCAGTTCAGTGAATAAATGCATTCGGGACTTGAGGAAGGGAGTCCATCTTAACAAAGAGGAAATAGCAGCTACGAACAATGACCAAACACAAATGAGAGGAGAAATAAACAACTTTTCTGCCCACTGGACAGATTTGGTCCTTTCAGCTCCCATCTGTCACATCATACATCCGATACAAAGCACAGAACATGAAACTAGCATGGTGATCAACAGTGACAAACTGCAACTATATCTATACGTATACATGTGTGTTTTTAAAACTGGATGTTACCGACGTAGTTTCACAGTTGAGCGACTCTAATTAAATGCTTCTGGATGCTGACAGGATGTTGGTGCTGCCGAGCAAATCTGAAATGCAAAGTAGTCCATTAAAATGTGTCGAGGACATAGGCGTTATTTATAGTGGGACATGTCCCCACTACTTTTCCCATTGCTGATTTTGTCCCACTACTTTATGAAATGGTTTGCTGCAGGTTTATGTCCAGTGCAGTGAATGCATCTCCAGTTGTCGAGCAGGGGTTTATATTTTGTTAGTATGAGTAGCGATCTGTTGGTGGAATTAGCTATGGTGTATGATTTTTGGACATTTTTAATCCCTGTCATTTTTCACGTTTCAGTTTTAACTTGGAGAAAAGCTCTACTACTGACCTGCTTTCCAGATCGATGCTTCATATTTATAAGATCACGTTAAATTATTTGTGCATAACCTTATTAATATTCATAAGCTAAGCCTTCTCCATTTTGTGATGTCACAACCAGCGTGTCTGTTTTCCGCCACTGTGCCCTCGACCAAATCAACGGCCATAGTCTTCAGGTCTGTACACGACGTGCACCATGGAGGGCTAGATGGAGTCATTTTAGACGAGGCCAAGCCTCAATACCATCAGCTTACATTTCTTACAGGAGCTTAATTATACAGAGTGGCCGATTATGATGGTGTGGGCTAAATTACGACCTTTCTTTCTGTCTTTCTCATTCGCCATGTGTTACTACTGAGTTGAAGCACTAATGTAGTACTCAAGCTTTGGGTCGTACAACTGCTATAGTGTAATATATATTTCATTACAGGACAAATGTCTCCTATTAGCAGCAACTCCCTCTAGGCTCATATACGCTATCAGTGGGGAGAAGAGGAGAGACGGGAGGGGACAGGATGGAGAGAATGAGACGTGGCGAGGAAAATAATGTTAAAGAGAGATAAACTTGAGTCACCTCACTAAAACCCACATTACTTCTTCCTTTTATCATACATAAATTATTATATCTATTTATCACTATAGAGATCCTATCAAAGCATCTTTTTTTGCGTTGATTATTGCACTGTCAATCTCCCATAGAAGACTTAGCACACTGTACTCAATGCCGTGAATCAGTCAAACAAATATCTTCTAAAAAATTCATTCTGTGAGCATAAAATCCCAAAAGTAGTTTACACAAGTTTGGAGTTAATTGCTTTTTTGGAATAATCTTGAAGAGATGTAACTTTTAATTTTATATTTTATTTATTTTGTACGTAATGTGAAACACTTTTGTGTTTGTAAATTATTTTATTTATGTAAAAATAATAATTATTGATATTATATATTTTTTTCATATTTGGTTGAGAGTTCAAGGGTTGTGGAATGGGATGTATTGATGGGGGAATAAAATAGAAAGATTACATATTTTGGAGTGAACGTTAAGAAAACTACATTAAAGTGACTGCAAAAGCAAGGAAGCCTAATTTTGAATTCTGAATATTTTTCATGAACATTAAGAAAAGTTCTCAAATTCTAATTAACACAATGTATTTTTTATGTTGAATTTCTGTAATTAAGTAATTTCATTTTTTACTGAAGAACAATGTTTTTAATGTTTTTAACTTAGCCATTTTTTCCCCGTTACAAGAAACTACCATGAAGTATGAATATGGAAATGTCATTACGTTTTTCGCATTACATTGATGGCTATGATTTTTTTTCTTATGTTATATATAAATGGAAAAGTCTGCTTAATTGTCAAGAAAATAATAAACTTCTTATTTTCATGAGGTTTTATGAGGTTGTTCAAAGATATCAATACGGATGGGGAGTTTAAGTGGTTTAGATTAGTCTGCGACTGAACAATGAACTGTGACTGCATATCAAATACTGTCTTCTACATGTACAGAACTTCTTCTGATGTTTCAGAATGTCTATAAGCTAAACTACTGTCCACAATTAAACCACCTGACAAGTGTTAAAGTCAACATGACCGCAAAATTGATCTACTTACACAGTCTGAAACATCTTTCCTTTTCACCAGTCGTTAATTTACGGAAGTAAAATGATTTGCAACGGCTGTTTCATGTTGACTTTGAATCCAACATTCTTCAGACACATCCCAGTATCCCTAGTATACTTTTCTTGATACTTTTAAATGATACATGCCTACTTGGAAAGAAGATTTCTGCAAAGTATCAAGTAGTGTGTTATACAGTTAAACACTCAGCTACAGAAGTACAATCAAACGTCCTTGTCTGTATGATTTCTCTGAGGTAATGGACAAGTCAAGTTGTCCGCCATTGTATTTAATAAAAGTGTAATGTCTTACCTCATCACGTGTGCGTGTGGAGTGTGTTATTGTGACAGTGAGTTATGCGTAGGTCCATGTTTATAGGTGGGTCAATAGAGGTTCATACAGAGTGCTTTGACAACATGGGCCGAACGTATTGACCTACAGGCACTAAAATGCTTTATTGACAGCCATGGGTTTTTTATGTCTTATTGGCTGTCAGCCTGAAATTTTACCTCATATAGAAACATGATGGAGACCAGAGCAAGTTAAAAACAATTTATGATGACATGACACAATCCATAAAGTTTATGTAGCATTAGCGTTGCAATAGTAGATCTGAAGCTTCGAGAGTAGAATAAAACAAGAGTTTGTTCCAATTCCCATTTCACTGACATGGGCAGAGGGGGAAAGAAAGGGAAGACTGATCAATCAGTGGATCGATGGCTTGTTTTGACATTGTACATTAAGACCTAACTAATTGCCAGAGGGCTAAATGCTTTTAAAAACACATCCATGATTTTTCACAGCATGCAGCAGAATTCTCGAAGGACCGAGTGAGTGTGCAAACAACTGCAGCACTGAACCAACAAAGATCCACTCTTCAGATGTCATCATTGCAAACCCAATCTTGCAGTTTTATATACATATGTTTCATATTTATTACGTGTCAACCGCGCTGCAATGTTTGTGCTACAGACATGAATGAGACCTCAAAAAGTGTGGCTTGTTGAGGAGAGGTGTGCTGTACTTCGACACCGCATTTACACCGCTGGTCTTGATGACTGATTCCAAGTTGTTGACTATATTCATATTTGTTTAGTTTTTTTGATGACCAGCTTACATCTTCTTTTAAAAGTGACCCATATCCGATATCTGCGTTTACACTACGCACTTGGCGAAGGTAGACGTACTGACCAGGGAAAACGAATGCCAAAAAGGAAGTAAAAACTGCAAGAGTTGCAATGAATGCAGATGAAATTGAAATTGATAATACAAGCTTTTTGCTTTCTGCACCATCTTTAAAGGTCAGCAAATCATTGGGTTGAGCCTTCATCCTCCATTGCGCCATTGACAAGAGTCATGTGATCGCGGTTGGTGTCCACTTGAGTTGCCGTCATTCTCCACCGTCGCTTTTTCAATGACGTACGACTCGCATTGACGGGAATATCCGATCTGTCCACTTACATGGCAGATGAAAATGCACGTATTCATATCAGATTTATTTCCACATAAATGAGCCCTGAAACAGATCTGAGAATATTGTGAACTGATACGATATCAGTGAACGTGTGTGCTCTTTTCGGCTTAAACGTTCGTGGATCATCTGATCTGTGCCACGTGGGAGGAAAAAATGAAGGGACATTAAGTCCCTTGGACCATGTAATGTAAATGCAGCCTAAGTCAGAGTAATATTTTGGGCTACAATACATTGACTAATAATACATTTACTATTATGGATCCAAGGCTAGAGACTACAACTGGGAAAAACCATTTATCCGAGCATAGTTCACCAAAAAATGTCATCATATTTCTTCTGTGAAGAAAAAAAAAAAATCTGAAAATGTTTTTTTTTTTTATTCAGTGTGTTTAAATGTTGTTTCAAACCCCAATGTATGTACAAAGGCTGCAAAAACATTCGTTAAAATATTTTCCTTTTTCTAACAGCTTTTTTATGACAGGGCCCCTCCTCTTCATCCTAAATTGATTTTTTCCCACCTTACTTCCTCAGAGATATTCACTTTTAAATGCCACTCCAGTACATTAAGTGGACAACTGTGAGGTTTTGTGGTCTGTTAAATACTAAACACAGATTCATCCTGATGTCAGGGCATTTTTTCTGGGAAAGCATGGAAGATCATTTGGGATATTAGCATGTGCTATTCATCAGATTGACCACATTAGCAGCTGCTTAGTGTCCGTGTGTAGAGAGAAAACAGCAGGCTTGGGGTGCTCTTCGTCAATGTGTTTTACCACAGTAGTAAATCTGTGTTGTGGTATAATGATGTTTTTAACTATCAAAGCCTACAGAGCATGTGCTTGGTGTCAGTTTTACCTTATAAACTGTAGATTTAAGTTTGTTTTCAAAATTGGCGTATAGATCCATAAAGGGATATTTTACCACAAAATTCTGTCACAGAAGAAATGCAGTTTTTAAATAATATGAGGGTGAGTAAATGATTCACCAGAACTTTCATAATGTGATTACACTCAAAGGTGGTTGTTGATTATGATTTCACTTTTCTAACTTTAGTTAGTGTGTAGGCTAATGTTGCTGTTTGATCATAAACAACATCTGCAAAGTTACAACGCTCAAAGTTCAAAGCAAAGGAAGATATTTGCTTTTAAAGAAATTGTTTTTTAAGGACTACAACAAACGGCTGGTATGGACTACACGACATTCCCCCCGGGTTAGTGACATCACCAACCCTAGAATTTACATTAACCCCGCCCCTGGAACACGATTTATAGATTATCAAGACAGAATATGCTAATCAATGACTAGAAGATAACTACACATCAGCTACATACATTCATCAACTAACCTTTCAGAAATGTCCTGTTGCTTCTACATTGTTGTCACTTCTTCTTGAGTCTCTCCATCATTCTGACTTCGGTTTGAACATAAAAGGCTAAACGTTTTAGAAATTTCCAGTGCATGTGTGTGTGAGATAAAAGGACACAAGCTCTTAAAGGAGAACTCCGGTCAATTTTAACATTGAGCTCAATTTTTAGTAAATTTGGAGTGCTGTCAATACAGAGAACAACGACAAAAATCGGTGTTGCCTACACAGTGTTATCCTCTTTTTAAAATTTGCACCCTATTGACTTGAATGGGGCAAGTTTTAAACCTGCTTTTATCCTCTTAACATCCTTGATGTGTCATTACAAGTGCCCAGCAATGTTGAGTGATTCCTTCAGAGTGAACACGAGTGAATCTGACTGCAGTAGATGTGAAAGATATTAATAAAAATGATGTTATGTCAGCCAGCGCAAATACCTGTATTTAGTTCCTGTTTTCGGTCAAAGTCCAAAGAAGTCGATTGTCGAGTTCACGCGCATAGGTTTAGTTACCTATGATCACGCGCGTGAACTCGACAATCGACTTCTTTGGACTTCGACCGAAAACAGGAACTAAATACAGGTATCAGCGCTGGCTGATATAACATCATTTTTATTTCACCCATTCAAGTCAATATGGTGCAAATTTTAAAAAGAGGATAACACGGTGTAGGCAACACCGATTTTTTTCGTTGTTCTCTGTATTGACAGCACTCCAAATTTACTAAAAATTGAGCTCAATGTTAACATTGACCGGAGTTCTCCTTTAAAGCTCCGCCCAAATGCAGCTCATTTGCATTTAAAGGGACAGACACAAAACGGTGCGTTTTTGCTCACCTTCAAAAAGTGACAATTTTAACATGCTATATAAAAATATCTGTGGGGTATTTTAAGCTAAAACTTCACATTCATACTCTGGGGACATCAAAGACATATTATACCATCCCTTTAATCAACATGAACTGCACAGATGAACGGGGCAATGAAGACAACATGCTAAT
Source organism: Phoxinus phoxinus (assembly GCF_949152265.1). Classification (NCBI taxonomy): domain Eukaryota; kingdom Metazoa; phylum Chordata; class Actinopteri; order Cypriniformes; family Leuciscidae; genus Phoxinus; species Phoxinus phoxinus. The sequence goes on along the minus strand of NC_136890.1, from coordinate 6,140,747 downwards.
GCTGATGAATGTTGTGCCAGTAGTGTCAGACATTACACTAAACAAAATATTCTGAAATACAAAACTGACAATGTGAAGTAGCTATTTTAAATAAACGTATTATTATTATTTTGAAGTGCGTTCAACTTTGTCAAGTGGACGAGGGAAGTTTATTTGGACAGACTCTCGACCCGATTTGAACCGAGGGAGCGAGTCTCAATATGTACACTTCAGGCAGATCTATAAACCACAATGCAACATGCTTGTGACATCACAGCAGCTCCACATTGGAGATATTGGAGTTATTTTGACAATTAACGGCATAATAGTTATAGCTACCTTAAGCTGATTGTTATAGTTTATTGTAATTGTAAAATAAATTCATAAGGAAAAAAACTATAAATAATTAATCAGCTCCAATGCAGATTTTAAGTGATCAAGGGTTTATGGCGCGTTCCATTTAAACACATTGCAAGGGTTTCGGCAGCAGTGGGCACTCGTGCAACATAAGCAATGATGGCATCCTTGTGAACGAGATGGAGGGAAGTTGGCGAAAATAATTTGTCCCAGTAATCTTGACGACCTTGATTAGTTGGTTTAGGTGTGTTTAATTAGCATTTGAGCTATACAGCAGGATAGTGGTCATCCAGGACACCTGACGTAGAGTCGTTTGCCAAATTTATTGAAGCATAATAGTTCCTGTTGACTTGATTCAAACTGAGGGATCAGATGAGGTCATAATCAGGGACAAGATGTTATCCTGGCATTCATGTGTGATGCTGAGCAGTTTCATCATTAGCACTCCTTGAATCAGTTGTCATCAGCTAATTAGTGATGTTTACTAAGACTATTGCTGAAATGAAACCTCTTCCAGTTCCTGCCCCATATATGCCACGTAATGATACCTCAAATCCTGCTGCTAATTGAGAAGTGTGCTTTACTATTAGACATGATTTTTCTACAGCTGACAAGAAAAATTGTGCTCAATAGACATTGAATTAAGGACCCAAGGCATATCTACAAAATAAAATGTTATCTAGTTTGAAAATGCTACTGTGATTTTATTTTGACCTTGTGTTGTTTGTACATTTTTGTATTGAAATAATAGCTTTTACAGAGATTATTTCTACCTTACATCTGATTGACTAAAAGTCTACATCTTTTTTTTTCTGATGAAAACCAACAGCACATAATGGGATCTTATAGCCTGAGATCGTCCTGCACATCCCGTCCTGTATCTGATGTCCATGTTCAATATTGGTCTAAATGTAAAGTATGCAATGTCACCGTTTTTCTGTAGGTCTGTTTGGTACCAGGTTTCACTTCCTGTGGTTGACCTCATCTTCCCATCTTTACCTCTATATTTCTCCCACCGCATGCCTTATTTTTAAAAGACACACACACACACACACACACACACACACACACACACACACACACACACACACACACACACACACACACACACACACACACACACACACACACACACACACACACACACACACACACACACACCCCACCCCCGACCAGCATCTTCACAAATTAATAATTCAGAACACAGATAATCAGTCAATAACGTTCTTTTATATACAACTAAATAATTCACTCATCCATAGAGGACATCTGCATTTATGTGAGTATGTGTGTGTGCGCATTATTGGTGAGGCAGGATTTGTGTGTGAGAGCAGCTCTATCTATGTATGTGTTTATGAACCTATGAATACACTGTATCCCATTATAAACAAATGTAGCGGCTCTAAATAGTTTGTTCAGAGAAAAGGTCTAACATAATTTGCATATGCCACATGGTTTGATATAGAGAGCCTAAGTCCCTCCCCTTCCGATGGACGACCATGGGACCTTATTTCGTAAAAATATTGTTTGGTAGTCAATGGCGAGAGACAACAAATATTTTGATCTCGTTTGAATTGTGCCCTGAATTACACATATGATGTTTGTCAATTTAAAAGATACATTTTAAAGTCAAGAAAGTCACAGATTGATGTAACTGTTGAGGTATAAGACTGTGAAAATACGTAATTACAAAGACTACAAACCCAAAAGGCGCACATGTGACGTCATACCTTTTCTCTCAATGAATGAAGCTAACTTTACTGAAGCGCAACGTCTGTCATTGTTGTAGTGACTTTCACCCCTTTTAATACTTTTTTCCTCATTCTGGAAGAACGAGATGAAACGCGCTAAGGTGACAGATGTTGTAGTGCGAGACGAGAGATGTTGTTCATTGAGCGATTTTCACATAAAACTAAATGTTACTCTTCTGTTTTATGACAAACTGCAACTTTCTTGACTTTCACAATTATCATTTAAATTGACAAACGTCATATGTGTAATTCAGGGCACAGTTCAGAATAAAATTATTATTTTAGACGAAATAAAAAGATAAGTTGTCTTTCGCCATTGACTACCATACATATTTTTTCCAAAAAAAATGTCCCATGAGCCGGAAGTGGAGGGGAGGGACTTAGGCTCTCTATTTTGTTATCCAAAGAGTGTCAAATTACATTTTGGGGCCACTGTACAACAGTAAATTGGGGATGTCCTGGATTTTGAACCCATACCCTCATGTACAGAAATAAGCTTTAAAAAATAAAAATAAATACCAAATCAAGCAGTATTTTGCACCCAGTATTATGCACCTAATATAACCAAATTAGCTTTATTTATGTACATTATGCCATGCTCAGGGTGTTACGTCAGAAACGAGGACACAATATGCAAGTAAAACAGCTCTTTTAATTATAGTCAATAATGATGATGATGATGATGATGATGATGATGAATAATCCGGGTGATGCAGACGGTGGCGCAGGGACTTTGATGGTCAGACACAGAGTGATGGATGAAGTGCAGCGTGCTCTGATGAGTGATGACGTGATCCAGACAAGAAACGAAGTCCAACAAGGCGTGAAACCGGAACACAGGAACTCGAGACGGGACACGAAGCACGGGAACAGGAACAGACAACACAGTGACTTCATGCAACGATCTGACAAAGGGAATGAGAAAGTGGTGAGCCTTTATAGGAGATGAGATGAGTGGCAGCTGGTAATGGTGAGTGATTGCAGCTGGAACTGATCAACTGTAATGATCCGGACACACGTCAAGTCAAGTCAAGTCACCTTTATTTATATAGCGCTTTTTACAATACAGATCAAAGCAGCTTCACAGTGATAACATGAAAATAATACAAAAAACAATTTCATCATCGTCCACCTTTAAGGCAGATCTATAATATTGTTGAATATTAAATGTCCCCAACTAAGCAAGCCAGAAGGCAAGGCAACAGCGGCAAGGAACCAAAACTCCATCAGGTGACAGAATGGAGAAAAAAAACCTTGGGAGAACCCAGGCTCAGTCGGGGGCCAGTTCTCCTCTGGCCAATGAGTGAACAGTGTATGAAGTTCAGAATGAATCAGAGTATTTGTCCAGTTCCGGTTGGTTGAAGTCGGAGTGGAGAGGAGGACACACCCACTCATACACATGTAAACAACAAAGCACGAGACTAGAGAGAGACATTGGATCAATGAACCGTGACACAGGGAATCGGGATCACTGAACACTGTGTAGGGACTCTGTCAATTGGAACACAGCTCATTTCATGAAGCTCTTTAAGCAGATGAACTAAATCAGGTATGTTAGATAAGACTTACAAAATATGCAGAGTGGGGACCAGAACGAATTGGGCAACCACTGGTCTAGGGTAGAGGATTTTAACTGTCCTGCAAAGTTTATATCCAAACTGCTTCAGCACAACTGAATTTCACACCAATGCGATTTCCAAGTGCTCCTGAAGAGCCTCCTTTTATATTTACCATATTCACCATCATATCATATTTACAGAGGCGGCAACACTGCACTGTACAGTGACCCGTCCTCAAACACTGTATCTGGATTGTGTTGTGTACATAATAAGAAGTAATCAAAAACATATGATTTAATACTGCCTAAAACTGTAATATCATAATCTGCAGCTTTGTGACAAATAATTGGAATGACACATGACTTTAGCCATTACAGTTTTTCTCGATTGTTTACACACATTTTCTGAAAGCATGCCTCATATTCTCAGAACTCTACACACAAATCAAAAAACACACACACAATGGGCAAAACCCCTCAATTCTCCTGCAAAATTAAACTCAAAACAATGTTATTTCTTCTCAAAATGGTATTTCGTTTTCAAATGACACACAAACCATCATATGAATAGACAATTATAAGAACCAGTTGAACACTGATGTGCTCAATGTAAAACATGATGAATGGAAAACACTTCTTCTCCATTCATCATAATGACTGAGGCCTTTTTTTTTGTTCAGTGTTACACTTACTACAGACAGTACATAAATAAGTGTGTTGTAAAATATTTGAGAATATTGTTTTTATACTCAGAACACACAAATACACGGTAACAAATATATTTATTTTTTCCCACAAAAACAATGTACACAGTGTACATCCCAACCAACACAAAGTTGCACATACAGTGGTTCTACACACAAAACAACTGAAGAATTTACTGTATACAGTTACAGTAAAAAAAATCAAAAAAAAATCCAATGTTGGCATCCATTGCTCCAAAACAGAATAGCTCCTGTTGTCCTTTTATGCTAAAGCTCTGATTGCTTGGCAGTGTGTTTCTTGTGAAAACAAGAGATTTTCTGCATGAAAATTGTGCCAAATGCAGAGAATTGTGTGTAGTGTTTTGAAAAAATAGTGTTTTAGAACTGCAAATTGAGTGTAAAGCAGGAATTGTGCTTGTAGTTTAGCAGAATTGGTTCAGGGGGTTGGTGAATGAGTTACATGTTGTGGTCATTGTGTCTCAAGTACCAGTATTTGTGTGTAAACAATTGAGAAAAACTGTAATTACACAGATCCGTCTAACCAAACGTGGAAAATAGACTAATAGCTACCACTGATAAATTTAATTGGATCAAAACCGTTTTCTGGTTTTTATAGTTAATTTAGTCTTATGTTTAGTAATATATATTTTTCTTGCTGGAACTACAGTATTGTTTGTTTCTGGTTGGACACTCATAAGTGGCGCACTCGATGCTCGCTCAGCACCAAGGGGGTCATCCATCTGCCGGAAACCGAAGTTTCCCCGGGGGCCGCCATTGGCCATCAAGCCTTCACCTGTTAGCATTCCATTGACTCCCAAACCACTTTGACAGCGAATAACTTTACATCTGAGGCTTTTAAAGACTCCACTTGTCCATTATTTATTTCGAAAGAAACAAGACAATGTATAAAAGGCTCCATTACCTTGTATCTTATGTTATGGCCCCGTAGAAGCAGTTTTTGTAAAAAATAGGCTAAACGATTGCGTCATAACCACTCGACTCTCTGTCGCACAGTCGAAAAAATTACCGTATAGACAGGCGGAGAAGCTTGCAAGCAATCGGGGGGACGTGGAGGCATAAAGTCAAGGGAGAAGCCCATAGAGAGTCATAAAGTTGCTCCTGCTGCTAGCTCATGGACAGCTAATGCTCACGCTCTCCGTCTCTGCGAGATTCAGAAGGGAATGATTCAGATTTCTCTCGGCACAGCTACTAGAAGACCTACAGGTTGCTCACGTCACATCTACGTCGCCAAGCTCAGTTTGAGCCTGCGCAGTTCCGTCAGCCATCAGGAAGTGAGTGCTTCTAACTGACTTCACTTTTCCGTTGAAACCTATGGGGTCGCTGTGACCAGTTTATATACTGTCTATGATTTTAAATTAATCTCACAAATGTTGACTGCTTTGGTAAACAGAATTAATAATTAAAGACATGTTTGCATGTATGTTGTGTTTGGGAGATTTCATGAGGTTATGTACAGTAATCAACAGTATTTTTTGCTGTTTAAATGTATATACCGATACTTCGATTAGCATTAACTTTTAGCTTATGCCCTCTTTTACATGTAAACGTGTCTTATGTGTGTCTTTACAGGTATGTTTGGGGTTTCTTTTCAGACCATATATGTTTAATTGTATAAATAAAAATAAAAGAACTACACATAATTTGTATCTTTGTTTTTTTGTTGTACCATGGGTGTAAAGGAATAAGGATGGCACTCTTATTGTATGTTTATTCATATTTTAGTTAATTATTTGTAAGTGCATCATTGTGTCATGACTTTACTTGAGGAGGCACATCATAATTAACTCATTATTAACTAACCATACACTAACACTAACTGGTGGCTTGTTAATGCATCATGAAATGACTTTACTTGAGGGGGCACATCATACTTTATTCACTGTTAATTACTTACCAATTTCAGCTCATGATTTATCATAAACCTACTATCAAATACACATGTACTGCAACTAGTATTCAGCCCAGTTAAGTGATGTTGTGTGGTTTTTCAAGAAGTCAGAGAACGGAGGTTCAGTGTCATCACAGCCGGCCTCTGGATGGAGCGTGAACTGCACTGATCCCCGCAAATGTTCCCCTGAACTTAGTTCATGTTTCCTGTTTGGATACATGTTTTGGGAACCGATTAACTGTTGTAAGTCACAGTAGGTTTAATTTGATGGGAAAGAGAATATCACAAAACAGATTAGGACCTTTTAAGATAAATTATTTGTGTATTTGGTATTTTTTATGCTTGATAAGGAGGATCAGAGAAATTAATGACAAACTAATCCTGTGCCTTTCAGTAATAGTTATGATGAAGCTGCTGATGTCAGTTTAAATTGTGACTAATAAATTGTTTAAATGTATTTCAAAGTGAAATATTTCATATTTATTCTTATGGAGCCTGTGCTAACATGTTTAAGGCTGCTGTAATTCATGCATGAATCATTATGACTCCTGACGTAGTTAAGGATCGCTCTTCATTGGTTCATATCTTCACTAATCATGTGTTTATGTTAACTATTAATTCAGGTATTAGTACATGATTATTCCTGCCCATTGTAAAGTTACCATAATTATTGATGTATATATTTTCTACCGGGTGTTCAAAATACATCGTAATACATTTTAAATTGTGCGTTGGTTATTACTGTCTTAATGAAATACTTCTGCTAATCAGCTGTTGGCCACTATTACCTAAAACGGTGTCTATTAATGCAGATTTTCTGTTGTTCTTACTACTTTGTGCTCGGCTAATGCTGTTATTGATACAGTTAATGATACAGTTCCCACATGTGTACCACAATAATTTAGAAATATACACATCGGTTTGTTGATGGACATACAGTACATTTGTTGATGCTGATGTAGAGGAATTACAGGTGCAACATCTCATAATATACAGCAAACTGAGTTGTGTTTTACTGAGAAACGTCCTGCTCAAGTCATCCTTACGATGGGATTCAGGTTGAATAACTAGTCTGTCAATGATTTATCATCGGACTTGCGCTTGAATGAGCTTTAGGAAGCCTCCAGAGCTGAAATTCATGGAGCACTCAAGTCCTCCTGGGAAGTTTGTATGCTAACTATATACTAATATATTTTGTGCATGGAATTAGTTTGTATTGCTGTACTGTAAATAAAAAAGCCTGACAATTTCATTGCTAAATACCTAAATATTGCTGTTTTCCGCCGTGTTTCTCAGTGACAGGCCCCAACTCGTCAAGATCGGGCTTAAAGAAAAGGAAGAAAGCTTCCCACTCGTATTTACGACTTTGTGGTAGCGTTCATGTGTGTTTAACTCGTAAATACAATCTTTTTGACATAACTTGAACGCACCATCAGTTATGGTAATGGACATTTCGTTTCCAACACGCGCTGTGAGCTGTGGACCAATCACAATAGACTGGGCCATCTGGCCAATCAGAGCAGAGTAAGCTCTTGGAAGGAAGGGGTTTAGAGACACTGAATTTTCAGACGAGTCGTTTGTGAATCTTTGAAAAATGTGGTGATGTGCAATGAGAAAATCAAAGGTTTTTTTTACCTTTGATGCATGTACACCTGTCGTAGGAGACCTCCAAAATAAAATTAGGAACCTTTAAAATAACATAATAGTGGCACTTTAAAGACCTCTGGCCAAATACAAACCTCCATCCATCCATCCATCTTCTTCCGCTTATCCGGGGCCGGGTCGCGGGGGCAACAGTCTAAGCAGACATGCCCAGACTTCCTTCTCCTTAGCCACTTCCTAGGCGTTCCCAGGCCAGGAGGGACACATAATCCCTCCAGCGTGTCCTAGGTCTTCCCCGGGGTCTCCTCCCGGTGGGACATGCCTGGAACACCTCCCCGGGAAGGCGTCCAGGAGGCATCCGGAACAGATGCCCGAGCCACCTCAGCTGACCCCTCTCCATGTGGAGGAGCAGCGGCTCTACTCTGAGCTCCTCCCGAGTGACCGAGCTTCTCACCCTATCTCTAAGGGATCGCCCAGCCACCCTGTGGAGAAAGCTCATTTCGGCCGCCTGTATCCGGGATCTTGTCCTTTCGGTCATGACCCAAAGCTCATGACCATAGGTGAGAGTAGGAACGTAGATTGACCGGTAAATCGAGAGCCGGTACATCGACCGCATTACTGCAGCAGCTGCACCAATCCGTCTGCCAATCTCCCGTTCCATCCTTCCCTCACTCGTGAACAAAACCTCAAGATACTTAAACTCCTCCACTTGAGGCAGGAACTCCCCACCAACCTGAAGTGGCCAGGCCACCCTTTTCCGACTGAGAACCATGGCCTCGGATTTGGAGGTGCTGATTCTCATCCCAGCCGCTTCACACTCGGCTGCAAACCGTCCCAGTGCATGCTGAAGGTCCTGGTTTGAAGGGGCCAGCACGACAACATCATCTGCAAAGAGCAGAGACGAAATAATGTGGTCCCCAAACCTAACACCCTCCGGCCCCTGGCTGAACCTAGAAATTCTGTCCATAAAAATTATGAACAGAACCGGCGACAAAGGGCAGCCCTGCCGGAGTCCAACATGCACCGGGAACAAGTCTGACTTACTGCCAGCAATGCGAATCAAGCTCCTGCTTCAGTCGTACAGGGACCGCACAGCCCTTAGCAAAGGGCCCCGGACCCCATACTCCCAGAGCACCCTCTACAGGACGCCGCGAGGGACACAGTCGAATGCGTTCTCCAAATCCACAAAGCACATGTGGATTGGTTGGGCAAACTCCCATAAACCCTCCAGCACCCTAGAGAGGGTATAGAGCTGGTCCAGTGTTCCACGGCTGGGACGAAAACCGAACTAAATAATACAAATACAAACCTAAAATTTAGAAAATGAAAATTTTTTGCATTGAAGGGCTTCACCAAGTGAGCTCCAAATGGCCACATTTTTTGACACTTGTCTTCCTACTTCATGGCTCTGCCCTTCAGAGTGAGAAGGACATGGAAATTCTCACTTACAATTTGAATTCACAAATAAATTGGGGGCTTGTGCGGGATTAATATCCCACAACCTCTCACACCTAAAGTGAGAACAATGCCCCAGAGTTTCCCAACACTGTTCCTGGAGACATACCAACAGTACACATTTTAGATGTCTCCTTTATTTGACCCATTCATTTCAGATCTCAGCGTCTCTACTAATGAGTCGGAGTAAAATCAGGTGTGTTTGATTATGAAGATACCTTGCCCCGACTTTCTGAGAATTAATTTGGGTTGTGACAGTCTAAATACGTAAGCGATGGCATAGATAGACAATCTTTGTAGCATTCCTTTTGTAAGTGTTACACACAACTAGGAAAATACTTGACTAATGGTGAAAAACATGGTTATGTTGGCTTAATGCTGTATTCATTTATCCTATGAATGAAATGCATCAGCATGGTAGCCTCTTCCTCTTGTTTTATTTATGTAGTGGAGCAACAACCTAAGTCATAAAAACACTGTTTTGCAAACGGTAATAGCAATGCGTGTGATTGTTCTTTGTATGAAAAAGGTATCTTTTGGCATAGATGGCTTACACACACGCACACACAACATGCAAGCAAGAAAGAGTGAGTGAGAGAGAAAATGGCTTTTACAGCCTCAGTCTCATGAAAAACGTGGATAAAGATCTGCACAATGAACGAGTTACATCAAAGCCAATGAATGGTTTTTAAATGAATAGTCAGGAGAGCATCAGATTGTGTTGACATACGCATGTCAAATGTATTGGTGTGGTTAATTAGGGGTCTGATGTGAATACAGCTGTCGGCGAGGGCCAGCTGGGATTGAGTCTTTTGTTTCTGCGCTGTGGAAAATGAAGGGATGCTGAAAATAAAGAGGAAGTGATGGAGCTGAAGACGGGAGCTTTCGTTTGGAATGCCGACTGTGGATTAGCATTCTTCCGCTGCTTAAGACATGCGTCTCCTGCTCCCACTTACTCATTCACTCTTTCACTCTTTCCTGTCTGACCATCCACTTGTCCACAGTGTTCCGGGTTCAATAGTTAAGCTTTATGGGCAGCATTTGTGGCATGTTGTCGTGCTTCAGGTTACACTTATAATACAACTTGGTCTCAAGTTCCTGTTTGCTTTTATAAAACGCTTAACACACAATAACTGTATTAAGGACACTTTTTTTTAAAATAAAACTTTATTCAAATGTATTAAGCAAGTTTATTATCACATCCATCCTCTAGGACCGGGGTTTTCAACTTGGGGCAAAATTTCAGACAAAAAAAAAATATATATATATTTAGTATAACTAAATAAATAATACATTTTTTGGCAACACCTTATTTTACAGTGTCATTGTTACATATGTTACATGTAGTTAATGGTACTAACTAAAAATTATGCATAATTAAATGCAACTAACCCTAAACCAAACCCTAATCCTAAACCTATAGTACATAGTTTATTAATATTACTCAGTACTTAAATGTATAATTACAGTGTAACAAAGACACCTTAAAATAAAGTGCAACCAAATATTTATTATAGAAATTAGAAAAAAAAAAATGTAATAGAAACTAAATACTTTGAAAATGTATATTGTGTGTAAATTATTTCGAGTGTATAAGTTGGGTTTATATATATAGCAGTATTTTAAAGTTTAGAATGGTGTTCCCTCTCATGAGGATGATCATGTGCTGGTCGGTGGCATCTAAACGATGAAAACCCCTGCTCTAGGAGATATAGATATAACACTCATTGACATGCAACAAGTATAAGGAGCTGTACACTGATAACGTTGAGTAGACCTTCTGTAGCTCCGCCCCTTTCATCGCTGCACTCGTTGTGTTCCGTCTTCCCGTTTGTATTTCCACAGCATGAAGGAAAGATCTTACGGATTTATGAATGAACTGCTCGTTTTAAAATCTGCCCGGTCTACTGACATTTATGACATCCGCTTCAAACATGACTATGCTCATCATAACTTTCGCTAACTCTAAAATAAGTAAATCCACTTCACCAGCTAATTACTCTTTGACAGTGATGTCATAAATATACAGAGCAAAAACAGAAGTTAAAACACAGTTCTAAAGATGGCTGCCGCTCGGTTCACTGGCGCACATTGGCCCTCATTTATCAATCTTGCGTCGAAACGGTCGTATATGTTGGCGTAAGATTATGCTTACACTCGTCTCACCGCCTGATTTATGAAGCTGTGCGTACCTTTGAAATTCAGGTGTACGCGATACCTGCCTCTTGATAAATGCAGCGGCTGAAAACGATCGTCATTAGATTAACACGCCCCTATATATTCACGTCTCCGCCTCCCCCACGCCCTCATTTTACGCCATGGACGCGTACGCGGAAGACGGCAAAGAGGAGAAACTTCTCCGGTGGAAATCCAGTTTAAATCGCTGGTTGGTTGAGCAAATTACCTATCACAATGCATTATTTTACAGCACGTGTTTTGAAACTATTAGCGTTAAATTTCGCATGACGTCACATGTAATGGGGTGTACAAGTGATGATGATGTGAATAATTGCATGACAATTTGTAATATTCTTCTTATTAGTATTATGATTTTGATTATTAATGACGCTTATTGTTATTTAGAAGAAGAATGTCTTTGTTATTATTATTATTTGTATTATTATTATTTAAAAGAAGAAGAATGTCATTTTAATTATTTTGTCAGTCTGAATTATTTTTTGGTCATTGAAAGCCTTTCATTACTGAAGCCAGTCCGTGCGCCGGGCTTAACTCACAAAAATAAACACTGAAGTTTATAATTTCTATGTTGTTGTTTTTTTACAGTGGGTCATAATACCTATATCATATCTTTAGTTTGTCAGTGCGTTTTGTGGTGTTAGGAATTGTTTTTCTGCGCACTCAGCACTAACTCAAAACGTGCGTACATGTACCACCTCCTGAGCTGGCGTAGGATTTGAGCGTGCCGTACGCCAACGTCCATATTGATAAATCGCAAAGTCACCGTGGTTTTGGGTGTATGCTGGAAATTTGGTGTACGCACTTTTCATAAATGAGGGCCAATGTCTACAGGTCAAAGCTTTTTTGTGGAATATAACAAAGCTGGATTGTAGAAATGAGCAACCAGGACTGGAACTATACATTTCATCAGTTATTTTAATTTCATGTTAGGATTTAAAATGTTTGAGTCTTGTGATAATATTTGGAAACCGTGTGTATTTTAACTAGTGGACCAGCCTACAAGGATGCAAAATTTGCAAATTTAATTTATTAATTGTTCTTAATATTTACTCACATTCCACTAAATCTAAAAATTGTGCAGTAGGCCTATCTATTTGCAAGGCTGTTGGAAGAATTTTGGACTAGGCAGAGATGGTCATCTGACAATTTTTTGGCATGCTTCTCGGCCAGTTATCTTGAAATGGCCAAATATCATCTGTTTAAGTGGACTGGCTGATATCAGTCTTGCACCGATTTTAATGTTTATCCTGGTTAAGTGCCTTACTGTAGAGAATTCCATTGCTGTACACACGATTTTTGCTTGTTTTTATATATGATAATTATTGTGGCAATCAAAACCATACCACAGATACTGACCATTGAGTCTAAGTTGTATTGAACCTGGACTATTCAAGCACATGGTCAATCAGTAAAAATTATAGATGCACCGATGTATAGGTGATGAAATTTATTGATGGTCTTAATTCATTAACTGCGTGAAGGCACTGAGTTGTATAATATCTGTAACATAATCCAATATTTTCTCTGGGTAAAATAATTAAATATTTGCCAAAACAAAATGAAACCTGTACCAAATATAGCAGGGCTGGACAATACAGATTGCCTGGTGCCAGCGTGAACAGCGCTCAGGACAATTGACGGAACTGTCACTGTCCCTGTCCCAATCCATGAGTTTAAATATTCAATTTGGTCCTCGCTGTGTAAGATGTTTTGTGTGTGCACACATTCAAAGCATGCGTCCAGAAAGCCGCGTCTCAGGAAGCACGCAAATACTGAATTGAGCTCTCTTTCGATTCTTCTGGTGCTTGAACGGACAAATTCACACAGAATTATATCTAAAGGCCATTTCGGCGAGTAGTAAACGCAGTCGGTTATGGCTTAACTGAATGTTGAGAAATAAAACACAGGTGTGTATCAGTACTAGATCCATGCAACTCTTAAAGTGACAGCAGCCTAATAACCCAACAACAAGAAAAAAAAAAAAAACTTTTGTACCTTTTAAGGATTAATATCGGCCTATATTTACTATATTACTTTATATAGCTGAAAACTACTGTTAAACCTACTTGAAAAGTACAGTTTATTTCATAATCATCTTTGTTCTGTTGTATTTATGTTCTTTGTTCTGTTGTATTTATCATTAAACATCCAGTCCATGTTTAATGAAGATGATGCAGCAATAAACAAGTATACCTTAATGCATGCATGTTTTACATTTCTCTAATTTAAAACATGATCAAAAGTTATATCGTTTTTGGAATCGGTAATTGTTTGTTAAAATCGGTTTCGGACAAAAAACTAAAAGTAAAATAAAAAATCCTATCGGTGCATTCTAATGAAATTAGTGAGCAATTTCTTAGTATTCACAATACTGTTCAGTTTGCGGTTGATGACAGTTTAATTATTATTTTATTTTGTAAGTTTCTTATGTTTAAGGCTGCATTTATTTGCATATCAAATATGGACACATGCTTGGGAATATTATTACAAAATAAAATAACTCATGACAACAGGATCCTTCAGAAATAATTTGAACATGCTGATTTGCTGCTCAAGAAACATTTCTTATCAACATCAATGTTGAAAACAGCTGTGCTGCTTAACACTTTTGTTTTTTAAGGTTTAAAAATTCAAAAGAAGAGCATTTATTTGAAATCGAAATCTCTTGTAACAAAAATGCTTTTACGGTCACTTTCGATCAATTTAATGTGTCCTTGCCGAATAGTAAAATAATCAATTAAAACAAAAATCTTTCTGACCCCAAACTTTATTTTAAATGTTTTTTTTGGGGGGAGGTAAACAGTCATTTAAATACAAGTTAAGTGCAAAATGCAAATGCGACGGATCAGCTTAACTTAGTTGTTTATTACCCATAATTTCAATCAAAGATTGACAAACATTCAAACAACCAAACTATTTTTCTCTACCCCATACATACATACTTTGGCCAACTGCTGACATCAAACAAACACAAATACAAACAAGCACACTGTCCAAATCAAGTTTTACCCTTCTTTTCTCCCAATAAACAAATAAAACTAATAAAATAAATTAAAAAGGCAAAGACTTTCAAAAAAATCATGCACTAATTATACAAATGCAACAAAGAAATATTGACATCTAAATTAAAATACAGAAGCTCTCTCACTTGAAAAGCAAATACAGCCACAAAATGTACCGCGAACACGCACTCCGAATACAACACTGATGTAGCGCTGCGACGTCGCGGTTCTGTCAGGACGCCACAGGAAGCACAGAGGTGAGCGTTCTCGTGAGAATAAGAGTGATGTTACATTCATTAGATTGCATTGTACTGTGAGGTGTTGATTCTATCCTCATGGTGAAGTTCGGTGACGTTGTGGTTCATCTTTCAGTATCAGGATTATAGCTGTATGTGAAGATGGGGTTTTAGGAAACATGGTCAGACCTTTTCTGTTTAGCACATAACATGTACATTTAGTTTGAGGATAACTCATTTAATTCAATGTCTTATTACAGGGACCTATAACATTTACACTTTTTAGATGATGTTTTATTTAAGGTTTCTGTCATTTACTCAACTTCATGTCGTTGCAAATCTGTACGACTTGTTTCTTTTCTGTGGAACGTACTATGTAACAAGTTATATTTGAGAAGTTCTGGACTAGAGCACACAAATCTGCTTTTATAGTGTTTTTTTTACATTGACAGCACCTGGTTACAGTATGAACATTCTTCAAAACATCTCCTTTTGTGTTCCACAGAAGAATGAAAGTCAAACGGGTTTGGAAAGACAAGAGGATGATTTCTATGTAACATTACTTAGAGTGCTATAGCTTGAAAAGCATCTACCGGTATGTTCATCATAGTCTCATAAGGACCTTCTGCATTATTATGCTATGTTATGTTAGCTGTCAGAAAAGTGGTTTGGTTATACTTATTTAGGTAAGTTTTGTGAGCAAGTTCTATAAAGAAGTAGGCGATTCGGCGAACACGGGTGACACAACACAGGCAAACGACCGGTGAGTTCAGCTAAAGCCTTACACTAAAGTGAGCCTGGTACGATTTCAGTTAAGAGAGTCTTGGTGGCTGATCTCGGAGTCAGAATTGGGGTCCGGGAGAGCATGGTTATCCTGGAGATAGCCTTCAGGATCGGGGTCGTTCTCGTCATTGCTTTCCGCGCTGTAGTCCACTTCCTCCAGGAACGCTGGCTCATCCTCATCCAACACGTATGTGGTGTTACTGCAGAAAACACACACAGACACGTGGGTGTCATTTATCATGTCAGCTGAGATGAGTGAGATTATATCTTCTGACAGAAACTGATACAACAGAACAGCTCAATCCCATAAGTCACATACTGCTTACCTCATTTCTATTAACACTGCCTTAATACGTGAGATTTTGATCTCTTCTGTAAGCGCTGTTTGGACGGTAAAACTCGATGCCCTGACATGAGGGTGTTGCTGTTACTGAGGTGTTCTGGGTTTCTTTCTAGTCCCTGGGTTCTCGCACCTTTTGACTAATGATCTGCCATGACTTTTGTAGATGTTAATGATTACTGGACAAGGACTTTTCAAATTAATTGTTCACAAAGAAGTAGTTCTAGAAAATGAAGGTAGTGATGTTGAGCAAAACTAGAAAAACAAATACAATATAAATATTGTATTTAAATATACTAGGGGTATAACGGTACATGTATTCGCCCCGAACCGTCACGGTACAGACGTCATGTTTCCGTACCAGAAGGGGGCGCACATGGTAATGCAATGCTGTTTGCTAACCGCCACAACAGGAAAAAGAGCAGATCTACGCCCCAACCTAAAACAAGAGTTCAGATGCACGCAAGAGCATGCTAGTAGCTTATAGACAGAGTTTCGATTCATTTTTTGTGACATGCTCCACAAACTTCACGGAAAGGAAACCAGGACGGTAGAAAGCGGCATCCTGTTTGTTTTCTTTATTTTACAAAAGCGCAATGTTTTGTTTCTATTGCGAGTCTACACACAAAAACAGACCCTTTACAGTTCCGCATGGTCTTAAAGTCTTTGCACACTCCAAGTCCGAGAAATGTTCATATACGTTTTTTCGTATTCGTCATCCTAAAAATTCGTCACGCACAGAAACCTTGCACACCGAGTCAGATGCGAATTAATTAATCCGTTGCGAAAAAATTCACAAAATAATACAAAATGGAGTCTTCAAACAGTGAGGATGATTTTGTTGTTTTCTCTCTCTTCTTAAAAAGAGAAAAAGAATGAGGAAATATTGGGACCATCCAATCCTGAGATTGCGTAGAGAAGAAGTAGAGTTCCAGCTTATCGAGTGATTCAAAGTTTACTTCAGGATGTCAGTTGCTCGGTTTGATTTGAATTGTCAAAAAACCTCTCAAAATGCTTGCTACGGATGCGAAAAATGCAGAAAATTTAACCCAATCTGATTTTTTTAATGACGAACTAAAGTTTCGGAGGCAGTGTGTAAACGTGATTGACACAACGTCAGGTCTAATTTATTTTTTAACGAGCGAAAATGTTGGGGATTTGATGTACCGAACCGTGACCCCAAAACCAAGGTACGTACCAATCCATGACTTCCTTGTACCATTGCACACCAAATATATATTTAGTAAGGTCAATATATATTTGGACATTGACACAATTTTCATAATTTTGGCTCTGTATGCCACCAAAAAAAAAAAAAAAAGATTAAATTAAAGTGCAGACTTTCAGCTTTAATTCAACGGGTTGTACACAAATATTATTTTACAGATGATCAAAAGCTCAGAAATTAGAAATGAAAAATATTTCCAGATTTTCCATGAACGTTGGGTGCATTGTGGACCAAGAAACCAGATCCCATCCCCAAGTCTCTATGATATTTGGCTCTCTATATATAGCTCGGGACCCCCCCCCCCCCCCCTCTCCCTCCCTCCCCCCCTCTTCAATGTAAGTCTATGGGATTTCCCACCTCTCCTCAACAAGCCACACATTTTGAGACGTCATTCATGTCTGTAGCAAAACAATGCGGGACGAGTTACGAGCCACAGTTTAATACTTTAGGTTAGGGGGTTGTTCAAATCTCTAACCCTAAGTTTGAGCTATAATAAACGACGGGTCAATACAACAAAACCAACAAACGACTCCTGTAGGGTAGCGGTTGAAAACCTCATGTGGCGGCAGAGAAGGCATTTCTCAGCATCCCTCTCTCTCTCTCTCTCTCTCTCTCTCTCCTAACACAATAACCTTACTAAGAGTGATGATGGTTTTATGGCCCTCTTGTTAAGCAGTTAAATGGTTTAATGTGTGGTCTGGTGGTTTGGCTGGTTTTAGTGGGTTTTTAATGGTTTTAATGGTGTGAGGGGGAAGAAACTGGATCCAAGTGAGACGGGCTGAGGGGAGGGGGGGGGGCAGACTCAAAGTGGATTAGCGGGCGTTTTGATCAGGTGATTAGATGACTATAATGAGCAGAGTGCTTCTCTCTTCACTCAAGTGCGCTGAGCCCCATGTGACTGACATCTCCTCAAGTGGTGCCGGCCATTAGAAGAGGGCTGCAAGATCGTGTGTGTGTGTGTATGTATGTTATTATCCATTACAGAAATACACAAGTTGGGAGGGGCCGAAGTATGTTCCCAAGAAGCTTCTAGAATCTAGAAGCTTCTGACATCATGGACATCGGGGCTATTATTGCTCTGAACATTGTGGGCTTCGAGCTGCTTAATGTTGTGTTGAAATTTGATATGGCAGCAGTTGCGTCTCTACGGTTTGTGCCGGTTCATGCGGGAGCATGATAACAGGACGTCCCTGAGCTGGATATGGTCATTGTGCTGGTGTGTGTATATACCTGGTGATGTTGGGGATGCTGCGTGTGTCTATCAAGTCGTTCTCCATGTCCAGTAGATGGGAGTTGTGGTTGTGGAGCTCCAATGGGGACGTGAAGCGCCTTAGCCTGAGCAGAGCCAAACAAAACTGAGCGCCCATTTCCTCCAATTCATTTGTCCCGATCTGGAGACCCTGCAAGCACACACACACACACAGATCCCATGTTACAAGCACTATTTGTACAGGATTAGTTTGCAAAATTACATCTGGGTCACATTCATTAACAGGGGACGTCTGTGATTTCATGTACTGATACAGACAGCATTGGGTTCTTTAGATTTGACTAAAACGGGAGTGTGTATTGTCTGTGTGTAAGACACAATGAATTATATAAATAAAGCATTTTATACCATGGTCTGGGTGAATACTTGATTCTGATTGGCTGCAGGGTGTCCGTTAAAAAGTGATAGAGGACACCTAAATAAACTGTCAGGCGTAACCAAGGAAACCAAGTTATTGTTTGTAACTTGTAACTTTAGATTTCGATTGTAAAACTAATTAAAATATAAACTAATGTTTTAAAAATTTGTTATTTGGCAAGTGACCATGGTATAAGAGGGTTAATGCCCTTCGAGGTGTCCATTGTCAGGTTTTAATGGACTTCGGCGGAGGCAACTGTCCTCCGCTGCGCGTCGGCCGGTTCACACCTCGCCGTCGTCCATTAAAACCTGACAATGGACACCTCGTCGGGCATTAACCCTTACATGTATATACAATTAATAAAGGAATTAATTTAATTAATTGCGTACATGTATACATAAATCCTGTAGAATATCTAGGCAGGTGGAGCTGGGGGAGGTGGAGGGGTAAAGCTGACAGCAGGCTGAAGGACTAGCTTACAGCAAACAATAAACCAGAATATTTAAATGTAGAGCAAGTAATCTCATTGGCTGCAGGATCACCAGAGACCAATCCGCTTGTTCGGCTCTCTAGGTAAAACTCAGGAGTCGGGACCACCTTTCAATGTAACTTAAGCTAAGATCAGCATCTAGCATTTGTGGCATAATGTTTATTTACTACTAAAAAAAACAAAAAAACAATTTGAGATTAGTCGGACACTTACAATGGAATGGAATTGGGGGCCAATTTCTGAAAGGTTTATATGCAGAAATGTGAAGCTTATGATATTATAAAATCACTTAGATGAATTCTTCTGTTAAATCTTGTGCAGTATTTGAGCTGTAAATTTGCAATATTAATTTTATTGACGTTGTAGGATTTAGGAGCTATGTTGCCATGGCAATTAAGTTTACTCATAAAAGGTATACAAGTGATTTTGTCAAAGCAAAACCAAGTCAACAAGCATATTCTTTATGTCTTGTGCCAATACACAGAGTATTTAAATATTTATGAATTGGCCCTATTCACTTCTATTGTAAGTGCCTCACTGCTTTATATATATATATATATATATAAAGAGAAGGCAGGACAAATAGTGAAATAGTTTTTTTGTGGAAATCAACATTGTGCTAGAATTTGCTGTTGGTTGAGCTTAGCTTGTATTGAACACAGCTTTTACACTTTTTTTCACCCGGAAAGTCAGATAAGGTAAAAATCTCTACAACAAAAAAACAAGTTTGCTGTGTACCAGACAGCACATTAAGAAACGCAGCTTTTCAATGTATAATAAAATAATAATATACTATATATCACTTTGTTTTGGTCACCAGGGATATCATGTACAAAACTAAAATGAAAACGGTTGATTCAATTATCGAAGCTATTATAGAAGCTTGTTTCCGCCACAGAAAAAATGAATTCAGTTCAGACAATTCAGACTTTTTTCCCCAAGTTTATATCTTGCAAGTTTTACCTTTTTTTTTACCACAGAATTCTGTTTTCGTTTTGCAACCGAATAACGAAATAAAAAAGGTAATTGCAACTTTTTATTTCACAATTCTGCCTTTTTTTGCAATTGCATACAGTATATCTAATATCTCTCACAATTCAGATTTAAATTTTTTGATAAAAATAAGTTGCAATTACATGTTTTTTTTCCGTGGCAGAAACAATTAAGATTCAATATTAAATAAACAGTTTAGAAACAATATTATAATAATATAATCTCATTATATAATATAATTCCTAAATTCATTTTACTAATTTTTGGAATAATTTGATGTGTCTGTGGAACTAAAACAATCCGTGCATTAATCGTCTGATCGCTGATGCATATTGCACACCAATCTGAAAATGACTTTCTCGTTCAGGCGAAATCTAATCTACACAACTTCCTCAAGTAAGAGCGCACAGGTGGTTTTTATCAGTCTTCCTGGAAGCAAAGTATCGTGTTTACAATGCACTGGGTTGATACACTGAGCGGTTCAGGGGAAGAACTAATCATTGGATTGGAAGTTGTGATTAATGGCATCAAATCTTTAAAAGGGTTTTGTTTGAGAAGCAAGTAAACTACGCATCAGCTTTGTTTTCTGGGTTCTGTCTGTGAAGAAAACTGCACTTACTGTATTGCTTTGCGCAGAAACTCACAATATTTACACACAATTTTCTGTTGTCTTCTGTACAACTGTTCAGAGACCGCTAAGCTAGTATTAAATTGGGTAACACTATTTTACAGTGTCCTTGTTACATGTACTTACCATAGTAATAACAGTAAATAAGGCATAATTGCATGCAACTAACCCTAATCCTAACCCTATAGTAAGTACATGTAGTTAATAATATTACTCATTACTTAAATATATAATTACACTGTAACAATGACACCTTAAAATAAAGTGTAACCTTAAATAGTTTTTTTAATGTTTCTTCGAAAGGAGAATATGGACGCTGTCATGGCATGTCAATTATGCAAATAGTTGACCAATACGCCACTTCACTTTTTAGGTCGTAGCAGAAAACACACTGTGAGATGATCATGCTCAATTTCTGTCACTGTCAGAATATTATCCCAGGCTATCTTTGGTCACAAGACCGTGACAATGGCCATCTTTAAACCTCTCTCACTGACGTAGGAACGTTTAGGAGCCATGACCACAGAAATCGCCATGATTGGTCATCTTTCATCTCGGACAGCCCAAAATCATACAGTTTACCGGCATTAGAGAACATAACCGCTAGGTGACGCATCCAACACAGGTATGCATACGTTTTTATAGTGAACTGAAAACTAAGTATAGAATACAGTGTTGATCTACAGGAGAATGTGCTCTAGCACTAATCTATTACTATAAAGTGTCAGTTGGTCATGCTAGACAGAAAGAAGCTTCTTCAGCCATGTTACTGAACTCACAGAGACGCCATTATGTGTCCTACAGACAGAAGACTGTGAGTCACTATCAGAGACCTGAGACTACTGCATCTTTCACAGCTGGTCTATAGCGCCATCTACTGTTCACATTCATCGTGACAACCTGTCATATTTACTGACACTTTAACATTATTTCTTCATCAAGACGGTTATAAAAACAAGTAGTGGTCATCGCCTTTGACAATTGAAACGTGTGACTTTACATCTGGTGTCTAAGAAACTACATTTGTTACTGATTTGCTCAATGTCTTGATGCATAACATCAAACACGCATCTCTAATGGACATCTTCATTAGGATGTGGCATTACAAAAATGCTAGTGCTTCTACTGATAATATTTAAAAGGCGTAATTGAACAGAACATGCTTACTTTAAAACTGCTCCGTGTACTTTTACACTCTTTTTTAACATGGTTGAGAAAAGTAAAAAAAGAACGGTTGTAGTTTTTAAATGCTATGTTGAATCCCAAAACAGAATTTAGAACTGTATATGCTTCGCACAAAATAAAATATTGAGATCTTTTAAGAATTTTGTTTATGACTTATGCGCACCTTTATTAATTATAAAAAAAATATACAAATGAATGTATAAAATTTCATTTTGACTTTCATTTTATTTCTCTTTGGCCAAGTTAGAAATGTTTCACTTTTGAATCATAGCCATGTCTCATGAACCAGAGAACTTAATTTAAAACGAACAATGCAGAGCACCTGTTTGAACATGTTAATCAGTTGTTCCCCTCTTTCTCCTTTACAAGTCAATCCGTTGCCGCTCCCAAGGCATCCGATACTGCCCCGTATCCAAGAGAAATGTGCTCACTATACTGACACCAAAAGCGCCAGCGACGAGGTGGAATAATTAAACAATCTATCAAAAACATGCTAGATACCAAAACACCCTAAATTTAACATTTACACAATTTTTTTTTAATTATTAAAAAATTATCAAATTAAATTAAAGTTTTTTATTAGCATCTATGAAGAACCTTTAACATGGATGGAACTTTTTCATTGCACTAAAGTTTCTTTACAGTAGACAAAAAGGTTCTAAAAAGTTATTCACACAAAGAAAGAAATGGTTCATTAAAGAACTTTCACTGAAAGGGTCTTTGGGGAATCAAAAATGGTCCAAATAACATTGCTGCAGAAACCAGATCTTCCATATTTCATTTCTGGTTTAAAAATAGCAAAATGAATGGACACAAAAGTACACGGACCAAAATAGCATTGTCCTTTCGATTTGGATGAAAAAGCTTATGAAGTGATTAAGAGACCAGAGTAAACAGATCTGAATCTAGACAAACTACATAATTGCAGTTGTGTTATTTCTAGGGTTGCAAAATTCCCGGGAATTAACGGGAATATATGGGAATCAACTGGAAATTTGCTAAATTGCAAGTTAGCCTGCAGGAAACTTAAAAGAATAGTTCACAAAATGAAAATTCTGTCATTTACTCACCCTTAAGTTGTTTCAAACCTGTTATTTCTTCTGCACAAAAGAAAATGTTTTGAATAACATTGGTAACCAGACAGTTGATGGACCCCATTGACTTGCACAGTATTTTTTTTCCTACTATTGAAGTCAACTGTCAACCATCAACTTTCTGGTTACCGACATTCTTCAAAATATCTTCTTTTGTGTTCAGCAGAAGAAAGAAACTCATACAGGTTTGAAACAACAATTTTTAAGTGAACTATTCCTTTAAATGT
Source organism: Phoxinus phoxinus (assembly GCF_949152265.1). NCBI lineage: Eukaryota > Metazoa > Chordata > Actinopteri > Cypriniformes > Leuciscidae > Phoxinus > Phoxinus phoxinus. The sequence continues at coordinate 6,117,399 of NC_136890.1, read as the reverse complement.
AGCTTAAAAAAAACAAAAAACAAAAACATTGCAGCATAATCTTGGTTTAAACAACCAGAATGCAAATTCGGTTGAAATGTTATCCTGTGAATTCCTCTATCATATGCACACAGCAACATTTTATAAATCAGGCCTTGGTCGCTCTGGAATCAGAGTTTTTATTTATTTATTATTACTTTTTTTACCCTAGTTATTTCATAGATTTGGTGACTTGAACCGTTATTCTAAAATGTAGAAAAGTCAAAAGAATGAGTAGATACGGTCAAACTTGTTTCTCGTAATTTCTCTGGTATTAGGGACACCAAGTTTGGACAGGAGTTATACGAGTATAATCATTTCCACTTCATGAAGTCCAGTGACAAAGATGTTTTGACTAGCAGGATTGCAGAGGTTCTTCTAGAACAAAATAACTGGTGAAAAGATTACTCGTATCATTCTTTTCAAAGGCAGAGTAAATGCACAGCTATTTATGTGTGAAAAAATATTAACCTTGGCTTATAAATACGAGCAACACTGAATTACAGTGCCAAATCAATCCATTGAGAATTGCTACCACGGGTTAAAGCGTGAGTGACATCTCAGAAGGCTGAATTTTATCACAAACGAAGCCGTTGTTCATTCCAGCCGAGAACCGCCCTGCCAAGACCTTGTCATATCAATAGATAGTTTAATCTCACCCACACAGAAAGCCAAGAACCTTGATGTCAGACTGACCAACATTATTTGCACCCAAAATACAAACCACAGTTAAAACTGATCATGTGTTAGTCATTTAAATTTTTTTAGTCATGTTTTTTTTTGTATTTCCTCTGCATTCACATGGGGTTACTTTGTTTTATATTTTGAACGTTTCTTGTCTCTTTGTTTAGTATTTCGACACCCTGTGAGCAATGAATTTCCAAGACGATTACTAGATAACAGAAAAAACAATAAGAGCAAGGCCAGAAACATACTTTACACAAGTACACGAATCACCGCGTTTAACATATTTTGCATTGCAACAATGCGTAAATCCATTCTTGGTAATTTATTTACTACGTGTACATTTGTTCTTTATCTGGTGTTGTTTTTATCTGATGTTCCTAGTAATTTTCAGAAGAACTCAATTTCTACCAGCAATCTCAGAAAAATGTAGAAGTTTTCAAAATGAAGGTAAAGTTTTGTGTATTTGTGTCACCTTGTATTTGCCCTGGTCACAGCCACACAGGGTGCTCTCCATGGTGTAACTGCGCTGCACGCCGATCTCTCTCCAGACCACCACACGTGCCGTGGCTTCTTTAGAGCGCTCAACTACAAAACTGCAGCTGGACAGGCTGAACGCTGGAGCCATCTGAGACAGCAGCTTCGGCAGAGTCTACAACACACGAGAAGTGGCTTTTACATTCAACTTACAGCATTTACATGAACAAATCAACACTGATAAAGAGGAAACTTTTGAAGACTACGTTGTATGCTGCCTTTAAAGAGGAACTATTATGCCTTTTGACATGTTCAACATTCTTTAGTGTGTAATGTTGCTGTTTGAACATGAAAAGGGTCTGCAAATATCATTAGTAGAGATTCCAAGACCAGAAAGCCATACAATTGGAGCACATTGCGCTTTTTTGGAAGAAGGGGCTTCATAGAGACAGGAACGAAACGGTGTTACGGAAATACTGGGAAGAGAGGAGCTGCAACAGTAGCCGCGTTTCCATTACAGATTTGCGCAAAACTTTTTTCTAAATATCGATAAAAAACCATTGCGAAATGACGCCGTTTCCATTAACCGATGTTATGCGACTAAAACATTATTTTTTCCTCTCGCGATAAGTCATTAAAAAAATCATGGCAACAGACGTTGGTAGGTTTATACATTACAGCCACCGCGCGATACATTATTATTATTAACGGAAGGAGACGTATGTGTGTTATCCAAGCATTAATGGTAAGGAAAGACCCTTACACTGTGAGCGGCACATATGAGGAGTTTCTGGGTGTTTCTCCTTCATTTCTGCTTCAAGCTCTTGATTGTGGCATTTCTTTGAGGTTTAGAATCCAGTATTCCTGTAATTATTTTGTCTTTTATGAAATAATAAACAACTCTGTCTCGTATTCTGTCTGAACACACCGCGCCTTCGAAGTCAGGTGACTGTAAATGCGCAAAAACTGTTTCCATTGCCGTTTTGCGAAATATTTATTTTTCGAATTGCCTGAAAAACCACCTCATGCGAGCGTAAAAAACTTTTTTGCGAAATTGACGTGTTTCCATTGAGCGTATTTTCAATTCGCAATTTCAATTTGAATGGTAATGGAAACGCGGCAAGTGTCAATAATAATTCAATATGATGTCATTGACAGTGTTTCTGAATGCTTGACTAAGTGTTGTCTTCTTGTCTTGTTGATACGACTGGTAGGCTAAAACTGAATTGTTCTACGGGGATAAATAAAGTTGTTTGAATTGAATTGAATAATCCTCCCCCAAAAAAATGACAATTCTGTCATTTACGCGCCCTCATGTCATTTCAAAATCGTATCTTTCTTTCTTCTGTGAAAAGAAGATTGTTCAGTTGTTTTTGTCCATATTATGAATGTTAATGGGACCCAAAACTTTTAAGCTCCAAAGAGGACTCGAAGGTGTAGCATGAATTTAATACATACAAAAACATCTGAAACATTTATCAAATATCTTCTTTTGTGTTGTGCACAAGCATTTCCAATTTTCCATTTTTGGGTCACCAATTCCTTTAATGTGTAAATGTGGGCAGTTAAGTGCTAATGAGGGCATTACATGTGAATAACCCAATTTTTTTTCATAAATGGTCTGAATGGACAGAGGGAGCTGTGTGTTGTGAATGTCAGATTATATCTAAATAATACTTCCCAAAAAGATGCCAATAAAAGATTAGTATATAAAGTGTGCAGATGTGTTACCCTGTATCCAAGGTCCTCGTGTAGGTCAACAGTGCTGGCGTTGACATTGGTCTGCCACACCGTCTCCTTAATACTACAGCCGTACATGAAAACGTTCTTCTTCCGTGAATGGCCGTGATAGTCGCAGAACACCTAAACGCACACAGTTAACAGACATACACACAATGCTGGTGTCATTAAACAGTTCAGAAGCGAGTTCTCTCATCTCTCACCAGTGGAGTTCTTCCTGTAGCTCGGAGGTACTGCAGGAGACTCTTGGAGTGGTAGATGGTGGGATGAAGCTCGGTGTTGGGGTTCTGCCACTGTCGGTTCAGATCCTCCCCACTCAGAGAACAACGATGACTGCCACGTGACCATAAAGAAGATTGAAATATGTTTATGAAGAAGTATTGCAGTTTCTAATATTGGTAACACTGCGTGATAACTTTCATTAAGAGTGCTAACAAACAGTATCATATTATATGCATCATTTTTAAAATGCAGTATATCTTCATGCACATATCATACATGTATTACATTTTTTTAATTAATATAATAATAAAAATCCTTGGTTAGTGCTGTACTAATGATGAAAGAACATTATCAACAGCTTCTGTTCATTTGCAGAACCAGTGTGGCACGTGAGGGTGGTTTTGTTGTTTGCTGACATACTTCCCGTTGATGACCCCGTCAGGGTTGAGCATGGGGATGACTTTGAAGATGTAGCTCTCTCGTAGACTTTGGGCTTGAGGACTGCAGCTCATGAGAAACTCCAGAGTGCCCTTCATCACCCAGCTAGAGTTAGTCTCTCCAGGATGCACCCGCGCAGACAGAAACACCACTGGACGGCTTCCTACAAACACACACATTACAGCATTGCTGAGCGAGTCACACTCATTCACGGAGACTGAAGCGACAATCACATTACGGACTGTGTGCATGAGAGCCTGAGTGAGTTCATGCACAGGGAGTGCTGCTAAGGTGCATATAACAGCACATGAGAGCATGTAAGCAAGTGCTTTCAAGAAAAGAAAGTGCATGTGAGAGTGTGCATGAGAGGGTTTATGAGGGCATGAGAGGTAGAAATGACAATCGAACTAGGATCCATGTGAATGAGAGAGCATGCAAAATAGCATAATAGCATGTATGAGAGCATGAGAGCAACAAAAGGTGATTGTGAGAGCGCTTGGTAGCGTGCTTAAGTGTGAGCATGTGACTGTGCATGCATGTTAGCAGGCATGCAAAAAAGTGCATAACAGTGTTTGTGACACTCGTGTGTTGTATGACATATGAGGGAGTGCATATGAGAGTGTACGTATATTAGAAAGTGTATTTGAGCATGTGAGAGCGTTCATGAGAGTGAGTGCATGTGAGTGTGCATAAGGATTCATTTGAGCGTTCATCAGAGAGTGCATGTGAGTGCATAAGGAAGCATGTAAATGTTCATGATAGTAAGTGCATGTGAGCATGCATAAGGATCCACGTGACGGCATTCACGAGAGTGCATGTGAGCATGCATGTGAGTGTTCATCAGAGAGAGTGCATGTTGAGCGTGCACGAGGACACATGTGAGTGTGTTCATGAGTCAATGCATGTGTGTGCATGAGGATGCATGTGAAATGCTTCATTAGAGTGAGTGCAAGTGAGGTTGCATATGAATGCATAAGAGTGTTGATAAGAGTGAATGCATGTGAGCGTGCATGTGGAAGCATGTGATCGTGTTCATTAGAGAGAGTGCATGTGAGGTTGCATGCGAGTGTGCATGAGGAATCATATGAGAGAGTTCATTAGAGCGTATGCGAGCGTGCATGAGGACACGTGAGAGAGATCATGGGAGTAAGTGCATGAGCAAGTATGAGGATGCATGTGACATTGTTCATTAGAGAGTGCATGTGTGCATGAGGAATCATATGAGAGAGTTCATTAGAGCGTATGCGAGCGTGCATGAGGACACGTGAGAGAGATCATGGGAGTAAGTGCATGAGCATGTATGAGGATGCATGTGAGATTGTTCATTAGAGAGTGCATGTGTGCATGCATGAGGTTCGTTGCATGTGTGTGTTCATGAAAGTGAGAGCTAAAGAGCGTGTATGCAAGAGTGTGTAAGAATGCATGTGAGTGTTTATGTGAGAGTGAGAGTGAGTGCATTTAAGAGTAGGCTTCATGCTGTTTCTTACCCACTAAACCACAGGTTCAGTTCCATCCTTACTCCAACACAATATACCTGTAGTTTTTAAATGAGCCTGAAGGACTTGATTCGCTGGATCAGCGTCACATTAGGGTTGAAGCTAAACTCTGCAGGGCTGTGGCCTTCCAGGAACTGGGTTTTGGACCCCTGCACTAAACTGATTGCTATGGCTGTATGTTTATCAGTGAAGTTCCTGTGTGTGTGTGTGTGTGTGTGTGTGTGTGTGTGTGTGTGTGTGTGTGTGTGTGTGTGTGTGTGTGTGTGTGTGTGTGTGTGTGTGTGTGTGTGTGTGTGTGTGTGTTACATACTGAACTGGCTGATATGGTCATTGCTGGAGGATTCTGGCATGGCTGTGATGGTGAGCAGGGGACAGCTGTTTCCTCCCAGCGTTTCACACAGATCCTCCTGTCTGTAGTAGATCTGAGCAGTACTCAAAGCACTCAACTTCTGCAGATGCATCTAAACAAATGAGGAACAAAACCAAACTGAATCCTACTATACATCATGCAAGATTAGGATGATGGAAAAATCAAGGTATATTGAAAATATCATGTTTTGAAGGAGTTACACCGCACTCACGATCACCAAGGTGCCAGACAAACGAGACTGAAAATCTCAAAAAATAAATAAATAAACTGTCTGCACACTTAGATCCTTAAAGCAAATTTAATCGCCAAGCTTTCGGTCAAACGACCATCCTCAGGGCAGATTGAAAATATATATATACATATATTGAAAATATCATGCCATGGGGGCAGATTTACTAAATAGGGGAAATTAGTGAGAGAGTGAGCAATTCCAAAACAGAGCAAATGGTAGTGTTTTTTTACGCAAGCTTTACGCATGATCTACTGACCACACGCAAATTAAAGAACACAGACGCAGCCGGATCATTTCCACAATGACCAACTCAATCTACCAGTTGGCGTCTGGTTTGAGACATGCTTTTTTGGGATGGTAAATAATGCCGCAAACACCGGTAAATTGACGAGCGCAAACTAGTAAATCCCTTTGCATGATTCATTTAAATACTCTCCTCCCATAAATATTGCGCCCGAAAGGGAAACTCCTACAAATGCATTAGCAATAAGGTCATCTGCAAAAATAACCCCGTCCATGCCTTTCAGCGCTAATTTTGTTTTGTGTGTCTTCAGTAAATCCTGACAGTAGTTTTCTTACGCCTAAAAAGAGGGTTTGCGCTGGCGCAAGTAAATCTTTATCCATTTTCTTGTAAAGTTAACTTTTATTTCTGAAGTACGAATGCTTACAGGGCTAATATTGCCACATTAAAAAAGTTGGAACATGCACACATACACACTAAACCACTAGTCCACAGTAATGCTGAATGTTAAGGTACACTTCGTTACAGTATATAATATGTATTCTGTTATATAAGACCCAACTTTATGCACCCAAACTGTCATACAACATAGTCAAAAGTACAACTGCAACCAGCAAAGTACATAATTTTAGTACATATAGAAGTATGTGAGTTGAGGAATACTATTCAAACTAATGTGCTTCTTGATAAGACACATTCAGGTATTACTGTACATCAATTAAATGAGGGTACATTAGTATAGTACCTTCAGCATCGAGTAGGTGTATGGATAATGATAGGCAAAGTAGCAAACATCATCTTTATGCTGAAAGGTCACAGTGAAGGTCATGGTGAAGTATGATTTGCCCTTTTGCCCTCCGGCTGCAATGGAGCTTCGTGAGAAATGATTCCTAGATGATAAGAATAGAGGTCAATGCATGGCAACCCACAAATCAAAGTACTTTTACGGGCTATAATACAATGATATACAACATAAAAGGATGGTACTAACTTGTAGTAGCAGATGTCTGATCCTGTTCTAACCCATTGGGGCCTGCCGTTGATGGCATCCTGTACAGAGTACATGAGCACCTGCATACCTGTCACATCATGAAAAACCAGCAGGCAAATCAGACAAAAACCTGACAAACACACTCTGACTTTAAAGATGACTAGAGATGGGTTGACTAAGTGCATTTAAGTAGCTGAATATTATACAACATACTCTGCATAACACAATGACATTCTAGCTCTAGCACAATTCATAACACTAGTACTTTACTACTGGGTTACTTAATAATCCAGTTTAATGGCACAGATATTTGAATGAAACTATCGCCATTCGCATCTGTGTTTGTGTACTAGAGTAGAGTATGTTTCTGGACTACTGCTTGAAATGACCCACCATAATTGAATTGGCTGTTAGACTTCTCACAGTTGATTATATTGAATCGATAACGAACTCCAGGACGCATATTGCCCACCTCGAAATAGAACCACTGGTGATAGTGATTACTATTGATGTCGGAGTTCAAGATCAAGTCATACTCAAACCTGCCGATAGAAAAAGGCAATACACAGAACAGAAAAATTAGAAACAGCTTCATTTTATGAAAAGCACATTTATACAACAACAACAACAAAAAAAAAAAATACTTATTCTGCACATACTTTCTGACTTGCATTGCTTTCCGTAGGTTTCCAGACTCAAATTTAGAGTTGAACTTGAGCGACTCCCCATTGTCAATAACTGGACAACTGAAAAGACAAATACATTTACATTGATGATTCACATATAACTCAAAAAAAAAGAAAATAAAAAAAAGTCTGGCTGTGTTTAAAACAATAAATGTGGTCATATCTGTGATATTCCATAAACCTTAGCAATTAGTTAAAAAAAGGAATGAATATTTAGTTGTATAAGTATTTCGTAACAAAAAACATGTGTTATGTATATTGTTGATGATCAAAATGTTGTATTTAAGGATTAATTTAATAAAAAAATTCTTGCATTTGTTTAGCTCATCATAGTGTAGGATTTAAGGGCGATCCAAACACAAATGAATCTTCCAGATGATTCGTTCAAACATAATTCCACACAAAAACCTCAACTCCACATTCCAGACCCCAAATCAGCAATCTAGGACCATAAATGAAGTGGGCTCCAGCCAGTCTGAGCTTACTAGAGAACCCCCCCCCCCCTAGCTAAGTGCTTTATGGCCATGCAAGCTTGTAAAGATGAGCATAGCTAAAGGAAGAACGTGTCAACATTAGGCCGTTTTTAAAAGACAGATTGGTTCAGAGATAGCACAGCTCGAACCCCACCAAGATAACAGTAGAGGTTGTTTGATCCCAAGACAGATATGCAAAGCAGACATTTCTTCTTCTTAAGGACCTCTGAACCACCCCAGGGTTGACATCTTATAAAACCACACAGACTGAGACGTTTACGTGATTAAAAGGCATCAGATCACTCCACATGCTAAATGGACTTATAATCAAACATCGTTCAACTGAATAATTAATTCATACTGTGTGTGTATATATATATATATATATATATATATATATATATATAAGGGTTGGGTGATGTCTCCTAAATTGGCAGTTGACGATGTTTACAGTAAAACATTGTGATCAATGATATCGTCGGTGGGTTGGGGGGATGTGACAATGGGCAAGATTTCCTGAGACACTACAATAGTAATTCATTAATAACTACTAATAATTCATTAATAAGGGCTGTTTTCTTGTACAAAATTAAATATTTTAAGTTAAATGTACAGTATAAGACAAGTAAAAAAGACAAGAGGCTAACAATGTCTAGATCAATATTGGTGTAGCCTGACACGGTATGTTCACACTGCACGCGGATCCGTTCCAGGAGCGGTGCGTATACAGCAGTGCAGAGATCGGTTAGGGCAGAGAGTTTGTTTTTCGCTGTGCTGCACGCACTGAATTAAAGTGACAGCGCATGGTTCGTGGTCAAGATGAACACAGATTGACATGTTGACATAATTGACATAAATGTATTTAATTAAATACAATGTAGTAATCTCACCATAAATGCATTTAATTAAATACTACTATTTTTCACAGTCATCTTTTTACTCTAAGACAAGCAAGGAAAACTACAATTTACTTCAACGAGGACATAATGAACGACACTCGTCTCATTAGTGGAGATGGAAAAACAAGTTATTTGTGACATGCAAGATTTATTGTATAAAGATTCAAATTATGCAAAAGAAAGGATTGAGTCTGCTGTTTTTGTCAATTTTAAGTTTTAATTTAAGATGTTTGAGATTTTAATATAAGTACATGGTTAAATATTTGACCACTTGCTTGAGCAACTTAATATATAATCTATATAGAAGTAATGCATTGAATCATACGTTGTTTAAATTGTGTTTAAACGTGAATACGTCTATTAAAGAGTGTGTGTACAAAGCAATGCTGACAAAACTTTTTTGAAATAAAAGTTGCTGATAACTTCTGGATTTGAAATACCAATAGTGAGTAAATGTGTTTGTGGTACAGCCGCGGATCAGTTGCGCACTGCAAACGCAGCATGTGTGAAAGCACTACAGCGCGTGCTGCTCCTGTACCGCAAACGGAGTGTGTGTGAAACGGCGTAACACGTCACGTCTCTGGCATAGTCTACAGTATTTAAAATAGCATGCATATGCATTAGTTATATTCTCAATTTGATTTACAGAGCAATCCCTGCTAAGTTTAGAGACTAAGATTAGTGTGATGGTGGCTCTTCATCGTGATGTCGGTCAGCCATATACATATATATATATACACTATTATGCTTAGATCACATAAGTCATACAATTGTTATAACTATTGGATGGTTGACTAAGTGTCATATTCTTATAATAGGAATCATGTCTAAACAGTACTCTCTGCTAGAGCTGAAAAGTTAAGAGACCACAGATAAGGTAATGCGAGGAGGAGAAACAGCCTCCTCCGAACTAAAGTAAGCTGGTGTGTGGTGGGCGTTCTGGCGCAATATGGCTGCCGTCGCATCATTCCAAGTGGATGCTGCACATTGGCACATTACAAATTCCCTATAAATTAATTAATAATTCCCTTTGAGCTAAATGAACCTGTTTCCCTTACAATAGCTAGACAGTTTACTTCTATTTCAGAAACTCCTGTAAAAATGGCACACTGACCTCTGATTGTCCAAGTCGTATACAACTTTATCGATGATGTCACTGGGGTGAATGAGTCTCTCAATATCCTGGAAGATCTTTATTCTGTTAAAAAAAAAAAAAAAACTGGGTCATTCAAAAATGTAAATTCTCATAATTTACTCATTACCCTTGTAACTTTTTGTGTCTACTGTGGAGCACAAAATGAGATGTTCTGAATAACGTTCTTTTCCACACGAGTTAAGTTGAGAAACTTAAATTTTCGGTTTGATCGTCACATAAAACTTTCGTATGTCTTCAGAAGATTTGGAATATAGTTTACAAGACACTTTAATCATGCTTTTATGGTGTTTTTGGAGCTAGCTTGACAGTCCCTGGCTTTTGCTGTATGGAAAAGAGCAGCGTGAACGTTCAGCTGAACATCTCCTTTTGTGCTCACCTCCGACAGGTTTGGAATATCTTCACTGAATTACACAGAAATGTGAGGTTTTGTTTCCCCTTTCAAGTACTATATTTCACAGCAAAAAAAGAAAAACATTTGCACCTCTGCACACCATAAACCCTCTCTAGAATGGGCTCGCGGAGGTTGAGTGCCACATGCCCAAAGTAATCTGGGTATGCCACCTCTGTGTAGGCAGGCACTGAGCGTGTACTCTTCACCATCTCCAAGTAGAGGTCCGGGTCATGCAGTGGCAGCAGTGCCGCTGTATCTGGCACTTCGAGATCCGCTTGTTCCCCGCCATCCTCCTGAGACCCATCCACAGAGCCTCCGTTCACGCCACCATCTAGAACCAGACGACCCAAACTATAGACCAGATCGCAGTCCGATTTGCCGTCTGGGCTTTTTGATATAGAGATGTTGTCCAGCTCCACAGATGATCTATCTGAGTTGGGCAGCAGAACGTCTCCCTGCGGGGAACATCTGTTTTGAGGCCCCAAGGATGTCGGCGTGGTGGGAATGATAATGGGACCATGATGAAGCTCTGGGTTGACACTTGATAGAGGAATGAAAGATCTGGGGTTTTCAAAGTCATTATCCTGAAAACAAAACAGAAACAGTGATCACCCCGGTTTATTAAGGCCGTTTTCACACCTGGCTCGTTTGGAGCATGCGTTTTCTCCCTTAGTTTGGTGCTCTGAGATCGCCTGAACGACTCGGCCCCATTGAAAACAAATTCAAATTAAATAAAAGTGGTTCGGTCGAAATGAAAAAGCAATCCAACACAACGAACCAAGTATCATAATTCATAACTGGAAATGTATAATATGAGAAACAGCAGCGTCTGATTCTGTGAGTGAGCACATTATCGCAGTTGAAAACCAAAAAAGTTCTTTAATATTATTATCATGTTTATTGAACGCTTCTCGTGTTTATTGCCTTCTAAACATTAATCACAGAGCGAACTTGCCAGTCCATCTTGATGAATGATGCAGAGGAAACCCTGACCAATAAGAGGTCAGTTTAACCCGGGTGACTTGCATAAACACATCTTGGTACGCTTTGAAATGTTGTCTTGTGAAAGCGAACTGAACCATAAAGAAAATGCTATATTGTAACAAATTAAGTCCCCGTTTCAAAACAAAGCAAACAATCTACAGGTCTAAGAAAAGCACTGAGAGAATTGAGTTTCCTTTTAAGAAGTGAACGCAACAAAAAAAAAATTGTGCTATGGAGAAATAAAAAGCAAAGCTACCTTAGATGAGCAAAAATAACTTGAGTTGTCAAAACCATTTAGGGCAAGTATTTTTGTGTCTGCTATTTTGAAATCAAATTATTTTTTAATTTATATGCATTTTTATTAACCTTTCACCAGGTAATCAGAAATGTCCTCACCTCAAAATTCTCGGTGAATTCCCGACAGAAATGCTCGTAGACTCTGAGCTCATCAAACGGACGCATGTTGATCTGTCTGGGCCGCAGTTTGTTGATATCTGTCTCTATGTCATCATTCTGTAGTGCATAACAAAACCTGATCAACATCAGTATTCCACAACTTTAATCGCTCAAATATTCTGAACCCCCATTTAGACCAACGAGTAGATACAAGTATTCCTTGGATAGGATTGCGTTAACATGATATGTAAATATTAGATGAAAAACTTAAACTTAAATGAAAATGAGAAATGTTGCCTTGGCAACTAACTAAAATAAAGACTGTAAATTCAAGTACAAAACTAAAAAAAAAAAATATATAAATATAAAAAAATATATATATATTATATATATATATTAGGGCTGTCAAAAGATTAATCGCGATTAATCACATCCAAAATAAAAGTTTGTGTTTGCATAATATATGTGTGTGTACTGTGTATAATTATTATGTATAAATACACACACATTCATGTATATATTTAAGAAATCTTTGTATTTATATACTGTATATACATTTATATCATTTATATTATATATAAATATTTTATATATAAATATAACCAATTTTTCTTAAATATATACATGATTGTGTGTGTTTTTATATATATAAATAATTATACACAGTACACACACATATATTATGTAAACACAAACTTTTAAATATTAGATGGAATATCACCCTGTTATCAGCTATTTAAAAGACCCACATCGGTTGATCACTAGAATCTCAGTGAAGTTTAATGAGACCATTGTTACCTGTGTTTTGTGATCGGTTTCATCCTCCTCATTTTCCGTGTCATTTTCAGTGTCGACCTCCGTAGCTTCATTCTCATCGCTCTCATCAACTACATCATCCACTAACACAGAAGACAGAAGGATCTCTTACCAATGACACTTTATGCAGTGCTATAAGCTAATATTAAGCATTTGCAAGCTATTTTACTTCTGTAAGCTGACATATTTCGATTTAAAAAAAAATTTTGGTTTTGGTTTTATCCATTGATGATTGATAAATCATCCACAATAACAACAGTAAAGATGGTGCATCAGAATTATCATAAACCAAGACCAATAAAAGCACCATCCCTCTGACAGCTGCGAGTGTTTTACCTCCTGGCGGCTGGTTGTACAGCTGCGCCACTGGTCCACCAGCGGGTACGTGTGGCAGCGGGTGGAGAAAGACACTTTTAATGGTAGGCAGTGGTAGGCGGTTCTTTGGAAAGCACTTCCTCATAATTAGGCTGGAGGTATTGACCAGTGGATCTAGTGTCCGGACGGGCAGGCACTCCTGGACATATCACAGTAATATATCTTTATACGGTGGAGAAGCTGTTTGGCACATTCCAATGATATAAAAAATTAAGTAAAAAAATTAATTAAAACTTTCATACAGTGGATGCGTTATAAAGGATCCTCATCCCACTGGCGTCTATGAAGGCCTTCCTGCCAAGCTTAATGTTAGTGATGTTTTTGATGCATCCCAGGATGCTCTTGCGGATGACCACATGGCGGTGACGTGTGTCATTGCGGTGCCAATCTTGGTAGATTGTAAGTAGTGTGGGAAGATATCCTCTGTCCACCGCGCGACGGGCATTCATTCCTGAAGAGCACACACGCGAGAGACAATTTGTAATATAGTGGATGTGTGTGTGTAGTGAATGCTTTTATTCAACAATGATACATTAAATTGGTCAAAAGTTACAGTAAAGTAATTTATAATGTTACCAATTTTATATATATATATATATATATATATATATATATATATATATATATATATATATATATATATATATATATATATATATATATATATATATATATATATATATATATATAAATGCTGTACTTCTGAACGTCCTATTCATTAAAGAATCAGTTTCCACAAAAATATTGAGAATGAGAGATGCATGTGTGAATTACTTGTATCTGTTCAGCATCTCTCTCTATTGACAACAAAGCTATGAGTTTAATTACTTCAAAACCAGCTATGTTACTCCCTCGTTGCTGAGAAATAACGTAGTAGTGGATTATTTGTTTTCGTAAAAGTTGCAGGGCAACGTTGATAAGTTTCTGTGGTCTTGAATGTTTGTGTGTGTGCGCAGGGTGATCGCCGATGTTGTGTGTGCAAGTGACATTTGCTTGTGTGAACTTCAAAGAAAAGAGTGCATTAATATGGAACGGTAATTAAACTGACCTGTGTATTAAACGGTTTTATTGCACAACTTCCAGCCAATCAGAATCGAGTATTCAGACAGACCATGATATATATATATATATATACATATATATAAATTATATATACATATAAAACAGTATTATTATATGATATTATAATAAATGCATAACTGTGGTACAAAAGGGTTAATGCTTTAAGTATAAATCAGGAGATAAATCTAGAATATTTTAATTCTTTGCTAACATTTCTAATATTCTCATTACAGTAATACATAACTTTAAGGTAGTAAAAAAACTACTACAATTTATAAATATATCACAATTTAAATTATATCATTATATAATTTGCATTATATAATGTTATTTTTACAGTTATGAAAATTAGATTTTTATTTATTGTGATAAAAATGCGGAAAACTATTATGGGAATAAAGTCATACACAAATCATGTAATTTGGGTTTCTTTTTCTTCATGCAAAATATATATTTTTCTCTTTTTTTTTTTGGTGTATAATGTTGACATGTTTTTTTTTTTGTGAGGATCATCCAAGGAGGCATCTTACCAGACTTCAATAATGCTGCCAGTGTGTCCAAGGCCACCCTGAGTTGGAAAAAAATTGAAAAAAAAATCAATAAAATGAATGATCAATATCAGTCTTGTAACAATTAGACAAAACATCTTGGTTACAATTGTAACCTCTGTTATGTGTCGATATACCAACTCTAGCGGTCGCTCTTGGGAGCCCCAAACACCTCTGACATATTCAGAAAAGGTTAATGGAATTGGCGACTGAAATTTGCATATCCAGCCACTCCCCGGACATGCGGGTATTAAAAAGGGCCGGCGTGCTTCACTCATTCAGGTTTGTGAGGAGCCAAGACACCGTCTCGACCATTTGAGCAGCCATTCAGAACTGTGGCAGGAGGAACACTACGTCTTTGTTCCCTCCATCAGGGAACGAAGGTTAGAATAGTAACCAGGACGTTCCCTATCTGTCGGTCTCTTTGACGTGTCGAAATACTGACACTAGGGGTCCCTATACTAAAAGTCAAAACTAGCGTTACGAGCTTCGGTAGTGCAGATGCAAAGTAACAAGTGCACTCAACCCACTCAAAACCTTCCAACGCCCAGAGGGTATAACCCCTAGTCTCCCTTCGCCCCTAGGGGATTTTCCATTGCATTTTTCAGTTGCACAACTGGTTGATAACGTTGGGAAGCGTTCTCTTTCTCTACTGAGAAAGGAACACTATAGAGAGCACATCATATCTGAAGGGGAGTTAGTATGTGGAAAATACAAGCTATGGACTTACCTGATGGAAAGTACTACATAGGAAAGAAGTCTCTGTGGTGGGCTCCACCAACTAGGGGAGAGATTACCAACCACAGTGACTGGCGACGGAGCAGAGCTTTGTCCAGGGGAAGACACAGTGTTCAATAATCAGGGGAACCGAACAGTGGAAGAATACATATTGAACCGCTGTTAGGGAGTCAACACATATGGAGCAAAACTTGAGATGCAAAGTTGTTGGGTGTAGCCCAGCCCGCAGCTCTGCAGATGTCTCCTATCGAGTCACCATTCCCCAGAGCCAAAGAGTCCTCAATCCCAAGGGGCACGGTAAGCATTAGTTGCATCCACAATCCTGTGGGCCATTCTCATTCTAGTCGTAACTCGTCACGCTTATCTGATGCAGCAGATCATGAGGAGTTCTGCATCCATTAAGGTTCTGGTGCAAATGTTCGATGCCTGGCCGTCATGATAAAGAGAGCCATGAGTATCGTGTGTGTGTGTGTGTCTCTGACCCAGGGGAAAGAGGAAACTAGCTCTTCTGCTGATCATGTGGGAGCCTGGTGTTGTCTGGCCATAGAAAAATGCTCTCCTCGCATCCCTCCATTGGGAGTGACAATTGTCCACAATCCTAAGGCGAGCAGATCTACCTCTCCTCTCCTGGGTCGCCCATTTCAGGTTCGCTTTGAAACCTTACAAAGGGTTCTTAATAGCCTGTTGACAATGAGTGTTGACATCGCCCGACCCAGAGCCTGTGGCGTGACCGTCATAGCTCGTAAGGTGTAGTCGGTCACCAATTGCCGTTCCTGCATCATCTCTGTATCGGTACCCCATTTGTGCAGATCTCTCAACACTTTGGCCATAACATGCAGGGCGGAGGCGGCCTGGCCAGTGGTGTTGTAAGCCTTTGAGAGACAAGGTAAACTTAGGGTGGTGAAGACAGAGGAGCTGGTGTACCGTGTTCTAGCAGAAAAAGGTGCTTTCCACAATTTCACCAGCTCTTCTTGCACCTCTGGGAAGGAAGGAACTGGGGCAGTTCACGCTCAGACTCCAAGAATCAATCGTCCAGCCACAAGCGCTCAGAGTCCGCACCAGCCCAATGCACGCTGGGAAAGCACGGCTGCATCTGCTCAGCATCTGCCTCAGACTGAGCCGTTACACCCGAGGGTGGAGGCTCAGGTGAGTCTTCAGCTTCTAAAGATGCAAGCCCGCCCTCTAATGCTGCCATTGATAATTCATATTCCTCGCCAGCCCCGAATGAGAAATTAAGCTCACCCTAGGGCGAGCCGCCAAACTCATCCGGAAGAACACGAGCGTCAAGAGGAATGGGAGTCCCATGGGAATTGTAGAGGATTCATAACCAGAGGTAGAAGCACCAAGACGTGAAACATCTGAGGTGACTCTTGGTCTCTTGAAAATTAATGAGAGCCGCAAGCGCAGTGTGCCCATGGTCATGTCCTCACAGTGAGGACTTGAATCGTTTAGGACAATGATCATTGCCATCCGAGGGAGACGTAAATATACTGCTCCCAGAAGGACATGGACAAAAAGGCATGCTTGAATGATGCGCTCAAGGGGAACGCTCTGCACTTCAATTCTATTGGCCTTTTCCGAATTCATCAGAGGTGTTTGGGGCTCCCAGGAGCAACCCCTAGAGTCGGTATTTCGACAAAACGTTGATGAGACCGACATATATGGAATGTGCATTATATCTTTCTCAGATCTGGTAAACAGGAAGACACACTACATACTTTAGTAGAGTGGTGCTCTTTTTGCTAAAGGGTCCAATAATATCGAACATGATCTCCAAAGCGCCACTCCTTCCCAGCGACACTGCATTTACCACTACAAAAAGACAGAAAATCTTGAGGTTCACTAATGCCCTACTGTAGTGATGCAAAATGTATCAGTGACCAAATCACATTTTCATATCTGCATATTACAAAGGTATATCTTATTGTAAATTTACTACAGAGCATATAAAATGTAATGCGAGTGAACTTACAGTTGCTTGAGTAGACCCGAAGCACCTGCAGGCATGGCAACAACAGCTTGTAGTTGTGCAGATTATGTTTCACTAGATTCACAGTCACATTCAGAGCCCCGTTCAGACGCGCTTTAACACCAAACTTCTTGTCTGAATAAGGAAGTGATGTCACTGGAAATTGTTCATTTGTCTACTGCAATATCTGACATCTTATTCAAACTTCATCAATTCAAATAGATAAATAGTAAATGTAGACTTACAAGATTATGTTTGAATTGTACCAAAATAGTGTGTATTCTGATTTTAGTTTATAAGTTTTCGTGTCTTTTGTACCTTTCGGGCCAACTTTAAATAGTAGAGAATGAATGAGAATCATTAGTTCCTCATTGGCAGGAGGGTCTTTGCTGGAGCTCACTAGCAGCTGCAGCAGAATCGCTGTTCCTCCCTTAGACACAAACACCCCGGTCCTACGGCCTCCACCTACCACAACAAGTACAGCAGTTAGAGTCAAAAAAACATTTTGCTAGACCTGACACAGTCATTCTGTCCTTCAGAAATACAGTCTACTGATTACAGCTTCTGATGTGCCACTCTGTTGTGATTGGTCTACCACTCATTGCAATATCTTTATTTAGCTCTGCCTTCATCAGCACTTGTACAGTTGTACTTGTAGTGTCAGTTTTACAGTATAAATTCGAGCCTGGGTCTTCATCCTTTATTTGTGTGCATCAAAGAGGATTGCTTTCGCAGCGACATGTCGACAATACGAACCAACGTCTTTCAGTCTTCGCTACAACTTGAAGCTTTTGATACTACGCTTAACCCTGGGTTCATTGTTTTAAACACTGCTTTTAACCCCGGGTAAAGGAACATTTCACACTTGTAATTTAGAAGAGGGGTTAGTACTGCTTTTTTTGGGTCAGTGTTATCCCTGCAAAAGTGTTATCCATTGCGGTGTAAGAATATTACAGCTAGCTACAGACAACCAATCGCATACTCATATTTGTGTGCTTTGGACAGTCACAGAAGCACTGCGCATCGTATATAAACAGTAAATTCAGCGTTTCAGAGGAAAAATGTAAAATGATGCCAGAAACAGCGACAATTTGAGTGAAGAAGAGACTGTTTCATTCTTACCTGTATAGTCCGAAATGTCCATGCAGTATAAACTCAATAATACAGTCGGCAATACAAGGATGCGCAATGCTAGAGCTTTTATGTAAACCGGCCACGTGCTGCATTCGATCAATCAATGATCGGGTCAAATGAGACGTTGTTCGTGAGTCAAGTCTAGTACAAATAACTGTCTAAATCAGCAGGTAACAATGGTCTATATTCATCATTCGAAAAAAGAAACCGAAACTATGACTGCAGATATACCGTATTTTCCTGACAATCACACCTATAAGTCACACTTTTTTTTCATTGTTTGACTGGTCCGGCAACTTATAGTCAGGTGCGACTTATACATCAAAATTAATTCATACTGACTGAGATGAACCAAGAGAAAGCATTACCGCCTACAGCCGCAAGAGGGCGCTCTAGTTGGCGGAGTTGTTCAGAAGCGACACCGAGGAAGAATTCAATGGATTCAGTGTTGTGGAATGAGATCGTGGGAGCTTGGTGAACTTGCTTACCGTTAACTTGCTTGTTGGACTCGCTGGCTATTGTTAATTTAGCCTATTCAGCCTCCCATGTATATTTTCTTTATCCTATTGTGTAGCTGAATAACTGTTAATGTGTTACGTTAACACACCGGACACCTATTCAGCCTGTTGTTCTGTGTGCTATTGTGTAGTTGAATAACTTGCCTTTCCAGATTAAATGTCTGTTCTCGGATTTTGAGAAATACATTTCTAAATAAATGCGACTTATAGTCCAGTGTGACTTGTATATGTTTTTTTCATCTTCATGACGAATTTTTTGACTGATGCTACTTATAGTCCGGAAATACGGTACAAACCGTAAACAAAGCAGCGTTTGGTTCCCATTTTGAATATCAATCATGCTGATCACTTTCTTCATTCCATTCACTTTCATCACTTTCACTTTTATTCACGTGCATTTACTCGCTAGCTAAACTGAACAACCAATCAAAGTGATCTCTCTCACCCACAGCCTGATACTGATTCAATTGGGTGAACTGCCGTCGATGTGAGGAACACACTGCAAAAACTAGCCGACAGATGCTCACCGACGGTCGACTGTCAGCTTGGTGGGTCACGACACTTAGTTTAAATAATTTAAGTACTTCAACTTGAGATTATTTAATTTCAGTTAGTTGCCTAGGTAATATTTCTCACTTTTTTAAGTTTTACAATACATTTTACTTCACAAAAAAAAAAAAAAAAAAAAAAAGTTTTAGGCAACAATAACAACACTGAAACTCACCCACAGTCAACAGTTCGTTCAAAATACCGAGGATGTTCAGATTGGTCTGCAAATCCCGTGTATTCTGTAAAGAATAAAGTAGATTAGCAGCTGAAAAGAACTTCAACTTGAGCGAAGACAAAACAGATGTGATTTCATGGCAGCGTAAAGTTGTCAGTTCTGAGTGATGGTACCTCGAGAGATGATAGAATGACCTCCATCCCACCAGAGCCTTTAGACACCACCTCCTTACGGGTCTTCTCTAAAACATGACAAAAACATTCTGTTAACATACTACCCATGATTCAACAGTTGTTCTTAAAAATAAAATTTAAAATAAAATAATAAAGTAAAAGGAAGCTTGTTTCCACCACTGAATAAAAAAGGTAATTGTGACTTTTTATGAAAAAAAATTCTCTCGCAATTGCGAATTTACATCTAGCAATTTTGACTTTTTCTCAGAATTCCAAGATTTAGGCCGTGTGTCCACCAAAGCGCTTTTAGCCAGCTGAAAACGGCGAGCTATGTGCGCTTGAGAGTGTTTTGGCAGCGCAGTTTTTTTTTTTCAGTCGAGACGCTTCGTTGCTATGATACAGAATATCCGTTGGTCGGTGTGGTATCAGTCCCGTCCCTGCTCCACTGTGATTGGTCCGTTGGGTAAAAAGTGACCGTGATGAGCGTGGCGTTTTACCCAAAGTTGAACATTCTTCAACTCTCGGCGACCTGTAAAAAACGGCAAACGCTCAGCGCTTCAGCGTGAAAAAGACGCTCAGTGTCTCGTTACGCTCATGGCGTTTTAAAAACGCGGCACTCCCATTGAAAACAACTGAAAAGACACACCAGCCGTGTGAAAAAATGCTTTGGTGGACACACGGCCATAAAGTCGTAATTGCGAGTTATAAAGTTAGAATTTTGAGAATTGCAAGTTTATATCTCGCAGTTCTGATTTTAACTTTCATTTTAAAAAAAGACATGAAATTACCACTATAACCAGTAGATTGTGGCAGAGGAGCACTTATTGGCTTAATAGCCATTTCTACTCCCTAATATATGGAAAGGCTGCTCACTGCAGAGCAAATAGGTGGAGCTTAAGTCTTAGCTCACCCTCGCTAGACGTCCATCGAGGAGGAACGAATGTAATGTGGACCTGATGAGTGGAGCTAGAATATCCAACTACACCCTAAGGCCGTGTGTCCACCAAAGCTTTTTTTCACGCGGCTGGCATGTTTTTTAAATTGTTTTCCATGGGAGCCCCGTGTTTTTAAAACGCCATGAGCGTAGGTGCTGATCGTCTTTTTCACGCTGAGCGTTCAGCGTTTTTACAGGTCGCCGAGAGTTGAAAATTTTTCAACTTTAGGTAAAACGCTCATCACTGTCACTTTTACCCAACCGTCCAATCACAGTGGAGGAGGGGCGGGACTAATACCACACTGACCAACCGCCACATTCTGCTTGTACAAAGTCAACAGATGACAACAACAAGCAGCAATAATAATGGAACAAAATAATTTAAAACAAGAGCCAGAGAAAATATGTTACATTGTATAGACATTTTAATATAGAATCAACACAGAAACAAAATATGTGTGAAATGAGATACTAGTAACACTTTCGCGGATATTCCGTATCATAACAAGCAAAGTATCTCATAATGCTGCACTGCCAAAACGCTCCCAAGCGCCCATAGCTAGGTGTTTTCAGCAGAGCGCCTGGCGTTTTCAGCTGGCTAAAAACGCTTTGGTGGACACACTGCCTAACCCTACCCCTACCCCTACCCCTACCCCTACCCCTACCCACAACTCTATCCTTACACCCCATTAGACATCCAGAGAGGTGGAGCTGGACGTCATTTGACTCTGCAGAGAGCACCACTTGAATATATGGGAAAAAGTAGGAAGTCACAAAGTCGCATGACTATGCTTTCACTTTCCCTTAATCCCTTATATTTTAGCTGATGCTACTCTGAGCAATGTCATTTAGAGCAGTTTCTGTGTTTATTTGCCTCTTCACGAATTGCTTGCTGTATTCCTCATTTGTAAGTCGCTTTGGATAAAAGCATCTGCAAAATGAAAAACTGTAAATGTCATGAAAAACTACAACTTTTCTTCAAATTGTGACTGAATTATAAAGATTACACAGCTCCTTTTATAATCACTGATGCTTTTGGTCAGTTCAGTATGATCCTATAAAAGAGGCACATTTAATAAGAGTAGAATATTTACTGTTACTGTTGTTAATAAAAGGAAATTGTATCTCCATATCAATTCAAGCTCAGTGCTTTACTTTTAAATCTCCAATAAAAACACACATTTAATATTATTAGTAACTGGACTTAATTCAAACCAATAGTAATTTTATGATTAAATTAACTTTATGATACATTTTCCCCCAGCATTACTAAATCAGCTGCTGAAGCCCTGAAAGACATCATTAAAGTAGTCAACGTGACTCCAGTGGTTTAACCTCAATTTTAAGAAGTGACGCGAGTGCTTTGTTTGTGCAAAAAAAAATAATAATAATTAACCACTTTATTTACTAAATATTAATCTCCAATCACATAGATTACTCTACTGTTGTCTTTACTACCTTTCTGGGGCTTGAAAGTGTTAACTTAACGTTAGTTGCGTGGCCTGTCAATGGAGGGACAGAAATGTCTCAGATTTCATCAAAAAAAGTCTTTATTTGTGTTCCACAGATGACTAAAGTCTTGCAGGATTGGAAAGACATGAGCGCAAATAATTAATGACAGAATTTTCATTTTTGTGTGAACTATCCCTTTAAAATTATTAAAGCATTAAAGCATATAAATAACAGTTTGATATAACAGTTTATGAATTTAACTAACCTTAAAAGTAAATGAGAGAGTAAAGAGACGAGAGTTACTCAAGCGCTCCTCCGTGTTGTTTGAGGATGTGCTGCAGTTGTCATGGTAACTATACTCTCTCTCAACTGCCACCCAGAATTTAGAAAATGCAGCTTAACTATTCAATGTAAACTCATTAAAAGTAAAGTCCCATTTCACTCAGCGGCCATCTTTGAAACGCCTCTCGGGCATACAAGTGCAGCTCCAATCTCTTTGAATGGGGAAACATCAAATTCTCCAAAACTGTTCGCCAAGCTTACGATTAAACTTCATATTTGAAAGTACCAATGAAATCTGACAACAACTGTCTAATCAATTTAGTTTACACGCTCGAATCATGACAGTCTTAGTTATAAGTAATAAAAATAAAAAAACTCAATGTAGGCTGGTCACAACATGTCTGAGTTTTTAACTAAACTATTAACTAAACAAGTTCCCTGCTCAAGTACAGACAAGTCTATTGGTTTGAACCAGTTGCATAAGCATAGCCATTATGTTAAGCCAGTGTCTTAAGTAAGAGTATGACCAACTAGCGGTTAGTCAAGGGGCAATCAGTCTTACTTTTTAGTATCACATTAGACCAATCTACGTTTTTATGTAACTAACTTAAAACAGTTATGAACGGTCTTTAAGAACTTGTAAGAATAGTCGTTTATGCAACCGGACCCTGGTGTACTAGACAACTAAACTATCACCATCCACTAGGAGTTGCACTTTAAAATTTTAAGATTAAGGACCCTATTTTAACGATCTAAGCACATGGTCTAAAGCTCACGGCACAAGTGCACTTAGAGCGTGTCTGAATCCACTTTTGATAGTTTAACGACGGGAAAAATGGTCGGCGCACCCGGCGCATGGTCTAAAATGGTTGTCCCTATTCTCTTAATGAGTAATGGGTGTGTTTTGTGCGTAACGTGCAATAAACCAATCAGAGTCTCATCTTCCATTACCTTTAAAAGACTGAACTGAATGCTTTTCTAGTGAGGAAAAGGATCTGCTCGCGCGCAAGGTTAAAGTGCGCAAGCAGACCATCTACGGGACAAGCCGGATTCCACCATATCTTTATGTACACAATAATAATCTTTTACATTGTGATCCTTTTATGTTTCATATTAGGCATGTTTGTGCGCTTCCCTGTGTGTGTAATAAGCAGAGTGTACGTGCGTTGTGGACCCACCTATAGGTGCACATTACTAATGGCTCTTTAAATTAAAAAACTGTTTTTTGTTCATTCTGTCAATGGCACAGTCTATTAGCCTGGCTCCGCCCTCCTACATACTTCCGCTCAATTTTCATTTTCCTTCAGTACTAGGTCTGGGATTGTGGTGTATTCTTGGGTTTTCTGAAATCAAAATTTCACCGGTCCAATCAGAGAACAGAGGGAGTGTCTGAGAACGATGACGTTGATGTCGTGCGTTAGTTTGAGTTGTAGTTCAGTAATGGCAGCGGAGAAAGATGCGAGCGATCACTGATCACTACACAGCATTTGCGGCAGATCCGAACAGAGCGCAACGGCGTATTGTTAATGATTACAACCGGCTTCGACTGAATACATTATCATTGTCCTTAGTGTCAAATATACATTTAGAATTTGTAATTGTTCCGTGAATTCTTAGATTTGAAGAACAAAACCTGCAGCTCTCGTTGACAGACATCTTATTCTAAACACAATCCTCTGATCATTCGGATACGTGTTTACGGCCGGTTCAGGCGCATGACATACGTCACGACCAAACGTTAGCGATTGGTTATGGCAGATCCTGAGTGGCTCTGGGCAGATCCAATAGTTTTAAACTTCAACAGCGTACCCGCCTACAAGGAAGTTAACGCTTGTCAATGGAGAGAGGCCAGACTCTCTGTACAAATGAAATGTACGAGAGTCTGGAGAACCAGGCTAACAGTCTATTTCAGTTGCCTCAAAATAGCAACGCACCAAGAATGCGCCTGAATACACCTCGGCTGAACCCGAAATCGCCCCCTAAACCCTCAATCACTATTCACTACGTTAGTAACCACAATCTCCACTAATACTGTTTACTTAAAGGAGTGAATGAAAAAAAGAGCGAGCGAATTCGGACAGCTGTTGTGCGTACATCGGCTGTACACTAGTTATTGCGGTGCAATGTGGGATTGAATAAGTGCACTCAATAACATCCACTATGGTTTCGGACACCACTACAAATGACTCTGCCTGCCCTCACACAATGTCCTTTTTGGCGATTTCGGAGTCAGCCCCCGGTTTCAGACCAGCAGCCCATGGGCGCTCAGATGGGCGCAAATGTATTTGCTTTTTAAAAAAAGTGCCGCAGGACGTGAAAATGATAACTGCGTCAGGCTGAAACTAGAAAAAAACACTTGCATCGTGCCTGGCGCCACATTGTGCCAGATATATGATAGGGCCCTAAGACTTGTATGTTTTCCAGTTCTCAGTTTAGACTTGAGTGTCAGTGCCATTGTTTTGTCTCAAGATGCAAACCAGTAATGTTTTAATAACCAGCAATGCAATGCCTAATCCTGGCTTAATCTAAGCCCTGTGTTTTCCCCTGAAATATTATTAATAATATTATTTATTGTAAAATTTAGATTGTAACATTCATCATATTTTACACATTTAAAATCCAATAGCATCACTGAAGAAATGCCTTCTTGGCAGAGACCTGGGAACGTAAGCGTTAAAGGGCCTATTATGACACAGGCCTAAAATAGCGGAGATGTTTTAGTATGGCATTCGGCCAATAGAGAGGTGGATCTGCCTCAGTAACAGCTGAATCATAGTTTGGCATTATTTTTATTTGAATAGTATAGCCTAATTCAGATTATATGGAGTTGACACACTAAATTTGATTTTATGCTTATTGTTGTCCATAATCTATGCTAGACATGGAATTAATATGGCATTTATATATGGATGTATGTCTTTATTTATTCATTATACACTACCATACAAAGTTTTGGGGTCTTTCTAATTAATAAGAAAGTATTAATTCAATTGAAAGTATTAATTAAATTGATCAAAAGTGACAGTAAAGACATTTAGTAATGACTTTTTAGTCATTAAATTATCCTGAAAACAATATCACAGTTTTCACAAAAATATTAAGCCTCACAACTGTTTTCAACATTTATATTAATATGAAATGTTTCTTGAGCAGCAAATCATCATATTAGAATTATTTCTGAAGGATCATGTGACACTGAAGACTGGAGTAATGATGCTGAAAATCCAGCTTTAAATAAATTACATTTTGCAATATATTCAAATAGAAATCAGTATTTTAATACTTCACAATATTAACTTATTTTTATCAAATAATTGCAATCTTTGGTCTAATCTTTTGAACAGTAGTGTATAAATGTGATATTTATGGAAACTTAAACAAAATGAAACAATTTAAAAGATAATTGAGACTTTATATCTCACAATTCTGACTTCTTTTCTTGCAATTATAAGAAAAAAAGTATTTTTTCTTTTGATATACCTTTTTATTTTGTATTTAGTGGCGGAAACAAGCTTCCATAGATATTGAATATTGACTTAATTGAAAAAGAACACAAAAGTATTTAACAATAATTTCCCCTCCCTCCCTCCCCACAATTTTCATCTTTTCTTTATGACCTTAAAAATGGCACTAAACCTTTGTCAAAATAATGACACTTGTTGACCAGTTCTATTATTAGAGTACAAAAGATCAACTCAACACACTCACAGTCTAAAGACTGCAGAGTAACGTTAAAACTCGAGAAATGAAAAAGCGAAGCAGTCGAGCAGGCAGTGGAACTAAATGCAACACCTCGGGAAGAACAAGACGTTTGGCCAGCGTTAAATATATCAGCGTGCTTGAGTTATGGATGCCAAGATCCCTCTTAAATAACGTGCGCATGAGACGCGGACGCTCCATCTACTATTAACGGCAAATTCACTTTTACATATCCCAGCCTCGATGTACACACACATAAATAAAAAGTGCTGCGCAAATCAGAAACTGATGACATGGCAGAAGGCTGGAGAGTACACATGTCAGGCTGAGTTGGTTTCAATCACTCTGAACTCTCCAATGGACACGGAGTAACCGGAGAGACACGAGCAAAGATCAGACCAACACATCAATGCATATCAAAACGGATCCAAGTGCAGAGTAACAAGATCACTCCCCCACCCAAATAAATAGATGGTAAGAACATGCGAAGACATTTCAAACTGAAATATAATTTTTTTAACTAGCTGCCACAAGTTAATAAATCAATTACATTTTGACATTAATTCAACCTATACACTTCTGCGCTTTTCACAATACACATTCAAATCAGCTTTACAGAAATTCATGATGTTAATCTTTATAATACCCTTAATGTCTAACTGTCCACATTTAGCAGATTAGAGCACTTGAGATTTGCTAAATAGTACTAAAATGTGCGAAATTATAAAAGAGATGAAAATTTGAATAATTTTAGGAGCTGCTACACTATAATACAGCATTGCAGCATTAGCAGGTCTTTGTCTTCTCAGGTGTGAATCAGGACATTATTCATGACCTTGTTGGATTGCCTTTCCAAACAAAAAGTGTCTTACAAAATTTAAATCAATCTATTGTTTAATGTGAACGATTAGCACGGATGATTTTCAGATCATTTTGAAGTAAAAACTCTAGGTGATAACATCCATTAGTCAAAAGTATTGTGGGAATATGTGAAGTTGGTCGTTTGTGGTCTTAAATCAGAAAATTTAAGTTTGAGTTTTTTGAATAACCACGCATAAATAATATTCTCTCAAAAATGCAAACATGTACATACATGTTGCTCACATATTATGATAGCCATGTTCGTGCTAAATAGAGTGTGATTACACCTTTGCCATTCATATGTTTATAAGCAACTGAAAAAAATACAAATATCAGTGCATGTCAAAACATCTCAAGGACCCCAAAAACACCTTAGACCCCAGAGGGTTAAAGGTATAGTTCACCCAAAAATGAAAATGTTGTTATCAGAGTTGGCGTCATCTGAAGTCCTGAAGTTGGTTCTTTCCTCTGCTGAACACAAGAGAAGATATTTTGAAGAATGTTGGTAATCAAACAGTTGACGGTATGACCATAGTATTTTTTTTCCTACTGTGGAAGTCAATGGCTAACGTCAACTGTTTGATTACCAACATTCTTTAAAATATCTTCTCTTGTGTTCAACAGAGGAAAGAAGCTCATACAGGTTTGTAACAACTTGAGGGTGAGTAAATGATGACAGAATTTACATTTTTCAGTGAACTATCCTTTGAAGTGTGAAACTTGATCATCACATATCATAAGTATTGTTTGGAAAGTTTAGAAGCCGTAAAAAGATCTGATCTTACCAGGGCTGCACGAGGGCCGACACACACCACTCGTCTTCCTTCTGACATGGCTTCTATCCATCTTTATTCCCAACACATATCCAACCCACCACTCTTCACAACCTGAATACACTCCAGCGCTTCATCCATAACACTGATACCGGAGAAATTCTACACCGGGGTAATCATATTTCACATAGACACAGACCCCTCCCACAGCCCAGAAGCTGTCAGTCAAAACACACACGCCTGCAAAGCCCACAACAGATCAATGACGGTCACGAGCATGTGAGGATATGGCCGAGAATGTGAAGGGGAACTGAGAGAGAGAAAGAGAGAGAGGGGGAGAGAGAGAGAGAGAGAGAGAGAGAGAGAGAGAGAGAGAGAGAGAGGGAGAGAGAGAGAGAGAGAGAGAGAGAGAGAGAGGGAGGGCACAAGGGGCGACCATTCGGAGACGTGGGAATATTTCCATATTTTATCTCAGTTGCTGATGGTCACTGTGCAGACAGTAGAGATATTACGCATATGCGGTGTACGGTTACAGTCAGCGGGGGTCAGGGGGAGAGCGAACGAGTGCTGGATATCCCAGAGCTGTCACATTTCACAGAAGATCTCTTCAGCATCTCAGCAAGCTCAGGCTGTTTGATGCTTCAAGAGATTGTAAAAAAAAAATCCATATGATTAGGTCCAAATTTTCTGAAGAGACACGATCGCTTTATATGGTGACCAGATTAAATTTAGGCTTTTATTCACATATAAACATTGATCAGCAAACATAAACAGAAGCTCAATACATGCTTGACGCGTGAGAACAAACCTCATTGGTTCTTGCTGACGCTCAAACGTGATGCGTAACACGAGAATGAACCTCATTGGCTCTTGCAGAAGCTCAATTGTGATGCGTAACACGAGAATGAACCTCATTGGTTCTTGCAGAAGCTCAAACATGATGCGTAACACGAGAATGAACCTCATTGGCTCTTGCAGAAGCTCAAACGTGATGCGTAACACGAGAATGAACCTCATTGGTTCTTGCAGAAGCTCAAACGTGCTGCGTAACACGAGAATGAACCTCATTGGCTCTTGCAGAAGCTCAAACATGATGCGTAACACGAGAATGAACCTCATTGGCTCTTGCAGAAGCTCAAACGTGATGCGTAACACGAGAATGAACCTCATTGGCTCTTGCAGAAGCTCAAACGTGCTGCGTAACACGAGAATGAACCTCATTGGCTCTTGCAGAAGCTCAAACATGATGCGTAACACGAGAATGAACCTCATTGGCTCTTGCAGAAGCTCAAACGTGATGCGTAACACGAGAATGAACCTCATTGGTTCTTGCAGAAGCTCAAATGTGATGCGTAACACGAGAATGAACCTCATTGGCTCTTGCAGAAGCTCAAACGTGATGCGTAACACGAGAATGAACCTCATTGGTTCTTGCAGAAGCTCAAATGTGATGCGTAACACGAGAATTAACCTCATTGGTTCTTGCAGAAGCTCAATTGTGATGCGTAACACGAGAATGAACCTCATTGGCTTTTGCAGAAGCTCAATTGTGATGCGTAACACGAGAATGAACCTCATTGGTTCTTGCAGAAGCTCAAACGTGATGCGTAACACGAGAATGAACCTCATTGGTTCTTGCAGAAGCTCAAACGTGATGCGTAACACGAGAATTAACCTCATTGGTTCTTGCAGAAGCTCAAATGTGATGCGTAACACGAGAATGAACCTCATTGGCTCTTGCAGAAGCTCAAACGTGATGCGTAACACGAGAATGAACCTCATTGGCTCTTGCAGAAGCTCAAACGTGATGCGTAACACGAGAATGAACCTCATTGGCTCTTGCAGAAGCTCAAACGTGATGCGTAACACGGAATGAACCTCATTGGTTCTTGCAGAAGCTCAAATGTGATGCGTAACACGAGAATGAACCTCATTGGCTCTTGCAGAAGCTCAAACGTGATGCGTAACACGAGAATGAACCTCATTGGCTCTTGCAGAAGCTCAAACGTGATGCGTAACACGAGAATGAACCTCATTGGCTCTTGCAGAAGCTCAAACGTGATGCGTAACACGAGAATTAACCTCATTGGCTCTTGCAGAAGCTCAAACGTGATGCGTAACACGAGAATTAACCTCATTGGCTCTTGCAGAAGCTCAAACGTGATGCGTAACACGAGAATGAACCTCATTGGCTCTTGCAGAAGCTCAAACGTGATGCGTAACACGAGAATTAACCTCATTGGCTCTTGCAGAAGCTCAAACGTGATGCGTAACACGAGAATGAACCTCATTGGCTCTTGCAGAAGCTCAAACGTGATGCGTAACACGAGAATGAAACTCATTGGCTCTTGCAGAAGCTCAAACGTGATGCGTAACACGAGAATGAACCTCATTGGTTCTTGCAGAAGCTCAAACGTGATGCGTAACACGAGAATGAACCTCATTGGTTCTTGCAGAAGCTCAAACGTGATGCGTAACACGAGAATGAACCTCATTGGCTCTTGCAGAAGCTCAAACGTGATGCGTAACACGAGAATGAACCTCATTGGCTCTTGCAGAAGCTCAAACGTGATGCGTAACACGAGAATGAACCTCATTGGTTCTTGCAGAAGCTCAAACGTGATGCGTAACACGAGAATGAAACTCATTGGCTCTTGCAGAAGCTCAAACGTGATGCGTAACACGAGAATGAACCTCATTGGTTCTTGCAGAAGCTCAAACGTGATGCGTAACACGAGAATTAACCTCATTGGTTCTTGCAGAAGCTCAAACGTGATGCGTAACACGAGAATGAACCTCATTGGTTCAATAAGATGCTACCAAAAAGTGAGTGTTTCCTATTACACCCCTACTACCAACTTGAGGAAAACGCGACATTCAAGACAACCCTGAAAAATCTATTCAAATCTACTGTTAAAAAACAATGTCTGAATAGCTATTTGGCTTGGTTTGGTTAACATTAGTTTTTATCTTTAAAACTTTGCAGACCTTTTACATTCACAAACATCTATGTAACACACTGAATGAAAGGTAATATCTGAAAAAGCATAATAGTGGCACTTAAAGTCAAACATTTTCATTTGCTGAATTTTCCACAAAAAGACCAGGAATAATTGTGCATGTTTGAAGCTGCTGATTGTGTTGATGCAATTGGTTTTGTGTATGCGTGTGTCAGGTTACCTTGGGTCTGGATGAGGTGAAGGACTTTTCCTGTGATTTGTCGGATGGCATCCTTATCAGAGACTTTGGGCTCCTCGTTCAGTCTTTCCAGCTGACTCAGCAACATCAGCACCCGGGAAGCACTGGGAATACAGGAAACCATCACAACGTGTATTTTCAGGCATTCAGGCAGTCAAAAAAACTGTAAACTGCATATCGTCATCGTCATAGACCTGCTAGTGTGTGTGTGTGTGTTGGAAAGTTGGAAACAAAAACTAACCTTTTTTCTGCTGCCATTTTGGGTTTATTCATTTCTTCTCACATTCAATAAAACGTCAAACTGACTGCTGAGGGGGGGAATGTAGAAATGCATACAGGAAATCAAATTTAATTTATAAAGAGAATCAAGTCACACTATTGCATTAAAATCAGTCCGAGTTTGTACAGCAACATAGGCCACTTTATACAGTCTTAAATCAGAAGCATTTTACTTATTCAAGGAAGGAAAAAGATCAACGGCTGTGTCTCAAAATCCTAGTGAGCAAACTACCAATACAACTAGCTAGATGAAAACACTCTTGTGCATCAGTGCCTACTGACTGAGCTGCCAAACTGGGCAACATTGTTGGGCATCATAGTCTTATCAGTCCACATAGACAGCATTTGTGGGCATTAAGACCTACTGAGCTTCCTACCTAGACAGCATTACTGGGCATTACAGCGTTTCTGCCTATAAAGACTTCATTTTTAGACATCAAACCCTAGAGAGCTTCCAATATATGCAGCATTTAGGGTGTCAAAGCATATTTCAAAGCATTTTTGGGCATCATAGTCTTATCAGTCCACATAGACAACATTTTTGGGCATTAAGACCTACTGAGCTTCCTTCCTAGACAGCATTACTGTGCATTACAGCGTTTCTGCCTATAAAGACTTCATTTTTAGACATCAAACCCCAGAGAGCTTCCAATATATGCAGCATTTAGGGTGTCAAAGCATATTTCAAAGCATTTTTGGGCATCAAAATCTACTGAGCTTCCTAACTAGATCAAATTTTTGGGCCTTGCTGTCCAAATAGACATTTGTAAGCATCAAACTCTAGAGAGCTGCCAACATAAACAATATTTTTTGCGTCTCATAGCCTACCTGCCCACACAGACAGCATTTTTAGGACATGAAACCTACTGTGCTTTCAATCTGGACAGCCATTTTAGGGCATAATAGGCTCCCAAAAAAGCTGTCCATGTAGGGAGCACATTAGGTTTTGAGCCAAGGCCAGTAATTGTGCAAGTACAGTCCACTCCTATTTAAATTAGGCTGTCAGAGGAGGTTGGCCATTTATTACAGTCAGATTCAGATCAGCTAATGAATAATTAATTCAATGTCATTATTGATTATTAAGTTGACAAACCCCCTCCTGTATGATTGAAGTGCACTCATGATCATGTCAGATCCACCTGTCCTACAGAGAAGGCTCCAGTGTTAGCACAGATACGCTAACCGGACAGCTGATCTCTGTCACTGGCACAGAAATACAAATACATGCGAGCACTAACCTTTAAAGCATGCGAGAGCTGCGCCATCTGAACTCCTCACAGCGCGATCTCTTGGCAGCACAGACACAACACAAGCCCCCTGATGGTGTTATTATTATTGACTCTAACCCCCAACACACACTCGGAAGTGAGGGCGCGTCCAGTAACAGAGCTGGCGCAGAATACAGGATCTGCACATCATGTGTCACATCAGAGTCTGACGCACAGATGGACTACAGATCAGCGTCGCCGCGCAGCGCTGCGCAGCTTCTAGCGTGACTAACGTAACGACGGTAGACGTGAGTAAAAAACCCATTAGTCATTTATTAAATATATGACACATATACATATTAGTGCGTTCAAATCGATTAATCGCGTCTAACATAAAATTGTGTTTATGTGTTTGTTTGTTTATATATAATTTCTAGATCTTTTATTATAATTTATGATATATTTATATATTATTATATGTATATACATACAGACATATATATATATACATATATATATATATATATATGTGTATATATATATATGTATAATATAATATAAATATAATAATATATACATCAATCATATTACAAATTTACACGTTTTAAAAACATCTCAATACATTATTTTATTAAATTGTTTTTAATTTTGTGAGTTTGTGATTATTTATTGTTATTGTTTTTTTATTCCGTTACTTTTTTTTATCATACATTTATATATTTTACTTTATATATGAAATATTTTTATACATTTGTTCGAGTTTTGCAGTTCTGTCTGATGTATAAAAAATAGTGCAAAAAAATGGTTTTCCCATACCATATCTCTACACAAGATTATATTTTATGAACTAAACAATCAACTTCAGTGCATTTTTAAATTCCTCATTCTAACTTTAACTGACCGGAACTCATTAAATATTATAATGATTATAAAGTGTAAACATTTGTAAAGCCTTTATTTATAAATTAAACATTTTGACAAAGTAATAATATTTTTATCCAGGAAAAAATAACACGTTGTAACAAACATCTTACATATTTTACAGCTTCAAAGCTCAGAACTACATGTCCCAGAATGCAAATCCCGATATGATGTCATTCACAGGCGTCCGCTGCAGCAGCGCTGTATATTTGCAACAGCACAGAAAGACTGCCTTTCTAAAGGTATTGTATTTATTTACCCTTTGAATGTCTTTTTGTTAATGAATATGTACTTGAAATGTTGTACAGTATATATTTAGCAGTAATTATATATGTTAGGGGTTAGACAGCTTAGCATTTATCGCTCTTCGCTAATGTCACCTGGCTATTTGTTCATTTGCAGTTTGACACATCGATACCGGTTCTGTATTTAAAAAATAATTTCACCAAATATAATGTGTAATTAATATCCTATATATCCATTAAAACGCACACTCACCTGAATTCAAAGACGATTCGTCGTCGACCAGAGTAACAACAAAGGGAGTTTACAGTAACTTACAGTGAGCATGAGTTCTTCTGCACAAGTGTCCTCATTAGTACAGTATTTAACCCAGCAAAATACTGGAGCTTGTTTGAATGTCTGTGCCTATGGTCTGTCATGCCTGATGGTAGCTTGAAGAGACACCAAATTTGAACATATTTAGTTGTGCTCAAAAACTAACTGAATTGCCTACCGAGACAGCATTTGTGCTGCATATATTGCCTCAAAATGTGTCTATAGGTTGGTAACTCACAAGATTTTAAGACATTTATTGTGCTGAACCCCAGTTATTTAAAAACACTACATTTTAATCATGCAAACTGTTGAAGTGGCCCTCACGCTCAGTCTGAAGTCTTGATATACTTCCATTGTTTACTTAATCATGTACATTAATAATTCAATATTCTGTCTTTCCCTTATATTCCCTAATTTGTCATATTAATATGTGCATGTATAAGATACTCCTGGCAACTCTTAAAGGGATAGTTCACCCAAAAATGACATTCGTTCATCTTTCATGCTTCAAAAAGTTCATAAAGACATCTTAAACTAATCCATATGAATCAAGTGGTTTAGTCCATTTTTTTTTGAAGAGAACATATTGAATTTATGCTTTTATTCACATATAAACATTCATTGTGGTAAACGGAAGCTCAAGCATGTTCGCTTGACGTGTGAGAAGAACCAATGACGTTCATTCTCATGTTACGCATCACGTTTGGTTTGTTCTCGCGTGACAAGCAGATTCGGTTGAGCTTCTGTTTATGTTCGCTGATCAATGTGAATAAAAGCCTACATTCAATCTGTTCATAATGTAAAGCGATCGTGTCTCTGCAGAACATTTGGGCTGAACCGCTCAATTTATATGGATTAGTTTTACGTTGTCTTTATGAACATTTTGAAGCGTCAAAGTGGTAGTTGCGCAGCTGTCAACGGAGGGACAGAAATCTCTCAGATTTCATTGAAAAGATCTTCATTTGTGTTCTGAAGATGAACGATAGTCTTACTATCCCTTTAATAAAAATTGTTCTAATGCACTTCTTTTTTTTTTTATGTTCGTAGCTGTCCCAATGGTGATGAAGTCATCGGTAGAGGAGGAAGAGGGAGGATGGGGTCTTGGGATCCCAGAGAAGATGAGAAACAATGCCGACTGGGTGGACGTCACCAAAGAATTCAAAGGAGCCTGTAAAGGTGTGTGTCTATGTGTGTGTGGACTACGTGGCAAAACAAATGGGCCAAGCCAAAAATGGCAAAATATTTAAAACAATTTTAATCACAAATCACTGGTCAGGACATTAGCAAGAATTGCACAAATACTGTAGATAAAGGAACGTAGCACTAGCAGGGAATTGCCTTCCCCAACTCTCAGACAGCTTTTTACAGGAAGAAGAGTCAGTGTTGTTCTGCTCAATGTTAATGGCTTCAAACAGAGTAGTTGAAAAATGTCTCCTAGTTTATTTGAGTTTAATGTGAGACCAAATATTAAACACAGGGTTCAAATCGGGACTCTGATCAAAGCCAAACCATGAGCCTGAACCAACTTCCCATAATCTGCCAAAAACTTCATCCTGTCTGTGATGTGTTTCTGTGAGAGCAATGGCTTTTTATAGTAGTGCATTTGGTACATTTAGCTCATTTCCTGACCAATAATTTGTGGTTAAGACAATTAAAAGCTTAGTATTTAGCCAGTTTATTTAGCCAGTTTGGGCTTGGTCCATCTTTTTATTTATTCATTTCTGCATAGGAGTGTATGTCTTTCATGGGCATGACAAAGCTGTGTGTTATGATTGGCTGAACTCTGCAGTAGATGTCACTGTCAATGACCACAACGGTCTTTTCTCAGAATAGCCATTTTCCACAAAGCCCTGAGAAAGACAGGGAGAAAAATATGCCTTATGTAATATTTACATTAATATTCAAACCAGATTTTTCCCAAGCAAAAAATGTCCATGTATCCTGCAACTGCCAGTTATTTATAAAAGTAAAAAGTTATATTATATAAAAGTTATACACAAGGATATTGTCTCCCCCCCTGGATCCATCATCTTAAAGTGCAATGAGGCAGGGCTGCAGAAATGTTGCTGATATTTTAATTTTGACCATTTATGGTCACTAAGAGTTCTAAAATTAACTTCCTTTCCCATGCGGGCTTGACCACATCATGATTAAGCTCCAGCACTGCGCCATAACGCCGTTTTCACACCGCAAGCGTCAGCGGCGCGTGAGTAGCGCAATTTTTTTTCCGGCGTGCATGTTAATCAACGAGTGCATTCACACCGGCAGCAGGAGCAGCGCGTGAGCGTCAAGCAGGAGTGGCGCGCCAGCAGCAGTGCCGCGATCGTTTCGGCGTCGAGTCTATTTTTGCTGCGCTGCTCAATTAAAGTGAAAGCACACTTTTGATGGACAAAATAAATATGATTTCACACAAAAAGTGCCCAAAATGCACAGAATTTGCATGTCTAGTGTGTTTTAACAAGAACTAGTGGAGTAGGCCATGTCAGAAAAGAAAATGATATCAAAAAATATAGGCTATATTTACCCAATAATAATACATTTAACTTGTTTTTATTTCAGTTTGGGTGAAAGTAGGCTATGGTTATGATAATAAAAAGAAATAAATAAAGTACACTAGCCAGAAAATATGATAAACTTTCTTTTTAGTTTATTATGTAGCTAATACTCGGACAGGCTCTAGCAATACCCAAATAAAACCAGAGTTTGCTGTCTTTTTCCCCCGCCGATCGAGTTTACTGTCCAGTTCAGTCTGTTTTTATACATGAAACATGAACAAGTGATTTTAAGGAAGAATTTATTTACTATACAATCACAATAAAAAATGACATAGAAAACATGCATTTCTCAAAAGAGCACTATTTACAAAGTTGTAATGAACATTTTTTTAATACTGGTTTTTAAAAAATATATATATTTCATTGTTTGAAATGGTTCTTCTGTCGGCGTTTAGTAGAGAAAACACGCTTTGGAGCTGCTGCTGTGACGCTGCACAAACGCTTCCAGTGTGAATACTCTCGCTGCTCACGCGCCGCTGACGCTTGCGGTGTGAAACCGGCGTTAGTCAACTCAATGCATCTGTGTTATTGTGAACAGAGATTTTTGGACCGTTCTGGTGCCTTCAGTCGTGTTTTCTTGTGCTCACGTGTTGATTAATCTTGTAGTGAAATGCTGTACAGAAACCGAATTTGCTGATTAAATGAGTTTGTTTTTGCAGAACTCAAACTTGGCGAGTTGCTCCATGATAAACTGTAAGAAATTATTATAATTTTTTGGGCAAAGAAATACTTTTACATGTAATTCAACATTTGGTGCATTCGCTCGGTATACGTAACGCTCATGTTCCTGTAGGTTTGGTCTGTTTGAGGCGATGTCAGCCATCGAGATGATGGATCCGAAGATGGATGCTGGGATGATCGGAAACCAAGTCAACCGTAAAGTCCTCAACTTTGAACAAGCTGTCAAGGTAGCACTCGAAAGAGCTGGTTTCACCTCGCACCTGATATTTTATGTTATATAATGATGAACCTGAATATAGTGAGTTTAAAGGGTTAGTTCACCCAAAAGTGAAAATTCTGTCATTAATTACTTACCCTCCCTTTTGTTCATCTTCGAAAGATTTTTTGCCTCAAAGATTGAGAGATTTCTGTCCCTCCGTTGACAGCTACGCAACTACCACTTTGACACTTTAAAAAGTTCAAGATCATAAAATTAATCCTTATGAATTGAGCGGTTTAGTCAAAATTTTCTAAAGAGACACGACCATTTATATGATGAACCGATTTTATTTAGGCTTTTATTCACATTATTCACAGTACTATACTTTACTGAAAGTGTACACTCTCTTTTTGTCTCTCTCTGTGTAATTTTTTTTCTTATTCCTTCTGTCTTCCTCTTTTTCTGAAGGATGAGGCCATACGAGTGAAGGATCTGAGTATTCCTGAGCTCATCGGGATCATGGACACATGCTTTTGCTGTCTGGTCAGTATTGATATCACCAAACACAAAAATTGTGTTTCATGAAGCTGTGTATCAATTGCAAAGTAAAAAAACATTATTATAATAATAATAAAGTGTCTGTAATGAAAAAAAAAAGAATAAAAAAAGATATATATATATATATATATATATATATACACACACAATACAATAGAGTAAAATACGCATTCAACAATAAATATTTTTTTATTAAAGAAATTAATAATTTTATTAACCTGTTAACCTTCACCAGAGCGAGGACGCTCTGAAGCGTTTTTTTTTTTTAAATAGTTCAAAGTTACTATCAGATTTAATGTTATTACCTTGACAAACTATACATCATTAAAAATATATAAGTCTCACGTTTCAGTATTTGACCACTATTGTATTCTGAGAAACTTATAGTGACAGTTATGTCTTAATTTGTGTCAGGATTTATGTAATGAAAAAATGAGTCGATACCTTTAATATGAATTATGAGCGTCAGCTGCTCCATTCAGAAAAAAACTCCGGTGCTGTTGTCTTGAGAACGCGTGACAAAACAACGTTCCTCAGGGCTTTTGGCTCAAAAATGTGCAGATTTGGAGAAATATTGATATATTATCATAGGTTTACATCATATTTCTATAGACAGGAATAATATTTATTGAATTTATATCCAAATGCGTCGATGTATACATAAAGAGCGCTGGATACTCTGATGTACTGTGTTTTCAATCCATACAGCAGGCTGAGGGCGCTCCATGCACAGTTTTTTCCAAATATGAAAGCTCACGAAGAAGAAATAACCTGTGACCTTCCAGGACGTCACTGACATAAACACAGCTAACGTTAGCTTTCAGAGATCGCTATAACATGCAGATAAAGATGTTTTGAAGACAATAAACATGATTGCAATGATATTTGATTTACCTGTGTTCTTCGAGCCATGTCAGGTATATTTATAATAATAGATTATACGTATAATGTAATGCTAATCGGTATAGACTTTACAATAGTGCAGAATAATATCAAATCATATATTTTCTGTCTGATTTTCTTTTCTGAAGCCAAATAAGCTCATAGAAGATTATTTAAAACACTCGACTTGCACTATAAAGTAAGTTTGGAGCACAAACAGGGTTTTAATCTCATAAATTGTCGTGTATTGATGGTGTGCTAAGCTAACATGCTAGCTAGCTCTCTAGTTGCACCTGCCATCTAGCTGTTATTTTTTATGATTTTTTTTCTAAATCGGAATGCTTACTGAAATATTTCTTTATTTAAGAAAGGCATTTGATACAGTTTTAAATGTGAAGTGAAGATTATGAAAGAAATTAGGGGGTGAAACACCGTGATTAGCCAGTCGTTAGCGATTATAATGGAGACAAAGGAAAATAATATTTATGGCCATAAGCCGGCTGGAAAGGTGTAAATGTGTGCAGGAGAGAGTGACACTGAATGGGGCTCGTTTGCACCACAAAACAATAGAGACAATAGACTGAATAGATGCTAATAGATGACAATAAACACAAGTTTGCATTTTAGAGTCAATTCAAAATAAAGTCATTTGAGATGATCTTGAAAAACATTTAACAAAATACAGAGTTTTAGACTTATCACCTTCAAATTTTAAATATAACATGGTCAGACATGTGTCTTTAGCTGGAGTGCATTTCTAGAGTGCTGACGGGCCAACTTCAATTTAATTTTCATGAAGATGTTTCATAAAAATAAATTTCTAATAACTTACACAACTTTGAAGCTATTCATAATTTTTTTTTTCATTATGACAATAATTCATTCTACATTTCCAATAAAGTGGCAGGTGTCAGCTTTCAAATGAGACCATACTTGAGCTTTTAGGACAAAGGGTCAATTAATTGAATCTTTTTTAGGTTGGGTATGCTATTTCTGGGGATTTTTCAAAAGTGGCGCTGAAGGCTAACAGGTTAAGGAAGAAAGCATTAAATTGATGTTACAAGATATTTCGA
Source organism: Phoxinus phoxinus (assembly GCF_949152265.1). Taxonomy (NCBI): domain Eukaryota; kingdom Metazoa; phylum Chordata; class Actinopteri; order Cypriniformes; family Leuciscidae; genus Phoxinus; species Phoxinus phoxinus. The sequence continues at coordinate 6,077,335 of NC_136890.1, read as the reverse complement.
TTTGAACTTTATTTTCATGGAAAAATATTATCATGGTTCCACAAAAATATTATGCAGCACAACTGTTTTCAACATTGATAATAATAAGAAATGTTTCTTCAAATCAAATCAGCATATTAGAATGATTCCTGCAGGATCATGTGACACTGAGATGGTAGTGTATGCTAAAGCAGTGGCTGGAAAAAGCTGCATTTGAGTTCACCGACTGTATTGAATATTCTGTCACTGTTGTCTGTCACTCAGATCACATGGCTGGAGGGGCATTCTCTGGCTCAGACTGTGTTTACGTGTCTATATGTTCATAACCCGGATCTTATTCAAGACCCTGCTCTTAAAGCCTTCGCTCTGGGCATCCTCAAGATCTGCGACATCGCCCGCGAGAAAGTCAACAAAGCCGCTGTGTTTGAGGAGGCAAGACACATTCAATTGTCTGAAGTGACTCTTGTTCAAATTGTGTTGTTTTATTAGAGTGCCCCATTATGCTATTTTAAATGTTTTCATATTTTGTTTTGAAGGTCTCCTACAATAGGTTTACATGCACCCAAGATAATAAAAAAACATACATTTTTTTAATAATATACATTGCAGCTTCACCTCTTTTCTCACAGTAGCTATGTTTCCATCCACACGTTTTTATCCGAATTAAGTGATATCCAATGAAAAATGCCTTATGGAAACAGTAAAATTCGATTGAATTTCATGAATATCGACTCAAATGAAATGCGATCGATCTCATCGGATTTTATCTTGATCGATATACGGCTTATGTGATAAACACTGATGGAAACGTTATTTGCCGAATAAATAATGAATTGCATTTTGTCTTGCAAAACTTTGTTTGCAAATGTTGAATGTTGTGCGATTCAGTGCGAAAATGAATGGAAACCCCTTAAAATGTCTCAAATCAATTCGATATACCAATTTGATCACAAAACAGCATGTGACGTCATTACGCACAGGTTTTTATTCGCTTTAAAGCCGTTGGATGGAAACACACTTTCACCAGCTTTATTCGCATGTGTTTTTTTTACCGAACTTCAGATCGATCGATTGACAAGTGGATGGAAACTTAGTTAGTGTCTGAAGCATTTCGATAAAGGATTCAGTCTCTCAGTCTAAACCCCTCCTTTCTGAGAGCCTGCTCTGCTCTGATTGGTCACTTGGCCCAGTCTGTTGTGATTGGTCAAGTCACCTTCATTTATATAGCGCTTTTACCAATATAGATTGCTTCAAAGCAGCTTTACAGTGATAATAGGAAATCAAAGTAACAGATTGTTTTGACTTTACAGCAGCTCTAGAATAAAGTTATTGTCCAGCTAAAGAGTTTTGATTGATTCACTTCCGTTGCAAAGATCATTAGTTATTAACTTACACGACACCGTTCTAACAGAAAACCCTTAACGCGCCGGCCGACAGCTTACAGCACGTGTCGGAAACCAAACTCTCATTACCATATCTGAATTTCAGCTCCAGATCTTCCTCAGCGCTTGATACACTGATACGAACAGTAACAATGGCGTCGGTTATTCCGCATCAATTCGAGTCCTCATCCTCATCCTTTGGTAGAGCATTCAAAAGATTTTTTTAGTGCAGAAAACAGCGTCTTCTCAACATGAATAACACAAACCTAACTCTTCTAGGCCTCAGCCAGAACTACAGCGTTTGAGGTTCAAAGTAGACGTTGTTCGCGGGCAGCCAATGAAGACCGTAGGCTTTACATTTGTTACAAACTTGCATATGTTCCAGGCGGAAGTGAGATTGGAATTACTAATGACTTGTTCAGTATCGATTCTTTCTTTTGGGGGACAATAACTTTATTTATCGTGCACTTTGATCTTTAAAACTCTGCAGACCTTTTACACTCACAAACAGCAATATTACACACTGCATGAAAGGTAATGTATGAAAAAGCATAATGGGGCACTTTAAGTAAAAAATGTCTGGTGTGATTACCGACGATATGTAGATTATTTATAAATGAACCCATTGGAAGACCATTGGAAATATTTACTGTGTGGCCATTAGTCACCATTTATTTTTATTGTACTTTTTAATGTCATTAAATTTTGCTGTTGGTTTATTCAGCGAATATGATTTTTTCTGTTTTCCAATCGCAGGAAGATTTTCAGGCCATGACTTACGGCTTTAAAATGGCAAATAACGTAACAGATCTGAGAGTGACAGGTGAGTGTAAAGACCGATCTTGATTGTGATTTTATATTTTGTGTAAATAAAATAATTGTAGTATTTACTTTTAATTTGATTTATTTTTCACTGGTTCACCAATTTTGACAAAAAGTGACATCAGCGCATTAGAATGATTTCTGATGGATCCTGTGACACTGAATTCTGCAGTAATGGAAAGTAGTTTTAATGAACTATATTTTAAAAGACTGTATATTAGAATACAAAAGTTATTTTAAATTGTAATAATATTTCACAATATTACTGTGTTTACTGTATTTTTGATCAAATAAATGCAGCCTTGGTGAGCAATAGAAACTATAATAATAATTTGTATCGATCCCAAACTTTTGAAAGATGGTGTACAACAAACAAAAAGTAAAGCATCTAGATGAATTACAGTAACACGATTTTAAGGGTATATGATCTTAATTATCATTAAAATAATGCAGCGGCTTCGTCTTCCTTATGCCCAATGTAAATTAGACTACATGTTTTTGTAAGATTTGTTGTTCAGTCTTTTCATTTTGCCATTTAAAATGTCTATAGGAATGCTAAAAGATGTTGAGGATGAACTTCAGAGGAAAGTGAAGGTATGGTGACTCCATCTAAGTCTTTTCACGATACTTCTTAGCCTTTCCTTCTTTTTTCTTGACTTGTTAAATATTTGTTTCTTCCTTTTTCTTTTTACAGAGTACACGCAGTCGACAGGGTGAACAAAGAGATCCTGAGGTGGAACTGGATGTAAGTACATAATCATGTGTGGATGCTTTGGGTGAAATGGCCGTGTATTATACGCCAGACAACAGCACTGTACAGAAATACTGAGTTTTGATTCTTCTTTTGCCTTCAGCATCAGCAATGCTTGGCTCTGTTCAGCCGTGTTAAATTCACTCGCCTGCTGCTTAGCGCGCTCATCTCCTTCACTAAAAAAGAGGTATGACACTATTAAATTCACTCAAGCATATTGCTTCACAAAAAGATTCCCCAGTTCGTTGTCTGATCTTTGATTGGTTGATTGGACATTTAAGATGAGTGCTGTCAGCGAAGCACAGAAGCTGATGACTCAGGCTGCTGACTTACTGCCCGCGATACACTCCTCTATACAGTATGGCATACAGTCACAGAATGACACAACCAAAGGAGGTAACAGTCTAAAAACAATTTAAAATGTTATGTTGAATTAAAAAAAATATTATTTTTTTCTTCTTGTGGAGCTTTCTAATTCCCCAAATGTACACACCATGCTTTTTCCAGATCACCCAATCATGATGGGTTTCGAGCCGCTAGTTAACCAACGCCTGCTCCCGCCCACTTTCCCGCGCTACGCCAAGATCATTAAGAGAGAAGAGATGGTCAACTACTTCAGCAAACTCATTGAGCGCATTAAAAACGTCTGTGAGGTCATCAACATAACCAACCTGCACAGCATCTTGGTAAAATAACTCCGTATTAACACATGCAGTCTGTGGTAGTATTGGAGAGAAATGTAACTAATCCTGCCGAGTGTTTGCGGTTTCAGGATTTCTTCTGTGAATTCAGTGAGCAGTCTCCATGTGTGATGTCTAGATCTCTGCTACAGGTAAGACCAACTTCCTCTGACAGAAATCTCTTCTCTTTACATCTCAAAGATCTGGAATGTATAGATTATTCATTTCTTGATCTTTGAGTGTTAAAGATATTTTACTGGACTGTTTTAAATCTAAATAGACAACATTTCTATTCAGACATATGTTCAACTGATGTAATTAAAGAAGTATCATCTGAATTTGTTTTGCATTCATCTTAAATTCAGCATAAAATGGAAGTTTAGATCGTCCTTTCTGACGCATATCCGAGTGAAGCGGCTTCTTGAATGAGGAAAGATTGTAGGGCGGGACTCAATTTAGTCAATTTTGGGGAGTTGATTGGATGGTTGTGGTTTGCTATCGCTGTGATCTCATTAGTGACAGGTTGCCCAACTGCAACAGGGAGGGGGAGTTATTTTAATGAAAGATTATGAGGGCACATCAATTATTAAAAAAATAATGATGTGTACGGATCAAGTATTTATAAAAGAAAACACTGCAGCATTACATAAAACAAAACGGGAGTTGTCGATTTTGACTTCATGGTGACTTAAATGTCTTGTATGGACTTTTTTTAATTGTATGACTTATTCACTCTTTCTCTCAACATGAACATTGCCTTGCTGTGGCTTTAAAAAATAACAAAATAGTCTTCTCTGGTCAAGAAATGCATTTTTTAATGCTTAATTATGAAGGAATAACACATTCAACACATAACTATATCACATATAAAACTGGTCTCGGATAAATTGTTACACATAGTGACAGAATGATATGATGGTTGGTGTTGGCATGTAGATAGTCTGAACACTCACCTGATGTCTGTCTGTCTGTCTGTCTGTCTGTCTGTCTGTCTGTCTGTCTGTCTGTCTGTCTGTCTGTCTGTCTGTCTGTCTGTGTGATGCAGACCACATTTCTGATTGACAATAGGAAGGTGTTTGGGACTCATCTGATGCAGGATATGATTAAAGATGCATTGCGCTATTTTGTCAGCCCACCTGTCCTCTCCACAAAGTGAGTGATTATTTATTTACACTGTTATTTACTCTTTAATTAATTTGTTGCTTATAAATTACATGAAGTTTCTGCATTTTGTTTTTTAATTTACAATGTGTCCTGAGATACATTAAGGGGCGTGTCTCCTTTAAGATTTTAAGAAGTAAATACCCACTGCTAACATTTTTTGTTCAAGTTTTTACTATTACAGCCGCAGAGATTAACTAATGTTATTCTTAGTCTCGTGATTCTGTTTTAGTATTTCTCCTGCCTTTCCTTACCTTGCTAAAATTCACATTTCATGACTCTTGAGATGACATTATATATTCCCTCACTGTTTTAACGCTGTTTTCACAGATGCAGTTTGAACAATAGCCACCAGGCTAAAGATTACATTGACTCCTTTGTCACACACTGCGCACGGGTTAGTTATTCAGTTTGTTTGATGTGTTAGTGTAACAGGTGAAATAGTTTTTTTGATTAGATGAGTGTTATCTTGTGTCACAGCCATTCTGCAGCCTTATCCAGATTCACGGACACAACAGAGCACGCCAGCGAGACAAACTGGGCCACATACTGGAGGAGTTCGCCACCCTTCAAGACGAGGTGCGGAGATGACATAAATTAAAAAAAAATCCGCACACCAGAAAGTGCTCCTAGGCAAATTTAATGATTGCTCACCGCATGTAACGTTTCGGGCCCAAGCCCTTCATCAGACAGCTTGGGCCCGAAACGTTACATGCGGTGAGCAATCATTAAATTTGCCTAGGAGCACTTTCTGGTGTGCGGACTCATTGTTTACCTTTACTATTACTTGTCTGCCCAGCACCCAGTTTTATTGTTTTGGATGTGCGTGCTGCACCTTTGAATTCCATTGTATAAATTAAAAATTGAACATTATACTTTCTTAAAGGGACAGTTCACCCAAAAATGAAAATTCTGTCATCATTTACTCACTCTTAAGTTGTTCCAAACCTGTATGAATTTCTTAAGAAGATACTATGAAGTCTATGGGGCTCATCAACTGTTTGGTTACCCTTATTCTCCAAAATATCTTCTGCAGGAGAAAAGACATTCATGCAGGTTTAAAAACAGGTTTTGAGTAAATTATTGATGAATTTTCATTTTTGAGTGAACTATCCTTTTAATAAGCGTTTCTGATCTTATTCCGATTCATAGGTGTTTATTACAAAGAGCTAAAAGGGTTTAACGGATTAGATTTATTGCTTTTGTTCCTCTTTTTAAGCTTCTGCTAAATGCATAAATGTAAGGGTTAGTTCACCCAAAAATTGAAGTTCTGTCATAATTGACTCACTATGTCGTTCCAAATGTCGTTAAGATATTTTAAATCTTTATTGCCCATCCTTTGAAAGTCCACTTAAACAAAATGTTCATGCTTCTGAACGTGTGCTGCCGTCATGTCAGTTGCAAAGCTGTTTGTTGGTGTTTAGGCTGAGAAGGTGGACGCTGCTCTTCACGGTCTTCTGATGAAGCTGGAGCCTCAAAGGCAGCATTTAGCTTGTCTGGGCACCTGGATCCTCTATCATAACCTGCGCATCATGATCCAGTACCTGCTCAGCGGCTTCGAGCTGGAGCTCTACAGCATGCATGAGTATTATTACATCTACTGGTACGACAGCTAAACAAACGTGCTTTTAATGCTATAGACAGATCAGAATGCACAGCACACACAAAACATACTATTTTTGTATTAGCATCTCTTAATTTTTTCAGATATCAGATATCCATCAGAAAATATTTGAAGTAAAAAAAATTCTTCCTATTTTAAAATTTAGATAATCATCTAGCGCTAATTTAAAGGGACAGTGACCATTGACCAATTATGCTGAAGATTTAAAGGGCACCTTTTATGCAAAATTAACTTTTACATGGTGTTTGAACATAAATGTGTGTTGGCAGTGTGTGTACACAACCACCATATAATCTCTAAATTTGCATGTGCAAGAGAAGATTTGCCTCTGACTTCCATTTTTCTGCGCTTACACTTTTGTCACGTTTTTTTTTCCGCACAAATACGGCCAAAAGCATTGCAAGCCTGTGAACAGCTGGAGTCAGGAACTGCAGAACAGATTGATCGTGTAAAATCAACCTTTGTGTAAAAAAAGTAAACTGTTGCAAATGTCTAAATGACTTGTTGCGTACATAAGGCAAAAAAGGTCCCGTAATAACCCGATTCTAACAGTTGCGTCTTTCTTTTACCTGTGCTTACAGTTTTGTGGCACGATTCTCTCACTCATTGAGTTTTGCAAGCGTGAAGAGGAAGGCGGGTCCACCTTCTTCATGTAGCCTATCAGATGAGCTTCTCGCTGACTCTCGTTTTACTCGTATCTGATTGGTTCAATAAACCAGAACACATCTTTACCTTCATTTGGCTCAGCATCGGTCTCGTTGTACCTTAATCGAAATTGTACCTTAATGCACACATACATTTTAAATAAATAAATAAACCATGATTGCTTAAGCTGTTCACCATTAGGCTGACTATATGTGTTAATACTGAATTTCGAGCTGGTGTTATTGCTAAATAGGAACATTTAAAATAGCATAGTAGCACTTAATGCATAATAACACTTAATGCATAATAAAAAGCCATCAGCCGCAGTTTTAATATTGGTGCATCCCTGAAAGTTTTCCTAAATGAAGTCCAAAGTGCTAGCACGTTAATGTCGGATTTAGTATTACTCTTGTGAAGAAGTTAGCCAATCATAACAGAGGTAATTTGCATATAGTCTTAAAGGGACAGTAGCAAAACAGCCTGTTAAATTCTGATTCAGATAAAGATTAAAAAAGTATTGATATATCTTTCTCCATGTATGTTCAGGTATCTGTCGGAGTTCCTGTATGCGTGGCTCATGTCCACGTTGAGTCGAGCGGACAGCTCTCAGATGGCAGAGGAGAGGATCCTGGAGGAGCAGCTGAAAGTACGAAGCAGCAAGAAGAGCAAGAAGAAGAAGAAAGGTTCTTACAGGCTGACGTTTATTCAACAGTTTCAGTTGCTATGTAGGATTGTGATGTTTGGGTCTGACTCGCTCATTGTGTTTCCATTGTCTCCTCAGCTCGTCCTCTGAGTAAAGAAATCACCATGAGCCAAGCTTACCAGAACATGTGTGCTGGCATGTACAAGGTAATGCCCTCCTGATACACACAAACACACTGGAGTACTCAAAGCTGCCAATGTAACAAAGTATTTCAGAGTGGCAGAGAATTTTCAGATGGAAATAACAGAAATAAATCATGATCATCAAGATTTTATTGGTGGGTCAGAGACAAATAAGAGTGCATGATAAAGGAGGAGAAATTGAGGGGCTGTTTACACGACACCGTTTTCAACTAAGAAAGGACATTTTTATGCTTTTTGGCCGTTCATTTACACGACAATGGCGATTTGGTGGCCTTTCGACTTTTGAAAACAGGTTTTGAAACAAGTTTTTGAAACCGACGCCATTATCATCTCAGTGTAAACTGCAAAAAATCTGTGAAAACGGTGACGACATGCACATGCATATTACGTGTTCAGTTTATAGGCATGCGCGTTTGAATGTGTAGATGCGCAGGCACGCGTAGTCTTTCTTTACAAAGTGACATTGCCAACTACTTGCGAGGGGTGATGGGGGTGTGTGGCAAGCAGGGTGGGGTAGAGAGCCGTGAGAACAGAGTCATTTATTTAAATCACAATTTTGACTTTGTTCCAAATGAAAATGAATTTTAATGTTGAAATGAAATACATGCTCATCATAGAAGGAAGGAATTCAAGTCAGTGTATTTTTGTGAATTGTATTCTTGAATAAACTAAAAGTCTTTATTTCTACAGACCATGATAGCGTTGGATATGGACAGAAAGGTGCGCAAACCTCAGTTTGAACTGGACAGCGAGCAGGTTCGCTACGAGCATCGATTCGCCCCTTTCAACAGTGTCGTCACACCGCCGCCAGTGCACTACATCCAGTTTAAGGTAGCTCTGCTTTTACTCACTTCAAGGTCATGTTTACTGCAACTATCCTGTGCAAAGATTACAGTAAAGTGTGTGTGTGTGTGTAGGAAATGTCAGATTTGAAGAAGTACAATCCTCCTCCTCGCTCAGCGGATCTCTATATGGCAGCCAGTAAACATTTCCAGCAGGCCAAACTTATACTGGAAAACGTCACCAGCCCTGATGCAGAGGTACCTTTCAAACAGTCTTATATTGCTCTGTGACCCAGTCCAGTCTTTATTAACACAAATATATGTGGAATTGGTATTTGGTTTTCGAATTTAATATTTATTTTAAAATGTAATTTATTTCTGTGATGCAAAGCTTAATTTTCAGCGTCATTACTCCAGTCTTCAGTGTCACATGACCCTTCAGAAATCAGTATAATATGATGATTTGCTGCTCAAGAAACATTTCTTATTATTATCAATGTTGAAAACCGTTGCTTTTTGTCTAAACCGTGATCCTTTTTTTCAGGATTTTTTTAAATGTTAGAAAGTTAAAAAGAACAGCATTTAAATATTACATTTATAAGAAGTTTTTCACAACAATGTAAAAGTCTTTACTGTAATTTATGATCAGTTTAATGGATCCTTGCTGAATAAAAGTTATTATAAAAAATAAAAATAAAATCTTACGTACCTCGCATTTTTTAATGTTAGTGTATAAATCACAGTGTAGCTATTTTTGGAGGATATTCAGCCTACATAACTTTGTAGTATTGCCTTTTTTTAAATAATATATTGACTTTAAAAAAATGTTTTAAATGACTTATTTTTGTTTCCAAAAATAAGTATAATATTATTTTTAACAAATGATTATATACAATGGAGACTGTGAATTCATACAGTGTTACATTGAAGTATTACATTATTAGTTATATATTGTGTAAAGAAGTGACTGATATACTGCTTCTTGTTGTAGGTTAACCGCATTCTTAAAGTGGCCAAACCCAATATTGTTGTAATGAAACTGCTGGCTGGAGGACACAAGAAGGAAACTAAGGTACAACATGTTTATATGAATATTCTGGGTTCAGTAAAACTTAAGCATTATGGGTCGTCTCTGTTGCCAGGGACAAAACATTTTAACTCGTATCTCAGTTTGTAACAATAATATTGTGTTTTTAGTAATGCACTGAATGAGACCTCTATTGGGAGAGAGTCTGCAACAGAATAAAGGTTACAATAGACATTTATTTGACAGTTAGATCCAATATTTCAACTCCTGCCTTGACCATGTAACTTAAAATCAGAAGTTCATCTGCCTAGAGCAGATCTGGAGCTAAACTCTGTCCTGGAGGGCCACTTTCCTGCAGAGTTTAGCTCAAACCCTGATCAAACTCCTGCCTATAGTATTTGATCAATCTTGAAGACATTGATTAGCTGGTTCAGGTGTGTCTGATCAGGGTTAGAGCTAAACTCTGCAGGACAGTGGCCCTCCAGGACCGAGTTTGCCCATCCCTGGCCTAGATTAGGCGCTTTCGCACCAGGTTGTTCTATGCCATGCAGAGGTGGACAGTAACAAAGTACATTTACTTGAGTACTGTACTTAAGTACACTTTTAGAGTATCTGTACTTTACTTGAGTATTATTTTTTCTGGAAACTTTAACTTCACTACATTTGAAAGACAAATATCTTACTTTTTACTCCACTACATTTCTGTCAAGGGCCTTGAGTAGAAAGTAGTAATGTCAGGGATGATTTTGGTTGGAAATGAAAGTCTGGTTGACGTCAGAACTCGACTGATGTTGGTTTCTGACGTCAACCGATTTTCAACCACAATACAACGTCTGTCCAACGTTGGAGATTAACGTCAATCTGACATTGGATTCTGACATCAACATGATTTTAATTTTCAACGTTGGGTTTGGTCTTCTAAATGCAAATTTTGTCATTGTTTTGGAGCACACTAGCTTATAGATAACAGTAAGGCTAACATATTCATACTAAAAGCCAAAAAACTGGGAACAGCCATTTGTGTGTCTCGAAACCATTGTGGATGTTATTGAGTACACTTATTCAATCCCACTACTGGAACTGTGTTATAGAAATAAATGTGATATTGATATGAGGGGAGGCAGGCAGAGATTCAGAGTCATAAGCTACTGTAAATTGGTTATTACATGCAGCAATGCAATAATAAAACAATGAATTTAAATTTACTTTTATACTTAAGTACTTTTAAAAATGAGTACTTCTGTACTTTTACTTAAGTAAAAATCGGTCTTTACAACTTTTACTTGTAACGGAGTAAAATTTGACCAGTAGTATCTGTACTTTTACTCAAGTAAGGAAGTTGTGTACTTTGTCCACCTTTGCCATGTAGCAATGCCACGTATGTAATTGCCCATCAAACACTGATAAAGCCTGGTTTGTTGGGTCGGATTGCTAACCAAACCTAAACAAACTGAACAAGGGGAGAAAATGCACCAGGTTCTGAAAGGAGCTCTCTAAACAAGGCTGGTGTGAAATCACAGTAAATGCTTAAATCAGTTTATCACAAAATATGTGCTGAACATTTTTGCTTTGAATCTCAGAATGTTTTGCCCCAGAGACAAATTTTTATTACAAACTGGAGAGGAGTCCAAATGATGTCTTGTGGTAACAGACATCAAGTCACAGATGCTGTTTATAAAGCCTAACTTGAATTCCTTCCAAAAAACATTTAGCATTTAGATGAAATGAGATGCTGTGAAATTCATGGCATCCTTGTGTTTCCTCTTTGCAGGCTCTTCCTGAATTTGACTTCTCAGCACACAAATACTTCCCCGTAGTCAAGATCATTTGAGATCAGCCATGTTTCCAGAAACTCTTCTCCTTTACATGAACTGTCATCACAGTCGCAGAATAAGTTAATATTCATAACTGTAACTGTACAGTTAATACACATGGACTCACAGTGGTTTAGTTTGAACAGGTCACAATCATGTTTTTTGTTTGTTTTTTGGTTGATAATATTGTATTAAATTGGAGAAAGAAAAAAAAGCCTTTCTGGTATATTCCTTTGTAGTATGCTGTGGGTGGGTTTTTCTGGCACCTGCAGTACACAGTATGGGTTCTCTTCTACAAAAGATAAGAAACAGAGACAAGGTTTAAGTCTCTTAGTGGTGGACTGGCTCCCTGTAAGTATTCACATGGTAAAACTATGATTGTCAATCATTTTACTGTATGCGATTTACATGTTTATGCCCAAAATGCTTGCTTAATAGTCAAAGTAGTTGACTATCAATCTCCTCTTCACGGTGTGAGTTACTGTATAAGTTTAATTAAATATTTAATATCGTTACATTTGATTTATTTAAGGCCTGTACATTCATTCGTTCAAATATTTTAAAAGACTGATCGCTGCATGGAGCACATAAATAATCCAGTCATATTCATTAAAAAATTTAAACTCAACAGGTATGAAATAAACACTGTTAATGAGAAGACGAGCACAACGCTGCATGTTCGTTTAATCCAATTGACAGCCATAAAATGTAGTAATAATGTCCGTTCTCATGTAAGTGCTCTGAATGCTGTGACCGGAAACTCCCGAGTTGTAACAAGAGGTGGACAGTAACAAAGTACATTTACTTGAGTACTGTACTTAAGTACAATTTTTGAGTATCTGTACTTTACTTGAGTATTATTTTATCTGGAAACTTTTACTTCACTACATTTGAAACAAAAATATCGTACTTGGCTATTACATGCAACAATGCAACGATAATAAAACAATGCATTGACATTTACTTTTATACTTAAGTACTTTTAAAAATGAGTACTTCTGTACTTTTACTTAAGTAAACATCGGTCTTTACAACTTTGACTTGTAACGGAGTAATATTTGACCAGTAGTATCTGTACTTTTACTCAAGTAAGGCAGTTGTGTACTTTGTCCACCTCTGACAAAGTTTAACGTGGGAGTGGTGCAGCCTGTATTAGATGCTTAGTTTCTCTTTCTCTAATACAGTCAGACGAAGACGGAGAGATTCTGACAAAAACAATCTGAGACATATGTGAATAAGGCAAGTATAAATTAAATGACATGATATTCATTTATTTGTTCTAAATCATATTCTAATTTACACAATTAGTTTGAGTATAAATTTGATTGGTTCCGTCCGTGCAAGTGTAGGCATAACTTCGTCACGATGTCAAGCAGAGTGGATTCTTCTCCACTTTCATCGCGTCGTTCATTAGGAGTCAAAACCATAGAATGTAAAAATAAAAAATAAAACACAGCACAGTGGGCAAAACACACTAGCGATCAAGACTGCACAAATGTTGGACTATCCATTTGCATTGTTAAAGCTGCAGTCCAAAATGTCGGCACAGCACAGCGCGGATGAATCCAATTCTTTGAGAAGAATGTCACGTGTGGTTGTCAATCACCGCGCTGGTGTGGATACTGTCATTCAAAATCACAGATTCTACTTTTTGGAAGTATGACCAACATAAGAATTTTCACCTGAAAATGTAATCTGAACAAGTAAGTAACATCCACTTTTCTTCTGACCAACTAAAGGGAAAAATCATTGCAGTAAATCAGGCTGATTAAATCCAATGATCGCTTCTAGCACGTCAAACCTTGCTATAGGCCTACTTTGTTCTCAAATTGTTAATGTGAACTAAATCAGCATTGCGTGACTACAATGCCCGTCACAGTTATCCTTGATTTCACATGGGCTGGTTGCTGTCTCTTTTTTTCCTCTAGGCCACTCCGAAGTCCAAAGTCTTGCATTTTACAACGGGTGAATCTCCAGTTGTCACTGGTTGCCTTTCTGGACCCCCCATCAAATTTTTAATTTATCAAGTGCTAAGGCATCTCCACCTCCAACATCCTCACACCAATCCTACTAGCTGAGACTCCTTTATGTGTACAGATCTTTTTACAGTATGGTACAGATGTGACGAGACTCCTCCTTTATGTGTACAGATGTGAGTAATGACGCAAAGACATGCTCGAATTTCCCGCGGAAATCCACCAGTACCACTTAAATTAAAAACATTATTACGAGCTTGCCGTTTTGAATCAAGGCAAGCAGAGAGTTTTGAACACTAGCTGGTTATGTAGGCTACTTGCTCAATTTTATTTTTGATTATTTTTAACCCCAAAAAGATACGGACTGGAGCTTTAAAGGAGAACTCCGCCGCAAAATGAACCTTTGGTCTAATTACACATTGTTACCTAGTCAACTGTTATCTGAGATTTGTTTTCATGATTATCGAATGTAAATAGTTTTATCTCTAAAAACAGTTTAACTCAAAATAGCCAGTCGAATCAGTCGATCTATGAACGCCGATCCAAGTGCGCTGGACCATATGAGATTCTACACAGTTCAGCGCATTTGGATCGGCGTTCGTTGATCGACCCATAGAGACTGTTTTTCAAAGATGGCTTCTGCCTGTATACGCGAAGTATGTATAAAATATCTTCTTATTAAACTGTCTGGACACTGTCAAAGTTCTCAATGCTTCGGTTTGACGGTAGGGAGCCTCATTATGCTACCGTGTTAGTGTGGGGCTATTTTGAGTCTTGTTAGTGGTATTAACAAGCGATTTTTATTTGTCATTACTCAATGCCCCATATACTAGCGTTATAGGTTAAACTGTTTTTAGAGATAAAACTATTTACATTCGATAATCATGAAAACAAATCTCAGATAACGGTTGACTAGGTAACAATGTGTAATTAGACCAAAGGTTCATTTTGCGCCGGAGTTCTCCTTTAAGTTGTAATAGGAGTTGTGATGTTATTCTATGCTAGCCCAATGATGCAGGGAAACCGAAACTAAACAAATCACAAAAACAAAAAGTAAGTTTTTAACACTTAGTTTGGAATAACAAAAAAACTTTTGTCCAGGATGTGTCATTTGCTCTTTTTTGAAGATGCTTTTATGCTGCAGCAGTGGCTTAGTTAGCCAGAAATTGATTTGTAGCTGAGCGTCAAATTGTGTTCTAGATTGCAGATCATCATGTGCACTAAACCGCGCCTCCATTTTGAGTGAACGGCAAGAAGAAAAGAAAAGTTACTGACGTAACCTCGGTTCCCTGCAAGTAGGGAACGAGTATTGCGTAGCTATACGCCGTGGGAAAACGTCTCGGTTACTAACGTAACCTTGGTTCCCTGAGATGAACGAGTGTTGCGTAACCTAGTAACCTAGCAACACGAGAGTATTTTCGAAAGGGAACTGATTTTCCCGAAAACATTGAAGCCATTAATTTAAAATGTAGTGCAGCTGCACAGCCAGCGCAATGCAGAGCTGTCTAGCGCGCTGAGTGGCTGGGCTGTGGGAACTGCACGAAACTATTGGCAAACCTATCAGGACGCTTCCCACATGCCAAAGCACGCTCGAATGGGCGTGGCTACAGACTATATATCTGTATCTGCCATAGACAGTATAAACTGGACACAGCGACCCCGTAGGTTTCAATGGAGAAAAGTGAAGTCAATTAGAAGCACTCACTTCATGATGGCTGGGCGAACTGCGCAGACTCAAACTGAGCTTGACGACATAGATGTGACGTGAGCAACCTGTCTGACAGCTGTCAGTCTTCTATTAGCTGTGCCGGGAGAAATCTGAATTATTCCCTTCCGAATCTCGCAGAGACGGAGAGCGTGAGTATTAGCTGTCCATGAGCTAGCAGCGGGTTCAACTTTATCACTCTCTATGGGCTTCTCCCTTGACTTTGGTTAGAAATAAAAAAATTATGTGATTACTCACGATGAAAACCTTACGTTTTTAATATATTTTATAATGTCATAATTTCACATTTAATCTCCAAATTAATGTAGAAACAAAGACAGTATATTTTAAATATTTGTCTAAAAGGTAGGAAATATTCAGAAATTGAATAAAGTTATCAAACAGTTTGCACTGCATAAATGTTAAATTATACATAGATAAATCCTTATTAAAGTTACAAATGTTATTTTGTCAAGAGCAGTGAGTGTTTTTCTCTGTTCCCTTTGTTCTTTGATTAACTTTACTGACAGAAAGCTTTATTTGACTACTGTCCCTTTAAGAGCAGCCGCCGCTGAGAGAGACGCGGATCTCACACGCGCCTCATTCTCTCACAACTCTTCTTTATGTTCATTTAACTGTATTCATTTAGCGGTTCATGACTTTATTTAACTCATTTAAGAGTGCTCAGTCTGCTCTCATGAGGATACTCGACAAAACGGACATTTTTGCAGAATTGCGTGTGTTAGTTCGGTCAACTTCAAGTCGAAAGAGAACTCGATTCTGGCGCTTAATTTGTCTTTGCGTGAATGGTTTAAAAGCATTTGCAAGAATAAAAGCGCATCATATAATGTAACGCCAGCCAAAGGATGACAGAAAAAACGGATGCTGTGTTAATTACGTGAAATATTTACCACGGAGTTTTCTCCTCATTTCTACCAGTGATCGCTTTATTCAATTTCCAACGTCGATCTGCGCACGTCAACAGCGCTACTGAGTTGTAGGTTGCCAGGTTGAGCTCACAAATGGGTTGAAATGTGAATGATGTGTTGATTGCGCGAGTAGAATGGGTTTCATACAAGATCTGGCAACTGGGCAACCTTAATATATTGATGTGATTATTCATATAACGACGTTTGGGAATACAAATTACGGGAGTTTCACGGGAGAAAGGACAAAACGGGAGGGGGGCGGGAGATGGGTGTGAAATACGGGAGACTCCCGGTGAAAACGGGAGTGTTGACAGGTATGCCCCCTTGGTATCTGCTAAGCTGCCCATTTCGCCATAGAGAGTCTGAGTCCCTCCCCTTCCGGTGGACCGGTAGTCAATGGCGAGAGACAACAAATATTTTGATCTCGTTTGAATTGTGCCCTGAATTACACATATGATGTTTGTCAATTTAAAAGATACATTTTAAAGTCAAGAAAGTCACAGATTGATGTAACTGTTGAGGTATAAGACTGTGAAAATGCGTAATTACAAAGACTACAAACCCAAAAGGTGCACATGTGATGTCATACCGTTTCTCTCAATGAATGAAGCTAACTTTACTGAAAGTTTATGTCTGTCATTTTTTCTATAGTCTTACGTTATAATCGTAACGTTACGACGTCATGCCTGAGTGTTTTGTACCAGACTGCGCACAACGGATCTTGCTCGTTGTGCGAGACGAGAGATGTAGTTCATTGAGGGATTTTCACATAAAACGTACTCGGTTACTAACGTAACCTCGGTTCTCTCTAGGAGAGGGAACGAGTACTGCGTCGAAAGAACGCTACGGGAAAGATATTTCTTTGTCGAGATTGAAGCCTAAAATTAATCCTTAATTTTGTAATATTGTAAAACGCTTTTCTGAAGCATACAACCTAGGCGGAGCAATACAGCTCACCCATTGGCTGCTCTGCCAGAAAAGCACAGCCTATGCGAGGCCAGAGACGCTGACCAATGAGGACGCTTCGCGCAATTCTGCGTCACCTCCCGCCCAAACAGGCGTGGCCTAGGCCTATAAATACGAGCATAGCTGTCTAACACGCCGATTTTCGTCAATGAAGCGACGCAGCGTGGGCACGCACGGCCATGAGACGCAGTACTCGTTCCCTCTCCTAGAGAGAACCGAGGTTACGTTAGTAACCGAGTACGTTCTCTTACGTAGAGTTCTCTCGTACTGCGTCGAAAGAACGCTACGGGAACCCTATACAAACCGCCGTGCGTGCTCTTGGATCGACACAGACACCTAAGGGCGCGCGCGCCCTGGTATACAAGTGCCTACCCCAAGAAGTATAGGGAGAGCGGCTAAAATAGCATCATCCCTTATAGTAGTGCCTCTTAAGGCATAATAGCATATATATGTAAATATAGATATATATGAGGGGTAATAGCATGCTCATGGGACACATTGTCAGTGAGTGATGCTTAAACATTGAAGTGACCTGGGCCGCAGCGCGGGGCAGGAACACTTATACATATTAACATTGAAGTGACCTGGGCCGCAGCGCGGGGCAGGAACACTTATACATATTAAACATTGAAGTGACCTGGGCCGCAGCGCGGGGCAGGAACACTTATACATATTAACATTGAAGTGACCTGGGCCGCAGCGCGGGGCAGGAACACTTATACATAGTCTTCTAGACCGAGAGCAGTTTAGCCTGCAACGCAGGAACCTCTAGGTTATAGAACCTAATAAATGTAGACGGGGAGGCCCAGCCTGCCGCCATACAGATATCTTGTAACGAGATTCCGCTATACCAAGCCCATGAAGAGGCCATGCCTCTCGTGGAATGTGCTCTGATGCCCAAAGGGCATTCCAAGCCTCTAGATGCGTAGGCTAGCGCAATGGCGTCCACTACCCATCGAGACAGACTCTGTTTCGTTGCGGCTCGTCCCTTGGAGCGCCCGCTGAACGAAACAAAGAGCTGCTCCGTCTGTCGAAAAACAGCGGAGCGGGACACGTAAGCTCTTAATGCCCTGACCGGGCAAAGGGAGCTATTTCCGTCCTCTGAGGCCGGCAGGGCCGACAGGGAGATGACCTGAGCCCTGAACGGTGTGTTGAGGGACTTAGGCACGTACCCATGCTTCGGTTTCAATACGACTACAGAGTCGTTTGGCCCGAACTCCATACAAGAAGCTCTTACTGAGAGCGCTTGCAAGTCTCCCACACGCTTCACTGAAGCGAGAGCCAAAAGAAACACGGTCTTGAGAGACAGGTGTTTCATGTCAACTGAGTGAATAGGCTCGAAAGGGGCCCCTTTCATAGCGTTCAACACTGTAGAAAGGTCCCAAACGGGGACTGAAGGAGGCCTTGGAGGGTTTAACCTCCTGGCGCCTCTCAGGAAGCGGACCACCAGGTCGTTCCTGCCTAGTGAACGGCCAAGCGTTGGATTAACCAAACGCTGATATGGCAGCCACATAGACTTTGAGCGTGGATGGGGTTCTTCCCTTATCCAATAGCTCTTGCAAGAAGGAGAGAATCTCCGGTTCTCCACACTGAAGTGGTGACAGACCTTGATCTGAACACCATCCAGAGAACACCGACCATTTGGAAGCGTAGAGCCGTCTAGTAGACGGAGCCCTAGCTTGTTCGATCGTGTCTAACACTCCTCTTGGGAGGTTAGCGGGTACCCGTTTATGGCCCATACGTGTAGGGACCAAAGCTTGGGGTGAGGATGCAGAATCGAGCCCTTGGCCTGTGAGAGGAGGTCTCTCCTCACTGGAATCGGCCACGGGGCAGTACTTTTCAGTCGCATCAAAGCTGGGAACCAGGTCTGATTCGTCCAGAATGGAGCAACTAGTAGTACTGAGCATCCGCTCTCCTTGATACGCTCCAGCACTTGAGGCAGGAGTGAGACAGGAGGAAAAGCATAGAGCGGACGGCGGGGCCAGACTCTGGCCAGCGCGTTCGCGCTCTTCGAAAAGAATTCTGGGCAGTGAGCGTTTTCCTGGTTTGCAAACAGGTCTATTTCCGCTCTGCCGAACGTTTTCCACAGCAGACGCACTGTCTGTGTGTGTAGGGACCACTCTCCCGTAGGAACGTTGTTCCGTGAGAGTCTGTCCGGGCCTACGTTCAAGTGGCCTGGCACATGCATTGCTCTTAACGAGCGCAGGTTGTGCTGGGCCCA
Organism: Phoxinus phoxinus; assembly: GCF_949152265.1. Taxonomy (NCBI): domain Eukaryota; kingdom Metazoa; phylum Chordata; class Actinopteri; order Cypriniformes; family Leuciscidae; genus Phoxinus; species Phoxinus phoxinus. Next base: position 6,058,025 of record NC_136890.1, on the reverse strand, counting down.
CACCAGTACGCGTTCCGCTAACCTGAATAGGTTCCGGGATCTCACGCCACCCTGGCGGTTTATGTAGGCTACTACCGACATGTTGTCCGAGCAGACCAGGACGTGGTGTCCTTTTATCCAGGGACAGAAGCGCCTCAGCGCAAAGTCCACTGCCATCATTTCCAGGCAGTTTATGTGCGGTAGTTTGGCTCGCTCTGCCCACTGGCCAAAGAGCGGTCTGCCGTCGAGCAGTGCTCCCCAGCCTGAGGTGGACGCGTCCGTGGACACCACCTTCAGGCTCGAGGAAGTCCCCAGGCTTACACCTGACCGGTACCAGTCTGACGCTCTCCATGGTGTCAGGGCTGAAATGCATTCCTGAGTGACCTTGAGGCGATAACGACCGTGTAACCATGCTCGGCGCGGTACGCGCGCTCTCAACCAGAACTGTAGTGGGCGCATGCGCAGCAGGCCCAACTGCAGCACTGTTGAGGCTGAGGCCATGAGGCCCAGCATTTTCTGAAATCTCCTGAGTGGCACTATGTGGCCGCTGCGGAAGGATTTCGCCATTTGCAGGGTATTTCGCCTGCGCTGTGATGACAGCTGTGCTGTCATAGACAGTGAGTTCAGATCCAGTCCTAAAAAGGAGATCCTTTGACTGGGAAACAGTGAACTTTTCTCCCAATTGACTCTCAGACCTAAGCACTCGAGGTGATCGAGTATTAGTGTCTTGTGGTGAGCGAGTTCTGACGGCGATTGAGCCAGAATTAGCCAATCGTCCAAATAGTTCAGAATTCGAACGCCCCGGAGTCTCAGGGGTGCCAGCGCCGCGTCCATGCACACTGTAAATGTACGAGGTGCTAGAGACAGGCCGAATGGCAGGACTGTGTACTGATATGCCCGGCCCTCGAAGGCGAATCTCAAAAATCGCCTGTGACGTGACGCAATTTGTATGTGAAAATATGCGTCTTTCAGATCTATTGCCATAAACCAGTCTCCTCGGCGAATTTGCGCGAGGATACTTCTGGTCGTGAGCATTCTGAACTTCCGCTTTGTTAGCGTTTTGTTCAGACGCCTTAGATCTAAAATGGGTCTGAGACCCCCGTCTTTTTTCGGTACCAGGAAATATCTGCTGTACAGACCCCCTTCGCTCTGAGATAAAGGCTCTATGGCCCCTTTGCTCAATAGCTTCGCTATTTCGGCTCGAAGTAGATGTGCTACTTCTGTTTTCACCGTGGTTTCGACTTTCTCCGTGAAACGGGGAGGGCGTCGATGAAACTGTAGCGAATAGCCTCTTTTTATAGTCTCTAGCACCCATTCTGAGACCCCGGGAAGTCTTTCCCATGCATCTGCACGTGTGACTAGGGGTTGAATGTAATCTGGGCCCTGGTCGCGAAATGGCGGCGACACGAGAGCAACCGTGTGCTGTGACATGGACGCCGTGGCGTGTGAGGCGGGGGGCATGTTTAACACAGTATGCATCCCGCGCGCGCTCGGCTCTCTGTGTCGAGAGAGAGCGCGCGGGACGAGTCCCGTAGGGCTCGTTATGCTTGTGAATAAACGTGGGCGCTTGGTGGCGGGCACATTTATAACACCGGGGACACTGTGTTTGTGTACTGACTGACCGTTCGTTAGTTTCGTTTTTACAGAAAACCGCGGAACGTGCAGTGTGTAGTGGTTGTGGGCACTTGGCAGTGGGTCACGCTCACTACATGTAAAACACAATCGGCATGAGCCGATTTTATGTGTGCAGACCCTGTGTTGTTCAGGGCTGTGCTTGCACGGGTTGAAAAACCGGGCTCTGGTCGCGAAATGGCGGCGACACGAGAGCAGTCGTGTGCTGTAACATGGGCGCCATTGCAGCGTGATGCGGGGGCGCGCTTAATCGAGCGGGCAGCCCGCGCGCGCTCTCAGCTGAACGAGAGAGCGCGCGGTGCGAGCCCCGTACGGCTCGGCATGTTTGAGAATAAATGTGGGTGCGTGAACGCGGGTACATTTATAGCACTGGGAAGTACTGTCTATTAGAACTGACTGACCGTGCATTGGTTTCGTTTCATAGAAACCGTGTGACATGTAGCTTGTAGTGATTGTGGGCGCTTGAAAACGGGCACGCTCACTACATATAATGCACAATCGAAATGAGTCGATTTATGTGTGCAAGCCCTGTATTGTGCGGGGCTGTGCTTGTGTGTACAAATGGGCACTGGGTCGTGGGCATACAGTTACACACATTACATCATCGGCCATGGCCGGGACACCGTGTAGCACAGAGAGTACTGTCTATCAGAACCGACTGACCGTACATTCGTTTCGTTTTTACAGAAACCACGGGACATGCAGTGTGTAGTGATTGTGGGCACTGAAAAGCGGGCACGTTCACTAACTTACATGTGAAGCACAACCGACATGAGTCGATTTTATGTGTGCAAGCCCTGTATTGTGTAGGCCTGTGCTTGTGTGTATGAATGGGCACTAGGTCGTGGGCATTACGGATACACACATTACACCATCGGCCGTGGCCGGGACACCAGTAAATACATTTTCAGATTTACCTGGGGCGTCGTGAAAACGGCGTCTGTGTGCAGGCAAACGGGCATTGATGCCGATTTGGTGACTGCAAAATACACTGGCACGGTCGCGAATGTTGGGACTGTGCGAGCGAGACATTTTAGTGAAATCCCGCCGCGGCGGGATTTTAACACTGTAGCTTTCCTCGAAGCAGAAGTGCGCATCCTGGCTGAAAACGGGGCTTTCCGGGACTCCGCGATTTCTTCGTGAATTCAGGAAGAAAAAGGCGCGGGTCGTGAGGACGGTAACGTACGTTCCTCTGCAGAAAAGCAGCCATCCAGCCGGTAAGCGCATCGATGCTGGTCTTTCTCCGTCGACGCTCACGAGCGGCGGGGGAGGGGAGATCCTCGGAGCTCGCCCATCCCTCGCTACCCGAAGCGAGGAGAGAACAGCAGTCGTCCTCCACAGACACGGCTTCATCTTCCTCATCCATGACGGACGCGGCGGCACACAGCGGCCCTTGTCCGTCGGTCAGAGAGTCCAGCGAAGCGGGCGGAGAAGCTAGCGGCAGCAGCGGCGAGCACCTCGTGGTGGAGGGAGGTTCCGGGCTCCGCTGAGCACGGCGCTTTTCACGGCGCGGCACTACAGCGGGCGGAAAAGATGCAGCTTCAGTAAATGAACGCCAGGCGAGTCCGCAGAGTCACCGTAGGCATCAAATTACAGTGATGGCAGCCGCCATCGACGAGAGCTGAAGCTGCGTGATACTCACAGGCAGGAAACACAAGCACGTGGTCCCCGTCGCTGAGCGGGGCTCTACACGAGCCACAGGAGGTGCGAGACATCTTGAAAAAGACGCTCGGCTCTTTTAGTGTGGAAAAACTGTGTGACGCGACGGCGAACACACACACAAAACACACACACATAATGTAAAGGATATTCCACGCCGGAGAAGCGCAGCAGGGAACGGCGGCTGAAGGCGGCGATGACCAGCGGCTTCAGGTAAGGGCTCGTCCTGCTGAGGTGCTTGTTCCAAACGGCTGTGGCGGCTCGAATCCAATCCAACGATGCGTGCAGCTTCGTGAATTTAAGAAAATCGGCGTGTTAGACAGCTATGCTCGTATTTATAGGACTAGGCCACGCCTGTTTGGGCGGGAGGTGACGCAGAAGGGCGCGAAGCGTCCTCATTGGTCAGCGTCTCTGGCCTCGCATAGGCTGTGCTTTTCTGGCAGAGCAGCCAATGGGTGAGCTGTATTGCTCCGCCTAGGTTGTATGCTTCAGAAAAGCGTTTTACAATATTACAAAATTAAGGATTAATTTTAGGCTTCAATCTCGACAAAGAAATATCTTTCCCGTAGCGTTCTTTCGACGCAGTACGAGAGAACTCTACGTAAGAGAACTAAATGTTACTCTTCTGTTTTATGACAAACTGCGACTTTCTTGACTTTCATAATTCAGGGCACAGTTCAGACAGAATAAAAAGATAAGTTGTCTCTCGCCATTAACTACCATACATATTTTTTCCGAAATAAGGTCCCATGAGCCGGAAGCGGAGGGGAGGGACTTAGGTTCTCAATAGGTATCAGCAGAGCCCGTCTACGGAGAGCCTGCTCACTCCCTATTAAGTCCTATTGTACCGAATTTTTGGTTGTAGTTCCACCAGAGTTCCACTGGGGGCGATCGCCCGAGTGCAGAATGAATGGGAGTCTATGGGGCTAGACGGCTAAATTTGTCCCTTTCACCCGATTGCCGTTGAGAAATCTCAGATTTGATTGTAGGTTTGGCAAGTTCAACATGGGTTATAGGTCGAAAATTTAATGAACCAGTAGCCTACTTATGTCCTTTCGATTTCTTACAGGTTGAGTTGTTGTTGCCCATAACACGCTAGCATTCTGCTAATGAATGCTGATTGGTCGGTGAATGACTGGTTACGACCAGAGATACTGCTTGATGGCATCATGGCATCCGAAGTGGGAACAGAATGTATTCTAGCAGAAACTCTTCTAGCACGTGTGTTTACCTGTGTCAGCTGAGCTGGCGATGCCTCGAGAGAAAAGAAAGTGCAGAGCGCGAAAACACCAAAGTGACTGAAGGATTGCCGTAAAGCAGTATCTCTGGTCGTACGATGTGTATGACGTCATTGACATTTTGAAAGACTTTTTAAAGCAAATAAGTGACTCTAAAAAATCGAACACCCAGCAATGTGCAATTTATTTGCATCTCCTTTCGAATACAACATTCAAATTACTAGAGAAAAAATTATATCTTGAGAAAAGTGGATTTTGAGGGTTATAGCTCCATAGACCACCATTCATTCTCCACTCGTCCTGTGAGCGCCCTCATATGGAATCAGAGTGGAACTGCAACCAGTCAGAAGCCGGAAGTATAGTGAGAGTGAACCTTCTCCCCTTATTAGACATTCTCTGGTATCAGATTTAATCTCCTACCATCTACTGACATACGTCAAGTATTGCGTATTGCGTAGCCGGACATGCAGTATACAAACAGGGGACGTCCCCTTAGGTCCGCTTTGTAACGTTCCCGAGCGGACGTTCGGAGGACATCCGCATTTGGTCCGCTTTGTCCGCATTTGGTCCACTTTGTAACGTTCGCTGAGGACATTTGTCAGTTTGGGAACGTCCCTATTTCGTCCCTCACCTGCCATTTCCATGACAACACTTGCAAAATCCAGTCGCCCATGCGTTTGCAACTCAGACAAACGAATAATTAAACTAAAATATAAACCCAAATTGGATATAAAAGGGGATTTGTTTATTCCTTAAAATCCATTAAATCAACTGTGATAATGGATTTGATCTAAAAACCATGGTTTTTGTTTTGCAGACTGACATTATAGTTTTAGTGCAAAATAAACTATAGTAAAAATATTATTTGAATTAATTGTAAAATTAAGTTAATGTTAAAAATGTTAGTGTTTTAATGTTAAGATAATAACTTCCATGTTACTTGGTAAATTCTATCACTAATTAAAGATGTTGTCAAATCACGAGTCTGTTTTCAGCCGTTATAATTTAAACAATAAAAACATAATTGATTCAATTGAATAGGCTACACTTTATTATGTAGAGTAGTATGGCGTTATTTTCCTGTCAAATGTCGAGAGCGCATTATTGTAGCGCGAAAGTACATTAATATAATGTGCGAGCGCGAATCTCTCTGCTCGCGCACGGAATATAATGTGCGAGCGCGAATCTCTCTGCTCGCGCGCGGAATATAATGCGCGAGCGCGAATCTCTCTGCGCGCGCACGGAATATAATGCGCGAGCGCGAATCTCTCTGCGCGCGCGCTCTCAGATATACGCTGCTCTTGTAAGAATTTTCTCTGGGCTCGCTCAGAGAATATGCCTGCACTTAAAACCTGTTCAGTGCCATCGCGAATCTCTCCTCTTCGCTTAAAGTAAGCGTGTATGTGCTCAGACTGTGACCCGTGCGTTCGCGCATGCCTAAGTACTCTTCTCTTCCATTTCTTTCTCTTTGCTCTTGGCATAAACGCTGTCAAAACGGCAACAACCAATCAGAAATAGGCTTCAACGACTGACCAATGAAAACGCGACATCGTACATGGAATCTTATTGGTTGACATTGAACCGCAGTTCAATCAAGACGAGCCGAGATGGATCCGCCGAATCGACGAGTTTTATTTGTTTTGATGTTAAATATGTCAAATGTATCTTAGAAATGTCTGGGAAGAGGGCGATTGGATTATTTTACATAGGCCTATAAATGACCTAGACAGACTGTCAACCACATTGTTCACACTACAGGTGCCATGCCCATTGAAAGTGAGATTTTTGATCCAAATAGATTTGAAAGCCGATTCCAAAAGGCAAAAATAATATTTTACGTCTGATAATTAACATATTGTCTCGTGCAATCACACCAGTTATTAACCATTAAGTACGTAGCGAGATCAACTGCTAAATTCTAATCTGAACAAATATTTAGGGGGAATCTAAGATAAGACTCTAAAGGTATATGAAGATACCTTTTCTAGACGTGTTGCCCGAACTATACCTTATTGTTGCTTAAAGGGAAAAATGAAAATTAAACCCAAAATTAAAATGAGTAAAGTCATAATTTACTCCCACTCAAGTAGTTTCAAACCAGTATGAATTTCTTTGATCTGTTGAACACAAAGGGATATATTTATACATATACATATAAGAATGTAAGTAACTAACGTAAGTACCCCACCACCACGTAGCTACTACTAGTAGAATAGAAAAAATTTGATATGTGTATGAAATATGACAAGAGTTGAGCGCCTTTGTCTCTGGTTCAGTGCAAAAGCACATTTGAATTTAGCAGTGAATCTTTGCATTTATTCTTTGCCATAATCCCAATTGAACACTGGGTGTGTTACAGCTTCAGAATTATATTCGTAGCCTATATATATATATCACAGTGATAAGGTAGCCTATAGCTAAGAGTGGTCCAGACCAACCTTACTAACGAATGACTTACAGAAGTTATAATTAAATAAGAACGTTTCGGGAAACACGTATTAACGTTAAATATAGCTTTAGCTTAAGGTATAATAATTTAAAGAAGGTTTCAGGAAATCCAGGCCTATTTCCTTTCAGATAACTTTAGAGTCTGGAGTACCAATTTTTACAAAACATATTGTGCAGATAGACAGTCTAGGTCATTTATATGTAAAATAATCCAATCGCCCTCTTCCCAGACATTTCTAAGATACATTTGACATATTTAACATTAAAACAAATAAAACTCGTCGATTCGGCGGATCCATCTCGGCTCGTCTTGATTGAACTGCGGTTCAATGTCAACCAATAAGATTCCATGTACGATGTCGCGTTTTCATTGGTCAGTCGTTGAAGCCTATTTCTGATTGGTTGTTGCCGTTTTGACAGCGTTTATGCCAAGAGCAAAGAGAAAGAAATGGAAGAGAAGAGTACTTAGGCATGCGCGAACGCACGGGTCACAGTCTGAGCACATACACGCTTACTTTAAGCGAAGAGGAGAGATTCGCGATGGCACTGAACAGGTTTTAAGTGCAGGCATATTCTCTGAGCGAGCCCAGAGAAAATTCTTACAAGAGCAGCGTATATCTGAGAGCGCGCGCCCAGTTCCCGCGCGCGAGCAGTGAGATTCGCGCTCGGATACATTATATTCCGCGCGCGAGCAGAGAGATTCGCACTCGTGCATTATATTCCGTGCGCGAGCAGAGAGATTCGCGCTCGCACATTATATTAATGTACTTTCGCGCTACAATAATGCGCTCTCGACATTTGACAGGAAAATAACGCCATAGAGTAGGCTATTCCACATGCATGAAGGAGCTCTAAAAGAATTCATCGACTTCAAATGATAAATTCAACCAAGGAAAACGTGAAGAATGGAAAAGCACATTGCTGTAAAGAAAGTGGAAAATAACACAGGTAAGAAATAAAAGTATCCATTTACCTGTCAAACTGTTGGTCAGGTGAAGGTGACTGGTTTTATTCTAAATAATTTATTTTAGGAAAAACATTATTCTAATTATTGCACTTAAGACTGACAGCTCAAATAACTAAAAAAAAAGGTAATATAGCTACAGTGGGAGAAACAAGCGAGTGACATAATTACGTAGCATGTATCCATGGCAGCACTCAGCTGCGTACTGATAGTTAAAGGATTAGGTCACCCCAAAATGAAAATTTCCTGACACACAAAATTACCATTTTAAACAATAAACTGACACAAAGACATAAATATGTCATCCAACACACAATCAAATTTGAACAATCCTTCTTCTCCCCGCTAGTAAACAATGGGGCGATACTTACACTTGACCTTTCCAACATGATGACGTCATGCCCGGTGCTTCACAGTCCAGCTCATGACAAACAATTGTGGTTAAAAAGTATATATAAAAGGTTTTTTTTTTTAGAAAATGACCGATCGATTAGCTAGATAAGGCCCTATTCCTCAGATGGGATCAAGGAGAGCCCTTTGAAGCACTTCGAAGTCCTTTGAAACTGCATTGATTTGGACTTCAACATTTTGGTTGATACCTACAAATATAGTGATGGAGGAAGCAGGATCTAAGTGCAGAAGTTTTATTAATAAACCAAACTTAAACACCACAACAACAGCCTCTACATGCAACGTTAGTTTGAGTATAAATTTGATTGGTTCCGTCCGTGCAAGTGTAGGCATAACTTCGTCACGATGTCAAGCAGAGTGGATTCTTCTCCACTTTCATCGCGTCGTTCATTAGGAGTCAAAACCATAGAATGTAAAAATAAAAAATAAAACACAGCACAGTGGGCAAAACACACTAGCGATCAAGACTGCACAAATGTTGGACTATCCATTTGCATTGTTAAAGCTGCAGTCCAAAATGTCGGCACAGCACAGCGCGGATGAATCCAATTCTTTGAGAAGAATGTCACGTGTGGTTGTCAATCACCGCGCTGGTGTGGATACTGTCATTCAAAATCACAGATTCTACTTTTTGGAAGTATGACCAACATAAGAATTTTCACCTGAAAATGTAATCTGAACAAGTAAGTAACATCCACTTTTCTTCTGACCAACTAAAGGGAAAAAGCATTGCAGTAAATCAGGCTGATTAAATCCAATGATCGCTTCTAGCACGTCAAACCTTGCTATAGGCCTACTTTGGGCCATTCAATCCAAGGCCACTCTGTTTTGTAAGATCATTATTTTGTGCGAAGCAAGAGTGTCCGTGATGTTACCCAGGGCCAAAGCCGTATCATTGGCCAATTTCTGTACAGAATTCGATAAGCTTCTGACTTGATCAAGGGCCTGTATGACGCCATAAGACTGTTTTAATGCTCAGAGTTCTTGGCCACCATGTTTGTGCACAAGTGAGTCTTGGAATGCAGCCATCTTCTTTGTTTGTGGTAGGCGCTGAAGGCGGGTGTGGCATGCAACGTTCTTTCCAGCAAACAAGGCGTTCTTTGACATATTCATCAGCTCTAAGAATATGTTGTTTCTGGAGTCCACACTTCGTGCGATGTCCATGATAGTTAGTAGTACGACAATCTTGATCATGTTGATGGATGACTGAAGGTTCTGTATGTAAGGTTCTGTATGTGAGTCTCTGCGTTGCGTTTTTTTCTTTTCTTTTTCTTTTGTGATAGTTGGCTCGACAGTGGGTCTGGTTGTTTTCTAGAGGTTGTGGCTTCATACACAGGTATATGGGGTTGGTGCATATGGGTCTCGGGACAGCCGTCAAGTGGTATCTGCAAGGAGTAAGAAAGAAAACAAAAGACAGATAGAGCCGTATTTGTTCAAACACTAGGGTTGTATCCTTTTCCGAGTCTGCTATTGTTGTTCCTTCTTTCCCTATTTCTCAATTCCTGCAACACCTACAGAACAGTGAGGAAAGGATGGACTAGTGGATGGGGAAGGCCTATGAGGGAGTCTTCACCGCAGGGTTGGCCCCCGAAGCCTGTTGCATTCGGTTCTTCCCTGGGCTCCTCAATGGTCCGTGTCCTATCCTATACCTGTAGGTGGGGGAACAACTTTACAGTGTGACACATGAGTCCAGGTTTTCCTTCCCTGACACAATACTGCTCACACTACACAGTACTGCTGGCAGCGCTTCGACCCATGGTACTCCTTCCTGGTGCATTTTGCTTAGCCTGGTTTTGATTGTTCTGTTCGATCGTTCAACCTGTCCTGATGCATGCTCTAGTTAAGGCTACTAGTGTTACCTAAATGTTACCTTTTAAAACGTTTGCGGAAGTTGTCCCCGTGTACCGCTGTTAACCTTTATGCTAACAATACGAAGCTAAAGTTATATGTTAAGCTGAAATGAGACAACGTTATATTTCACATATATGGATATAGACATATAAAATCATAACACTACTGAATGTGTTCATTTTGTTGTTTTAGGTAGATGCCAAGGGGAAGACTTGCCATCGGACGAACCCCACAGCTGACCGACACACACACGGAAAGAGGACACAACACCTTTACAATTGTTCAAATAAAATACAGTTACTTTGTTCCTTACAACGTGTCTGTTTTCTTTGGTTAACCAGAAGTAAAATAAAATAAAATGATATTCAGGGCACTAACGTTAAATGCAAATGTCCCCTAAACGTCTCGAATGGCCGCTGGTGGTCCTGTGAATGTCCTCTTGAATGCCCGGAGGACGTCTTCACAAAGGCCATTTAGGGGACGTTCTGGGGACATTTTTTTTTGTTAGCTGGGTAATAGCACGGCCGGCTACGCAATACTCTTTCCCTACTGAGGTTACGTTAGGAACCAAGTACGTTCCCTTTAGAGAACGTTCACTTCTTATTGCGTAGCTATACGCAGTGGGAACCGAGTTTAAAACCCTGTGCTATTAGCTGATGACTCCGCTCTGAACTAACGCCCAAGGCTGCGCGTGGCCTAAGCCATATAGCTAGGGTTGGATATCGAGTATCGATTGGAACCGGGACTAACTTTTCGATTTTCCCGGAATCGTTCAAAAGTTCAAATTTCGATTCCTAGTTTCGATATTCACAGTCCGCCGACCGGAAGAAGAAACCGCTGAACACCAACGAAGAAGCGTCCACCGGAAGTGTTGGCATAACCGCACGAGTCAAACATGAATAGCGTGCGTCGGCGGTCCAAAGTGTGGCTTCACTTTTCAAAAAATAACGAAATCTCGGCTAAATGTAATATTTGTGACAAGAAGGTTTTGTGCGTCGGAGGGTGCACGTCGAACATGATAAAGCACCTCCGATTGCATGGAGTACAAACAAATGTGTGTCCCGTCAAATAATGTCTTTGACGCGCTGCGCCGACCGTCCTCCGCTGCCTCTTCTTCTGGCTCTGACACCCAGCCTGACACCCAGCCTGGCACCGCAGTGACTGCACTGCAGTCCGAATCCGGTAAGTAAAACAATACATATACAATAAATAATGTCTTGCGCCAACATTGAGGCAGCTAACAAATTAGCCCACGTATTTTTTTATAGACAATTTACGACCTGAGATCGCAAACGTTAGCCATGACTCCACGACTCCGCGATGTGCTGAGCCTAATGTTACTCCGTTCACCATAGCGGCAAGGGGGAAGATGTCGGTGCAACAAAAAGAAGAGTGCCACAGAAAGGTCACTGCACACATCGTGAAAAGGCTGCATCCCTTTTCAGAGGTGGAATCACCAACATTTAGGTTAGTTAAGCAATAACGATAGAGCTAAGCTAATTGATACTGAGCTACGGTGCGTTTCCCAAAAGCATAGTTGCTAGGCAATGGGAAATAGCATTGCAACCAACAAAATTGCTAACTTAGTTAGCAACTATCGTTTTGGGAAACTCTCCCCTAAACAGTAACAGCAACATTACATGTTTATTTATGTTTGCAGGGACATGGTGAAAACTCTAAACCCCAAATACACACCACCTTCCAGGGATTACCTGTCAAACACATTAATCCCATCGTGGTACAGGGTTGAGAAGTCTAATGTTATTACAGAGCTCAGTGAAGTCTGCGCTGTTGCACTCACATGTGATGGCTGGAGTAGCATCACACAGGACAACTACCTCACCGTCACAGCACACTACATAGCAGAGGGCAAAATGCAGCAAAAAGTGCTAAAAACAAAGGCTGTGTACAAAGCACAGACCGGTTGTGTTGTTGCAGAGGAAATTAGTGATGTTTTGTCAGAGTTTGGCATATCTGATAAAATTGTAGCAGTCACTGTAGATAATGCTGCCAACATGGATGTGGCTATTAAGCACATGCGATTTGTGAAACTGTGCTGTTTCGCCCACACACTTAATTTAGCAGCACAAAGTTTATACTCCCTAAATTCAGTGAGTCAGTGGCTGGCCAAGGTCCGAACCATTGTTGTGTGGATGAAGAGGTGCTCAATGGCCAAGGTGGTTCTCGCAGAGAAGCAACAACTTCTACGTAAGACACACAAAGTTCACTTTATTTAACTGTTGTGCATTGACATGTAATGACTTTATATGTCTGATCTATCTTATTATTATTTATCAGCTCTGTAGAATCCAATTTTACAAAAGTATTGTTTGTCTCCTAGGATGAAAAGCATACTTGACTATGGCGGCAAATCAATGACAATAATAAACGAGCGCACAGCTGATGCTGGCGCGCGCGGTAAATGACTTTCGCGAGCGAATAACAGATCTACACGCGAGGAAACGGGAACTCGCGAGCTCATTCAAGCCCTGCGCACGCGCAGACATCTCCTCTGCACGCAATTCAAGCCCTCGCGCGCGCGCAGACATCTCCTCTGCACGCAATACAAGCCATCGCGCGCGCGCATGATCATTCCCCACGCTCTCGCGCTCGATCTGCTCTCGCCTGCTGCTTTTGCTCGCTCGAACACTTTTATTTTTGGCAGTCGAGGGGCGGGGCTTACTGTTTTAATAACCTCAAATGTCATTGGTTCTTTCCCGGAAGTCACTTGTGATTGGACGCCTGTGATTGTCAATCAAGAGCGGCAAAGGCACGACCCAAAAGCTGGTTGTCAACCACCGTTAAAAACAAAGAAGAAGAAGACAATCACTTGACTTAAGACATGGCTTCATTAACGGAGCAGATGCATGCGAGTTATCACTTAATTTGTTTTTATTTTATTTATTTATTGTTGTTTATTAATGTGTAATGTGATTTAATGCATTGTTAATATAGAATAGATTCTTACCAGAAACTACACTAGTCTTAGGGGTAGTGATTGCATTCTTGTGTTGTTAAGAGATATTTACAGACTGTAATGACACATTTCCATGGTTATTCGCATTGTAAATCTACCAAAATGTTTACAATTTTCTACATTTTAACACTATTAATTGTGTTATTTGTATTCAAATATTTTTTAAAAAATTGGAGCAAAATGGGAATGCAAAGATATATATGCTGTAGTTCACCACTACATAACCACTATACTCACTCCCATTCACCACCATACGTTTACCCAACCAAAATTATATTGGTTCTGAGAACCTCAGAAATGTAAAAAGTGTCCATTAAATAGTTGTAAATCTAACAAGGGCTTTGGATGAAAGATAAATTATGTGTTTATATCAATAAGCAAGAGTTGTTGCACTGTAAAAATTAAAACATAGATTTTATTTATATCTAATTAATAAAAATGAGGCAACAGATTACAAGCAATATTATTAATTAAATTTAACAAATTAGAATTGAGTAATAATTAATCAAATGAATTCCTTAAATGTTAACCATTTAAAATGAGTAAAAATTACAAAATATATGTTATTGCCAACATTGAAGACACCTGATGTTAACAAGCAGTTTTTTGTAATTTTTACTCATTTTCAACAGCATAATATTTGCATTCCCATTTTGCTCCAATTTTTTTAAAAAATATTTGAATACAAATAACACAATTAATAGTGTTAAAATGTAGAAAATTGTAAACATTTTGGTAGATTTACAATGCGAATAACCATGGAAATGTGTCATTACAGTCTGTAAATATCTCTTAACAACACAAGAATGCAATCACTACCCCTAAGACTAGTGTAGTTTCTGGTAAGAATCTATTCTATATTAACAATGCATTAAATCACATTACACATTAATAAACAACAATAAATAAATAAAATAAAAACAAATTAAGTGATAACTCGCATATCTGCTCCGTTAATGAAGCCATGTCTTAAAGGAACACTTCACCTCTGGAAAGATGAATGTGTATTTAAAATGGGTCATTTATGTAGAAGAAATGTGAAATTATTTTTGAATTTGGAGCCTTCTAGACTGAGAAAAGCCAGAAAATGTATTTTTGGCTTATGGGGATGAAAGACAACAACTCCCAGAATGCACTTGCTTCGCTGCCCTAGGAGGCCACGCCTACCGGTAAGAGATCGCAGTAAACAACAAGGCTATGCTACTAGTGAGTCTCCGTGAGTCTGCCCAGTATTTTGATGTCGACCAAAATGTCCAGGATTCGGCTTTTGCGTTCTTCAGTCGCCATTCCTCATGTTTACTGTGACGAGCAGGAACGAGACTGACGGCCGCGGAGAACGGCGCGAGCCCGGTGGCGTGATAACTGATGAGTGGCGCCGGCGCCTGTGAGACGCACCGGTCTCGTATCTCTCACGGAGGAGCGGGGATTTTCTTAGCAATGTTAAAACGCACATCAAACGATCACTTGTTTAGCGTTCATGTAAACACTACATTCAGATTCACCGATCGGAATGAATTCAGTTAGATTGAAACAAAAGGTGTGCATGTAAACTATGAATGCGACTGCAGAAAGCAAAAGCCGAATCCCGGACAATTTGGACGATCTCGACGGCCGGACATGTCCGGGAAAAAGAGGATGGTCACCGCTACTACTCAGCTTTCTCCACAGAATAAGAAACTGTTAGCTTACCTTCCAAATAAAGAATGGCTGACACTATATGTACATTCTGTGAGTGAGATCCCTCTATGGGCGGGTTGAAAACATGCGGAACAGCGCCTTCTACTGGATAAATGATGAGCTAGTGTTTGTAGTCTTACCCTTATTCAAAGAAATTTGACTTCCTGCTTTTTATGACGCAAATTGACGATTTTTGCGTCATAAAAAGCAGGAAGTGGAACACTTAAATCCTTATTTCTCCCATCTCAGGGGAAAATAAGGGAATAAACCATGACCATTCGAAAATGTGACTGGGTTTCTAAAGATACAAAGTCTAATGCAAATGGGTGAAGTGTTCCTTTAAGTCAAGTGATTGTCTTCTTCTTCTTTGTTTTTAACGGTGGTTGACAACCAGCTTTTGGGTCGTGCCTTTGCCGCTCTTGATTGACAATCACAGGCGTCCAATCACAAGTGACTTCCGGGAAAGAACCAATGACATTGGAGGTTATTAAAACAGTAAGCCCCGCCCCTCGACTGCCAAAAATAAAAGTGTTCGAGCGAGCAAATCAGAGCAGATCGAGCGCGAGAGCGTGGGGAATGATCATGCGCGCACGCGATGGCTTGTATTGCGTGCAGAGGAGATGTCTGCGCGCGCGCGAGGGCTTGAATTGCGTGCAGAGGAGATGTCTGCGCGTGCGCAGGGCTTGAATGAGCTCGCGAGTTCCCGTTTCCTCGCGTGTAGATCTGTTATTCGCTCGCGAAAGTCATTTACCGCGCGCGCCAGCATCAGCTGTGCGCTCGTTTATTATTGTCATTGATTTGCCGCCATACTTGACACTCCGACACTCACTCATACTTGATGTGAGAACACGATGGAACTCTCTGTATCTAATGCTGGAGAGATTCACAGAGCAGTACCCTGCAATTAAGCAGCCAGCTTATCAACGGCTGAGAAAAAATATGGATAGGGACAGGTAGAGATAGATAGACAGAATTCGTATTTTGTGTGTACTGGTATTTTTTGTCTAAACTTGTCTTACAAGCAGAGGTGGAAAGTCCAGGTTCAGAAAGTAAAAGTCCTTCTCAGTATTTTGTTCCAATCACCTGGATTTGCTAATTGGCACAGTTTTTCAGCCAGGAGATAGAACTAATTAGTAAAATCAGCTGACTTAGTTAATGGGTGGAATAAACATATGGCAGGACTTTTACTTTCTGACCCCTGGACTTTCCACCTCTGCTTACAAGTTTAGACAAAAAATACCAGTACACACAAAATACGAATTCAAAGAACAGTGTTAGAGAGTGAATTTGCTAATGTAGGGAATGCATATGTTAGGTGTTTTGTTAAGAAAAAAAGAGAATATATCTATCTCCAATCTATGTGTTCTTAATTATTTTACAGACTTGCTCGGCTGACTGAGGAGGATTTTAGGAAAGCTGAAGACTTCCTCAACTTGATGAAGGTGTTCTACACCTCAACACTCTGCGTGTCCTCCGAAAAGGAAATGTTTTTTTTACATTGACAAGTTTGAGGTTGACATTTGTAATATTTCTGCATTTTAATAAAATATGTAGAAAAATAAAAGGATTACATTTTTTGGTTTATTGCACTTTTGAGCTATTTATCTAGTTACTATTGATTTATTACATACATAGCATTCAAATTGGGGGTGTAAGGATTGTTTTGATGTGTGGAATATGAAAATGCTCAAAAGAATGACAGCACAGCATCAGCATGTAAAAATACTAAGATATACTTTGGCGGAAAAGAATGTTGGGCACTGAGAGTTGTCTTTTGAGGTGAAGAGACCTCTGCCCTGCCGAAGACACTCCAGATCAGTTGAACTGACTAAGGGTGGAGAGACCATTCCCCTGGGCATTGTCTCGAGACAGTATCTGCACCCTGGTTCATTATGCCTGGTACAGTACATGCGCCCCTGTCAGCGAGCGCATGTTGGCATGAGCCCATAACTGGAGGTGTTTGGCCATGGTGTACAGTTTTTTTTTACCTGAGGCCACCCTGACGATTTATATAAGACACCACAGACATGTTGTCCATCCGAACCAAGACATGGTGCCCCTCCAGGTCTGAGAGGAAGGTTTTCAGGGCTAGAAACTGTTTCTACAGCTCCTTTCGCTTAGACTTAAAACGTCGGTGCAGAGGACGTGAGCCACATTGCTCCTCATCGATGTTTCGACCACTGCGTGAAAGCGTGGTTTAATACCCAATTTGACACATCGGGGATGGCTTCCCAGGCCTTTGCCAGAGTGACTAGGGTCTGCATGACATTTGGGTACGGGCCGCCGTGTGACAGGGACCCAGTCACCCTTATATTTTGGAAGGAGAAAGTGCTCTTTTTGTGCTTTATTTGGGTTCCTGTTAAAACACCGTTTATGTGCTTGGGTGTGTGAACTGTGATGGGCCCATTGGCTGCATTTTGAACATCTCCAGCCACCAGAACTGAAGAGGGGGCTGGGAAAGGGCTCACAAGCTCTGTAAATGCAACCTTGATAAGCAAAATATACAGTATATGCCTCTTTTTTTACATTTGAGCCCCTGCCCCTGAGGAACTCTGACGAACAGTGTAACCAGTTAACACAATGGCAAAAGTTTGAGCAAAGCATGCAAACTGTTATTTATTTATTTTTAACACTCCCACCTAATTTTTTCTTGTGCTCCACACCAGGGGTTTCTGCAGCACCATCAGCACCCGCACTTCCTGCGGCACAGCAACTGGACCTCGATCCCGGAGTCGCCACCAGGATAAAGGACAAGCTGAAGAAAATGTTCAGTAAGCAGAAAGTTTATTCTGAAGCAGCGATGTTGTTCATTTTTGAGGAATATTACATACTGAGAAATATTACATAAAATTTCAATCATTGTTCTCTAAAAACAATACATCAATATTAATGTGCTAACAAAGATTCTTTTTACTTTTTCAGCATATCTTCTTCTTTGCATATTTTATACATTAATTTCCAATGATTGTCATTATAAAAGAGCAATCAAAAGAACACTTTTAAAAGCTCTGTCAATTACTTATGAAGGTTGATTTTGAGTGTTATAATATCTCAATATAATATAATTTATTAACAATTCACTCATATATGTGAATTGTTCTTAAAGGGGTCATGACATGTTTTTTTTAAATTTATTATTATGTTCCCTTAGGTGCAATTATAGTATTACTAAAGTTTTTTTTACATTTTTTTTTTTTAAATGTAGTGATTTATGACCTTTTCCCACCCTGTTTCTCATCCTCTGATTCAAACAGTCTGTTTTGGGGGTGTTTCCCCTGTAAGAGTTCAGTGTTAACGCCCACTGTTATGATTGGCTAACGTCAGTACCTATGCATCAATTATTAACGCCCCCAGCCAGAACATTGCGGATTCAGCGTATTTAAAAAGTAGTTTAAAGTTTTAAATACATTACTTACAGTTTGCGTCGTCGTTGTTGAGCCCAGAATAGTCGGCACGGACTTATCTTTCAGCATCATTTTGGGATTTGTTCTCAATACAGTCATCCTTCAAATGGACTGGGACGTCCGCAAAAAAAATAAAGTGCATCCATTTTCCCCTGACGACTGGATCTTTCACAGCGTATTCAAAGATGTTGTTTGTCCACAGCCAGGAACAGCACATCTGCGTGGCATCGTAATTTCCCTGTACACAGACCCACTCGCTGTCCGTCGCCTGAACACTTGTGAGGAGCGCGGCGCGCGGGCGCGACAACAATGATACGAAATGAGCGTAGTTGTCTTGCGCTTAAAGCGTAGTTGCCTTGCGCTGGAGGCGGTCATTATGCAAACGCTGGTACGTCACTTCTTACCATGGATCCAGAACGAGCTGTATTTAGAGCTTGATTAAATAAATGATTTGTTTATAATGGGGAGGAAGTCTTAAGCTATGAAACTTGCAGGACGTTTTAATGGTACAAAGATACCAAAAGGTACAATATATACCAAAAGATCAAGGAAAATTTGGTTTCTCATGTCATGACCCCTTTAATTGATTTGTGTGTTTTCTTTCTGTTTGTCAGGAGGAAGATGTTTGGTGTTCACGACAGTGTGTCTCGTGGTCATTTGTGTTCTTCTGGTGGTCGTCATCATAGATCAGCACAACATCATCATGCATAAGCACAACACCATCATGCATCAGCACAACACCATCAAAGAACTGAAAGTCCAGAGCTTAAAACAAATTAACAACAGCAATATGTTAAGGGTGGGTTCCTTTATCATAAACGCTGTGCAGCTGTGGATTAACCCTAGTGCACCCTTAGGGACAATTTTGTCCACTATGAACCTAGTTGTAGACATGGTGGGTAAGTAAGGTATAATACATCCAGCCGGTGGTTCTCTCAAAATAACCTCTGACAGGATGATCTTGATATTGATTAATAGATGATTAATAGCTCTATTATTCTTAATATGGGAACCTTAATTTTGGATCCATCGTGGCATACACCAAGGCTGTCCAATCTTTCCCTTTCTGTTTTTGTTAGTGGCTGAACTTCTTTCTATTCACGTTTTGAATAATCATAAGATTCTAGGACTGAAAATATTTGATAGAGAAATCAAAATTTCTCAATTGGCAGATGACACTGCTTTATTTCTGAGAGATAAAAATCGAGTTAAAACGGCCCTGGAATGTATATCCAAATTTTCCAAATCCATGGTTTAATGTTAATGACGTGCCTAACTTCAGGGTCCGAGTGTCAGCTAATCGACGGAGATATGCTCTATCTGTATATGTGTGGAGAATTACTATGTTCATCTATTTCTTAGCCAATCAGAAACTGTGACGTGAAGCAAGGACGTAGCTTAGACTTTGGTGAAGGGTAGAACTGCTGTGATCTTTGTAACTGTAAACGGGGCGGCCTACGAACTCCTGTGTGAGTCTTCTGCTGATGAAACTGCAAACTATCTTCAGTAAAACTTTTCTTCAATTTATTATGATTTTGACTCCGGGTCTTCATTCATCATATCTGGTTCTGGGTCCTAAACTGTTACCCCCTAACAGTTGAAACATTTGATGAAAAGTCACCTGACTTTTGGAAGTAACGAAAGGAAACTTCCAGAGTTAATAGTTGTTGGTATCAAACTACAGTGTATTTTATCATTCCTGTAATATAAAAAATATCAGATTAATGTTTCAATCCAATCATAAAATCTCTCCTAGAGGGAATTTGTTTTGGAATGCACAAATCGCGGATATTCATTGGAAAGAGGGCATGGTTAAATCCATTTAAATTTTGTATACTGAATAAAGTTAAAGAGATACATTTTAAAATACTTCACAAAAATCTAGCTTCATTATCAAAATTCATGGACATTGACAACAAATGTTCTTTTTGTACTGTACATGAGGAAGACTTGGCTCATTTGTTTTACAACTGTGATTTATCTTTAACATTTTGGTCTGATGTTAGTTCTTTCTTTTTGCCCCAAGAATTATAAATTATCTCTTAAAGATGTTATATACTCTTTCACACACAGAATCAAAATGTTTGAATATGTGGTGAACTTCTACATTTTGCATGGTAAATAATACATCCATAAACAAAAATTTGTAAAATGCATACCTAAATGTAATTTATTCTTAATAGGGATGGAATCCCTGAAGAAGTCATTAAAGTTAATTAAAAATAAAAAGTATATACATTTAATTTTTTTTTAGAAAATGACATAGTTTTGCTAGATAAGACCCTATTCCTCAGCTGGGATCAGTGACATCTTGTGTGGAGAAAAATCCTGAAATGTTTTCCTGTTTCTTTTCCACTGAAGAACAGTGAAAGAAGAAAGACATGAACATCTTGGATGACATTGGGGTGAGTAAATTATCAGGAAATTTTCATTTTGAGGTGAACTAATCTTTTAACATGAACTAATAATGAACTGCACGTGTACAGCATTTATTATTTTTTGTTAATGTTAATTTCAACATTTACTAATACTTTATTAAAATCTTGTTAACAATTTAATGCACTGTGATCTAACAATGAACAGCTGTATTTTTATTAAAGGGTTAGTTCACCCAAAAATGAAAATAATGTCATTAATGACTCACCCTCATGTCGTTCTAAGCCCGTAAGACCTCCGTTCATCTTCGGAACACAGTTTAAGATATTTTAGATTTAGTCCGAGAGCTTTCTGTCCCTCCATTGAAACTGTATATACAGTATACTGTCCATGTCCATAAAGGTAATAAAAAGATCATCAAAGTAGTCCATGTGACATCAGTGGGTTAGTTAGAAGTTTTTGAAGCATCGAAAATACTTTTTGGTCCAAAAATAACACAAAATAAGACTTTATTCCGCATTGTATTCTCTCCCGGGTCTGTTGTCAATCCCAGTTACGCTGATGGCGTAAGACGCTGATGACGTGTATTTCTGGTGCGCCCGAGCTTCGTTTACAGTCTGAGGGAAACGCACGCTGTAAAAGTGTCTCATCCGCGACATGGACATTTACGCACCATTAAAAAAATGATATCCACGCAAACAATGTAGAATAGCTTGAATATAGCGTGCGTCTCCCTCAGACTGTAAACGAAGCTCGGGCGCACCAGATAACACGTCATCAGCGTCTTACGTCAGCAGCGTCACTGCGGAGTCCTGAACGCAGATTGACAACAGACCCGGGAGAGAATACAATGCGGAATAAAGTCTTATTTTGTTTTATTTTTGGACCAAAAAGTATTTTCGATGCTTCAAAAACTTCTAACTAACCCACTGATGTCACATGGACTACTTTGATGATCTTTTTATTACCTTTATGGACATGGCCAGTATACTGTATATACAGCTTCAATGGAGGGACAGAAATCTCTCGGACTAAATCTAAAATATCTTAAACTGTGTTCCGAAGATGAACGGCGGTCTTACGGGCTTAGAACGACATGAGGGTGAGTCATTAATGACATTATTTTCATTTTTGGGTGAACTAACCCTTTAACTATAATGTCAACAAATATTAACAAACAGCAACAAATGTACTGCTCATGATTCATTCATGTTAGTTAAAATATAATATTTAACTAATGAACCTTATTGTGAAGTGTTACCAATATGTTCAATATTAATTTCCTTACATTTTGTGCTATATTGTCATCATCTCAATGTTTTTTATTGTTGTGAAGCATTCATTTGACTTTTACCTGGTAAAACAGGCAAATCTGATTTTATGCTGATCAGGCAAAGGTAGGCTATACTAATCATAGAGAGGCAATTAAGATTATGCAACTAAGATTACTCTGTTCAAATACCATCACTTAAAGCTGCCGTCGGCAAGTCTGGCAGATTGAGTGGACTTAGACAAAATTTTGAATGTTTACAACTCTCATGCCCCTCCCCCACTACCAACGAGCACCCGCCCATCGTCAGTGCGTGTGTACCTGATTTTCTGTGAACGCGTCCGTCTTCAGCATCGATCAACACCATAGACTCGGAGGTAGGCTGCCCTGGCTAATCTATCCATAGATAGCAATAACCGAGGAACTGGAAGCTTGTTATTAGATTTTCTCTCTGCCATCACGCTTCGTACAATCTTCAGGCGAACTTCAGGCGTGTCGTGTGCATGTGATATTGTAACGTCCGCGTCTGCGCGAGGGAGGGGGATCTGTGATTTGTGCACGACCTGTGATTGACAGTCAGATCTCACTGTTTAGATGATCCGGGAGCGGTGGATTTTTGCAAAACAAAATAACACGCTCCAGGTGGAGTTAGAAGCTCGGGTTTTTTTCTAAAACCACCTTATTTATGTTGTTCTGTCGGATTATAGTGTCAGTTTCACTGAATTTGATCAAAAAAATGTTGCCGACGGCAGCTTTAATTTTCTTTTGTCTGCACCTCTTAGGTTTTGACTGCTTTAAATATCATACCAAAATCTGATATGTCCTAACATCAACTGATGAATGTAATGACGTGCATACATAGGAGACATCTGTTTTGTTTTAAGATGCATAGCCTTATGTAGTTTTATTGTTTCAGATTTCTGAGACAGATGATGTATGAAGTTGCAGACAACCAGTTCTGTGATCTTACCATTCCTACTGTAATTCTTTCAAAACAGTCATGTTGCAAGCCATCCATTAGGTTGAAAGTGATGCGTTGTTACTGTATTCATTTGTCTCCTGCTGACTTTATGTTCTCACTCAAGGAATAAAGCCATGCTATGCATGCATTATTAAATGTTGTCAGAATTAAAAGATTCAAAGACATAGTTTGATGTAGCCTATACGTTTTATGAATTTGAAAGTTTCTGAATCATTTGGGAATAAAAAATAATGATTAATGTTCCGGTTGTTACATATGAAAATCATGAACTGACAATCTTAAGTATGAAGCACTCTTAGTATCAAGTCAGTCTTATTTGCTTTTAAAGTAGATACATGTTTATGGCCAAATTATATACATATACTATACATGATATACATCAGGTGAAAAGTAAAAAAAAAAAAAAAAAAAATTAAATGTGCTTGTGGAAAGGAAACACGTCTTCCACACGTTTTTAGCATAGATTGTAAAAGGTTTTTAGGTGCGATATGTGAAAGGCCCCTAACAGATCTGTGCATTTGTTCTTAAAGGGACAGCAGCCTAATAAACTGTTGCCATCCGTTTCATTAATGTAATTTAAAAAAGAAAATCAGAAATCACTCACTACTTTTGACTAAATCACTTTGGTATATTTATTATTAAAGTAATGTATATTTAACTCAGACAGTGAAGACTATACAGTGTTTTATTTTCATATTTGATTATTCAATTTATGTAGTATTTCTCAAAGTCGTCATGCAATCTGTCACATCTGTTTTGGTTCACTTTTAAAAATGTAATGTATTTTATTTTGTAATTTCTCTCAGTCATGCTTCCTCTGTCATGTGTCATGTTCTGATTGGTTGTTTTTAGGCCTTGTTTGGTCATTAGTCTGTATATAGTCCCCATGTTTTCTTATTCTCTTGTCAAGCTTTGTATTCTGTAACCATTTTTGGTGAGTTTAAGTTCATGTTAAAGGTATCTGTAAAGGTATCACTTTTTGATTTAATAAAACTGCACTTCAGTTCTTCAAGCTTGCCTTCAGTGGACTTCATTACAAAATCTAAATCATGAATTGACCCTATTTATTTATAGTGCACATTACTAGTCTTGTGGTGAAAAACGAATCTGTGTTAATAAACAGAAAAAAAGATTGTTTGTCATGGTAATCTTAAAATATGAATTTGCTTCCGGTCTGGAATGGCATTCCTTCTCTGCCAATATCTTTAAAGGGGTCATGACATGGGTTTTTATTTTATTTTATTATGTTTCCATAGGTGCAATTATAGTATTACTTTAGTTTTTTGGAAACATTTTTAAATTGAGTGATTTATGACCCTTTCCCACCCCGTTTCTCATCCTCTGATTCAAACAGTCTGTTTTGGGGGTGTTTCCCCTTTAAGAGTTCAATGTCAATGCCCACTGTTATGATTGGCTAACGTCAGTGCCTATGCATCAATTATTAACGCCCCCCTAGTCAGAACATGTGCGGATTCTGCGGAACTGTTTACAATAGTAGCGGGTGATGCGTGCGAGGCGATGGCTCTTACAATACAACCCTATATGTTTAAGCCGGAATCAGATGAGGAATCAGAAGAATATTACCCATCACCACAACAACTAAGAATGGATCAGCCCGTGTCCACATGGAAAGTGTGAAACTATTTTGTCAGTTCGACAACCTAAATTTTTTAATACGGGGTTTGAACATGACGGTCTCTGAAAACAATATGCAAGTAAACCAAGTAAAAACACTGTGATTATTCATAATGAATGAAACTGCAATTAACGGTTTAAAAAGTAGTTTTAAGTTTTAAATAGCCTACATTACTTACAGTTTGCGTTGTTGATGTTGAGCCCAGAACAGTCAGAATGGCCTTATCTTAAAGCAAAAGTTTTCTGGCAAAGCCAGCATCATACTGCGATTTGTTCTCAAAACAGTCACTCATCCTTGAAATGTAGAGAACATACTCTTAAATTAACACTGCCGTGACTGGGACTTCCGCAAAAAAAAAAAGACTGCATCCATTTTCCCCTGACGTCTGGATCTTTCGGCAGCGTATTATTCAAACATGTTGTTTGTCCACAGCCAAGAAAGATGGACCTGAATAAAAATGACCTGCAGAATTCAGGAGTGAAGCTGCTCTCTAGAGCCCCTTTCACACAGCGCGTTGGCCCCGGGAAATTGCAGCGAAATTGCCAGAGTGCTTTCTGTGTGAACGCAAACACGTCCCAGGATTGATGCCGGGATCGATCCCGGGTTGGGGACCTAGTAACATTGCCGGGATCAGTCCCGGAACGCGCCCTGTGTGAACAAAAGCCAGGATCAATGCCGTAAGGGGTGTGTCGTAGTGATGACCCACGTGCCATCGTGCGACTCTGTTGCTCTTAGAAGAAAGTTTGTGTTCGTTCATCAACAAAGAAAGAACTAAAAAAATGTCTGCAAACTGGAACGAAGCAGAGACCGGGGAGCTCCTTACTATCCGCGCTGAAGCTGAGATCGTTCGCCAGCTTTGTGGAACGGTACGCGGTATAGCACCGTGCCAAAATCAAACATCCAAACGACCGACCGATCGAACGTCTATCTGAAAGTCTTGTACTTTTGAGCGCCTTACCGAGCGGGCGACCCACGTGACGACCTGACGTGACATCAGCGTCTTGACAATAGGCTTGTTTGAGATGCACCTTGTGTTTGTTCTTTGCAGGCTCTTTCTGAATTTGACTTCTCGGCACACAAATACTTCCCCGTAGTCAAGATCATTTGAGATCAGCCATGTTTCCAGGAACTCTTTTACATGAACTGTCATCACAGTTGCAGAATAAGTTAATATTCATAACTGTAATCGTACAGTTAATACACATGGACTCAGTGGGTTAGTTTGAACAGTTCACAAATCATGTTTTTTGTTTTGTTTGGGAGATAATATTGTATTAAATTGGAGAAAGGAAAAAAAAGCTTTCTGGGATATTCCTTTGCAGCATGCTGTGGCTGGGTGGGTTTTTCTGGCACCTGCAGTACATAGGCTAGTATGGGTTCTCTTTACAAACGATAAGAAAGACAGAAACTAAAAGTTTAAGTCTCTTAGTGGTGGACTGGCTCCCTGTAAGTATGGTATTCACATTGTAAAACTAATACTAATAACTAATCTGTGTCATTTTTCATTGTCAATCATTTTACTGTATGTGATATACATGTTTATGCCCAAAATGCTTAATTAATTTTCAAAGTAGTTGACTATGAGCCTCTTTGCTGTGTGCGGCGTTACTGCATAAGTCTAATTAAATATTTAAATATTGTTACATTTATTTAAGGCCTGTACCGCCCATTCATAATTCAAATATTTTAAAAGACTGAGCGCTAGCCCATATACAATCCATTTATCAGTGAAATTCATTTCAAAATGTAAACTCATCAGGTATGAAATAAACACTGTTAATGAGAAGATGAGCACAACTGCTGCATGTTCGTTTAATAATTCGACAGCCATAAAATGTACTTAATAATGTGCATTCTCATGTGCGCTGAATGCTGAGACCGGAAACTCCCGAGTTGTATCAAAAAGTTTAACGCGGAAGTGGTGCTAGTAGCCTAGACACCCACTAAGCAAAATGATGTCCAAAACACGTCTTTTCAACGTCTTTGTCACAAAAGTCGTACGTTGAAAAGACGTCCACTGAGGAGCCAGAAGACGATTTTAGTGAGAATTAACAGAGGTTTAGATGTTGATATTTGTTTAATTTGATTTTTGTTTGCTTTTGGGCTCTTGGACCCCTTTACTTTTACTTTAGCTTTTCTTTAGTTGCTGTACCTGTGTGTTTGTAACACAATTGTAGTTGCAGGGAAAGTCAAGAAAAAGTTTATTGAAAAGCTCAAGAAGAGAGGTTTTATCAGCTCAATGTTGATGATGACATAATCGTCACAAAATGGCCATCTAATATTGTCTTTAAAGTTTTTTGTTTATTTGGCATTCATAACCACCAACCTTGTGGAGCTGAAATATTGGTGTCAATAGCATTACAATTGTGCACATGATGTTTTGAGCAAATTTAAAATGAAATCACACACAGACATAGAGATTTTGGATATGAATCACAACAACGGTGATAATCAAAACAAAAAAGCTTGGGAATTAAGGATGAGTTTTGTACTATGAAAGCTACCCATCATGCATTGCAGCATAAAGATTTTTTTGTCACCATTGTTGTGAATCATATGCAAAAACTTGATGTCTGTGTGTGACTACATGATACACTTGCTCAAACGTTATGTGTATGTTTTTTATCCATCTTCAAATAAGTGATTATTTTAATGGCTTTTGTCCCAATATTGCATTTCCAAATGGTTGGTGATTATGAATGCCAAAGCTTCTGACAACATTAGATGCTTGTTTTGTGATGATTTCATCATCAATAAGCTGCAAACACCTGGGGCCTATACCATGAAGCCGGTTTAGGTGGCTAGCCAGCTATGTTTCAGCTTAGTTTCCGCCAACCCTGGGTTTTAGGTACTATGAAAGTAGCTCGGCTTTAATCGGTGTTCGTTGCCATGGTATCTTACACTGCACGGCTAACCTGCTCCGGGGCAGGTTAAGTTCTGGATTCAAGATCTCAGACTGAAGTTTGACCAATCAGCTG
Source organism: Phoxinus phoxinus (assembly GCF_949152265.1). NCBI lineage: Eukaryota > Metazoa > Chordata > Actinopteri > Cypriniformes > Leuciscidae > Phoxinus > Phoxinus phoxinus. The sequence continues at coordinate 6,030,543 of NC_136890.1, read as the reverse complement.
TGAGCAAAGAAACATATAGGTGACGTAACTAATTCCCAGTGTCTGTTGCAATGGCTTTACATTTTCTTCCAAATCCTGTGGACATCTCAGCGCAAATTGTTAGACGAGCACATCGTAGAGAAAGAGTTTTTAGCCAGACAAAATCCCCTTGCCTTTCCTGATAAGTATGAAAGATACAGATTTTCTGCGGAAGGAATATCTTATCTTTGCGAACTTCTTGAGCCGCACATAAAGAATTTAACACGTCGAATTAATTACTGTACAAGAGAAAGAGAGCAAGATAAAGTTGCATTAATAAATATTCATGCTAAGTGTTACTTGGTTAAATAAAGTTCACATACTCCTCAGCTCACAGTCAGGCTCATTTAGTGTGCAGTCTCTATAGGCTCATTTAGTGTGCAGTAGCTCTATAGGCTCCTCTTGTAAAGGGCCCTGACTGAGTCTGTTTCCACCTGAAACATAATTCCACCACAAACAAGTTTACAAGTTTCCACCACGATCATTACAAGTTTTCTGGAGGCTGATCAACTCACAAAAAGTTCCTTGACAAACACCTGTAATTTATGTCAATGGTTTTAAATCCTTAACTTGTTCACATTTCTTCTGAAGCCTGTTGAGGTAGTGGCTTCAGTTTCTGGGATTGTAAAAAATCCTACAATAAAAGAGATGTGTAAGGGCCAGTCCCTGTTTTATGCCACACATTCAAATGTTTGCCTTAATAAAAAGCCCAGTGCATTCACCTCAGCAACTGTCTCAGAACACAGACAGAGTGTCTTCATCATTTCCTCCACCCTAATAAATAAAAGTAGGCCAATATAAAGCATAACTGTTATAAAGCAGGTTATGTTTCTGGTGTTCTGTCTGCTGCATACTGACCTCTGTGTGGTTGGTGTGCGAGACTGTGTGTGTGTGTGTGTGTGTGTGTGTGTGTGTGTGTGTGTGTGTGTGTGTGCTGGCTTCAACAGGGACACTGCATTTCCCTCGACTGCAGAACATACAGTCAGCCATATTTCAAACTTAAAATAGTAATGTATCGCACACGTACCCAGTGTTACTTGCTTAGAGGAGCCAGCACAGGGTCAGATTGTTCAGCACCTGTAATCCCATCCATAATCGGCCGTCCACCGGTTTTCTGAATTTCACTCTTTTTTCTAGAACTAGAAGTGTTTGTGATCAAATGTTTACAAAAATAATAAAAGGTTATGCGTAAATACTTACTACTTTGAATTATATTTTTATATTTTGTCTTTATCTGCTGCCAAGAACGTTTGGAGTTGCATCTAAAAATCAATGAATATTAATCTTTATTAGTATATATACATGCACATTTTTATATATTATAAAAAATATAGGCTATATTTCACACACACATACATTCATAGCCTACATATTACAATAATATAGAACGTATTTGTTTAGCTTACACATTAACGCAATCAGCAATCTTTCTCCAACAGTCTTCTCTTGCTTTGGCAGAGGAGACCGTATTGTTTCGAGCTTGTAATACATATTTAAATTAATCGTAATTCTGAATGATTATCTCTTGCTCCTCCGCGGAAAAAAATATATCGCTCTCGCTCTATCCATATCGAACGCGATTGGTCAGAGGCGCGGGAACGTATTTTATCTAGGGGGTGCTGGGGGCGGGGCTTAATGGGGCGGGGCTTGATAATGCTGCTGGTAGAGAATTTTTTTAACAAAATCATAATATTAAAAAGCCCAAACAAAAAGATGACTATACAAAGGAATGAGGACAGAGTTATGTGAGAATGCTCAGAACTCATGATACATTTTAAAAACACAGCACAAAAAGCTGCATCTTACCTTATGATACATGCTCAGTTGAGTTATGTGCCGGTTCACACAGAATGCATAATCTTTCAAAGCGAAAATGCAAGATGCCAAACGCGGGCAGTGGAAGACGGAAAAACGCAAGGTCTCGAGGCGCGTTTTAGTTTAACTTATTTTAAGTGCTGCGTTTTGAGAACGCTGTGTCATGCGCGAGACGCGAGCGCAACCAAAAAAAGAGGTGGGTAAACTATAAATTATGGTGGTGGTCACCAGGTAAGGATGGCCACTGCCTACCGGTGTGTGTATCCTGATGACATCGCTATAGGCTATCATTTGATACTACCAAGGGTATCATGGTTCTTCCCTCATCATAGGTCACAAAATCACTATTCAATTCATACATTAATCTAAGTTCTTGTTAAAGAGACTCAAGAAGGAATAATATGGTTGAAATCTATAAAGTTTACTAAATGACAAAACAGAGAGAACAAAAATATTTAAGAGAGATAGAGAGGTAGGCTTATATCCAGGGCACTTATCCAAAATGAAAACGGTTGTTGTATTTTTAAAACGCTAAGTTGACCAACACAATTTTAATTTGAACTGTAGGCTAGACCGAATGCTGCGCAAAAAAAATAAATATAGACGATTTTTTGTTTATGACTTATTGTCCCTTTATTAAATATTCACAAATTAATATAGATTTTTTTTTTTTTTTTACTATTTTTCTAAGACAAAATTAGAACCTGGAAATTATATTTTTCCCGCAGTGCAGAATGAGAAGAGTCTATGTCTCTGCAACCACAGAAAGGCGATTTATAGGCTAATGATAATAAATGTGTCTGAAAAAATAGAGGCATTTGAATTGTTTATTAATAAACTATTGTTTTCTAAATCAGTGTCGGCTAAAAACACATCTCCATCTCCGCTGTTAAGCAGATGCGCCTTAAGAGAAATGCACCTTTCATACGCATTACATAATCAGAACAAAATGTATTAGCTTTCGATTCGAATTTGTTCGTTTTAAAGTGGATATTTCAAGCTTTAGCCTACATAGGCATAGGCTATATTTTATTTCAGTTCTCGCGCTCCAGTTCACGGAGATCATGAAAGCGCGGCATGATTGTTTTATTTTATTTTACAAACGCACAACGTTTTCTTGTTATTGTGAGTTTACACAAATAAAAGTAGTTACGAATAATGTGTTATTATTTTCTGTATGACCAGAAATTATAGAGTATTTTCACGGTTAAAAACAACTATAGAAGTTGTTTCACTGTTGATAGGAGTTCGCGCCCGCGCCTCCGTGCCATGCAGTGCGCGCTTCACACTCCCCGCCACAAACCCTTGGATATGCGTCAAAATCTTGTGTTTATTTGTGATAATCTTAGCCCTGTATTACTATTGTCTAATCCGTATTATGAATGACATTTGACGAATTGCTTTGTTCCTTTTTTGGATAAAAGCGTCTTCTAAATATGTAGCGCAACAGTTAAACACGAGTGCGTTCACACTAAAAAAAACAATGGAAAAGAGTGGGATGGAAAAACACGTTCTCCTAAAGCCAAAGAATGCTTTAATCAAGACATCTATTACATTTTTTCACCGACGTCTGAGTGAACAAGATCATGCATTAAATGAGTGTCAAATGAGTTCTGAGATGCTGGTCCTCAGTGTTACTCCATGCGGGATCGGCTTTTGCCTTTTGGTACTAGGCTATATACATTTCTTTTAGTTATAAAACCATATTCGACAACATATCAAAACGAAATAATCTTTAGAGTAATTTTATAAAGGTAGAAGGTGTTTTAAAAAACATGTTGAAAGTTATTTAAAGTCATGTCATCTTAAATGCCAATGTAGTGAAACAGCTGTCGTCAGGGGGTGCTGCAGCACCCTCAGCACCCCTACTTCCCGCGGCCATGCGATTGGTTGTTCGGTGCCAACGTCACTTTGGTATGTGCACGCGCTCGTGGAGTATAGCTTAAGATCAAAGCCTGAGTTGACAGAGAAAGTTGATGAGCTGCGTCATGGTACCAATAAAGCCTGATTGCATCGGTTTGGTTTTGTCAACTCAAAACTAATCCTGTAACCCCGAGTTTGTTCAGCTACCTTCATGGTACAGGCCCCAGATCCCATCAGAAGACATTTGTTTTGTCTGGCATCCAAAATTGTCAGTTTTGTCAGATGCCCAAAAACAGTCAGCAGCAAGTGTTATCTGAAAGCCAAAATCGGTTAACAAACCTGTATTTTGTCTGGTACCCAAAACTGTAGGTTTACAGAGGAGGCTGTGAAATCGCAGGAAGCAGGAGACGAAATGATGATAACAGAGGTTTATTGAATAAGCGTAGTTGCATATATTTCAAAGCTCAGACTTCATAAATCCAACATACAGTAGGCTAGATGTATGACTGCTGTCTTGAAGCTACACACAGGCTGTTATTAAGAATCATTAGCTCCTTCAAGAGACATGGGTTTCTGATTGTATCTCAACTTGATGTTTTTGTTGTACTGTCAATAACAATTGGATAAAAATACATTTCTGTATGTGAGAGATGGCAGAGCTTTATAAAACTATTTAATGTCCATAAACTATTTTTGTGTGTTCCACATTAATGTTCTAGGAATTTTCCAGTGTTGAATTGTTCCGATTATATATCCAAGGATAAAATTATATATATATATATATATATATATATATATATATATATATATATATATATATATATATATATATATATATATATGTATATATATATATATATATATTATTTTTTTATTATTATTGTTGTTCACACTGTGACATTGTCCGTTATTTTTCCAAGCTTTCATAAATAAATTCAATTTAGATTAGTTTTCTTCTGAAAGCTGAAAATGCTGAGGTGCTTCACACATTGTTTTCTGAAGGAATTGTAAGGGACCTGCCGATAACGATTTTCTTTCTAACAACTATAGTTGACAGTATATACAAACAAAAATATACATGTCTTCAATGCAAAAATTTGTTTTCATAAAATAAGAACACATTGCAAACAACTGCACAAATAAATACAATAAAGAGAGGGATGAAATAAACACACCTTTAAGTTTTTCAGTTGAGTATACACATTCATGTAAGAAATCATTTTACTGTATGTGATTTACATGTTTATGCTCAAAATGCTTAATTAATATTCAAAGTAGTTGACTGTCATTGTCTTCTAAGCTGAGTGCGTTAGGCTACTGTATAAGATTAATGCAATATTTAACATCTTTACATTTATTTAAAGCCTTTACCGCGCATTCATTCATTTAAATATTTTAAAAGACTGGGATAACAATCCAAGCAATTAATTTATCATTCGAATTCATTTAAAAATGCGGATTTACGGATGCATGTTCGTTTAATCCAATTGACAGCCATAAAATGTACTTAATAATGCGCGTTCTCATGTAAGTGCGCGGAATGCTGTGACTGGAAACGTATACTCGGTTACTAACGTAACCTCGGTTCTCTCTAGAGAGAGGAACGAGTACTGCGTTGTCGTAGCAACGCATTGGGGAAAATCCTTTTCCACGAGAATACTGAAGCAAAAAATTATCCTTAATTTTGTATCAATGTAAAACGCATTGCCACAGCATACAGACCTAGGCGAGACGGCTCGCGCGCCTATTGGCTGCTGTGCGGCAAATGCTTAAGTCAATGGAGCGAGCCCATGAGTGACGTCACACCCAATGAGGGCACTTCGCGCCCTCCTGCGTCACGTCCCGCCGAAACGGGCGTGGCTTAGAGCTATATATTTCGCTCACAGGCTTATGAACTCTGATTTTTAAAGCGAAAGCAACCAGAGCGCATACACGGCAAGAAACGCAGTACTCGTTCCTCTCTCTAGAGAGAACCGAGGTTACGTCAGTAACCGAGTACGTTCTCTTACGAGAGATACTCTCGTACTGCGTTGTCGTAGCAACGCATTGGGGAACACCCTGTAAGACGCGGTGTGTGCAGTGATCCGACACCATAGACCCAGAGCACTGAGCTGGGGTTCATACAGTACATAATCACCTTTAGGACTCACAGAGAATCCTGAAAGAGGTGGGTTCTAACCACCATCTCCCACAAAAGTGACTGCATCCAGCAGATCAGTATATAGATGACTGCGCTTAGCAGATCAGTATAAAGTTGACTGCGCTTAGCAGATCAGTACAGAAAAAACTGCGCTCAGCAGCTTCAGCATAATTATGCCATAATAGACGACTGAAAAGTCAGTCTAACAAATACGGCTATTTAAACCGAAAATAACTTGGCCTGTAGGGCGGGTACCTCAAGGTTATAAAACCTGATAAATGTAGACGGTGAGGCCCAGCCTGCCGCCATACAAATATCCTGTAAGGCAATCCCACTCGACCAAGCCCACGAAGAAGCCATACTTCTCGTGGAGTGCGCCCTAACACCCAAAGGGCACTGAATGCCTTTGGATGCGTACGCTAGAGCTATAGCGTCTACTATCCATCTGGATAAGCTCTGTTTCGAAGTGGCCAGTCCCTTGAGACGCCCACTGAATGAAACGAAGAGCTGCTCTGTCTGTCTGAAAGCAGACGAGCGTGACACATAAGCTCTCAACGCCCTAACCGGGCAGATGAGATTTTCGTCCATACTATCCCCGGTGACCGAAAGGGCAGACAGGGAAATAACCTGCGCCCTAAACGGTGTGTTTAGGGATTTCGGAACGTAACCATGCTTAGGTTTGAGCACGACTCTGGAGTCATTAAGCCCACATTCCATGCACGACGCGCTCACCGAGAGCGCGTGTAAGTCCCCAACGCGCTTCACTGAAGCGAGAGCCAGGAGAAACACTGTCTTGAGCGACAGGTGTTTCATATCAATCTCCTGAAGAGGCTCGAAAGGAGGACCCTTCATGGCGTCCAGCACCGTGGAAAGGTCCCAAATGGGAACTGTGGGAGGTCTGGGTGGATTAAGTCTCCTAGCTCCTTTAAGGAACCGAATGACTAAATCGTTCCTTCCTATGGACTGGCCGTGCGCGGTTTCAGAGAAAGCCGCTATAGCCGCCACGTATACTTTGAGTGTGGAAGGGGATCTCCCGCTGTCCAACATCTCTTGTAAGAAGGATAAAACCTCTGTCACTCCGCAGTCTGGGGGTGACACGCCGCGAGACGTGCACCAGCCAGAGAAAACTGACCATTTCGACGCATAGAGCCGTCGCGTAGACGGAGCTCTAGCTTGTGTGATCGTGTTTAACACTCCCTGAGGGAGGTCAGCGGATACCCGTTGATGGCCCACACATGAAGGGACCATGGCTCCGGGTGAGGATGCCAAATCGAGCCGTTTGCTTGAGAGAGGAGATCCCTCCTCAGAGGCACTGGCCACGGGGCGGTGCTGGCTAACTGCATCACAGCTGGGAACCAGTGTTGATTCAACCAGAGCGGCGCTACTAGCAGCACTGAGCATCCTTCTTCCCTGATCCTCTCCACCACCTGAGTCAGGAGGGAGACAGGGGGAAAAGCATACAGGGGACGGCGCGGCCACTGATGAGCCAGCGCGTCCTTGCTTTTTGAGAAAAATTCTAGACAGTGAGCGTTCTCTGGGGACGCAAAGAGGTCCACTTCCGCTCTGCCGAATTTCCTCCACAACAGTTGTACTGTGTGTGGGTGTAACGACCATTCTCCTGCCGGAACGCGGTTCCTGGACAGTACATCTGGTCCAACATTCAGGTGCCCTGGCACGTGCGCAGCCCTTAGTGAAAGGAGGTTGCAGCGCGCCCATATCAGAAGGCGTCTGGTCAGCCTGTATAACGACAGGGACCTGAGGCCGCCCTGGCGATTTATGTATGACACCACAGACATGCTGTCTGAACGTATCAGTACATGGCAGCCCATAATCAGGGGACGAAAGCGTGTGAGCGCTTTGCACACTGCTAACATCTCGAGGCAGTTTATATGGAAGAGCTTCTCCCGCTCTGACCAAAGGCCAAACAGCGGTCTGCCCTCGAGCAGCGCTCCCCATCCTGCGTTGGATGCGTCCGTAGACACCACCCTCAGACTCGAGGAAGTCCCTAGGCTTACACCTGACAGGTACCAGTCTTTTGACTTCCATGGTTTCAAAGCTGCAACGCAAGCTTGATTGACCTTGAGGCGAAGCCGACCGGTGACCCATGCTATGCATGGCACCCTCCCCTTGAGCCATATCTGCAGCGGGCGCATGCGTAGCAGGCCCAGCTGCAGTACTGCAGATGCTGAGGCCATCAGACCTAGCATTATCTGAAAGCCCTTTAGAGGGAGAACAGCGCCGCAGCGAAATGAGCTGACGGTGCGCTGAATGCGCAGCGCGCGCTGTTGTGACAGCCGCGCTGTCATCGACAGCGAGTTCAGTTCTAGTCCCAGGAAAGAAATATTCTGACTGGGAGATAGCAAACTCTTTTCCCAGTTTACTGTGAGACCGAGATTCTCGAGGTGACTCAGCAGCAGTGCTCTGTGCGCCACTATCTCTGAATGAGATTGGGCTAGAATGAGCCAATCGTCCAAATAGTTCAGCACTCGAACGCCCTGCAGTTTGAGGGGAGCGAGTGCTGCGTCCATGCACTTCGTAAATGTACGGGGTGCTAGAGACAAGCCGAACGGCAGGACTTTGTACTGGTATGCCTGGCCCTCGAAGGCGAATCTCAAAAATCGCCTGTGACGTGACGCAATTTGTATTTGAAAATACGCGTCTTTTAGATCTACTGACACGAACCAGTCTCCTTGGCGAACATGCGCGAGGATTTTTCTGGTCGTTAGCATTCTGAACTGGCGTTTCACAAGCGCTTTGTTCAGCTGCCTCAGATCTAGTATGGGTCTGAGACCCCCGTCTTTCTTGGGTACCAGGAAGTATCTGCTGTAAAGCCCCCCTTCGCTCTGAGCCTGAGATAAAGGTTCGATAGCCCTTTTTCTCAGAAGTTTCTGAATTTCGGCTCGAAGTAGATGTGCTACGTTTGAATCTACCGAAGTCTCGACGCGCGCTGCGTGGCGGCGAGGGCGTCTGCGAAACTGTAGCGAATAGCCTTCTTTTATGATGTTTATCACCCATTTTGAAACCCCGGGAAGCTTTTCCCATGCATCTGCACGTGTAGCTAGGGGTTGAGTGAAAAGCGCGCTCTGATCGACTCGCGATACAGCGGCTTTCGCGAGCTGCGACATAAGTGTCTTGCTCGTAACATCTGAGGCCGGGGCCGCGCTTTTGAGAGCGGGCAGAATGTCCGCGCTCGACCCCTCGACAGCCTTTAGGCGGGAGAGGGAGGCCTGGACGGGTTCCATGGGAACCGTAGTGCTTGTGTGGGAACGCGGGCACTGGGGACCGGGCACGTTTACCACCTTTATAGCATCGCTCGCCGGAGCGGAGCGCCTGCACGCAGGTTTCGTTTTTACAGAAACCGTGCGATGAGCAGGAGGTAGCATTAGTGGGCACTGGGTAGTGGGCACGTGTGCTACTTTTAACGCGCAATCGAACTGTGTCGATTTTATGTGCGCGGGCCCTGCGTGTGGGGCCGTGTTTGTGTGTAGGGATGTGCACATTACAGCGGGCAGATTTACTACACAAGAAACACCATCGGCCGTGGCCGGGACACCAGAAAATGCACTCTTTAATGGATTTATCTGGGTAGCCGTGAAAACGGCTGTTGTGTGCAGGCAAGCGGCCATTGAGACGCGCCTGTTGACTGCAATAATCGCAGATACAATCACTTCTCTTGGGACTGCACGAGCGGTGAGCTTCGGTGAGGGTCCGGCCGCAGCGGGACTTGAACACCGGCGCTTCCCTAGCAATGCTAGGATGTCTTCGGGGGCTCTGGCTTCAACGCTACCTTCTGTCGCGGGCCTCGCGGCGCGGGGCGGCGACCGGAAGAGCGAGAGCGCGGTCTCGAGCTCTGGGTCTGGCGGCGCTGAGATGAGGAGCTGGGCGGCGGTCTCGGCTGTGAGCTCTGAGCGGGCGGTTTCGCACGGCCTGCTGCAGAGCTGGAGCGCTTCGGCAGGAAGTGCTTCATAGCCTGGGTCGCCTTCTGCACCTCCGCATACCTGTCGGTGAAGTCCTTCACCGAAGTCCCGAAGAGGCCAGCAGGGGAGAGCGGGGCGTCGAGGAACGCGGTCCGTTCTGCTTCTGGCATGTCTGAGAGCGTTAACCAGAGGTGCCTCTCAGACACGGTGATCGCCGCCATGCTGCGTCCGATGGCTTGGGCCGCAGACTTCGAAGCGCGAAGAGCCAGGTCTGTAGCGCTTCTCAGATCCGCCACGCAGATCGCATCGGGTCCGTTCTCGTCCAGCTTGCGGAGGAGATCGGCCTGGAATATCTGCAGCGTCGCCATGGAGTGCAGCGCTGACGCGGCCTGTCCGTTGGCGGCATAAGCGCGACGGAGCAGGGATGACGTCGTGCGGCAAGCCTTTGAAGGCAGCGCCATCTTAGCCCGCCGTCCAGCGGAGGGTGGGCATAAGTGGGCCGCGATAGGCTCTTCGACCGGCGGGAGGGAAAGGTAGCCTCTGTTTTTAGCGTCGTCGACCTCGGAGAACGCTAGGGAAACAGATGACCTCGTCCTCGTAGAAAACGGGGAAGTCCAAGCTCTCGCGACCTCCTCGTGAATCTCAGGAAGGAAGGGGGCGGGCTTTGAGACAGGTGTCGACTTCTCCCCGGGCAGAAAATAGCCATCCAGTCGGTTTTTAGCGGGCTGCTCGGGCGAAACCCACTCAAGGCCAAGGCTCGCCGTGGCTTGAGTGAGAACGCGCATGAGCTCCGCCTCGATGCTCGCTCTTTTTCCTTTCGGCGTGGGGGCAGGGGGCGCGAGGTCCGCAGAGCTCGCCCAATCCTCGCTGCCGGAAGCCAAAACCGAGCACGAGTCCTCGTCCCTCAGCAGGTTGTCGATAGCGATGTCATCGATGTCGTCGACGGAAGCGGCGGCAATCTGCGGTCGCTGTCCGTCGGGTATCGACGCTGAGGAAGCCGGAGACACAGTTCGCGGGCGCGCCGGCGAACTTTGACGGCTTGACGGAGGTTCGGGGTTCCACTGTGCACATCGCTTTTTACGGCGCGGCACAACAGCGGAGAACACGGGCTCCTGGAACGACGCCAGGCGAGTCCGCAGAGTCGCCAGAGGCAGTAGTTCGCAGTGATGGCAGCCGCCATCCGAGAGGGCGATAGCCGCGTGTTCCTCGCCCAGGCAGGAAGCGCAAATCACGTGGCGGTCCCCGTCGCTGAGCGTGGTTCGTTTGCACGAACCGCAGAGAGGCATCTCGAAGAAGACGCCGCTCTAGATACAAAAGAGAGAAAAAGTGTGAGTCGCGCCGGCGACCTCACACACACTCAACACAGTGAAAGGATATTAGCGCCGGAACGCGCAGCTGGAAGGCGACGAAGGCGGCGGTGCCAGCAGCTTGTCGTGACTTCTCCCGCTGATGTGCTCTCTCGACGGCGCCGCTTCTCTGCTCGGATCAGCGATGAGGTGCTCTTCGCTGAAGGATTAAAAATCAGAGTTCATAAGCCTGTGAGCGAAATATATAGCCCTAAGCCACGCCCGTTTCGGCGGGACGTGACGCAGGAGGGCGCGAAGTGCCCTCATTGGGTGTGACGTCACTCATGGGCTCGCTCCATTTGCTTAAGCATTTGCCGCACAGCAGCCAATAGGCGCAGTGTTGCCAACTTAGCGCTTTTGTCGCTATATTTAGCGAGTATTCAGACCCCTCTAGCGACACATTTTCAAAAAAGCGACTAGCGACAAATCTAACGACTTTTTCTGGTGTTATTGGTGACTTTTGGCGACTCTCTGATGTGAAAGCAAATATTGTTTTCTCAACAGCGGGTGCTGCCGTGGGTCCCATCCGCGTCCCAAAGCACTCACAGGCGGCCCAGTCCTCGCGCAGCAGCCGCTCCCAGCTGCAGTCAGAGCAGGAGATGTTAACCCCTCCGCCACATGAATCGCGCATGTGCGGGATTCATGTACCAACTTAAGCCTTTGTTGCTATTTTTAGCGACTTTTCAGACCCCGACTTTTTTTGCTTTCTCCCTGCCGTCACTCACTGTAGCTGCGTCTACCCTGTTCATCTGTTGAGCGCACGGCTGCTGACAGACGTGAATGAGCAGTGTTTTTCCACAGACTTATCACTTATCTGCTTTTCTTTGGGTTTTTATTTAAAGAATTTAGCTGGACCATTTTAAGTTCCTTTCTTTCTTGTGCTTATTACTTAATAGACTATCACTAATATCACAGAGCTTAGTTCATCCGGTTCCCGAACTCTCAATTCAGATAATTTTCCACATATGCCCATAGGCTAATTTTTTTTTTTTTTGTCATTCACTAGACCTATATCATAGTCGTTCTAGCCTATTGTCTATTGTGCCTATTGTTGACAAAAAAATATAGGCTATAGGAAATGAGAACAGCTTTATTTTTCATTTTGCTATATTATATTATATTACAATATATTAAATACAGTAGGCCTATGTGAGCATTAATTTAGAGAGAAAACACATTAGGCAAGCAGAACGCAAGTACGACGCGATGACGTCATGAATATGCTAATGACGTAGCGACATTTAGCGACTTTTAGGGAAGGCGTTAGCTACTTCCTCTGAAAATAGTTGGCAACACTGAATAGGCGCGCGAGCCGTCTCGCCTAGGTCTGTATGCTGTGGCAATGCGTTTTACATTGATACAAAATTAAGGATAATTTTTTGCTTCAGTATTCTCGTGGAAAAGGATTTTCCCCAATGCGTTGCTACGACAACGCAGTACGAGAGTATCTCTCGTAAGAGAACTCACGAGTTGCAACAAAAAGTTTAACGCGGAAGTGGTGCAAGTAGCAGACGGACCGTTAGTTTCTCTTTCTCTACAGTCAGACTTAGAGACTCTGACAAAATCAAACTTTGAGACATTTGTGTAGGTAAGTGTAAAATAAATGACATGATTTTATTTTATTTGTGTTACACAATTAGTTTTTAGATAAACTGGATGTGTATAGGCTTCTACTTCTTCTCGTCACGCTGTAAAACAGTTCATTCTCCACTTTCGTTGCGTCGTTCAATAGGAGGCAAAACATATTAGTTATCAAGACTGCATAAATGTTGGACTATAGATGTGCATTATTAAGTAGTATTAGGAGTTGTGATTGTAATCTAGGCTAGGCCCCTGATGCAGGGAAACCGAAACTAAACACACGAGGGATAAAAAGTTTGCAATAACAAACCACATCTAAACATTGTAAGTTTTGTCCATGATGTCATATTTGCTGTGTTTTTTTTTTTTGTAAATGATTTTAGGCTGAAGCAGCTTATAACCAGAAATTGATTTTTAGCTGAGCGTCATTGACAGACTCTGCTCATGCATATCTTTTTACAGTCTATGCAATCATGTGCACAGTATTAGTCCATGAGCCAGAGGGGTTGATCGGTATCATCGGGGGACAAATGCTATCATTGTTTTTTGGCAAGGTATACACCCCCAGTTCTAGAAAAATCACGATAGCAGTGCAGGGGTGGTAGCGAAATCACTTTTTTCAGCATATGAAGTTACTAACCCCCTAAGATAAATTCTGTTTTTGAAATCTGGTGTATATCTGGTTTAGTCTCATGCTAGGGATATTGTCAATATTCTATAATATGGTGCTTGGTATCGTTGGAAAGGGGACCTTTTAGGCTTTCATTTAAGCCCAGTACTGAATCTGTCTGACAAACACAGAGGTCACATGACTTCTTTAAACCAGAAATAACACACATTTTTTTTTAACAATTTCCGCCTAAACTGTATGCTTTCTTTTATCCCTGTGGCATGAAAGAACACCACGGACACAAAACTCAACAACTTCAATACTCAAGGCACTCTGATGACTCAGAAAATGTATAATATACCCATACTATTTATTTATGAGAGCCTTAAATTAGACTTGTGCAGCCAACACAAGTCTTCAAAATAGAATAGAGGCAATAGAATGGACAAATAGAATACCCTATTAGTCCAGGGTAAGTGGTTTAAAAAAAACTTGTAAGTGGTTTAAAAAAAAATTTATATCATGTATTTTGATATTCACCCACTTTCAGTTAGAATGTCAGAAAGTAGCTCATGCACGGAATGTTGATGGATTTTGACAGTTTGATAAGGTTTTGTCAGATTTGTGAAAAGATTGTTGGTTCAGTTGACTGGTTATAACAACACTACCAACTATGCCATATGGGGAAGAGGAGGCGTGTCACTGATCTGATTTAACTGTAGTATACGAGCGTATGGGACGCTCAAAGGGTTCGGTTAAGCACTAGTAGAAATGGTGTTGGGAGTTTCCGGTTAGAGAAACTGGAGCGAGAGAGAGTGTCCCAGCAGAAGGGTTTTATTTGGATTATTTCTGCATGTATGAAGTGTTACAGGCATTTACCTGTGGGTATGTGTGGTCTACAATGAACAGAGAAAACAAAATACAATATAAATTTGCTAGTAAACAGTATTACAGATAGCATAAAGAATAGTCACTATAGAAAACAGAAGTAATAGTAAATCAGGTTATTAGGCTAAATGTTAAATATTAGGTAATATCTGTAAACCATAGGTTAGCATTACTTTGGTAAAGTGTATTCAAGTATTTAGAATCTAAATATATAGCATAAAAAATTTAGCTTACATATCTGAATTATACTGCAGGTCATAAACAACTGAACAGTATCAAACTAGTATCAATTTGACTTTACATGGACTCGGAAATATAATTATTCCAATTACTAGTCGAACTAGTACATTTCGCAGATGACAGTGCCAGAATACACAGACTATTAAAGTTCGAACAGCATAAAATGTAAAACAGATAACTTACTACTTAATCAATCACTCACGGGAACAACAAACATGCAGTAGTCCGCTTTGTGTAAGAAAGCATGTCAGTCTCTCCACCTATGTAAATTGACTGCCCTCTGATACTAGTTCAGACATGTCCTGACTTGTCCATGCCCGTGCAAGCACCAACAAAGTCACATACATAAATATACCTAGAGGGGGCATTGTTGGGCTTTCGTACACAGCCGCCCCAAAATGTTGCTCGCGACATTTGAACCTGGTAGAAAGCCCATCCCAAGTGGCAGGATTGGTGTTGTCATCATCCATGAGTTTGGGAAGTGGAATTAACCGAGCCACAGGTCTAACATAAGTCCGATCTTGAACCTGAACTACAACTGTCCTTATACGTCCATCAAGTCCAGGGAAGGTACGAGTCAGCTTGCCCACTGGCCAGAGGGCTCGTGGAAGTTGTGGGTAAATGATGAGTACTACCTGGTCAACCCTGAGCTGGTCAGTATCCTTCAGCCATTTTTGTCTTTCCTGGAGACCTGGCAGATAGTGATTAATAAATCTAGCCCAGAATTGGTCTGCAAGTATTTGGCTGTGCCTCCATCTCCTGGTTCCCAAAAGATTGCTGGAGTCATACATTACTTGTGGGCGAGAGGAGTCATGGCGACCCATGAGCAGAATACTGGGTGTGATTGGGTCTGGGTCTGCGATATCCGATGATACGTAGCCCAATGGCTTGGCATTCATGATGCCCTCCACCTCAATCAGAACAGTGCGGAGGAAGGTTTCAGGGACTGTCTGTTCCTTTAGAATGACTTTCGAGGCTTGTTTCACAGATTTCACTTCTCTCTCACATATACCACCAAAATGCGGAGCACTGGGAGGATTAAATCTGCAAGATTGCTGATTGCTCCTTTAATCGGGGTGCCATAGCTTCATAGGCCTCTTTAATCTCTCTGTTCCCTCCAACAAAGTTGGTGCCATTATCAGAGAAGAGCTTAAAGGGCTTGCCTCTTCTAGCTATAAATCTCCGTAGTGACATCAAGAAGGCATCAGTGTCGAAAGACTCTCAAGTAGATCCAGATGGAGGCATCGGGTGGTCATACATTTGAAGACTATTCCCCATCTCTTTTCAGTTCGTCATCCAATTTTTACTGTGAATGGGCCAAAACAGTCCATTCCAGTGGAATAGAAGGGGGGCTTGTAAAGCCTAAGCTGAGCTGATGGGAGATCTGCCATCATGGGGATGCTAGGGTGGGCACGCCACTTTTGACATTCAATACAGCTGAGTTGAAGTTTCCAGGATGAAGAAGATTGGCATCATATTCCTTAATAAGGAGTTTTGTTATTTGTTGATTAGGATCGAGAACTATGGGATGAAGGGCATTCATGTCTATATGTTCAGCATGACGCAGTCTCCCTCCAACCCTAATTAGTCCAGCATCTTTATCGTACTCAGGAGACAAAGACACTAGCCGGCTATTAGATGGTAAGGATCGGTTTGATGAGAGAGCTTTAACTTCCTCTGGAAATGAATCTCTTTGGGATTGTTGGAGAAGGAGCCTTTCTGCAGTAACATAATGTTCAGCTACGTCTGCTTGCAATGTGGAAGATTGAGCCGCCCCATGTTGGTATGCCACTGTGGCCTTTACCAAGTCTTTCCAGGTGTTATACTGCTTTGCGTCTGGGAGTTGTAAATCAGGACTAGTGCGTAGGTGCAGGCAGAGTGCTGACTTCTTTAATTCAGTATCTGGTTCAGGGTCGGCAACTAGCATGATTGGCCAGGATGCTTCTGATTGATACAAGAAGTCAGGTCCCTTAGCCCAACGGTATGATTGTGTCAACTCCTTTAAAGACTTTCCACGGGTAATGTCGTCTGCTGGGTTATTGCCAGAATCCACATACCTCCAGGAATTAACATCTGTGAGGGACTGAATTTCAGCAACTCGAGTTCCCACAAAGACCTTATACCTGCAGGAGTCAGCCAGCAGCCAGCGAAGGAGAGTGGTGGAATCTGACCAGAGAATGACTTGCCTGATGGTTACTGTGAGTTCTGTTTTGAGAACTTTAGCTACTTGTTCTCCAGTAAGTGCTGCACTCTATTCAAGTCGTGGCATTGACATTTGTTTCATGGGGGCTACACGTGAACGGGCCAGCACAAAATAAATGTGTACATGACCATCTTTGTCTTCTGTGCGGATGTATGATACTGAGCCGTATGCTCTCTCCGAGGCATCACAGAAGATGTGTAGGTCTCTGGTGAATGTTTCATCATGTACTTGAAATGGAGTGTAGCATCTGGGAATCTCTTGTTGCTCCAAATCAGCTAGTTCCTGTACCCGGGTTTACCATCTATTTCGTAAGCTGTCAGACTCAATAAGGTCATCCCATCCCATATGAATTTTCCACAGATCCTGAATGAGTATCTTGGCTTGGGTGGTGAATGGAATCAGGTACCCGAGAGGGTCATACTGCGATGCCAATACCTTGTAGATATTTCTCAAGGTAGGTTTGAGACATTCCACTTGGCGAGGCTTGTATCCTAAGGAATCACTGAGACAGTTCCATCGCAATCCAAGTGTGCCCTCTAAAAGATCTGGACTCTTTTGGGATAACCATAGCTCACTGCTTTGTGACCTTGCTTCTGATGGAAGGTGTTCAGGTGACCAGGTGACTTCTGGTTTGTTGCTGGCCCATTGGCGGAGATCAAACCCTCCAGTAAGCAGCAATTGCCTTAGGCCATCTACAAGAGCTCTAGCCTTTTCTGTTGATTCCATACTTTGAAGACAATTGTCTACATAGAATGACTGGGTGACTGATTCTACGAGAATGGGATCAGTTTCACTGTTGTCATGGGCTATTTGTTGCAGTGCATATATAGCACAACAAGGACTGCACGTTGTGCCAAAAGGTAATACTTGCCACTCGTATATCTTTGGCTGCTCAGTCTTTTGCATGTTTCTCCAGAGGAAGCGCAGGATCGGCCTTGTCATCTGACAGTAGGCGAACTTGGTGAAACATACCTTTCACATCTCTGCTCACAGCCACAGTGTGTTGTCTGAACCGAAGCAGAACTCCAAGCAAAGATGGACCAAGTATGGGACCAGGAATGAGGAGCTCATTCAATGATTGACCCTGATACAGGAAAGAACAGTTAAACACAATCCTGGTTTTGTCATTGTGATTCACCATATGGTGTGGAATGTACCAGGATTCAGTGGACTTCTCAGCTTCCCGAGTGGAGATTTATGCCACATAGCCAGCTTTCTATAATTTGTTCATCTCAGTGCAGTATGCTCCAGAGAGGTTTGGGTCCTTGGCGAGTCTCCGTTCAGTGCTGCGAAGGCTTGCCAGCACAACTTCCTTTGGGGCTTTAAGTGTGACAGCATTTGGTCGTCTGAGCAAAGGAGTGGCATATCGTAGAAAGCCGTCCACCTCTATCCTAGAAGTGTATGTTTGGAGTACTGTCAGAGCATGCTGGTCCTGTTTAGAACAAGTGGCTGATGATTCATTAATGTAGGGCAGGGTGTCAATCTGCCAGAGTTGCTCAACGTTTTTGAGTAACTCAGCATTCTGAGCATCTATAGAGATGTTCAGACATTGTTGATCACAGGGAGCAGTTTGGCACGAGAGTCCAACCAAGTCTGGTGTGAAGAGCTATTGGTGCATTAGGAGGTTCCGTTCGTATTGGTTGGACTGGTACAAGTAGGCGAGGCATGTCCGACCCAATGAGTAGCAAGGGTTGTGCTCGCTCAATCTGTGGCAATGGTAAGGACCGGATATGGGCATATTTGCGTTGGAGAGCAGCTACTAGATAAGAGTGTTCCGACAGTCTCAGATTCGCTGCTGTGAAGGCATGATGAATCTGGAACTTCTTAGTTGGTCTGTTTAGAGGTGACACAGAGAGGGAAACAGATGCTCCATTTAATTGAAGTACATCCTGATGTATTGTACGTAATGTGAGAGTTTCAGGCACTGTGGTGAGGTTGAACTGTTCCACGGCTTGTGGCAGTACAATGCTACGCTCAGAGCCATCGTCTAACACCTCATGTCTCCATGGCTTTATCCAGATAAGTGTTTTTATCCTCGCGCTGTGTCTGTGTGGAAAGATTGTTCTTTGATCGCTTTCTGTATATAATTTATTCACAATTTAAATAAGATTATTTCATCCTACTAAAATAAACGATGTGAAGTTTATATTTTAGTCACTGGCTTGACTTACTGATGCATAAACAGTAGTATTGAACGATTTTGAGAGAACGATTGCCTGTCTGAACTTGAACAATTGCATATCAGAAATTGTTGCTTGGTAGCTCGATCGATTTATTTTCAGACGTTGTTTCTTCACCTGCACAACTTCCGATGATTCGGCTGCGCTGTTCCGCCTGGCATTGAACACGGGCTGGCATATGCACATTTTTGGAGGCATACATATTAATCATCCCAACTGTTGCGTCACAGTTGGTGTTATGTGGAGATTCGCCTATTTTTCAGGGGTGTTTTTCAAAAACGAGATTTAAATAATAAGGAGAAAACAATGGTGTTTGAGACTCACTGTATGCCATGTCCATGTACTGAACTCTTGTTATTTAACTATGCCAAGATAAATTGAATTTCAAATTCTAGGGCACCTTTAAGAGCAGGCGCGCTTGTTCCATGGCGGATTGCTATTATAACGGCGGATTTGCCAGCGCACGCCAGGAGCGGTTCACAGCCGAGGAGACCGACGTTCTCGTCAGGGCTGTAAAACACAGAGAAGTGACAATGTATGGGGATGGGAGAAACCCACCCATATAAGCTTCGGTTAAACAGGCGTATAATAATTTGGGTAAATGTGTAAGCTAGATTTATGCCTATTTTTTCACATCTTCATGGACACAACAATGGTTTCCCTCGTGTGTTAATATTTTTCCTTGTAATAATGTATGATTTGCAAAAATGAAAACTGCTGCGTCGGTTTAGATTAGATAATCAAAGTGTATGTGTTGTTCATCCACTACATAATGGCCAAGCATGTGCCCTTAAAATAGCATATGACTATCGCGCAACGCGCCACTGTCTTTAGACTGGGTTTTTCCTGGTCAGTGGCGGAATTGTTTTTTGAAACTGCAAAATAGCACCAGGGAACTTTTGCGCCGGAACAGGCCTCCTCTTCCCCATATGGCATAGTTGGTAGTGTTGTTATAACCAGTCAACTGAACCAACAATCTTTTCACAAATCTGACAAAACCTTATCAAACTGTCAAAATCCATCAACATTCCGTGCATGAGCTACTTTCTGACATTCTAACTGAAAGTGGGTGAATATCAAAATACATGATATAAACATTTTTTTAAACCACTTACAAGTGTTATGTTGACAACACTATTGAAACAATTACTTTTTATTACAACTGTACATGAATAAATAGGCCATTTGGCCCTGGACTAATAGGGTATTCTATTTGTCCATTCTATTGCCTCTATTCTATTTTGAAGACTTGTGTTGGCTGCACAAGTCTAATTTAAGGCTCTCATAAATAAATAGTATGGGTATATTATACATTTTCTGAGTCATCAGAGTGCCTTGAGAATTGAAGTTGTTGAGTTTTGTGTCCGTGGTGTTCTTTCATGCCACAGGGATAAAAGAAAGCATACAGTTTAGGCGGAAATTGTTAAAAAATGTGTGTTATTTCTGGTTTAAAGAAGTCATGTGACCTCTGTGTTTGTCAGACAGATTCAGTACTGGGCTTAAATGAAAGCCTAAAAGGTCCCCTTTCCAACGATACCAAGCACCATATTATAGAATATTGACAATATCCCTAGCATGAGACTAAACCAGATATACACCAGATTTCAAAAACAGAATTTATCTTAGGGGGTTAGTAACTTCATATGCTGAAAAAAGTGATTTCGCTACCACCCCTGCACTGCTATCGTGATTTTTCTAGTACTAGGGGTGTATACCTTGCCAAAAATCACTATGAGACTTTGTCCCCCCAGATGATACCGATGGACCAAATTTGGGGCCCTGGCTCATGGACTATATGTAACGGAGGCCGGATGCTAGAGGCGGAAGGCTTTTGCCTCCTTGTTAGAGTTAGAGCGCCGAGACCCGCACGGAGTGAGTTGAGAAGGACCCGGGTGGATGGGTTACACACAAATCTTTTGTTTTTAGAAAAATATAAAATGCCTTTTTCGGTGAGCACACCCTGATGAAGGCTCATTGGCCGTAACGCGTAGGTGTGCCGTTGCTTGTCACCTTGAAAGAATAAAGGCTTTTTATATTTTTCTAAAAACTAAAATAATCGAGTGCCTTGTTTTTTCTTATGAGCGGAACCATCCCTACACCCAAAGACCATGAGATAGGCTGCACTTTTTGCATTCCTTGTATTTATATTTAGATATACGTTTAGCATGTGCAGGGTAATGATGCATCACCCCATGTGTTGTTATAGGAAATACATAGAAATACAGGCTAATTCAGAGGGATAAAATGGCCCCTACTGGATAAAACCCCTGGATAAACTTTTACAGAAATTACTTTTGATTCTTGATTCTTATTAATATATTCCTTTGTGTCATTAATGTAAAATACTAAATCAACTATTTAACATTTTATTTTGACAGCAAATCTCACAAGCAGTGTTAAATTAATACTCTTACCTAAGGGTCCAGTCCCAGACTAAATGTTGTTTTAACTGAAAGCAACTGAAATATCTTCAAATATGTCAGTGCCATTGTTTTGTCTCAAGATGCACACCAGTAATGGTTTTGTTTTCTAAGACACGTTTATAAAAGCTTCTTAAATGTCCTAATTGAACTAAGGCCTAATTCTGGTTTAGCCATATGTCTGTGAAACCAGGGGCTGGTTGCATAAACTGCTAAGACTAGTCTTACAAGTTAGTCTTTTTTTTTTTTTTTTTTTTTTTTTAAGACTGATCATAACTTTTTTCAGTCAGTTACATAGATATGTAGATTTGCCTAATTTGATACCCAAAAGTAAGACTGATTACCCCTAACTAACTGCCAGTTGTATTACTTCTGAAGATGCAGTCTTCAAATATACATAACAAATAATAACAACTCAGTAACAACATGCCACTTGAGACACAAAAGACACGAAACGGTCATAGATCACTATTTTCCAGACACCAAATTATATATCAATCAGCCTTAAAACTTTTTCGACTGACTAAATCTCACAAATGGTGACATTCAGATGAAATGACTAAATAAAAAATGGGGGGAGGGGGCCATCGTACCCCACGTTACCCAAATAAAGCAAGTTGAGAAAGTCATGTACGTGGAGAAATGTGATTGTAAACAAAACACCTGGTTTTTGACAGCATTGTGTAATAGTCTATTTAATGAAACAAACAATGTGGCTAGATCAAATGTTTGTGATACATTGTTAATGAACTTTTGAACATCGAGGACAATCAATAATAATATGTACATTTCAGTGGCGAGCATTAATAGTACCTCTTCAGTGGGCTTTTAAACCTGAATTAAATAATGATCAGTTCTGATTGGCTGTCGCAGATCCAAGCCTCTTACACTCTCAGACAGGAGAGACAATGTAATTGTGAATCCACTTGAGTTAATCCAGATGTTTTATCTAGATTTCTGCTCATCCTGATTTTTGTCACCCTTTTTCTGCAGGTTTTGAAGAGTCTGACAGTACGTCACTGATTGAGTACCTTATCAAGAGCCAGTGAAAATGCATGACCATCAGAACGACTCTGACTCCTGTGAGGGCAGCATGGAGCATCCTGCTTCATTTACATGTGGTAAATCATTTACATCCTCTTTCATTTAGGCCGTGTGTCCACCAAAGCGTTTTTTCACGCGGCTGGCTTTATTTTTCTATTGTTGTCAATGGGAACGCCGCGTTTTTAGAACGCCATGAGCGTAACGAGGCGCTGAGTGAGTATTTAACGCTCAAGTGCTGAGCGCTCAGCGTTTTTTACAAGTCGCCGAGAGTTGAAGAATGTTCAACTTTGGGTAAAACGCAGCACTCATCACTGTCACTTTTTAGCCAACCGTCCAATCACAGTGGAGGAGGGGCGGGACTAATACCACACGGACCAACGGATATTCTGTATCATAGCAACGATGAGTCTCAACTGAAAAAAAACTGCGCTGCCAAAACGCTGTCAAGCGCCCGCAGCTCGGCGTTTTCAGCAGAGCGCCTAGCGTTTTCAGCTGGCTAAAAACGCTTTGGTGGACACACGGCCTTACACTGGAGGTGGTGCCGCAGTGGCTCAGTGATTCATGTATGTGGTTCAATCCCCGACCAATTGTCGAGGTGTCCATGAGCACGACACCTAACCCCAGCTGCTCCCGACCAGCTGGTTGCATGGCTGACACCGCCGTCGCCGTATGAATGAGTGAGTGTGAGGCAATATGTAAAGCGCTTTGGTGGCCATGGGTCTGTGAAAGCGCTATATAAATGCGCTTTCTTTATATACTATTTTACATTATGCATTTTTGAGCCACGTTTTGCTCAGGCAGTTCTCTTGATTTTGCCCTAAAAAATTACAAACCCAAATCAGAAAAAGTTGGGACACTGTACAAATTGTGAGTAAAAAAGGAATGGAATAATTTACAAATCTCATAAACGTATATTTTATTCACAATAGAATATAGATAACATATCAAATGTTGAAAGTGAGACATTTTGAAATGTCATGCCAAATATTGGCTCATTTTGGATTTCATGAGAGCTACACATTCCAAAAAAGTTGGGACAAGGCCATGTTTACCACTGTGTGGCATCCCCTCTTCTTTTTATAACAGTCTGCAAACGTCTGGGGACTGAGGAGACAAGTTGCTCAAGTGTAGGTGTTGCAATGTTGTCCCATTCTTGTCTAATACAGGCTTCTAGTTGCTCAACTGTCTTAAGTCTTCTTTGCCGCATCTTCAAATGTTTCTATGGGTAAAAGATCTGGACTGCAGGCTGGCCATTTCAGTGCCCGGATCCTCCTTCTACGCAGTCATGAAATTGTTAATTGATGCAGTATGTGGTCTGGCATTGTCATGTTGGAAAATGCAAGGTCTTCCCTGAAAGAGACGACGTCTGGATGGGAGCATATGTTGTTGTAGAACTTGGATATACCTTTCAGCATTGATGGTGCCTTTCCAGATGTGTAAGCTGCCCATGCCACACGCACTCATGCAATCCTTGTCCTCTTTAGTCCGGATGACATGGTGTCCCAGTTTTCCAAAAAGAACTTCAAATTTTGATTCGTCTGACCACAGAACAGTTTTCCACTTTGCCACAGTCCATTTTAAATCAGCCTTGAAACAGAGAAAATGCCTGCGCTTCTGGATCCTGTTTAGATATGGCTTCTTTTTTGACCCATAGAGTTTTAGCCGGCCACGGCGAATGGCACTGTGGATTGTGTTCACCGAAAATGTTTTCTGGAAGTATTCCTGAGCCCATGTTGTGATTTCCATTACAGTAGCATTCCTGTATGTGATGCAGTGCCGTCTAAGGACCCAAAGATCACAGGCATCCAGTATGGTTTTCCGGCCTTGACCCTTACTCACATACCCCTTTTCCACCAACAAGAACCAGGTGCTGGTTCAGAGCTAGAGCTAGAGCCGGTTCGGAGTTGGTTCTACTGACGGTTCTTCTAAGAACCGGTTTGCCTTTCCACAGGCTAGAGAGCCAAAACAGAGCCAGATCTTACGTCACTGTGTATACATCTCATGTTGCCCAGCAACGCTAGCGCGGCAGCGCCAAACAAAAACACACCAGGCTTGTTCGAGATGGTTCGGCTTCACGCAGACCGATCGCCGCGTGACATTAAAGCACTGCGAAAGCGATCCAAAAGCACAAGGAGTCGTATGCTCTCCAAATACTCCCGGAGCTCTGATCGGTCCACGCCGCTCCGATGCATCTCGAACAAGTCTTACATCAACAATGGCGTTCGTTGCGTTACTATTGATGCTCATGGCTTTGCGAAACTACATCGGCATCCAAACACGGCGAATCAAACGCGTTCGTGCAGCTCGCCGTAACTTGCATAGACGGAGATTACAATCGAGCAGCTATTAGCTCGATGAACAGCTATTAGCTTGATTAGCAGCTATTTAAAAAATGGCGGTCACAAGTTTCTTTTCGTCTTGTTGGTCACGGTAACCCCGCCCCCAGCCCCTGACGCAAGTGGTTCTTACTCTAGCCCAGCAATGTTTTGGTGCTACTTAAGAACCACTTTTACTGGTTCTGAGCTGGTGCTTTGGTGGTCGAAAAACAAAGAACCGATTTGAAACTAGGCTCTGGCTCCGAACCAGCACCAGCTCTGCCTTGGTGGAAAAGGGGTAACAGAGATAGTTCTAGATTCTCTGAATCTTTGGATGATATTATGCACTGTAGATGATGAGAACTTCAAACTCTTTGCAAATTTTCTCTGAGAAACTCCTTTCTGATATTGCTCCACTATTTTTTGCTGCAGCGTTGGGGGAATTGGTGATCCTCTGCCCATCTTGACTTCTGAGAGACACTGCCACTCTGAGAGGCTCTTTTTATACCCAATCATGTTGCCAATTGACCTAATAAGTTGCAAATTGGTCCTCTAGCTGTTCCTTATATGTACATTTAACTTTTCCAGCCTCTTATTGCGACCTGTCCCAACTTTTTTGGAATGTGTAGCTCTCATGAAATCCAAAATGAGCCAATATTTGGCATGACATTTCAAAATGTCTCACTTTCAACATTTGATATGTTATCTATATTCTATTGTGAATAAAATATAAGTTTATGAAATTTGTCAATTATTCCATTCCGTTTTTACTCACAATTTGTACAGTGTCCCAACTTTTTCTGATTTGGGGTTGTATTATTATACTGCCACAGAGAATGATGGAAAATGTCCTTCTGTCTGAGTGTGAGGACAGTGAGCTTGAGGAGAGTCAGGAAGAGTGGATCCCTGAATCAGGTTTGAGATACAGTTAGGAGGTCAGGGGTCAGTTAGGGGTCAGTCAGCAAAGTGTGTGTGTGTGTGTGTGTGTGTGTGTCCTTGTATTTCTTAGTTTGTGGGGCCCAGTGACCAGGAGCACACCAACGGTATGGGGTCCAAAGACCTTGTGGGGCCCAAAATAGTGGGCCCCACACCGATTTCAATGTAAACTGCCTCAGAAGCATCTGCTGATATGCCTCATGCTTTTTTTTCACTTTCCCCACAAGGTGATAAAAACTGGTTACGAGTGTGTATGTGTGTGTGCTCTCTATCGCCCCTGTAGCTGGGAACGTGCTACTGCAGCCGATACACACTAACGGAAGTGTGTGTGGCTTTAGCCAATGAGAAAGGCCAGCGGCCACGCAGAGGGAGGAGCCGTGTAGTTTTATTGGATGCGCCGACGCAGTCACGCACTCTGTTACTGGGTGTTACTTTTAATCTTTAAATCCTCGTGGTTTGACTCAGATCCAACAGAAGAAACCCTTTATGTAAGCAACAGGTTGCTGTAGGTATTTAACTATACATTTGATATAGAATTTCATGTATATTTCTAGTTGTGTCAACATAATGATACTTACTGAAGTAAGGTTTTAATCAGATGGCTAACATTAGCTGCTAAAAGCCCACGGTCACGGATGGCATTTTAAACCGGAAGCTCCACGCGCTTCGACTTTGAACATGGAAAACACTCTTCTTGTGAGAAACAGGTAGGTGAAGTTATTTGATTTTGTACATGATATTCGTTTCAATACTCAGTTTCGTAGCGGAACTAAATGATAGTTAATGATGTAGCATTTTATTCAGGTCGATAGCTGATAATGTTATGAGCTGGTGATGCTATTTATAGATCGATAGCTGATAATGTTAGCTAAGTTAAGCTATTAATGGATAGCTGGTAAGTTAATGGTGGCTGCGTAAGAAGCATTTTATTGCATTACATTATATTTTGACTCCGTTTTCTTTATAGTTTGCAAAAATCCACTAATGTATTGGTCTGACAACGATTTCACAGACTTTTTTAGCTCATGTTTTAATTGATTAGAGATGATTGCAGATCACGTGCAGCTGACTGACTATCAGTTTATTGATCTATCTTACAGTATTTACAATATGGCTGAATAGATCTAACTATCGTTTCTGTGTTATATCTGTTGTCTGACCTGTGCAAGCTACATTTAGATCTTAAACCACTGAATATTACATTACTTGAAATTGTTTAATTTTTTTTTGAGGGGGAGGGGGTTTCCCCATGCTAATTTCATTTATTTTATTTTTTATTGTGTATGTGTAATTATTTTCAGAGCCATAATGTTGAAAAGGAAGAAAAGGATACGGCCTGTTGATGATGCCAGGACATACATTCTGTCTTTGAGGGACAAGCTTGGGTTTGTGGAACGATTTATCGATAGTAACAAAGGTATGGGCATATTACACATTAATTTCTTAGTACTGATCATTTGCATACACTTATATGATAATCCATGTCTTTGTAGTTGGAAAATTATAAATTAGCATTGGTTTTGTAAAAGTCTCCACATTGTGTGTTAATAACCTGAATCATAGCTCCAACTTCTGTTGATTATCAGTTTGTCTGTGGATCCTTAAGTTTTTAATTTGTTAATGTACAAATTAGCCTTATTAGCATTTCAATGTCTTAAATCAAAGTTTCAAAGATCTTAAAATGCTAAATTGCAATGAACCATGATGGGCGCACACACTTAAAGTGTGTACTTAAAGGGGTCATGACATGTTTTTTTTATTTTTTATTATTATGTTCCCTTAGGTGCAATTATAGTATTACTATAGTTTTTTTTACAAAAAACTTTTAAAATGTAGTGATTTATGACCTTTTCCCACCCTGTTTCTCATCCTCTGATTCAAACAGTCTGTTTTGGGGGTGTTTCCCCTTTAAGAGTTCAGTGTTAACGCCCACTGTTATGATTGGCTAACGTCAGTGCCTATGCATCAATTATTTACGCCCCCAGCCAGAACATTTGCGGATTCGGCGCAACTGTTTAATAGCGGGTGATGCATGCGAAGCGATGGCTCTTGCAATGATAAAACCTTATTATGTTTGAGCCGGAATCAGAGGAAAATGAACCATCACCACAACAACGAAGACTGGATCAGCTCGTGTCCACATGGAAAGTGAAACTATTTTGAATTAATAAAAAAATTGTAACCCGAGACACTTGAAAACGGATTATTGTTGCATAATTATCCTATAGCTTAATTTGCTAACAGTTTAACATTATTGAACTAATTCCAATGTAATGATAGGGTGTACCACGGACAAAAATGCATGCACAGGCCATCTTTGAAGATGCAGCATTGATAAAGGCAACATTTTTAATTTTCTATCACATGTAGGCCTACTAGAAAGGCGACATATTTTCAAGATTCTCTTATACAAATGTGTTTATATTAGCCAGTGATAAAAAGTAAGTTTGCGTCGTCGTCGCTGAGCCCAGAATAGTCGGCACGGACTTATCTTTGAGCAACAGGTTTCTGGCAAAGCCAGCATCATATTGGGATTTTTTTCCTCAAACTAGTCATCCTTAAAATGTATAGAACAAACGCTTAAATTAACACTGCCGTGACTGGGACGTCCGCAAAAAATAAAGTGCATCCATTTTTCCCTGACGTCTGGATCTTTCGCAGCGTATTCAAAGATGTTGTTTGTCCACAGCCAGGAACAGCACATCTGCGGCATCGTAATTTCCCTGTACACAGACCCACTCGCTGTCCGGCGACTGAACACTTGTGAGGCGCGCAGCGCGCGGGCGCGACAACGATACGAAATGAGCGTAGTTGTCTTGCGCTTTAAGCGTAGTTGTCTTGCGCTGGAGGCGGTCATATGCAAACACTGGTACGTCACTTCGCACCGTGACGTCACTTCTTACCATGGATCCAGAACGAGCTGTATTTAGAGCTTGATTAAATAAATGATTCGTTTATAATGGGGAGGATGTCTTAAGCTATGAAACTTGCAGGACGTTTTAATGGTACAAAGACCTCTTATATACCAAAAGATCAAGGCAAATTTGGTTTCTCATGTCATGACCCTTCTGTCAGCACTCAAGGACCCGCGTCAGTTCTTCTGCGCTTTAACCATCAAATACACACATTCATCTTAAATGAATGTAAACAATCATTTAATCAGTGCATTCAGTCTTAAAGGGAAAGCAGCCTAATACACAGGTCTGCTACTCTGTCACTGTAATCAAACAACAAAAGACAAATAGAGAATCACTCACTGCTCTTCACCCAATAGCCTTTGCAGCATATTTAATTAATACAGTGAAAAATATGCAGTTTTATTTGTTATTTTTGATGACCATTCAATTTCTGTAGTATTTCTTACTTGAAATGCTATAATCTGGTCTCCTATATACTTCTCTAGACCTTTACTCTGCTATAGTTAATTTAAAGACAAAAATGTCCATTGTTCCGTCATATATCTCTGCTGAGCAGGGTGATATTGAGTGTTTGCATAGAAGTCAAAGTAATGTCCAGGGGTCTCATTTATAAAACTGTGCGTAGGATCCTTACTAAAAGTGTACGTGCGCCCGAAAGCCAAAAATGGCGTACGCAAAAAAATATTCAGACTTATAAAAACGTGCGTACGCCAGAACCTGCGCAGGATTCACTTTATAAATCCCACTCAGCGGAAGATTGTGCGCACATGCGTCTCCTCCCCGAAATAACCATATATGGAGCTTACAACGCCTAGTTTTACTATGCATATCCTCATCTGCATATCATTTGCATGTGATTATTCATCCACGTGATAACATGTTTAACGGTACAAGACATTAGGAAAATATGAAATACGGATGTGCCATCACATTACATTAATACAAATATTTTAGTAGCCTATCCTTGCCTTGTTTTTCAATAAATAACTCAAATAGTGTAAAATACATTTCAGAGAAAGTTTTTCTCAATCTTTTCCACTGACCAAATAGTATTTTTAATTGATTTATATTTTTAATGGAAACATAGACATTGTTGTGCATTATATTTGCACAATCTGCTCTTATCATGATAAACAATTATCTCTGTAGCTAAAACATTAAAACACAGCATGCCAAAGGAAAAGGGTTCAAAAGCATTGCATCCACAACAAATATTTATAGGCTATTTATATATATATTTTTTTTAACTTTTCAGTAAATTTCATGTAGGCCTAGTTTAAGTGTTTAACTCCATTAATGGCATATTTAATCTAAATGATAATAACAGAAGTAAAACATAGTTTAAATCATTATTTTATTTAAACTGTTATTGTGAACATCACTGTAGCCTATTTATGATAAGGACTCATAATGAAGATTTACAGTTTTACTTAATCTGCCGTTAGATAAGCGTCAGTTTCACTAAACGGCCCAACGCGCTCGCTGGCGCGGACATGTAAGGTGTGGATATTTGCTTCAAGTGATAGGCTTGGTGAGTGAAATTATATTTGAATTATCTTTCTGTATAATTTTATTTCGATTTTCTGTCTAAAAGTGACCAAAAAGACATTTAACTCCAGCTCACCATCGGTGTCGCCAATTCCCTTTGTCTCCAGAATGTGCGTACGCACGGCTCAAAGTTTGCTTAAAGGTGCGCACATTCTCCCGTCAAGTTTGTTTTTTTATAGATCACAACCTTTGCGTGGGAACTGGCGTACGTACATTTCCAGCCCCGTTTTGTGCGTACGCTAGGGGTGTAACGGTACACAAAAATCACGGTTCGGTACGTACCTCGGTTTTAAAGTCACGGTTCGGTTTATTTTCGGTACAGTAAGGGAAAGAAATGCAAACATTAAACTGCAGGTTGTTTATTACTATAAACTTTTTTTTTTTCAGTTTGTTTACACTTTTTTAAACACTTTTTAATAAAATATAATAACATATATATAAAATAAAAAAAGAATAAGAAATAAAATACTGCTGCAAAGTTCTCCACTAAATAAAATACTCTCAGTCTCAAACCAATATCACATAATAAAATATAATGAAAAATATAAATATATAACTATGATTACAGTGCAGCATTACCAATCCCAGCTTGTAGGCCTGCTCATATTTAAAAATTAAGGCTGGGAATCGATAAAAAAATGAACTAATTAATTGCACAATTTGCTGTTATAAATTGCAATTCCTCAAATATATATAACTATACCAGCTCAGCAAATAGAAGTGTACTACTGAGAAATTTCACCTTATTTGAGCGGACTTTGCTTTTCCAGTGCGTGATCGGTACATGATTGGAGTGTTTGGGCCGTTAACGACAGAGCAGAACGCGCAGCGCAAACACGGACTCGAACATTGAGCAGAGAGCGCAGCGGGCCGACACACACACACACACACACACACACACACACACACGGAACGGAGAGTGCGGCGGCGCACGCAGAGCGGAAAAGCTTTTTTTCGCCCTGCAGTCTATTTCATTGGTTTAGGTTACAGTGACGACGGGTAAAACACTGGTAAAACTTTAGAATCAGCTGCAGGGCGGGATTTGCGCTGAACGCGGAGACTTCCGCCACTTAATATGTTCGTGTGGAAACACGAAAATGTACCTATGTTCCGCACACAAAATATTGCATTCAGTCATTCGGTACACACGTGCACCGAACCGAAAGCCCTGTACCGAAACGGTTCGGTACGAATACACGTACCGTTACACCCCTAGCGTACGCACGCTTTATAAATGAGACCCCAGGTCTTAAATGTTTTGGAAATGTCTTCAAAAAAGTATTCAAAAGTTTTACATTGGAAGTGCTGATAAGCTACAGATACCCTGATTATAAAGGCAGTAAGCATTAGTATCATTTTGATATGGTTATACCACATCTGTATGTGAAGGGTTAAACAACACATTTTTCTTCCACTTAAATGTATTTCTAATTGTTTGTCCTCATAGGTAGAGGAGTATTTGCTACCCAGCCTGTGGAAGCGGGAGCTTTTGTCTTGGAGTACAGGGGTGAACTAATTTCAGCAGAAGAATGCCGGGCGAGAGACTACACTGCGTTACAGAGCACATTTCTGTTCGAATTTGAGTGGCAGAAGCGTCACTGGTGGTGAGCATGGAAACATGCATGTTTTGTATAGATGTTGGAAACTCTAATGAAGGCATGCAACACACATTTTTGAGTAGCTGATGAATGAACAACAGCGGGACTAATCTTTTAATCGCATATGGCTGGTGGTCAGCAGCAGTTAATTCTGATGATAAGTCTTGAAGTCCCCCTGCTGTCAATCATTTTATGGGTGGTGAAATGTTGCATTGTAGTTCAACAAATAAAGGGTGGTTTTCTTTTTCTTTTAGTATTGATGCATCCAAAGAAGACTCATCTCTTGGAAGATTAATTAATGACAACCACAAACCTCCAAACTGCACCATGAAAAAAATCGTAGTAAATGACAGGCCACATTTGTGTCTATTTGCTGTGAAGAAAATTGAAATAGGAAGTGAAATCGAATACAACTATGGTGATTCACAATGGCCATGGCGTAAAAAGGTGAGTTGGTTATATTAGCTATACTGATTTTCATTTTTTTAAATGTGCTGAATGGCACAGCTACAATTTGTATTTCATTATAAACCGTATATTAACCTGATTATCGATGCATAACTGTGTGATCTCATATATGCATGATCTGTTTCTTAGAACTTTTTGTCTGATTTCCAGGAGCCAAAGCAGCAGACTTCTGTTCTAGAGACCAAAACATCCCTAACAGATCACTCTTCCCATGATGACTCCAACAAAGATGCTGTCCTCTCGCAGGTAAAGGAGTCATGTCGACTCTGACATCACAATCTATTCTAGTCTTGCCCTCATGCTGCATGTCAAGCGCTCACACACACACGTTTCTAGTCTTGGCTTTATGGGGCCCTCCCCTCAAACTAATGAATTCACAGTTAAGCTCAAACACATACACACACATTTCTAGCCTTGGCCTTATGGGGCCCTCGTGCACACACACATATACATTTGTAGTCTTGACCTTATGGGGCCCTCAAACACATACATTTCTAGCCTTGGCTTTATGGGGCCCTTAAACACACATATTTCTAGCCTTGGCCTTATGGGGCCCTCACACACACATATACATTTCTAGCCTTGACCTTATGGGGCCCTCACACGCGCACACACACATATACATTTCTAGTCTTGACCTTATTGGGCCCTCACACACATACATTTCTAGTCTTGGCCTTATGGGGCCCTCACACGCACACACACATATACATTTCTAGTCTTGCCCTTATGGGGCCCTCACACACATACATTTCTAGTCTTGGCCTTATGGGGCCCTCACACGCACACACACACATACATTTCTAGTCTTGACCTTATGGGGCCCTCACACACATACATTTCTAGTCTTGGCCTTATGGGGCCCTCACACGCACACACACATATACATTTCTAGTCTTGCCCTTATGGGGCCCTCACACACATACATTTCTAGTCTTGGCCTTATGGGGCCCTCACACGCACACACACATATACATTTCTAGTCTTGACCTTATGGGGCCCTCACACACATACATTTCTAGTCTTGGCCTTATGGGGCCCTCACACGCACACACACACATACATTTCTAGCCTTGACCTTATGGGGCCCTCACACGCACACACATACATTTCTAGTCTTGCCCTTATGGGGCCCTCACACATATACATTTCTAGTCTTGGCCTTATGGGGCCCTCACACGCACACACATATACATTTCTAGTCTTGCCCTTATGGGGCCCTCACACATATACATTTCTAGTCTTGACCTTATGGGGCCCTCACACACATACATTTCTAGTCTTGGCCTTATGGGGTCCTCACACGCACACACATATACATTTCTAGTCTTGACCTTATGGGGCCCTCACACACATACATTTCTAGTCTTGGCCTTATGGGGTCCTCACACGCACACGCACATATACATCTCTAGTCTTGGCCTTATGGGGCCCTCACACACACACATTTCTAGTCATGGCTTTATGGGGCCCTCCCTCCTAACGCTCGCTCCAATGTCAACCTAGATACATGTTTTCTATTATTAGGAGCGTGTCCACATGTTTGTGCTAATATTAACTCTTAATGTGTATTTATTTTGTTTAATTATATTTAGGTATTTACTATCAAAGGGTTTGCCCTAGTGAACTATCCCGAAAGTGATGAGACGGATGAGGAGTATATTAAAGACAACCCTCCCACTCCACACGGTGATGTTGTTCGAAAGAAGACGAGGAATGGAAACATTCAGGTATGCCTCGGATACTATACTTTAAAATGTTGCTGTTTCTATAAATGGTTCAAACGTCCTTCCCCTGTGACTCATTTCAATAGAATGTAAGCCAAAATGTATTATGTATCTTGAAATTGAAACTCCATTTTTGCAGGTGGTTGGAGTAGCTGATTTTTCTGATCCTCTGATCGACTCAAATGAGAGTATAATAGATGAAACTGATGAGGATTCTAGTCTGCAGTCAGACCATGAAGTTGTTCCAAAAAACATTTTGGTATGTCTCTGACACTATGGATTAGCCTGGGAAAACCCAGACCACTTTCGGCAAATTTAGATTTTCTCTGCAAGTGGGTCTGGCAAAGAGCCCATTGAAACCCATTTCCAATCCGTTGAAATCGCGGCACCAATCAGAAACGTTGGGGCGGGCTTTACACGATGACGACAGAGCACAGACGGTGACGCAGATTTTGTACATTACAAAGATGGATGCCGCCGTGGAACATCATAACATCACTCGTTCGAATCAGCTATCGCGTCTGTTTCAAGCGATTTAAAATTGTAATTTTCGTTAACACAAACAGAGAATTGCTGAGAGTCTCGAGATGTTTCTCCGTCGCTCTGCATACGTCATGTCATTCATCGCTCTGATTGGTTTTAGATCTATCCGACGTCCGTTGGTGACGCCCCTGTGGAAATGAATTGTCTATCGAGCTTTGCCAGACCCTAACTCAGTTACAACTGAGAGTGGTCTGGGTTTTCCCAGGCTAACTCTGGATACCATTTCTACCTAAATATTTCCCCTGTATAAGATTTCCATAGAATGTGAACAAAAATACATAATCATACATGACATAATTCCCTTTTTGCAGATGGATAGAGTACCAGATTTTTCTGTTCCTCTTAATGAGTCAAGTGATGACAGCATGGATGAGCAGTCCACTTCTATGTCTGGAATGGCTTCACAAAGGCCGAGGAGAAACTGTCACCGTACTGTAAGTCAAATTTTTTCATACGTTATATCACTTAATGGTTAGTGCTAACCAACCCTCAATCACTTGCTCCTGCGCTTGCTTTTTTTTAGTGAGTAACTAATTTAGTGTGCAATTAGTTATTGAGGGTAGTACCCTCTGGTTCTCTAAGAATGTAAGAATGATTGTGGTCATTTCGAACAGTTTTTCGAGTTCAAAGCAACTTGCCAAGCTTGGGCTGGTAAACACCATCGTACTACCATTGGTCCGTGGCGATTGCATAATAGGTAGGGGTGGGCACGAGTACTCGTACGTGACAGCGACGATCAATCATGAAAACGATGATCGCCCCGCAAAAAAAAATCTGATTGGTTATTGGGGCATTTGGGGCGGTTCCTGAGGTCTGATTTGTTTGCGTTAGACAGCATGTCTTCAGACTGGCGAAACAAAGTGAAACTGGATTTTAAAACGCGCACTGCAGTGTGAGCGGCGTCAGATGTTTAACGATATACTGCTGTTTATGTACTTAAAAAATGTTTTACCCCCATGCGAAATATAAGAAAACTTCGCCGTGACTCTATCGGGGCCTTTACTCTTGTCACGTAATAAGTGAAAACTTTGTTCATATTGGACATCGATCTAACAGGTTTGTGTAACGATAAAGGTAGTATAGATAAGAGATGAGGTCGTGTGAAATATATATATATTAGGGGTGTAATGGTTCACAAAATTCACGGTTCGATACGATACACTTGTGTCACGGTTCGGTACGTTTTCGATACAGCAAAAAGAAAGAAATGCCAGAGAATTTTCCTTGATTTAATTTTTTATTATTATTTTTATTAAAGCTAAAATCATAAAGTGTGATAATTTTTTTTACTTTGAGCAATGATGGAGCTATACTTGACTTTTCTTAGGAACATATAAAACAAAACCGCTCCATGGACAAAATTAAATTTAATATTGTAGTAGTTATAAACAGGTTTATTTTAGTTCCGATTAACATTTTAGGGGCAGCAAATTGTATTCATAATGTCAAAATAAAACCGACGTAATGTTACTTGAAAGCATTATAGCTTTTACTATTCCTGCCAAACTTCCATGGTTACAGTTAGTAGTGTTACTACAGTAAATCCATGGTGAATGTTGCTGATCTGTGGACACTGAATAGTTCATTCATGGCACAATGTTTCTTTCTGGTTTCACGTCAGCGCTGTTTGATCCGTTAATAACGGAGAAATGTGAATGTTTCTTACTAGATCTCACAGCGATGTTATTACTTCAGTGGCGAATTCAAATGAGGATCTCGCTGTGTAGTAACAGTGCCGCTTGATCAAGATCGGCTCGCGCTGCATTGGTCCAAACTGATAAACGGTCCGTCAACCACACAATAACGAGTAGCTCAGTTTCGTTCCGCTTGCATTACATTTGCCATTTGATGTTGGGCAATGTTGTGGTCGCGTCAGCGTCTCTTACATTGTGAGCGCGCTTGCCACGTGCCTGCTTTTGAAAAAAATTAATTTTGGTCGGCAGGAAAAATGGTCCAATGGTTCGGTTTGAAAATGCGTACCGAAAACTGGACCGAAAGCCTCGTACCGAACGGTTCAATACGAATGCGTGTATCATTACACCCCTAATATATATATTATATATGTATATATGTGCAGATAATGTCAAACGTTAAAAAAATATAAAAAATTATATTTTTATAGCCTGCGACTAGAGGAGTCAAAGAGCCGCATGCGCATCTCCAGAAACTTGAGCCTTAACTAAAGTTACTAGTACTATAGTTTGACTATAAACTGTATTTATCTCATGCATTAACCTGATGCCAGTCAATTGTTTCTCCAAATAATATTGATAGGGGTGTGCCTTTTTATGCTTTTGTCTATATTTGGTACACTTTTTTTGTTTTGTTTTTAGTCTCTTGGTCTAAACTTAATCAACAGTACATTTCTAATTTAATTTACTTGGATTAAATTTACTCTACATTTTACTTAACACCCCTATAG
Source organism: Phoxinus phoxinus (assembly GCF_949152265.1). Lineage (NCBI taxonomy): Eukaryota > Metazoa > Chordata > Actinopteri > Cypriniformes > Leuciscidae > Phoxinus > Phoxinus phoxinus. The sequence goes on along the minus strand of NC_136890.1, from coordinate 5,993,803 downwards.
AATGTATGTCATCCCAATATGCAATGGTCAGTTACTTGTGTAGTCAGTTTATCATACTAAAGGATTAAAATGTCAGAATTCTCAAATTACTACGAAATCTACGAACCACCGATCCAAATGCGCTGGACCATATGAGATTCTACACAGTTCAGCGCATTTGGATCGGTGGTTCGTAGATCGATTGATAGAGTCTGTTTTTCCAAGATGGATTCTGCTTATATACGTGAAGTTGACTGTATGTATAAAATATCTTCTTATTAAACTGTCTGGACACTGTCAAAGTTCTCAATGCTTCGGTTTGCATGTAGGGACCCTCATTATGCTACCGTGTTAGTGTGGGGCTATTTTGAGCCTTGTTAGTGGTATTAACACGCGATTTTTATTTGTCATTACTCTACGCCCCATATACTAGCGTTATACTAGCGTTATAGGCTAAACTGTTTTTAGAGATAAAACTATTTACATTCGATAATCATGAAAACAAATCTCAGATAACGGTTGACTAGGTAACAATGTGTAATTAGACCAAAGGTTCATTTTGCACCGGAGTTCTCCTTTAAGGAAGACCGCTGCATTCTTGAGTATGGTTACAGACTGTTCAGAAAGAATGAGTATGTAATCAGCCAGCACCAATATATTCGACAAAAACTGAGAGAGCTTGGCAGACTGGTACTGGAAGCAAAAAAGTTGACACATGTGAAGACTATCAAAGAACTCATAAAGCCTGAAAAGTACAGTCATGTTGTCTCAGCTGCAAGATGCCTAGCTGGATTCAACGATGAAACTGGAAAATATCAATGTCCATCTCTTGCTCGCAAAGTTGGACATGGCTTGCACGCTTTAGCCATGTTTATCAAATCTGAAGGATTGAAGATGAAAGATCAACAGACTGCCAAAGATGCTGAAGAATTTGCACTGCTTTACCAAGAAAGTTGGAAATTTGACATTGCAAGCCAAGCGCTAACTCAGCTTAACCAGACCAAGTGGAATTCTCCTCAGATTCTACCATTCACACAGGATGTCCAGAGACTTCATTGCTATTTGTCTGAGAAACAGCAGAAACAATTGAATGCCCTGCAAGAAGAGCCTTCTTCCTTGAACTGGAAGGACCTTGCTAAAGTGACCCTGGCGCAAGTTATCCTCTTCAACCGACGAAGAGCAGGAAAAGTATCCCGAATGTCCTTGTCTGCGTTCCTGTCAAAGGATACATCAGAAACGCACGAAGATGTTAACTTAGCCCTTACTGAACTTGAGCAGAAGCTTTGCAAACATTTTGTTCGGATTGCCATAGTAGGAAAGAGAGGGAGGAAAGTCCATGTTCTCCTTACCCCGGTCATGAGAGAATCGCTTGATACTCTGACTGAAAAGCGAGAAGAATGTGGAGTACTGAGTGAAAACGGATACTTGTTTGCATTGCCGTTCTCTGTCCATTACTTGAGGGGTTCCGATTGCATTAGGCAGTTTGTAAATGAATGTGATGACATCAAACATCCCAAAGCGCTAACCTCAACAAAACTTAGGAAACACATTGCTACTCTGTCAACTGTTCTGAATCTCAAGACTACAGAACTTGACCAATTGGCAGATTTCCTTGGGCATAACATTGAGGTCCACAGAAAGCACTACCGCCTTCCAGAGGGCACCCTCCAGCTAGCTAAAATAAGCAAAGTTCTTCTAGCACTGGAACAGGGGCGGCTAGGAGAATACAAGGGGAAGAATCTGGATGAAATTCAGCTTGATGTGACTGGTATTAAGACTTTTTTTTTCTTTATTAAGGAAAGTTAAAAAGCACACCTATAAACCGTTCTCTTTTAGAATAGTAGATAGTATTTGATAACTAATAGAATAGAAGTATTTGATAACTAATAGAATAGAAGTATTTGATAACTAATAGAATAGAATTTAATTGAACAGAGTAAAAGTATACCTCAACATACTGAAGAAGAGGGCAGGTTTTATTATCATGTGACTAACTAGACAATTTTAGTCTATTCAGCTATTTATGTAGTCATTTTTTATACTCTTGACAGATTGATTGCAGTTTCAGGTTTACAACTCATTCATATTCTATTACTTGCTGTTTTAGAGACTGTTGACATGGATGGGTGTTCACAAGAGGAAGGTATGTTTGTATGATTTAAAAAAAGGTCATGAAAGATCTCTCATTTAATTTAGACAATTTAAACATAGATGTTATTGCACAATCTTTACGGGATTCCACATATTTGGATGTTGCATTAATATAACCTTTTAGTTTTAAATTAATAGTTGACATGTTTTAGACATGCTACCTTTTGCATGTGGGGAATGTTTGACATTGTTTCCAGTTGATTGTGTGGCACAGTAAGCTACACCACAGGTATAGTTATCCAAAGGTAGTCGATCTCCACAACTATTGTGTCTTTTAGCAAGATGCTTCATCCCATTGCTCCAGGGCCATTGCCACTGTACTGTGTTCTGTAAGTTGCTTTGGGGAGAAAGTATCTGCCATGGGCATACATTTAAATTGTGCTACCAGTGTGAGTGCAAGTCTGATTTAAACCGGCTCTCTCTCTACCACTGTATTGTAGAATTATGGAAACCATGTGAAATTTGTTGTTCAATTCGATCTGTTTATTTGTATAGCGCTTTTCACAATACATATCATCTGCAAGACTCGTCATATACTGAATATTTATAAACTCGTACTGTTGATCATTGTTTTTGGTCACCATGACACAATGTTATGCATGATAGATCCTAATCATGTCAGTGTTGCTTACAGGTAGTTTATATTTTGATTTATCTTTTTCTTTAATAAACTTTTTTTTTTTCATTTACTCATATGACTTTATTCCAGAAGCACAGGAGACTGAAGTTGAGGACAGTATGGCATCCACACAAGAACCCACTTCCACACAAGAACCCACTTCCACACAAGAACCCACTTCCACACTGCATTCCCAATACCAGAGAAAGTCGGCAAAAAAGAGAGGTGAGCTTAGAAATGTAAAGTGGATTGATTGGTCCCGTTCGTCTTGAAGACACAAGCTATATTCTGAATTATATTATTTTATCAAATCTTTACTCTTGATCACTGCACATTGATACCTCAAACCTGAATGAGATACGAACACAAAAGACATTTTAAAGAATGTGGGTAACCAGACAGTTGATGTCACCACTGACTTTTATAGTATTTTTTTCCTACTATGAATGTCAATGGTGCCGTCAACTGTCTAGGTACCCACATTCTTTAAAATGTCTTTTGTGTTCAGCAGAAGAAAGAAACTCATACAGGTTTGGAACAACATTAGGGTGAGTAAACGGACAATACATAAAATATTAGATACAGACTGTAAAAATCGAGTATCCTTGTCTTGTTTTTAAAATAAATTAAAAAATTTTTTTATAAAATACTTTTAGTAGATGGTCTACTAATGCTGTAATGAGAGTAAGTTGACATGTAGGTGCAACGTTACTCCGTTAACAGAATGTCTAAAGGGGACCATCAAAATAGTGTTACCACACCTTTTACTAGATTGCACTGCATTATTATTATTATAAGTCAAAAGTTTTATTCAGAAACAAACTAAATGACTACTTATAGTCTCTGAACCAAGTCAATATGGCAATGTTACCTGTATGATCAATACAATAGTCTTTCAGTTCAGATAAAGGTTTAAAAATTCTAAACTTAAGACATTAACCTAAACTTGATAACATGTTCTTTTTATGTATACTTAGGTAAAGAAACTGCTGCCAAAAGAAGCTGGACAACAGATGAATGTGCGGCAGTAAAAAGGCACCTAAGGAAATTCATTGTGAGGAGGTAAAATGGACTGTCAGCGCTGCGTTGATGCAGAAGCTCAAGCTTTAGGAAATCGAGACTGGAAGGCGGTCAAATACTTCATCAAAAATCGTATCTCTGCCATAAGAAGGAAAGTACAGTGAAATACAGGAAGCTCAACGTATTGGATGCCTTCCCATTAGCATACACATCGGGATATATACGTTCTAAGTGTTTTCAACACATTTCAAAGTTGAAATGTAGTTGTTTTTATTGTATTATCCTCTTAAAGGGTTAATTGATATTTACTCTTCTTTGTCATTTCAAACCCATAAGAAATCAGTTCATCTTTGGGACACGAAGATATTTTGAATGAAACCTGAGAGATTTCTGTCCCTCCATGGTTTGCATTGCCGCTCTTTGTCCAGTACTTGAGATTGCATTAGGCAGTTTGTGAATTAATGTGATGACATCTAACACCCTAAAGCACTAACCTCAACAAAACTAAGGAAACACATTGCTACTCTGTTCATCCTAAACTTTCAAGCTTCAGAGCATTTATAATGTAGAAGTAATCCATGTAGTTTAATCCCAATTTTGTGATGTGAATGCACTCTCACTTAACATTATCCACCAATGCAATAACTGTGAACTGGACTTTGCATTGATGCAGCACACTCAATTATACACATTTTCTGGTTAATAGTGATTCTTTGCCTCGAATGCCCTTTACCTTGTTTATGTCGCTTTGCCCTGTTTTTGTGCTATTGTTGATCTCACTTAATCCATCTATTATTCATAATATCCACCAATGCAATAACTTTGAACTAGACTTTGCATCGCTGCAGCGCACACAATTATCCACATTTTTCCATGGTTACGAATGATACTTCGCCTCGTATACGATTCTTCCTGTTTGTTTGTCACATTGATAACTTTTTCTTTATGAATGTTTTGAAGTTTGAAAGCTTAGGATGAACAGTTTTTAAATGGAAAGATGGAAATCTCTCAGGTTTCATTCAAATATCTTCATTGAGAATGCCTTGATGGTGAGTGAATGAAGGTAGAATGTTCATTTTTGGGTGAACTAACTCTTAAAGTTATTTGGCGTCTTATTTTCGAACAGATAAAGGGTTAGATCCAGTCAAATGTCTTTTTTCATTTAAATGTTTTATAGCAACAAAAAAGACTTGACTCTTGAGATTGTAATTCCTTGAGTTGCTAATAGCATGTTTATTGCTGTTATGTTGACCAAAATAAATGTTATTGAAATGTAAAATGTTGTCTAACCTCTTTGTGTATGAAACCGGCCAGTGTGTATTACCAAATACAAATAACTGAGGACAAATCATGTTTTAAAGTTTTAATTTTTTAATCCAGTGTTTTGTGTAAAATATTACTCACGGTATTAGTGCTATTATTCCACGGGGTCTTAAAGTCTTTGTTCATCAGATGAATAGGGAGTTTTCATGTGAAGTCCTCAATTTAAAGGAGTATATTATCTTTAGGCCGCAGTTAACATGACTGGCTAGGAACACAACTTCATTAGAAATAGAGGAAAAATAACCATGGGACAAACAAGATCCCCTTCAGCAAAACTGCACAGTTCATTCAATGACCAATACAATGCAGGCAAAGTACAGGTGGTGTCTTGCAGACTGAAGTAGTTAAGGCTGTGACCAAAATTTGAGGGCTCATTGTTTTTGAAAAATATCTGGATTGGCTTTTTTTATGCCATGTTAATGCCTAAGCTAATAAGAGCATGTGTACAGATTCATTTAGAGGATATACATTACAATCTAAAAAAGTTTATATGGTAATTAAAGGACAAGTTCGGTATTTTACACTTAAAGCCCTGTTTACAGATCGTATCTGATGAAATAGAACGGTTAAGATTAAACTTTGGACAGATGCTGCTGTCGCGAGAATTTTAGGTTTATATCGCTTTCCCCCCTCACCCCCACAATGGTTGTCTATGTGCACTGGCAGATTCCTTCCTAAAAACACATTAAACTTTCGTTTACAAAGACGTGAAACTCACCGAGTGGTCAGGGGTGTTCACTGATACGGTTCCAAAAAAAAATCGCTGAAAAAGATGCATTCCGACAGGTTTTATCGTAGTTTTTGTCCAACTCCATGACTTGTATTGAATGTGCTGTGTGAGGTGCGGTATTACTCCGCCGCTGGAGTGTCTATTATTCAAGCTCTCAACGGAAGAATCACGGGTGTGACGTGTTTGGCAAAATAGGTCCACAAAAGCTAAATAAACCTCAAATTCTCGCGACAGCAGCATTTGTCCAAATTTTAATCTTAACCGTTCTATTTCATCAGATACGATCTGTAAACAGGGCTTTAAGTGTAAAATACCGAACTTGTCCTTTGAGGGCAAATAATGCACGCAGCTGATGTTTCCAGATGTTTTATAGTGACTTTGGTCCTTGCTAAGATATAAAGATTAGAAATAAGTGTGTATCTGTGAAAGCGGACCCCACAACTTCTTAAATGTTTGATCCAAGTGACACAAAAACACATATGCAAGAAATTTTGTTTGAATTTTGTTATATTAAAGTGATATTTCTTATTAAGAACTGCTTGTTATCTTACTTGATTTTTTATAAGTATGTAGAACCACTGGAAATGGTGGACCCCACAATTGGGCATAAAACGGTGGACCCCCTTATGGGACAAAAACAAGTGTGTGTGTGTGTGTGTGTGTGTGTGTGGTTTGGTGTAAATGTTTGAACATTTACACATGAGGTGTTAGTTGTTAATTATTTTAGTGGAAAAAAAACTTAAATGGTAGGCTATATATATATATATACATACCGTATATACTATATATATAGTGTATGTTTGGTACCGGTCAAATTTTTTTTTTTTTTTTTTAAAGTCTCTTATGCATATTTGCATTATTTGATCAAATTTTTATTTTATCTTTTCAATTTAAAATAATGGTTTTCTATTTTAGTATACTTTAAAATATAATTTATTTCTGTGATCAAACCTGAATTTTCAGCATCATTACTCCAGTCTTCAGTGTCACATAGTCCTTCATAAATCATTCTAATGATGTAGTATCAATGTTAGAAACAGTTGTGCTGCTTAATATTTTTTGGAACCTGTGATATGCCTACTTTTTTCAGGATTCATTGATGAATAAAAAAGAACAGAGTTTAATTCAAATAGAAATTATTAAGTATTTACTATCACTTTTTGATCAATTTAACACATCCTTGCTGAATAAAAGTTTTATTTTTTTTAAGTATCAAAGGTTATAAGTATGTTAAAATAGAAAACCATTATTTTAAATTGTAGTAATATTTGACAATATAAATTTTTTTTTCTGTATTTTTGATCAAATAAATGCAACCTTGTTGGGCAATATATATATGCCTCTTTTTTACATTTGAGCCCCTGCCCCTGAGGAACTCTGACGAACCCTGACAAACAGTGTAACCAGTTAACACAATGGCAAAAGTTTGAGCAAAGCATGCAAACTGTTATTTATTTATTTTTAACACTCCCACCTAATTTTTTCTTGTGCTCCACACCAGGGGTTTCTGCAGCACCATCAGCACCCGCACTTCCTGCGGCAGAGCAACTGGACCGCAATCCCGGAGTCGCCACCAGGATAATGGACAAGCTGAAGAACATGTCCAGTAAGCAGAAAGTTTATTCTGAAGCAGCGATGCTGTTCATTTTTGAGGAATATTACATACTGAGAAATATTACATAATTTTTTTAAATCATTGTTCTTGAAGGATAACAAATTTTAGGAATCTTTTTCAGATATGCTTTCTTACCTAAACATCACGTTGAAGAATACTGATTTTAGCATTTAAGGTATAGATGAAGATTAACTCAAGCAATTCAAGAGTCTGACATTAGCTTTTGTCTTTATGCACTTCCTGACCATTAAGCTCAAGGTACAGGGGTGCCTTTGTCTCTATGATAATGTTAAGGTTTGAGCAATCAAGTCAGGATGATTGGATTAGCAATACAATAGCGGTTTCTAGATAACCATATACAGGGTTTTCACTGGATAGAATCAACTCCTCCCTAGTTTCAAGTCCCAGAAGTCCCTCCCCCTTTGAATGTATATAACTACAATGCAATACTGTATTAGTTAGACTGATTTTGGAACATGCAGCTCCGATCAATAAAGAAGAACTTCTAATTTGAACGTGATCCAAAAGTCTCACTGGTCTCTGCTTCGATCAAGAAAAACTTTACAACATTCTCTAAAAACAATACATCAATATTAATGTGTTAACAGAGATGCTTTCTTTTTACTTTTTCAGCATATCTTCTTGTTTGCATGTTTTATACATTCATTTCCAATGATTGTCATTATAAAAGAGCAATCAAAAGAACACTTTTAAAAGCTCTATCAATTACTTAAAGTTAGGGTAGGTAATCCTGTTCAGAAAAAAAATTTTTTATACTGGGTGAAATGGTCCTTCCATTCTGATAGTAGTCAATACATTATGTGTTCAGAAAAAGGAATGAAAAAAATCTGACCTCTGTAGCAGCTGTAGGACAGTAAAAACTCTGACCAATCACTGCCATTCGGTGCGAATGTAAAGAACCAATCAGATGCCTTCATGTCTCGTGCCCGAGCACCACTGCGTGCACAGCAGTGATGCGCGGGTCAATGTATAAACAACCCGACCGACGTTTTCAACTAACCCGCCCGCAACTCGGACCGCAAAAAAAAGGTAAGAAAATATTGTACCCAACCCGCTTCCTGACCCGTGTTTTTTAAAGTAGCTAGTAAATGCTCATCGCGTCATGGGCCATAGACGGAGGAACTAGGGGTGCAGCATTTTTCAGATATGTATATGCCTAGTGTTTTGTAATAAAGGCTTGATTTATTCATTTATTTCGTTTCATTTTCTTAACAATTAATATGCTGCATGTGTTTATCCAGTCTAATCGACGTGTGCGTCTCTCCCCTGACTTTCCCATCAAAAATCCCCCCCCCCTCTCAGCAAATACATAAAACTGAAATTACTGAGCTATATGCATTTAAAAGTAGCCTATTAAAATGGCACAATGGCATTGCTCAACTTGTTGGGAAATCGGGCATTTTGTCCCGCGTCAGCTTTTATTCAAAAGTTAATAACGCGCTCAACATACAAAAGGTAAATAAGGATTTCCCACTGTCATCTGCAGACTGAGCTCGTGCGTCATCCTCGCGCATTCAGCCAATAAAGTGTAGACCTATGTATTTCATAGAACATTGTGTCTAGTACTATAAATTACAAAGGTAAACTACCCGACCGACCGCGACCCGAATATCATTAAAAATATTTTTGGATGACTCGTAACCGCGGGTAACCGCAGGCACCCGCTCATTTTGGATCAACCTGCGCATCACTGGTAGGTACATGCAGCTGACTCCAAATGTGGATGCGCGTTCATGTTTGTGGGGGGGGCGTAGCTTTGGACGGAGCACTGACAGGAGGGGGCGGAGCTTAGAAGAGGTGCCACTTTCAAATCTGGCTAGCTCTCCAACATTACCTACTCTAGCTTTAAGAAGGTTGATTTTGGGTGTTATATTATCTCAATATAATATAATATAATATATTAACAATTCACTCATGTGAATTTTTCTTAATTGGTTTGCTTGTTTTCTTTCTGTTTGTCAGGAGGAAGATGTTTGGTGTTGACGACAGTGTGTCTCGGGATCATTTGTGTTTTTCTGCTGGCCGTCATCATACATCAGCAGAACATCATCATGCATCAGCAGAACAAAATCAAAGAACAGATAGACCAGAACTTAAAACAAACTGACAACAGCAATGTGTTCTGGGTGGGTTCCCTTATCATAAAGGTAGCGAAGCTGTGGATTGACCCTAGTGGAACCTTAGGGACAATGTTGTCCTTTGCGAGCGAAGTTGTAGACATGGTGAAGTAAGGTATAATACATCCAGCCGGTATGTACCCAGATATTAATATCTCTATTATTCTTAATATGGGAACCTTACTTTGGGATCCATCGTGGCACACCAAGGCTGTCCAATCTTTCCCTTTCTGTTTTTGTTAGTGGCTGAACTTCTTTCTATTCACGTTTTGAATAATCATAAGATTCTGGGACTGAAAATATTTGAGAGAGAAATCAAAATTTCTCAATTGGCAGATGACAGCTTTATTTCTGAGAGATAAAAATCGAGTTAAAACGGCCCTGGAATGTATATCCAAATTTTCCAAATCCATGGTTTAATGTTAAATCTTAAAAAATGTGAAATATTATTTATACACGATTCTATCGATCTATTAGTTGAAAGCATACCAGTAAAGGACTCTGTTAAATACCTTGCAATTCATATTTCTAAAAATAAACATACACATGAACAACTAAATTTTATGCCTAAAATTAAAAAATCTAAAAAATATCCTGAATAACTGGTTACAAAGGGATCTGACTTTGTTTGGGAGAGTGTTGCTTTCCAAATCTGTTTACCCAGCTCTCTCCCTTTATGTCAGTGATAAAACTTCCAAAGAAATGAATAAAACCTTTCTCGACTTTATTTGGAAAAGTTAAAAAAGGACATTATATCAGGCAAAGGAATTGATGGTGCCTTAGAGATGTTCGATTTTTTTGATATTAACAATACTTTTAAACTTAAAGGGGGGGTACAATGGTGTTTCATGTATTCAGAGTTGTTTACAGTGTTAAAGAGATGGATTCTCATGCTAATAATGGCCAAAGTTTGAAAAGTTATTTTGAACGAATAACAGAGAATTTCTGTGCTGAAAATCATACTTCCGGGTTGCAACACGTTTCGGCTGTTTTTTTTCTATCGTAGATCTAATGACGTAGACCAGAGTGGAACTCCTTATATGAGCATTGCTCTCGGAAAAGCGCGTTCACGCACACGTCGACCAGAGGAGAGAAAGACCGCGCTCATCGACGCGCTACTACCGGAAATCATCATCAGCAGCGCTAAATAGGAATGGTTGATGTCAAGAATGTCTCCAAAAAAGTGTGTTTTGGGATGTGAGGGAGGGAAGTTTACCTTGTTCAGCTTCCCAAAGAACCCAGTGTTACTGGAACAGTGGATGCAGTTTGTATTTCCGGGACAGCAAAGGAGTTCGGCAAGTGCGGTTTTGTGTTCTGGTCATTTCAGTGACGAATGTTTTATTAACAAGGCCCAGGCCGTCGCTGGATTTGCAAACCGGTTGCAATTAAAACCTGGCGCGGTCCCAGTGATAAAACACCCCATTCATGTAAGTACAACGGTATCACGCGCTCCCGCTTTACTCTATAGCTCCGCCCACGCCCAGAATCAAGGACCTCGGCTTTTTCCGGATAGAATCGGAAAGCTGTATTTTTATTTTATAAATATGATGAAACTAAAGACTTTTTGGAGATATGAAGGACACACTATTACTCTATAGGTACTCAAGATTAACATGAGATTGACTGAAACGAAGTATTTTACCCCCCCTTTAATTAGATTATAAACTGTCAAAGAAATGAAAATTAATTATGGTTCTTTATTCCTCAGTCCATTTTCAAAAAGGCTTATCTTTTCTACTGAGATGTAACTATCTGCCTGGGAAATTACCAATTAAACTATCCAAATTTTACCAGCACATGTTATTAGCTAGGAAAATTGGTTTCCATCACAATTTTTCTCCACACAAAATGCTTCTCTGGAACAATTGTCTCATTACCTCTAGGAATAATGTTTTTATGTTTATCTACAATTTCCCCATTCCATTTGAAGAGTTTCGGCAAGTTGTAAAAGCAATTCCAAATGGGTTGTGAAGGGGTGGATTGGAATCCACTGCTGCTTCAATGTATTTGTAATGAGTGATTATAATCAAGGTATTAATCAATGTTTCCCCAAATCTGTGACCTGGAAGGTCATGACGTGCCTAACTTCAGGGTCCGAGTGTCAGCTGTATAATCGATGGAGATATGCTCTATCTGTATATGTGTGGAGAATTACTATGTTTATCTATTTCTTAGCCAATCAGAAACTGCAACGTGAAGTAAGGACGTAGCTTAGACTTTGGTGAAGGGTAGAACTGCTGTGATCTTTGTAACTGTAAACGGGGCGGCCTACGAACTCCTTGAAGCTGACTTCTGCTGATGAAACTGTAACTGAAACTATCTTCAGTAAAACGTTTCTTCAATTTATTATGATTTTGACTCCGGGTCTTCATTCATCATATCTGGTTCTGTGTCCTAAACTGTTACCCCCTAACAGTTGAAACATTTGATGAAAAGTCACCTGACTTTTGGAAGTAACGAAAGTAAACTTCCAGAGTTAATAGTTGTTGGTAATAAACTACAGTGTATTTTATCATTCCTGTAATATAAAAAATATCAGATTAATGTTTCAATCCAATCATAAAATCTCTCCTAGAGGGAATTTGTTTTGGAATGCACAAATCGCGGATATTCATTGGAAAGAGGGCATGGTTAAATCCATTTAAATTTTGTATTCTGAATAAAGTTAAAGAGATAAAACTTTTTTTTTTATAAATACTTCACAAAAATCTAGCTTCATTATCAAAATTCATGGACATTGACATGCATTTTACAAATTTTTGTTTATGGATGTAATATTTACCATGCAAAATGTAGAAGTTTACCACATATACAAACATTTTGTTTCTGTGTGTGAAAGAGCAAAATTAGTACATTACATTGTTACTGTATTAATTTGTCTCCTGCTGACTTTATGTACTCACTCAAGGAATAAAGCCCTGCTATGCATGCATTATTAAATGTTCTGGTCAGAATTAAAAGATTCAAAGACATAGTTACATTTGATGTAGCCTATACGTTTTATGAATTTTAAAGTTTCTGAATCATTTGGGAATAAAAAATAATGATTAATGTTCCGGTTACATATGAAAATCATGAACTGACAATCTTAAGTATGAAGCACTCTTAGTATCCAGTCAGTCTTCTTTGCTTTAAAATTAGATACATGTTTTTGGCCAAATTATATACATATACTATACATGATATACATCAGGTGAAAAGTAAAAAAAGCATTAAAAAAAGCGTTTTTAGCATAGACTGTAAAAGGTTTTTAGGCGCGATATGTGAAAGGCCCCTAACAGATCTGTGCATTTGTTCTTAAAGGGACAGCAGCCTAATAAACTGTTGCCATCCGTTTCATTAATGTAATTTAAAAAAGAAAATCAGAAATCACTCACTACTTTTGACCGAATCACTTTTGTATATTTATTATTAAAGTAATGTATATTTAATTCAGACAGTGAAGACTATACAGTGTTTTATTTTTATATTTGATTATTCAATTTATGTAGTATTTCTCAAAGTCGTCATGCAATCTGTCACATCTGTTTTGGTTCACTTTTAAAAATGTAATGTATTTTATTTTGTAATTTCTCACAGTCATGCTTCCTCTGTCATGTGTCATGTTCTGATTGGTTGTTTTCAGGCCTTGTTTGGTCATTAGTCTGTATATAGTCCTCATGTTTTTTTATTCTCTTGTCAAGCTTTGGGCTTATTGTCTGTGGACACAGGGCCAAAACCATATCAATTCGAGCCGCTGGCTCAAACTGCGGTGTCACATCGCATCGCGATCGGCATCCGACGATGCTAGCGAAGCAGCCGCGCAAGAGAGAATGGGGCCAGTATCTGAGTGGATTATTATTACTATTAACCTACGTTAAGCATATTTTGCCGCTATGTAAAAAAAAAAGAAATGTCAAAAAAATTGTATTTGTAATTGTACAAAAAATTTTTTTAGAGAACATGCTCTTAAATTAACACTGCCGTGACTGGGACTTCTGCAAAAAAAAAAAAAAAACTGCATCCATTTTCCCCTGACGTCTGGATCTTTCGGCAGCGTATTATTCAAACATGTTGTTTGTCCACAGCCAAGAAAGATGGACCTGAATAATAATGACCTGCAGAATTCAGGAGTGAAGCGGCTCTCTAGAGCCCCTTTCACACAGCGTGTTGGTCCCGGGAAATTGCCGCGAAATTGCCAGAGTGCTTTCTGTGTGAACGCAAACACGTCCCGGGATTGATGCCGGGATTGATCCCGGGTTGGGGACCTAGTAACATTGCCGGGATCAGTCCCGGAACGCGCCCTGTGTGAAGAAAAGCCAGGATCAATGCCGTAAGGGGTGTCGTAGTGATGACCCACGTGCCATCGTGCGACTCTGTTGCTCTTAGAAGAAAGTTTGTGTTCGTCATCAACAAAGAAAGAACTAAAAAAATGTCTGCAAACTGGAACAAAGCAGAGACCAGGGAGCTCCTTACTATCCGCGCTGAAGCGGAGATCGTTCGCCAGCTTTGTGGAACGGTACGCGATATAGCACGTACTCTGTGTCAAAATCAAACATCCGAACAACCGACCGATCGAACGTCTATCCGAAAGTCTTGTACTTTTGAGCGTCTTACCGAGCGGGTGACCCACGTGACGACCTGATGTGACGTCAGCGTCTTGACATTAGGCTTGTTTGAGATGCGCCTTGCCTCGCTTGAAATGTAGTCGAGAGTAGGCGGCTGCAGTGAGGGGAGGAGTGAAAAAAGTGCAGGCAAGCCGGACAGATCTCTCTTCTCGTAGGGGATCAGACACCAACGAGATCAAAGGCGGATATCGCGGGATTCACGCTCGTGCACGGTGTTGTAATAAACTGGATGTAATTTAAGTTCTGTTGCTTTTATAAGAAAATAAATATAATATACAAGGCACTCAAAGTTCTTGTTATTTAATTACATACCAAAGACATGTTTATCAATCATTTTTACTTTAATTACATATGTTTTATAAACTTTTTTTGATAAACATGACAACAATCAAATAACCCATATAGAGATCACACTGTCAGAGAGTTTGGGAATACTCACACATAATACAGATAAAAACACAAAATCAGAGTTTTAAATGTGTCGTCAGCAAGTCGTTTCCCATCGTGCTTTTGACCAGCGCAGTCGGTGGAGAGCAACTGCGCTCGACTGCAGAATCCGACACGTGCGCCTTGCGATCGCGAGAGTGTTTTGACATACGTCAACATGACATCAGAGCCAGGCGGACCGCACTCGGACACTTTTCTAACCGGCATGCATCTCGCGCTGATCACCGGTGATCGGTTCTGCGCAGATTTTGCTAATCTCAAACAAGCCAATTAGCATTTTTTTAACCATGCAAGTATCCAAGCTGATGTGTAAAGACTATAAATGGAAATGAAAGAAAATACATACAAATATTGTACCCCTAAAACAACACTAAAACAATTTTCCTGAATCCTGCTTGTGAGGCTATGTGTTTTACTTTCACAGAAATACTGTAGGCTAGCCTATACAGACATTCAAAAGTCTTAATTTGACCAATATAATAATTTTAACTAGTTTTTATTGTTCATTTTATTGCCCAATGTACAATGTTCTCACAGTCCATAAAAAAACACTCCAAATTAATAAATGTAGTCTATTATGTTATTTTTTACTTTTTGCAATAATCTTTAAAAAAAAACAGATCCAGAAGGTTTTCATAAATATAAATATAAGATTCATATATTTGGAAAT
The DNA here is from genome assembly GCF_949152265.1 of Phoxinus phoxinus. NCBI lineage: Eukaryota > Metazoa > Chordata > Actinopteri > Cypriniformes > Leuciscidae > Phoxinus > Phoxinus phoxinus. The sequence goes on along the minus strand of NC_136890.1, from coordinate 5,978,504 downwards.
TAACAATATTTCATATTACAATAAATTGTAGTAGCTTTTTTTTAAGTTGTGCAAATATTTTAAACTAGATTCACAGGTCACAACAGCTTAAAATATAAATGTGTGTGTATTTATATATATATATTTATATATATATATATATATATATATATATATATATATCGAATCGTCTTTCTCCAGATGCGTTGATCATCTCGTTGCCCCATCGACGTTCCGTCTTCACCATTTTTGACGCTTTACATGCAGTTGCAATGGTCTTTTCCCTCGTAGGTAAGGGAGGCGGTTACTATCACAAACCTTTGATCCCTCACTTTATTCTTTGCGTTGGCATGTGGGGTTGCTGATGTTGGTTGGTGTAGTTTAAGGTAAGATGCTTTGACACAGGTGTCACAATCTCCAACCTTGTTTTAGGACTGAACCATTTCCTGGCTGCTTTCACCTGTGAATGGAGACCTTAAGTGTTTTTGTTAGATGAAGTTCTCAAGGTGAACGCATACCTTCACTCTAGAGGTCAAACAACTAAAAATCAAGTTAGGAATCTTGGTGTGTCTCTAGAGTCAGACCTTAGCTTCAGTAGTCATGTCAAAGCAATAACTAAATCAGCATACTATCATCTGAAAAATATTTGGAGGCTTTGTTTCCAGTCAGGACTTAGAAAAACTTGTGCATGCTTTCATCACCAGCAGGGTGGATTACTGTAATGGACTCCTCACTGGCCTTCCCAAAAAGACCATAAGACAGTTGCAGCTCGTACAGAACGCTGCCGCCAGGATTCTGAGCAGAACCAGAAAATATGAACACATCACACCAGTCCTCAGGTCTTTACACTGGCTCCCAGTCACATTTATGATTGATTTTAAAGTATTATTACTGGTATATAAATCATTTAATGGCCTAGGTCCTCAATACATTGCAGATATGCTCACTGAATATAAACCCAATAGATCACTCAGATCATTAGGATCACATCAACTAGAAATACCAAGGGTTCACTCAAAGCAAGGAGAGTCCGCTTTTAGCTATTATGCCAGCCGCAGCTGGAACCAGCTTCCAGAAGAGATCAGGTGTGCTCCTACAGTAGCCACATTCAAATTCAGACTCAAAACACTTCTGTTTAGCTTAGCATTTACTGAATGAGCACTGAGCCACTGTGCGTCCGACTGTTTGCACTGTATTTTATTTTATTTTTTATTCTAAACTGTTTTAATTATTCTTATTTCTTTTGATTATTTTAATTTCTTCTATGTAAAGCACTTTGAATTACCATTGTGTATGAAATGTGCTATATAAATAAACTTGCCTTGCCTTGCCTTGCTGGTATTGTTTTTTTTTTTTGTATGCTCATCTGATGCTTTGAAGGAATATTAAAGAATGGGTTGCTTCCCACAATTGAAAATTTGTTATCTAAAGAGGAATAATCAGATGTAAGTTTTTCAACAAAACAATGATCCTGCCCAAACTGCAAAGACAAACAAGTTTTGGTCTTGATCATATTCTATATTTGAACTTTAATATTTGGTCCCGCATTAAACTCAAATAAACTGGAAGACATTTTTTAACCATGAACTATTTTAAGTCATTAACATTGAGTTGAACAACACTGGCTCTTCTTCTTGTATAAAGCTGTCTGCAAGTTGGGGAAGGCTAGCATGCAAAGTTACTTTATCTACACAGTATGTGCAATTCTTGCTTATTTCCTGACCAGTGATCAAAATGACTCAGCCCATTTTCTTTTTTAAAACATTTGCCCAGGAGTGTAGTTTGTGTAGAACATTTTTGATCATGTTGATGATTTAGACTTTAGAGACCTTAAAAATATATGTAGGCTATTAAATGTGATTGTGCTTCAAATGGGTTAAAATCGTGTAATTCACATCCAGCCATGAATTGTCTCTTACTGCACAGCACTGTGTTCATACACTATTGAACAACCAGTCTTCTCCTTTAGTAAAAAAATAAAAAAATAAATACATATTTACACACATATATCAATATATTCTTGTACATCTTTCTTTGTGAGGACATCATTGACACAATACAATCTATAGCTCCTTATCCTAAACCACCTAATTATAACCAAGTCTTCACATTACAACAGGCCTTTAAAGGGCTCTCAGAAAGTGAGGACCGGCCAAAATGTCCTGCTTACTGTCCACGCTTCGATGGACTAAAACTCAAACGGTCCTCACAAAAATGTATAGCCTATATATATATATATATATATATATATATATATATATATGAGGTAACACTTTACAATAAGGTTCGTTAGTTAACATTAGTTAACATGAACTAATAATGAATAGCACTTATACAGCATGCATTTATTAATCTTTGTTAATGTTAATTTCAACATTTACTAATACTTTATTAAAATCTTGTGCACATTAGTTCATGCACTGTGAACTAACATGAACTAACAATGAACAGCTGTATTTCTATTAACTAACGTTAACAAAGATTAACAAATACAGTAACAAATGTAGCTATTGTTCATGGTTAGTTCATGTTAGTTAATACATTAACTAATGAACCTTATTGTAAAGTGTTACTATATATATATATAATTTGTTTTTGAGTTTTAGTTTTATATTTCCCGTTGAAGTACACAACTTTAACATATTTGCCAGATAAGAAAATATTGAACTAAAGATGATGCCATTGACATCACTGGCCGCGACACGGCGGACTCGCATCCTGCTGCCACGTCTAAACTCACTCTGTTGGCAGGTAACTGAAGGATAGACACCCGAATCAGCCAATCACCGGTCCCAAGATCAAGGCGCAGCCTTCTTTCTCAACCAATAACAATCGTTGTGGGCGGGTTTTCACTGACAGCGATTCAGAACGAGGAACTAAACAGCTTTTGGCAGCAGAAACGGAGACATGTGTGGTGAGTACAGCAATGAAAGCTACATTTTTATGTTATATTTACACTGATAATATACGGGACATGTATTTAACTTACACGCGTCATAGATTAAAGACGTTTGGACTGCAATACTCAGATAGAAAAGCCGTTGGAGGGAAAATCTACTAGCATTTAACGTTAGCATCTGACAGAGGCTGTGTCTGAAAATCTACAATAGTGAGCCGCCTACATACGTTACTACATAGACAGCATTTGTGGGCATCACGAACGCGGTTATGATGCTAAAACGTTTTCTAGATAGACATGCCCTCAATTTATTAATATTTAAATTTATTTGAATCAATGCGTTTGTTGTAATGTTACATTTATTGTTTATTTTTATTCAGTGTATAAACCATCTAGATTATAATTATATTATGGCAAAACACACTGTGTAATCTTGTTTGATAAGATAAATATTGCTCACCATAGTGTTTATTCATTCAACATCAAACATCCCATTTTTTTAAAGATGGTCAGACCACTCTTTCCAGTGGAACAGGTCACAAAACGTAATTTAAAAGGACCACACCTCTAATTCAGGTTTTTTTGGTGGCAAATGTCACGGACAGACTGTTTTTGTCCAAAAGAAGATATTTTGAAGAATGTTGGTAACCAGACAGTTGATGGTAGCCACTGACTTCCACAGTAAAAAAAAAATAAACTACTGGAAGTCAGTGGCTACCATCAACTGTCTGGTTACCAACATTCTTCAAAATATCTTCTTTTGTGTTCAGCAGAAGAAATACATTTATACAGATTTGGAACAACGTGAGTAAATGATGACAGCATTTTAATTTTTGGGTGAACTATCCCTTTAACTTGGTCTCTAAACCTCTAAGGAGGGCTTCAATATCTCTTGTCATTGTTAGAGGTAAGGAAGTGATAAAGAGAGATAGAACGACCAGCTGGAAGTTCTTTTCCCAGACTTTTTTTCTGATAAGCTAAATCTGTATGACCTCTCCGAAAGATAGACAAGACATTCAGGGGTTTGCAGACACAACCTTGACGAACGACAGGGATTTTTGGCCGTCACAAACTCACAAAGTGATTTAATAGACTAAAGTTTTGGATCAGATGTGTACTAACAGAGTCCGAACTCTGAAATAGAAAACAGCATTTCCTTGCTTTTAGGGGGGAAAGGTTTCAATAGATCACGTAGACAGCCTACTTTAAAGGTCATGCTGTTTACACACTGTATAGATGGTTATTTACACACACACACACACACACACACACACACACACACACACACACACACACACACACACACACACACACACACACTACAGAATCCTGTTAAATTCTATGTCAAGGAGAGGGCTGAAAAATAGTTGTGAAAATCTAAATTATAAAAAAAAATTTCTACAAGAAACATTAACTTGTTAGTAACTAAAGTGAAAATGTAATGCTAAATGTTTAGATTATGTCCCTTTTAATGTATGTTCTTTGGAAACATGAAGTACTAGGCTAATCGTCATACTGTTTTATAAGAATATTCCCTTAAAGTTAGCTATTCAATAGTTTAGGATGAGTAAAACATTGTGAAGAGGAAATTAATAATTTCATGCAAGGACAGATTCAATTGATCAAAAGGGACTGCCAAGACATTTATAATGATTTTTGTTTCAAGAAAATTCAGTTTTTTTCTTCGTCTTTTGAGCTGTTTATCAAAGAAAATATATCACAATTTCTACAACAAATAAAAATTAAGCAACTATTTTCAACATTGATGATAATCAGAAATGTTTCTTGAGCAGAAAATCAGTATATTAGAATGATTTCTGAAGGATCATGTGACACTGAAGACTGGAGTATTTTAAAATGGAAATAAAAAATAGAAAACAGTTTTTTTTAAATCGTAATAATATTTCACAATATCACAGTTTTACTGCTGTCAAATAAATCTAAGTCTTGGTGAGCATAAAAACATTTTAAAAAAAGCTCAGAGGCTTCAAACTTTTCAACAGTAATCTACAGTATGTTTAAAGTACGTCTTTTTGATCGATTTACATTTATTCATTTAGCTGGCGCTTTTATCCAAAGCGACTTACAATTGCTATATATCAGAGGTCGCACGCTTCTGGAGCAAGTAGGGGTTAAGTGTCTTGCTCCAACCCGATCACACCAAATGCGTCTATATAGCACGCAGTGTGTTTATCGTGTAATATATACGCGAAAATGAGTTTTTACGTGCATAGTATACGCATGGATAGCACATGGTTGGGTTTAGGGTGGGGTAGGGTGCGTGTGTATTATACGCTTGGGTAGGATTAGTGGTGTGGGGTGCGTGTGTATATCACGCAATAAAGTGCGTATCATATGCACGCGCAAAACTGCGTATCATATCCACGTAAAAACTCATTTTCGCGTATAAATTGCACGATAAACACACTGCGTGCTATTGAGACGCATTTGCGTGAGAACAGGCTGTTTGCTCAGGGACACATTGGTGTCTCACAGTGGATTTGAACCCGGGTCTCTCACACCAAAGGCATGTGTCTTATCCATTGTGCCATCACCACCCCAGATTACAGATTAGATTTAGGCTAAGGTTTATTTTTTTTAAAGGTAGGGGTATGAAACTATTAACAATCCATCATTCATTCATTTTAGCGAGTCATCTCTCTTAATAAAGCAGAGCCTTGTTTGACTACCACACACACACACACACACACACACACACACACACACACACACACACACACACACACACACACACACACACACACACACACACACACACACACACACACACACACACACACACACACACACGAGTGCAGACCACTGAATGGTGCTTCTGTGACATTTCTGTCTTTAGTGCTGTACTTGGAGTATATTTATCCCCTATGAAGATAGGAACAGATTCATACCAGTCATTTTCTTTATTTGCACTTTCCTCATCTCGCTGTTTACACCAGATTCTGCTGAGCTGATTCCTTAAGTTTCTAACATTGATTTTTTTTTCCTGACTGTGTGTATCTAGCCTGACTGAACACGGTGAATCTGACTGCATTAGATGTGAAAGATATGAATAAAAATGATGTTAATTCAACAAGCGCACATAGCCTACCTGTATTTACTTCCTGTTTTCGGTCGAAGTCCACAGTAGTCGATTGTCGAGTTCACGCGCGTGATCATAGGTAACTAAGCAACAGTGGAGACTGTCAGCTGTCAGCCGAAGACGGTGCTGTGTGGTGTTTTGAGAATATCAGCTCTGATGGATATTTGTAAAAAAAAAAAAAAAAATCATCTTCGTTACCTATGATCACGCGCGTGAACTCGACAGTCGACTACTGTGGACTTCGACCGAAAACAGGAACTAAATACAGGTATGTGCGCTTGTTGAATTAATATCATTTTTATTCATATCTTTCACATCTAATGCAGTCAGATTCACCGTGTTCACTCTGAAGGAATCATCTAACATGGCTGGGCACTTGTAATGACACATTAAGGATGATAAGAGGATAAAAGCAGGTTTAAAACTTGCCCCATTCAAGTCAATAGGGTGCACATTTTAAAAAGAGGATAACGGTGTAGGCAACACCGATTTTTGTCGTTGTTCTCTGTATTGACAGCAGGGTGGGAAATTAACTTTTTTGTCCACCAGCCACAGTGGCTGGTGGATGCCCAATTTTACCAGCCACTTATATTTTTTACCAGCCACTTTTTCCGGAATTCAAATTGCAAGAAAGAAATTCCTTCAATATTTATTTCAGGGTACCCCCCAGGATCCTCCAGCTTAAATTCAAGGCTTTTTAAGACCTTTTTAATACCATTTCAAATGAAATGCAATGCCAACTTCGTACCCATTCCAACATAAGTATGAGGGGAAAATGTCAAATCTGTATACATTTTAAACCCTGGAAAATAATTATGTAGGCTACTATGTAGGCTAGTTGAATTAAATAAAACATTTTATTTAAATGATCAGTCATATTTAATACATACGCAACAGCGTTGTAGTGCGCTTGGTGTGTGTAGGCCAGTGTTCATTTTGGCAACCATTTTTGATTCAGTCTTAGTCTTCATCTTCAGACGAAAATGCTTATGAATGCAAACTTTTAGTCATTACTTTTAGTAAACTGCAGTTACTTTAGGTAGCTATTTTATATGTAGTCTTTAGACAGAAAATGTCATAATTATTCTCTCTAGGCCATTCAATTAAGCTTATGATGATAAATTATTTACATTGCACTCTTTAGCAGTAGCACTTGTGCAATTCTACATATCCCTTTTCCTAAGTTCCTCTCTTCCACTTAGACTGCAGTCACACCTTTTCCATTAAGGGACAATATTCGCCTCCTTTAATACATTTTTTCATTTAATTTTTAACCTTTATAATACCTTTTAAAAATAAATAATGCTTTAAATAAAACAATGTTCAATAAATATGCAATGTTAAAAAACGTTTTTAATATTAATAAAAATATTATATTAAAATAAGCCAGTAGGTGGCGGTCATCGAGTCATTCATTCATTGAATCTCACGATTCGTTCAAAGCCACAGATTTCGTTGCAAAATAGAGCAATAAGCCTGACTACTGTTTTAAATGCAGTACATCACTTAAATGTTACCCTTTTTTTTACTGTTGTATAAAATCAATGTGACATTTGAAATCGTGTGGATATTCGGGAAACATTGCATTCTTGCTCATATATGATCAACATTAAAAACACTGCTGGATATCAGCCTGCATTTTGATCGCAGATTTAGTCGCACAAACAGCGCAAGCGGCTCGTGACAGAACACAGACCGACCGAATGACACTTTAATTTAAGTAGAAAATCTCAAATAAAGATCGCTGAACTCCAGCTTGTCTGTGTTTTCAGATCATCCGCGCTTCAGCAGTGTAGAGAGCGCGCGCGCATGGTTAAAAATAATTTCCCTTTCTTCTGCACCAGCTCAGCTCAGCTATATATATATATATATATATATACACTTTTTATTTTATTTTTATTCTCAGCTTAGCTATGTGTGTAAGTTATACAGTATAACGGTCTCTTCAGCGCCGTGACACAGCGCTGAAAACCAATCAAAAGAGTTACTCGACAAAAGTGTATTATTGTTACTTAGCAACCGCATTCTTTGACAAAGGCTGTCCAATCCGTAGAATGAAATCACTCGCAGCATGTGTTTATTGGTTACTACTTAATACATTCAATGTTAAGTCAATGTAAAGACGCGTTTATGCGCGTATGGTGGTCCTGTCCTGGTCCCTCGGTGGATGCGAATTTTTGCGAACTGTGTTCGCTTTTGGTGCGAACGCAGCATTATTATAATCCACCCGCCACTGTGGCTGGTATACACGGCAAAGTGACCCGCCACTTTGAAAAAGTACCCGCCCTTGGCGGGTGGCGGGTGCTAATTTCCCACCCTGATTGACAGCACTCCAAATTTACTAAAAATTGAGCTCAATGTTAAAATTGACCGGAGTTCTCCTTTAATGGCATTCTCATAGTATCACTTCTTTGTTTGTGGCAATGTATTTGTAGATTAGCATTTTTCTAGCGCCTGTCCTCAGTTATTTAAAGGTGTCAAACCGGTTGTCTTCTTTAACACTGTACGACTTTTATCAGTATTGACATCACTCTTTGCTTTGCTTGTTTTATTGTGTCTACCTATGACTTCGACAGGGACAGTATTTCACTTTTTTTAATGGTTATTTGCTGTGCTGTTTTTAGATACACTGCAGTTTTCAAAAGAATAGCAAAGGCAGTTGATATATTTTGTATTTGTGTTCTAACCATTACGAAGACAAGATAAAAGTTTTATGGAAATTGAATGAATGCTCCAGCTTTTCTTACATGAAATTAGTTTTTTGTCTTTTACATTTGCAATTAATCAGAAGTAGCATGAGCTGCACTAAGATGAAGAGTTTTGCTGCTATGTCGAAGAGACACTTTTTCGCCTTCTTAAGGCGGACAAACTTAAGAGTGGTTAAACTTATTTTTAACACTGTTCCTGAATATTGTAACCCCAACATTTACCTGTGCGCTGCACATTTTATGGAGAACAGCTTGTTTTCTGTTGCTTTGGTGAGACGATTCACCGCTCCATAGGAAAATTAACCATGGTTTTGTTAACGATTACTGTTTGTATTACCTTAGTTTTCTGACAAAAATCATGATTAAATGGTGGATAACATAGTATCCATAATGGAAAGGTTTGATCTAAACAGGATCTAGACGCCACATTCGAGACAGACATGGGAGAGAGGTGCTGGGATGATGTAGGTCTAATATATGTAAAAAAATAAAATAAAATCAAGCATGAAAACATATTCTAGTACACCCCAAAAACTTAATCAAGACTTCGTAAAAGGGCATAATAAGACCCCTTTAAAATACATGTCTTGGCAAGTATTCTCGTAAACGCAGTCGGTTAGGCTATGTCTTAAAGGGATAGTTCACTTTAAAATTAAAATTCTGTCATCATTTACTCACCCTCAAGTTGTTTCAAACCTGTATTAATTTATTTCTTCTGCTGAACACAAAGAAAGATATTTTGAAGAATGTCAGTAACCAAACAGTAGTCTGTACCCATTGACTTCCATAGTAGGAAAAAAAAAAATACTATGGAAGTCAATGGGTACAGACTACTGTTTGGTTACTGACATTCTTCAAAATATCTTTCTGTGTGTTCAGCAGAAGAAATAAATTAATACAGGTTTGAAACAACTTGAGGGTGAGTAAATGATGACAGAATTTTAATTTTAAAGTGAACTATCCCTTTAAGTGAACGTAAACAGTTGGGAAAAAAATCGGATGTGTATCATAATATTAGATCTGTGCATTAGGTCATCATGAGTAACAGCAGGCTTTAATTACCTGCTGCTGTTTATGTCAAAGATATAGATATATATTTAACAAAGATGAATCTATATTTGGGTCATTGACACAAATAAAACTTCAAAAAGGTGTTTAAAAAAAAAACTTTTCAAAACTGATGTGATGCATTGCATATTTTTGAGTCATGAACAATATGTAAGGGATAATGTATAGCGAGGCGGTTGTTATAATAGCGAATACAACTCCCGACAGGCTGATTATGAGCCTGACGCGAAGCGGAGCCTGAAGGGGTTGTACTAGCTATACATTATCCCGCTTATTACATGGCTACCTACCAAATAAATCAATAATTTGACACAAAATATTGATTTAAATAGGTTTAAATATTGATTTAAGATATATATAAAAAAAAAAAAACGATTTATGGCTTCCGCTAAAGCAAATAGTCCGTTCCGTCTCTACGGTTAGAATCCTGCGTCCATGGCAACGCTCTGTTTTTCATGGCAACGGTCTGTTAGCTAGGCCTATACTTAGCAGCGGTCTGTTATCAAGAAATAACAGACGGAAGGAGCATTCTACATTAGAATTCAACCAAGCCATGTAATAAGTTTAAACAAGTTTCACTTGTTAAATAACATTTAAAAGTGTTTAACTTAATTGTTTTGACTGTTTTTATGTCAGGCGGCACAACCAAATGCTTGTATGTATAGCTAGAGTATAGAGCTGGGCCCGCCCCTTCCGTAAAACCAAGCTGGACCTCAAAGTTGAAAAACCTTCAATGCAAGTGAATGGGAGAAAATAATTATTTTCTGGTCCCGTTTGAATTGTGCCATGAATGTGAACATATGTTGTCTGTGAATTTTTTATATAATCTTTCATGTTACAAGTTTGACAGTATATGGGATGATTCGTCGGCTAGCAGTTGTGGAAAAGACATAACGAGAAAGACTACATGTCGCCTATGTGACGTCACCCCATAAAGTTGACTTACCCGTGGTTTTCGCCAACCTCAACGATTTTGTCCTCTCCCTGAAAGAAGGCGGTGAAGTGCACCAAAGACAGCCATGTCTAGCGGGATCCGTGAGCTAGAGCCGTGTGCTAGTGGTGTTGACGTTTCAAACGCGCCGAAAGCAGCGAAGAGTTGTAGTCCACAAAGTGCTCTCACACAAAGTCTACCCGTATCAAACTTCTACCCGCTAAATTGTAGCATTCGTCACACGAAAGATTATATAAAAAATTCACAGACAACATATGTTCACATTCATGGCACAATTCGAACGGGACCAGAAAATAATTATTTTCTCCCATTCACTTGCATTGACGGTTTTTCAACTTTGAGGTCCAGCGGGGTTTTACGGAGGACTTACCAGCTCTATACTGTCCTCCTGACATGGAAAGTGTACCAAACTACCCATACTTGAAATTAGCAGTTTTTACCAGTGTTTGAGAGAGATTTACAAACCTTTTCACTCCGCCACAAGGATCAGTTGGGCTTCTCTGGATGATGTATTATCATGTTTACTGTTATTACCTTGTCAATTCATAATAAAAGAGCCATGGTGTGTGCATGTGCAATACCTACAGATATTTATCAAATTTGTTTAAATGAAAGATTTCAAACCTAAAATGATTCCATAGTAAAAGAAAAATATTTGTATTAAGACACCATTTGAAATAGTTTCTTAGTCTGTTCATTTGTGCGGACAGTTGCATCACCTGACATTTTGGGGGTTTAAGATAACAAAACATAAATCAAAATGTATTTAAATGTACTAAAAATGTATTAAATCTAAATAGGTTTTAAAGATTAAAGTGATATAGGCCTGTGTCATGCATTTATCAAACTATTTTAAAAGGAAATCATGCAGTTGGACACCAAAATATGCCCGTCATGTCATTGACCCATTTAATTTATACAGTGAACTCTAGTGCAATTTTACATTTAATGATATTTCTGTACCTTAATTCTACTGTTAGACATTACTTTATGTGTAACTTTGTTGTATTGTATTTATATAGGCTTTGCTTGTAATTTGTGTATAGCCTATTTGTTTTCTATTTTATTATTGACTTTTCACTTCTATTTAATAATGTTTAATAAAGCTAGATTTTTGCAGTGGTATTGAAGTACTTAAAGTGAGATTTAAGTAATAAATGAAAATCAGAGTCACATAAAACCCCCATTATTTTTTAAATTTTTTTGCTCTTAAAAAATTATCCAATTTGTGACTCAGAAACCATAAAATGTTCCGTTGCACCACTAGTATTACTCTATCCTTTCTCAGATCTTTGTATCGGCAATTTAAAAACTTCTACACAAACATAGCATACACAAACCAGTTTTGTTGCATTTTCACATTAATATCTAGATCAACGAATCACTTTTAAGATCCTTTAGTTCAACTATTTAAAAATTGCTGAAATGGCATTTACATCTGATATCACGTTATGCATCGTATTTCTAGTTTTTGATTTGATTGCTGAATTTACAAATAAACAGAAGAGTTTGACTGCACTGTCCATACTGAAAAACCCACTTTCTTTTTCTCTCTGAAGGAATCTTTGCGTATCTGAATTATCACGTGCCTCGCACTCGCCGTGAGATCCTTGAGGTCCTTATCAAAGGTCTGCATCGCCTGGAGTACCGTGGCTATGACTCCGCAGGTCAGGAACAAACGGCTCATAAAACTGATTACACACACTCACACTCACACACAATTACAATTAGCTCTTCTGGAACAGGACCCACTGATCTTGAAACTAGCATTTTCTTTCTGTCTTGCAGGTGTGGGTATTGATGGGGGAAACAGTAAGGAATGGGAATCCAACTCCAAGAGCATCCACCTGATCAAACAATCAGGAAAAGTGAATGCCTTGGATGATGAAATCCACAGTAAGTAATTGTGCTCATTTTGCAGGTTCAGGTTAAGGCTCAAAACACACCCCATGCCAATATGAGAACGCTTCTAGAAGCTCGACTTCACAAGTTAATGTGCTTCGAAATGTCACACCGTGAACCGAAATTCAAGTATGTATCTCATTCTCAACATTGCACAAGAAGCTCTGTAGCGTGCATCAGTGAAAACTGTCTTCTATTTTGTTTTCTCATTCAAATGAACAGTTAATAAACTTGATGAGCAAGTTACAGTTGCCTAAGCTGTACATTGTAAACAATGTGACCATGACAGCAAGTAAAAATGTCAAGATGACACGCCTATCCAATTCTTACAAGGAAAAAAAATTACTTTACAAATCTGTTTCCCTGTTTATTAATATATGAAAAGCATTTGTCCTTAAAATCAAAGTCATGTGCTGCGTAGCCCACAAAAACAGTGGTCATTTTATAAATGATTGATTCATGATATTGTAAAAATACTTTTTACTGTGGAAAATACATTTAGAAGTGCACATTCACTTGTATTTAAGGTGTGGTACATTTATTTTTGTTACTTTTTACTTCACATGAGTTATTAAACTCAAGCACTTGGCGTGCTTTTTTTTCTGCAAAATAAATTTATTTACAAAATAAATATCTTAATAGAAAAATGTATCCTATTTATTCTGCATGTTTTAACAGGTGATAGTTTCTAGTCATGAAACAGGTTTGTGTTGCCTGACTTCAGCACAGTTTGCAGTGCAGCCTGCAATATTAATAATATTACATGTTGTCTCTTAGAATTGCACATTTGACAGTAGTAGCTTGAGTTAGGTTGCAATGCAAATTTATGTTCATTAACCAAAACGGTAACATCTGTAAAAATTGTAACAACACAAATCCTATTGCTTAATCACACAAAAAATACTGCAATTATATTCCATTACGCCTTTAATACATGTATACATTAATAATTTAATAAATTTGGATATGAATATCCCACATTTCTGCCACAATACCACGGTGTAGTTAGTGTTCCTACAGTAAATCCATGGTTAATGATGGCGATTTGTGGAATGAAAAGCCTTCTGACTGTATCGTTGGACACAGTGTTTCTCCTGTTTGTCAGCACTGTTTCATCTAGATTGAAACTAGTTTAAATCACGAGACCGATCAGCGAGGAAACGCATCTGCTCTAATAAGCTTTTTAGCTCTAATGCGTAAAACTTTTTAGCCGAGCGGATGAATGGTCCGTGTGGTGCGGTTCAAATTAGCAGTGCTGTTTTTATGCTTTTGTCGCATTAACAACATTATATCGAACATTTATCAAACTCTTGTTATCGTTTTACCAAGGAAAATTATATTGAGATAATTATGCTAATCGTTTTTAGCGCCCAGCCATTATTACAACCATTTAAGTTCAGATCTATGCTTAAAAAGGGCGATTACGGTTAAGAGGTTTTAACAGGCAAACTTTTTGAAAATGATATAAACGTTTTGTGAAACCAACTTGAAAATAAAGAGTACATTTCGAAGAACGTGTTTTAAACTAGATCTCTCCTTTTCTTTAACATGTACAATGGGTTGCACACTTGAAGTGCATTGGCATACTTGTGTAAAGAATACTTCTCTTTTGTAGTCTAAGTGTGATCATGTCACTATTTATTTGATATGAGATTAACCGTTTGTATTTGAACATCTGTTCCACAGGGCAGCAGGATGTTGATCTTGATGTGGAGTTCGATGTGCACCTGGGAATCGCTCACACTCGATGGGCCACTCATGGAGCCCCCAGTCCTGTCAACAGCCACCCGCAAAGATCTGACAAGAACAACGGTCTGTTGCCAACAGCCTGCTTTTCATTGCAAATGTTTATTTTGACAAATCTGTGAAAGAATGGATCGTTTTATAGTTGTGCTTTTTTTTTTTTGCTTGCAGAGTTTATTGTCATCCATAATGGAATCATCACCAACTACAAAGACCTAAAGAAGTTTCTGGCAAGTAAAACATTTTGGCATCATCTATCCATCCGTTCATCCAAACAACCAACCAACCAACATATGGCTATATTTTGACCACTTCTGTTTTGATGTGTGTTTGCAGGAGAGTAAAGGTTATGAGTTTGAGTCTGAGACAGATACAGAGACCATCGCTAAGCTGTTGAAGTACATGTATGACAACCGGGAGAGCGACATCACCTTCGCCACCCTCGTGGAACAAGTCACCCAGCAACTAGTAAACAGCTTTTCTGTCACCTTGACAAGAAAGGATCTAAAGGTCATGAATAATGTGGTAATAATCAATGCCCTCTCTATTTAGGAAGGAGCTTTTGTCCTTGTCTTCAAAAGTGTGCACTATCCAGGAGAGACAGTAGGCAGCAGGTAACGTCAACCTGATTAAGTTAAAGTCAACATGTGCTTAAATAAATGCGTTTAGTGCATTTATTCAATTCAGGTGTTTCTTTCTATTCGGATAAAGACCTGATCGTAACCTTTTGAGCAACACACACACACTGACACGCACGCACGCACACACTCTTCTGTTATCAGTTAAAAGGTGAAATTCATTCTCTATGGGCAATTCTAAATTAAACCAGATGGGATGTTTAACAGAAGTCATTTACAGTCTTTTATGGTAAAAATGTAGGTAACACTTTACAATAAAGTTCCATTAGTTAATTGCATTAGTTCACATGAACTAACATTGTAAATGTTAAAATAAAAAACATTTATTAATCTTAGTTAGTGTTATTTATGTGTCAACATTTACAAAAAAAAACTAGTTGTATTTGTTAGGTATACCATGTATCTTTTGCCCTTCCGAATTTTGCGTAAAGAACATTGTTTTTGGTAGTGCTTCGGCTCTGCGTGACTGTGGATGAATATGGTTCTTTCTCATTACTAAAAAAAGAGAGCGAGATTTTTCTACTGCTCATAAAACATTCACTACTAGACTTAAGAGATATAACCAGTTTAGATAAAAAGGATCTCAAGCTGACCAGCTGAAGACGTTACTGTAGCTTGACCCATTAATAGACACTGGATTATCTTGAAAAAAAATTCCAGCACAGCACCTAAAGAAATTATCTTCACAATAAATAATGCTTTACAGTGAACTCTGTTAGAGAGCTACATATGGCAGTTTAACTGTTCAATAAAACACCTTACTCACCTGTTGAGGAAACCAGCCCAAGACTGGTTTCCCACTGAAGCTAAGCGGGGCTGAGCCTGGTTAGTACTTGGATGGGAGACCTCCTGAGAAAACCAGGTTGCTGCTGGAAGAGGTGTTAGTGTGGCCAGCAGGGGGCACTCACCCTGTGGTCTGTGTCTGACAAAGAGCGCCGTCCTTCGAATGAGACGTTAAACCGAGGTCCTGACTCTCTGTGGTCATTAAAAATCCCAGGATGTCTTTCGAAAGAGTAGGGGTGTAACCCCGGCGTCCTGGCCAAATTTGCCCAGTGCCCTCTGTCCATCATGGCCTCCTAATCATCCTCATATATATATACTAATTAGCTTCATCACTGTCTCCTCTCCACCAGTAAGCTGGTGTGTGGTGGGCGTTCTGGCGCAATATGGCTGCCGTCGCATCATCCAGGTGGATGCTGCACATTGGTGGTGGTTGAGGAGATTGTAAAGCGCTTTGAGTGTCCAGAAAAGCGCTATATAAATGTAATGAATTATTATTATTATTATTATTATTATAAAAACACTCATCTCCGCGTCGTTTTTACACAATTTCAAATCCCCCAGTTCTTGCCATCTCTGAAAAGCCAAAGCAATGTTCATTCTGGTTTTATTACGAGCTGTGTCATGTTCTCTTTTTGCCAGCAGACTCTCCTCTGTTCCATGTAGGTTCATGATTAAGCTTCTTCGTGTCAGCCTTTCTCTCTCGTTGTTGTGACAACTAACCTCTGCCACTCCCACACCAGACACGCGTCAAAGTAGCCGGAGCCAATTTTCTCTATTTACAGATATGACGAGACGTGCACGATTGAGTGACGCATGTACGCAATTTCCCATAAAAATCATCCAGACAGGTCTAAAATATAAACACTTAATAGGTTTACCATATTGAATGGTACAATTATTGATGTATTGCCTCATTATTAAAAATTTTAACAAAAAAAGTTTCATTGTACCTTTAACATTATTTAATAGGTTTGAGCTAAGATGAACTAACAATGAATATAATAAATTTAACAAAAATGTATAAATACTGTAACAAATTTATTGCTCATTGTTAGTTACTTTTGTTAATGCGTTAACTAATGGGACCCTATTGTAAAGTGTTACCAACATGTAATTATCAAAGCACAAGTGAAAGCCGTTTAATAGAAATGCAATGTCGAGACCTGTTGAGAGCTAGTGTAGAGTCCAGCAGCAAATCATCTTTACACGTGTAAGCTTATGTCCAAAAAGTGTGAGCAAAGTAGTTTTTATTATTCAATTATTTCAGGTTTGCTTTGATTTCTTTTTTTTCCCCACGTTTTGTTGCAGTTTTAGAAATATACAATCTGTTTATTATTGCTTGGAATATTTGTATTCATACACACAGGAGAACTTCACATGTCAAGTTCAAATCAACTCAAGCCATCCTCAAATCAAGTTCAAACACAAATATCACCTTTCAAACAGAATTATATTTTGAAATTGATTTGCACTGATGTGGTTGAATGCATTTCCTAAAAAAAAAATTACCAATCACTTGACAGTTGTCAACGGCACCATATCACAATACAACTAAAAGCAAATCAGCCAAATCATTTTTTAACAAAAGTCTTATTTTAGTTTCTCAAACGGATGTTTCTGTGCTTCCATCTAGGAGAGGAGGTCCATTACTGATTGGAGTTAGAAGTGACCACAAGCTTTCCACAGATCACATCCCCATCCTGTATCGCTCCTGTGAGTTTGCACACACTGCCTTCATACAGACCTCACACTGCATTCAGCACCATTTACATTGGCAAAAAAACTGACACATGCTGTGTATAATTGAGCAAGATTCCTCTGGCCCATCTTGGTCCAATGGAAGTAAATTCCTTTCCAATATTTCTATCAAATAAGTAAAATTTGATAGCCGATTAATAAGCATTTATATAGTGGCAAAAACAAGACGTACGTACAATATGCATTTTTTGAGTATGTTGTCATGCATAATTCATGTAGTTTACATGCATTATCCTGCTTCAATGCAACTTTTACTTGTGTCATAAATATCATTCCTGCATATATATTGGAGTTACCCAAAATAAAGTGTAAACAAAAAATGCTGCAAGTTTCTGTTAAATTCCCCTGTTACGTTCTATAATGAATGATAATGTTGTTTGTATCTTTTATATAGCTGGTAAAGATAAAAAGAGCTGCAGTACTCTGCCCAGGTTGGACCAGGACACGTGTCTATTTCCTGTGGAAGAGAAAGCTGTGGAATACTACTTCGCATCTGATGCCAGGTCCATTCCTTTGTTTCATATATTTACTAGTTTCTTTTTTGGTTTTATCCATATATTTTTGGTTTTATCCATATATTTTGTATTTTCAAGTCAGGTCACCTTTATTTATATAGCACGTTTCAAAGCAGCTTTACAGAGATAACAGTAGAATAATGCAACAAAGTTTGTTTCTGCTGTACAGCAGATCTAGAAGAAAATAGCGTCATAGTCCAGCTTAAGTAAGTTCATTGATGGTTAATTTCAGTTGCAAACAAGTTATTAATTTAGTTAATTTATCTATAAAGCCGCTCTGGAGAAATAGCATACCGGTATATGAAATGACCCATAGCAGATCTATACAGGTGGAGCTGGGGAAGGGGGAGGTATTTAGAGGAACTCTGAAAGCGTGCTGTAATCTGCTACAGTAACATTGACCTACTCTTTTAAATGTTGAGCAGCAAGCTCATCGGCTACAGATACAACCGGAACCAATCCGCTTCTGCCATGTAGTTTGTAGTGAGATTGTCAGCAGGTCGCGTTAAGGACCCATCAGCCTGCGCCATCTAGAGTTTCTTGATGAACTTGGTATTTATATGACTGTGCTTTTGTCACTGCAGTGCTGTCATCGAGCACACCAATCAGGTCATCTTCCTCGAGGACGATGATATTGCGGCAGTGAGTGACGGTCGCCTCTCCATTCATCGGATCAAGCGCACCGCGGGAGACCATCCGGCCCGCGCCATCCAGACCCTTCAGATGGAGCTGCAGCAGATCATGAAGGGTAAGGACAGATGCATGATGTCCTCTTTACTGTTTATACAATGTAATAAACATGAATGAGCATCAGAAGGCATGTTGAAAAACACAGTAGAACTTACAGAAATGTGTCATTTCATCACTCAGTCGGTGAACCGCGGAAATACGTCAGTAAAACGGATTGTAAACAATGTTACAATACATAATGTTACATTTACCTCAGACAAGCCAATTCAATGACCATAACTTGTTAGTCAATTAAATAAAATAACTCTAGAGAGGAGCTTTATTGTTATAAAAACTGCCTGCACTTAAAATGTTCGTACACACATCAGTTGTTAACTTTAACCTTTAATAGGGTTTTACACGGTTCCCCTTATAGTTTACAGCATTAGTTTTCTTTTCCCCTGAGAAAAATTAACATGTACTATTAATGATATACACTCCCCTCCAAAAGTATTGGAACAGTGCGGGCAATTCCTTTATTTTATCTGTAGACTGAAAAAAATTGTGTTTGACATCAAAAGATGAATATGAGACAAGAGATCAACATTTCAGCTTTTATTTCCAGGTATTTACATTGGATCTGATACACAACTTAGAAGATATAACCTTTTGCTTGAACCCACCCATTGCTCATGTGACCAAAAGTATTGGAACATTTGACTGGCAGGTGTGTTTTGTTGACCTGGTTTGTCCTATTACATTGATAATTCAAACAATAAATAGCACTGAATGTCTGCGCTCAGTTTCAGATTTTGGTTTTGCCTGTGCAGACTGCATTTATAGTTAGACGTGTAACCAACATGAAACCCAAGAGCTGTCTATGGGTGAAAAACAAGCAATTGTGAAGCTGAGAGAAGATGGAAAATCAATCAGAGCCATTGCACAAACATTGGCCATAGCCAGTACAACCATTTGGAATGTCCCGAGGAAGAAAGAAACCACTGGTGTACTAAGTAACAGACATCGAATGGGAAGACCAAGGAAAACATCAGCAGTTGACGATAGAAACATTGTGAGAGCTGTAAAGAAAGACCCTAAAACCACTGTTGGTGACATCAGCAACAACCTCCAGAGGGCAGGAGTGAAGGTATCTCAATCTACTGTTCTCAGAAGACTTCATGAACAAAAGTACAGCCTCAAAGTTTTATGGACTGATGAGACTTTACCAAAGTGATGGAAAGGCTAAAGTTTGGAGAAAAAAAGGATCTGCTCATGACCCCAAACACACAAGCTCATCTGTGAAACACGGTGGAGGTAATGTCATGGCTTTGGAATGCATAGCTTCTTCTGGGACGGGCTCATTAATCTTCATTGATGATGTAACACATGATGGCAGGAGCTGAATGAACTGAAGTGCACAGAAACATTTTGTCTGCCAATTTATGGAAAGATGCAACCAAACGGATTGGGAGATCCTTCATCATGGAGCAAGATAATGACCCAAAACACATCGCCAAAACAACAAAGGAGTTCATCAGGGGCAAGAAGGTTGATGTTGATCTCTTGTCTCATATTCATCTTTCGACGTCGAACCCAAATGTTTTCAGTCTACAGAAAAAATAAAGGAATTGCCCTCACTGTTCCAATACTTTTGGAGGGGAGTGTATATCCTAATTGGATCAAATTTCTTTCAGGGGAAGCACTATAGATTTAACATTGTTTGCAAAGTTCATGCTTCTTTTCAGGAAAAAGTTGTTTGGTTTTAAGTAATTAATAATTAATAATTTAATTGGCATTCGTACAACTCGCACATTAGGGACAACAAATACCATGTGTGCATACCCTATTTTTGATATATATATATATTTATTATTATTATTTTTATCAGCTAAATTCAGTTAGTCATTCATTTATTACCGTTAATGTGTTAAAAACACAGATATGCCGAGCCTGCAAGCATGTCACTTCAATTGGTTGGCAAGAATATGATCAGACTTCACACCAAGAACAGTACCTATAACGATAACTGTATTAGCGTTCACA
The DNA here is from genome assembly GCF_949152265.1 of Phoxinus phoxinus. Lineage (NCBI taxonomy): Eukaryota > Metazoa > Chordata > Actinopteri > Cypriniformes > Leuciscidae > Phoxinus > Phoxinus phoxinus. Next base: position 5,957,747 of record NC_136890.1, on the reverse strand, counting down.
TCAATGGACGATAACTTTGTTTATTATAATAAGCATGCTACAGTTTTGCCATCGACCGCTTTAAGTCCTTGAGCTTTTCAAATTCGGTTGGATTCTGATTGGCTGTCAATGTTTTTATCGTTCATCAGAAAAAAAAAATAGTTCTGAAAGTGATTCTAACGATGTCGTTATCATTGTGTTGTGGACTTCCCTATTCTCATAGAATTAAACGATTAATAAACCTTTATAGTTATCGTTCTTGGTGTGAATGGCCATTTATGCTGATAGTCAACATTCTGGTTTTATGAGAATAATCAGAAACTGACATGCACACATGCGATCTCTTTGTTTTGTGTTAATTATTTGCTATGTTTGAAGTATTTCTTCATTTTGTTGATCATATTTCCCCCCGTAAAGTCTGAGGTTACTCTGACGTGATTGGGTGACGTTTTCTTGGAAATCGAAGAGCATTTTAGACGTGATTAAACGCATATTGCAGAAATGTCATGGGAGAAATATACAGATGGTTGGATATGAAACAACCGCACCCTGTGTGTGTGACCCACATTTGCAGGGTTAAAATGGGTTATGTTTTCAGGATGTTTAAGGACAAACTTGTGATGTTGCAGCCATCAAAATCAAAATTAGTTTATTAGGCCAGTCAAAACATTGAAATATTTTCGTTGTACTCTTGTCAGTTAAATAAACATTAAAGAGAATTAACAAATGAAAAATTCTTGATTTTATTACATTTTACAAAATGTCCCAACTTTTCTGGAAAGTAAGGATCGAGTGTGTATATCTCCACTCGCACATGGATTCCTTTCACTCTTGCTCAAAACATAACAGTAATAATAATAGTTTATTAAAACAGTATTTTTTTAAGGAATATATCATTATTATATATATGTTTTAATTTAAATGGTAAATCCTTGTGCGGCACTACGTTTGCTAAACAAAGAAATTGGTGATATTTTAAAAGATAAATTGTTATACATTTTTATGAAGTCAATAAATTAGTCATCCTTTTTGGATTGTTAAAATGGAATCAAAACATTAAAATGAAATACAGAAAACACAGAATTTGAGGAAAAATTCAGTCATACATGAATCTTTAATTTATTTACAATTTAATATTATTTAATAAGATTAAATGCATCTTAGAAATGTCTAAGAATGGGTCATTCATGTCTTGTGCACTTGCATTAATATAGAAGTTTTGATTTAAAGTCAGCATGAAACGAAAGTTTTAATAGTATTTTCTTCCCTATTGTTACGTATATCTGAGTGAAACAGCTTCTTGAAAAAGAAAAAGTGTCTTAAGAGACATATAATACATCATGTATTAAATATAATGCATACAATACACCTTCGCAAACCACGACTTGTTCAGGACGTTTTACAGTGGTAATTCTTTGATACCTTTCTTGCTATAACTGTCATCATCTGACCTGTGTCGAACTGCATGTTTCATAAAGCTGTCATTAGAAGAATGGTGAAAACACAACAAAAGGTTGAGATTCCTCTTTAGCTGTCTCCGTCCAGGTAGTTCCTGTCAGGGAAGAAACATTTCAAAAAGCAGCTTTTAGTTTTGGTATACAGTCCGGTCAACTCTCCCTTTTAAGTGAACTGATGAAAACCTGTGCACCCTGACTTCTGTAAGTGAGATTGCAGTTGTCTTACTGACTGAGGACTGAGACGGAGACTACATAGCAGTCCATATACCGTAGTACTGTTGAGCTTGTGGAGTTGATGTGCAACTTGCTCTCCGGCCACCAGGGGGCAGTATATCGCTTCAGATGTGCACTGCTATGTATTTCTCCTCCTTTTTTGCTCCTCCATCCACTCCTTCCCCCCTTTCTCCTCAACCCCTACATTTCATCTGGCCTATTGTGAAAAAATCCAATTCTCATGACCTAAATTCAGGGTATAGCATTCCCTCAAAGTTGTTCTCGCATTCCTGCTGTGTTCCTCAATGATTTTGTGAGAAAATAATTAATGAAGAGTTTGTAATTGAGCAGAACATTAGGGCTTTGTTTTTGACCGGTGTCAGTGGTTAAAAATCTCTTAATCCTGTCAAAGAGACTGACTGTAATCAGCAACTTATGATAATAGTTTTTCAGTCATGGCTTACAAACGCCTTCTGGATGCCATTTGAGACGAGAACAGTTCCAGATGATATTTCCTCCAAAATATGACAATTCACTCAACACAACCGAATGAACTCAGTTTCATGCTTCACCAAAGTGTTCTTAGATATTCTAATGTTGCTAACATCACTCTGGTTCTTCTTTTAAAACAGGAAACTTCAGTTCCTTCATGCAGAAGGAGATCTTTGAGCAGCCAGAGTCAGTGGTCAACACCATGAGAGGAAGAGTTAACTTTGAGAACAACACAGGTGAGGCCAGCTGTGCTCAGATCAGTGAATCACTTCCAGAACAGAAGTGGGTAAAGTTTCTAGGGAATTTACAATTCCTTAGAAACAATTACATGGATTTGACAGGAATGATTTATGTATAAACATTTACCAGATGACTCAAATGTTTTTTTTTGTTGTTTTTTTTACACTTGCAGTAAAATGCATTATTGTCCATAAAACTGGACTCATGAGCAATGACCGCAACGTAAAAAAAAAAAAAAAAAAAAAAAACTGGAAATAGCTGATTTGTCCTGGATTTTCTTCTTGTTATGCCAGATTTTCTTAACGTGTGTTTGTGTGTGTGTGTGTGCAGTGACCTTGGGAGGGCTGAAAGATCACATTAAAGAGATCCAGAGGTGTCGAAGGCTCATTTTGATCGCCTGCGGGACCAGTTATCATGCTGGAGTTGCAGTATGTACATCACTAAACTAACAAATACAGGCCCACTTCACACCTGACATTATTTTGGGTTTCCAGCAAATGGATCACGCACTGAAGAGACAGTGTGACGCCACATTCGGTGCTGTTCAGGGACAGATTCCAACAACATTCAACAGAGTTGTACATGCTAATTTATTCATGAAAACATTTGATTTTAATGGTTTCATTTAGTGAGCAACCAATACATCGCAAATGGCTGAAATGTCAATATAATATAAACGATTTTTTTAAATTATTGGCTGGTAAGTTTTTCTGTTTCCTCGATAATTAGCATAATGATGATTGACAGTGGCAGGACTTTTAACATGACCGCGCTGAGAACATCCCCTTTTCTCCTTTATTAGATTTCTTTGTTTAACAGTACTGGCAAATAAATTGTTTGTCCAAATTAAGCAAAGAAAGTAAACTGTATGAAAAGTATTATTGAATAGGCCTTTCTCTGTGTGTGAGTTCTCCATCTTCGCTGAATCTTCACAGACAGCTTCTAGTAGGAAAACGCAATAGACCATTTCTTATTTATTGTCTGTCATATGAAAGAAATAATATTTGAAACCGATCACATTGGAGACTTGGAATCCGAGGTGACAATGCAATCCAGCTGAAGACTGTCCGGATATGAAACACATGTTGATGTCAGGTGTGAAGGGCCCACAGAGACATGTACAAGTTTAAGTCCAGCTTTTAAATGGGGTCGTATTAGGAGAAATACATTTTTTCCTTGATCATTTAGATTTCAGTGTGCTAACTTTCAAAACTTTTCTACCTCATTTTGAAAGGATAATCTACTGACACTAAACTGCAAAAACAATATAATGTTATGTAAATGGGCTGCTTTGAAAAGATGGGGAAGCGCAGAATATTTGACCCGCATTAGACAAAAAAAAAAAAATCTAATTTAACGTTTGACGAATTTTTTGCTGGAGAAATCCAGTAACGCATGAGGTGGAATTTTGCTTGAGGGTGAATGATTTAACCACTCAGAATTTGTGATGGGTTCAAGTTGGTAACGCATATTCGCCGTGTTGACCAACAGGCTTAATATACACTATGGTACTATATTATTATTGACAATAAACAAACCTTTTTGTTTGTGAAATTTCACCAAAAAGAATAGAAAATTGTGGGGGTGGGGGGGGGGAGGGGAATTAGCTGCAGAAAGCCTGATTAAGTCATAAGTGGACTTAGAGTAAAAACAATAACATTATTTTTTTTTTTTATATATGATAAATAAAATGTTGATCACATGTATTGTCATGTCTGATCAGGACATAATAACTGGTTCCTGCTGGTTCTGTTTCCTGCTTAGACTCGTCAGGTACTGGAAGAACTGACTGAACTTCCTGTCATGGTGGAGCTGGCCAGTGATTTCCTGGACCGAAACACACCAGTCTTCAGAGATGATGTGTGCTTTTTCATCAGTCAGTCAGGTTAGCTTATGCGTCTGTGTGTGAAGCTGTGTATTGTGTCTGTGGGAAGAGGCAGGTTTCTGAACTCTGATGTGTGTGTGTGTGTGTGTGTTCAGGAGAGACTGCAGACAGTCTGTTGGCTCTGCGCTACTGTAAGGAGAGAGGCGCTCTGACGGTCGGCATCACCAACACTGTGGGCAGCTCCATCTCCAGAGAAACAGACTGTGGCGTTCACATCAACGCTGGCCCAGAAATTGGTGTCGCTAGCACCAAGGTGGGTTCTGCTCTTTTGTTTGTTTGTTTCTTCATTTATAAAGTACTTTTTATGTCATCTGCCATTCAAAAAATAATAATTTTGGACTGTCAAATTAAAATATGTATTAGGTGCAATTAATTTGCACTAATTATAAATTGCACAAATTATTAATTAAATAATAATAATCATATATACTGTATATTTTTTGTATCTGTGTACCATCTGATACTGGTACTAATGCTCAAGCAGCCCACGGGTGAATGTCCTGTTCTGTTCAAGCTTCTGAAAGTACGCACTCTTTCTTGTAATCTTAACTTTTTAGGTTACTGAAATGCTGTTTGAAAATGGTGTTGAAATGTTCCATATGTCGCATGTAGGATTAAAACTGTTAACAGTTAACACTTGGGGTATTTCAAGCCTTAATTATGGATGTCAGACCCCCTTGTAATTCGTACCATTCTCCAACCCATTTCCACCTATTTGCTAGCATCCAGTGCTCTGTACAACAGATTCTTTTAACCATTCACTTTGTATGACTAAGTGAACGTCCCACATGGCAGCCCTCATTATGTGCTTTAAATTGGCCTATTACCCGCAGCTATCCCATAGCCAGGGGACCTGTTCAAGAAACCAATTTGTTCAATATGGTGCAGTAGGGCTGAGTAAAAAAATGTAATATACATTTCTCTTTTAATCGATTCTCTTTTTTATGAATTGATATTAATTCTTAAATCCCAAGATTCAATATTTTAGTCAATGCTGTTTTCAGTTGATGAATGAATGGAACATTTTATTGGACATCCCATCCAATAAATCCCAATAAGCTTTGGGCTTTGTTACTTTTGACTCTCTTAATGAATCTCTGTGGTCATTAAAAACCCATGGCACTTCTCGTAAAGAGTAAGGGTATAACCCCGGTGTCCTGGCCACATTCCCTCCATTGACCCTTACCAATCATGGCCTCCTAATAATCCCCATCCACTGGATTGGCTCTATCACTCTCTCTCCTCTCCACCTGTAGCTGGTGTGTGTGAGCGCACTGGCGCCGTTGTACTGTGGCTGCCGTCGCATCATCCAAGCGGATGCTGCACACTGGTGGGGGTTGAGGAGAGATTCCCTGATATGATTGTAAAGCACTTTGGGTGTACAGTAGTACTTATGAAAGCGCTATATAAATGCCTCATTCATTTATTCACTTTTAATATGAAATAAAGTCTCAGATTTTAAATTCTGTCCATTTTATCCAAACAATAAATACCGCATTGGCGCTCTTTAATGTGACGTCACGGATCACTTGAACTGATCATCTCTTCCGCGTCATTACTAGTTACCTTCTGATCATTCATGCTTATTCCGTGCTGTATGTTGGAGGATACAGTACAACTTACCGAAATCCTTATGTCACATGTAATCTTTCGATCAGTGTTTTGACCACTGATCTATATAGAATGACTGGATAGCTCATGACGTCATAAACAGTGAAGCCACCGCACCGCCATATTGGTATTCCCTAGTGAGCTCAGGCGTTCTAATGAATCAATAGGATTTTTTATGATTTGACTGAGAAAACATTGCCTAACGAGACACCGTTTTTACATCTAAAGTCTCCTTGTACATTCTTACAACGCAAACATCCTAAGCATTTAAATGGGTATTTGTTTATAGTTGGAAATTTTTCCTGCATTATAAAAATAGCTTTTAAAAGCTAGGGAGAGGAGCTTGGAGAGTGTCTGTCTAGGCTAACTGCACGTGGCAGTAATGAAAGTGTTTTATTTTGTGATTTGCCGTTTGAAAGGAAAATAAGAAGCTTACCTCCTCGTTAAAATACACGTTTAATATATAATATTTAATTTGTAAGTGTCCAGTGTTCGTTATTCACTTAGGGAACTTCCGTGTAGCTTAAGATCAGTGGTATAGCTATCAAAACCCCAAAACGTTAACTAAAACGGCAATTTATTTGCAAAAGGAACAAATAAGTCGTCGTAACAACAAACTATTTCGATCAGTGGACACTGGCGCATATGAACGAGCAGAGACAGAGCCCCGGTCGCGTGAGCGCACTCTCACCGCCTTCAAACAACACGAGTGCTGTATGCTCTCTCTCCCTCGCGCATATCAATATACGATAGTAAAAGGTGGGAAGACCGATTGTGTTTTATAGATCAGTAGTTTGTTCAAATAAAGTGTTTGATTAGTTAGCAAGTACATGTTCAGGAAAGGCATAGTACAAATTGTATGGGTTAATGTAACGGTAAACGGACTCTGCACAAAGCTCTTTTGAAGCTGTCAAATGGTGTTGCTATTGGACACTTAATTTTGATTATTGCTGCTCTGAGGTTTCTTATAGGCTACTGTTAAATCATTGTTGTTGTTTTTGAAGAAGTATTACTCTTGCCTCTAGCGACAATTGTGCATATAAATGACTACTTATAGGGCTTGTATTACAACCTGTCTGCAATTTTCTACATCCTTTTGTGAACGTCTTTTTACACTTGTATGCTGCACAGCGGTTCATCTTAAAAGTGCCGTCGCAGCTACCAATCTCTGTATAACGGCCGTCGGAGCCTCTGCTGGAAGGGAATCGTAAGATGGCCGCTCGAACACTTCCGGTGGCTTCACTGCCTGGTGGCAGTTTAGAACATCATGAGCTATCCAGTCATTATATAGATCAGTGGTTTTGACCGTGGAAACCGTTACATTTACCTCAGAAAAGCCATTCAATGAGCATAAACTCGTTAGTCAGCTGGAAAAATGAACACTACAGAGGAGCATTTTGTTAAATATATATGCACATATTCATTCACTGTTCCTCAATATTCAATGTATGTTTAAATAAATCTGTCAAGTTTTTATGAAAGCCACCATTTAAAGGTTTTTATATAAAAAAAAAAAACTAATTGGAGTAGAGATAAACTTCCATGTATGCAATTTAATTGTAAGTGTTTGTATATAAATCAGTTAATTTTAACCTTCAATATTTTAGTAATGTAGTGTATATATATATATATATATATATATATATATATATATATATATATATATATATATATATATATATATATATATATATATATATATATATATATATACACACATACACACACACCCTGTATAGTATATAGCATTATTTGAGTTTTTTTTTTTTCTTGAGAAAATTTCCAATGTTCTGTACCTGATATATATCCAAGTTAATCGAAATCGAATCGAATTGTGAAATTTGTGTCAATGCACAGCCTTGTATTGCAGTAGTACTAGAGTAGACATGGGAGCTTGGTTATCCATTATTCTATGAAGTGAATAAATTGACTCAAATTTCTCAAGCTTTGATAATTTAGTCCCCCCCCCCCCCCCCCCCCCCCCACACACACACACTTTTTTTTAACTTAGTTGCATTCAGTAGTTTGCTGCAAATTTTAGTGATGTACATTTATGTATACAGGCTTCTATTTGTTGCACTGATAAGGGACTTGATTATTGTGTAAATCACTTTCTATAAAACTCACTATTATCAGTGTAATTTAAACTTGTATTTATACCCAAGAGAAGAACAACCCTGGTTGGCCAAACTGCTGTACACAAAAGGAAAGAAGAAAAAAAAAACACAAACAAGTTACAGAGAATTAAAAGCACAAGAAAAAAGATGTAAAACCTGTGTCTCCCGTATGAGCACTACAGCTCAATTGATCTTGAGCATTTGTTTTAAGCACTGTTCTATTGGTTCGGCCACCGCATAGCCTACAAGTCAAATGAAGTCACAACAAATATGTGAAAAGAAAAAGCTGTTTTTGGAATCTTGAGTCTGGGGAGCAGCTGGATTTGGCTGGATAAGAGATATTAATACGGAGAGAAGAAATATGAATGCATATTAGACTGCACTATTCATACTCTTGCTGCTTCAGTCTTTCTCTACCCCTACTTTCCTTCACCCTTCTTAAAAGGAAGATGATTGTCATTTTTTACTGTTAATAACATGTGTCATGCAAGAAGAACAAGAGAGCTCCAATCGATTTATGATAGAGCTTCATTAGGATAGAAACATGGATGCCTGCAGGCTGAATTAGGTGATATAATTGCTCATATAAGTATCAGAGTAAAATAATGAGGGTGAGGAGCCAGGACATCTGGCAAAATCCTGCACTGGTATTTAGCTCTACTTTCTGGGCATGCCATTTTCGATGAGTTTAAATGATATGTTACAGACTCCCTCGATGTGTTCCAGGTTTCAAACCCTCCTCTGTGGTTTAATTGTTTCTGTTTTCAAAAAATAATTATAACGAGGTTGTGATTCAAGAAACTCCCAAAGGTTGTTAATGACCAGGTGTTACGTAGTTGTAAAAGAAGCCCCCCCCCCCCCCCCCTTCTTACCATATATTTTTTTTTTTATAGGTATTATATTGGATTTATAGTCACATAGCAGTGAATATATGCATAGATCATATAACCGATTGTTCATTAGGTCATATTAAAGTCAATATGAAATCAAAATGGACCCTTTTCGTATTACTCCAAAGATGGTGTTAGTAATGGTTAATTCTGCACAGTCAGATGCAAAATCTTATTTAGTTCCATTCTGGCATTGATGCCCACTTTTGCAGATCCAAGATTACTGGTTATGTTAATGATAAACGTACAATCATGTTGTGATTAAGGTGAAAACCCGGTAATTGGGTTTTTGCTACTTCCAAAGAGTGATCCATGAACCATCATCTCTGTTTCCTTGAGTCCATGATGCCAGTCTAAGGTGACAGGAAGTAAAATTACCGAAAATCAGTTCCACCGGCCCTGGTCGTGTGGTGATAAATTAAGATTCTGTTGTGTTTTGTTACTGTGTTTACTTATTTTTCAAATTCCATGAATTTGACACTTAGGCACTTTTTCACCATCAGGATGAATGGTTCCAGTTATATTTCCACTTAAGCTCAGTTCGGCACGGCACGATTACAAACCGTGACGTTACCACTCAGGATTGGTCACTTGTCTGTTGCCTGGCTACCAGTTTCTCTGTAGCTGGCCAAGTGCGCTATTTGAGCGAAGTTAACGCAAGTTAATACATTTTTTTTACGAAATATCTGATCATCCTCATCTCATATAATCTGTAAATCCTTGCTGTACCAGGGCAATGACTAACACATTTGTATTACATTCCAAAGAGCTCTGATATCAGCCCCACAGTGGAAAATGAAACCATATCCGTACCGGCTGGGCCGGATCGGCACAGAATGGAACGGTTAATCAATGAGAACGGTTTGGCCCGATGGTGGAAAAGTGGCTTTTGTTGCGCTGTAAAATGGTGGTCTTTTTCCTGTGGTGCATTGTCATTGTAATCATTTCTCAAGAGTCTCAAATGAATTCCCTTCGGAGGGATTACAAAACACTATGATCATTCAGGAAGCTGTTTCCCAACTGGAACTCTCATCACAAAGATTATGACACTCTGACTTTCGCATCTATCCATCAATGAAAGTAGAAATCCATCCATCCGTTCTTTTATCCTCCTACCATTTGGTTCCAGATTCTTGTTTTTCCAGATCAGGGGCATTAAGTGTCAGCACAGGACTTTAGTGGGTGTTTTTACAGAACACCCACCAAACATGCACAATCATGCTCTCTCAAGTCGAAAGTTATCTGGCCATCTTGCTTGTCTAAATTACCCTTAAACCACATTTTTAAAATGTCAGGACCTTTTGAGGATTGTTGGATTGGTCCACAGATGCTGGCAGTTGCTCTATCCACCCATGTCTACACAGCACCAGAGCAGTCCCGGCTCAGGGGAACCTCTAAACCCACACCCACAACTACTCTGAGTGTGGCGCTCCTGGGTTTTCCAGATTTCAGCTGTAATAATTTGGATTACAACTGCAAAAATTGGGAAGTTTAAGTTTGGGGGAGAAGACAATTCTCTGCTGACTGAAAAATGGGAGTGTCTAGTACACAACAGTTCTCTTTTCCTGATTCTGTTGACCTCATTTTCAAAACATCCTACATGTAATGTTAAGCTGCCGGTCAAACGTGTTTGCGCTTTGCAGTCATCTTTTTTTCCAGGCAACAGATTTTCCACGTGCACCAATATACACCATTTTGCAGCACAGCTTGCAGCCTGTAAGCTCATGCCTAGTCCATCTTGTGAGCTACTGTAGATGATGTAGATGTGACATATTACTTGGTTTGCCTGATTTTGCTGTGATTGCAGTCCTCCCTCTTCCACGAGGCCACTTTTCTTCCAGAATATTCCAGCTGTGGGAAGCTTTGATTTCTTTTAAGATTCCATACTTAACATCAGTGTTCCCCTAAAAGTTTTTCTTTTCTTTGGAATGTCAAGTTTATTGATGCTCTGCTTGTCCCTCGCTGAATCCTTTTCCTTTTCTGCCTCTTCATATTCAGCTACTACTGAAATAATAATAATAATAATAATAATTAATTACTTATATAGCGCTTTTCTGGACACTCAAAGCGCTTTACATAGAAGGGGGGAATCTCCTCAACCACCACCAATGTGCAGCATCACCTGGATGATGCGACGGCAGCCATATTGCGCCAGAACGCCCACCACACACCAGCTTACTGGTGGAGCGGAGACAGTGATGAAGCCAATTAGTATATATAGGAGGAGGATTAGGAGGCCATGATGGACAGAGGCCACTGGGCAAATTTGGCCAGGATGCCGGGGTTACACCCCTACTCTTTCGAAAGACATCCTGGGATTTTTAATGACCACAGAGAGTCAAGACCTCGGTTTAACGTCTCATCCGAAGGACGGCGCTCTTTGTCAGTATAGTGTCCCCGTCACTATACTGGGGCGTTAGGACCCGCACAGACCACAGGGTGAGCGCCCCCTGCTGGCCTCACTAACACCTCTTCCAGCAGCAACCTGGATTTCTCAGGAGGTCTCCCATCCAAGTACTAACCAGGCTCAGCCCCGCTTAGCTTCAGTGGGAAACCAGTCTTGGGCTACAGGGTGATATGGCTGCTGCATGAAATAAGTAGAACTGGAACTTTGCACTGTTATCCAACTGTGTAATCAACGGATTACTTCCTGCACCCCATTGGTTGTCCTGCTTTACACCGCTGCTCATATGTGTAAAGTTGAACTAAATTTTTTCCATTGCCAAACGGTTGTCCTTTTTAGTGTTTGTTCGCTTTGTCACAGCAAATCACTGTCAGTGTCAACCCCTCTTTAAGGGTGTGTTCACATTTGGCTGGTTTGATTCGATTAAAACAAACTCTGGAGCGATTGGTCTGTGCGGTTCATTTGAATAAGTGTGAACGCAGCCATCTGAACCCTGGTGTGTGCACCAAAAAAGTGGACGAGACTGCTGAACAGATGAGTCTTGGTCTGCTTTCAAACTAACTCTGGTTCGACTGAAATATGAACACAACACGGACCAAACAAACTTAAAGCATGTCACAAGATGTGACCATAAAAAGGTCAGATCTTCGTTTGTGACTGAGGGATTACAGCTACTGTTTTGACTACTTTACACATTTAATAAGCTCTTCACAAGTTTTCAGCTCCATCATATAACATCATATGCATGCACATACGGGCGAGCGCATTTAGCTCTGCACAAAGCATTGTAAAAGCCAGAATGTTTGTTTGCATTGGAGACAACTGGAGGAAACAAACTTGTACACTGATTTGGTCACAAATGGGGCATTCAGCCTTTGTAGTCCGCAATCTTTGGTGAATCAATAGCCGCGTACGCTTCCATTACAGATTTGCGCAAAACTTTGCGTTTTTTATTAAAAAAAATTATCTTCTAAATATCGATACAAAACGATTGCGAAATGACGGCGTTTCCATTAACCGATTTTATGCGACTAAAACTAAATTTCTTCCTCTTGCGATAAGTCATTTAAAAAATCATGGCAACGGACGTTGGTAGGTTTATATATCACAGCCACTGCCCTAGACATTATTATTATTATTAACGGAAGGAGACGTTTTTGTGTTGTCCAATTATTAATGGAGAGGAAAGACCCTTATACTGTGAGCAGCACATATGAGGAGTTTCTGGATGTTTCTCCCTCATTTCTGCTTCAAGCTCTTGATTGTGGCATTTCTTTGAGGTTTAGAATCCAGTATTCCTGTAATTATTTTGTCTTTTATGAATTTAATAAACAACTCTGTCTTGTAGTCTGTCCGAACACACCGCACCTTCTAAGTCAGGTGACTGTAAATGCGCAAAAACTGGTTTCATCGTAGTTTTGCGAAATACTTATTTTTCGAATTGCCTGAAAAACCACCTCATGCGAAAAATTTTTGCGATAAATGGGAGTTTTTGCGAAATTGAAGTGTTTCCATTGAGCGCATTTTCAATTCGCAATTTGGTAATGGAATGGAAACGCGGCTAATGTTGCATAGATGCATGCAAGGTAGTAGACCTAAGTGCAAATTAGAGCTCTGCTACTTGCCCTGAATCCACTGTGACCAAACAAAATGACTGGTTTTGAGTTTGTCTTTCTTTTTATGTGTAACTTTTTCTTTTACAGGTTTGGGTTTGTTTAGTTTCAACAAAACTTGCAGAGGGTTTGGATTACTATGGATTGGGGTGCTGGTAAATTGGTTGAAGACAAAAAGGTTGTTGGTTTAATGAGTTCTAGCAACTTACCCAGATCATTCTGTCAACCCTAGTTACTATCACACCTTTGACCGAGCTACTTAACCTCCGATTTAGTGCAGGTAGTGAACCTTCACAGATGAAAAGCATCTGCAAATAATAAGCGACTCAGTAATCTCCGTGGATCTGCTCTCATGTGTTAGTGATTTGTCAGGGTGGGTGTGTTGTCCATGGCTCCTCTACCGTCACTGGAAATATCTTGCGTGAACTCACAGAACCTTAAGTGAGCCAGAGCATGTTGTCAGAGCACGTCCTGAATGCTTTATAAATGTGCTTCATATTTGACTGAGAGTGGCTTTAATATGCTCTGAAAGATGTTGGCATGCTGCTGGATTACAGTTAGACATGTAATGTGACAACGTATGCATTGAGGAATGCTGTTAAAGTGATTTTATAACCACAGAGGCTTTGGGATCAAAGCTTGTGAGAGATGGGGACAAGAAGACAAATGAGAAGCTGATAGAATGTTATTCACCTTTCCTTTCTATTTTTCCTGGTAAGAATAACCAAAACAGAATTATTTTTGTATTATTTTTTATAACACCTCTTAGACAACCCAATTTCTCTTGCTTTATCATTTGACCAGGTGTAGAATGTGGTTCATAAAGTTCTGATTGATAGAGGCCCTATAGATCAAATATGCATCTTGGGACACTCAAGTCACTATTAAAGATGTCTGTGGGTACATTTACACGACAACGATGTACAGTACGTTTTTGAAAAGTTTCATGTACAGACGACAATGGTCCCCGTTCACTATCATTCATTATTTTGACTACATTACGCAATACTAAAACATTAATTCAAAAGTGTTCGAATCAATATATAAGCAAACCGATATCAAATAAAAATCATGAGCTGGGAAATGTATAAACGTATAGATTTTTCAAATGGTTATATATAGACCATTTCAAGGACGTAAACAATAACAAACTTCACTGCTGCAATCCAGGCGTGTTTTTCGGAAATCTAAACGCTTTGAGAGCAAGTTAGTTCCGGGCCTGAGAGAACATCCAACCACCGAACAACATGCTCCTAATTTTAATTTTGACATGATTTATTCGCATGAATAAGTAAATTATCGCACAATTGACGTAAATAAAGCGCCTCCCGCTGCTGTTCCGAATGTGCACGCTAACTAACCGGAAACATCTGAGGGCCAAACACATCACTTCTTTACATCTACAAATAGCCGTTGAAATGGTCTATAGAATCTATGGAATTTAAAAAAAAATAATAAAAATGTTGTCTGTTTTAAAGAGAATGAAGTGAGAGTGAAACTCTAAACAGTCTCATGTTGCTGGTGTGTCTTTGCATCTGGTTGTTAGTTGCATTTTGGGGTAGTTCCACAGAAACTTTAATACATAGTTTGGTGTGGGGTATTGTGGATTATTCAATAAATATAACAAATAATTGCATGTCTGATCTGTCTCCGGCACTACATACACAGTGACCGGCATCTGTAACGATACAAACCAATTGTATTTCGAGCTCATGTGAAGTCTATTTTGCTCTGTTTGTTTTGTCTGTTGCAGGCGTACACAAGTCAGTTTGTGGCTCTCATCATGTTCGCCCTGTTGATGTGTGATGACAGAATCTCAGTGCAGCCGCGCAGGCGAGAAATCATACAAGGCCTCAAAGTGCTGCCAGGTAAACTCAAATACAGCTGTGTGTGAATGAATGTGTTAGTATTGTCTGGAATTCTGCAAGAATGGCTTCTAATGTGATCCCAGTTATAAGTCAGAATATATTAATTCTAAACCTCTTTTTTGTACATGTGCTCTTTGTGTACATTTATGTTGGCGAGTTGCTGATGTCATAGATCTGTGTGTGTGTGTAAGTGCGTCTGTTCACGGATTGGTGTGCAGGGAGGAGCAGATGGCCTCGGCCAGCTCTCTCAGTCACTGTTGGAAGTCTTTATTGGACCACAAGTGTCTGCTGGGGTGCCCCTTCCTCTCCTTTCTCCAGTTCTTTCGTTCTCCCTCTTTGGATTTTTCGTTCTGCTTCCAAGCCAATGAGGTCGGGAATGTGTTGGCAGTCAGTTACTAAAGATCCCCCTGCACTCCAGCTTTACTATTCATGCTAAAAACTGCTGATTCTGTCATTAATGCTTGCATGTTTTGATCACTGTATTTACAGCCCAAAACATTTGTATGCAAGTACATGACAGTTCTATTCTGAAATGTGTACACATGTATGTGTTGTATTCTCAGTCTTGCCACAAGGGGTGCTGCAGCAGGTATTATATCTGTTGTTTCCTTTTAACTTCAACTATTGTCGTGGTAGAGCAGCAGTTTGGAAAGATTCTAGCAAGTTAGTTAAACTGTGCACATGTTTATAGCTAGCATCCAGTTTTAAGCCACAAACAGTAAAAGGAAAATACAAAACAAAATTACATTAATGATTAATTAAAATAGACGTTTAAGTCCAAAGTCTGGACTCACTTTGGCTTTTATAACATTGATGGGACAAACAAAATGGACAGAGTACGCGGCATACAAGATCTGCCTGGTAAAAGTAAAGTGCACAGGTAATACCATGAACACGCAAAGCCACTGGCAACGCCATCACCCTGATTTCAGTGAAAATGTTTACCATAATTTACAGACTGAAAGCTTTTTGCGCTGTTTTCTAACAGTTCGGACTTGAATAAAGAGAAAACCTGCACTTAACCTTTTCACAGGCATGTTGCTTTCATAGACCGCTATAGTGATGTATCATTATAGGATTGTCTAGCAATATATTGATTATCACAGAATTGCTGTATCGTGATATTATCGGTATCGTGAGGTACCCTGTGATTCCCACCTTTACTAAATGTTTAATGTGTGAACGTGCAAACGCACAAATTCTTGCACAATTTACAAGCTACACGATGTCTCTTTTTCTAGACTTGATCAAGGAGGTGTTGAGTCTGGACGATGAGATTCAGAAGTTGGCAACTGAGCTGTATCAACAGAAGAGCGTTCTCATCATGGGCCGAGGCTACCACTACGCCACCTGCCTGGAGGGAGCTTTGGTTAGACCACAATCCCTCTTCTTCACCTCCTCCTTCACCCATCTATCACTCACTCCCCTCCTACTTCTGCTTCAAGTCTCCTGAAGCCATATGATCGTGAATCATGACTTAAATTTGGGTCTGTTCTTCACACAAAGCTTTTAGTTTTCCTCCTCCGTAGCTCTCACATTGCATTTGTGCTCGTTCAGTTCACATGCGATCAGCTGTGTGTGTGTGTGTGTGTGTGTCAGTGTGCAAGTGGAAAAAGGGGACAAAAGCGATAGTTAACCCAAAAATGTAAAACATTTCGTCATTTTCGTTCTTCTGCTGAACATAAAAAGATATTTTGAGAAATGTCTCTGTATATTTTTCCATTCATACAAGTTAATGTTCACCAAAACTGGTTACCAACATTCTTTAAAATATCTTTTATGTTCTGCAGAATAAAGTAAAAGTACAGGTTTTGGAAAGACAGGAAGGTGAATAACTAGTTCTGTATGGAGAGTAATTTACGCTGATTTATACTCTGCTGTTTCACATTCAAGAATGAGTAGACCTGTACATTTAAGTCTTACAAGGAAGAAAATAAGACTCCTAACTGATGGACTTTACCAGAAGTTTGGCCTCATTTAGCTTAACCGCAGATAAACAGAGGAAGCAATTTG
The DNA here is from genome assembly GCF_949152265.1 of Phoxinus phoxinus. Lineage (NCBI taxonomy): Eukaryota > Metazoa > Chordata > Actinopteri > Cypriniformes > Leuciscidae > Phoxinus > Phoxinus phoxinus. Next base: position 5,940,965 of record NC_136890.1, on the reverse strand, counting down.
ACTGTGTTGGTTAAGAAAAACCCCACTTACTCTGGAAGTGAGGATGGGGAAACTGTCATTGAGGCATTAGCCAGCTCTTACCACAAAAATGTGCAACCTAAGATGTGATGCAGCTATTTTCTCCCTAATTCTGATTATGCAACAGTTGTGTTTTTGGTCTTGTCTTGCCTTTGTTTTAGTTTTGTTTTGTTTGGTTTAAAGGAGCATTTCACCCGTGGGAACATTAATCTTTATTGAAAGTGGGTCATATATGTAGTCGAAATGTTCACGAATGTGCCTTCTTGACCGAGGAAAGACAGAAAGTAACTTTAGGGCGCGTTTTTATGAAAGACAACAACTCCCACAATGCACCACATTGCAAAGCTCCGCAAGCCACTCCCACTAATCCAGAACGGCGGTGCTTCTCAGAGAAATCACTCTTTCGTCTACAAAGCTAGCTAACAACCAGAGCTTGAAATTAATTAATTAAAGTTAGTTGGCGAACTCATTAGTGAATTACTCCTCGTTTGTATTTCTTTCGAAATGGTGAATTATTGCATGGTACTAGGATGGTTCACAACACAAATGTCCGTGTCCTAGTCTGATTCAGAGACTCTATCTCTGTGTCCGTATGCGCACAGGCACCAGTCCGCCCCAGTCCGGGCTTCTCGTCCGCGACAGGCAGGTCTTCTGCCGCCGGCGCCTCCTGTTCCTCCATCAGCCTCAGCTGCTCTTCGCTATATTGCGGCTCGTAAAAGTAGCCACGAACTTTCGAAATCCTCTTCTTCCATATCATATTGAGTAAGTTACCTTCCGCCATTGTCGTAACTTCACATCTGGCTCCACAGCGCCTGTTAGCTTAGCTTCCAAACAAGATGAAGGATATTGCTTTTAGTTTCAGAAAGTCCCACCCACTGATCTGTAATAGGTCTGTAGCGCGAGTAGGTCCCTCCCCCTGGATAAATGAGGAACGAGTGTTTGGCCCTGTCCCAAATGGCACCCTAAGCACTCGCGGTCTTCCTCTGAGTCCGCACTTTCGTGACGTAACGCCGCTTTGCCTGTTGGGAAGAAGTCTGCTGTGGAGTGCGCATCAGTGCGGGCTCGGCAAAAGTGTGCATCGAGGGCACAAATCGACCGCAGAGGGGGCGCGCGAGCACCCTTCTTCTGAGAGCTAAAATGACAAATGGGACACCCTACGGTCTCACGGACTTAACGGACACGCGCACGCGGCAGCCATTGTAAGTCCACAAGACCGAAAGTGCATGAAGTGTGCCATTTGGGACAGGGCCTTTGTAGTCTCAACCCCTCTACAAAGATATTTGACTTCCTGCTTAGAATGACGCAAAATGACGATTTTTACATCATTATAAGCAGGAACTGCAACACTGAAATCCTTATTTCTCCCTTCTCAGGGGAAAATGAGGGAATAATGCACGACCATTCAAAAATATGACTGGGTTTCTAACGATACAAGGCTTAATGCAAATGGGTGAAGTGTCCCTTTAATAGTTCCTGTCTAGTCGGGTAGCATGATATATTGCTCTTGTTTGTGTGTCCTTTAGAAAATCAAGGAAATCACGTACATGCATTCAGAGGGGATTTTAGCAGGAGAGCTGAAGCATGGGCCGCTGGCTCTAGTGGACAAACTCATGCCTGTCATAATGATCATCATGAGAGACCACACGTACAACAAATGCCAAAACGCACTGCAGCAGGTGGTGGCAAGACAGGTAAGAGCCCACCACATTTATCATCACTAGATTTGCATGTCCTGACACTGCTTGCAAGATATAAAATAGTGATTTAAATATGTTGTAAACCAAGTTGCAGTACACACAAGCACGTAAGGTGTGTACTATGCCCGTGGCTTAAGAAGGAATAGATTGAATATCATTAAAAAGCTTGCTATTTTTGTACAGCCCTAGGTATCTCTGCAGTTTTTGCTGTTTAAGATAATGTGGTTGTTGCTGTTGTAGGGCCGTCCAATCGTAATCTGCGATAAGGAGGACTATGAGACCATCAACAGCTCCAGTCGCACCATTAAAGTGCCTCACTGTTTGGACTGCCTGCAGGGAATCCTGTGTGTCATTCCTCTACAGCTGCTGTCCTTCCACCTCGCTGTGCTGCGCGGATTCGACGTGAGTCTCTCAAGCGCTCGCTTTCCTCTCACTGATGTACACTCATTACCCACTTTATTATGTAGGGTGAGTTCAGGCGGATTGGGACACTTTTTCCAAGTCATCTCAAATACAAAAAGTGTCCTAATCACCCTGAATTCACCCTACACCTTGCTAATACCAGGTTGGACCCCCTTTGCCTTCAGAACTGCCTTAATTCTTGGTGGTATAGATTCAATAATGTGCAGGAAACATTCCTCAGAGATTTTGGTCCATATTGGCATGATAGCATCACACAGTTGCTGCAGATTTGTCGGCTGCACATTCATGATGCGAATTTCCCGTTCCACAACATCCCAAAGGTGCTCAATTGGATTGAGATCATCTGGTGATTGTGGAGGCCATTTTTAATAGGGACCGTAAAGGCTTTTTTAAATTTATTTTTTAAACGGTAACACTTTAGTTTAGGGTCCAATTCTCACTATTAACTAGTTGCTTATTAGCATGCACCATACAATAATATTGGCTGTTTATTAGTACTTATAAAGCACATATTAATGCCTTATTAATGCATGATCATATTCTTACATCCCTCAATCCACCCAATATCTAAACTTAACAACTACATTACTAACTATTAATAAGCAGTAGTTAGGAGTTTGAGGCAAAATGCGTAGTTAATAGTGAGAATTGGACCTCAACTAAAGTGTGACCAAAAAAATCTATTTGAAATAAATGCTGTTCTTTTGAATGTTTTATCAAAGATCTTAGTTCCACAAAAATATTAAGCAGCACAACTGTTTCAACATTGATCATTTAGAAGAAATGTTTCTTGAGCTTCAAATCATCACATAAGAATGATTTCTGAAGGATCATGTGACGCTGAAGACTGGAGTAATGACGCTGAAAACCCAGCTTTGCATCACAGGAATAAATTACATCTTAATTTCTTTTTTTTAAATGTAATATTTCTTATTTTCTTTTTGTCCCACACAGGTTGATTGCCCAAGAAACCTGGCCAAGTCTGTGACTGTTGAGTAAACACTTCCTGATCAATGCCCCACGCACGCACACGCACACGCACACGCACACACACACACACACGCACGTACAGAACATCAAAACATGAAGACAATGAGTTTTATACATGCCAGCTTTCATCGAGCGGTCCTAAAGAGCCTGAAGTGTACCTCCTGTAACTGTATCTCGTCTCCGAGCATGATTCTGGCTTCATATCATCGCTGGTGACTGGAATGTGATTATTTTTATTTTTGTCTTTTAGTGGTGGCGTGGTATGGGGTGGCGACACTAGATGTCACACACTGTGTGGCTGATAACACGTTTCTCTTACGGCTGTTTATTGCTCTATTCATAATTTTTCTTTGTCCCAGAAAGACATCTAGATGCTTCTCATCATATACACATGCATGTGTGTAGCAAAGATGGTGTTCCAGTTTGCTTTCAGTCCCTCGAGAGGCTTTTCCCTAAGAAAAAACCCATGTTTCTAGTGATATGTGGCACTTAAAACAACAACTGTGAATCAGTGCTTAGTGCTAGTTTGCACACTATTAAGTTGATCCGCTTTGCTGCTATTTAAGGGGATGCACTTGTTACTGATGATGAGCATATTTTTCATCTATGATCATCTGGAATATCATATCCACAAGGATTTCCATAGTTAACCTCCCTTGCTCAGAACACACAGCGGCATTTAGGAGCTTTGATACATTTGTGCTTTTATCTGCATTGGATGTTAAACCAATGCTGATGTCCACTAGAGTTCGGTCTAGACATCATGTCTTCTCAATCCAATGATTTAAAACATAACTTTCATGGTTTGTAAAATAGTAGGTAAATACTTAATAATAAAATAATAAGGTTCAATACTTTTATTAGCATTGATTAATCTTGGTTCATGTTTATTTCTATGTATACTTAAACAATTGTTTACAATTTAAAGATGTATAACTTAACATTAATGTATTATGAACAAATATGAATTAAAAATGAATAATATATTTATATCTTAAAATGAACCTAGATTAATAAATGCTGTAATAGCAAATGGAGACTTACTGTTACCCTAAAATACATGTTTATTATATTTAGTGGTTTCTTCATTCTGGTTGCAAATGAATGAATGAGGTAAAATGACTACAACCCCTGTAATGCATGTGTGTGAAGGGTCAAATATGATGTGAATGTATGATTTACAGAATGTGGCGACATTTTAATGAAGTTTCTATGTGATTTTGGTCATGTTAGGTTTGATTTCGCACTAGGGAATCTACTGGCCCTGATGAAGAGAATGAAAATTTGAAAATTGTAGTATTTGAAGTACCTCACAAAAAAGTCCGTTCATAAGGATGTTTTAAAGCCAGATATTGACAGTGAGTCGCTGCATCTGGTGACTCGACACTGAATCTGTAGTTACTGTATGAGTGTAATATTTATAATCCGTTACTGAGATTAACACTTTAGTCGTGTGCTTTAAAAATATGCATGGCTTCTCTTTGAGTCCTTTGTTTTGGGAGATTCAGAGGTGTTGTCACAGAGGAGACTGTGAGTGTGTCTCCGGTTTACAGTAGTATTGCCGAAGGACGCAGAGGAGAAAGCGAGAACATGAAGTATGATGTGTTTCATAACGCCGTCCCCATACAACGCCACCGGCAGTTTCCATCGTTTCCATGGGACCATTCTGTTGTCTTTCACTTTGTTTTTGTTTTTATTGGGTATAAAAGGTTATATTTTATATACTACTTTATTTGGGATTAAAATGTTTATGTACTTCCTTTGATTGAAAAATTGTGATTTTTAAATTTCATGATTACATTGTTGTGCATAAAATCAACATGAATAAAAATTATATCATCTGAAACTTCTGTTCAAAGCATTAACCAAAAATTTCTTGGGGGCACTTTATTTTACACTCCTGTTCCCCATATACATACTATTTACTTATTAATTACAATAACTAGGTATTAACCCTGAACCTAACCTTAACCCATGTAGTTACCTTATATTAATCAATACTTTCTTAGGTAAGTGCACGTACTCTAAAATAAAGTGCAACCAATATCTTCTATTAATGTGATGTAACCAAAGGATGGAGGATGTGGCAATAACAATTACAGTTTTGTGCTTCTATTTTTATTAGATTCTAAAACTAAACATATAAGTTATGCCAGCTCATGGAAAGGGTTTTAAGTATTTCACAGGCTAAAATACGAGCATTGCTCTTTGCATTGCTTTTTGATTTTACAGGAGCATCTTACATGTGTAGCTTTATCTTTTCACCTGAAAGGATTGTGTGGTATAGATTATTTGTTCCAGATCACACACATTTTTGTGTTGTACAAGAAGTTGTCCAACCGTTTTTTTTTTTGGTTAAAGCATGTCATAATGTGTTTGGGCAGTGTGTACAAGATTTTAATTTATGATCCAAATAGTTAATAAAACATTCAGTCTTTCTAACTCTCTGGTTGCATTCATTCAACTTTGGCTAAGACGCTTTTGTCACATTTTTAATATAATTTAGCATAAATCTAGTTGGGGACCAGATGGTGGTTTACAGTTATCGATAAATATAGTTCCCATGAATTAGTAATAATAAGAATATTTACTTGATCTCTTTTGTTTTGTTTTTACATTATCTTTAGTAACCGAGTTCTTCATGTCTGTCACTTTTATTGAATGTCACTTTATTTTCACAAAGAGTAAAAAAATGGTGCTGTATGCTATGCTAACTTTTGGTTAAGTATTATGATTTACTATGATAGACTAACTCTATTTTCCCCTCATTTGATGCCAAATAGTAACCAGAGCTTTGATGAGCTGTTTGTGCTTTGAAAATATAGTTATTTAAGAGCAGAGACATGTTTAAGCTCTGACTCAAAGGATCTTGGCAGTGTGGATAGATTGAAACTGCGTGTCGTTGTTGTTGTTGATGACTGGATTGCTTTATTGGCTAGAGCAGAAAGTGGGTCAGGGAGTGTGATGCTAAACCCAAACTTCACAGAATGTGTAAAGAAAGAAAGCCAACCAACAATGGCCTGTCACTCACAGTAACACATCACTGGCATGCCACCCACTTTGTATATGGTCACTTTGTCAGTTTGGGTAAAATGTCAGTTTACTGCCAAGTCTGAGCTCACTTTAACTCCATTGTGTGTTTAAATTCACTGTTTATCCAGCCACAACCATTTTTCTTTTGGGTGCAGTGTCTGCCAGGAACATAAATGTAAATATTATAGTGGCCTTGTTACCTTTTTTAAGTAATAATTTATTAAAATCAGCATCGGAAAGATAATAATCAAAGTTTTCCTGTGAGAATACACCAGACAAAATTTGGCCTATCAAAACATTTCTGAAATTGTGTTCAACCATCTTTCTATACATTAACACCAGCGTTATCACAAGCAAGATTGCTCTTGTGCTGATATTCCGATTTATAGTGTGATCGACTGTGGTAATGTTTTTATACAACAGTTCTACAAACAGGAGGTTAATGACTTGAGTTTCAGACCATATTTGACCATATTTGGCCAGTTAGTTTGTATATTTTTTCTCCAAAACAAGCCAAATCATCAATCGTTGTGTGTGAAGCCGGTCTGGATTATTGTTAATGTTTACGGAGTGGAGTGGAAGAGCATTTACTTCACGTTTTTCCACTTGCAAATTCCGCCATGTAAATAGCGAATCCGCCATGGTGCAACTGGCTTTTAAAGCACCCATTACTCATTTAGAGAATAGGGACAACTACTTTAGACCATGCACCGGGTGCGCTGACCATTTTCCCCGTCGTTAAACTATCAAAAGTGGATTCGGACACACCCTGAGTGCACTTGCGCCCTGCACTTTAGACCATGTGCTTAGATCGTTAAAATAGGGCCCTATACGTGTATGGTATGGCGGCAAATCAATGACCATAATAACCGAAGCTGGCGCATTAAACCCAGCAAATTAGATATTAAAATATTATATAGTGATCTTAATCATCAAACTTTTTTGTAAGCTAATAACCTAATAAGAGAAAGTACTTGGCAAGTATACAGTACACAGTATAAATGATTACACGCCATCTGAACATAACATATCTTTAAAAAATTTAAAAATAAATAAAATGTGTCCTAGATAAATAAATATTTCTGAATTTGTTGGGTTTCAGAGGGATGTAATCATTCATGCTGTGTATTGTATCTTAACTTGAGAAGCCAGAACCCCTTTTTACATTTAATAGAAAATATAATGCATCACTCAAAATTGACATAATAGTAATACACAGGATGATAGCAAAAAGCTTACACAAAAACTCTTGCTTATTGATATAAACATGTAATATATCTTTCATCCAAAGCCTTGTTATATTTGTAACCATTTAATGGACACTTTTTACATTTCTGATGTTCTTAGAACCAATTTTGGTTGGGTAAACATAAAAAGTGGTGAATGGGAGTATAGTGGTAATGTAGTGGTGAACTACATCAGCAAATACAAGTGAAACTCGAAAAATTTGAATATTGTGCAAAAGTTCATTTATTTCCGTAATTCAACTTAAAAGGTGAAACTAATATATTATATAGACTCATTACATGCAAAGTGAGATATTTCAAGCCTTTATTTGTTATAATTTTGATGATTATGGCTTACAGCTTATGTAAGCCTCTTCAGGACCTCTGCACTTTGGTGCGGGCGTCACAGCACAACAGCTGTTTTCACAGCTGGTACAAGCGAGAGAGAGACAGCGCACAGACAGGTGTACATTCCTGTCTATGTTCACGGTGACCGTTCTCCTGCGTGCCTCAGCACCAGCGAGAGCAGTCCCTAAAAGAGCTTACACAGATAGAAACGTGTCTTTTTAAAGATGACTTTCTATCTGCGTGTTTCTGGATGTGGTCACTACCTGGGGTCACGGGATGGTCACAGTCGCTGCCTCGTATGTCTGGGCATTGAACACGCTGAGACAGCTTTTGTGGATGAGTCATGTACCCATTGTGGGAAGATGACCATCGTGGAGCTGCGGTTGAGACTCTCGTTCCTGCAAAGGGGAAAGCCCCTGTGCCTCTGCCTCGATCCAATCCTCCTCAGAGGGTTGCTTCAGGCGGTGACACGGGAGACCTGAGGATCACTGTGAGCGTGCTTCCTTCAGGGAACCAACCCCCTAGGAACCCTCATCCCTCCCACGCTCCACAGCCAGTTGAGCCAACAACGGAACGAGCTGGACCATCCTCGAGGTGTGTACCAGTCGTTTCCTTTGGTGCTCCCCGCGACGATCAGACGTCGATCGCTGAATCGGAGGGTGGGTCAGACTTCTCCGTGGACGACGACTCAGTGCCACTGCCTCCTTTGGGTGTGCAAGAGTCGGACCTGGAGATGATGGCCATGCTTTCCCGGGCCGCCAACAGGATTGGGCTCGTGTGGAATCCTCCATCGTGTCCCGAGCCCTCGAGGCTGGACGATTGGTATCTCGGGGTGGCGCGCACTTGTTCTCAGCAACCCACCCCGGTGCCTTTCTTCCCGGAGGTGCATGAGGAGCTCACAAGGACGTGGACGGCACCTTTTACTGCCAGAAACCGTCCCGGTGGCTCCTCCTCCCTCACCATTGTTGATGGCAGGGCAGCTAAGGGATACACGCGTATCCCGCCAGTGGAGCGGGCCGTTGCTATGCAACTGTGCCCTAACTCCACTTAGTGCGGAGAACCGTGTCTTCCTTCCCGGGCCTGTAAGTACTCGTCGGACTTAACCAGCAAGGCTTACAAGGCCTGTGGGGAAGATGCAGGCCATGGCATTGCTGCAGGTTCATCAGGCCAAGGGACTGAAGGACATGCACAAGGGTGGTCACAATCCGCAAATTCTCCAAGAACTTTGTACCGCAACGGACCTCGCGCGACGAAGGTCACCGCGCGGTCAGTGGGTCGTGCGATGTCCACACTAGTGGTCCAGGAACGCCATCTCTGGCTGTGTCTGGCCGACATGCGGGAGACCGACAAGCTCCGGTTCCTTAACTCCCCCGTGTCCCAGACCGGCCTCTTCGGCGATGCTGTCGAGAATTTCACCCAACAGTTCTCGGCTGTACAAAAGCGGACGGAGGTCATCAAACACATCCTCTGTCAAGAGGATAGGGGGCCTGCAAGCATTTTCAGTCGACAAATCGTGCCTAGAGTTCGTGCCGGGTGACAATCACGTTGTACTAAGACCACGGCCTGGTTATGTGCCCAAGGTTCCTACCACTCCCTTCAGGGACCAGGTAGTGATCCTGCAAGCGCTGCCCCTGGAGGAGGCAGACCCAGCCCTGGCTTTGCTCTGTCCCGTTCATGCTCTGCGTATGTACGTGGACAGAACTCAAAGCGTCAGGACCTCAGACCAGCTCTTTGCCTGTTACGGAGGCCAACAGAAAGGAAAGGCTGTCTCCAAGCAGAGGATGGCCCACTGGATAGTGGATGCCATCGCCTTGGCTCACCAAGCACAAGGCGTGCCCTGCCTGCTCAGGTTGCATGCACACTCCACGAGAGGCAATGCCTCCTCCTGGGCGCTGGCACGTGGCTCCTCGCTAACAGATATTTGTATAGTTGCGGGCTAGACGACACCTAACACGTTCGCTAGATACTATAGCACCCTAAATGGGTAGAAACACTGAGAGGCCCCGCTCTGTCGGCTTGCTGCACCCTACTGCACACCCGTATTGCTCCAGAGTGACAAACCTGTTGAGTCCTCCAAACACCCTCGGCCCAGACACGGCGGAGCAGGCCTTTATCTGCTGAATCCTTGAGAACCGGATCTAGGCTGTGTCCCATATGTGTGACCCTACGGGGATCCCATATGTGTATATTTTCTCCACGGCTGCTCCTAACGGAAGCCTGTGTCTTTGTGTCCTTCCAAGCAAGAAGGGGTAGAGGCTTGCACAGGGCGCTGGATGGGGTGCAGCAGCTGTGGCGCTTTGGTAGGGATTCCTATCAGTTGGTCACGAAGTACGTCAGTTACATATGGTAACCCTCATTCCCTGAGGGAGGGAACGGAGATGTACGTCCCATCGCCACATCTGCCACGTCACATGTGTATTGGCTTGTTTTAGTTTCACTCGAAGTAGACAGGAATCTCGCCAGAGAGGCCTATCAGTCGGTCACGACGTACGTCTCCATTCCCTGAGGGTTACCATATGTAACCGAGACGTTCTTATATTTATGGGCTGTTTATTTAATCGATTTATCCGTGCACATCATTTTAAAATCAAGTCCCACCCTACTGTACATTTCTTGTTCAAGAAGCCATTTCACTCGAAAAGACTATCGCAATCAAGCCTACATTAAACTAGGGGTTCTAGTTTCATTTTATGTGCATTTTGTTTAATAAATTATGGGATAAAAATGAATGCAATAAAATATAACAATTATATCCATGACTCCTCAAATTCCAGGGAAAGGGACCGGTTGAAAGGTAAAAAAAAAAAAACAAGTTAAACAGGTATCAGGGTCAAAGACGTGAATTCACACCATCTATACAGAACATCACATTGGATTTTTGTAATAGATCTGAACAAAACAGGTTACACAGGTCCCACTGCACTGCTGGGGAAAATGCATACTAATCCCAATGTATTTTTCCAGAATAATTTCATTTGCTTATCTTTGGCTGCTCTTGAAACATGTTATGCCAAACCTTGCTAGGCTTGTACATATTTCACTGAATAAAACTGCCTTGGAAATTGGACACATCCATGATGGCGAGAGTGGTTTATAGTCTCTGTCTCATGAGACGCCAGCTTTCTGTGCAAATGTTAACAGAGCGGACTCGGGACTAAATGATACCTGGTCTAAAGGGAACCAGTTCAGCAGAGGAGGCCGAGCTGCCGGAAATGTCGGATTAAAAACAACACAGAAAAAGGAAGAAATCATTTGTATCATTTTTTGTTTATTTCTTTGAGCAGACTTAAGATCACCTAAAGATCAGATTATGCAGAAATCCAACTAACCTATGGCTCTTTCAAAGCATGTTGTCAACCATGTTGAAAATCAGTCCAAGAATGTTTAATAGATGTCCTGGTAGCACTTTTTTACAGTCCTGTTTCGCTTGTACATACGATGTATTTATTGTAGTAATGACAGTATTTTTGTGGGTAAGCAAACTGTAAATACACTGAAAGTGCATGTACTGTAAAATAAAGTGCAACCAATGTACTTTTAAAACATCATCCAATGACCACATGATTTATAGTCAACCTCTGGTGCTTTATGCCAAGAAAAAAATAGTTTTCTGTAAAACGCAAGTTGAACTCTTCACATTATAGTAATAAACATTGTAAGAAAAAAACTTACCTCTATTTAACCATGTGGTAAAACAATTTTTATGATGTCACTCCCTTAAATATGACTTCAGAATGATCAAGCCATTATTTTTAAAGGTCACTGTAGAACAGGATTGAACAAAAAGATTTTAAGGCAACGATTCTTCTCTTGATGAAAACTCCAGGCACAATATCCATGAAACGCATGCAAACAGGAGGACCAACTTTTATGACAACATTATATTCCAAAACAATAGAACGTAAAAAAAAAAAAAGCTAAAGTAATGTAGTCAATGATCCAAGTCATTTGGAGAAAGATTCATTAACATGATTTCTTTTAAAAGTATATATGAATTAACATGGACATCTGTGATTTCTTTTATGTTAATTACCCATAAAACCATCATCATAACAGGGTTTTGGAGTTATATAAACAACACTGGCATCATAGTGGGACCGCAATAACTTAGACTCGGAGTACAACGGAAAATGACAAGAACTCTTTAGAAGCAAAGGACTGTGAAATCTGACACTGTGATGCATTATGACAATAATATATACAGCATGTAATTATGAACAAAAACAAACTCATATATCAAATGCATTGGACTCTAGGTTCTCAATAGTTTTTTTTGGCAAAAATAATTTCCAATGCGAAAAGCTAATCTTCCCCTGTGGTTATTCATGGTGGATAAAACGCAGAGGCTTTCAAACTCTTACTGGGAAAATGTGTCATCTTTTGTTTTGCCTCTACATTATTTAAAATTGCAATCATGCCACAATAATAAGAACTAAAAAAAAAAAATCACAAAAAAAGAAAACCTTGTATAAAAAAACTACACAGGGCTACAGAGTTTTATACATACAGCATGTGTAAAGGATGATAATTTGTACTATATTTAAATGATGCACCTAATACACCATTACAACTGTGACATGTGCAAAAAGTAAGGTGATGTTGCTTATAGTTTACATACATTTCAGGTGTTTCAAGTCTGTCCTCATAAACATCTTAGTCTCTTCAACATCATCCTAAAGGTAATAGTTCACCCACAAATTATGACAGAATTGTCATTTTTGAGTAAACTATCCCTTTAATTCATCATGGTCTGGTACTTTGTTAATAAATTCAAAGACCAAAAAGCAACATGTCCCCCCCAAACCCCCAACCCAATCAAAGCCACTAAAATCACTATTGCACAACATAATAAATGTCAATTACCTGAATGAGCAACTGTTTTTGTCTTCCTATGGCAAAGCATTTTATATAAAAAAATGTGTAAAGTGGTTGAATTTTGCAACTGCATTTAGTTTGAAAGAAATCGTTTTTCTCACCATCGCTAGAATAAAAACACATCAAGAATGATTCAGCCACAATGGGTCATTCTAACCGCAGATATGTGCATATTTGCAGGTAAAATCAGTGTACAAAAATGTTCACATAGAAATCATGATTCATTAATATGTTGCCATTAAAAAAATATTCTAAATTTACCAACTGAAGTCACATGTACGCTGCACGCTTACATTGCACATAAAACCCTTATATGGAGATGGGCGTGTTTATGCAAATTACAGTTGGGGACGGCAGATGAACAGATGAACTCGCTCATCGTATAAATTTAGTCAATTTTGAATGGAAAAAAGTTAAGGAATTTTATTTAATGCTCATTGCTCAAAACTTTTCAAAATTTGACGCGACCCCCCACAGAGCTCGCTGAGGCCCCCTTGTGGGCCGCGACCCCCCTGTTGGGAACCAATGGCATAACCAACATTAGAGCAGTGATGTGTGAACTAAATTTGGTGTGTTACAGTGAAGTTAGTGGATATTTTTTTATAATATAAAATGTGCAAAAGCAGTGTAGTATGACCAGTGGGTGACCGTTGATGTGTAAACTGAATTGGGTGGCACTACAGTTTGTAACATTGAAGTTAATGATTATTTTTGTATTTTTGACTATGAGTTGATGCTGTAGTCGTTTCTTGGGTTATATTGCACTTTGCAGACGGTCCCTTCGGAATTGTCTCTCAGCCGACTGCTCATAGAGATCCATTTAGCCTATATTATAAAGCTCGTTTTGAGGAGAATTGGGTTGTAACTCATTGTCTAGGTTACTGTGATTGTAAATAGGTGTCGTTTGTGTTTTAACAACGTTTAGCTTAAGAATAGCCTATTGATCCGGGAAGTTCGAATAGCCTATGTGAATATATTGGCAACTTCACTGAACTCCTTGAGTTAAGCACTGACTGCATTTCTTTATATTTGAGTCCAAGTTCAAACACTATGAAACGCTCCATTAACGTACGGAGCTCTGAAACACTGCCAGCGGGACATTAAACAGGAAGTGTCTGTCCGACTCCGAGCTCACAACAGGTTTTGCGTGGGAACGCAAATATCTTTGCGAGGGAACGCAAAAGTTTTGCGTGGGAACGCAAATAACTTTGCGAGGGAACGCAAACAACTTTGCGAGGGAACGCAAACATTTTGCGTGGGAACGCAAATATCTTTGCGAGGGAACGCAAAAGTTTTGCGAGGGAACGCAAAGTTTCTCGGGGGAACGCAAAAGTTTTGCGAGGGAACGCAAAAGATTTGGAAAAAAAATTGTTCTCCCATCCTAAAAAAAATCCACCACCACGTCCCTTTAGGGGCTCCGTACAGTTCACAGCCGAGGAGAGTGACGTTCTCGTCAGGGCCGTAAAACACAGAGAAGTGAATGTATGGGGATGATGGGAGAAACCCACCCAAATTAGCTTCGGTTAAACAGGCGTATAATAATTTGGGTAAATGTGTAAGCTAGATTTATTTTTTCACATCTTCATGGACACAACAATGATTTCCCTCGTGTGTTATTATGTTGCCTTGAAATAATGTATGATTTGCAAAAATTAAAACTGCTGCTTCTGTTTAGATTAGAGAATCAAAGTGTATGCGCGTTGTTCACACGCTACATAATGGCCAAGAATGCGCCCTTAAAGGGGTCATGACATGAGAAACCAAATTTGCCTTGATCTTTTGGTATATAAGAGGTCTTTGTACCATTAAAACGTCCTGCAAGTTTCATAGCTTAAGACGTCCTCCCCATTATAAACGAATCATTTATTTAATAAAGCTCTAAATACAGCTCGTTCTGGATCCATGGTAAGAAGTGACGTCACGGTACGAAGTGACGTACCAGCGTTTGCATATGACCGCCTCCCGCCGCCTCCAGCACAAGACAACTACACTTTAAGCGCAAGACAACTACGCTCATTTCGTATCATTGTCGCGCCCGCGCGCTGCGCGCCTCACAAGTGTTCAGTCGACGGACAGCGAGTGGGTCTGTGACTGTACAGGGAAATTACGATGCCGCAGATGTGCTGTTCCTGGCTGTGGACAAACAACATCTTTGAATACGCTGCGAAAGATCCAGTCGTCAGGGAAAAATGGATGCACTTTATTTTTTTGCGGACGTCCCAGTCCATTTGAAGGATGACTGTTTTGAGAACAAATCCCAAAATGATGCTGGCTTTGCCAGAAAACTGTTGCTCAAAGATAAGTCCGTGCCGACTATTCTGGGCTCAACAACGACAACGCAAATTGTAAGTAATGTATTTAAAACTTTAAAGTACTTTTTAAATACGCTGAATCCGCAAATGTTCTGGCTGGGGGCGTTAATAATTGATGCATAGGCACTGACGTTAGCCAATCATAACAGTGGGCGTTAACACTGAACTCTTAAAGTGGAAACACCCCCAAAACAGACTGTTTGAATCAGAGGATGAGAAACAGGGTGGGAAAAGGTCATAAATCACTACATTTTAAAAGTTTTTTGTAAAAAAAACTATAGTAATACTATAATTGCACCTAAGGGAACATAATAATAAAATAAAAAAACCCATGTCTTGACCCCTTTAAAATACCATATGACCAACGCGCTACTGTCTTTAGACTAGGTTTTTCCTGGTCAATGGCGGAATTGTTTTCTGAATCTGCAAAAGAGCACCAGGGAAGGTTTGTGCCGTAACACGCCTCCTCTTTTTGCTGAACCGCCCCCCCGAGCACAAGTTCATTCCCTAATTTACCGACGTGCGTCTGTGGAGGGAAAAGTCCGCTGTGCGCGGGTGCAAAATAGGAATGATACATGCGTCGGAGTACAAAGTCAATTGCGCTGAGTGCAAGATAGGGCCCCCAATGTTTAGTTTTGCCTTTTAAGGAAGTTGACCTGTATATAGTCACACTAGTTACAAACGTGCATATCTTTTCTCAACTGTTCTGATCAAGAAAGCTCCTGAAAGGTTATTTTGTTTCAGCTTTCCTCTTTTGTGGAAACCTCCTTTATGAGATGATCCCATGTGCATGCAATTGTGCAACATCCATGAATCCATAAATCACCCAACCAGCCGCTTCCATTCTCAAAGCTTGGTTAAACTCACAAATCACTCTTGCTGAGAAACAGGAGCTTCGAACGTGAATTTTCTGTTTCTTTGCAATGCCTAGTGTGTGATTCGGAGTGTTGCTCCCTTTAGAGTTTCACGGAGGCTTGTGTTCCATTTCATTGTTCTTTCCACGGGAGCGAATGCCCTTGATGCCACAGGTGAGCCACGTTTTATTGTGTTAGGCCACACAGCAACAGAATCTTGAGGAGGGTGTGGGAAATGTCTATTTCCTGTTTGCTTCCAGTCTTCATCTTTAGGCCCTCATAGTAGTCCACTCACATTAAACACAGGGCCGTGGAGGTGGACGATCTGGAGGAGGAGCTCTGCCTGGAGGCGGGGCTTGAGGGGGTGGGGGCAGGGAGGAAGTAGGTGATGGTGGAAGAGAGGGCAGAGATGTGGGTGGAGAAAAGAAGAGGGTGGTAGGGGATGAAGACCAGACGGGGGGTGGAGAATAGGATGGAGGAGGAGTAATGGGTGGAGATGGGTTGATGGTGAGAGGAGGAGGAGGGGTGGAAAGTACCGGAGGAAAACTGGAGGATAGGGAGTCCGGTGGACTGCGTGGAGGAGGGGGCAGTTGGCTCTGAGGAGGGGGTGGGTTGAGGGTCCGTGTGGGGGTGTAGATGGGTGAAGAATGGTGGTTGTAGGATGGATACCGTGGAGGAGGATTAGACTTGACGCGGGTGAAGTTCATACAGCGACCCTGAGAGAGAAAGATAGGACAGAAAAAAAGTATTTTAGAATTTAAACAACATTTTTCTGAAGAAAATGTGCTGTGGTATGGTTTTTCCTGTTGTCAAGGTGTTGCTATGAAGCAGCTTACATGATATGGGTGATTGTCAAGGTGATGCTATGTAGTGGATGCATGGTATTAATATGCGGTGTTGTGTTCTATGTGTTTTTTTTCTGAGTGGTTGTCAAAGCGTAGTTATACAGTGAATAACACGTTATGAGTGTTGTTAAGGTGTTGTCAGTGTACCAGGGCATTGCTATTCAGTACTAAAATGTTCTAAATAGTTTTTAGTACTTGCTATGCGGTTGCTATGGGGTTGCCAGGGCATTGCAATGCAGTGTTAACATGTTATTGGGGTTTTTAGCATATGTAGTTTGCTAGGGATATCTAGGTAGTTGCCAGGGCGTTGCTAAGCAGGGTTAACATGTTCTTGTGGGGTTTTAGCATATAAAGTTGCTATGGATCTCTAGGTAGTTGCCAGGGCATTGCTAAGCGGGGTTGACATGCTATTGTGGGGTTTTAGCATATGCAGTTCCTAGGGTGCTCTGGGTAGTTGCCAGGGTGTTGCTAAGCGGGGTTAACATGTTCTTGTGGGGTTTTAGCATATGCAGTTGCTAGGGTGCTCTGGGAAGTTTTCAGGGCATTGCTATGTGGTGGCAATTTTTGTTCACACTGCACACAGCAGTTTTTCAATTTGGTTTTAAAAACTCACTGTCTGCACCGTCATTTTGAAAGAAATTAAACTGGATCTGTTTCTTCAGATAGTGTCGTCTTCATGGGTTGCTATAGTAACAGTGACTGTGAAAGCATCAGCACAATGCAAAGATATTCTTTTCATACAATACACAAAGTAGCATGTGGAGAAAGAGAAAAGAAAATTGGAAAATTAGATTTTGCGTATCATGACGCTTGAGATCCAATATGACTATTTAGACTGAGACACATTCCAAAACAAATTCTATTTACTTGGATTCAGACCAATTATGGATGTAAAACCTTTGATGGATTTGTAAAAAGGTCACACTTTAGTTTAGGGTCCAATTCTCACTATCAAATAACTATTAACTACGACTTTTGCCTCAATAAACTCCTAATTACTGTTTATTAATAGTTAGTAAGGTAGTTAATATGTGCTTTATAAGTATTCATAAAAAGCCAATATCGTATGCATGCTAATAAGCAACTAGTTAATAGTGAGATTGGACCCTTAACTAAAGTGTTGCAAAAAACTAAACCGATTTGAGTAAAATTTAGCTGGGAATTAGTAAATTAGGTCATTGATATTTCATTACAAAATGTGGCACAAATAATAAACAGGCATGTTGCTCCCCTCATGCTGAAAACACTACGGCTTTGTGTGGAGTTCAAACTCTTCTCTCAAAAGATCTCAAAATAACCGTAACATTGACTGGCAAAACGCCTTCCATTGAATTTGTCATTTTACAGCCTGAGCCTCAGAAGACGATCGTAAAAAGCTTGTTTTGATGCCATCGTGTAGGACAACGTGGCAGAAGAGAAATGTATTGCATTATTTGATTTTACATCAGATGAAGTGAATAAGCCAGGGACATTCATCTCAAGTCTCCAAATGCATGTGCGCAATGATGGACTTTACCGTCAACATGACAATCACACACACTCAGAGGTAGACTAAAGTGGTGAGAGGCGTCTTTCTGCTCTGTTTCTGTCTGCTGTAGGAACTTATAAATGCCAGACCAGTTTTAATGATAAACAGAGGAAAAAAGCTAGTTGTTGATGGTTTACTAGAAACGCTTACGGAAAATTAGTGCACTCTGTCCCAATTTCCTGTCAACTAATGATGAACTCCCCCGCTGGCCCCATAAAGGCACACACACACACACACACACACACACACACACACACACACACACACACACACACACACACACACACACACACACTGTTCGTGCAGTTAAGAGCTTATAGTATGTACTGTAATTAAGCACATCAAAGACTGAAAGAATTTGGTATGTATAGCTCTAGTTTTCACGTGACATAAAACCTCTATAGGAACGGCCACTTAGAGGACAAAACAAAGCTTTCTTCTGCTGCCTGTCAGTTATTTTTTTTTGTACTAAAGGTACCAGGATTGTACTAATGTAACAAGACAATGTCTATTTTAACAATGTCTTTCCTACCTTTCTGGGCCTTGAAAATTGCAATGAAGTTGCTGCCTATGTGGGGTCAGAAACCTCTCGGATTTCATCAAAAATAACCTAATTTGTGTTCTGAAGATGAACAAAGGTCTTACGGGTTTGGAACAACATGAGGGTGAGAAATTAGTGACAGAAATTACATTTTGGGTGAAATAACCCTTTAAAGAGTTTTCTTTATAATGGGTTTCTATGGGAAAACGCTTAACATGAAAATTTGTGAGTTAAGTTTATAATCTGCACAATTTAGTGTGATGCTTTTATATTGTGGGCTCACTTGCTTGCCTGTATATAGTATGCATCATCAATGAGGTGTATATTGAATTTGATATTTTAATATCTCTCTTAAGCCACTTAAGGAGTTGGCAACTTGTCAACTCTTAAACAAATTATATAAAAACAATTCAAATGGTTCTGTTCAATTATCAGAATTTTCAAGAATTTAGTTTTGTGCTCTGAATTAAAATTGAATATTAGCCTGGCTAACGTCAGACCTCGTCTCATTGAGACGTGGTCTGGGAACCACATGTTCATTTTCTCGTATTTGAGGCGTGGTTTACGAATGCCCAGAGCAGTTTATTGGGCGCTACGAATGTCAAATGCGTCTGTACGTAGCTCATAGCCAATCGTTTCAATTATACCAGATGACGTATGTAGAGCGACAGAAGTTCGACGAGGAAGAAGACGATGGGTCATAGATTTATGAGTACACGATGGCGTTCAGCGACTATTGCCGTTTGTGCAAGACAAACATGAGGATAGAAGGTATATATAGACACACTACAGACATGTTTTCATCGAAAAAAACAGAGTTTATTAAAGTTTATTAAACTTGCGTTCTAAACTACTTAGAACACTAAGGCTGGATCGAAAGGTAACTTCGCGTCTGCTTCCATGTTAGATATAATCAAGCTGCTTCGGTGTGTCGCATAGACGTCGCCATCGTCTTGCTGCTCCCTCCCCGTTCTGTGATTGGTCCCCTCGCTGAGGCGAAAATCTGGGCCATGGAATCCAGGCTGCCTAGCAGCGTGAATAAAATCGTGCATGCGCGCAAGGCAGCATGGGGAAACCCAGGCTAATTAAATACACATTTATAGACCAAAATAGTCGCTTTACTAAAATATTGCATATTGTTTTGCTTTTGCAGTCCCTCATGATTTTATTAGATTGTAGTTTTCACTTTTTAAAGAACATTTTTGATTGCTTTTGTATGCAAACCAGTTGTGGCACGGTGTAGGGTGCACTCTGAAATCTAGGTCCTGAAGCAAAACCAGATGAGAAGCAGCCCTCTATACTCCATCTGAACACTGTTGCCTTCATTTCAGAGCGTTCATCTGCAGAGTTTCTCTCTGTCTCTCTCAGAAGTAGCCGGGACAGCAGCCAGCTGTAGTTTCTTTTTAATTTTACAGTCGCCAGACCCTACAGTTTTTTGCTAAATAACAACATGCCTACATGCCTTCCTCTGTTAATGTCTGATCTCCATTCCCAGACTTTTGTCATCTGCTCTGCTTAAACTGCCCTTATTGTCACCACTTGCTCCACTTCAGAGTGAATATAAAAATGATCACACAACAAATCAAAAACATAACGATACCTTCCTGTTGAAAAGGAAGTACTGATGTTATTTAACCAGTGCACATGTTAGGCATATGTGCAGACTACAGGATAATTACATTTTATGTAATTATGCATGCATCTATACACTGACGCAGATGCCACATCTGAAGTGACATACAGTACAGTATACCATGGTGCATTAACACAGACTAAAGCAAGATTGTTATCATTAACTTTCAGACTCAGAGAAAAAAAAAGAGTTTACAAAGGACAAAACTTAAAATGATAAACATGCTCAACAATAATGTATAAACAAAAGCTAAATGGAATAACAATAATTGTGTTATTGTATTTTCAGTTAAAGCTGGATGGTCTGATTGAATTAATCTCTTGAGTCACACTTTCGAACCATGTATAATATGTTAAAATAAATAACCATACTGGAACACTTTAAGATCACTATGTTAATACAACTGTCACACTTCATATTATTGTCAGGGCTGGTTGGAGCGAAGAGAGATGAGGCGAGAATCTATTCGTACTTTATTAAACAGAACAAAAAATCATGAAACAAGAAAGGGAATGCAAACCAGCACCATAGAACCTTGTTTCAAAAGTTTATGAGTTTACATCTTCGCAATTCCGTGTTAAAATGTCAGAATTGTGAGATATAAACTCGCAATTGTCAGAAATAAACGGGCAGTTCTGACTTTTCTCCGTATTGAATGTTTATATCTCGCAATTCTGACTTTTTTCAGTCTTTTTCCCCCTTATATTTGGACTTTATAACTCACAATTGCGAGTTTACATCTCACAATTCTGAGAAGATAATTGCGAGTTTACATCTCACAATTGCAAAGAATTGCGAGATATAAAGTCAGAATTGCGAGAAATAAAGTCAGAATTGCGAGAAATAAAGTCAGAATTGCAAGATTTAAACTCGCATTTGTGAGATAAAAAGTCGCAATTATCTTTTAAAATGTTTTATTCTGTGGCGTAAACAAGCTTCCATAAGTAACAGACACAACTGAATATAAATACACAGGATAAATGAGGGATAAAACCAGGGGAAGGTGGGACTAATCAATTGAAAAATGAGAAGCTATGAAAGGGCTCTACATTGCGACCGTTTGCGACTGAAAATGACTGTGTGCGACTGATGGGAGTGACCCGATCGAATCTCATGAATAGTAGTATAATACAATCAGAATATAAAAAACACAACTTTCATAATGCATCTATACAGTGCAGTAGTTTACTGCGATCAGCTGGTTTTCCTGCCTTCAGTCAACTGTGAAAAAGCTGTGTGTTGTGCTGCTGTTGTTTCTTTCCCGGTAAATTAACTGAAAATATTACATTTGGATTATCAAAAACAGGATCATAAATTAGCGGGGGCTTGAAGCAACAATGACATTACACGAGTAAGGCTGCTATTCTCCTCAATATCAGAATAATTGCAGATGTGATACTGATTTATACAACAATTAAATAAACAAGTTCATATTAAGTGATTTATATTTTTAAGACCCTTGTCTAATTTTTGCTTTATTTCGGCAATGAAAATAGTTCCAAACAAAGCCACCAAGCCGCAAAACTAAAAAAACTTGAGGTAATCAGTTACATCTGCAATTTTTTTAAGTTAAGAAATTAAAAGTTTAAGTAAGCAGAACTTGCAGATTTTTATTTTGTACTCATACGTTAAATTGCTCCTGACTTTAAATATTTAAGTAAACTACTTCATACATCTTAAAATGTATCAGGTAATCTCACCCAATATTTCTAACAGTGAAAACTATTAGAATATAGGCTAGATTTAACTAGCTAATTCAATAAATGCTACTTTGCTAATTGGTAACACGATGTCTTGATAACATAGCATAGCACTTGCTATGAGTACAGCAATATGAAACATTTAGCATATATCTGTTCTCACACTAATCTCAAGCTCCACTTGCCACCATGATGGTAACCCTACAAAAAAACAACATAACAGAAACTCTTCAAAACATTAAACACTACTAAATATCCCACTTAACATTAATCTTGCACCAAAAATATGATATAACACTTAATTTTAGCATACTCTCCCTTTTGAGTGTCATGGCAAAGCCTGCTAGGAAATCGAAATCCCAGCCCAGTTTAAGTTCAATTTAAGTTTGTCTAAATTAATAAAAAGAAGTTCATAAAACAAGGAAACAATTTAGATTACCGTACTTAAAATGTGTCAGTTTTGTGAACTCAAAAGAAAAAAGTTCAAAATACTCATAAAAGTTCATTGATTAAACTCATTTTATTTGAGTTGGCTCTACTCAAACCAATTGATTATTTTGAGCATTATTCATTACTATTTCATTACTGAATTAATCTACTTTTTTAACAAATCGAGTGAGTCATTCATAAACAGTGGCTGCATCTGGAATTGCTTTCATCTCTAATATAATAGTAAGTGAAAAACAGTATGTGACAAAAGAAGTATTCTGAATTCATAATACTCATAAAAGAGTAGGCAAAAATGACACGAATGACCCACTACATCTGGTGAGATTGATGGACACTTTACTATCCCATGAGGCCACAGGAGAGGATTTGTGATAGGCAGTGAAGCGAAGCAACTGACACAGGTAGGTCACGTGATAATGACAACATGACGAATGTCATACTATATAGAACATATTTTTCAGCAGTTGTGAAGTAATTATTAAAAATAAGTACTTACTCAAGAGAGTATACGATGCAGCCAGTGACCTTATTTGCTCCTGAATGAATCAGATGTTTTCAAGGAATTGAATGAATGACTTACGCATTAAGACTGGATACCACCTACTGGCAGATTTAATTTTATATTTAAAATAATCATTTAATTTTTCACATCATATTTTCAATTTTGTTTAAAGGTACACTGTGTAGGGATTTCTCCCATCTAGCAGTGAAATTGTATTTTGCATTCAAACGAATAGTGCTCTCACGCTTTTTCAAATAAGTGAAGCTATGACAACATGTCTTCCAATAGCACTTCATCGAGTTTTCTTTCGGGTGATGAGGTTCGTTATTTCAAACAAACTGCAACTTGACACACAACATTATGAAGTACCGTGCAGTGCAGACTTTCAAATTTGCCGGGACAGTGACAAGCGCCGCTCACTGATCCTTGTCCGCTTCTGCTGGTTTCAGTCACGTGACGCTGGCTGTGAACAAAAACGCGTTGTGGAAACGCGTTGAGGTAGACTAGTGCTTTTGGTCCCTCTCTGCTATTATAGTTTTTCAAAATGGCGGAACGACATGGAAGCCTCCTTGAACTTACCCGTCCCATGTAAATAAAGATAAGAAATTATTTGCTTACGAGAATAAGTCAGATCATTGGCAGAGGTAATTTTACACCAATTAGAATTATATTTATTAATAAATACATTGATTTTAGCTAATAAAATACTTTTAAAACTACACAGTGTACCTTTAAAACAATCATCCCATAACATTATTAATGCTATTGTAATTGCACTATAAATGTATGTTTCACCTCTAAGCTGGATTGAAAAGTCTGTTTAAAATAAATCAATACATCTAAATGCCAATTCATGCAACTTCTGCAGTGCAAAGATGGATTATTTTGATACTGATTTAATTTGAGTGGTAACAGCCTGATTATAATAGTCTTATTATTCTAATTGAACTTAGATCGGCATCGCCATTCTCTTCCGCTTATCCGGGGCCGGGTCACGGGGGCAGCAGTCTAAGCAGAGATGCCCAGACTTCCCTCTCCCTAGACACTTCCTCCAGCTCTTCCGGGGGGACACCGAGGCGTTCCCAGGCCAGCCGGGAGACATAGTCACTTCCCGGGAAGGCGTCCAGGAGGCATCCGGAACAGATGCCCGAGCCACCTCAGCTGACCCCTCTCGATGTGGAGGAGCAGCGGCTCTACTCTTGAGCTCCTCCCGAGTGACCGAGCTTCTCACCCTATCTCTAAGGGATCGCCCAGCCACCCTGCGGAGAAAGTTAATTTCGGCCGCCTGTATCCGGGATCTTGTCCTTTCGGTCATGACCCAAAGCTCATGACCATAGGTGAGAGTAGGAACGTAGATTGACCGGTAAATCGAGAGCCGGTACATCGACCGCATTACTGCAGAAGCTGCACCGATCCGTCTGTCAATCTCCCGTTCCATCCTTCCCTCACTCATGAACAAGACGTCAAGATACTTGAACTCGTCCACTTGAGGCAGGAACTCCCCACCAACCTGAAGTAGGCAGGCCACCCTTTTCCGACTGAGGACCATGGCCTCGGATTTGGAGGTGCTGATTCTCATCCCAGCCGCTTCACACTCGGCTACAAACCGTCCTAGTGCATGCTGAAGGTCCTGGATTGAAGGGGCCAGCACGACAACATCATCTGCAAAGAGCAGAGACGAAATCGTGTGGTCCCCAAACCCGACACCCTCCGGCCCCTGGCTGCGCCTAGAAATTCTGTCCATAAAAATTATGAACAGAACCGGCGACAAAGGGCAGCCCTGCCGGAGTCCAACATGCACCGGGAAGAAGTCTGACTTACTGCTGGCAATGCGAATCAAGCTCCTGCTCCGGTCGTATAGGGACCGGACAGCCCTTAGCAAAGAACCCCGGACCCCATACTCCCGGAGCACCCTCCACAGGACACCTCGAGGGACACAGCCGAATACCTTCTCCAAATCCACAAAGCACATGTGGATTGGTTGGGCAAACTCCAATGGACCCTCCAGTACCCTAGAGAGGGTATAGAGCTGGTCCAGTGTTCCACGGCTGGGACGAGAACCGCACTGTTCCTCCTGAATCCGAGGTTCTGCTATCGGCCGTATTCTCCTCTCCAGTACCCTGGCATAGACTTTCCCAGGGAGGCTGATGTGTGAAGTGTGATCCCCATGTAGTTGGAACACACCCTCCGGTCCCCCTTCTTAAAAAGAGGGACCACCACCCCGGTCTGCTATCCCAGAGGTACTGTCCCCGACCGCCACGCGATGCTGCAGAGACGTGTCAGCCAAGACAGCCCCGCAACATCCAGAGACTTGAGGTACTCAGGGCGAATCTCATCCACCCCCGGTGCCTTGCCACCAAGGAGTTTCTTGACTACCTCGGTGACTTCAGCTTGGGTGATGGACGAGTCCACCTCTGAGCCCTCAGCCTCTGCTTCCTCAATGGAAGACCTCACGGCAGGATTGAGGAGATCCTCGATCTTGTTTTTCGGACGGTGGAAGGAATTGAACTTAGATAATTGGTTAAATTTTTTTTTTAAACAAATTTGAATTAATTTAAATTCAAGAATTTGACACAGGACAACATCTGACATAAGAATTTAACAGATCACGTCAGTAGGATACTGTTCATTTGTTCACTACATTTGACTGCAAATTAATTTTAAACAAGACAAAGTTCGACGCAGGAGAGAAAATAAAAGATTGATGCAGTAACGACTACATGTAATGCATAAATGTTTCACATTGTTAGCAAATGTTTCAACTACTGCGACATTGAAAATCATTTTAATATGCAAAACTGTTACCCAATCATAGCAGTGGATGTTTAGTCTTGGATGAGAGTGATCGAAAGAGAGGGTAAAAAAATAGTATAGAAAATAGCTTCTAAATTAGGATGTTTATGATAACAGTCTTGACAACATTATAAGTAGACCTCGGAGAACATTATAAAAAATGACCCCTTTATAGAAGATATCATGCATCACTGGACGGCTCAATAAAATATCATCTGCTTCTAATTAGCGACAGATCCATGTTGTTCGATGATTTTGTATGTATCATCAACTTGACCACTGGACAGAAGCATTTGGCTGCAACTTACATTAAAACTGGTTAATTTCCCATTTTGTTTTTGTTTTCTTTTTTGAAAATGAAAGATGTCTTGATCCACTCAAAGCTCGGCAGACATGTATGACCACAGTTGCTATGTAACCCAAAAGACACAACCACTGAACTCACATCATGATAATGTCAAGTATCTGAATCAGACACACCACTGTGTGAATCCTAGCACTGCAAGATGGGAAACCGCAACATACAAATTGTGTTCAGTACAGATTTTGTGGGTGCGTTTGCGACGTTACTCAATTTGCATAATTGTTTTAGTAATTGGGTGCTAAAAATGCAGACATTGCATGCAAATTAATATCACTATCAATTTAGTCATTGACTGAAATTGTCATTTTGATCTCACTTCATGATGCATATTTTTCATTGTGTCAGTAATTTTGTTCATGTGGATATATGATAAAAGAACATACGGTTTTCAAAGGAATCAGTCATGATGTGCATACGAGTGTTTAGGTGAGGTGGGTGAAGTGAATGCTTACTTAAATTAAAGATTACAATAGCTTGCAACAAAAAAAATGTTTGAAAAGCCCATTAAAAAGTTAGCTCAGACTCCCTCTGCCTCCTGTGCCCCATTATATAAGCAGCATATTTTAAAGCTGGCTTCAGATACTGAAATCTTCCGATGGGTTTGCCAGACAACAACATCCCTATCCGGCACCATAACTGTCTGTGTTTGCTTTACGGCTCACAGCTGTTTGTCCGGTGTAATGTTCTGCATATGCGGCTTTATCATCAATTTAACTACCACTGCACCAAAAACACAAACCTAAAAAATATCATTTATCAAACACATAATTGCAACTCTAACAACATTTAGCATTTTAGGGATTTACATAATATTATTTTTTTGGACGTAATGCCATGGGAACACCAAGGGTTCCAGACAGTTATTGTGTTTTTTGGAGATATGTACCAATAATAACACCAAGGTCTTCTTTGAAGTTATGCCATATTATTTCATATTCAAATAGCATATTCTAAATATCAAGGTAATAATACAGTACTGTGGTATATATCAAAGCAGTGCTTCCCACAGGATTATGTGAGACTATGGGGGTTGGACCTTGGTCCCTCTAGAGAAATTTTGTATATTTTAAAGTTAAATGCATCTGTCTGGTGCACTTTGAGAGTTGAAAACTAAGAGCTCCGACTTGTTTTCAGTGTCCAAATTGAACAGAGTAAAAAGTCTTTGCATTGACTTGTACCTGGACTGTAAAGGTGCAGTATGTAATATTAACAGCTAGTGGTTGAAAAGGGTACTGTAGTCCAAATAAAAAATATTGTTATTTTTATAAAAAAAAGCAACATTTTGGCTGGGAAAGATATATATTGCAATGTATAGTGTCATTGCCATTCCATACCATAACTGCACAATAGCACTGCCACATTATTTTTCATAAGACCTGTGCACACCCAGTCATCCAGGTCATCGCTGAATACTGTTTCGTTTTGGAGCATCTGGATGTGTTTTTCCATTAGGTATCGGCATGCGTCCAAGGGGCTTCATCCATTGTGGTGAACTGGTGATGTCTTCAACCTCACACTGTGATGTCATCATACTCAATAATCTCTGAGGGTGTCGCCTCCCTGACGGTGTTAATCACTGTACTATGTTTGGCTGTCCTCTTGTAAAGCAGTTGTATAATTTCCATGATATACAAGTCTAGACTCTAGTTTCTGTTTTTCTGTTATCTCTTTTAAGTTTCTTTCTTGAAAGCTGATTGCTTTGCTGAGTTGTTGAGTAGAGTTGTGTTGAGTATCACTGTGCATGTCCTTTTAATAAAAAACATTCTATGATGCAAGCGCAAATTCTTGACATCGCACAGCAAACATCTGATCAACTCCATCTTTCCTGCAGATTACATGGAGCAGGATAGCACAAGACAGCGAGGAAGTGATTTGTTGGTGATTTTGTGAAACATCTCTTTAAGAGGATTAGGTCCAAAGTTGAAGTCAAATGTGACTCACAGTGGGGATATGGCATGTAGAGCTACTAAGCAAACTCCTCCGAGAAAACGAGGGTGTGGGTGTTGAGTTTTGCACTGGGCTTCACATTTATAACTGACAACACCCTCTGCACATGGTGTTAAATCCAAATGGTTCTGTTGACATTGGACCCCATCTTTTTACTTTGGTAAAATAAAGCTGCACATGTTTCGTAGTGGAGAAAATGACAGCCTGGTTTAGCAGCACTTAGTACAGGCTTGCAGGAGCCGTCAAGTTAGTAGTGCACTGTTCAATGTGATGCATCTTGTTCATGCAATCTAAACTTGAATTTTCTAACTTTGTGAAGAAATTGTGAGTCATAGTTGCATATGCAAAAGTTGCTGCCAAGGTTGCTAGGCTGTTGCAATGTGGTTCCATTCCATTCAAAGGTTTGGGGTCGGTAATAAGATTTTTATTTTAATATATTTGAAAACATAATTTATTCCAGTGATGGAAAAGCTGAATTTTCAGCATCATTACTCCAGTCTTCAGTGTCACACGATCCTTCAGAAATCATTCTAAAATGCTGATTTGAAACAAATCTTATATTTTTTATAAATGTTGACAATAGTTTTGCCTAATTGGTGATAGCTTTTTTTTGGTGGAAACTTTTAATTGAATTGAAGAAATTTCAATATAACAACATTAATTTTGATCAATGTAATGTATCCTTACTAAATTTATTTCTTTAAAGCGGCGCTATGCAGTTTTGGCAATTTCTTCGCTGTATCCTCGCTTTTTGCTCGCAGGTTTCTTTATAGAGCTCCCCCTACAGCTTCAGAATAGATACTGTCGTAAAAACTCGTTGGTGACTCTCCCACCTCCCATTTTCTCCCTCTGGACATGTGCATTTGTTTTTAAAGAAGCCGGCGAACGCACGGAGCCATGTCCACTGAGGTATGTGTGATACACAGAAGGCTAGCATATAAATGTTGAGATAGTGTATGTGTGCAGTGCCGTGAAGCAATTTGTTACATCGCGAGACCTGATATCACCTGATATCATTGATATCCTAAAGTTGCAAGGGTGTTTTTTCCGCTCACAGGCACCAGGAGGAAGTGAGACGGCCATCATTCAACCCGAAAAAAGAAATATAACCATTCCAATGACTCCGAAGCTGTTCAGTTAAGGTAAATTAAAGCAGGGCTATGCAGTTTCGGGAATTTCTTCGCTGTGTTCTCGCTTTTTTGCTCGCAGGTTTCTCTATAGAGCTCCCCCTACAGCTTTGGAATAGATATTTGACAACACTGTCGAAAAACTTGTTGGCGACTCTCAGATACCAGAGGCTGGTAGATCAACAACATCAAAGCAGACCGTATTCATTCGGGTTCGAACAGCGTGAGGGAGCGCAATAATGTAAAGCAAATCTTAACATCGCGAGACTTGATATCACGCGATACTTCCTGATGCCGCGTCCGGCAGCTCGCCGGCTAAAAGTTGCAAGTTTTTTTTCCGCTCACATGCGATAGGGGGGTGCAAACGATCACCATTCAACCCCAAAAAAGTAATATAACCATTCCAATGACTTAAGGTAAAAAACCTGCATAGTTCACCTTTAACCAAAAAAAAAAAAAACAGCATAGTTCCACTTTTAAACAAATTCTTAGTATCAGTTTGAAAAAATCGTAGTGTCAGTAACCAGTGTATTGTATATTTTCTGAACAACGAGACCTGACTGTGCCCTGAAAGAGTTCATCACATCTCCAACAGTTCAAACCGTATTTAATGTAGTCTATGAACAGCATTGTGTTCATCCTGTTCTTAGATGAACTCTTTTTCTCTGTGGATTTGACCTGCAGTCAACTTTATAGTCAAATCATCCTCCGCATAAGTAGCGTAATAACATACGAGTCCACCCTAAAGAACTTCATATTTCATTTCATGCACATCCCCAACTGGGATATATGATATGCATTTCCTCTGTTTATTTGCTTAGCCCAGGAGACCCAGCATGCAACAGGTGGGCTTTGGACTCTTTGGTGACTCGGTCTGTAGTTGCTCTCCATCCAGACGAGGACAGAAGAATGAAAGAAGTGAAAGCAAGTGAAAGCAAATACATGCTATAGAGACGGAGCCAAGTCTAACTGCAACATTTGTCATTAACATTCATGATAGATTTGAGCAAAGCTGACCTTTGTTTTACTAAATATTACTTAATGAAAATATGCACACTTATATGGATAGTTCATACAAACATTATCATAATTTATTGAACCCTCAAGCTCTTCCAAACCGTATGTTTTTATTTCTACATAATATGACACAAAAGGAGATTTTTTAATAAACA
Organism: Phoxinus phoxinus; assembly: GCF_949152265.1. Taxonomy (NCBI): domain Eukaryota; kingdom Metazoa; phylum Chordata; class Actinopteri; order Cypriniformes; family Leuciscidae; genus Phoxinus; species Phoxinus phoxinus. Next base: position 5,910,587 of record NC_136890.1, on the reverse strand, counting down.
AAAATGGATGGTGAGCACAAGCTCCAAAAATGACAAAAACGCTCTTTGAAACCAAACTGAAGAAAGATCTAGGATGTCTATATCCACGCTGTGTAAAGCTCTGTCAGTGTGAGCCTGGTTTTCATTTCCTATCAAGCTGTAGAATAGAGCCATATTCATCTTTTTATTTCTGCTTTTCATCACTTCAGTAAAGCCAAGTCATATTGAATTAACTGACAGTTATAAAAGTATTATAATTTAACAGATTGCTCTGTTGGACTGTGAAAAATGAATCAAGAAAAGTCAGTAAAGATCTTTTTTTTAAGCTTCGGAGTCATTGAGTGTGTGTTCATCTTTAAAAAGAAATTAAGTGGAAACTATTTGCAGATAATTACTCTGTTTAGCTCTAAACTCCCCAACTTCCTTCCACTTTTCACACATTTCCCAACAACTGCATCATACTCACTCATATTACCAACAACGCATAAAGGATACTGTACTCTATATCTGTGCATCCAAATCATGTCTAATCCCAACTGCTCAAAACCTTGTATCATTCCATTCCTGTTCACAAAGGAAACGACGTTCTCACACCCTTCTATTGTTGCTCTTTGGGCAAAGGCTAATTTGTGCAAACAAAAACCAATAATGCATTTGACCAATTCTTTGGGAACGGGAAAACAACAGTAATTATTGGCTTCTAGATAACATTGAATTTTTTAATTTTCGTATTTTAGTTACTGTGTAAAATAAAATACTCGTAAAGAAATGGTCTCTGATAACCTGATAAAGAAACACATTGTGCTGTGATACAATAAACAATGAACTAAGTGTCTTACCTTGTCTCCTGGTTGTGGTCGCATGATGGACACTCGATCATACCCTTTCTTCAGAAGTACCCACAATGCATCCAGTTTTCCCTGCACATTAGCACACACACACATCAAAGACATGAAAATTAAGTTCGAAAAAGCAAGTGTGCTTCTGCTGTGCGATTCAGGTCTTCTTTGACCCTCAGGTGTTTAATAACTTCCTCACATTGATCAGTCACTAAACTCTAGGAAAAGGGTTTTATTAACAGAGATTTCCTGAACTCAACACCCCACATGTGGACTCTCTGACTCATTATCAGATGAGACGGATAAAGCTCAAAGCCATAGTTCAGAATGAATCAATGCTTCGCTATCTGCCTCAAGGGTTATTAATATGAAACAGCATTCAAATGTCCCTCAGCCTTGACCAAACTTCCTAATGAAGTCAGCCAACTCTCATTGCACAAGAGCTGCTGTCTTCATCAAATAAAAAAAGGGGGGGAGATGTAACAGAGAAAATTAATGGGTGAAGAAAAGAGAAGAACAGAAGAATGTCTAGGAATATTTAAAGGGTAACTCTCACCAAAATTGATCCTAGGCTATTTTTGTTAATCTAACCGATTCAAACATTCATGTAAAAGCATAATTAGAATGGAAAGTCCACTTTTAAGTTTGACCGTATTTTAGTTTTCGGTCCTAAATGCCTATTGAATGGGAGTGAATTACAATGAGAGCATCAAAATCGCTATTTTTAAAACACTAAGAAGGCTCGACACAACATGAAACTGTGCTTGAAGTATCACCAGGGGCTCTACACATGAACTTGAGCATTGACAACATTGTTTGTGTACACAGAGTTTACTAAAAAGAAAGATTTTGAACAACTCACTGTGTTTCCGTCCGCCGGCATTTTGTCAGTCAAAAGTAGTTGATCTCCAAATGCGACGTAATGAACTGACTCCATATGAGGAAATATCAATGAAAAGCATGATAACTTAGACACTTAGCTCATGGCAATTTATATGGAAACAAGCTTTAGGAGCTTTTCATCTTTACTCTCCTCATGTTACGTTGCATTCGTAGATCGACTATACTTTTGCCTGACAAAATTCCAGCCACCGGAAACACTAACCGATGAAGTGAGTCGAACAAAATCTTTCTTTTTAGTAAACTCTGTGTACACAAACAATGTAGTCAATACTCGAGTTCATGTGTAGAACTCCTAGTGTTACTCCAAGCACAGTTTCATGTTGTCGAGCCACCTTAGTGTTTTAAAAATAGAGATTTTGATGTTCTCATTGTCCATTCTAATTATGCTTTTACACGAATGTTTGACTCGGGTAGATTAACAAAAATAGCCTAGGATCAATTTTGGCGAGAGTTACCTTTTAAATGTAAAGTTTGGTCACAAAAATCTGACCACGTTGCCTCTCTCCAAATAAACAGGCAGACACACGAGATAGAGATGAACAAATAAAAAGGGGATAAATATGAAAACGAGAAGAAAAAAACAGACCAAAAGAATAACCGGGGTGGGGGGGGGGGGGGGACTTTGGCAATGCTCAGCGCTCTTGGACGGCAGGGTCTATGAGAGTGAGCGAACGGAGAGAGGTGAAATGAGGGAAACCTGGTTTTGAGTGTAATGAAATGCTGACTCCGCAGGCCCAGTTTCTTGGAGGTCACCACAGTTTCTGGTTTGTATTACAAATCCCCCAGCTATGATTCATATACGCTTGATTATAAGCATTGACATCTCAAGTCATGATTTTAGACATATTAATTCAGCAGGAGAACTGCATGGTGGGGGGCTGCTCATGTATATCTGTCAAAGAGAGGCTCATCTATAGTCTTAGTGTTCAATGTAACACAAATCAACTATTTTTGTTACTTAATTTTAGTCTACTTAATATTTAATATTCATGAGCCTCTCTTCTGATTGGCCTGTTGTTTTCTGAGTGACCCACCATTGGTGGGGGCGGTGACTGAGTAGTTCTGACATCACATTTATACAGAAGTCACTACGGCTCGTGAAAAGGCACAGCCACTTTATGCAGGATGTGTGCATTTGTCTGTGGATCGACTGTTTTAAAACTTATATGGTAGTTTCACAGCCCCTAGACCTCTGTTATCATGAAAAAAGCCAGGACATTTCAGTTTTAACAATATGGGACCTTCAAAGCATATTAAAAACACCACACAGACATATATTAACAATGATTTTTTTTTTTTTGAAAGTTGTTATACCTTTTACCTTCCTTAGTCAATTTTACAGTGTGACAAATTAATTTTTTTAAGGTACAAATATTCCAGTTAATATGATCTCATAAAAGCAGCATGCACAATAATATAAAAAATAATAATAGCATGTTTAGCATGTAACGCCGCACAACATGTTAACTTCCCTTGAGTTCTTCATATTGACTATCCAAATGAGCACCTGTAAAACAAGTTTTTTTCTCAACACAATTCTCAACACAAATTCCTTTAAGTTTTAGTTATCATGTGTACCCCGAGAACCCGCTACTATTCTCACCTTTATAGGGGAGTACCATTTGCGAGGGCCTGGTGGTTTCCTCATGCCATTATTTAGGATGCGAGAAGGAGGAGCTTCAAACTCTTGTTCAGGCATCTTTACCCTTGCGTTCTTCGCCTTTTCCAGTTTAGCTCCCTCTTCGGTCGAACCCTTCTCACCCCAGCGAACCTGAAAGGAAGGTGAGGATCAAGTTATCCAGCATGATATGACAATGATCTGAAGAGCTTTAAAGGAAGTAAGAACATCTGACCTTCTCCAAAGAGGAGTTCACATGACAAATTTGACTCTGAAATATTTCTTATTTTATTTCATTTGTATTATATTAGTTACTTTGACTATCGTGTTATGTAGAGAGCTGATCATGAAAACTGTGTTTGTTTTTTGGGATGGAACGGATGACTTTGCCACCGAAGGAGAAGATGAGCTAAATATCAATTAGACATTCAACCTGATTTATAATAGTAACACAAATTGCTTTCAGAGTTGGGAGGGTTACCTTTAAAATGTATTCCATTATAGTTACAACTTACTTCATAAAAAAGTTATTCAGTAACGTAATCCAAGCACCACAATATGAAAGTAATGTAATCTGATTACTTTTGGATTCCTTCAAGCTCACATACGTAAATGCAGTCAAGTAAAAAGCAATATTCAGGAGAATGATTGCACATGCACACGAGTGATAACTGGCAACAGAAAACGCTGTCAATTATAGATATGCGGATCAATATGCACTGTTGATAGATATGCACTGTTAATATAAATCATCCACCCGCCACCCATTCGAACCTATGATTTTCTCTGATTTAGATATCTGCACCCGGTCGTCACATTGTGTTTTACCGTGAAATGAGAGTTCCATGGCTTTATTAAAATCAACACATTGATGATTTATCTCTCATCCACCAGCAATTAATTGGAATATTTTTTATTTATTACTTTTATTACCCGCGGATTATCTGCTGTCTCCACGGATATAATGCAATCTGCTCATCACTACTGTCAATATAGCGTTATTATGTCAAAATACTCACTTATTTATTAAGTGAAACCATTGTAATCCTGATAGTATTCTCTTTATCTTTTCTTTTTTTTTCTTCTTTTTTTTACAAAATGTAACTATAATCTGATTACTTTGTTTTAGTTTTACAGTTACCACATTTTCGTATCCTGATTACGTAACACCGTTGCATGGATTCTGTTACTCCCCAACCCCGATTGCTTTCAATTATTGATGACATCATCATAGCAGCAGGCACAGCAGGTTCAACATAGTCGTGGCATCAAGACAGGGATGTGATCATTTTGGGTAGGGGCGTATTTGTTTTGGTGATTTTAAATATCAACAGCGACCCAGAAATCGGTAACTGCTCCTTTACATCGCCGACTCTGCAGTGCTGGTAATTTAGGGAGAAAATTTTACAGAAGGAAGGATCCCAAACAGCAGATGAGCTGTATAATGTATACACGCTCGTTGTCCTCAATTAAATTCTGCTGTGGATCCCGCTGCAAATTATTTGGTGTTTTCCACACCGTTGGCTCTAGTCGGACACCGTCAGGGTTTTTTGGGCCGGCTCAGCATGTTGAATCAGCGTTGTGCCGTCGGTAAGAGAGAGAGAGAACTCTGATTGGCTGTTTATTGCACGAGAATAAAAGCGAAAGTGATGAAAGCAAGTAAAGAAGAATAGACGGTACAGACAGAAGGGTGTAATAATTGTATGTCATCTTACCTGAGCATTCAAATGCACAGATATTTTCATTACAACATGAGCCAACTGGAATGAAGAAAGTGATCAGCGTGATTGATATTCAAAATGGTAAGCAAGCGCTTCTTTGTTTACGGTTTTTATATCTAAAATATATTTTATATCTGACTATTGATACCTGCTGATATAGACAGATATTTACTTGCATGCAGTCGCAGAACACATGTGCTAGTTAACATTAAGGGCTAGTTTAGTCCTTTTGGTGTGTTCAAGCGCAGTTTTTTGCAGAGACGCAGCGGACGAGAGGCGACGCTAGTTCTTTGACGTCGGCTTGGTGTGTCCCGGGGTTAAGGTGGTTTAGCTGGTCTCCCAGCCCAGTTAAGCTGGTGTTCAGATGATTTAGTTTAGCTCCAGTGTCCAAAACCCATCTAAAACCACCTAACAGTAGGCTGAACTAAACTGTTTCCCCTTGTTTTTACCATGGCATTTGTAAGGTGTTGTTAATGAGGTTGGCTTGTTTATTTCAAGCTTACTTTTTGCGAATGCATCTGACAACACTTTCCCTTCTGTATTTCCTGTTTTTCTCCACAGTCGTAGGCTTTTATATTCACTTTCGGCAGCATTGCTGACTTCAATTATGACGTGGTGAAGTCTCTTGGCAAGTAATGTAAACAACAGTGGTTTCGTTCCAAGTAGAGGCAAACTGTCAACTGGAGATTTACAGACAGAATCTATCACCGTTAAGAATGATTCTTAACCCTAGGTTCCTCAAGAGACACGGCCCTCTTCATCTGGATGAAAAGCATCTGTTAAGTGACTGAGTGTGTGCTAATTTAGTGTCTGGTGTCCTCTAGTGAGTAATAAAACTGTTCTTTACCTCCATTCTTTTAATGCCGCCAACTCCTCTTCCTCCATAGTAGGACGCGTCGACTGTGGGCCACTTCTTCTTCGGCGTCCCATCCTCTTCATCATCCTTGCACAGCAAACAACAATGAGACAATGAACCAAAATAGAGCTCAATGGTTCTCAACCGGCAGGCTGCAAAGCTATTCTAGTCAAGGACAACAGGTAAAGAATTGTTTTTTTCATGCAAATTACTAAGGTAGCCAAATTAAGAAGATGCCAAAATCCTCATCTTCGAAGACCAAGAACAAAATTACACAAGGTAAAAATAAAATACAACCCAGACCATATTACGTATGGGTTACAGGTTTCATACTGAATCTAGTTCTCAGTTCTCTCTATATTGAGAACTGATATACTCATCTTTTTGAATGAAACAAGAACACTATTGTGAAGGTTTTTTTAGTGTGTTCCACAAACATATTTTTGTGGTCTTATTCAAATGGCAGAGCATTTTCCTAAATGAGGTGTGACTCACTCTTTTAAAACATGACTTTTTCATTTATTGCCTCTCAGAAAGGCACGAGCAATGCCCTGGCTCTTCCTGATCCAGTAAAATAAGTCCAACTTGGCTCACTCAAGTTATGACTTTATTTTTCCAGCTCTGAAGAAATTTAACCCTGTTTAACAATCAGTCCTCGGGATTTGAACAGCCATCTTTTATCAATGCCTTTATACTTAATCAAAAAGGTTAACAGCCGTCCCCTCCCTTCATATTTCAGACCACCCACTTGATTCCCCATCACAGTTTATATCCTGAAAGTTTAGTGTAACTTAAAGAAACCTTTGGGGAAAATTCCCCAACCAACAGCCATTCCATATTTAACATTCCTAAGGTCTTACAAAAGTGACATCACTAATGAAAGATTTATAAAAAATGCTAGCATATTACACGTCTTTAATAAGGCCAGACTGAACTAATTTATTTGAGCACAGCAGAGCCAGCATGATGGTTAAACAACAGTCTACAAAGATCTGGATAGTTTTATAGAGTCGAAAGTCTCTCCCAAAGTATTCTGGCCTTCAGAAAGAGTTAAGTCAAAAAATTGTTTTTACATTTCTCATGTGTACATTGAGAGGGAGCCTATAATCCAAGATAAATAAGAGTTAAATAAGACAATCACCATAAACTCTGCAGTTCAGGGTGATGCAACACCCCTCCGTTTACGTCATGGTCTGGTCTGAGTTTATTTAAACGATAATGACCAGCTGGCTATACGTTATCCCACTTATTACACAGCTACTTACCAGGATATGTGTCATCTTACTTACAGATAATTTTCTCAGTAATAATGTATTAATAGTATTCTGCAATCTAAGGTACTTGTCTTTCTCTGTTTTAAGTTCTCTCTTTTCCAGCTCTTTGTGTCTCTATGACAGAAATACCATAATTACGAGATTCTGACTTGTAAAAAGCATTCATGTCCTTGCAAAACTCGTAATAACATGGCATGAACACTGCCAACTAATCGGGACCTTGTTGGTCAGACAATTTTTTTTTAATGCTGACCATATATAGTATATTCAAATTAAAAAATGTATATTAAAGTATATTAAAGTTTGATATATATACGGTCTTTTGAGGCAATATCTGTTGGAGTTTCTATTAGAACCATTCTAAGTTCCATTTTTTTTAGAAGTAAATAAACAAAAATACTTGACTGCTCAGTTCTATAATTGACCAATCAGAATCAAGTATTCCAGAATGCCATGATAAAGTGCTGATATTTAGTAGCCTGGCTCCGCCCTCCTACGTACTTCCGCTCAATTTTCATTTTCTTTCAGTACTACGTCTGGGCTTGCGGTATATTCTTGGGTTTTCTCCGGTCAATTTTTTACTGGTCTAATCAGCGAACAGAGGGAGTGGCTGAGAACGATGACGTTGAGGTTGTGCGCTAGTTTGAGTCGTCATACGTCACGACCAAACGTTAGCTATTGGTTATGGCAGATCCAGAGTGGCTCTGGGCAGATCCAATAGTTTTAAACTTCAACAGAGCCCCGGCCTTCAAGGAAGTTAACGCTTGTCAATGGAGAGAGGCCAGATTCTCTGTACGAATGAAATGTACGAGAGTCTGGTAGAACCAGGCTAGATATTTAGTACAACAGCACTAGAATTTCAGTTTTGATCACACCACGTGTCTGTGCTTATTGCGTTCCAGACCCGAGTATTTGAGCAGAAAGGGGAAATCTCCTTCATTCCGCTTCACTAATATTCTGTTCCAGACCAGCTTTCATTCTGTGTGCTGCTTCATGGAAGGCAAACCTTGATGCTTTGGCTTTTTCTGGCATTATTTTTTGTTGGCGGGGAAGAAATAAATGACCTAACTAGCCAGTTTAGAATTAGATGCTGCTTAATTAGATTATAACAATTGTGTGGCAATGACCATAAAACAAAAGTTCTTACCGAACTATCTTCCACTATTGGTGGTGGAGGTTCATGGATAATCTGCAGAGAGAGAGAGAGGACAGAGGATGAAAAGATAAACAATCTCACATGAGCCCACTCATGCTGGCATGTCAGACCACATGCTCTCCAAAGTAAAAAACAAAAACAAAAAACTTTTCTTCCACTGACAAGTCAAAGGACCTAAGTAATGTGTTCAATGTGTGCCAGAAAATCAGGTTACACAAAAACACATGGCTAAGGAATTGCAGCCCTCCCCTCCTCGTTTTCAGTGTGTTTACAAGCAAGTTTAAATGACCTAAAAATCTGGAGCCCATATCTAAATGCTTAAAGGCAGAGCTCAACATTAAGCTTTTCCAGGTACGTGTCTTTCAGAGTAATACAACTGAGTGTTTACTTGTCCAGAAGTCACTTGTACAACAACATCTTAACAATACAGTACAAAAATACCACCAGGAATATATAAAGTCAACCATATAATCCGTTAATTATGCACGATTCAGCTGACCATTCAGTACTGCCATGTGAAAAAAAGTTATGTTTTCCAACCCAAATTAATGTTCCTCTGGGTACGGATCACTGATCATTATGATTAATAATAATAATAATATAATTATAATTATAATAATTTTGTTATTATAGTCTTATTATTATTACATTTATTATAATCTTATAATTCAACAATGTACTGATATATTGATTTAGTAATAAATAAGATAAAGCGTTTTTCAGACATCCTACCCTCCTTAGACCTCAAGAGATTCTGAAAAAAAAAAAAAGTTTGCACATTCTGAAAATTAAAAAGCTCATTGCATTATGACATTTATTGTTATCTTTCTGCAAAACTTTGTGTATATGAGGTTAGCAGACTAACCGGTGAGTGTATTCTAATCTATCAGCTAATTGGAAAACTGAAAACACACGAAAAAGCTTTGGTTATATGACGTGACATGCAATATATAATTTAAAAGACACTAATTGCAACATGCAAAAGAGCACATGTTGTTATTGTTTTGAAACTCATCTGGAATTCTGAGAATCATGTGAAAAACATTTCAAGGATAGAGACATTAAAATTTCCAGAGTGTAGTAATAATTCCAGCTCTTTTGCTTTCTCCTTGGACTGAAGGGGAAATGATTTGATTAATTGAGTGTTTGTATAAACATTTCTGTGGTCTCTTTCTGGGATTTAGTGTTGTCAGGGATCAGGATGATTCAGGATGAGCAAATCCGTTGTTTGCTCCCCCGTGGCCGTGCTTGTCCCTTGTGCCTGCGCCCACCTCCTGCGCCCACTCTTTCCCTCCTCTGTTGGACTTGTTTATTGTTCATAAAGTTGTAATTACCAGTGAGAAATGTTTCTCACCAGTTTCCGAGTTAGGGTATAGGGTGTCAATTAAAGAATTAATGGTAGAAGGAAACTGTTATTGAAAATTTTGTCATGAATGTTGACGTACCATACACATATGACGTTTTATACACATATATTCTGCTGATGAAGATCAGCAATAAAGTTTATTTTAATACTGCTCATTTAGCTACAGTAGTTTAAGACAAGCTTGTGCAACAAATCTGCCCAAAATGTTTGTTGGCTGAGAAGGATTGAATACAGATAAAGTAAAATGTAACCTAATGCACAACATTTACTCTTCATTTTGTAGTGCTACAAAGTTTCCTGTCTTAGTTGAGATATTAAAAAAAGACAACATTTTCCAACACATTGATTTTATTACATGCAAATTCACATTATGTTTTTTTATATATATAAAAAAAAAAAATCTGAATTTGAAGGTTGAAACTGCCCTGAAAGACTTGAACACAGCATTGGCATATACAGTGCGTTTCATATACTGGCTATCCTACAGTGAAAACAGCTTTATTTATTAAAAAAGGGGGCATTCAAGTTTTGTTTTGTCGCATTGCAAATATGACTCCTCCAGTAAAGGCTACTTGGTAATCAATATAGATCTTAATGAAATTGAGAATGGGCACTATTCCTCCTTGTTATTTCAGAGGTCAAATCACAATTTTATTTCCCATGGTAACACAGGATAACATTTCCCAAACAGAGCCGTGCCCCCTTGAAGTTCCCGGAGAGATTTCAAGTGGCAGACAGACAAGTCTTTTTCCGTTTTTTTTTGGTCAAGACTTATTAAAAAAATATTTATTTCATAAGGCATTTTGCAGAGCAGGTTTGAACTTGACTAACACACATGATATTTAAAATCTAAAATAACTTGTGTTAATAAATAAAGCCAAGCTATTTAAACATAGAAATAAGCTCATGTTAATTTGGTCCATTTTAGCCAACAGTTAGTCTGGAAGCAGGATTTGAGTTGGTTTAGCTGGTTCAACCTTCCATGAACTTCACTCCAGAGCTCCACACTCCTCTAACATGACAATGATTCATTTCTTCTCTTTTCCTGTTGTGACTTTCCAGACATATTCCAGACATGTCTAGTTCTTCTGATATTCCTCAGTTGGGCCACACTGACAGTCTGAATTATTATATGTCCCTCAGAAATCAAGAAAAAGTCCAGACTAGGGTCTCAAGCAGTGAGATCTTAAATTAGTAGTCAAAACAATCCTATTGACCAGTATGATGTATATTTTGACTTACTGGTTTTGGTCACCATCATGGCTACATTGGTCAAGCTAGTTTACCTGCAACAATGACCTTCTAACCAGCTTGTGCTAGAGTAAAAAAGGCCAACTAGTATAGAGGTAAGCTTTTTAGCACCTTTGTGTGTCCTAGCATTTTTTGACCTAGCATTCACATGATACATTGCAGATTCAATGTTAGGCTGCATAGATTAGGTCAGCCGGAACTGGGAACACTTCCCATAAATCCTGATGTACTCTTTACATCATAAGAAGAATGGCATCTACGCTAATTTTAGTGTCTTTGTTTATCCCGAGGTTTTCCCGCAGCCTGCCGGATCCAGGCCGTATCCAGATCTATGGGGCATCAATTTATTGTTGGGGATTTGTCGTGTTGCATTGCGATCTGCCCAGTGTTGACAGCATCACATTCTATAATGGATACTATAATTTGTTTTTGTTTTACGTTGTGGAGCTCACGTCTGTTGTAAACACAGTGTAAGGAAGGCCAGCTGGTAAGAGTTCTGCAGGTAAACTTCACTCCCCAGACGTTAAGAGGCACACTAGCAGCTGACGCTAGAGGCTGCACCCTTGTTAGTCCACCCACCTCCCATACTGGTTAACACTGGTTCGATTCTCGCTCTGAGGGATAGGACCAGTTACACTAGTAGAAGAGCAGTATAACCCAGTAGTGGAGACCAGCTCATTTAAGTCAGTCAAAACCAAGAACAGAAGAGCATCAAGTCCGAGTCAGAACCGAGTCCACATGCTCCCGAGTCCATGACAAGATCAAGATATATATAGTATACCTTCTTGTCCACTATGACCTATATCTTGATATAGTATATATCCAGATATATATAGCTGACTTACCTCTATTCCACAACAGTTTTCTAGCATCCCTCCACCACCCCTCACAAATTTGCATACTTTAACTATATCCGATTATATGTAGGGGTGAACTTGTGATTCAAGTTATGTTAAGCATTAATAACGCCAGCAGTGGCTTGCACATGGACTTGGGTGCATGCATGTGGACTCTGTCTTGACTCAAACTTGACCCTCTTCTGATCTTGGTCTGGTCACAATGAGAAAGAAAAAAAATCGAACAGTAAAAGTCAACCTCACTAATCAACAATAAGTTTTGGATCTCTAGTCACATAATCAACCATTTTGACCCAACCCTAATTCACACTATTCTTTTTTCTCTCTAATCATCTCTAAATTCTTATATTGAAACTTTCTTTGTTGTAAAAAAAGGTTCCACATCTGCACCTCTGCTGGAAACGTAATGAGGGAAGTCACTTTTGATCCCAGGCCTCGACCCTGTGTGAGTCTAATATACTCAGTCAGGGCTTAACAAGTCATTACAGAACAAATAGGGCATGAAAACTAACTTAACATAACCTGCACATAGTGCCTGGAAACCACTGGAATTAAGGTTAGCAACAGATAGGCTCATTACATGGTCAAAACAAACAAACCTGAAGGGTCATGGCAAGAACCAAAGGTAACTCAGAATAATGATGGACATTTTGTCCACAACCCTACCTAACTTTGCCCATGCATCCCAAATCATCAGGACATATAGGGGGGATATGTTCTAAGGATTGGGTGGTTTTCTATAATTGGGCAACTTTCTGTGTAATTCCTCTTTGTAATAGATATTCATTTATGAAAGATGAGTACTCTCCACATTTAATGAAAGTACCAAATTTTTAATTAAATCTTCTCGAATTATCAATTCATTCTCAGTCACCTCATAACATAAGAACCATGGCTGTGCACTTATGTGCAAAAGAATGAGATTTAAAAACATTTGCATATTGTTTTCCAACCAATAAATAGCCCCACACAGAATCTGTATAAGAAATGGTTATAAATATGGTAAAAGACAAAATTGAGAGTAGTAGGTACTAAACTCTTAAGTACTAAATTATCAAAGTACTAAACTATTAGTCTGTTATATAGTCTGTAATATATGTCCATTATATGTGAACGGCCCCCTAATGCTAGCTGATTACCGTATTGTTTATTATTAACAAATTACTCCAAATATTTAGTAACTGAGCAAACAAAGGGAGAGGAATGTGAATAGAACTGATGGGAAAAACAAGTTGATGAATAGCGTATTATTACTGATTTCAGACTGTGTTTGTTGGTTAACTTAGACTAGAGGGAGTAAAAGTCATTCTGCTTTTAGTGTCACTTGTGGTCATTTCACCTGGAAACTGCAGTGATTTTTATTTGTAGTAACCTTTCTAAGATTTAGCAGAAATGTGTGTAGTCACCTCCCATGAGACCAGAGGTCCATTTCCTTTACAACAACTGATTAACTACCATAGTATTTGTAACGGTCATCAGCTGGAGTGCCCTTGAGAGCCACGTGAGGGCACTCCATATCAGACTATCATTATTCACTCACAACTACATTTCCCATAATTCACTTCCCGGACTCATCATCCCTGATTATCACATTCACCTGCATAAGCCTGGTTCAAGTCTTGTATGTTACTTCACTGCATTTCTGAGCATTTCTTTTGTTGTCATTGTTCCTGGTTCTTGATCTCTGCCCGTGTCCTGGTTTTCCCGTTCCTGCCTCACCCTCTGGATTTGTCTGTTTGTTTGGATTGCCTGCCTGTGTATGACCCTTGCCTGGATTCTGATTCTGATTTTGATTTACTTTAATAAACTGCATTTGGATCCTCAACCTTCGTGTCTCGGAGCAGTTCGTAACAGTATTATACATCATTGGAGAAGTTAGCTAGCTAGTCGCAATTGTTTCCCGAAACCTTAGAAACTTTGTCAAAAATCTGTTGTCGTTAATGACGCCAGGCAGGTTTTAGAGTAATAATTCTGCTAGTTAATCATTTCGAGATTATTATTGAGATTATCCCTGTAAATAACGAACATGACATCAGAGGAACACTTCGCAATTTTTGTTCTCCATTGTTTTTTTATTTCCAGATGTTTGATTCCATTGTGGGTTCTCGCTTACGTTATACTCCCCTGCGGACTTGAGCACTTGCACATTCATCTATTTAAGTTTTCATGAGTTTTCTGTGTAATTCTGCAGATGCAGATTTGGGTGTACGTCCAAGCAGCACTTCTATCTGAGTAAACTAGCACAGAAGTCAAGCTGTTTCACGCAGAGGACTCACCACAGTGCAGCAGAGAGGCCAGAACCACCACAGGAGAGCCAGAATCAGCAGTAGCATCACTATCAGCAGTGCTATGGCCAGGATCGTACCATCAGACTGCAGGGAGGAGCAGATGAACACCACTCTGACTGGGACCGTTTTTTTGTTATCACATCAGATCCAAATGACATGCAGAAAAACATTTGGAAAATGCAATGAAACAAAACGATGAAGTCAGTCCTTCAACCTCCAGTTCAAACAATGGCTCCATATAAGGGTTGCTAGCTGTGAAAATAACAGATGATGCATGACGACAGAGATGGTTAATAAACGAGGGGATTGAACCAAGTTACAAGTGAACTCACTGGGAGATCTTATAACCCATTGACTCTCTGGCTGGTGGGAAACGTATTGTGCTCTTCTTAAGAGCTTTGACTGGCACCACTTTACAGGCATCAGACATTCCAGCAATCCTTTTAATGAATAGGGTTTTTTTTTCCTTTGTTTGCACAAAAGTTCCCAGTCTGCAGACTGTAGTTGGACCCTGTTATTTTCCTTTTACACATATTTTACTGAGCAATCTGGCTGCATTTTCAAAAGCTAAAATGCTGCAACAATGACTGTTAGCTAGAGAATCCATTGAGATTAATGAATTAAAACTTGTTCCAACGTGTATCAGTACAGTTTGATTAGCATCACTGGAAACAAAATAAAAACAGTGACAAAATAATGTCACATTGTCATTTAATGTAAAATACACTATCCTAAACTGTTTTATATAATCTGAAATGTATATTTTAAAATATATTGTCCCTTTAAAACAGCTTTGATGTAGATACAATACTGATTAAAAGTTTGTGGGCAGATTTTTTTTTTTTTTTTTTTTTTTTTTTAAGTGCTACTTTTATACAACAAGGGTGCATTAAATGATCAAAATGACAGTGAAGCCATTTCAAATGTTACATAATATTTCTATTTCAAATAAATGCTGTTCTCCAAACTTTCCTTCATCAAAGAACACTGAAAAAAAACAGTAATATTTTTTTTACAGTGTCCTTGTTACACGTACTGTATTAAGTATAAATTATGCATACTTGCATGTAACTAACCCTAAACCATATCATTTTCCCAACCGTTTTCAAATAATACTAATCAGAAATGTGTCTTAAGCAGTAAATCAGAATATACAGAATAAAATGTAATGATGATAAAAAATAAGCTTTGCATCAAATAAATAAATTATATTTTAAAATAGAAAATAGTAATTTTAAACGTTATTAATATTTCACAATATAACTGTTAACTTTAATTTCTTTTAAATAAATGCAGCGTTGTTGACCATAAGACTCTTCTTTCCAAAAATTTTACTGGCTACAAACCTTTCAACAGTAGTGCAGCTGTCCCAACATTGGTTGTCAAAAACAAAACCGCAAAACATAAATAAAGAAAGATAATTTAGAATAATACTTACACAGCTTACAGTGGTGATAGTAACAGAACTCGAGATAAAACTCAGGCCTTCGTTCATGCTAACGTAAAGGGAGGCTGCCCTGCAATTCACATGGACATAATTACTTAAGTCTTTCGAAAACAGTACATTACGCTCCGTCATGAGAGAAGCTAAAGTTAAAAATCTGCAACTAGAAAGAATTCAAAAAGGTGTATGTGGGACACTTACGTTCCCTCCTCTCGAAGAACAGGAGCTGGGCACAGTAGATACGTGTCCTCCACTATCAATGGCTTCACCACTAATAAAAAAAGAAAAATGCAGAATAACATTTCAAACTGCAAATCTGGAAAACACTGCATTAAAAGTCATCACATTTATTTAGTTTGATAGCTTGTTGCATAAGAGGTTAGATGAGGTCAGACTGCATTTCATTTTTACTTGTTTTATTTTTACTACCCACTACATTATTACCAGCTTGGATTTGAATGTTAACCTTTCAATTTAACGTGCATTGCTTCTAGTAGTGGCTATATGCTCAGGGCTAGAAACTAGAAGCTTCCCGTGAGCTTTCAGCATTGGGCTCTTAAGCAAGGCATTTAACCGCTAGTGACCCTAAAGTATCCGAATGGAAGAGTGGAAGTGGGCCACGGATTACAAAACAGGAGAAATGGGATATAATGGGATAATGGGAAGCCTCTTACTGTCAAAGGCCTCCGACTGAGAAGCCAGTGGAGGCCAAAAACAATGAATGTTTGAAGATGTAAAGGTACATTCTTGTAATTGCGACTTTGTGACTAAACTGCAAGAAATCAAATGGAAAGGAAGTCGATTGGTGCTTTAGCACCTGACACAGCCAAAGCGAGAGACAAATATGACACTTCTGTTCTTCCCTTTATCCTGCAGAAAGCGGTTTGTTGGTGTAGGGGGTTGGCTCAAATCCCAAAGAATCCGAATTCTGGCAGAGGACCCTGTTGTCATTGTGCTTTAATGGGCTGTTTACCCATAGCACATGAGGGAAAGTCATGTTTTACTACTAAGTAAAGACATGTGCACATGGTTTCGACTTGCGTGATAAATCAATAAGAATTACTGTTGGTACCAAATTGCATCTGAGCCTTTAGAGAGGGAGATGGCATGCACTGGGCTCAAGCCTAAGGGATGAATCCAACATTTAATGTGCTTATTTATGCAAACATCTAATTGCTTGAGAATTTTCTTGAGGTTAAAGAAATGCAAGTCAAGGACAGCTACACTAGACACCCGCAAACCGCCCACAGTCCATTCACTGACCGTCCGTTTCATGCTACACACAAGCAAAAACCTTTGAAGAAGAAGCCGTTTCTGGATTTGCCAAGTTTGCAAAGTAAGTGGTATCAAATCTTCAAAAGATATTCAGATTTCGGCGCATAAAAATGGATGTATGAGCAGCATTGACCGGACATTTTGTGAACTGGCCTGTAACTCCTATAAAGTGCATCCTAATTGTTCACATACATGTTTGTTCATTTCTTGTGCATCTGTTCACTTTTTTGCACACTGTTCTATTTATGTGATTTCAGCTCATTAAGATTAATTCATTGCACGTAAAAAAAAATAATGGACCCTTTTCACATTTTAGAGTTCTCAGAAGTTCTCAGAAATACCATAAGAAATATAATTTTTGTGTTTCCACTTGCACAATAGCAAAACAGCATTTCTATGACTGTCCAGATAAAGAAAACATATTGAGAGATTGATTACATTGGTCAGAAGAGAGAAGGATGTCAAATTGAATGTGACTCTCTCTAAAATCTTACAAGATTATCAAAATGTGAGACCCTAGAGGATAAAAAAAAATCATATATTTAACATTTTTGTTCCAATAGTCTGTGTCGTGCTGCTGCAATCTGAACAAAACAGAACACCACACACTAACAAATTCCATCCACAAACAATCAGGGTCCCGACTGTGAACATGGAAAATCTTTTAAATAAACATGGCGGACGACGGACAAGAATAAATGGCGGTAATAGTGTTTGGACTGCTTTTTTCAGAAAATTTGCGGTGAAAAAAAAGATTTGCATGAAGTCGTGTTATGCTTCCGTCAGCTCGCTTTCTGATTGGGTATCGTTTTGTTCCACGTGACAAAGTACAGTGTGCATGGGCGTTTGTCCTTGGGGTTCCCCCCACACAGCAGGATTTCTGATTTGAGATTGGTGCGGCCCCGAGCAGATTCAATTACTCTTAAGGCCGACACACACTGCTCACTACTCCAAATGTGTGTGCACTAACTTGGATGGGTTGTTGCATGCAGAGGACAAATGGCTATGACTGGTGTTCTGACTATGGGTTACTATACTTGGCCTTCACATGTCACTTTCACTGTTGGCTCATGTCAGACGCCGTTTGGATTATTGGGACATTCAGCATGCCGACGGGAGGTGACAACATCGTCGCTGCTAGTTCGTTGACATCGGCTTGGTGTGTCCCAGGCTTTAACACACGACACACCACAGGAAAATCTGATAAGATAATCTGTAGAACCATCAAGATAATCGGGACTTTGCCTAGGATTGTCGGAAGGATAGAATTTGGGCCGAATGTCTTGTAGTGTGTGGGTGCTTTTAGAAACACAGCAGTGTAAGGGGCTGTTCACACGAAACCCTTTTTTTTCCCATTCCATTGCGATACTTTTCCATTGTTTTCCAATGTAAACACATGCTAGATGGACGTCTTTAACCATTGCACTCGCGTCTCACAGCTTTTGCAGCGTCTGGCGTCATGGCATTCGGAAAATGCAGCGTTCAAGGTAAAAGAAGTTCAACCTGTGTGAACTGGCCCTTAACCAGTTTTCTGTAATTTAATGCCAAGGTAATACAACACCAGCAACAGTGTTAAAAATACCCATTACATATTTAAAAAATGAAATAAGACTTACAATGTTAATAACTGTGGAAATGCATCATCACAGTCTGTGATCCTGTGTTGTTTCTATTGTGGTCGGTGGCTTTAAATGTTGGTCTCTTGTCTCTTGCTGTAGTATATGGCCAATAAACTGCAGAGTAGAGTATACTTTGGTTTTTATGCGTGCGCTAGGGTGCACGTTGTGTACAATCATCAACATCCTCATAGTACATGTGTACGGTAGACACAAATAAAAATTTTTTTTATAACCGTGCATAGTCTGTACGCTCAGCTTCGTACATGCACCTTACATTTTTTTGCACTAGTTAATTTGTCCAGAAGGTGGCAACACTGTCTCGGCCCATTTCACAGCCATAAAAGAGACGCACGCATAAGAAAGAACAACAACAAAAGAATACTAGAGACGCAACAACAACAGATGGCCACATTGACAAACTCTTGAGTGAGGGGGTTCATAGATACACACCACTCTAGTTAAAACAAGTGCAAAGACAGTTCCATCGACCAGAACTTCTGCATAAGTGCAGACCCTGGACACAGGAAGAAATCTAGTGCGCATGTGTTGAGAGCCTGTGAAGCACGAAAGGCTATGAATTTGGCTGCATACGCTAATGTCCACGTCAAAACTAAAGTACACTTCGGGCTTAAGGGGTAGCACAAGGGGTTATGGGCAATATTAGCCCAATCAGCATGCAACGATGCACATTAGTAGACTACACTATGAAACTGTATACCTTCCAAGCACCTATATCATACTATTTAAAAAGTACCGCTTGTTTCGTGTCTTAGGCCATCAATGTGCACTTATGATGGGGAATTTTTTAATTTGGACTTTTCTCAGCATGCTATTAGAGACATCTCTGCAGTGTTGGGGAAGCTACTCTGAAACTGTAGTTTGACAACCTACAAACTACTCGTAAGTTAAAGTAGCTAAACTACAGTCAAGCTACCCTTTTGGAAAAGTAGTTAGCTACACTACAAGTTACTATCAAAAAGTAGCTAGCTACATTGAAACTACTTTTGATTTTTTTGAACAACGTATATTATAAATAACTGAATAAGTGTCTGAGGAATGTTTTAAGTAAAATATTTAGTGTTTAAAACAATGCAATACAATTATGATTTCAAAGAGTATTGTTTTATTACACACAATACTCAAATATCTCAGACTGTTTGTCAAAAGTGCAAAATTGCAACAAATACAACATTGCAAGAACAAAATATACATCCAACGTAAATTGCATGTAGAACATTTTGTGTTCCTTTCTTTGAGAGACATGAACTTGGACAAATAAGGCCATGGGTAATTAACGTTAGTTGTTTCTCCATCCTCCAAATCTGCCGCCACGTCTTGCTCCATCATGGATAATATGGGTGTGTCAACCCACTTCTGTACGTCAGTGAACCGTTAGCCGCAAGATGTGTAAACAACAGGTGGCGGTAATGGCAAAAAATTAGTTTGTAATCTAACAAGAAGAAGAATATCCTTGCATCGCGCTGATTCGCGCAGGCTTGACAAAACGCAATGTAGCTTTTGCTCGCGCTACACCGCTACTTGCTGCAAAAAGTAGTTAGCTACTGGAAAAGCTACACTGTTTAAAAAGCAACTGAGCTACTGCCAAGCTACTGAAAAATTTAGTTAAGTTAGTAGCGTCGCTACTTGTAGTTAACTACTCCCCAACACTGCATCTCTGCATGCTTTTGGAGACGGTACCTATATACCTGCATTATATGACTGACAGACAAGAACGGTTTGACCTAAAAATATCAAAATTAAAACTACTGCGGAAACAAAGACACCTACATCTTGGATGCACTTCAGGTAAGCTAAAACACACCAACATTTAATTTCAAAGTGAACTATCCCTTTAATACTAATCTTCTATTCTAATTAGGAGACATATTATGCAAATTGGGCAACTTCAAGTGCTACATATTCCGACTGAATGTCAGAAGCTAAACACGCTGTAACCACACAGGGTTCTTTTCTGACAGCCTGCAATCAGCCTTGGGCTCAAAGTAAGTGGAACATGTTGTGCATGATGGACATTATTATTCATTGACAGGATATTCTCTCTAGTGTTTACAGTGGTCAAGAGTAAATAAACAGCAGGCCTCCGCAAAGTCAGAGTAAATTTGTTGCAGGTCTGAAACTTTGCCTTTAGGATGGGAAAGTGGGGCCGGTTTGCTGAAGGGTGGACAGAAAAATGTTTTTTTCTTTTTTTTTCTAAATTACTTCCATCACACAGCTACACTCATCAACCGGATGTACTGGTCTTTATCGGACACAAACAATTAGCATGGTGCTATTTGAAATGTCCAGCTTTAATCAAAGCAAAGACGTGCAAGATGTGAAGCACCAAGCTGGTACCCATTACTGATACTGTAAAATAGGATTGCAGGCAGATGACTGGGCTTTGATCTCACATCCAGTGCCAATTTTAATGAAATTACGATTGTTTGGATCAAATAAGACACTCCCTGAAGGCTTAATACCATTACACAATCGCAGCATTTGAAATGTCAACACAGAATCACTGGCGCTTCAATAGTTTAACTTCAAAAGGAAAGTTGCCAGGGAATTAACAGCATATTTGGTTGAATATACAATGCTTGCACATCTTTTGCATTAATTAATTTGTGCCATCATTGATGGGACAAATGTGAACCTTGGCAGAAAACTTCTCTTTGTTTTTGTAAAGGCAAAGCTTATTGTAAAGGTTCTCAAGTGGTGACACCAAGATGTGTCACAGGTCTGTTCTGAGAGTGTAAAATACGTTGCCACCAACACAATCTCACGGAAATTTGAAACTATTTTACACTTTGCTGATTTGGTGGCTAATTAGTATGATCACATTCATTTTTTTTTTTACAATCCGCTTAAACCCCAGTGACAGTAATGTATAGGGGTGGAGTTAAGGAAGGTTGCTTTTTCTAAAAATCATATGATACAAATCGTACAAATTCATGCGAAATAGCTTGAAGCTAAAATCAATTGAGATTCACTGCCATAGAGTAGTTCTGCTAGCGTTAACTCTTTCCCCATTGGAATTTTCTGGCTTTCCGTGTTTTCACTGTTATACGGTAGGGGGCGCTATTAGGCCGTGTGTCCACTCTCTGCTGAAAACGCCGAGCTGTGGGCGCTTGAGAGCGTTTTGGCAGCGCAGAATTTTTTCAGTTGAGACGCTTTGCTTGTTATGATTCGGAGTATCCACGAAAGTGTTACTAGTATCTCATTTCACACATATTTTGTTTCTGTGTTGATTCTATATTAGAATGTTGATACAATGTAACATATTTTCTCTGGCTCTTGATTTAAATTATTTTGTTCCATTATTATGCTGCTTGTTGTCATCTGTTGACGTTGTACAAGCAGAATGTGGCGGTTGGTCGGTTAGTCCCGCCCCTCCTCCACTGTGATTGGACGGTTGGGTAAAAGGTGACAGTGATGAGTGCTGCGTTTTACCCAAAGTTGAACATTTTTCAACTCTCGACGACCTGTAAAAAACGCAGAACGCTCAGCGCTTCAGCGTGAAAAAGACACTCAGCGCCTCGCTTTGGTGGACACACGGCCTTAGGCATCTTCTGAAAAAGTACTGAATCCCTGGGCCCTATTTTAGCGATCTAAGCATGGTCTAAAGCGTAGGGCGCAGGTTCACTTCGTGCGTGTCTGAAATGGTCGGCGCGTGGCACATGGTCTAAAAGGGTTGTCCCCTTAATGAGTAATGGGTGTATTTAACATGAAATAAACCAATCAGTCTCATCTCCCATTCCCTTTAAGAGCCAGTTGCACTCGTGCTATGGTGGATTCGCTATTTACATGATGGAATTTGCAAGCGGAAAGACTGGACCATCTACGGGACAAGCCAGAATCCACCATATATTTATGTACACAATATTAATCTTTTACATTGTAATCCTTTTATTTTTAATATTTGGCATGTTTGTGTGTTGCTGCGTCCCTGTGTGTGTAATAAGCAGAGTGTGTGTGTAATAAGCAGAGAGTGTGTGTGTAATAAGCAGAGTGTGTGTAATAAGCAGAGTGTACGCACGTTGTGGACCCGCCTATAGGCGCACATTACTAACGTGCTCTTTAATATTTAAATTATTGCGAAATTGACTCAAAATAGCAACGCGCCAACAATGTGCCCGAATACACCTCGTTTTCAGACCAGCAGCCCATGGGCGCAAATGCATTTGCCATTTAAACAATGTGGCCCATGAGGTGAAAATGATAACTGTGTCAGACTGAAACTAGCAAAACACACTTGCGTCGGGTGTATGATAGGGCCCTATGGATCAAAAGACACGTGAAGAAGAAACAGAAACCAGCAATAGCATATGTAAGCGTATGCATATGTAAAATGATGTGATCATCAACATTAAACAGCATATAATTCAAAACTGCCTAATGATACTGAATGAAATGTCGACCCAGAATGAGCTACAGGACTGTGAGCTGCGACTGTCGATCCACTCCATCTGTGTTTTGATCATCGTTCTGAATCCCATCTAGATGTAATCTTGATTTTTTTTCAGCTTTTTGCTCTAAATGTTGCTTTTTTTATGAATCTTACCCACATTCAAGTGTTGATAAAAAAGAAAGCATGAAGCCAGAGTAAAAGCAGAGGGTATGTTCTTTCTTTTGATATATTGCTTGTTCAGATATTCATACAACAAAATATTCAGGGGGGAAACTTTTGTGAAATTCATCAAAAATGCTGGCGCTGACTGGCAACTTTTTTTCTTATTTCATCATGCCTATGCCATCCGCCAAGCTCTGCAACACAATAGTGTACAAGAAAGAATAAATATCCTGTTTAAAGACGAGACCTACAGTAAAAACTGCAAGGGGTTGAGCTGACATTTGCCTGACGGGCTTTGCAAACTCTGTTAGCCTCTTGTGTGGCAGTGTATCTTTCTTATATCTCCTTCATTTGGCAGGAATCCATCCTGTAAAACTCCTAATGTAGCCTTTAAAAACTGCAATTAGCCAAAAAACAAATGGGACTGGCATTTGTCTTGGCATGGTCCGTCGTTCCAGGGTTTCTATGAAAACGAGTCTGCTGGGACATTCGGTGGAAAAATGATAGCTAATCAGAAGGGTTTATAGATTCTGACTCAAATCATTCCAACCATATGGTAATTACGCAAGGAAGTCACGGAAATGTCTTATATAAGACTTCTGTCATCCCACATAACATTTAACCTCCTTTTAGTAGACTTTTTCGAGCCAGTGATGTGTTCAGCATACATGATCATTGTAATACAAGACGTATGTAAGCAACCAATTGCTGTGGGCTTAAAGGGATAGTTCGTCCAAAAATGAAAAATCACGTCGTTTCATACCTTTATGACTTTCTTTTTTCTGTGAAAAAAAAAAAAAAAAAAAGTTCAAAGTTCAAAGCTACCAAGGTGAGAAACAGACTGAAAATTAAATCCCTATTAGTCTTCACCAGCAACTCTCTACTCAAATATGGCACAAGTTACAAGACCATTGAAAACCAATAACGTTTGAAATTATTGATGTGCAGCCTGAAGTCCACATTTTATTTGAGAGCTTCAGAAGGTCTGTTTCGGGTCTGTTCACCGCACAAAGATACTGCATGCCTGCAGAAGACTTAATCACACACGTCCCATTTTGTACACTTCACGGTGCTTATTTGGTGTATTTTAGTAGATTGACAGTCCATGGTCACTATGAACTGTACTTATATGAAAACGACAATTAAAAAACAAAAACATTTTGTTTCATGGAAAAAATACCAGCATACAGGTTTATTAAAACGATGTGGGGGTGAATAGCTTTCCTGTAGCTCAGTGGTAAGAGCATTGCGTTAACAACGCAAGGTTGTGGGTTCGATCCCAGGGGATTGCACATACCTATGTATAAATGTATAGGATAATGCAATGTAAGTCGCTTTGGATAAAAGCGTCTGCCAAATGCATAAATGTAAATGTAAATGAATAATTAATTGCTAGAATTTCATTGTACTTACTTCTGGTAAGGGTGTCATTTATTCGGAAGCTGCAAAGAACTTTGTCCACATTTCTAGCATGAAGAAATCCATTTCCTCTAACAACAACTTGGAATGCCTCTATAAAACAGGAAGTTAACATAACAATTTTAAAGAGGAATACATTTTAAGGTGCAAAGCTTTATACAGTATATGATAACATCATCAATATTTTCCTTTAAGGTGTGGTCGCATTAGCAAAATTTCACTGGCAAAGAAGGTCCGATGTTGCAAAATCTGCATGGGGAAATTCTTTGTTCTTAGAACTTCTTACTATTTTGCATTTAAATATTATTACATTTTGTTTTAACTGGATTTAAGTGGCTTTTCAGCCTCCTTATTATCATATTTAAGTAATGGTTTACAATTTATGTCAATAGTCCACTTTAGACATTCTACTTTATTTTGATGCTCCCCAACATACATTCTACTGATGATAAGTAACTTTACAACTATATGTCAACTAACTCTCATTTATAGTATTAGTAAAGTGTTAGGTTAGTAGAATGAGGGTACGTTTACACGAGAAAGATGCACTAAAAATGGAAGTTTTTCCTTTGCGCTTTTCGCATACAGACGGCATCGTTGTCAAAATGATCCCGTTTCACAGCTATCCGGGAAAACTGCGTCACTTTGTACATAAACAATAGGCGACTGAACACGTACAGTAATATGGCTTTTACAAATTGAAACTGTTGTGTAAATAAAAAGTGCATAAAAAGTTACAGTAAATGGCCCCTATAAGTACTTGCAAAGTTACTTCTAGTCAGTAGAATCTCTGTTGGGAAGCAGCAAAGTGAAGTGTTAGCAGATATTAAGCAGACAGTCTAATAATACTCTAATGAGAGTTACTTATAGTTAGTAGATTGTCTATGGTGGACTCTCAAAGTAATGTATTATATATATCCACTTTGTGGATTGTACAGAATTGTACTCACCTCCAGCACAGATACTGGACGGTTCTGCAGCAAGAATCTCTATGCATGATTTCTTTAAGATCTGTTGAGAACAAAGATATTTAGCATGTAAACAACTGGGTTAGCTGACCTAGTTAAACTAACTCAATTATATTCCCTTAAATTCATAAAAGTTAGTAAAGAAGACGTTCCACTTCTCCCCCCAGAATAATTAAATTTTATCTTGACGAATCCGCCAATCAAATGAAGCAACACCTCTCCTGCGAGTGCCTCAACAGGACAATCCTCATATGGCGTTTGTGTTTTGAAATGTACATCTGCTTTCTCCGTCTCTTTCCTCTCGTCCTGGAAATAGCCTTCATCGGCCATACCAGCACCTATGTGTGGCGAGATTGTTTTGATCTACATGACTGCCGCCTTCCTCTGTCATCTATGGAAGTATGCCTTCAGATCCCAAGGTCCCTGCTGATTTACGACACTCTTCTCCTGAGCTTCAGCCAAGAGCTTTCAGCATGCAGCTAATTGAGAGCAGATGGAGGCCAGCTGGACTGACCCCAGTCTCCGCTCATGAAACAGACAACCTCTGCATGGGCGAGACGAGTCTCTACCCAAACATCTCCTCTTTTCTTCCACCTTCAGAGCTTAAGAAATATAAATCATTAGCTTTCATTGCAAAAAGAAAGGACATGGTGAAGAGGCTTTGATCGTGTTTGGGCAGACTCCAGCGGACCGCGGGATCAAAGCGGTCCAGGCAGGGCATGGCAGGTCTCTGTTAGAATTCGGATACTGTAGACAATCCGTCATCTTCAGGCGGGACTCAATGATTATTCTTGTTTGTTATTCTTTGGTTTTTCTTGAATTCTTCTGTTGTTTTTTCATCAAGAGGCTGTTTCTTATGGTAATTTGTATCCAAGGGGTCAAGGATTGGCTTGTTGGCATGGCCCTGTTAGCCCCTGCTGGTAAATGCTGTAACTAAATCATCTAATGCCTAGTTCACACTACAGGATTTTTAGCCCGATTTAAGCCCGATTTGCAAATCGTTGAGCTCGCCGACAGGTCGGGTTGTTATCGCGTGCAAATCGTGGGGGATTAGCGGCCGATGAACGCTCGCCAATCTGTTAGTATGAAAGAGCCAACAACGCATCAAAGACTAGATATCTAGATATCACCACATGTGATGTCATGAGCTACAGCCAATCAGAGCAAGGCATGGGTTGAGGTCACCGGGAAAATACTGTTTATATACTGTCTATGGAAAATACGCGTTTTTTTTTTTTTTTTTTTTTTCAGAGCAAATCATCGCGCAAACAGTTTGCAGCACTAATTTCTGTCAGACGTCCATATTCAAACAAAGACTCGCGTGTTGTGTACTTGTGTTCTTCTTCGCTGGGTAGTGGCGCGCGTGCTGTATTGCGTAATTTCCGGTTTGTTTTATCGCGTGATTTTTTGTGACAAATCGTGGTTTGGAGACAAGATAGAATCGTTGGGTGACAGAGTTGTTGTCACCTCGTGTAGTGAGTTACCTCCTGTTGCGGATCAATCACGTTGTGTCGTGTGAACAGCTCAACAACTTGAACACTCCTGATTTCACAGAGAGCAAGTCATGTAGTGTGAACTGCACAGTTCAGCCCGACGTTTTAAAATCCTGTAGTGTGAACTTGCCTTAAGAAAGCATCTTTCTCCAGTGATGGCCATGAAATAGGTAATTTTCCGAGAGGCTAGCGACAGCGATTTAGCTTTGAAAAGCATAAGATCCCACCATCCCTTCAGAGCGTCTACAAAGCCATGCTTCCTTCAAAACATATGAACGCGTACAGCAAGGAGCAAACAAAAGAGTCACGAGAGACGCGTTCTGACTGAATACAATGATTGGACAAAAATGTTATGGTCCTACGCTTTTACCAGATAATATATATACATATTAATACATTTAGACCGCTTAACTTAGTGATTGCTATCAGGATGTGAAGTGACTTTCAACCAGCATAACAAAAAAAAAAATCTGGAACAAATCACCTCCCCTGCCTTTAAATATATTTTTAATCACATAAAAACCAAAGGTTTTGGCAGATATTGATGAAAATAGTCCAATTGGTATTGATTGAATTCAGCAAAAAGTAATGATGTATATGATATAAAATACTAAAATATTTAAGTGGTTACCAAAATTACAAACTTCAGTGATGAGTCATTTTTGAACCACTTTGAATTACCGTATATTAATACTGGATTTTTTTAAAAGCTGAAATTCTGACAAATAATAAAATCGAGTTAAAGCTACAGTCCATAACTTTTTTGAGTTCAAAATGAACAAAATGTATAACACAAGCGAGTACATCATGAATCTAAACTAAACTGTTATTGTCTTATCCTGAATCACTACGATACACCTATAATAAGCATTTATATTCGGACTATTTTAGACTGGTGCGGGTCATACCACTCCTCATGGACATAAACACAGAGAAGGAGCTCCGGCTACAATGTTCTTCCACAAGACAAATGCAGTTCTGTTTATGAAGTGCTGGAGCACCAAAAGTTACGGACTGCAGCTTTAAATGGATGGAAACAAAGATGTTATTATAAAAGGCTATATTTTATCATAATAATATATTTAATTTTATATAATCATAAAAAATACAGTGTGACTTTTCTCACATTACTTAAATATTTCATAAAGAATACAATTTACTGTACCATATACATAAAAACTCACCGAATCAATGATACCTTGTAGAGCTTCAAAGCCGTCATTTACTGGGAAGACATGATCTTTGCTGTCAGCAATCTTGGCCAGCTATGAAAAGTGTAAAAATAAATGACAAAAAATATATACAGTATTTCCTTAGACAAGTGCAAATTCATAAACGCCCAAGCATCATTTACAGAAACCTTAAATGGCATAAGTGCCAGGATCTATTTTTGTGCACAGCACACACACACCTGAGTCTCATTGAAATCTTTTACCCCTACGCAGTACACAGAGGCACCCAGGCTGCGAGAGCGATTGGCCTAAGGGAAACACAAGAGCAGAAACACTTCAGACACATGTAATCTGTTAGCCATAAACTGCCTTATCCAGAGCTCATGCTTTTGGCACTGGCTGACAAAGCTGAACATCCATGAAGAGGACACTGGGTAATTCTAATCATTAGAGATGCTGAATAATGTCTTTCTTGGTTGAAGCTGAGAGGAAAATTGGGTCAAAACATGGGGATGGATAAAAAAATACAGTATAATGTACAGTACACTTATTATTGCAGTGAGTGTGGCTGACATTCTGTATGTAAATGTTGTATGTTGATGATTAATGCTAATTCAAAATTGATGTTACTTCTTCTCAGGGATGCACGATGATATCGGCACAACATCGGTATCGGCCGATAAAAGCTTAAAATGACCATCATCGACATCGGCCGATATGAATATTTCTGCCGATGAGCCTTGCCAATAGGGTGGCCTGTTTCCTATGCGCACATGACGACCGTGAACGTAGCATGATCGCCAGCAACGTAAACTTCCAAGATGTGGAGGCATTTCGAGCATGGGCGTCAGATTGCTTTGAAATGCGCTGGGGACAAGAGACGCATTCGGAAGTGAATTTTTAGGTAATGACGCAATAATTTATTTTTTCTCTTCCGCGCAGGTCATGTTTTGAAAGACAATGTCCTGTAGCTTACTAATGTAAGCTCTCCAAGCTACTATGCTCTCCACAGAACATAAAATATTTTTCGTGTTCGCATTTATGAGGAAAAAACAATGTTACGGACGCGATAGTTCTCGATCATGGACGCGACCGCTCTGAAATCGTCTCTCTGAAAAAACTTCCTCAGAGATCTCAATCAGAAAGCACAAAGCCTTTCTTTAAAGTGAATTTCGTTTTGTATTAATTGTATCTTAATTTTAATCAATGTTTCATCAACCAATTGCCTGAAATGAATAAATAAGTAAAGCAGATAATATCACGACACGGAGGCGCATGAACTGGAGCTCGTCTCATAAATGAACCGAAACTCAGCATAGCCTACTTGCCTGACACAGACCTAAGAAATATGGCGTTATTTTCCTGTCAAATGTCGAGAGCGCATTATTGTAGCGCGAAAGTACATTAATATAATGCGCGAGCGCGAATCTCTCTACTCGCGCACGAAATATGATGCGCGAGCGCGAATCTCTCTGCTCGCGCGCGGAATATAATGTACCGAGCGCGAATCCCGCGCGCGCGCTCTCAGATACACGCTGCTCTTGTAAGAATGATATCTGGGCTCGCTCAGAGAATATGCCTGCACTTAAAACCTGTTCAGTGCCATCGCGAATCTCTCCTCTTCGCTTAAAGTAAGCGTGTATGTGCTTAGACTGTGACCCGTGCGTTCGCGCATGCCTAAGTACTCTTCTCTTCCATTTCTTTCTCTTTGCTCTTGGCATAAACGCTGTCAAAACGGCAACAACTAATCATAAATAGGCTTCAACGGCTGACCAATGAAAACGCGACATCGTACATGGAATCTTATTGGTTGATATTGAACCGCACATGGAATAAGTTCAATCAAGACAAGCCGAGATGGATCCGCCGAATCGACGAGTTTTATTTGTTTTGATGTTAAATATGTCAAATGTGTCTTAGAAATGTAGGGAAGAGGGCGATTGGATTATTTTACATATAAATGACCTAGACTGTCAACCACATTGTTCACACTACAGGTGCCATGCCCATTGAAGTGAGATTTTTGAGCCAAATAGATTTAAAAGCCGATTCCAAAAGGCAAAAATAATATTTTACGTCTGATAATTAACACATTGTCTCGTGCAATCACACCAGTTATTAACCATTAAGTACGTAGCGAAATCAACTGCTAAATTCAAATCTGAACAAATATTTGGGGGGAATCTAAGATAAGACTCTAAAGGTATTTGAAGATACCTTTTCTAGACGTGTTCCCCGAACTATACCTTATTGTTGCTTAAAGGGAAAAATTAAAATTAAACCCAAAATTAAAATGATTAAAGTCATAATTTACTCCCACTCAAGTAGTTTCAAACCAGTATGAATTTCTTTGATCTGTTGAACACAAAGGAATATATTTATACATATACATATAAGAATGTAAGTAGCCTAACTAACATAAGTACCCCACCACCACGTAGCTACTACTAGTAGAATAGAAAAAAATATGTGTATGAAATATGACAAGAGTTGAGCGCCTTTGTCTCTGGTTCAGTGCAAAAGCACATTTGAATTTAGCAGTGAATCTTTGCATAATTTATTCTTTGCCATAATCCTAATTGAACACTGGGTGTGTTAGCCTACAGCTTCAGAATTATATTCGTATATATCACAGTGATAAGGTATCCTATAGCTAAGAGTGGTCCAGACCAACCTTACTAACGAATGTTAGTAAAATGTTATAAAGTTATACTTAAATAAGAACGTTTCGGGAAACACGTATTAACGTTAGATATAGGTTTAGTTTAAGGTATAATAATTTAAAGAAGGTTTCAGGAAATCCAGCCCTGTAACATTTCCTTTCAGATAACTTTAGAGTCTGGAGTACCAATTTTTACAAAACATATTGTGCAGATAGACAGTCTAGGTCATTCATTTATATGTAAAATAATCTAATCGCCCTCTTCCCAGACATTTCTAAGATACATTTGACATATTTAACATCAAAACAAATAAAACTCGTCGATTCGGCGGATCCATCTCGGCTTGTCTTGAGTGAACTTATTCCATGTGCGGTTCAATATCAACCAATAAGATTCCATGTACGATGTCGCGTTTTCATTGGTCAGCCGTTGAAGCCTATTTATGATTAGTTGTTGCCGTTTTGACAGCGTTTATGCCAAGAGCAAAGAGAAAGAAATGGAAGAGAAGAGTACTTAGGCATGCGCGAACGCACGGGTCACAGTCTAAGCACATACACGCTTACTTTAAGCGAAGAGGAGAGATTCGCGATGGCACTGCCAGGTTTTAAGTGCAGGCATATTCTCTGAGCGAGCCCAGATATCATTCTTACAAGAGCAGCGTGTATCTGAGAGCGCGCGCGCGGGATTCGCGCTCGGTACATTATATTCCGCGCGCGAGCAGAGATATTCGCGCTCGCGCATCATATTTCGTGCGCGAGCAGAGAGATTCGCGCTCGCGCATTATATTAATGTACTTTCGCGCTACAATAATGCGCTCTCGACATTTGACAGGAAAATAACGCCATAATGAAATAAATATATATTATCTACAGAACGCTTTAAATCATACTTTAAAAACAGAACAATTCAAAACGAAAGAAAACTATGTAATCCGTATGAAATGTGCATTTCTCTCTGGCGCGTTCACAACTGCGAAGATCGCGAGTCAGCATCATCAACTTCATCTTTGCAGCCGACAGAAAAAATGTCTCCTTGCTATATTTGTCATAATCATTACTTTTGCCGGTTCTTTGTGACAGCTTTTATGTGCGCTGCGCTTCTCGGTGTGCGGTGTGCGAGTTGTCATAGACGCGACGCGACGCGGCGCTTCTCGGTGTACGATACCTCGAGTTGTCATAGATGCGACACGTAACTCTCTCTGCCTGCCTTGCTTGTGCTCTCATCTGCGCAGGGCTCTCTTGCGTGCGCAATCTGCACCACAGAACTGGTTTAAACAGACGATCTGATGGGTTTTAGAAGATTCAATACAACCCGAAACTAAAAAACAGACCCGGCCTCTATTTGAGTGAGACCTGCCTTTATTTATCCAAACCTGTAGCCACACCAGACGTGTAAAAGAGACAGGCGTCTATTTGGGACTCGGCTATTATTTTAAGTTTTATGGTAGGCCTATACATTGGTATCGGTATGGCCAAAATTAGTTTGAAAATATCGACATATCGAATATCGGCCAAAATCCATTATCGTGCATCCCTTTCATTTGTTTACCCAAATATATGGTTCAAATCGGTTAATAGGTTGTAATATTGTTACCCTCTTGTTATAGGATGATGAACAAAAAAGGAATGTGTGATCTAATAATTCCCAGTATGCGAATGAGACAAATGGTGACCGATGACTCCATCTTGACCTTTTGTAAAACAAAGCAAGTGTTGCGTCACATTGTTGCTTGCAGTGAAGACACCCCTTGTGAAAAAGAGCGCTTAAGTGTTAATTGCTTAAACTGTTGTCAAGCTTCAAAAGTACACTTATGTTGACTAACATAATTAAGCACTAACAAAAGTACTTCATTACAATTTTACTGTAGTGTCTTATTCAATATTTAAAGCTAACTCATTTTAAATGTACTAAATTGCTACTTCATTTCTAATGTGTCATTTCAAATACATGACATACGAGTTACAAAAGAAATTACATTAAAGTATAAAGTAAAGTTAGTTTACCATATATTCATGTCGGTACATTCACATTTTACTTAAGTCCAACTTAAGTGTGCCCAAAAAAAAGCACTCTGAAGTCCAGCTAATTTAATTTAATATGCTACATTTTCATTTAATTAAACTGTCCGAAAAACATTACATTCAGTTCACATTTAAGTATATTCTTTTAAAGTATTATTTCTGTAACAATACTATTAGTGCTGTCAAATCGATTAATCGTGATTAATCGCATTTAACAGAAAAGTTTGTGTGTACATATATATATAGCCCACACACACACACACACACACACACACACACACGTTATATGTTTACAAACCTTTATGTTAGATGCGATTAATTGCGATTAATCCATTTGAGAGCACTAAATACTATTTTTTTTTTTTAATAATGATAAAGTGAACTGTCAACCACTCCCTTTCTTTCCCATCTCCTGTCTTTCATCACTCTTACCTCTCTCTCAGCGTAATAGAAGAGATCTTCATGCAGCTCCCCGTCTGTGAGGCCGATGATGACACTGGCTGTGCGGTATCCTTCACAGAGACACAACATTTGTATCACGTTTGTAACTTGATTACAGTTTTTGAAAGATTTTTTTATATATATATTTTTTTTTAAGAGAAACATGCAACATGCTGAAACTAGCAAGCAAGTCATTTTGATATCTACAAGAACAATATGAGGGGAATAAACAGTAATTAAACTAAATTGAAACAGCCTAAACCAGCTAAATTGGTTAAGCTGATGACCGGCTTAAATAACCAATTAAGACCATCTAGTTGCTGGTTACCAGTATGTTTGGGCACTTCCACTGGTTTAAGCATGGAAACACTGGTTAAACTGGTCTACCTGTTAGGGGTTAATGGTTAACTAGTTTATAGGCAGTTTATCTTCTATCAGTAATATAAAATCAATTATATAAAAAAATAAGATTGTTTAAACTTAACTCTAAACAGTTTTTTCTTTAAGCAAAAGTGGTTAAATTGACCTACCCTCAGAGTTACCATAGTAAATCTGTTCGCTTGCCTAGTAATAAAAAACAAACAAAGAAAAACATCATACTGTAAATATTGTAATCTCAAGCAGATCAAACAGCATTCAATGTGACTGGTTATTTCACTAAACATTTTTTTTGTGTGTTTAGGTCCATCAGTCTGAGTAGAGGCCACACATTACCTTCTTGAAGACTATTTTGAGCTATATGTCATAGCTCTGTGGGAAGTACTGCTGCGCCAACATGGTTCCTACTGGCTCACTCACCCTCTGAATGCCTTCATGCATAAAAGTGTCTCCACCTGGCCGGACATTCTTGAGTTCCTCCAAACCTTTACGAATTTGGTCCCTGACATTTGCACACAATGAAAAAGAGAGAAAAATACATCATGACCAATAATAATAACAATAATTAATAATAATTAAATCATTAAAAACAATTACATAATTCTGAAGAACATGAGTGTAAGTTTGACCGGACAAAATTTTGTAATAATGAAGA
This sequence comes from Phoxinus phoxinus, assembly GCF_949152265.1. NCBI lineage: Eukaryota > Metazoa > Chordata > Actinopteri > Cypriniformes > Leuciscidae > Phoxinus > Phoxinus phoxinus. Next base: position 5,876,361 of record NC_136890.1, on the reverse strand, counting down.
TAGTAATATTGCAAAATATTACTGCAAATTAAAACTTTTTTTAAAAATTTTTTTTATAATTATTTATTCCTGTGATCAAAGCTGAATTTTATGCATTATTTCAGTCTTCATTGTCACACGATCCTTCAGAAATCATTCTTATATGCTGATTTGCTGCTCAAGATTTTTATTTATTATTATTATCAATGTTGAAAACAAAAATTATACAATTAGATTTGGGTGAAAATCGGACAAACGGTCTAGGAGAAGTTTGAAAAAGTAGGTTTTGAAGGAAAATCAAAATGATGGACAAGAAGTTTGGCAAAATTATGGTAAACTATGGGAAAATTGGTATGTTCTCAGCATGATCCAATTGATTTAATTAAGACCAGTTTCCTTAAAATAGGCAAATCTAATCAAAAGTTATTTGCATTTTTTATCTATTTATATATCCTCATAACTTTTGACCACAAGGAGGCGCTGCCCCAAAAGTTAAATTGAGAACCTTCTGGGCATGGTGCCAAAGACACATTCTGGCTGCATCCCAATTTGCCTATACTAATACGCCCTAAAATATACTCTTTTTGTGAAGAAAAAGTACATACTTTTGAGTGCGTAGGAAAAGAGTAGGCAAGCTTTGGGACATACTACTTCGTCATCTTTAACGGACAGATCTGTCGCGTGCATCATCCTGTCAGTAAACTGCCCCGTCAATCATCTTGTCACAGTTAAAATCCTCCATTCAATCTAATTTAATTTCATACCGTCTCGGAGAGAAATGTAGTTGCACGTTCATCTGGGTCTGTCATGCGGAGACTCTCCTCGTGTGTTTGCAATTTGAATGTAATGATGCATTTTAAAAGTTAATGGCTAAACGTATCATTACAAAAGTTCACAAGCTGCTGCAGATGCAATATAATGTAGACAACATTGAATAAACACATTTTCGGCAGGTTAGATACTGACTCAAACCCCTTTATCTAAACCTCTTTACATAACCGCCGGACACGCATGTTTGTAGTTTTTTTGTAGTTTGTAGTTCTAACCGAATCCTCGTCCAATTCGCGATGGGTTATGGGCAATATTAGCCGTTAGAGTGTTCATCGGATTCTGACCGGAAATAGTGGACCATCCGGGTATCTTAGGAACACTCATTTCAACATACTACGATTTGGGACGTACTATTTCTACATTTTCGAATACTATTTAGGACGGATAGTATGCGAATTGGGACGCAGCAACTGAGTTTCATAAAAATACACCAATGCGTTTGTAAAATACACCATTTTCCGACAAAATTCCAAATGGCTGCGCGTGGTACATTAAAAGCATATTTCTGCTTATAATGGTATGCGTAGTTTGATGGCTTGCGAAATATTTTTTTAAAGTTGATAAAAACTTTAAACCGTGCCGACTCTTTATGAATTAATGATGTACAGAAGATGGGGGTGTTTTGACCAATCAAATGAAAGTAGCATAGTAGTGCCGCCCACTTGTTGAATGAAATAAGCCATAAACTGATAGGTAAACTACAAACAAAAAAGGAGGTATCGAGACGAAATCTCGTTTTCCGTTTGTTATTAACAAAAATAAATGATGAACCTCTTTCAATTTATCATTATTCCTATTCAAATAGAAAATGAAATGTTCAAACATACACCAACCATGAATATTATTCATTGGCAATGAAAATCAATCATTGACAAACCAACACTTCTCTGGACACATGGAAAAGCCTTAGTCACAATGAATTTTGGCATTGGCAGCCCACAAAAGTGACTTTTCTTTAGAAATTGTAAGCCACATGCTGAAGTCATAGAAGTGCTGTTTTAAAGATTGGAGACGACCGCCAAGACCAGGGAATGGTCACAGCAGATGTGTCATTCTTTATGGGTCATTAACTGTCACATAATCGATTCTCACAGATTTGGCCTTCTTTTTTTCTTTTTTTTTGGTAAGAATATTGTAAAACTTCTGTGGGTACAAACTCATACTGTGGTCAAAACACTTCAAGACTGCAAAAGTTATCACAATGCATTTGTGCAAACGGCTGGAGTTAAACAGGTAAATAATGAAGATAAAGTTTACTCACCTGTCTTCTGTAAGCTGCATCAAAATCTTGCCCTGATCGGAGAATACAATGAAGGACATCCGCAACTGTGGGCTATATGCAATGACAAATTATAATGTATAAACATATATATTTGACTTAAATTATTATATCAATGTAAATTTCAGGTGCACTGTAGTTTGATTCAAATAAGATTTCCACTATTTTTGAATTAACTGAAATTGTGTATTATAGTTTTAAAGGAACACTCCACTTTTTTTGGAAATGGACTCATTTTCCAGCTCCCCTAGAGTTAAACAGTTTTACCGTTTTCCAATCCATTCAGCCGATCTCCGGGTCTGGCGGTAGCACTTTTAGCATAGCTTAGCATAGATAATTGAATCTGATTAGACCGTTAGCATCTCTCTCAAAAAAATGACCAAAGGGTTTAGATATTTTTCCTATTTAAAACTTGACTCTTCTGTAGTTACATCGTGTACTAAGACCGACAGAAAATAAAAAGTTGCGATTTTCTAGGCCAATATGACTAGGAACTATACTCTCATTCCTGCGTAATAATCAAGAAACTGCTGCCGTACCAGCAGCGCAATGATATTACAAACTTAGTGCCGGTCACGTTGGAAGTTACCGAGCTGGGGACTATTTTCAGGCGCTGTGTAATATCATTGCGCTGCTGGTACAGCCGCACAGTTCCTTGATTATTACGCAGGAATGAGAGTATAGTTCCTAGTCATATCTTTTCATTTTCTGTCGGTCTTAGTACACGATGTAACTACAGAAGAGTCAAGTTTTAAATAGGAAAAATAATTTTTTTTTGAGAGAGATGCTAACGGTCTAATCAGATTCAATTATCTATGCTAAGCTATGCTAAAAGTGCTACCGCCAGACCCGGAAATCGGCTGAATGGATTCGAAAACGGTAAAACTGTTTAACTCTAGGGGAGTTGGAAAATGAGCCCATTTCCAAAAAAAGTGGAGTGCTCCTTTAAAATCATATTTGGTAACACTTAAAAATTCTACTAAGTAACTTTGCAACTACATGTAAACTACCAGTCGACTGGTAGACTTGTCTGCTAACACTTTATTTTGATGGAAGCCCAACTGACTAAATTCTACAAACACTAAACTAACAGCCTACTAATAGTCTAATGAGAGTTAGTTGACATGTATTTGTAAAAATACTTATTGTTAGTAGAATGTCTAAAGTGGACCATTGAAACAGTGTTTATAGTGAAATATAATTCATTTATTTACAGAACGTTTATTAAGCCAAATAGAAATTAAAGATGCAACTATCACTTTAGTTAAACATGTTTTAGAGAGGTGGTGTTTGTGCAGGGATTTGTTCTTCCACACACAGTGTTACCGGAAAAGATTACATAAAATTACATCCACACACACATTTTTGTAAGACTCTGTCTTTGCCTACCTTATGAACTTATGGGCCAGATGTTCCACAAAGTTATATATTTCATTCCAGTGATGCTGCACACTTCCTGATCTGCAGGGTGAAAAAGACAAATTGGACACTTACAGTCGAACATCAAGGGGGCAATAAAGATTCACAAGCTGAGAAGAATAGCCAGAGTCTGAGATTTACAGCTGTGTGAATAAGACAGTTGTTTCTTTCTAAAAGCAGCAGTTCAAAAACTACATTGACACATTTTTATCCTCCCCAGGGGGAAATCGTTCAAGTATCCAGCATCCTCCCAGAGCAGCTGTCTGAATGATGCGATGCCAGCTGCTAATATTCCATTGACTTTGAATTAAGACAAAGATCAACAATTGTGATCCTTAAATATTACAGTAGTAATACACTGAAACCTCACATTGGAATCTGAAATTAAATTAAACGAAGTAGGGTAAGATAGGGGAGGATGCCCCCCTTAAAGGGTACCGTCAGACCCGGAGTTCGGCTGAATGGATTCGAAAACGGTAAAACTCAACTGTTTAACTCTGGGGGAGTTGTAAAATGAGCCTATTTCCAAAAAAAGTGGAGTATCCCCTTTAAGAACAATGTGCATTTACTTTTAAATTGTGACATATTTATATATAACTTAAGAATGTACAGGATGATGATGCATCAGCTAATGTGTTATTTAAGGGATACTTCACCTCTTGAAAGATGAATGTGTATTTAATATGGGTCATTTATGTAGTAGAAATGTGAAATTATTTTTGAATTTGGAGCCTTCTAGACCGAGAAAAGCCAGAAATGTATTTTTGGCTCATGTGGATGAAAGACAACAACTCCCAGAATGCACTTGCTTCGCTGCCCAACGAGGCCACTCCCAACCACGCCTACCGGTAAGAGCGCAGTTAAACAACTAGGCTAGGCTACTAGTTGACTCGAAACTTAAAAAGACGCCGTTTTAACGTGAGTCTCTGTGACAAGTCTGCCCGGGATTGTCCGGAATTGGCCCAAAATGTACGGATTCGGCTTTTGCGTTCTACAGTCGCCATTCATTATGTTTACTGTGGCGAGCAGGACAAGGCTGATGGCCGCGGGAGAACGACGCGAGGCCGGTGCCGTGATTATTGATGAGCGGCACCTGTGAGACGCACCGGTCTCGTATCTCTCAGGCAGGAGCGGGAATTTTCTTAGCAATGTTAAACGCACATCAACTGATCACTTGTTTAGCGTTCATGTAAACACTACATTCAGATTTACCAATCGGAATTAATTCAGTTAGATTGAAACAAAAGGTGTGCATGTAAACAATGAATGGCAACTGTAGAAAGCAAAAGCCGAATCCCGGACATTTTGGACGATCTCGACGGCCGGACATGTCCGGGAAAAAGGATATATGGTCACCCCTACTACTCAGCTTTCTCCACAGAACAAGAGCATGTTAACTTAGCTTCCAAAAAAAGATGGCTGACACTATTTGTACATTCTGTGAGTGAGATCCCACCCTCTATGGGCCGGTTGAAAATATGCGGAACTAGCTACTACTACTGGCTGTAGTCTCGAGCCTCTGGCCAAAAAATTCTCAGATGACGCAAAATGACGATTTTTTCGGACAAAAAATACATAAATCTCTCGTCTCAGGGGGACATGAGGGAGAGAAGCATGGTAATTTGAAAATACTACAGGTTTTCTACTGATACAACGCTTAATGCTAAATGCTGAAGTATCCCTTTAATAGAAATCGAAACATTTGCTACTAGGGTAAGATGACTTCCTAACTGGGTCAAGAAGCCCCCAACAGGCAGAAAATCTACAAAATGTATACATTACTTTTGATATCATTCTTATAAATATATGTAATTAATGTAACTATAATACTGTATCAAATATTGTATTTAAAATTGTCGTTTGACGTTTTAGTTGAATAATTGAACAACCGGTGACAGACAAAGCAGAATGCTTCTAAAAGATTGTCAAGTCTGTGTTTGGGTTTGATTTCAGGGTTTCTTGTCTTTTAATTTGAAATTTTTCATAGTCATGTTTCTTGCTCATGTCATGTGATTCCCTGTTTCCCTCATGTGATCTTGGGTCTGTTCATGCCCTGTCCCAAATGGCACCCTAAACACTCAAGGTCTTCCTACGAGTCCGCACTTCCGTGACGTAATGGCGCTTTGACTGCTGTGGAGCTCGCTTCAGTGCGGGGTTGGCAAAAGTGTGCATCGAGGGTGCATATCGACCACGAAGTCTCGCGAACACCCTTCTGGGACGTAAAGTGACAATGGGACACCCTACGGTCTCATGGACTTAACGGACAGGCGTACGCGGCAGCCATTGTATGTCCACAAGACCATGGGCCCTATTTTAAGGATCTTAAAGTCCGAATCCACTTTTGCCGGTTTAACGACGGGCACCCAGCGCATAGTCTAAAAGGGTTGTCCCTATTCTCTTAATGAGTAATGGTGTGTGTGTTGGGCGTAAAACAAATCAGAGTCTCATCTCCCATTGCCTTTAAAAGCCATTTGCGGTCGCGCCATGGCGAATTCGCTATTTACATGGCGGTATTTGCAAGTGGAAAGACTGAACGCTTCTCTAGCGAGGAAACCGATCTGTAAGTGTACGCGCACTGTGGACTACAGGCGCATCTCACTAACTCGCTCTTTAAATAACAAAAAAGTCTATTTCAGTTGCCACCAAATAGCAACACGCCAACAATGTGCCTGAACACACCTCAATTTCAGACCAGCACGCCCATGGGCGCACAAATGGGTGGAAATGCATTTGCTATTTAAACAACGTGGTGCAGGACGTGAAAAAGATAACTGCGTTGGGCTGAAACTAGCAATAAACCCTTGCGTCGCGTCTGGTGCTGAATTGTCTCGTATCTCTCACGGAGGAGCGGAAGCATAAAAAGAGGAGCGACGATTGTGAAGGACGAGATAAGACCAGACATGAACTATTTTATTTGCCGTTTTGTTTTATTATGTGTGGCGGCAGTCGGCCGTGAGGGGCTGCCGTCTTAACTGTCGTTTTCGTATTTGTTTATTTATTAATTAAAAGTCTTTGAATGTTCACCGGTTCCCGCCTCCTTCTGCCCATAACATCTAACTGCGTTACAGAGGCTATGTGCATCCCATCATACATCATGTTCAGGAACTCACATGCCCCCATATTGCGAGATGTCGAGGTAAACAAGTAAGTTAAAGGGGTGGTAAAGTATGATTTGACTTTTCTAACTTTAGTTAGTGTGTAATGTTGCTGTTTGAGCATAAACAACATCTGCAAAGTTACAACGCTCAAAGTTCAAAGGAAGATATTTGCTTTTAAAGAAAAGGACTACAACAAACGGCTTGTAGGGACTACACGACATTCCTACCGGGTTAGTGACATCAGCAACCCTAAAATGTACATAAACCCCGCCGTTGAGAAGAGGAAGAGTTGTTGTAGTCGAGTACATTTGTGAGTCAGCTCAAACTTTAGCATCCATCTTTTCACATGCAATAGAAAGTCACTCTGTGTGCATCTCACAACAGTTCCTATACGAGCGATTTATAGATTAGCATGACAGAATATGCTAATTGAAGATCGTTAACTCCACATCAGCAACATAAATTCATCAACTAACCATTCAGAGACGTCCTGTTGCTTCTACATGTTGTCACTTCTTGAGTCTCTCCATCATTGTCTGACTCCGTTTTAACATTAAAGGCAGAATAGTTTCTGTCATTTTAGTGTGAGGTAATCGCAGCTGCTAACACACATGAGCTCTTGAAACCCCGCCCTCTGCAGCAGCTCATTTGCATTTAAAGGCCCAGGTACAAAACGGAGCTTTTTTGCAAACCCTCAAAAAGTGACAACTTTAACTTGCTATATAAACATATCTGTGGGGTATTTTGTGCTTAAACTTCACACACACACAAACACTCTGGGGACATCGGAGATTTATTTTAAATCTTGTGAAAAGGCCATTTTACCACCCCTTTAAAGTAATAGTGTGCAGGTATGACATCACTTTGTAAGCCAAAACGGGGAAGCAAGTTAGCATTTTAGCCCTTCTGGTTCAATTGTCTAGAAGTCAATGTTTTCTTTTTTAAATAGGATTTTGGTTAAACAGCTGAAATAAGGTCTGTGGTAAACAAAAGATATTTTCACGTTTTATTCTACGACATAAAATACAGTACTACCCTGTACACTCGTGATTTTTTAAAAGCTGTTACGTGTCTTGAAAAAGGCGGTTTCAAACAAGTGGCTAAATGGGACTACAGAGGCTGTCGAGGACATTAAACGTCATCATCCGAACAGGTAAACTCAGTCCGCTTTTACAGCATCATTATGCTATTTATAGTCTAACTCAAACGTTCTGGGAAAATGTTTTTAGATAAAAAAACTGAAAGAGTTGTCAGAAGCTTAGTGATGGTGACGTTGAAGTCGTGGCACTGTGGTGTAGTCCGTTTATAGCTGTAATAGCTGTAATGTTCATGCGAAAATTATCTTGATGGACAAAATGTGTAATTATAAAACGGAGAGTTCCAGTCCTTGATTCTGATTGGTTGAGCCGCGTTCGAAACCGTTGTAAATTATTCAACAAACACCTGCATACACCTGTGACCACATTACATTAGTGTTACTGCGCAACTGCCGTTTGTGATTCTTTGTTGCTGCATGTGTTGCTTAGCAACTTCTTTGGAACTACATTGCTTGGCGGAGGAATAAATGTGTTATAACGTTATATTTTTTGTTGATGGTGTTTATTTTATGAATAAAATAAAATATTTTAAAAAATGTATGGAGTAACCGTTTTATAAAAGCAATAAGCCCCTTGAAGCCGTGTTTTACAGTGGATTTAGAACAGCTAAGGGGCGTTGTTAGGCACGACGCGGAGCTTTAGAATCATATACTTGTGTTGATCACAGAATTTGTTTTTTGTGATAATCCAGAAGCCAATGGAAAAATCCTATTGGGTTTTTGTCGAGGGAACCAGTGTGATGCGACCTGCCGGATGGCCTTCAATGTCACATGCACCAATCTTATTTACATATAAGTTACATTAATTAGATATTACATATAGAGCAAAACAGAAAAATGTTGCACATTTTATTGGTGCATTTGCAACTGTATTTTATCACTTAATTAGAAACACCACAATTACTAAATTGTTGTTTGTTACATAAGGAGAACTGAACGGACATTTAGTGGTTTATTTTAAAATGCAAAGTATTTAAAATCAAACTGCAAACACTTGCATTTTTACAACACTTTAGCCCGGTTTCACAGACAGGGTTTAGATTAAGTCAGGATTAAGCCTTGGTTCAATTAGGGCATTTCAGTAGCTTTTATTAACGTGTCTTAGAAAAAAAAAACATTACTGGTGTGCATATTGAGACAAAACAATGGCACTGACATATTTTAGTAAGATCAGTAAGATCTTTCAGTGCAAGTTGCATTCAGTTAAAACAGCTCAAACATGCATTTTAGTCTGGGACTAAATTTAAGCCTTGTCTGTGAAACTGGGTATAAGTGTGTCCCATTGGATAATCAAAAGTTCTTAACACACTCGCGATCCTCACGCTCACTTGGGCCAAATACAACAAATATGTCATGCAAGTAGACAAGTGGTCAAGTGCAAAGATCAAGTGTGTGTATTTGGACCCTATTTTTTACAGTCTATGATTTGGACAGACAGACCCCTTGTCATTTGGCTCCTTTGTACATGTGTCTTGTTTCAATTGTTTCCTTTGATTCATGTGTCGTGTTCTCATTGGTTCTTGCTTCATTAGTTCTGTTCATTGGTTGTTTTTGTCATGTTACACAACAAGACAAGGCAAACATGACATGAGGGCTTCAGTACATGAATGGGCATGGATTTAAGCTCTCATGTTTGCCTTGTCTTGTATTGAAGTTGCTGTTACATGTTTCCATACGTTTAGAACGTTTATATGCATAAATAGCTATATTACACACTAAATGAAAGGTTAAAAATAAAATAAAAGCATAATAGATGCCATTTAATGTTTTAGTTCCAGTAGAACTACCTCATGAAGGCATTCTGCTTAATGCAGTTGTCAATGTGCCAGATGTTATTTCAATGATGCCATGTCTAGTGCAGAGCTACGACCATTATTGATTCATTCAAATGATGTATGTTGTTATAATGTGTAAGCCAAAGATTAAATTGCTTCCAGATGATCATGTTTTTGCATAGTGATGGTGTTTAAAAATCCAGGCCCTGCCCTCAAACCTATCTCAAAGTGATAGTGGCTCAGATATGCTCTTTATATTAGTTATTAAAAAGACGTAATCATTGTTGCCATATTTTACTCATTTGTTAGAGTACAATGTCTATGTCAAGTACATTGGAGAAATGTGTTTTGCTACACTTTAATACTGTTTGAAATGAAATGTGTAAATTCCATGGATAAGAAATTATCAAATTAATAGCATCTGCAATGTGCTATTAGTAAATGTATGAAGTGTATGAGATTTCTTTACTATTTAAAATCCAAATAAACTTTGTTCCATCTTGATTTAAACGAGGGTGTACTGTATTATTATTATTATTATTATACTATTTTATTTTTTATTTGTGCTATAAAATCCACAATATATTCACAGCGTAAAACACCTACACAATAGTATCCATAGCATATGGATATTTTTGTTGCATAGCAATATTTTGTTATGATACTATGTCTTTATTACTGACTAGGTATTGCTCTGGAACAAGTGTAAAATAATACATCTACACATAAAAGGCATTTGAAAAGCAACAGAAAAAATTGGTGATGAGATAGTACAGTACATTTTTACAACATACTTTCTTATAAAAACAACTAAATAAAATTAAAATTAAAATCTCTTTGTTTAAATAAAAGCCGACCCCGGCGGGGACACATCAAAAATGACTGTAGTTGAAGAAAAACCTGCTTTAAGAGTGTCCAAATAATTTAGCTGAAACAAAAGAAGATATTTTGAAGAATGCCGGTAACCAAACAGTTAACAGTAGCCAATGACTTCCATAGTATGTTTCCAAAATCTGTTTGGTTACCAACATTATTCAAAATATCTTATTTTGTGTTAAACAGTTGAAAGAAACTCATACAGGTTTGGAACAACAGGTGGGTGAGTAAATGATGACACACTTTTGTTTTTTGGTTGAACTATCCCTTTAAAGGTGCAACTCCAACTACTGTACTTGTTTAGTGTATATGTTTAGAATTATTATATGCAGTGAAATGATGTGAGATATTAGGCACTGCCTCTGTCCTCCTCTCGCTCTCCTCTATGCTTGTCTTTCTCCCTCTCTCATTCTTTTTCCATTGTTAGTGGGATCCAGGGTAGTCTAAAGCATGCAGGGTTTGGAACATCTGGAGCTGATGGTGAAATGGTTTAACAAGAGGCAAATGCTATGTGTGTGTGAGTGTGTAAAAGAGAAGGATTTATTTATATAACTATAACTCTTAATGAACTAGCCTTCTACAGCGGCCCAAGATTGCCTATTAATTTTCACTGAAATTGGACTGGATTGTCACATTATTCAGTTCCTCCCTAACCCAAAGGTTTAGATAATCTCTGGGAATGGATGAGAGCGCAAAACCCACCCCAAACCACATCTCTCAGCTTTTATTTCAGTCCTAGAAGAGGTCAACGAGGACATTTTACTTATATTGGCTCAAAACAATAGCAGTTAGCCTAGCAACCATTAGGTAAATTATATTTTGTATTATATTTAACCTTTGTTCAAGAATAATTCGGTGTTCAGAGCCAGATACTAGAAAAGAAAACCAAGAATATTATTTTAAACTCAGTAAATGTGCTTAGATATCATTAGATTATATGCTTGGTCATAAACTGTAATAGAAGTATTAAAAGTCTTACTGTAAAATTGAGCCAAGGATAGTGTCAGTCAGTCACTAAAATCATAAAGTATCCAATACTTCTTTAATTAAAAACACCATAAACTGACTCAAATAAAGTTTAAGTAGCTCATTAGAAAGATCCTTAATTTGTTTAGAATATACTGTATATAGAAAATACTAAAATATGAAATATAAAATATTAAAGTCAATGGTAACACTTTACAATAAGGTTCATTTATTAAACATTAGTTAATGTATTAACTAACATGAACTAACAATGAGCAATACATTTGTTACAGTATTTATTAATCTTTGTTAATGTTAGTTAATATGAATAAAGCTGTTCATTGTTAGTTCATGTTAGTTCACAGTGCATTAACTCATGTTAACAAGATTTTAATAAAGTATTAGTAAATGTTGAAATTAACATTAACAAAGATGAACAAATGCTCTATAAGTGCAGTTCATTATTTGTTAATGTTAACTAATGTAGTTAACTAATGTTAACTAATGAACCTTATTGTAAAGTGTTACCAAGTCAATTATTTTAAAATATATTTAAGTATAAAAAAAGTATAGTACATTTTTATAAATATCAATGGCATTGCATGCCTATTTTAGGATACGTAAAAGTATTCATACAGTCATAAACTTCTAATTCACAATACTGATATTAAACATAGTTGAATGTGTCTTTTATTAACGTAAAATGCATTCTTTGCATGAGAAAGTAAAAGTATAATATGATTACTAGAGAAACTGCTAATAATCTGCTTGATTAACTCAAGGTATCGATCAACCCTGACATCAGCGAGATGCGTCATTTGACGTCAGCTCCAATATAGAGGAAAGTCCTGCTTCCAACGAGCATAGCATGGAGCGATGTCAAATGTAAAACTAAAACTTTAACATTAAACATTAAGATTATATAATGATACCTTAATTGTTGGATCACGTCACCTATTTTGAAATTGAATGCCATTTTATTTTATTATTTTATTATTTTTTGTCTTATAATTGTCACAAACACAATCAATACTCTCGTTGTGTCATGAGGGTAATGCAAATCAAGTAAACTAACTCAAGTTACGTAATAAGATTACTTTTTTCAAGTAACTAATAAAGTATTGCATTAATTTTTTATTTACATCAAGATATCTTCAAATAAGTAACACAATTTACTTTGTTTTCCCACTTATCAACTGACACTTATCGACTGACCCATATTTCTGTCCTCATGTTGAGAAAAATTAGGATTAGCCTAAGTGGCGTTGTGTGTGCTGTGTTCAGTATTCTGCAAAATGAATATGAAAAATGAATAAAACAGTGAAATGCAAACTCAGAATATAACACAAACTAAAATATATTAAATTACACCAGTATAGCCTACTTTATGCATTTAATCTCACTTTATTAACCAATGCCTTTGCTGCTGACCCTCAATGATCAAATTGACCGTTCGCAAAGACATTAAGTTTATATAATGTATATATAATGACATTAAGTATATAATGACATTAAGTTTATATAATTATATAATGACCCCTTTAGTTACTGTCGCTTTGTCCGACAAGCTACGCCCCTCTCACACACACACCATGTTCTCACGCAGTAAAAAATACATCGCGGAGCAGAGAGGACACTGACAACACACTGACAGACAGAGTCACAGGACAGACCAGGTTACTTTTCGGTTACTTTTGATATTAAACAGTCTCACCTTTCAAATTTGGTCATTTTTTTTAAAGGGTACCCCGATTAGTGCAGCATGTTGGCCTTATACACAGGTTTCTTGTATACAAACAATACCGGATGCGCGCGCATCCACGAGGCAAGACCGCTATATGTTATGCCGAGTTCTGTAAAAGAACATTGTAATTAACGTAGATTTCGCATTGTTTGTAAATTCTTGTTGACTCAATAATAAACTGCAATTTCAGAGTTGAATCTGTTTGCTTGTGTTTCATTTGCATATTAATATAACATTATGTAAAAAGTTAGTTAGTTGACTAGTATGAAATTGTCCAACTAAGTTTGCGAATCATAAAAACATGACATACCCTATGCATTTAGGTTAGTTTACAGCACAACAGCTCCTCGTCATCCCTGCTTCTGCTAGATATAGCCGTAAAGACTGTTGCTTTCTGCCTCTTAGATGCGCGCGCATCTACGTGATGACGTTGCACAGAAACCCGTGTATAAGATTAAATTGGGCGTCAGCTATAAAAAGGTGATACAAAAAAACTCCAAATGTTTTTGTTTTTATTTAAAAAAGCCGAAAATCCGTTCACCCGTAGGCCGCCATATTTATTTACGTCGCAATGCATTCTGGGTAATGACGTGTATAGGTTGTTGCCTGGTTGTAGCCTAGCCGCTCTAGCAGCTTTGGTTATTTGTTTTCCAACGTACCGGCTAGCTAGCTACGTTTTGACAGGTAGCGAGATGAACACGTCTGCCGTTCAGCCTTTTCAGTTTGAACCCGAGCGCACCATAGGCTTAAATCAGGAGAATAACGCGGAAGACGATAGGCGTACTCAAGATTATCAGAGAGTTAAGGAAGCGAGAGTAGGGCAAAACAGATGCTGTCTGTGCGGCTAACTTACTGCTTGCCCATGCCAAGCGAGAACGAGAGCGTTTGCTGTAAAGAGCTCCACTTTTTGTCAGCAGCTGTCCTGGGTGTCACGCTATACCAGGACAGGAGACCAGAATACAATTTAAACTCAAACTTTATTTATACACGTGTGCAACCCCAAGAATCCCTGGAGGCAACTGAAGGTCAAACTCAAAAGGTAATGAGCTTAGAGTCTCTTGGAATACTCGAACTCAGGAATAGTCTTTGAATACTCGAACTCAGGAATAGTCTTTGAATACTCGAACTCAGGAATTGTCTTTGAATACTCGAACTCAGGAATTGTCTTTGAATACTCGAACTCAGGAATTGTCTTTGAATACTCGAACTCAGGAATTGTCTTTGAATACTCGAACTCAGGAATTGTCTTTGAATACTCGAACTCAGGAATTGTCTTTGAATACTCGAACTCAGGAATAGTCTTTGAATACTCGAACTCAGGAATTGTCTTTGAATACTCGAACTCAGGAATAGTCTTTGAATACTCGAACTCAGGAATTGTCTTTGAATACTCGAACTCAGGAATTGTCTTTGAATACTCGAACTCAGGAATTGTCTTTGAATACTCGAACTCAGGAATTGTCTTTGAATACTCGAACTCAGGAATTGTCTTTGAATACTCGAACTCAGGAATTGTCTTTGAATACTCGAACTCAGGAATAGTCTTTGAATACTCGAACTCAGGAATTGTCTTTGAATACTCGAACTCAGGAATTGTCTTTGAATACTCGAACTCAGGAATTGTCTTTGAATACTCGAACTCAGGAATTGTCTTTGAATACTCGAACTCAGGAATTGTCTTTGAATACTCGAACTCAGGAATTGTCTTTGAATACTCGAACTCAGGAATTGTCTTTGAATACTCGAACTCAGGAATAGTCTTTGAATACTCGAACTCAGGAATTGTCTTTGAATACTCGAACTCAGGAATAGTCTTTGAATACTCGAACTCAGGAATTGTCTTTGAATACTCGAACTCAGGAATTGTCTTTGAATACTCGAACTCAGGAATTGTCTTTGAATACTCGAACTCAGGAATTGTCTTTGAATACTCGAACTCACGAGATGCATGAAACATAGATGCCGACTCAGTAGACACTAGATCACCGTAGATACTGGAATCATCTCGAGAGAGGAAACCTGGAATCTCTCGCCGATGACCTTTGGAACCAGTGACAGATGACCAAACTAGACCCAGAACATAACATCAAGTCACATTAATACCCGGCAGTGAGTGCAAATAGTGCAAATCAGAATTATCTGAGATTTAAGATTTTAAATATGTAGTTCAAGGCAATTCAATTATTAATTAATAACTGCAGTTCATTATTAATACAATTTTTGTAATTGTAAGATTAAAAATTTAGAGGTAGATGAGCAGAACAGTGTTGACTGGGTTCGGGGTATTTCTGTGCGTAGTGAGTGACTGCTTGGTGAAAATAAAGCAAACGATGGCGGTAGATGACTTATTAAATTATTTATACCGATAGTACGATCGTCTGCTCTATACTTAGCCTACCCAGGACAGCTGCTGACAAAAAGTGGAGCTCTTTACAGCAAACGCTCTCGTTCTCGCTTGGCATGGGCAAGCAGTAAGTTAGCCGCACAGACAGCATCTGTTTTGCCCTACTCTCGCTTCCTCAACTCTCTGATAATCTTGAGTACGCCTATCGTCTTCCGCGTTATTCTCCTGATTTAAGCCTATGGTGCGCTCGGGTTCAAACTGAAAAGGCTGAACGGCAGACGTGTTCATCTCGCTACCTGTCAAAACGTAGCTAGCTAGCCGGTACGTTGGAAAACAAATAACCAAAGCTGCTAGAGCGGCTAGGCTACAACCAGGCAACAACCGGCAACAACCTATACACGTCATTACCCAGAATGCATTGCGACGTAAATAAATATGGCGGCCTACGGGTGAATGGATTTTCGGCTTTTTTAATAAAAACAAAAACATTTGGAGTTTTTTTGTATCACCTTTTTATAGCTCACGCCCAATTTAATCTTATAAGGCCAACATGCTGCACTAATCGGGGTACCCTTTAAAGATATTTAAACAATAAATGTGTTTTGTGGCTCTTTAATGTGTCTGACAGATCGCTGTAGAGCCTCAGTTAAAGCTGCTCGTGAACCAATCATCTCTTCCTTCTAGTTTATTTATAGCATCAAATAAACATGAATGAACATCAGAAGGAATGTTGTTTTAACCGTGGAAAGGCGTCAGTACACTCCGCTTCTCAAGTTCAAATCCTCCCATGTTAATCTACTAACTCTCCTGACTGCTTTGTCGGACAAAATGGCGGATGGCAAAGTATGATTGGTCAGATCACCTGTCAATCAAGCTCCCTGCGAAGGGTCAATTCACAGGTCAGAGTTCACAGGTGTCACATGTACCAAAATGGTATCAATTAGTTAAAATAACTTGTCCGCGCGAAGACACAAAAAAGGACAAATAGGACAGGCCTTCCTGGTCATTAGTGTTATGAGTTATATTATTAGTTTCATAACACATGTGCCTTTATTCCCAACACTGGTTCTAAATTGTTCTCTTGTTGCACTCTCTGCAGAAGTGCTTGAGCTGAATAAAAAGGAGGAGAACAGTAAATGTCCTTCACAGACCCTCCTGAGCACAGGAGCCAAACCATCAACCCCACAGCTATAAAGTGGAGCCACAGAGATGGCCCATAAGCAGAACAACCAAACCCTGACTTTCCCATAACTCAGATACGAGGCAAAGCTGATTGATTTGTGTTGATAAATTAACTCGTGTAAACATAACCAGAACTTTGGTAGGCATTGGCCCATGATAGCTTGAAGGCTCATGTTTTATATTCTAAATGAATTCCATAGCATCTCTTGTGCTGAAGCTTCAAACTGTAACGCCACATGACTGATTATGACTGATTATGACGAGTTGTGTTTGTATAAAATTTAAAATACATGAATCTGATGTGCAAAATAATTCTGAAACTATTGCAATAGTCAGATTTGACTGTATCTTGCCAAATTTATACTAAAAAAGTGCCACAGAAGTGCTTTGAAGTGGCATTTAGGTGTATTTACATCGACTATGGGTAGCAATTTTTTTATACTGGTTAAAACTCTTCACATCCTGATAGCAATCAATAATAGTTATGTTAAAGAAATATCTTCTGTGGAAGTCACAGAACAAAAAAATGTCCAAATCAAACATCAAACATTGTAAAACATCCAATCAATTGCATTCGGTCTAATAGAATGTCCTGGTCCTACCTGCCTGTCAGCATGTATTTCCATACTTTTTTTTTATTTGTATTGCTCAAACGTAAACAACAGTATACAGAGTATACAAAACACACAACTTACTATTACCCTTGCCCGGGGGATAGGCATCACATACATTCAAACAAATTGTAAGTTATACAAATATTTCTAGTTTTCATAGTCTTTTTGTTCAATGAACCACTAATTAATTTTATATACGATAACATATCACAATAAAAATGTTTAAAGGCCGGTTTTTGTTTTATATATTTGCATTTGTGGATATAGAATTTAGCTTGCACAATTAATAAATTTATAATAAAGAACATATCTTCTTTACTTTGTTTTTCTAAAAAAACAAAACACAACATGTATTTCCATACCTCCTCGGTCCTCGCGCAGACATCACACGTCATCAGCGCTATCCATAAGGCTATCCAGAGTTGTAGACAGACAGTCACCGAGCTCCACAAACAAACAGCAGCTCCTCCTGAACCAAAACAACAAGCTTATGCTGCCTTCACGCCATGTCAATTGTTAACTATGAGGAGGCAACCCTTGACTTTCTACCCGTCACGTGATCAGACTCGGATTTAGGTGTTTCTATGTCAACACTATCAACACCGAAATTAATCTGCAGCATTCAGGTGGTACAACTAGAGCTCTGTAAGTTGTTTACGTTCATTATGATTGTAATGTTATGTGGCTTGAGACATGAGGTAATTTAACACCGTCTCTCGTAACACTATGCAGACTGTGTTCATGTGTTTTGAAGGAGGCGTGGCTTCTGGAAGGAGGCGTGGCTTTTGGAGGGAGGGTGGGATATCATGCTTTCAAAGCTAGCTTGCTAATGTTAGCCTCTCAGATTGCCTAATGCCTACCCTACCTTTAATGTCACAATATAAAAGGGTGTTATTAACATTATTAGGAAATAAAGAGAAAGGTTTAAAAAATTTGAACAATGTAAATCAAAGAAAAGTTCTGATGTTAAATAAATTAGTTACATATGTCCTTGATTCGATTGAAGCACAAGATGCACATTTCAAATCATTCTGAGGAACACAACCATCAGTTTTTCTTTCAAGTCACCTTGAGTGGCACTGTTATTAAAGTGAAAGTATAGCAAATCAAATCCTGAAATAAATGTAACTTCGCTATTTGTTTTGGTGGCATGTTCTGTCATCATTGCATTCATTAACTTTATTCTCCCATAGCATTTCTAGAATTAATTTTGTGTCTCTAGTAGAACAATAATATTTTAACTTCACAAGATGATGAAAGGCATGAAAAGAGCCTACAGGACCCCCTGAAAGAGTGAGTGTCTTGGCCATTGGGTGCTGAAAATGATGTTCTTTGCATCAATATGCAATACATAATCAAATCAATATTGTTTATTCATGAAAAATGTCTTACTGAATACAAAAAAAGCTAACGAACGAATCGAAAATGAATTAGATCTGACATAATTCGATTTAGACACAAGATCCAAGGCAGTGGCGTAAAGGGGAAATGAGTTGAGATACAGCTGTATGTCACTGTAAAACAATATGAATCTGTCCAACAAAAACATCACATTCACAGCTGAACTGCCAGGCTATCCATGACGAATGATTTACATGTATTAGGAAACACAGCTGTGTTATTTTTTTTACTTAAAACACATTCGTCGAACATGAACATAACACTCTGGGGAAAAGTTGCCAAGTAGAGCCAAAGTTTAGTAGAATCGAAATCGTTGGAAACTGTGACCCACATTCAATCCAATGTATGTCCATGTGTGTATTCATATTGTGTACAGCACGCAGGCGAACATGATGATTGAGTTCAGAGCCGTATGTAATTGATTTTCCATGTGTTCTTATACTGTGAATGTATGTACCACATGTATTGTGGCTTTCGCCACAATACATGCCAAAATTAGGTCAAGATAGCTTGTGATTTGCCATGCATACTATCAAACAAAACTAAAACAACCTTAATTTGTAGTCCAAATGCATAAAAGTACATTACTTTTCTATTCAACTGCCTATGTGGAACTAATATGGCAAATAGCCTCTAAAACCAGCTGTTTAATCTATCGTTCCCTTGCAGGCTTTTGGCTCAGAGCTGCATATTTGTAAACTGCACTCAGGGGGCACCACTTGCATCCAGTCAACGTGTCCGCATTGACCCCAAACATGCAATTTTCTCACCTCATGTTAGATGAGACATGTGTTACAGAGGAAAACAATTATCTTTATCATCTCTCTTTCTCTCTCTCTCTCTCTCTCTCTCTCTCTCTCTCTCTCATATGTCAATGCCATTCTGCACTAACTGATACAATATAATCATATAATAATAATAAATATAAAACAATTGGTATAGTGAAGACAAAATATAGGCTATTTGGGCACTTTACTGTTGCTGAATGTCAGTGGATAATATTTACTGTGATGATCTACATCTGTGGATCCTCCGATAGGACACCTGCATGAACTTGAGGAGAACTGAGTAACTGACTTTAATAAAAGTCACTGAGAAAAGATTATGAAGAAGTATTTCTTCTGAACTGTTAACTGAGAACAGAAGTGAAGTATTTCTCAGCAGATGCCACTTATTTAGCATCTAATGTAATGAAGTTCAGTCAGTGAGTGTTTAAATGGCATAGGCATTCATTTAAAAAATGATCTTCAAAGTATCCTAAAGAGACGGACTTGACTCTTGGAGTTAGTTTCCATTAAAACAATGGGTTACAACATTAATACATTAGTAGCATCACTTAATTCAGCATTCCTCACTGTACAGAACCTGAAAAGCTTTACGTTATGCATACATGTGCACTTGTAATTTATACATGTGTTTTCCAATGTCTATTATAACTAAATCAGGTTAATCAGATAAAGCCCTCACTCATTTTGAGTCTTATATGGTATGCAGATGCCAATACAGCATTTATGGAGTGTTGTCATGCTTAAGGAGAAGTAGTAGCCTAAATAACAGGATAACTTACTTGTCAAGAACAAAATAGAGGTCAAAACCCCCATAGCAGGAGGAAGCTGCAGTCCCTCTTTCCGGCACAAGTCCTGTATTTCCATCCGCAGTGCCCACCAATTTGACACAGAGCAAAACTGCTATCCTCCAAAGTCTGCACATGTTGTAAAGCACTGTTTGAGTCAAGCAAAAGTCAAGACTACAGGAAAAATATAAAAGTGACCATGAGAGAAAAAAAAGGTTTCACAGGGTCCTTAACAATCCGTAATCCTTATGTGGAGACCTAATTTGCAGAAAGCATACTCCAAAAGATTGAATTTGTCTTCTATGTTCTTCCAGTGTCCTGTGGTAGCAGAGAGTGAATGTTTTTCAGAAAAAAAATAAGAAAATGTCTCTGGATAGAAATAAGTTTCTAGAACCCAAAATGCACACATGTAAATGTGCACATGTACCCAAAACTCTGACACACTTCTGCTCACTGCCCCAGTTGCTGCTAGATTGATGGAGTGTGGGAGGGAGTGTGGTTGTGTGTGTTTATGTTTGAGAATGTGTGTGTGAGCGTGATTTTGCCAGACAGTGCAAAATCATTGTCTCTCTCAGCCCCTTGACTCCAAAACAACTTTCCATCCTTTTTTTTAAAGCAATAAAGAAAGCCAAGGCGTGATTAAGGTTGTTATTTTGCCATCTAGTGGTAAGAAATGTTAGTGAAAATGTTGATGTTCATTGACCGCATCACATTAACCATATGATCCACTAAATTTCAACCATTAACATTTTAGGCATGGTGGAGTTGAAAAAGTGTCAAGATAGTACTGGTCTGTGCTGCTGTAAAAAAAAATAAAAAAAATAAATAAAGGAAAAATGCTAACAAACACATTGTATTGATTCAGCTTTATTTAAACACAGGTGTACATTTAATATCTTTTAATTTATATAATTTAGGCGTTATAATTTAATTTATTAAAATGTATGTATCTGTACGCCTTTAATTTCATTTACAGTTTTAATGTTAAATGCAGTTAATAAGGTTCCCTAAATACCTCAAATTATGTTAACTTACAACACTACCAACCAAAAAATACTATGAAAACAGCAAAATTGTGAAATATTATTTCAATTTAAAATGACTATATGAATATATTTTAAAATTAAATGTATTACTTGGAAGGCAAAGCTGAATTTTTAGCATCATTACTCCAGTCTTCAGTTTCACATGATCCTTCAGAAATCATTAAAATATGCTGATTTAATCCTCAATTATTATACATTTTATATAGATGCAATTCGTGAGCAAGAAACTTCTTTCAAAAACATTAAATCTAAAATATTCCAAACCTTCGACCGGTAATACAAATTTCATGTTCATTTGGACATTTCTGTAATTGCCCTTTAAATCAGCAGGTAAAACTGAAAAATGATGATCGATTTCTTTCCCTAATTCATGGCCGTCATTTACCAACACCACTATGAGCACATGGAACTTTCTCAAAAACATCAAATGTGCATGTAGTGTAATCGTACTCCACTGTGCACTTGTCAGGATATTCAGTGGGCCTCGCCATTCTACAGAAATTAAACAAAATAAAATAAATTATTATGTGTCATATTAGTACAACACTGTGCCACAAAATGTATGTGTTATGTTAAAATGTCTCTGGATTACGCATGTAACCCGGTTCCCTGAAAATGGAAAAAGACTTTGCGTCAGTCGCTGATGCTATGGGAACGCCTTTAGCATTCACTTGTGTCTGAAGCACAGATTTCAGAGGCATGAACACTCAACTCAATGCCCCTTCTAATATAACTTCTAGAACCCATGGGAGCAGAGGTAGCAAGGAAAGGTGTAGACGTAGCATCAGACATATTTCAACTGAAAGAGAGTAAATAGACCAAGAGCCTGTGGCAATCAACCAATTTGTAATATTCCACCTTCACAGGCATCATACAAGTTTCTAAAAAGCAACCCAAGTGAGGGGAAGGCAGTCCTGATTGCACTTCAACCTCTAGTTAATTAACTAAGGGAAGGCAACAGGTTAGGGGGTGGTACACCCATGACGATACTGTCCATCTCTTCTACACTGTCAGTTGCCTGTTCAACCCTGATCCTCCTAGAAGGAGTAAAAGTACTGCACAGTGGATCCCTTCCGCGGGGGAAAACAAAATACTAGGGAGCGGGAGGCCTAAAGTGACTCAACCACTACAATCCTATCTTTAATCCTTGCGACCCACCAGGGACCGAGGCAACATACTGTCTGCACTCTTACTCCAAAAACTGGAGGAGTAGCCCTTTTCTGGTACTCTTACAGCCGAATCACAGGGGAGCGCGGTGCCTCGCTTCTACCTCTGATTACATAAACCAGAGGGAGCCGCAGAGAGACTGGGTCACATCTGATGACCTAGTCCACCTCTGTATAGGTCTAACCCTTGGCTGATGGTTGCTACTTGCCGCTGGTCTTTAGAATATTCCTGAGCTCTTTATGTCCTCTGGAGAGTTTGCTCACCCTCCTTCTGGCGGCTCAAGAAAGACTCTGATGAGAAAGTGGAACGGTAACAGTGATGCACTCTATACTCTATCAATTGCCTAACCTGCAGACCTTTAGGGAAGCAGGTTGATCTACCTCCATACAAAAGTGTACTGGAGGTGGGTGACAGATCAGAAAGTGGGGCGCTAATGGTCAGTACTACCCACATAGTTTCCCTGCATCAGGGAAGAGTTTTCACATCGCCTCCTATGAATATGGAGGGGGTCTAATATGCCCATTCCCCAGGCTTAAGCCCTTGCCCAAGCAGCAGGGCCGGATTAAGAGTTCAGAGGCCCCTGGGCACAATGACTTTAACCGGCAAGGCTTTAAAGCACATGCAAATAATACATTTTTATAAACTACAGTGTCCCGTTCCTCTGCATTTCATGTGAATATACGTCACGCTGTATGTTGAGACGGAGGTGCCAGAACTGCAAACTGATAGATTGCACGATCCTACGATATTTCTTCAAAAGCAGATCGTGGAGACATTTTAATCGTCCACGATCAAAAATCGTGATATCGCACACCCCTAATCTAACATAATATTTGACGGTGCCCAGGGCCCCTTAGATGTCTTGGGCCCCTGGGCAAGTGCCCAGTTGCCCTAATGGTTAATCCGGCCCTGCCAAGCAGGATGTCTTTAACGAGTGGGATTTCCCTAGAGGAGTGAACAGACAGTATGTCCATTTATTATCTCCACTTCAAGCTGAAGAAAGCAATAAACTACAGGTACCAAAAAAATTGGCCTGGCCCATCCGTAAATCTCCTCCATAGGAAAATGCCTGCCCAAAAAATGATCTCATGAGAGGCCAACACCACATCCAGTTCCCTTTGCTACAAGCTTTCGTGTCAGAAAGTTTTGTTCTGTACTATCTCTGTTCAACTAGCCACTTATGTACCCTTTCATGGATCTCCAGTTGTCTAACCCTGGTATAACACCTACTACACCCACTGAAAAGCACTATGTGCCTCTACTAGGCAAAACAAACCAGAGAGTGGATCGCAAAATAGCAATTTTTGACCACATTCACTGTTTCAAACTTGCTATACTTCTTCTGTCTTTTAATTCTTCTTCCTCTTCAGACTGATCTCATGAAATGGCGAATGTATGACACGCCAATTCGTATTCCATTCGGCGTGCTATCAAGACGCATAATCGCTTTTTGGCGTGTTTTTCAATCACATCCGGGGATATGGTTCGTTTCGGCGTAGACATGCACGCGGAATCACATGCAGGGATAATGGTTCGTTTCGCTCAGAACATTTGACAGATGTTGTGCCGAATTTTGACTCCCTGCCAAATTATTACCCCCCTCGTTGAAGTCAGTACCAGATTCCCTAATCCTAACCGCACTTCTAATCCTAACCCCTCACCCACAACTAATCCTAAACCTACCCATACTAGGGCGTAGTCATACACGCAGCGTAGACATACACGTGGATAGCTCAAAATGCGTACAGATAAAACGCCACTTGGCAGTGGCGTGTATGTTTACGCAAAGTCATGATGTCATGTTGTCCTCTTAGCTCTTTACCTTCTTTGGGAGAGCTTGCTCGACCCCCTACCGGAGGCTTGAGAAGAATCTACTTTACCACTGGCCTTGTAAGGCCAATTACCTTATAACCACTTGTCAAACAACACCCTCACTAAGGGTTATGAGACATAAAATATCACCTGATCCAGGTCCTTGAAAAGGTTGGCCTATTACGCCTGCAAAAGCGCCATGGTGTGTAGGGCTGCACCACCGCTGCATAGGCCTTGCCCACCAGCCGCAAGGTGGTCTGACACGGCTTGGGTGGCAAGATTGGAGCCTTCAGCGACGACGCCACACCAGGCGTGAGGTAGCTCGCAAGCTCTTCTATTTGAGGTAGTGTTGTCAAAAGACCCGGTACTTCGGTACCATTTCGGTACTAAAAAAATTAAATGGTTACGGTACCAGCTTTTCTTAAGTACCGGTGGTACCGAAGTATCGGATTAGTCCGGTTCTTGATGCGCTGTCCGAAAGGTGCACAGTTGCGTCCTCTTCACAAACACACTGAGACATGGCGACCGGCGGCGCTGCTAATGCGGTGGCTCTGAATCCACTTGTTGACAAGAAAGGAGGAAAGATCCGTTCACATAGCGCGTTTTTTGCGCGTGCAAATTCGTTTTCCAGGCACGCCGCGCGCCTCTGTTCATGGTTGCATAGCAACGGCAGACGCAACGGGAAAGCACGCGCTTGTAGAAAGGAGAAAGCGGTGCAAACTGCGCTCTCCATGATGACGAGGAAGTATCATCAGATAATTAATTGATTTCTAGCCCTTGCATTAGCTTTACTACTAGATATATTCATTGAGATGAGAAATAAAAAGCCGCCCTGTAACATTACAGCTATGATCAGCTGTTCGGCCGACCTCCATGTTCATGTTGTTACGGAAAGGCCGCTGGTTTTGGTCACATGACCTGTTGAGATGCTTCTATTATAAGCCTCGCGCCTACATTTGAAGTAACGAATTTGCACGCGCATAAAACGCGATATGTGAACGGCCCCTAATTAAAGTGGTATCGTGTGCGGTTGTATTTAGTTTAAAAGGCCTTTTAAATATGAACACAGTTTTGGATTAAATAAAAGGACAGTCAAACAAAACACGTTTTATCTCCTGTTTAGTTGGTAACAACACTATAAGATACCATTCATTAACATTACTTAAATGCCTTATCTAACATCAACACATTGAGTGAACAATATATTTTTACAACATTAATGTATGTTTGTGAATGTTATTTAATACAAACACTTGATTGTTCATGAACAGATAAAACTTTTGAAAATGTATTAGTAGGCTACATTTTTAAATTACCCCAAGGAGAATAATTGCTTCAGTGTATATAACTATTGTTAGGTCATTTTATCTAATGTTATCTAACAAATGGATATACACTTTAATATATGCAAATTTAATCTAAATTAGCTTTGGTACCGAAATTGGTACCGAGAACCGTGGATTTTCACAGGAATCGGTACCGAATACTGAAATTTTGGTACCGTGACAACACTAATTTGAGGCATCTTCATATATCTGTCCTTGTGTAGCCCTTACACATTAGAACAATTCGATGGTGAACGAGTGACTATGCGAGGCGAAAACTCGTCATGGAGATTAGGAAGAAACAGAAGGCTCACGACGGGTCATGCCAGCGTGTTGAGAGATGTCATGATTTCCTCTGCCAATGGAATTGGCATGATTACACACGTACACGTGCTTCAGACATGTGTGACACACAGTGAAGGCATTTCCATAGTTTCAATAACAGACGCAACATTTCCTTGAAAGGGAACCAAAATTAATGAGTTAACCTAAAGCTTTTGTAATAGAGGGCAACAAATGTCTTGCCATGACAATGTAACACCTAAAACTCAAAATCATCTGTAAATTGAACCATGAACTTTACAGCTAAAGTAATACACAATTTTGTTAAGTGCTTTTTTTATAAAAACAAGCTTCAAATTTATTTAAAATCCTCCCAAAATGGTATCATTTACTTTAGGCCTAGTCCACACGTACACAGGTATTTTTATAAACTGAGTTTTTCTTTCTTAGTTAAAACAAAATTGTGTTCACACAAAAATCTCTGTCCACATGAAAACACAAAAACAACTTATGAAGCGCTGTCAAGAGCATGCATGCAAAACCAACAGGTGGTGATATAACCCTAACCATAAAGCCATGTTGGCCAATCAGAAGTAAGAAAAAAGTTTATTACTGGTTCTGGTAACAACATGTTGTCATAAGCAGTGACCTGCATTGCATTCTGACGCCTCTGTTCTGCAATATAATGGGAGTGTGGTGTGCATGTATTTGTATACAGTACATGTTATAAGCCCTGTTAGCACAGACTCGCCTCATGTAAACAAAGGAGATAGCGGCGCACAATCTGACGTCAAACAAAGGAGATAGCATGCACTCCGAAGCCAAAATCTCAGTTTTCACTGTCTACATGACAACATTGCAACTGGAGTTTCTAAAAATCTTTACCCTGGCAGGATTTTTTTTTAAAGTTCAGTGACCGAATACTGCATTTGCGTGTCAAACTGCCAAACTGGTTTTGAAAATAGGAAATCTATACAACAGGTAATGTCACTAGTAACTAAATTTAATATACTTACGCATCACAGCATTTCATGGAGTCAGCAGAACAATCACAGTCAACACATTTACTGTTTCTCCAAGTGGATCCAGTAGGATGCCAAGTCTTATCTGTTGAGTCCTGGCAAAACTTAACTATCAAGGATAAGAGAATTGGGTCATAGTCTTTAGTTATGCATTAAAAGCAAAGGAAAGTTTTGTACCTGGTGTTTCGTAGTTCCTTTTGAAGCATGCAGCATTGACCAGAGGAAGGACAGTGCACAGAAACAAACCCAAAACCACAGACCTCTTCACAGTCAACAAACACATGCAAATAAAGCAATTGATCCAATGTTAAACTTTAAATAGTTTTACCTGAAGCTGCAGAATTGGGTTGAATTTAATTTTACAACAATGTTACAATGTATAATGCAAGCATGTTTGCTTTACAAATGTAAAGACATTTAGAGGAATTGTATGGTGAAATTTATCATCGATAGGTATAAAAAAAGTATAAAATATCACATGCAACTAACACATTTAATGAATCCTGTAATTAATTGTGAAAATATCTATTGGTAATCCTAAAATCTATATATTAAACTATAAACATAAGCAAAGCAATATAATGGGAGCTTACCATGTTTCTGCAGACAGCGATCTGATTATATGAAACCAAAATCACTATGCCTGCATGTATTTAAGTGAACAGAGGAGGGTGGAGCAATATGTTAATGATTCATTTCAGAAATTATTTTGAAAAAGCGATACAAATATAGGCCTGGTTTCACAGACAGGGGTTAGATTAAGCCAGGATTAGGCCTTAGTTCAATTAGGACATTTAAATAGCTTTTATAAAAGTGCCCTAGAAAAAAAATACATTACTGGTGTGCAACTTGAGACATTACCACTGACATATTTTAAGATTGTCAGAGCAAGTTGCTTTCAGTTACTCAACTCAAACATGCATTTTAGTCTGGGACTAGTTTAAAGATACAATATGTATTTTATTTTTCGCTACTACGGATCGCTGACCTCTTACAATTACAAAGGCGTAGATTGATGACGCAAAATTTCCTGCGGAATTATGGAACTTGTCGTCAAGCCGATGGATCTAATAATGTTTATGGATGAGTGAATACATTGATGTTTTTATCATGTATGAAGCAGGGCGCGATTGCTAATAAGAGACATATCAGCACCACACACGAGTCCCGATTATGAATTAATATTGCTGAATTAATACTCACACAGGTCAGTTTATTTGATGAATGAAACATGTGAGGTAACGCAGCGCTGTTTGATTTGGTCTACACTATCACACTAAACTGCATTTGAGTGTGTTGAAGTCTCAGGTGTCAAGTCTCATTTATTTATATAGCCCTTTCTACTACAACGTAGACCAAAGGACTGTACATCTAAAAACAAGAAAAAACATACAGCAATGACAAAGTCAACAATTAAAAGCAACAGAATACAAATGCGTTTTCACACGAATTTTAAAAACATCAAATGACGGTGCAGATCTAATATCAGGGGGAAGAGCATTCCACAGTCTAAGGCCAGCGACTGAAAAAGCTCGATCCCCTTTAGTTTTAAGACGAGTACTTGGAACAAAGAGCAGTAAACAATTAAAGGACCTTTGGGATCTACCAGAGTTCATAAGCACCAAGTCCTTGATATATTCCGGGGCCAACTCGTGAACAGCTTTATAGACATATAACAAAATCTTATACTGTATCCGATATTTCACAGGGAGCCAATGAAGCCTTTTCAAAACTGGAGTAATATGCTCCCTTTTCTTAGTACCAGTAAGGAGCCTTGCTGCAGCGTTTTGAACCAGCTGCAATCTTGAAATAAGAGCTTGACTAATTCCTACATATAGAGCATTACAGTAATCCAAGCGTGTGGAGATGAATGCGTGAATCACTGTTTCCAGATCAGGAACAGACAAGAAAGATTTCATTTTCGCAATAGTCCTTAACTGATAAAAACTATTTTTAACCACATTTTTAACCTGATGGTCAAACATAAGAGCAGAGTCAAAAATTACACCTAGATTTCTTATTTTAGGCTGATTGTATGTTTCCCATATACCTAGAAAATCGGTTGAACCACTGTCCGCCGCCTTCATCCCAAACACCATAACTTCAGACTTGCTGGCATTTAACTGCAAGCAGTTTTGCTGTAACCAACTAGTCACCTCCTTTAAACAAGCAACCAGGGATAAATTCGGGCTTGATCCTCCAGCTCCAATCGGTAAATAAATCTGAATGTCATCGGCATATAGGTGATAAAATATACCATATTTCTTGAATATTTGGCCTAGAGGCAGCAAAAACAGAGAAAAGAGAATAGGTCCCAGAATTGAGCCTTGAGGAACTCCACAATCCAGAGAAACTGACCCGGAGGAAAAATCCCCAATCCTGACAGAAATTGAACGCCCCCTTAAATATGAGGAAAACCATTTTAAAACCGTGCCTCTCAGCCCTACAACGTGTTCCAAACGATTAATAAGAATATAGTGATCAATTAAATCAAAAGCTGCACTAAGATCCAACATGATTAGCGCCCCAGTATTGCCCGAATCTGCAATAAGTAATAGATCATTAGAGACTCGCAGCAAAGCTGATTCAGTACTGTGTCCTGCCCGAAAACCAGACTGAAAGACATCGAACACCTCGTTCCTTGCCAGAAAAGAACTTAACTGAGATAAAACTACCTTTTCTAAAAAATTCTAAAATTTTCTAAAAAATTAAATACAAGGCAGCTTAGAAATGAGCCGATAATTATTAAAGTCCAACGGGTCAAGAGTAGGCTTTTTAAGAAGGGGCTGAATAACCGCCTGCTTAAAACTTAAAGGAAAAGTGCCTGTATAAAGACTGCAATGAACAATCGCAGTAATACAAGGCCCAGTATAATCGAATGTCGCAGCCAACAAATCAGAAGGCAAAACATCCCAACTTGAAAGTTATAATGTTATTCTATGTGTTCATTTGTTGGCTATATGAGACTAGCAGTAAGCTAGATCAACATTAGAATAACATACAGATCATATTCTAACATGTCATCACGTTGAACTAAATAACATTGATTAGTTTTATGTACATTTGCTCACCTGTCTAATAAAGTAAATGTAAGAGCTCTGTCAAGTCGAAGTTTGTCACGGACGTGGAGCTCTCAGCACCTCGAAAACGCCACGGTGATAATGATCCTCGTTTTAGTTCTCCTTTTTTCCCAAAGTCTGCTTGCCATGGTCCATACGAAACCACAATGCAGCTAGACGTTACGCAGATGTCCACGTTTGTCACCATGGTTACTATATCAGTACAAACTCGGATATTACGTCATTGACAGGCGACAAGTGAACGGGTTCCGGGACGGAATATTAAAATGGGATTATGTAAAATTGGAATTTCTCTGAAATTAAAAATCGTTGGGAACTTTTGGGATATTGTAAGTACACAACTGCAGAAAATATATCACACTGTGCAAGTGATTTTTGGATATTTTATTACACAATTCTTACATATTGTACCTTTAAGCCTTGTCTGTGAAACCAGGAAATTGTTTCATTACATTATTATTATAATAAATAAGTTAAAAAATATATGCTTTCGTAATAATCATTTTTAATTTCAGAAAGATCATGACATGTTCACCATGATATCTGTCATATTGCAATTGCATTAGGGAAACTTTACACAAATAGCATATAGGTAATCACTATGTTTTATTAAAGAGATGTACTACTCATTATTCTCTTGAGTAGAAAAACAGCCTTATCTGCCAAGTAAAGTCCTGTTTGGACTTTGAAGTTGAAATAAACAACAGCTCAGCAGCATTACAGTGTTCAAATTGTCACCATAACCGCTATAGTTACCACACTCTCCCTCAAAAATTAAATGTTGCCCCGATATTACTGTACAATTTTCCGAGCACACCATGTCCTTGACATTTCTAATGAATTAAATAGAGTATAGGGTCATTTAGAGTACCGTACTGCTTAATCTCAATCTTATCATATCACCACGTTTAACCCTATTCAATGTAACATGGCCGTGGTAGATATCATCATGCACTATGATAAACCACCACTCACTCTGGAATACTCACAGACCAGACCAATGTACTCATACTGAAAATAGGTTTAAACCTTTTACCTGAATATTCATCTTCCTCAAGAAAACATCAATGAAGAATACTTCTAGCCTCGACTTTTTAACCTTCCAAATAACAACATACAATCACATTCTGCCAGAGTCCATTATAAATTATTCTTCCTTCTGTTCCACGGTGTCATCTTGAGTTTGCACCCAATAGTTCACCTACAGGCAGGGCCGTCGCTGGTGGGGTGAAAGGTGGTGACAATTATAGGGGCCCCGCTGCCCAGGGGGCCCCACAAAATCCAGCAGTTATACTATAGGGACACTATTGCATGAATAATTATAATATGTATTAGTTGTATGCCTGAGATTTAAAATGAAAACCACAAAAAAACATGCAACTTGGTTAAATATTTTTTCCAAATAGCTGCTTCTCTTACCTCCCTAAAAATGGTTTAGTCCGATCTATTTATTAGTTATTAATAAATACCCCGCCCCAGCTCGTGAAGAGAACCAATCAGAGTTGAGGCGGCATTGCCTGAAGACGTTAATCTGGTGGAACTGACTCACTGGAAAAATGTCGTGAAAAAGAAAATACAAATCTGGTTATCAGAAACGCCACGAAAAGAAGGAGAGGGAGGCCAGGAGAGTTGTTGGATCCCAGTCAATTAAAACCTTCTTTAACGCAGGTTAGTGTATTGTATTGTTATTTCGCTGAGAATCAGAAAACTACCGTCTTCTTTCACTTTTCATTAACGGGCGCGAGCGGTACAACCGACTGAATGATTACGCGATTAAAATCCCTGTCCTTTTCACTATTGTAAATAACTTGACACGAGACACGACGCATTGCATTATGCATAATATGACCTGCTGGCTGGTGATGTGTTTATTACATCAAGAAACACGAATACAACTGTTATACAATATTATAACAATATTATTTTACCAGTTCCATATTATCTCTATTAAAATACATAATAAGATAAATCTTTTTTAAAACTTTGACTACATTCCTAAGACTGTTACTTACGTGGTTTGACCATACGGCAACATACGACGAAAAGGGTACCCCATAACGTCAAGATGAGACGGAGACATAAGCGCACCAGCAGCGCCCCCTAACGGTACCCTAACGCATACCTAAACCTAACCATAACCTGAACCGTCTCATATTGACGTTATAGGGGTACCCTTTTCGTCGTATGTTGCCGTATGGTCAAACCACGTCAGTATGTGACGTTTTGAGATGAGACTGTGTTACAACCCATAAAAACATTATTTTACCGTTCCTTTTTTTAAAATTGGTTTTCTTATTATTTAATTTGTTTTGATTTATAGGCCTAACCTTTGATGACTTTACACCTCACTCAAAAAAATAAATTGTTGAATGAACATGATTTAATCGTATCACCCATTATGCATCTAAGCAAGATTTGAATATTTTATTTGAACACAATATTGGTTTGTAAATTGAACATGATTGTAATATGTCAATGCAACTTCTTTGCAACTAATTGAATCAACATGTTTGTATTGTGTTAGACTAATCAAATGTATTCTCATTCACTCAAAGCACAGGAAAGCAGAATCACCAAAGGAGAAAATCAAATTTTTAAGTCACCATTATGGAGATCATTGTGTGTTTTAGTTGTGCTCTTCACCCTTAAATTATTTACTTTAAGTTTTGTTTGACTGCTGTACATAAGTTATAACAGCCAGATGAACAAATAGGAATGGTGATCTGATGGTGTTGGTTGTGTATTAACATAACCATTATTTCACAATCATTTAGCCAGAATCACTGAACTCATATGGAGTCCAATTTATAGGTTTAGGTTTAATTTATAAATTTTAGCTGCATAATAGGTTTAGCCTTTTCAATGAATTTAAAACGATCAAATCAATACAAATAAAAATATATATATACACATTTTTTTTGGGGGGCACACATAGACATCAAGAATCAGTGTATGCATCTCAACAATGGTGATATTTATAAAGCATGTTGCAGTGCATTCTGTGTTGCACCAATCAAAACTCATTCATAGCTCCCATCATGCATTGCTGCATGAATAAATAATGAGCTTATGATCAGAGGTGATCTGTTTCTCACCATTGCTGAGATTCATACGTTAAATATTGATGTCTGTGTGTGCCTAAAAAAGAAATGTGTATATATATTTTTTATTTTTATTGATTTGATCGTTTAATTTCATTGATAAGGCTAAACATATTATGCAGCTAAAATTAATAAAATAAACCTAAATCATAAATTGGACTCTATATGAGTTCAGTGATTCAGGTTAAATGATTGTGAAATAATGGTTATGTTAATACACAACCAACACCATCAGATCACCGTTCCTATTTATTCATCTCGCTGTTATAACTTATGTACAGCAGCCAAACAAAACTTAAAGTTAATAATTTAAGGGTGAAGAGCCCAACTAAAACACACACTGATCTCCATAATGGTGACTTAAAAATTAGATTTTCTCCTTTGGTGATTCTGCTTTCCTGTGCTTTGAGTGAATGAGAATACATTTGATTAGTCTAACACAATACAAACATGTTGATTCAATTAGTTGCAAAGAAGTTGCATTGACATATTACAATCATGTTCAATTTACAAACCAATATTGTGTTCAAATAAAATATTCAAATCTTGCTTAGATGCATAATGGGTGATACGATTAAATCATGTTCATTCAACAATTTATTTTTTTGAGTGTAGTTACATGTGGGCCTCCATGCATATTGTACAGTACGCCAACAATATATGAGTATGCATGCAGAAAATATATTGGTGGAGGGTGGTGGGGGGCCCACATCAATATTTTTTCAGGGGGCCCCGGATCCTCTAGCTACGGCCCTGCCTACAGGAACTGAATTGCATCCAAGAACCGGAATATTTTAATTTAGCAACTTTACTTTATCTACGATTACCTCAACAACAATACAAATACCTGAACATACCATTACCAACAATAACTAACTAATACCCCAACTTAAACACTCCTATTAAAACATTTCTATTTTAAGTACTTAAGTCCTACATTGTAGGGTATGTTGGCTGGCCTAGAATATCATATGTTAAAGTCTTTGTGCTTTTTCTAGTTCTCAAAGGATACTTTCGCTGCTGATGGTGCTTGTCGAGCTTATCACTGGTCAGCTCTTTATCCTCTGTAATTGTCTTGCTCTACATCTCGCTGCATGTGCGGCCAGTAAAACCGTTCCCTGATGAAGTGTTCGCTCCACTCCCAGATGGACCATTGGTGTAACTGATGAAGGACTAAATTATGAAAACTTTTGGGCAGTACCAGCTGTGAGCGTGTAGCAGTCTTTCGGTATAGGACCCCATTTTCATCCTGATACAGGCTTCTCTTTGCTTCTCTTCCTCAAGAATGCCTTTGTGGTCTCATCACTGTTCTTCACCCTACGCCACTGGTTTGTCTTCAGATACTGCAAGATCTTCAAGATAATCACGTCCCCCTCCTGAGC
Organism: Phoxinus phoxinus; assembly: GCF_949152265.1. Classification (NCBI taxonomy): domain Eukaryota; kingdom Metazoa; phylum Chordata; class Actinopteri; order Cypriniformes; family Leuciscidae; genus Phoxinus; species Phoxinus phoxinus. The sequence continues at coordinate 5,841,967 of NC_136890.1, read as the reverse complement.
GGTTTTCAGTTCCTCACTGTATATTTGTGCCACAGGTGATGCATGTTGTTCATGTTCCTCCTCCAATGACTGCTGGACTTGACGCCACACTACAGTCAAGCAATACCATAGGCTATTATCCACCAAAATGCAGATTTGTCTCAGTATGTCACAAAGCTCAGATCATCTCAAACTTGTTATTTGAAAATGACAATGAGTTGAATATACTAACAATAGAGCACCTATTGAACACAAAAAGTATTCCCGTGGCTTCCTAAACTTATGGTTGAGCCTCTGTAGTCACTTGGACTATTTTAAACATTGTCTTCACAAATTTTCTGGGCCGGAAAGTTTCAATTACAATAGAAGCCTATGGAGGAGTGAGACAACACTCAGATTTAATCAAAAATATCTTAATTTGTTTTCCAAAGATGAACAAAAGTATTACGGGGTTGGAATAACATGAGGGTGAGTAATTACTGACAGAATGCAGCAGAGAAACAAGAGCGCAGCCATCTTTAGAATACTGTCTTTGAACTTTTGATTTTTGCGGTCGTTCTGTATATTTCTATGGCATCGCTCTCAAAGAGTAATTAGCTGGTGAAGTGGATTTACTTATTGTAGAGTTAACGAACATTATCATGAGCAGTGTAATGTTTTAAGCAGATGCCTTAACAAATATCAGTAGACCGGGAAGATTTTAAAACGAGCCATTCATTCATAAATACGTAAGATCGCAGTAAAAATACAGACCGGAAGACAAAAGAATATGCAGGGCTACATCTGAGCAAATGAAATTAAGGGATCATGTGTTCATTGGAAAAGTCGACTGGGATCGTACTGATCCCCAAACACCATATGAAGGATCAATAAAAGATAAAATGTGTTCTGGAGGTCACTGTTTTGGAGGTTAATTTTTAACATGAAACAACACAACCTCACATGTTTTCTCATGGATAAACACATGCCTAATTGGAAGATATCAATAAATCGCTAAGATTTATGAAAAAATAACATGATTTGCATTTAGAAAACTGTAAGTTAAAGTCCCCCTGTAGTGAAAATCAACCTTTTAATGTTGTTTATATGTCTATGTGGTGTTTTTGACATGCTTTAAGACAAACCATGTGCAAATTCACTAGTCAACACCAAAGACAGTCTCAAAAACACGGTTTGAAATCGCTGGTGTTTCTGACTTCACAAACAACATTGTAACCAATCAGATCAACATATGATCATCAACGAGTGGATCTCTGAGGTGCTGTGAGTGAGTGGAGACGGGGCTCATTTGCATATTCATAGAACCGCTTATACTAAATGAAGCAAGGGTGTAGTTACATTTAAGCTATTTGAAGGCATGATGATTTTTTTTCAAGGAAAAAAAATTTAAACATGTCATTTTGGTGATCAAAGATAAGTTTTAAGGGAAACAACTATTGACTACAGGGGGAATTTAAGTAAGTACGGTTTGGTACAAAATTATTTTAAACATCACCAAGTTTTTTCAAATGACTTATGCCTAGGTCACACTACAGGATTTTAATCCCGATTTGCAAGGTAACGAGCTTGCCGACAGGTCGGGCTGTAATCGCGTGCTAATCTGCGGGTGAACCGCGCTCGCCAGTCTTTATGTGTGAAATAGCCTAACGACGAATCTAAAACGCTCGCTGACACCTCGCCGACGCCAGACAAATATCTAGCATGCTAAATATCTATAGCTGTCGGCCGACTCGATAGCCTGTTGTGTCGCGACGAGCAACAGCCAATGAGAGAGCAAGGCATAGGTTGAGGTCACCGAAAGAAAAACAGCAGCAGCACCAGCAATAGCTTCAAGAAAAGTTTGGACCCAATAAATTGAGCTTTTTCATTATAAAAATGTTTTATTTATCATCAACTCTCCCAGTAGCACAGACATGGGCGGCGCTAGGGAGGGGCTATCAGGTGCTTCAGCACCCCCCAAGAAAGACCAAATCACCCCGATAAGTGTTGCAGATACGTTTTACTATGCACAAACAAATGCCCTTCAACTTATGTGTGCAAAATTCTGAATTAAATTAATGTGCAGCAATTTTTACAAATTGAGAGTATGTAGGCCCACTTTACATGTTGTAGGCATTAAATAAGCTCATTTAGCTTCATATTTGTTAAAATACTATAATGTATAATTTTTTTCCCCATCTATGTTGATTATGAAAAGTGAACAGCATTAGTAAGATAGGATGCGTAATAAATCGGGAGACATGGTGTGGGTCAGACATGATTTTGACCACTTCATTCAGTTTCGTTTTGTAGAAAGCCTTTCTTTAAAGTGAATTTTGTTTTGTATAAGTTGTATATTAATTTTAATAAATTTTTCATCAACCAATTGCCTGGATTTAATAAATAAGAAGCAAATATAGCAGACAATATAATCATGACATGGAGGCGCGGGCGCGGTCACTTGCATTGCACGTGAACTGGAGCGCATCTTATCATAAATTAACCGAAACTCAGAGTATGCCTCACATACATGAGAAATATATCTCTAGAAAGCTGCACCTGAGACATGTCTCTCTGTAGGCAAGGGCGGGGTTAGCTGGTACCCTCTTATGTCACAGGCCCCCTCAACTTCCAATAGGAAAATTCAACTGCAGTAGCCACCGTTCAACCTGAAGAGGGCAGCACTCAGACGTTTTTACACCATATATTGTAGAATTAAAACACTTTATACCCAAATGTCAAATAAATTACTTGAATCAATGAACAGCATTAATAAAGCCCCAGTCTTACAGATCATTAACTAAAAAAAGTTGTTTTAGGGTTTAGTTACCCTTTAAGAATATTTGATTGAATGCTGAATGTTGTGCTTTTTCAATTTAATAAAATTAAAACTTGAATTGTGATAATTAAAATAATTGAAGCTTAAATATTGAGTGGCCAAGTTTTGCTCATTTATTAATAGTAGCCTATTTATATTAAATTCTCTGGCGCCGCCCCTGAGCACTGACAATCCCTGCTTATCGTGTGCTTATCCATCCTTTCACCCATATTCTTTTTTTTTCGGGGTTCTGAACAGATCATTGCAAACAACTTGCACCGCCAACCCGGCGTCCATTTACAAATAGACAACTCCTGTTTCGCGTCATTTCCCATCCGCAAGATGTGGTTTGGGGACCGGATAGAGTCATTGGGTGACAGAGTGTTTGTAAGCTTGTGTAGTGTGTAACTGTTGCAGATCATTTACATAGTGTCACGTAGTGTGAACACCAGAACGACTTCATGACTCCAGAACCAGTCATGTAGTCTAAACAGCACAGCGATCTGCCGACATTTAAAGGTGTGTAGTGTGAAGGCATAACCTACTGTATAGAGAGAGAGAGAGAGAGAGAGAGAGAGAGAGAGAGAGAGAGAGAGAGAGAGAGAGAGAGAGAGAGAGAGAGAGAGAGAGAGAGAGAGAGAAAACAGAGAGAAACTTTTAACCTGTTAGCCTTCAGCGCCACTTTTGAAAAATCCCCAGAAATAGCATACCCAACCTAAAAAAGATTCAATTAATTGACCCTTTGTCCTAAAAGCTCAAGTACGGTCTCATTTGAAAGCTGACACCTGGCACTTTATTGGAAATGTAGAATGAATTATTGTCATAATGAAAAAAAAATTATGAATAGCTTCAAAGTTGTGTAAGTTATTAGAAATTTATTTTTATGAAACATCTTCATGAAAATTAAATTGAAGTTGGCCCGTCAGCACTCTAGAAATGCACTCCAGCTAAAGACACATGTCTGACCATGTTATATTTAAAATTTGAAGGTGATAAGTCTAAAACTCTGTATTTTGTTAAATGTTTTTCAAGATCATCTCAAATGACTTTATTTTGAATTGACTCTAAAATGCAAACTTGTGTTTATTGTCATCTATTAGCATCTATTCAGTCTATTGTCTCTATTGTTTTGTGGTGCAAACGAGCCCCATTCAGTGTCACTCTCTCCTGCACACATTTACACCTTTCCAGCCTGCTTATGGCCATAAATATTCTTTTCCTTTGTCTCCATTATAATCGCTAACGACTGGCTAATCACGGTGTTTCACCCCCTAATTTCTTTCATAATCTTCACTTCACATTTGAAACTGTATCAAATGCCTTTCTTAAATAAAGAAATATTTCAGTAAGCATTCCGATTTAGAAAAAAAATCATAAAAAATAACAGCTAGATGGCAGGTGCAACTAGAGAGCTAGCTAGCATGTTAGCTTAGCACACCATCAATACACGACAATTTATGAGATTAAAACCCTTTTTGTGCTCCAAACTTACTTTATAGTGCAAGTCGAGTGTTTTAAATAATCTTTTATGAGCTTATTTGGCTTCAGAAAAGAAAATCAGACAGAAAATATATGATTTGATATTATTCTGCACTATTGTAAAGTCTATACCGATTAGCATTACACTATACATATAATCTATTATTATAAAAATACCTGACATGGCTCGAAGAACACAGGTAAATCAAATATCATTGCAATCATGTTTATTGTCTTCAAAACATCTTTATCTGCATGTTATAGCGATCTCTGAAAGCTAACGTTAGCTGTGTTTATGTCAGTGACGTCCTGGAAGGTCACAGGTTATTTCTTCTTCGTGAGCTTTCATATTTGGAAAAAACTGTGCAAATGGCGCCCTCAGCCTGCTGTATGGATTGAAAACACAGTACATCAGAGTATCCAGCGCTCTTTATGTATACATAGACGCATTTGGATATAAATTCAATAAATATTATTCCTGTCTATAGAAATATGATGTAAACCTATGATAATATATCAATATTTCTCCAAATCTGCACATTTTTGAGCCAAAAGCCCTGAGGAACGTTGTTTTGTCACGCGTTCTCAAGACAACAGCACCGGAGTTTTTTTCTGAATGGACGCGCTGATGCTCATAATTCATATTAAAGGTATCGACTCATTTTTTCATTACATAAATCCTGACACAAATTAAGACATAACTGTCACTATAAGTTTCTCAGAATACAATAGTGGTCAAATACTGAAACGTGAGACTTATATATTTTTAATGATGTATAGTTTGTCAAGGTAATAACATTAAATCTGATAGTAACTTTGAACTATTTAAAAAAAAAAACGCTTCAGAGTGTCCTCGCTCTGGTGAAGGTTAACAGGTTAAAGGGCACCTATTATGGAATTTTGAAATTTACCTTTCATGTAGTGTGTAACATAGATATAAGTGAACAAAAACATCCTGCAAAGTTTGAAATATGAAAGTGCACCGTATATAAAGTTATTGTCTTTCAAAAGTAAGAGTCGACTCAGAGTCATTTTTATGAATCGTTAGAAGACCGAAGCTTTTTCTCTGACTAGATGACGTCAACTTGTCAAGTTATTTGAATACGATACGCCCACTTATTGCGCTCCAAGCCCAGGGAAAATATCATGGCGACGAGACGCTGTGTTCTGAAGTGCGACTCAAAAGCAAAACTTTTTCATCTGCCCAAGGAGGAGCATTTGAAGACTAAGTGGCTACAATTCATATATACAACTATACCACAGAAGTATAGTCCGAGCCTTGTGCTTTGTTCGCGCCATTTTGAAGACGATTGCTTTTTAAATGCAATCTAACTTGGATTCGCGAGCCGACTGATATTGAAGGAAGGTTCATTTCTAAGTGTATTTGCATCAGCTTCCTCCCCCGTATCACAACCTGTAAGTGTTATTAATAATTATTGCTTTTATGTTTTATGTAGCATGCTTAATAATTATTTTGTTTGTTGAGTAAGCACCGTTTAGCTTCTAGGTCTTCAATGGCAATTGTATTGAGATATGTGAAGTGTTTGTCGTTGTTTTCGGAGTTGTCTTAAAGAATAGAATAATACCTCGTAGTAACGTAACTGCATTTTTTTTTGTGTAAAAACGTTATGTTTATGCATCAGGCTAATGCAAACAAAGACTGATTGTGCTTTTACAATATGAACTCTGGGCTATGCTCGCTAACATAACATTCAATTCTTTATCTTATTTTTATTTTTTTACTACAAACTACAAAGCAGTGGACTATAATCATTATTATAACACAATTTAATTGATAAAAGCATCATTGTACTCCGTGTTAAACAATAAGTATTATCTATGTAAACACTGCTGGGTCATCTGACCAATCGCAGATTAGCGTCGCGCAAAGGAGGGGTTTGGAAAAATGAGTCGTTGAACGAATCATTTGGGAGTCGGTGAGCAAATCAGGTAAAAATAAATGCATATTATACGAAAACAAAAGTGTTTTTTGACATTGCATGCACGTAAAACTGTTTTTGGGGACTCCCTAAACAACATTAGGAACATTTTAAATGTCATAATAGGTGCCCTTTAAAATAGAAGCTTACCAAACAAGTCATCATCATCATGCATATCATCATATCATTGCCTGTCAGTCGCGTTTCCATTATTACAGATTTGCGCAAATGTTTTGCCCTATTATTAGCCTATCTATCTATTTTAATCCGTAATTGAAAAATGAACGGTTGTTGTCTTTTTGAAACGAAACACTTCTCAAAACGTCTTTTTGAACACCAAAATTTTAATTTGAAACACCAACTGCTGCGCAAAAAAAGTAAATATCGACGAATTTTCAGATTTTTGTTTATGACTTTTTGACACTTTTTTAAACATTGTTGTATTTTATTTGACAAAAGCACAACGTTTTATTGTTATTATGAGTTCACATAAATAAAAGTAGTTGCGAATCATGTATTATTATTTTCTGTATGACCAGAAATTAGATAAAAAATTTAAGGTAATGGAAACGAGGCTATTAATAAGCTTGTCATTAAATCACACTGAATATTGATTACTTGGTCAACATACCCTTTTAAATTGCAATGGGATTTGAATTGCAATGGGATTTGTGGTGCTGTTTTCGGTTGGCCACGATTCCTCTGATGTTCCTCTGTTGCAATTACCTTCTTGCAGATCAGGCAAACGACTTTATCCGACCCGTGAGGTTCGACAAAGTAATCGTTTGTCCATTTATCTTGAAACTGCCTTTTCTCCTCGCTAACATGACGTTTTTTTCTCGAAGGGCCAGGCTCCCGCCCTGGCTCTCGCTCCATCATCTCCATCTAACGTTACAGACAACCGTTCCGTTGATGCCTTCTGGGAGTGAGGTCAAGTGCGATCGGTCGTAATTACCGCTTATGCCTATAGATGCCGCTAAACACCACTAAACGAAAAAATATTTTTTTCAAAGCAATACACAGTTTTACAAATGTTATCAGATGTTATCGCGGGCCGCCATAAATGTTGGGCCGCACTTTGAGAACCAATGCTTTATAACCTCCGATAAACACTTCCTGTAAGTGCTTCTGTCAACTCTCTGCTGCAATCTCGGCTCATTCCTCGCTTGAAGAAGCTTCCAGATCTGATAATCTTTGGTTTTCACATTACCACTGCTTTCTTCAAATTCCATTCCACCAAATATTTTCAATGAGATGTAAATGTGAAGACTGTAGAACACTTTGACTGATCCCTGACCCAAGCTTTAGTAGATTTGGATGTACACTTTGGGATGTTTGTCCTGCTGGAAAGTCCATTGATCAGCAAGCTTCGGTCTTTGCCAAAATGGCTTGATACTTCAAAGAATTCATATTGTCCTTCATATAGTCAAAATATTTTAAACTTATGAATAATGCTGCCAGCTGAGTCTCTAGGAACTTTTAGTGTTTCAGAAATCTTCTTGTAGCCATAGACTTTCTAATGTAATTAAACAATTAGTGAGAGCTCTTTTGACTTGGCCATATTTGCTACTCAAATTTAGCACATGCATGGGCAAAATGTATGTGTGACAGAACATACAGTTCTGTTATAGAGTTTACAAAGGCTTAATTGTATTTGAAAAAAAATTGTACTACACCATACAAATAAGTGACTTAAAAACAGCAGCATTGAATAGTGTCAGGTTTGGTGCAGGATGCCGAAGACGAGGACACGGGTATTCGAATGCAGTTAGTTTATTGAATGAATAAACTCTCAGGAATAACAGAAAATAATCAAGGACTTCAGAACACACTACCTTATACCGACGACGACCAACAAACACTAAGGGAAAACACAGGGCTTAAAAGAACTGGGGTTAATGGGAAAATTAACAAGATGCAGGTGTCGGGAATTACTAATTAAACAGACAGGGAAAAACTAACAGGACTAAACCAAAAATCACAAAGACAGGGGGAAACAAGATCACAACACAGAACAAAACACATTAACAATGTGACAAATAGGGGTAATTATGACATATAGCTGTATTACCAAAAAAAAAAAATCCTTTAATTCAAAAGCATTACATTATATATTGACATTTTCATTTTTAATTTGCCACTAAACTGTTATATATGCAATTTAAAACACTGTAAATTTAAAAAAGTTTTAAAAAACTTTGTATTTGCTTCGTTCTCATTCATAAATTAATATATTTTGTGCATGTGTGTAAGTTTCCATTACAAGGGTGTAAAATACCTAATTGTACTTCATTTCTTTAAGTGCGTCTTTTTGGTTTTCAAAAGTGGGGTTATAAATATTCTTTTCTCACAAATTTTTTGTGATGTGTAATAAGAACATTTTTATTTAATCATTGGGGGAAAAAAATCTTAATTAATTTTAACAACACAAATATACTTGAATAAACAACAATCAAATAATAATTTTACAGTCATTTTACAGTAAAATTGTCTTCCAGCATGCATTGGTCTCTATACATGGACAAATGCTAAGATATAAACTGTTTTTTACAGATATACGATGTTCTCTTATTAGCTTTACTTTAAAAATAAGAAATTTTTAGTGATAAAAAATAAGGAAAGCTTTGAATGCCAGACCTTTTGGTTATCAAGATTTAACCTTTTTTAGTTGTTTATTCATTTCAATTGGCAGCGTAGTCCGGGTAGGATCCGAAAGCAGTTGATATTAATTTTAGTCTAAATACGTATACCGTAAATACGTGGAATTTTCAATCATTGGAAATTATTTTCCACCACCATCATAGGAACACTGAATATTGGGATCCTTTGGATGAAACACTTTAAATGTGCATGTGCTGAGATCAGTCTTCACAATGCAGCCTTCAGTCTTGATAATCACACCGTGCATCCTGTAACAAAAAGCACATATTACTATGGGAACTTTCTTGGCATATAAAACGTTCAAAATACTATCCATAATCACGGAAATAAAATGTAAGCCCATCCCTCAGTTTGCAAAACACATGCATGAAAATTATGTTAAAATTCAGCACCTGAAAACTGTAATAGCTGTTTTAAATACAAGAAGGTGAATGCAACATGAACTAACCATGAACATCACTTGTGAAAACTAAATGTTATTTCCTAATTACATATTGAAATGTGGTTGTTAAAGGTGTTTATGTTATGAGAAACTATTCAAATATATTTGCACACTACAGACTACAGTAAAAAATATAATCAAGTACATTTGCTTTAGTATGTTAGTCATCACATTAAAGTGTACTTCTGCATATCAAAAGATTTTTGAAAGATTCATTTAAAATGTACTTTAAGGTCAGATTCTAATTTGACATTATTACGAAGTGACTTTTTAAAAGTTTACTTAAGACACTTAAGTTGTCTTTTATTTAATTAATATATAGGCTAGTATATGCAAGTACAGTTTTGTAACAATATACTTTTAAGGTTTGATGTAAACTACAAGTGCACATTCATTCATTATAAGCACACTTATATTCAACAAGAAAATAATTTTCAGCATTTTTTATCTTGTTTATTGTTACTTTTTACACATACTATCACATTTTAAACATTTCAAGTTATTGATAAATTACCATTAATTACCAATTAATTATAAATTATCATATAATATGAACAATTATGAATAAACAATAAATAGTAGTATATTAAATTAAAACATTAACATATTATTGACTACTAAATGCTGTTGGTTTGTGATACCAAATGCATTAACTTATGTTAATGAATTAAACCTTGTTTTTTTTTTTTTATTAATGTTTTTGGTAGATAACTTTAATGGATTTTATTGTTATTATTATTATTTTTGCTACTGTCTAAAGTTTCCTCTGTGGCTGAAACTGAGGGACATGTCTACATTTTATTTAGTTTTAAAGAACAACATATTTGGTTTTGTAAAGTTTTCACAATAATTAACATGTTAAATATTTTACATGCAGCAGCTCATTGCATCGGAGGAGCACACGCATTTCATACATCTCTTGTTTCTCCAAGTACTTCCAAATGCATGCTTGGATTTGTCATAGACATCCGTACAATCTGTCGCCCCTATATGAATTCAAACAAATTAAGAGTTGTTAATAAGAAATACAGTGTTTATTTACCTTATAGCCTAGTGTACATATATCACCATTTAAATGTTAAGTATAGCTGTCGGTGAGTGAATCACAAACAAAATAAACTTTATCCAATTGATTTGTCCAATTTGATTTGACAAAATTATAAAAGTTATCTAAACTTTAGGGAGTAAGTATGAGTTGAGTAAAATAAATAAATGTGTGTGTGCGTGCGTGCGTGCGTGCGTGTGTGTGTTGGCTATATTTACATTCAAATATTCTTTGGGGAGCTGATATGTCCTGCTGTGTGACATGCTATACTTCATATGAAACTTTCATAACCATATATTCTTCTTCAGTCGGTCTCTCAAAGCCACGTCAGGGAAATATAAAATAGGGGAACCAAAAAGATATATATATTTTTTAAAGATATTGTGTTAATAGTTAGGAGGTTATAGATACAGTTTCCTTTAAACATGTATCAATTTTGATATTTTACATAAATATTTGTTTTGCTGCAAAACAGAGTGATGAGTAACACACTTGTATTAAAAATGTTAACTTCGTGTTGATATTAAAAGACTTTAAAAACTCCCAGTAGTGTATTAATTATTCTTTCACAATATGTGAGGGCAAAATATGGTATTACAGTATGTGGATTTTCATTTACCTGGTTTTGTAAGTTCACGGAAACAGGCAGAATCGCTTAAAGAGACAAAGGCAAAAAATACCAAAACCAGAGCCAAAGATGTCTGTAAAGAGAAAACTAGGAACTTATTATAAAAACAATGGTATACAACAGTAAATGTTTATGTGTAGATTGAAATTCTATATTAATTTTTACTATATTGAAATTCAGTAGCATTAAACTCACCATTTTTGCAAGTTTAGCACAGATGATGGTCTGATGAAATGCAGTCGTAACGCATTCGGTCTTTTTAAACAAAACAGAAGAGGGGAAGGAACAACAGGCCAAACCACATGATCACTGATGATCAGCTTCTATGATTATCATCTTTAAAAAGACCTTTGCACTTTTATAAAGCATAATACGTTTCAAGTCTTCAATGTAAGCGTGATGGGCCTCTAAGTTCCTTTACGGATAGGCTATTGAGTTTGTGAAATGTATTTTTGTGAATATTTGTAGAGTTATTGTATGGTTATTGGTTGCTGAATTTGTGTTTCTTTGTGAAATCGTCAGTATTTTTTCATTGTATCAACAGTAACTATAGCGGTTTCACAATCTCTTTCACAACACCAGATGTTAACTTACTTATTCTTACATATTTCTCAATTGTATTATGATTGTGTCAACCCCATGTGATTTCCTCACTGTGTATTAACAAATGCCGAACTCTTTTTGCTCTTTGTATATTCAATAGCCAACAGTATGACCTTAAACACAAGCTAGCCCAACCAAGCAACTTCAAGTTAGTATTTAATGCTCAATATATGAAAGCAAAATTGTGAATATAGAGATAATGTTAGACAACAGGGTGGAAAGTGTCTATACCCAGTGGCGCAAAAAGTGGGTGCGCTATATGCGGCGCATAGGGGCGCAGCACCAGGGGGGCGCCAAAGCGATGGTAAAAAAAAAAAAAAAAAAAAAATTGTATATATTTTTTGGGGTATTTTCTATATGTGAGCTGCTGTTGTGCGTTTCTAAATAATTTCTGCATTTCCTCAATCTTATATAACCCTCTAGCCTAGGACTAACTGGCTATAGGCGCCCTCATAAGATTCCATCATAGAATTTTGACATAGAAGAGGGGGGATAATATCGCGAGCGGGCGGGGGCGCCGTGAGCGCTGAGCGAGCAGGAACGAGTAGAGTTGTCGTCGATAAAGATGGATAAAGTAAAAAAGCTGTCGGGGCTAAAAATAGAAAAAGAAAGAGAGAAAAAGGAGATGGCAATGTCAATTGATGTGCCAGCAGCTAAACGAGTGGATGGTGAAAGGCAACAGGTAGGATTTAAAGTGTGACGTCCGGTCCACGCATAGCCTATTGGCCATCGGCGCTACCGGGAGATTCCCGGTGCTTTTTGGGCCGATACATCTAATATATATATTCTTTTTTTTGTCTTAATAGCCCATAAAACTCGTACATCGGAGGCCCGTTAGTTTTTTTTATTTGTATTAATTGGCGCCGCTGGGTTAGTGCTGGTGTAATCCATTGGTCAAAAAAAAAAAAGTCAGTGTTAGTTTTTTTCGTGAAACACGTAGATCAGCGGCCCATTGGTTCTTTCCTTGATTGACACTGGGGTGGCCCAATCACATCTTTAATGTAAAGTATAGAAATTAGCACAAAACTAATTATGAAAGTTTCCTTTATTTTTCAGTGTATTTGTTTTACAATATATGGCTATTACTATCATGGGATTAATATTATAACTATTATTATGTAGTAGGCCTAGTGTAATGTAGACAGACACAACTAAAATAGGTTCGCATTTTTCTTTGTTTAATTTGCACACTGAATATGGGTTGGAGCTTTTAATTTTGAACTCTCAAAGTGCACCAGATTGATGAATTTAACATTAAAAAGCTCAACATTTTCTTACGGGGGGGCATGCCCCCGAACCCCCCTAGAGGGACACAGTTAAATTTTAGTAATAAATGCCAATTTTGTAGCCTACTTATTTCATCTGTGAACTCTCACTCGTTCCTTACTGATTATATTGGACACTTTTTTCTTTGTTTTTTGTTGTTGTTTGTTTGTTTGTTTGTTTGGGGGGTGGGGGGCGCCTAATTTGTTGCTGCATACCCCTCTGACACTGGGTAGTTGCGCCCCTGTCTATACCTAACAAAGGGAAATACTCTACAATGGGCTTAATTCGTTTGCAAGCACGGAAATTAACCCTGTGTTCTTGGTGGAAAGTATACGAGCATTCTGCATTCTGCAAAGTTTCTCTTTTGTGATACATGGGAGAAGTAAATGATGACAATTTTCATTTCTGGGTGAAATGGTTTTCCACTAAAGATGCAGTGTGGCGTATCCAGGCAAAGCTTTTGGCGAACTCTTTGGCCTAAAAAATTAACTGGAGTGAACAAACCAAAAAGTAGCCTTTCATTGGCCCTCAGGATTGTTGTAGTTAGTATAAGATGATTTTATACAGTATATACATTACACATTATATAGATTTAGAGACTTCTACAGTATATAGTATGGAGGACCAAACCTGCAGAAATTAAAAATGAATAAATAAATGAATAAATGTGACAAATAGATAAATAAATGTGACAATATAAAAATAAATAAAGGAATAAACGACTTGATAAAGTAAATATGAAAATAAAATTCATTTATTTTTGTATTATTTTTCCCCTTAATGTATTTTCTGCTTTTATACATTTAAAAAAATAGTTTTAACTTTTATTTATTGGTTATTTATTTATTTTTATATTTATTCTTACATTTATTTATACATTTATTTATTTTCACATGTATTTATTTTTAGATTTATTGATTCATTTATTTTTACATTTCTTTGTCTTGTATGATAATTAGGTGGGTTGGTCTTGCTTACCATTGGTTCATCGTTGATTGAAGCGCTTGCTCGATTACTCTGGCTTTGCATAGTGACGTCGGGTGGTGGTGACAGGTGTGTGGCCTACTATGGTGGACGTTTTACAAATAGCTAGAGTTGCTCAATTTAGCAAATTAAGTTGGTAACGCATCAAAGTAGGCTACTATGTGTTGTTTATATTAGATGTGCTTATCGATGTTTTAGGAGAGATATTTGCCAACATGAACGTCGAAGAACAGCCAGAGGAAAGGCAAGCTTGTTCGTCTTGCAAATCCTCTTCCTCTGTTGTAAGGCGTAAATACGGTAGTCTTGCAACTTCAGCTAGAACGCGTAGGAAAGTAAACAAACCAGCCATCATTTTAGAAGTGAAGGGGATAGTAACAGAAGTGCAATAAAAACAATTCTGACCTGTCAACTTGACATGTTTTATTTTTCTTGCTTTTAGCTGGCAAAAAAAAAAAAAACTACTGAACAATAACCACCAATTTCTATAATATTTTATTAAACATTTTTTATGACAATTGTATGATCTAAGTCAGTGGTTCCCAACCTTTTTCCTTAAAAGACAGAGAAAACGCGACGCAGCCGCCACGCAACAGAAACGCCACGCTCACACCACGCATCCAGTGTGTCACCGGCCAAAGAGACGTCGGCGCGACCACAACAGTGCCCAACATCAAATGCAAGCGGAACGAAACTGCTCGTTATTGTGTGGTTGACGGACCGTTTATCAGTTTGGACCAGTGTGCAGCGCGAGCCGATCATGCGACGCTGTTACTACACAGCGCTAATAAGAGATCCAGTAAAGAAAGCATTTGAATTTGCCACAGAAGTAATAACATCGCTGCGAGATCTAGAGAGAAACATTCACATTTCTCCGTTATTAGCGGATCAAACAGCGCGTGGAAACCAGGAAGAAACATTGTGCCGTGAATGAACCATGGATTGTTGGATTGTTCCGATTTTCCTAGTAGAAGCCATTGGTGGTTGAGAAAAGCAACCATTTCAGTTATTTAGAGTCAAGATCTATTACAGACAGTCATTAAACTAGAAAACCAACCATCCACTGGGTGTCTGACTCTGGGTGTGAATAATCTCCTTACTATCGATTAGCTGGCCTGACGATTCTATTCGTGAGCTCTCAGCCAATGATGCACTGAAGCTACACAAGGACCGCCTTCCTCATTTCCATGTTACACATGGAAATGTAAAAATAAATGAATCAATAAATAAATAGATCAAAAAATAAATACATGTGGAAATAAATAAATTAATACATAAATAAATAAATCTAAACAATAAATGTAAGAATAAATAGCCTATATAAAAATAAATAAATAACGAATAAATACAAGTTAAAACGATTTTTTAAATGTAAAAATGTATAAAAGCAGAAAATAATACATTAAGGGGAATAACAAAAATATTTTTAATATAAAAATAAATTTGATTAAAAATTAGTCATATTTATTTTATCAAGTCGTTTATTCCTTTATTTATTTTCCTATTATCACATTTATTTATCTATTTATTTATCTATTTATTAATTTATCTATTCATTTATTCATTTTTAATTTCTGCAGGTTTGGTCCTCCATAATATAGTGGTGTATGACTTGTACTTTAGATGAATGTTGATATTTATTTTGTAACGTATGTGTGTTCAGACTGATGTGCTTGACCCTCTGCCTGGTATGGACTATGACCTTAGATTATGATTGTCAATAATCTGCATTTGGATTCTCACTCTCTCTGCTGAATGCTGTCATTCCACCAACACCAAATCATTACAGTGAATTGATTTTGAAGAGTTCACACTTACAAATCATCAGATAGAGTAAAGGAGAATGCATATTGTTCTCCTCTGGCCAAACTAACCAACATGATGTGGTTATGAGTCCAGGCTGCATCACAAGTCAGATTGTGGATTTATTTCATCCAGCAATTTTTGCTTGAAGATCGGGATATATTATTCCAGCATTTGGTGGGAGGAGGAGATGAAGTTGGCCATAGGGGTCTGTGCAGAGGACTTGTCTGGTTGTCGTGGTCTTCACTGAGGATTTGTGCCAAGGGCTGTCAAGTCCAGGGGTTCTCAAGTTCAACTTTTGCTCCAACCATGGGCAAATTTACCTGTCTATAACTAATCTCAAAGACTTTGATAGCTTGTTCAGGTGTGTTTGATTAGGGTTGGAGCAAAATGCTGCAGAAAAGTGGACCTCAAGAGTTGGGAACGCCATGGTCTCGATAAGGTCTTCACAGGGGATCTGTCTCTAGGGCTCGTCTAGTTTTCATGGTCTCCACTGACACTCAGGGCGCAGATCCACCATCTGGTCTGGATGCGGTCTTGATCTGGCTGACTACGGTAACCTCGGGATATGAAGATGAGACAGACAGACTAAATAAGCATAGATGCCTCCTCTTACGTATCAAGTACATCGGATGTTATGGCCAGTGTTGGGGGTAACGCAATGTACGTTACATAATCAGATTATTTTTTTCAAGTAACTACTAAAGTATTTGCATTTACAACAAAATATCTGAGTTACTTTTTCAAATAAGTAACACAAGTTACTTTGTTTTGCCATGTATTAACTGACGCTCTCCTGTCCTCATGTTGAGAGAAATCAGGAGTCAGTGCAGAGGTGTTGTGGGCGCTATGTGAACATGATTCTCTTTGTAAACTCTTGGTTTATAAATTCAAACCTTGCTTATTTGAGGAATGCTGGTCCCAAAAACGTGTATGGTAGTAAGTTCAGCAAACCCAGAATATGCTCGCGGTTAAAACAGAAGACATTCACAACAGAGCGACAAATCGACGAGTCAACATGGAAACAGACGCTAAGAAAAAGCACGCTATACTGCTTGTTTCTTCTTTTTTGTTTAATGGCTAATTATATACTTGGTGAATATCGCCACCTTTTCGGTGGTTGTATTCAATATTTACTTTGTGTATTTAATCTCACTTTATTAACCAATGTCTTTGCTGCTGAGCCTAGGTGATTCAATTTAACCATGCTAATAAGCGAAAATTATTTTAGATAAACAGAACATTTGTGTTTCATTTTTTTATAAGAGTATTGAACTTTAATCTCCTGCATCCTATTCTTCTGCCATTCCGTTTGACCTATTTTGCAGTCTTAATATTAAATATGCTTCTATCTTAATAATTATGTAACCTGTCACTAGACCATGTGTCCCTATTTTTATTTAATAGTCGTTTTAGTGGCTTAATCCTGCGAAGAGTCATTTATATGTTGCCAGGTCCGTAGCCAGCCTATTGAAAGGGGGGGGGGGGTTCTTTTTTTCCAAAAAGTGGACCTTTTTGCATTTTTTCTCCACTTTTTGTATGTAATTATGATGGTTCAAATACTTAATTTTTGTGACCTTTTATGCACTAATTTGTAAAAAAAAAAAAAAAAAAAACTCGTTACCTCTAGGTGGGGTCCGGGGGCATGCCCCCCCGGAAGAAAATTTTGTACATTTTAAAGATAAATTCATTAATCTGGTGCACTTTGAGTCACCTTAATTTACTAAAGACTATAAATTATATTATAATATTAATTCTCAATATGCTACACATTCATATTAACCTGTGCCTTATAGATGAAAACGGCTTCGTATGTTTTTGTCCCCTCACAATGACAGTAACGTTAGCTTTAACATGAATCACGTTACATAGGGCCTATTTTCCGTTAAAAATTGTGAAATTTGACAGTTTATTAGTTTGCCTGATTATTTCAAACATGTATGACCTAAAACAGCTGTCAAATATGAAATGTTTAGTTTAGCTTGGTTGCCTTATGGATGTCTAGATCAAGAGAATCAGTAAGTTTAATTTATTCATTCATTCACCAATGCAGATTTTTGGTCACACACTAACAAAAAGTACCACCGTATTTTATGAGTACCATTTACTGGAAATACCAATGTGGTAATTATTCTCTACTGTAGTATAGTAATTTCATGGAATTTTAATATCTAGCACAATCACGGTGTCATGGAAACGAGGTGGTAACACGTAGCTAGTAGATTAATAAATATAACTTGAAATAAATAAACAAATATAACTATAAAAGCAAATGTTTTGTTTCAAGTTAGTCAGTGATCTCTAAGGGAAAAACATTTTGTGGTATACTTTTCCCCAATTTTTTTTTTTTTTTTTTGTGAATTGTTAATTTCATATGTGTGAAATTAATTTACATAAATAGGTCTAGAGTCTCTCTAGACCCAAATAAATGAGTGTTATGTCAGTCAGAGTCATGACTATTACAGGCACAAAAATGGAAACAAATGCCAGACCACGATTTTAAATAAAGAAAAGTACTCATCCAACATCTCATTATTAATAGCTACATTTTAGTGAAATCCAAATGTACCCGTAGGCCTACTAAAATAAGCATAAAGTAATAATATGTTCCATATGAAAAATATATGTGGTAAGTAACACTGTGGCAGTGTGAAGTCCAGTCCGGGTTTCTCGCAGTCCCAACAGCTACACTGACGCCGAATAACTCCAGTCCGGGTTTCTCGCAGTCCCAACAGCTACACTGACGCCGAATAACTCCAGTCCGGGTTTCTCGCAGTCCCAACAGCTACACTGACGCCGAATAACTCCAGTCCGGGTTTCTCGCAGTCCCAACAGCTACACTGACGCCGAATAACTCCAGTCCGGGTTTCTCGCAGTCCCAACAGCTACACTGACGTCGAATAACTCCAGTCCGGGTTTCTCGCAGTCCCAACAGCTACACTGACGTCGAATAACTCCAGTCCGGGTTTTCCGTTGAGCCGCTGTGGCGCGGTAGTACAACAAAAGACAGTCGTCTGTAACTAAACCTTTATTAGAGTGGATTGAAGTTTATTGTTTTCTCGTCTCATGATCCAGAGTTATTCAGTATTATTTACAGAAGATCGTTCTTTGGACCGAAATGACATGAAAGGAGCCTGATAGCGGACAGTGAGTATTGTGTATTGAGTTAGCCTCAAAGCTAAGAGCCTACCAGACCATAATATAACACCGTATTGACGACACGTAAACGTTTGAGGGTTTTCTACGTATTGCTTAATTGGTCAAGTAATACAGGGGATATTTCAGGTAGATTATTGCGATTTAAAAGCTCAACTGTATCAAACTGGCATGAATGTGACGGACTGTGTGGCGTGGGCCCTAAACACGCCCATGCGTGAAGCCTCGCGACGGCAACACCGTCCTCGGTCCTCCTCCGTATGTTGTGTATATATATATGTGCAGCATATTTGGTGGTTGCATCAGCCTATGAGGCTTTCTTGACGTTTAAGTAGCAGGGTCCCCTACAAATTGTAACATACAATTTGGCATGCTAATATTTTTCTTCAGTTAATGCAGTGTCATATGATAAAGTTCAGTAAAGTACATAATGATTACACTAACAACATCACATGAGTATAAATGGGTCATTCCATGTCAAATCAACAACATTTTGGAAACTTCCTCGTCTCAAAATTTTGCTTTTGTCAAGATTTTCTTTCCTCGGAGAAAGACACACATGAATAGTGATGAAAGCCAAAATATTAAATGAAAAAAGTTTTTATTTTTATTTTTTATGAACCAGAATCTAAGAGGTTATCAAGACATCTTTAATACATTTTGAGTTACAGACATGCATTGCAAACTTGGAGCAAAAAACACATGACGTGTCACAAGTCATTTTTACCCTCTGTAATTTGGCTCCAAATGTTGTCCTACCATTTTGACCCCCTCAACAAAACAGCAGATTACTCAGTCAATATACATTCATGACATTTAATATTTTGTCTTTCATCTTTATTTATGTATTTCTTTCACTAGAAAAAAAAGATCAAGATTAATTTTTATCTGGGGACCTCTGGTTGAGTTGACACGAATGACCCAAGTGTTCTGTTTATCAGCATGCTTGATACTGATAGGTTGTTTAATTCCAGGGTTCATGTTTACGGTGCAAGCGTCCCTTTTTTGCGGGAACCGCAGAGCCTCCGTGTGGGGCTAGAGGACCATGTTCCGCCCTGGAGGAGAGCGGGACTTCCAGACATCGGCCCGAAGGATGGGAACGTCCCTGCTCTTCCAGCTGTCGGTCCATGAGCGCGAGTTGGACCTCGTGTTCCTCGACCACAGCTATGCCAAACCCTGGAACGCCCACCCGGATGCCAGCAGTGCCCGGCCCACCCGCATGCTGTTCGTCACGCCTCGACGGCAACCCGACCCTTCTGTGTGAGTATTCTCTCAGTAGGGATGTGCACATCGACTAATTTGACAGTTGTTTAAACGGAGGTTTTGTGACGAGTAGTCGACTAGTCTAAAAGTAAGAAACCCTTTAAAGACGTGTGTGTGTGTGTATATATGATGCATTTGAGCACTTAATCTATGAATCAAACAGTCAGATCCCATAATAAATGCAGCTGAACGCCACACACTTGGTGAATAAAGCTCATTTTGATTCGGAGTTGAAGTAAATACATGATGGGCATTTGCTTGCATGTCCTGAATATGGTTACGCACGGCTCTAGTGGCATTGTGCCAGTTTGAAATGGCACAGCTTACATAAAACATTTCCGTTTTATGTCCGATTCAAAATTCTCCCGCACCTCGTTTGTCTTCTGGTCATTTCTGTGCTCTCCGTGACTGACACAAAGAAAATGCGTCTGAGGTAAAATAAAAAGATTAGGCCCTACCTCTTAAGGTATTATTTTTTCAAATGTTTTATTTAAAATGCTTTTAAATATAAATGTAACAAAGTTCAAGGCACAGGGAAGAATGGGGAACCGGTGAACGGTAAACTGAAGTTTTAAAATAAATAAACCGAAACTAAACAGCAGGTGTTTCATAGCTGACTGCCGCCCATACATCAGACAAAATGCAACTTAAATGTCCCAGTCCTGGTCTTCTCTCGTCACTCCTCTTATCCTTTGGGACTCCAGACTGGTGCAGCGCGTAGTGACGTTCATAACACTCGTGCCACCGGCTTTATGGCTCGTGCCCGGCTCTTCACCATACCATTAAAACGACGGTAATTTGAACGATAAAATCTTGTCTATTGTTTTCAGTGTCGACTAGTAGCAGCTGTACCGTTTAGTCGACTAGTCTTGCACATCCCTAGTCAGAAGCACGGTATCTTTTACCTTGTTTACACTTGAATTGACAAATGTGACTGTTAATGGTTTAGCACTGTCCGCTCGTGATCGGATTGCCTGAAGCAAATGTTACATCACTGGTTTGCAACAGTGACATCAACTGTGCAGCAGATTGTCCCCCATTATTAGTTAGACATTTCGGTAGGGCTGCTCGATTATGGAAAAAATCATAATCACGATTATTTTGGTCAGTATTGAAATCACGATTATGTAACACGATTATTTCACATGACTTTGGGAACATGTTGCATTTATTAAAAAGACACTTTTTAACTATTCTTAAAAAAGTCGAAATTTGAACATTTATTGTACTTTTTGAACTATTAAAACGAATAATATAACAGATAATACTTCAATAAGTATTTTAATAATTCCCACAGGTCTACCACTTTTTCCCCACGCAAACATTGATTCACTTAAGCAAGAAGTTTGTATGATTAGCCTAAATTAATCCACAGAGATTATGAAATCAAATCAATCATTTTAAAACTTTTTCCAAGACGCAATTTCACAAACCGCGTGAGTGTTCAGCGGTGCCGCGTCCTCTCTCTCTGTCTCTCAACATGGGTTGGACATTTTGTTTTATTTTAAAGGCCATTGTTTGCTTAGGTCTATTTTTATTACTACAAAAAAAAAATCTGATTACTTGGGTAATCGTACTCGATTGCCAAAATAATCGTTGGTGACGGTCCTAAAAAATTATTTTATTTTCGAGCAAACGAGGTGCTGCACAATAGATGTTAGTCTGAAATCATAAGGCCCTAGACATTTCAAAGCAAGTTCCCTATTTATCAGTATAATATGTACCTAAATATCACGTCACAAAATGTATAATTGGTTTGTGATGTTGTCCACTACAGTGATTCGGACATTTCCATCGATGTAGAGACGGTCAAACCCACTCCAATGCCTCTCTATGACAATCAGAAAGCTCGTAGTGTGATGAACGAATGTGAACGTCACGTTCTGTTTGCACGAACCGTCGCTGATGGACCACCTCCTCCCGATGATTGGGAAGAACACATCAACAAGTAAGAAAAACTACTCTGTTAATTACAAGATCACTGAAGTCTGAGAACGAGGATGTTCATGTTTTTATAGGGTCTTACAGCAACACAGATCTGCAATTCTATACGGTCTGACTGTTGCATGAGATTTCCGTTTTCTTTCTGCATGCTCATGTTCGAGAGATTGCTGATACGACTGTTTTTGTTCTGTTCTGTTTTAGGGCTGGCTGGTCGTTGGCTCAGAACAAGCTCTTCAATAAAGTATTAAAAGCCCTACAGGCAGAAAGACTCGGCAGACTGGCCAATGATGGTGTGAGTTTTCATAAACTAGGTTTATCTTGCAAGCTCTGTTTTATAATCAGGCAATCCATTAGATGCTGTTTCTTAAAGATGCTCACAGTAGGATTATCACAGACAGATGATAGTAGTCTTAGACTTGCATACTGCTTCATCCTACTAATATCTATATATATATCACAAGGCTTGGCACTGAGCAGTAATTTATGCCAATGTTTCTTAAAGTGATACTGTAGTTCACCCAAAAATGAAAATTCTTCCATCATTTACTCAGCTTTGTCATTCCAGTGTAATTTTCTGTCTTCTGCGGAGTATAAAAGAAGATATTTTTTAAGCATTTTGGAAACCACACAGTTTTGGTTACCATTGACTTTGATTGTGTGGGGGAAAAACCCCCCCAGACATTTCTCAAAATATCTTCTTTTGTTCTCCATTGTAGAAAAGAAAATCATAAAGGTTTGGAACAACATCAGTTTGGACTAAAGGCACCATAATCACACAGAGATGCAAACTTGTCGCCTTTCGTCAAAAATCGCCGTTTTGATCCCAATATTGGTCATTTGTGTGATTTTGTGTAAATACGACAAGTTTTTGAAATTGGCAGTTCATATTCTGGTGTTTTCAATGACTTTGAGTGGCTCTGCTACACCACATGAACTTCACCGCTGCATGTGCTTTGAGGTTGGGTCACTTATCATGGATTTGAAAATGCAGCACGCACCAGCCATCTTCCCAAATTTTGTAATGAGAAGTGAATTTCCACCAAAAGAAAAGCCCTCTTTTAACATTTAAATGCAAATATATTATTTATATATTAGTATTATAATTTTACTGTAAAATAAAAAAAATATGTAGAGAATTTAGAGTGTCTTTTCTCTTATCTTAATGCAGTAATCGGCTGTAAATCCACGTTTTAATCCACGTGTAGCTGATATTTAAAAAATGTTGGGCTCCCTCCAGAGGGGTCACGTGTTTGTCACCTTTTATACCGCTGATGAGTTTGCCTTTTAAATATAAGCCTATCTGTTTTATCATAACTATATTGTTAATTATTAACAAATGTATTATTTGCATTTTAGCAATGTTTTCTCTCTGCTGTCTACTAACCGATTAACACAACCCACCAGTTGGACAGTTTACTCTTTTATTGATGCAAATCTTGTCCAGTCTATTAGAAAGAAATAGTTGTGTAAAAGTCGTGCTCTCTCTCAGTCTCTATGTCTCTGGTCTCCACAGGCCTGTAATGAACCTGTCTTACGCAGGATAGCCGTGGATAAATGCGCTCATAAGGTACGCCACGCTCTGTCCAGTGTCAGCTGGGACTTAAAGCTGACACAGTGGCTGCATAGCACACTTGTGGAGTCTTTGAGTCTTGCTATGCTGGCGGCTTACCTTGATGTACTGCAAACACTCAAAAGCAAGGTGGGATATCTTATTATCATACTGTGATATGATCATACCACTGTGTGTTTCGAGTCCATAGCTTACAGGAGACTGTTTTTTTTTCTTCTCTTTTAGGTACCATCCCTGATTGACCGGATGTTGCTGTCGTCGTCTGTAAAAACAGGAGCTGCAGGGGCTGAGGCTCTTTCTCTGCTCCTTAAACGCCCATGGGACCCTGCTGTGGGTGTACTCTCACACAACAAACCAGTATGTACCAGGCTTTATCTTGTTGGTTTATTCATTCCTATTGAGAATGAGAGAGATTTGTTTGTGGTAATATTTCTATAATAAAAAGGTATTTTACAGAAAATGTCTGGTGATGGTCCCCTGATGGACATCTTGATTGCTGTCTGAATCAAATCTGAGTGTTCATGTTTTTATTTTCAGAGTAAACTTCCTGGATCTCCACTGATCCTGTTAGCTCCATCAGGGCCAACCAACCCTGCCTTCTCTACCTCTCGACGAATGAGATTCTGGCAATCTCAGCTCTCCTGTCTAGGGAAGGTATGCAAAATCATAAGCGAAACACTTTGATTTAGTGTTCTCCACAGTAATTTCTGATGTTGGTTTAGTTACATTGAGAGTAACGAGATTTTGTGAATAAACTATTGCATTAAATTGCTCATTCTTGCATTTACAGAGTCCCTTCAGTTTCTGATTCAAATAAAACTGCATGTTTTAAAGTCTGTATTTTGTGATTCAGGTCATTCCCATAAACGTTCATGTGGGCAGTGGAGCCAACATCGGAATCACGCAGTGTTTAGAGCACATGATCGGCACAGTCAGAGGAAAGGTCATTGAGGTACGAAACGACACACAGCACTAGCTAGATAATGCCACTTTCGCTTGACCGAAAAATATAAATCAGGGATGCGATTTTCGGACAGCCGTAAATATTAGCATTGTAATTTTACAGTTGTCTAAAATAAATTATTGTTTTATTGAATGTCCATTCTTGTCCATTTAGATGTCCCAAATCCATATGATGTTAGCAATTTGTGATTATCTTGTACTTATAAGAAATTAAAGGTGTATTCTTATATTACTTGAATGTTTGTACAAATAAATGTCTATGGAGAGCATTTATTTGTGGAATGGTGTCAAGTACCACAGAAAATATTTTGGACACATACCGGACACACTTTGTGAAGTGTGAATCATATGTTTACATAGCATAACCCCAGACATATTTCATATAATGCTGTTTAATATGTATTTATTTTTAGTATCTTTTGTAATAAAATGAGTCATATTTTAATAGAATGATGTTCTTTTAATATCACTTGGGAAAACATTTGATTTTAGAAAGTTTTTAAGAAGAACTCACCAGGATTTTTCTTTTTTATTATTTCAAATGAAAAAATTATCAAATTATAATAATCTTGTGTAGTTTCTCTTAAGTGCTTCAAGTTTTTGTTTATCAATTTGTATTTTAAATGATCATGTTCTTGCCATGGAAATTAATCTTTGGTGATGACAGGGCAAAACATAGATTATTTGTTTTTGATAATAAAGTATTTTTGAAGGTAAATTGTCTGTATTTGCTCTCTAGGTTCATAGTCACTTTCCCCATAAACCGATCATCTTGGTGGGCTGGAATTTGGGGTCATTGATCTCTTGTCATGTAAGTCTCTCTCAACAACAGTCTTCTAATTTCTTCTCTATGGTCGGCTGTAAACTGATGATAGATGTCTATTTGTGCGTCCAGGTTTCCCTTATGGAGTACATGACTGCTGTTGTGTGTTTGGGTTTCCCTCTGCAAACTGTCAGCGGGCCACGAGGGGTAAGAGCAAACAGTCCATCGTTTCTTATTCAGTGTAAATCGCTCTTTGTCACGATGAGCTTCATGAAATCATTTAGCAGATACTTTTAAAACCGCTGGCTGAAATGTAATGTTTGTCAGGATGTTGATGATCCGCTGTTGGACATGAAGACTCCTGTGCTGTTTGTGGTTGGTCAGAACGCACTACAGTGCAGTCCTGAGAACATGGAGGAGTTCAGGGAAAAGATTCGAGCTGATAACAGCATGGTAGTTGTCGGAGGGGCAGATGACAACTTGAGGTTTGTGTCTTCAGACATTCACGTGTGTTTCTGACTGGGGAATCCCTCTGTATAGACTAGTTGAAAACACTCGGCTTTGTTTACAGGATCAACTCCACTAAGATGAAGACAGAAGGCCTGACCCAGACCATGGTGGATCGCTGCATTCAAGTCAGTACTTTTCACTTGTGTTCTCCACATCGTGATCATTTAAAGGCAAAGTCAATGAAGCATGATTTAAAGGGATAGTTTGGCCAAAAATGATATTAAACCCATGATTTACTCACCCTCAAGCCGTTCGAGATGAATATGTCAATCATTTTTCAGACGAACACATTCAGTTATTTTAGAAAATGTCTTAGATCTTTCAGTGGTTATAATGTCAAGTTATGGGGTCCACCTCCTTCAAGTCCCAAAAATGTGCATGCATCCTTCACAAAAGTAATCCATCCGGCTCCAGGGGGATAAACGAAGGCCTTCTGAGGGTAATCCGTGCGGTTTTGTCGTAAAAATATACATATTTAGAACTTTATAAATGAAAATAACTGGCTTCCGGCAGCGGTCGACGCACGTTCACGGGAGATGGTTGCCGGCGTAGGACGTAGAGTAGGAAGCGCCGTAACGTAGAACTCAATATCCTCTTCTCAAATATCAAAATCCTCCGACATTTTCTTTTAAATACAAGTTTTCTTTAAATCGCGGAAATCCTGAGTGGAGTTTTGTTTTGCTCTGCTCTCTGGCTGCGCTGTCGCGTTCGTTCTACATCACAACGCTTCCTACGCTACGCCATACGTCGGCAACCATCTCCCGTGAACGCGCGTCGACAGTTATTTTCATTTATAAAGTTTTAAATATGTATATTTTTACGACAAAACCGCACGGATTACCCTCAGAAGGCCTTCGTTTATCCCACTGGAGCCGGATGGATTACTTTTGGATTACTTCATTTTTGGCCGAACTATCCCTTTAAAATCACTTCCTTGAGAGGGATTTCTTAAAACATTCAGGGGAGAGACTAAAGTCCCACACAAGACAAAGTCTATTTTTAGGGAAAGCTGACCTTAGCTCTGATTAATGCATAAAGCTGTCTTGTGTGACCTCTTTAGTCTTAGCCTTAATCTTTTTTCCCCCTTTTTTTAGGACGAGATAGTTGATTTTCTGACGGGAGTTTTGACCCGTGCTGAGAGTCATGGTCATGGCTCTGGTGAAACACGAGACTTGGATGCTGAGAAGAAGAAGAAACCACGCCGTGAGCTCCCCTTTGACCTTGAGAGGTCACGACCCTCTTCACCTGCTGTGAGGGTACCCATCTCCCCATCTGGCTCAGAGGCAAGACAAAAACATGCTTAAACATGTAGGATATAGAGTGCTGAAATATGAATGAATGCCTGAAATAAGGTCTGTGGTTAACACAAGCTTAAGATATTTTCAAATTTTATTGAAGTCACGTGACCGTAGTGTAGTTCGTTTATAGCTTACGTTTAGCTTTTTGCTTCTGCCGATTGGCCTCAAAATACATAATCGTTCATTTGTGAAGATTATCTTGTTAGTCGCAGAACTTCTTTTCTGCAATAATCCAATATCCAAAGCCAATGAAAAAAACATTTCTCATGGGAACCAGAGTGATGCTAACTAAAAATACGTCGTCAGTGCAGCACTCTATAGCAGCAGACATAAAAGGTTTATCTGTACATACATAGAAAAATGAAACGCATAATGATATGGCTAAAACATGTAGATAATTAAGTTAATTGAAAATCAATATCGTTTCCCCTCCAGGATATGTCCAGTGTCTGCAGCAGTCCTACAGCCAGTCCCAAACCCAAGACCGTCGGGCTTTCTCCAGCTCAGAAATCCAGTCTCATTACTGCCACACAGCTACTGAAGACCCACATGCAGCGCTCAGGAACTGTGCTCACACACAAGCAAGCACAAGGTGTGTATCTTTCCAAGTGCAAGTTCACAGATTCGGCCCCAGAACCCTAAGAGAGCTTACATGCAGGATGCTTTTTCACAATTTTGTCTGTGTTGTTATTAATAGTGCTAAGATTATTTATGCCTTTTGGGAGACGACTGCACGTAACATAACTCGTAACAAAACCAGTAGGGTCATTCCGTGTCAAATCAACAATTTCAGAAACTTCCCCGGCTCAAAGTTTTTATATGGTTAATATTTTTTCTGTAGGAAGACAAACATAAATAGTGATGAATGCCATAATATTAAATGTCATGGATGTATATTGACTGAGTATAATCCGCTGTTTTGTAGAGGAGGGTCAAAATGACAATTTTAACTTCAGATTGAGATTTGGAGCTAATTTACAGGGGTGTAAAAATGACTTTAGAAAGATGGCAGCATCATAATTTTATTTTTACACAGAGATTGGTAGATCTATTAGTTAAATCTGTTGACTTTAAAAATATTTGTTGCATTAAATGCCAACGGTGATAGTTCAAAAAATGGTGTAAAACACTTGTTTTTGCCTCAAGTTTGAATGCCTGTAACTCGAAGTATTCCAAAAGAGAAGTTTATTAACAATGAGAATCTAGAAAGATATTAAGACATCTTGAATACTTTTAGTTACAGTCATGATAACTTTAGAAAAATAATATTTATGGTACTCATAACAGGTGTGTTTTATGCAATTGAGCTGATACATTTCTAGTTTTAACATTGTTTATTCTTTAGATATTCCTAGAAAAAAAGTATCTGCTGTGTGAAAAGTTACCCACATTTGGTTTACAATTGACCAATTTACTCATGAAGGAAAGTTTATGAGCCAGAATCTAAAAGGATATTAAGATATATTTAATACTTCTTGAGTTACAGGCATCCAAACTTGAGGCAAATTGTTTAGCTTTTTTCCATTTTTGAACGGTCACCGTTAGCATTTAATGAAACCGGTTGCTAAAATAAACAGATTTTACCAATACACCTACCAATCTCTGTGCTTTATATAAAGTCATTTTTGCACTTCTCTAATTTGGCTCCAAATCTCAGGTGAAAATTTAAATGTTGACCCTCTACTAAACAGTGGATTACTCATTATTATACATCCATGACATTTACTATTCATCACTTTTTATGTTCGTCTTTTTACAGAAAAAAAAAATGATCAAAAGCAAGCATTTGAGCCGGGAAACTCTGGTTGACACGGAATGACCCAGTAGTTAAAAATGTTCCTCAAGACCCCTGTGTTCTGTTCCATTCTGTTTTTGACGAGCGTGTCTTATGTGTATCTGCATAACTTGAACACTAAATCATGTTTAAGCCTGATGGGCCTCTTTTAACCCTGAGCTGTTCTGCCGATGCCTGTGCATGTTAAATGACAAGTTCTACACAGTTCATCCTTGTTTTGAGGAGAATCCCAGATCCCATCAAGCAGTAATGTTGTGTGTGATTCCTGTCTTTTCTATCCCCTGTGCTTTCCCTCTTCACTCTCTCCATCTTTGTCTTCCGTTCGCTACAGCTCAGTTTGCTGCTTTTATGAAACATAATATGCTGGTGAGGAAAAGCATTCCTCCTGGCAGCCCTTCATGTCTCTTTGGTGAGTATCTCTCCCTCTCTTTTTCCTTCATTCTTTATTGTCTGTCTGCCCCTTTCATGTCTTTCTTTAAAGTTGTCTGTCATGTCTGTATCACATACGTCCCTTTTAATGTTTCACCAGCTTGTGTTTGCAAAAGGCAATAACAATAGTTAACGCTTCAAATAATGACTGCTTGCAAATGCATGTTCTTCCTGACTGAATCTATCTTATATCGGTGTGAGAGTGTAAAAATGTTTTAATAAGTTTTCCCTAAGAGTAGGTGCATTGTTTACCTTTTCACACTTCAACACATTTAAGGTATTATGTGATCAATACATTGCCTAGGCCTATTTTTATTTTTTAATTATTGCCGTCGGTCAAGTTTTTCAAGAGTAAAGTTGGAAGTGGAACTTGTATTGACCGCTTTGAGATCCCAGCCTTGGTTATATTATTTAATGTAATGTTGCAAGTGTTGTTTTAATTGAGAATCAAATATTAATTTTAATGTTAATACATCATTTTAATAGGCCTTTAAAATCCAAGCTTGCACAAAACATAATCAATATTAGGATGCTTTGACTTATTAAAGAGCCTACAAGGCTTTAAAACTGAACATAATTGCAGGCTGTCAGTCAGTGCAGTTACGTTGTTACGCCAGCAGGGACCATCGTTATGAGTGTGTCATTATTAAGCCATTAACCTAACTAATATGCTGAAATGCTGCTGATTCATTCATGAATGAAACAAGATGTTGAAATTAACTTTGAGCACCACTTTACAAGGCTCAATCGATGAGCGACGCTCACCTGGGTAACACTGAAGCTGTTTCACGTCAATAGCATTGATTCCCTGCACTGGGCTGCAATTAGATTTAGTTAGATCGAATTTATTGGCTTTTTAATAATAGACTAATAAGCAAGAGAGTTTGCCTCACTACTGAGGATGATGCATAATTACATGATTACATACTAAATTAATTTGCTATCTCTTTAAAAAACTTTTTTTGTGTGTGTTCAGTTGCACTTGCTTGTATGGATTTCTCACCACAAGCTTCTCAGCTGAAATCGCAGCCTTGTTAGTGTCAATATATCATCCATTGATTGTAATTAAACCAGAATCATTTCACGTGAACATTGTTGTTTCCCCATAGCAATGTTCCTTTTATAGTACTATTTATATTTTCTACTACCACAATGTAAAGGATAAGTTTGTCGAGTTTTAAACCAGCTTTGTATTGTTAAAATATCGGTAGTATGGGTAAATGGACAATGTGCACTCATTCTCCATGTTACCTGCATTCAGATATCACCGTTTTTATTTGTCAGCGACATAAACGTCTTCTGAATGATCATTTTGCATTATCTGGTTATAGTTATAATAACTATAAACTATAGTTTTTTTCAGCTCCAGGTCTTTTGTTATAACTACAGATGAAACTTTCACTTCTTTAATCCCTGCCAGTTGGATTGACAGAGGGGTTGTGGCACAATCAAAAGTGCATTATGGGTTTTTGTTTTGAGTTTCTACTGTAATGGCTAAATTGTACATCATCAATTCCGGTTCACTTTCGCAAATAAGGACAGATTATTTTCATACTATAAATACATATTTATTAGTACTTACCCCTAACCCAGAGTTCAAAAAGCATCTTTCACACAAACCAAACACTAGCCGCATTTCCATTACCCTTCAAATTGTGCAAATTGAAATTGCGAATTGAAAATACGCTCAATGGAAACACGTCAATTTTGCAAAAACTCCCATTTATCGCAAAAAAGGTTTTTACGCTCGCATGAGGTGGTTTTTCACGCAATTAAAAAAAGAAATATTCCGCAAAACTGTAATGGAAACCGTTTTTGCGCATTTACAGTCACCTGACTTAGAGGGCGCGGTGTGTTCGGGCAGAATACGAGACTGTTGTTTATTAAATTCATAAGACAAAATAATTACAGGAATACTGGATTCTAAATAGGGGTGCACCGAAATTTCGGTCGCCGAAAATGGCATTATCGGTTTCGGGCCGAAATGAAAAACCAGCCGAAAATGTCAACCGAAAATGAATGTCAACCGCGCCCTCCCATCCGTGCTCAAGCAGGTTCCACTCACGGTCGAGCTGTTTGCACGCGTCTGCAAAGATTAAGCATGTCAGCGGTATGGAAGTATTTTAAAGTTTCAGATCCATTAAAAATTAAGCAATATAAATAAATATATATTAAAGTTTTTAAAAGAAGCCATTTTCGGCTTCAGTTTCGGTTTTCGGCCAAGTGCATCCTAAGTTTTCGGTTATCGGTTTCGGCCCAGAATTTTCATTCTCACAGTATAAGGGTCTTTCCATGCCATTAATGATTGGATAAAACACACACACGTCTCCTTCCGTTAATAATAATAATAATGGCCAATGCAGTGGCTGTGATATATATAAACTTACCAACGTCCGTTGCCATGATTTTTTAAATGACATCGTGAGAGAGAAAAATTAAGTTTTATTCGCTTAACATCGGTTGTTAACAATTAACAAATTAACAATAGTTTTGTATCGATATTGAGAAAAATCGCAAAAGTTTTGCGCAAATCTGTAATGGAAACGCAGCTACTGACGTTAAAATGACTTTTGTTCCGACTCTTTTGCAAGCGTCTTAATCTCTACCCAGAGACCTCTGCAGCATTTCATATTAACTGTATCGGCTCCTTGTGAATCCCTGAGTCTATACCTTGAGACTATAGGAGACTGTTGGAGCTTAACCCTTCAGCATCATGTGTTTCAGTGCCGGTGCCCAGTGAGCAGGTGGAGGGTTTGGACCGAGACGACATGAGGCTCCACCTCAAGAGAAGACAAACTCCCAGTCCCACTCCCAACAAAGCCTCCAAAAGAGCCAAGATCAAAGTGACCATCGTGTCCCATGGGGACGCGTCAGGAAGCACGGGCTCCACTGCTCAGGAAGGTACTGAAAACACAGCCCTCATTCAGCCGCTCATTAAACAATCTGTGCCACTTATTCATGCATTTAGGCAGGAGGAGGAACGTTTTGATTTAAGCCATTTTCAGCCAGATTGATTACTTTAATTTGAGTGAGCCTGTTGTTAAGCCATACTCCAACTCTTTCCCCTCAAACGTTTAAAAAAAAAAATACTTGCCAGCCACCGCCAGCATTTGATCATTTTCACAAAAGTTTCATGGCCCCCAGAATATTTTTTTGTATGAATGAATATCTGAACATGCCTTGTAGGAAGAAGACATTCTGCTTTAAAAAACAACAACTAAACGTTTTATACTCGTTTCATGCATTCTTTATTTGAATGTTGTTAAGTTTCTTAAAGCAACACTTTGAGCAAAAAGCTGTTGCTTTAATTGCATCTGAATATTCATGTCATTCTGAATCTGAACAAATGCATTAATATTTACACTTCATATACACTTAATTTTTTGTTGTTGCATTTTTTCAACTTGATATGGCTTTTAATCTTAGAAAAAACAAGTTCTACTTCTATTCTTGTGTGATGAGATTGCAACCCTGCCTAATGGTTATCTTTAGATCTGTGTTTTTGTGACATTTGCATGATTTATGCAATATCATGTTGTATCAGATAATGTCCCCACACTTGCATAACTTTATTACACTGCATTTGGACTATATTTGGTAAGTTTCCACTTATACATAGAACCTTGTTTTTGTCAAAGCATTTTGTCTTGCATTTAATCTATTGTTTCTGATTCTTCTTCGCCTGTGTTTTGATCCAGAGATTCAAATGTAGGTGCTAATAGCGCCTCCTACCGTATAACAGTGAAAACACGGAAAGCTGGAAATTTCCGTCAACGGGGAAAGAGTTAATCATTGATGCTTGTATAAGCTAGGTTTAGATATCAGATCCACACAACATGCAACATGCTAAAACAGTAACTTGTCTTAGTGTGTCATGTTGAATTAAGCACCTGACTATCATTAGCCTATTAGTTGGGCTGGTTGATGCAGTGACACACTACCGTTTAAAAGTTTGGGGTTGGGGAGATTTTCTTTGTTTTTTTAATAAAATATTTTATGCTCACTAAGGCCTGACCTGACGCGTTTTTCAGGTTCGAAACCACGAGGCGCACAGCACTGGTCAAAAAAAAGTTTTTTTTAATGTTGCTAGGCAACCACCAAAACAGCTGTCCTGTCAGTCAAGTAAACGTCAAATCAGCTTTTTATTTACTTTCTTTTTTAGTTATGGCCTGTGAAGTCGTTAGCTCCTGATAACTCGCGAGAGCACCACAAGTTTATCCTCCATCATCGCACTCTCCGGGCGTTCAAAGCGGGTTTAAAGCAACTGTAGCTTTCATCACCACAACTGAAGGCCCGCCTCTCCATTCATTCGGTTGGACAGTGGAAAAAAATGCGATGACGTCGGGCGCTTTTTCCACTCGGAGTTTATATATATATATATATATACATTTTTTTCATCTTTAAAAACGCAGGGCGCAGCAGGCGGTAAAACGCGAGGCGCCTGGGGCGCATAAACAGCGCGCAGAACGCTCACTGCTATAGGAAAACAATTGAAAAAAGGTGCCTCTCACGGCACAAAACGCTTCAGTTGTGATCAGGGCCTAAGGCTGCATTAATTTGATATAAAATTCAGTGAAAACAGTAATTTTGAATTTTTAAAATAACTTTTCAATAAATGCATATTTAAATTTAATTTGGTACCGTGATCAAAGCTTTTCCCCCAGGATTCTGGAAAGGATTAGAAAGTTCAAAAGAAACACATTTATTTGAAAGTCTTTAGCAACGTGTGTCTTTACTGTCACTTTTGATCAATTTAATGCATCCTTGCTGAATTAAGCTATTCATTTTTAAAAAACAACTTACTGACCCCATAGTTTTGAATATATGTGTACTTCTCCAGTAAAGCCATTGTATAATTAAATCTTGTAATAGCCTACATAATCCCACGTACGATTTGAAAAAGGTGTCTCAGACTGTTTATGGTTGTATTCCTGTTTTTCTGTGCAGTGGGTTTGTCAGGAAAGCCCCTCGGACTCACAGTGGGCCAGACGGTATCGGGGGCCAAAGAGCTGTCTGAGCTTCTCAGTGCACAAAGGTACCTTTATCTAACACACCAGATCAATTGTACAGAAGAGAAAAAAAGCCTCTCAAGACCTGTTCATACAAATACGACTATTCAAAATGGACATTCTGCAAATTTTTCACACCAAATACATGAGTTCAGAGAAGAGAGCCGCTTCCAGATTCTTCCTCTGCTGTTCAATGTCGCTTAGCAAGACAGTGTTGTTCACGAGCACCACCAAGTCATCATTTTATGTCGAAGCAGTGGCTCCGGCGGGCATGTGACCAAAAGCGTGAATCTTTCTGGATAGCCAGCTTTATTCGCAGTGTAATTGAAAAGAGATTAGAACCACAAAACAAATGTTGCATTGATGGCATGTGAATGTTCATGTCATTCTGAACAAATGCATTAATAGGCATTCATTCAAATGAACCAAATTTTTGCACTTCATTTTTTTCTTTTTTTTGTTGTTGCATTTTTTTTTACTTTATATGGACAGGCCTTTAATCTTTAAGAAATAAGTTCTACTTCTATTCTTGTGTAATAAGATTGCAACCGTGCCCAATGGTGTTTCTGTGACTTTGCATGATTTCTGCAATATCATGTATCAGATCAGATAATGCCCCCCCACCCCACCCCGCCCACACACACACTTGCATAACTTCATTACACTGCATTTGGACTATATTTTGTACGTTTCCACTTTCCAACCTTGTAAACTTGTGGAAAATTAAAAAAATGCTAGAATGTGGTTGGTTTAATTTTTTTCTTTTCTTGTCAGTTCATGTCAGCATCGGTGTTTATGGTGGCTTGATTCTGGTCTGGTATCCTCTGCTCTTTTAGGTCAGGAGGTTTGGCAGATGTGTCTGGAGTTTTGGGTTCCAGTGAGGGGTCATTTCACAGCCTTCATGGGAGCGTGATGTCGGGTTCTTCCTCTCCTGTCCAGGCTCAGGCCCCCGCCAGTGCCCAAGGTACCACGACCTTCCAATTCTGCCAACAGAGGCTGCATTCACACTTGGCATTAACATGCGATCACCGTGACCCAATGAAGCAGATTGGATCATCAACCAATCAGGGCACCGTGTGTTTACACTTGGCTACATCAAGTGGCTTGTCTACCTGAATGACTTATGTGTGTTGCGTTTCCCAAAAGCATCGTAACACCGTGTCCTAACTACACGCGACGCGACGCCGCGACACGCGATAAAAGGTATCTTTTCCATGTTAATCAGAGTTTTTGTCCTAACCAGACGCGACGTCGACTCGCGAAGTTTCTAATTTAGAAACGGTTCCTATTTCTGCGACGTCGCGGCTGACAAATCCGCCCACACAGACGGGATGGATATGAATTTCCCTATGAACAAGATCGAATAAACTGATTGTCATATGAAGAAATTACACTGGTTATGAGTACACATTATTTATTTTTAGTTAAAAATAGGTCACTGTGCCAGAAGCAATAATGGATAATTTACCTCAGATTTTGAAAGCATATAATATAGCGTTCAAACTGAATTCTATGCAAACATACAACTGTACTTCTTAACAAAATTAGTCAATGAGTATATTTTGTTAATGTTTTGATTTTTAATAATGTTATTTCTTGATTTGATTATATCCTTACCCATTTCCAATGCGAGTGCGGGCCAGCAGTGCGCTTTCACAGAGAGACTCCGCCCACACGCTGTTCTGAATGGCTGTGATTTTTTGATTGACGTGTGGCGTCTCACAGTCGCGTCGCGTCTAGTGTGGACAGACACACTTGCTGTCGCTGGAATTTTATCGCGTCGCGTGTAGTTAGGACACGGTGTAAGACTTTTGGGAAACGCAGCCCAGATCTGTAATGGAAAAATGACCCCTGTGCAAAGTTCAGTGTGTATGTGGACAACATCCGGATACAGGTCACATGTTAATGCTAAGTGTAAATGAGCCTAAAATTAACTAAAATGCAGTTTAAAAAAATCCAAATCCAAAATATCTCTATATTCAACCAAAAAAAGGGGAGAAGAAATATTCTAGACTTATTTTTTTTTCCATACGATTTCATACGTGGGGTTGCCAGATGTCAAGAGTTTAAATCCCACAAGCAGAGCGTTTCTCTTAAAAAGGTACATTTTCTGCCGTCTTTTTACAACCTGATGTTCACAACCTGGCAACAATGTGCATCAGATGAAAAATCTAAATTATTTTGTATTAAAAAAATTAACAAATCTAGTGAATGTATCAGTAGGCTATGCTGTATGTTATGTGCACTATATATTTTATGTGGTTAAAATATAAACATTCTAAACCAAAAAAACTGATTCAAAAAATGAATTTTGAATCATTACCGCAGTGTTAACTTGAGTTTGTTTGTGTGTGCTGCGTCAGTACATAATACATTTATATATTATTATCCAGTCAGTATCGTCTTTTGGTGATTTCCCTAGTTATTTCTTTTGTTCTGCTGATGAAAAAAGTGAATCTGCATTCAGTTGAAAAATAATAGTATTCTTTTATTTTGATCTGCTGTCTAATAAAAGTTAAACACAAAAATAATGGTAGCTTATACAACTGCACTCGTTTCTGAATATTTAATAATTTAAACTGTTTAACAAATAAAAAAAATGACAAACATAACATTTATAAATAAAATAATTGTATAAAATTATATAATTGTATTATAGCACTGTAGTATTTGGCATTCGGTGCCACTTAATAAAAGCAGAGCACCACCGCTATTGACGTATTTGAACGCCTGTGCAACGGCTGTTTTCTGATTCCAACAACATTGTTTCTCTGTGCCGTTATTGTTATAGTTGTGGTGTAGATTCTGCCATTCTAGGACGTTTTTTGGAACGAAGTCTTTATCATTCTTGTTATAGTTATCGTCCTTTGTAAGAGCGGGCCATTAGACTAAATGGAAAAAATAGCTGAGAAAAGTAACTCTAGTTTGAATCCTTTTTGACTGCGTGTGTGTGTGTGTGTGTGTGTTAGGTCCCTCTGCCAGTAGTCTGCTTCAGGGCCTCAGCCTCAGTCTGCAGGAGATCAACACCAAATCCCCAGGCGTTCCCTCCACCACACAGGTCACACAGCATGTGCTTCTTAAACGCACGTCTTTG
Source organism: Phoxinus phoxinus (assembly GCF_949152265.1). Lineage (NCBI taxonomy): Eukaryota > Metazoa > Chordata > Actinopteri > Cypriniformes > Leuciscidae > Phoxinus > Phoxinus phoxinus. Next base: position 5,804,549 of record NC_136890.1, on the reverse strand, counting down.
TCTAAAATCGTTTTGCATCCTTTATAATACACATGCTTGTATGATTCCATCTTGTGTTGTTCAGGTGTCAGGAGGGAAGCCCCAGTGTCAGGCGCAGGTGTTGAGCTCTCTCAGCTCGGGAAGCGGGACGCTAGTGCGCGCGGTGCCGGTCGTGTCTACCAAGACCACAGCGATACACCAGCTCCTCACCAACGGCAGCCTGGCCAAACTAGCCAATAGCCTGCCGGGACTGGCCCACGTCTCCAGTCAGAGCACGGGTACGTCCTCGTCGCCACTGGTGACACAGCGCTCCAAACAGAGGCGTCCGCGATGAGTAGCTGACTAGAGTAGCTGTAAGGTCAAAGGTCAAAAAAGGAGTAGCAGGAAAAAAGAGTGTCTGGCAGGTAAATGTTCTGAAAGAGCAATAAACATCCAGCGGAGCGTGTACATATGTACCATAAACAAACATTTGTGTAGATTTGCACTTTTTTTATGCATGTAAAAAGATTTATTTGGGTGATCTTCTACAATTATTGGTCTGATTAAGTTCCAATCTAATGTACTTTTATACAAGTTGTTAATTTGAGTGCGTTCTAGGGCTTGACCTTTAACTCAAACTGCTGTTGTGCACAAAGGACCAAAATATTTCTATAAAATGACAGCGGTGATCAATTCCCACATCACCAGCTTCATTCAGTGTGCTCGATGTGACCGCCTCACTGTTGTTTTGTTTCATTTTTCCGTTTGTTTTTCTCATTTCTGTTATTTGTTCTGTTGGATGAGGTTTATGTAAATCATAATGCTTGCTCTACTCACAAAGACATTCATTAAATCCCCAACAGCAAAGTATGTTCTACCTCTTCTTTGTGTCATTATTATTGTTTTCTGTTTTCATCTTCTCCCAAATTGCATGCATTAATGTTCTCTATTGTTTGCTGAAGTTATTTAAATGCAGTGCAAATAAAAAAACAAAAAGCAAATTATGGATTATTAATCCATAATTGTTTGCTCAAATGCAATACTGAAAGCATTTCTGCCAAGTGTAGACTGTATACATACACCGTATGCAAATGTTCTGTAAATTGTATTTGTTAAATGTTACGCCGTGTCTACTGTGCATTAAACATAATTCTGATTTAGAGAGCCACTGATTTATCTGATGGACAAGATTTAAAGGGGTGGTAAAGTATGATTTCACTTTTCTAACTGTAGTTAGTGTGTATAAACAACATCTGCAAAGTTACAACGCTCGGTTCAAAGCAAAGGAAGATTTTTGCTTTTAAAGAAAAGGACTACAACAAACGGCTGGTAGGAACTACACGACATTCCTCTCGGGTTAGTGACATCAGCAACCCTAAACCCCGCCCCCGGGAACACAGTCCATGTTGAGAAGAGGAAGAGTTGTTGTAGTCGAGTACATTAGTGAGTCGGCTCAAACTTTAGCATCCATCTTTTCACATGCAATAGAAAGTCACTCTGTGTGCATCTCACAACAGTTCCTATACGAGCGATTTATAGATTATCATGACAGAATATGCTAATTAAAGATAGTTAACTCCACATCAGCAACATAAATTCATCAACTAACCATTCAGAGACGTCCTGTTGCTTCTACATGTTGTCACTTCTTCTTGAGTCTCTCCATCTTTGTCTGACTCCGTTTTAACATTAAAGGCAGAACAGTTTCTGTCATTTTAGTGTGTGTGCGTGAGGTAATCGCAGCTGCTAACACACACACACACACACAAGCTCTTGAAACCCCGCCCTCTGCAGCAGCTCATTTGCATTTAAAGGGCAAGGCACAAAACGGTGTGTTTTTGCAAACCCTCAAAAAGTGACAACTTTAACATGCTATATAAAAATATCTGTGGGGGTATTTTGTGCTAAAACTTCGCACACACACTCTGGGGACATCAGAGATGTATTTTACATCTTGTGAAAAGGGCATTTTACCACCCCTTTAAGGTTTGTTTATCTTTTTTATAACAATCAGATTGCAAAAATGCTAAATAAACTGCAGTATTTAAATGAACATCACTCGCTGAATTAAATATGCACACAATAAGTTTGTGCATACTTCATTTTAGTAGTATCTGGTATCCAGTATATTGTCAGGGTTTCTGTGGGACTTAAAGTCTTATTTAGCATAGATTGCAAAAAAATTAATATCTTTCTCAGTATTTTTGTGCTGGTTTCCAATACTAAAAGTCCTGAAAAATCAAAAGGAGTTTATACTTGAAACAAATATTTGTCAATGTGTTACAAAAACTTCCCTTTGAATTAAGTTGATTTTGAGCCCATTGACAGGTATGTTTTAGTTGTATTATTTTAGTGTTAATCATGAACTCACTTTTTGATAAATTTCACAGAAAACAAGACTTAATACACCCCAAAGTGAAAATTCTGTCATTATTTACTCTCCGTTAAAAACACGAAGATCTTTATAATGAAATCTGAGAGCTTTCTGTCCCTCCATTGACACGAGACATTTGTACTGGAAAACAAGACACAAATACTGAGGAAGAACATCACTTTCTGCACTGCCATCAATATAGAGTAGAAGTTATTTCACTTATTTTACTGTTGTGTGTGTGTGTGTGTGTGTGTGTGTGTGTGTGTGTGAGTGAGAGAGAGAAATAAAAAAGTAATGGATATTGAAGATATCTCTAAAGTGTTGCTAATACAACTCATTGTGTTTCTCCCTAGACATTTACATCTAGAGATCATATTAACATATTGTGTCCCTTCAATTTATTCCTTGAATTTCTTTACTTGGTCTTTAAAAAAGTCTTACAATTAATTTACCTTTATAAAACCTGCAGGAACCCTGACTGTGCGCTGGATTTCTTTCAGATCCACTGCATTAGTAGAGACTGCTTTATGCGGCCCCTGATGTTTGTTCACAAAATGGTTTATTATACACACCATGAAAGGATGAAAAAATAATGAATAAATAAAAATTCACTGTGGTGCCAAATATTATTTTTTAACATTTATTATTTTGCATTTCTTTTATGCAGCACGCTCACATTTCTGAGGCCCGTGGCCATTTAAAGCATATATGATCAAGTTTTTATGGACTACAAACACTAAAATAACTACAGGAGCGGGGATGTCTTTTCATTAAGTAGGCTACATATTAAAAAATTGCTGGAGAATAACTGTTTAAATAATAGGTTTGTAATAAGGCTTTTCGTAGTGCGTAGACTAATAACAATATTTACAGTAGTTCAGTAGGCCTACTTTAATGAGGGGGACAAATAGTGTGCGGGATTCCTTAGTAAACAAGAATCATGGCATTGTGTCTTCATATTTTCCTTTTTTAATACAAAGGTTTTTAATGAGGAACAAATGCCCTCATGCACTTGGTGGCTAATTCGTATGAATTCATAAGATCTCATTCATAAGTTTTTTTTCGTATAATCTTAGGCCTACGCCCGCTGACGGTTATACACTGCATGGCCAAAAAAAAAAATCTGTTTGGATTTAAATAGGCATTATTGCAGTGATTATTATGTTTCTAGCATGTGATATTTTTGGCTACAGTTCTTCCAAACCTAGTTGATGGAGAGTGTGTAGCTTTTCATTTCTGAAACATGTGAAGACGCATCATAGCCATATTTCAGGATGACAATATCAAGATTAATCCGGCTCAGATTGTGAAAGAATGATTGTGAGGAGCATGAAGAATAATTTCCTCTCAGAGAGCTGGACTCTTGCATCGACAATATAGATCCTGATGAAAAACTGAAGCACACCAAATCACCCCCTCGTAAAATAGTTATTTTTTTCATGAAATCGAGTTCAGAGTCGCCGGTAGCCTACTCGGGATAAAAGTGCATATGAACTATGAAATGCATCTATTTAGATAAAAAAATTAATGCTGTTATTGATACTTTTGCTTTTGATTATTTGAATAGGCTTTATAATTTGTGCATGTATAATAGCAATGCCACAAAATAAGTATTCCATAATCTTACATGCGTTTCCAAACAACCTGTGATTATAATATTTAGGGAAAAGAAAAGGCCAATATTTCTTGTCTTCAAATATTTTTCCTGCAATGTGTGTGTGTGTGTGTGTCGTCTGCAGGGCTGAAAGCTCCCACCACCATCACAGTGACATTGCGAGGGCAGCCCAGCAGAATTCCCTCTCTCAGCCACACGGGGGCGACAGTGCCCACTCACAGCGTACCTGACCACCAGGTGTGTGTGTGTGTGTGTGTCACCAAATTATACCTCACTTCTTGTGCTTGATGTACCAGAGCTGAAACAGAACAGTTGGCCCTTTGCTCGACAAATTAGAAGAGCTCATCAGTCTTTTAGGATTTTCATTAACATTGATTGGTCCATTTAGGACTGATGTTTACTCGCAGCCCACAGTTGGATCAGTGCCGTTAGTGCTCTGCAATTAGGGTTGCTGTAGTAACCGTCTCATTGACCATGCAGAGAGATGACATGTAATTATTTGCTTAATCACTCTGAAGAGTGTAATTATATGCTTGTCATTTTTTATTTGGATCACTTAGGTAGTATTAGTAATGGTATAGTTCATTTGAGAATGCTTATGATTCATAAAAACACTATTGGATAATTGTGTCCAACATTAGGGGAGAGCCGGGACGATTGAAACGCGGGACGGATGAAACATTGCGATTTTCTTGAAAACCACTCACGTCATGTACGTCATATTTCTTCAGCACGTATAACACGCAATGCCTACCAGACCCGCGAAAACATTTCTTCTTTACGTCATGCCGTTTTGGATTTAAAGGGCACCTATTATGGAATTTTGAAATTTACTTTTCATGTAGTGTGTAACATAGATCTAAGTGAACAAAAACATCCTGCAAAGTTTGAAATATGAAAGTGCACCGTATATAAAGTTATTGTCTTTCAAAAGTAAGAGTCGACTCTGAGTCATTTTTATGAATCGTTAGAAGACCGAAGCTTTTTCTCTGACTAGATGACGTCAACTTGTCAAGTTATTTGAATACGATACGCCCACTTATTGCGCTCCAAGCCCAGGGAAAATATCATGGCGACGAGACGCTGTGTTCTGAAGTGCGACTCAAAAGCCAACTTTTTTCATCTGCCCAAGGAGCATTTGAAGACTAAGTGGCTACAATTCATATTGTATGCCAGAAGTAAAGTCCGAGCCTTGTGCTTTGTTCGCGCCATTTTGAAGACGATTGCTTTTTAAATGCAATCAAACTTGGATTCGCGAGCCGGCTGATATTGAAGGAAGGTTCAGTTCCACGTGTATTTGCATCAGCTTCCTCCTCCGTATCACAACCTGTAAGTGTTATTAATAATTGTTGCTTTTATGTTTTATGTAGCATGCTTAATAGCCTAATTATTTTGTTTGTTGTGTAAGCACCGTTTAGCTTCTAGGTCTTCAATGGCAATTGTATTGAGATATGTGAAGTGTTTGTCGTTGTTTTCGGAGTTGTCTTAAAGAATAGAGTAATACCTCGTAGTAACGTAACTGCATTTTTTTTTTTTGTAAGTTATGTTTATGCATCGGGCTAACGCAAACAAAGACTGATTGTGCTTTTACAATATGAACTCTGGGCTATGCTCGCTAACGTAACAACTACAAAGTAGTGGACTATAATCATTATTATAACACGATTTAATTGATAAAAGCATCATTGTACTCCGTGTTAAACAATAAGTATTATCTCTGTAAACACTGCTGGGTCATCTGACCAATCGCAGATTAGCGTCGCGCAAAGGAGGGGTTTGGAAAAACGAGTCGTTGAACGAATCATTTGGGAGTCGGTGAGCAAATCAGGTAAAAATAAATGCATATTATACGACAACAAAAGTGTTTTTTGACATTGCATGCATGTAAAACTGTTGTTGGGGACTCCCTAAACAACATTAGGAACATTTTAAATGTCATAATAGGTGCCCTTTAAAGCCGGAAAGCTGTTTTTGAGTGCAGTAAGTGAATTCTTTCGTGCGGTACTTTTTTTTGACTGACAAGTTGTATTTATTGTTTCATGTGCCATTGTAATGATAATACGGCAGGTGTATTAGTCCTGCAACACACCCTTAAGTGTGCAATATCAGAGTCTTTTAGTTTAAGGGAAAAACAGGTTTAACTGGCGGGATGCGCTGTCGGGACGGATGAAACAGCGCCTCCTGCCAGTTAAACCTGGTCATAGGAAAACCGGTGTTAAGGCTATTCAACTAGTAAACACTCGATATGACTCAAGGAAGAAGTGTAAGATAATTAATTGTAAACGGATTTGTCTGTCTTCGTCAAAATACCCTATTAGAAAGATTACACAAAATGCGCATAGGCTTATCGCCTATGTTTAATGGGTGATAGAACAAAATGGTTAAAATTAGCCTTTAAATTAAAATAAATGACAAAATATGTTTGTAACAATATGTACACAAGTTACTTGTCAGGTGTTGTTCATAAAAACAAGCATTAGATGAATAGTTGCCGTTTAAACTGTTATGTTTCATCCGTCCCACCCTGTGTTGCAACCGTCCCGCTCAGGCGGGACGATTGAAACAAAGCACAACTACCGATCAAAGTCAACTTTTACTTAAATCATTCTATATTTGTACCGAATAACACATGATACTAAGAGAACACATATGTGAGTTGTTGATCACACACACACAAAAAATCTATCTGTAACCTTATCGTAGAAAATGACGTTTATCTGAAAAGTGTTTCAACTGTCCCGCCTCTCCCCTACTAGTTAAATAAACGTAACAAAATAAGCTATATCACACTAGCAAGAGTGCATATTTAGGCTAGTCAGTAATATTTTTAAAGAAATTACCGTATTTTCCGGAATATAAATCGCATCAGTCAAAAAATGCGCCATGAAGAGGAAAAAAACATAAGTCGCACACTCGCACTGGACTATAAATCGCATTTATTTAGAAATTTATTTCACAAAATCCAAGACCAAGAACAGACATTCAATCTGGAAAGGCAAGTTATTCAAATACACAATAGCACACAGAACAACAGGCTGAATAGTGTCCGGTGTGTTAACGTAACACATTAACAGTTATTCAGCTGCACAATAGCACACAGAACATATACCTGGGAGGCTGAATAGGCTAAATTAACATTAGCCAGCGAGTCCAACAAGTTACCAGTAAACAAAGACCAAGCTCCCGATCTCATTCCACAACACTGAATCCATTGAATTCTTCCTCGGTGTCGCTTCTGAACAACTCCGCCAACTAGAGCGCCCTCTCGCGGCTGTAGACGGAAATGTTTTCTCTTGGTTCATCTCAGTCAGTATGAATTAATTTTGATATATAAGTCGCACCTGACTATAAGTCGCAGGACTAGTCAAACAATGAAAAAAAAGTGTGACTTATAGTCCGGAAAATACGGTAATACTTTTATTCAGCAAGGATTAATTAAATTGATAAAAAGTGACAGTTAAGACATTTATAATGTTACAAAATTGCAAACAAATGCTGTTCTTTTGAACTTTCTGTTCATCAAAGAATCCTGGAAATAAATGTATCATGTTTCGACACAAAAGTATTCAACTCTTTTCGTCACTGATAATAACAAATGTTTCTTGAGAGGCAAAATTGGCTTATTAAGGATCATGTGACACCTGCAGTTATGATGCTCAAAATTCATCTTTACATGACAGGAATACAATTAAAATGCATAAAAAAAATATATTAAAATAGTTATTTTAAAGTGTAATAATATTTCACAATATTCTTATTTTTACTGTATTGAGATCAAATAAATGCAGCCAGATTTTGAAAAACATAAATGGTGGTGGGCTTTCTGCAAGTTGCATTTTTATGCAACTTGCAGAAAGAATCCCTCCTAAAGAACGCAGCCATTGAATCATTCACTCAACAGATTTGTTCGAAAATCAGGTTAATTTGAAAAAAACTAATCGCCACTACTGTGTGTTTTTCATAGATGTGCAACACTTGATTGCATTGGCTTCATTTAAAACCTTTCGTTGGCAGAGTGAAAACAAAGTGACAATACTGTTTAAAAATATAGGCATATATTTAAAACAAAACAATGCGTTGCCATCATAAGAAATATGAGCATTTTTGGAAAACTACTCATCTGAGAATTGTATTGTATGTTATGTTCATGTGTTCAATCGATATTTTATCTTGCAGTGACCAGAAGCTCATTGAAAAGGATATGTGAAGCTGGAATGGCCATCACTGAATCCAACAGAACAAACGGATGACATGGATTTAAACCCGCTTTAAAGACCCATTTTGCTCACAACCTGCAAGAGCGCCCTCTATAGACACTGTGTGTATAGACAGTCTTGCACACACGGACTGAAGACTTGACTTCACACACATGCATTTGTCGATTTGTATTATTTTCCGTAATCTGCAGCACTTTGACTGTGCAGTGTCATGTGCAATGTTCTTTTTGTATTTTTTTATATTTGTTTTTCCCCCGTTTTAATATATTTTTCCATACAGCACTTCAAAATATATTTATTGGGAAATTTCACAAACATTGTTATTGTTCTTTAGATACAAGGCTTTTTGTCTTGCTGTCTTCTTAAACAGACAAAAAATGATGTTTTGCCAGTACAGAAGATTTGATGCAGTTGATTTAGCAAAAAATAGTTTGTTATTGAAATGTTTTGCACAAATCCCCAGCCGAGCCTGAGCGTTATTTCCTCACAGCCATAAAGCGTCTGAGAGTAATGGATCATTAAACTGTCAAAAAAAGATAATAAATTCAAAACGTTTAAAAGATGACGTGAGAGTATTTAATTGTTTTTAGATTAACCATGCATCAATCATCCAATGCATTTTTGCACGGCTTCCCTCATGACAGCCTATCGCGGTCCTCCAAATAAGCGTGATTATGCCAACAGGGATAATAATGTGTCTGCCTGATTAAGTCACAATTGTTTTGATTGCTGATTGCTGTTATTGCCTCTAATGAGAGAAACTAGTCGAGGTTGAAACGCTTGAAACCGAATGATAGACACTGATTATTGTGTCCTCAAAACATTATGTTTTTAGAAAGAAGAACAATACATGAGGTGATTGTGAAGCGCTCGAACTGATTACACGAGGATGTTCCTGGTTAGTTGCTGGAGGGTTCAGAGGGTTCGTAGGGCAGAGGTTATCTAAATGTTTGTTAACTCAAAAGTAAGCTATTACATGTGAATGTGCAGGGTCTTTAACTCCTTGGTGGTTGCTAGGCTATTTTGGGTGGTTGCTAAGGTATTCTGGGTGATTCTTAGGTGGTTGCTAGGCTATTTTGGGTGGTTGCTAAGTTATTCTGGGTGATTCTTAGGTGGTTGCTAGGCTATTTTGGGTGGTTGCTACGGTGTTCTGGGTGATTCTTAGGTGGCTGCTTGGGTATTTTATAATAATAATAATTCGTTACATTTATATAGCGCTTTATCTGAGACCTCAAAGCGCTTTACATAGAAGGGGGGAATCTCCTCAACCACCACCAATGTGCAGCATCCACTTGGATGATGCGACGGCAGCCATATTGCGCCAGAACGCCCACCACACACCAGCTTACTGGTGGAGAGGAGACAGTGATGAAGCCAATCAGTGTATGGGGATGATTAGGAGGCCATGATGGACAGAGGCCAAGGGGCAAATTTGGCCAGGATGCCGGGGTTACACCCCTACTCTTTTTCGAAGGACATCGTGGGATTTTTAATGACCACAGAGAGTCAGGACCTCGGTTTAACGTCTCATCCGAAGGACGGTGCTCTTTTGACAGTATAGTGTCCCCATCACTATACTGGGGTGTTAGGACCCACACAGACCACAGGGTGAGCGCCCCCTGCTGGCCTCACTAACACCTCTACCAGCAGCAACCTGGTTTTCTCAGGAGGTCTCCCATCCAGGTACTAACCAGGCTCAGCCCCGCTTAGCTTCAGTGGGAAACCAGTCTTGGGCTACAGGGTGATATGGCTGCTGGCATTTTGGTTGTTAGTTGTCTGCCTACTGGCTCCAGGGTCGAGAGTTTGTCTAACCCTTGTGCATCCTTATGGACAAATTTGTCTTTTTCAGTTTTTTTTTAATGCCATTGGTGTTAAAGGAACACGCCGACTTTTTGGGACTTTAGCATTCACTATATCCCCCAGAGTTAGATAAGTCCCTTCTCATCTCCGTGCATGCCGTAACTCTGTCTGACGCACCCACCGCTAGCCTAGCTTAGCACAAAGACTGGAGGTAAACGGCTCCAGCTAGCATACTGCTCCCAATAAGTGACAAAATAACAACAACATTTTCCTATTTACATGTTGTGATTTGTATAGTCACATCGTGTAAAAATAACAAGGTCACATGATACACAGCCATCTTCTAACCGTATACATACTGGGAACTATATTCTCAGAAGGGAAGCACTGCTACTTCTGCGGAGTGATTTGCTCGCAGCACCTGAGAAGCCCCGCGGTGAGGAGACGAGAGTTCGCTCAAAGTGTTGCGCTAAAAGTTGCGCTAACTCCAAAAAAGTTGGCGTGTTCCTTTAAAGCTACACTGTGTAGGAATGACTCCCATCTAGCGGTGAAACTGTATATGACTACCAACTGAATATTACTTTCTAGCCCATCCCCCTCCGAGGGCGTTTTAACTCCTACGGTGGCCGGATTATTTCAAATCTGTCGGCAGTCGCGAGTAATCTCCCCCTCGCATTCGTCACGGCGCCGCTGAGTGTAAAACCGTGAAAGGCAAAGCTTGAATCTCCAGGAATGTCCCTCTTTGGCTAATGTATTTTCAAGATGGAGGCGCAACATGGCTTCCGCCATTCAGGCTGCTCACCCGTATGTATTATAAATGGCAGATTCTACGCTTACGAGAATACTTGATTAGTTGGTAGAAGTAATTATACATTAATGAGCACATATCATTTTGAAAGAACAAAGTGTTTTTTGCTAAGAATCAACTTAAAAAGTTACACAATTTAGCTTTAAATGCCAACTGCATGAATTTTGGCACAGGTGTGTATTTTTTATTGGAAGTTTACTATTTAACCCCCATTTCCAAAATCTATTTTGCACTAGGTAGGTAGGTACACAAAATAGTTCCTCTCAGCACCTTTTAGACGAAAATGTCCGTATTGAAACCCATTAAAACTGCAATTTTTAATCCCAGGGCCATTTAACTATAAAATGATGCAATCTTTGTTAAGAGGCTTTCATTCCGTTGGCAAGTGTTCAAATTTAAATAATAATAATAAAAAATTACCAGATGGTGCCATTTTTTGAGGTTTGGCCTATAAAGCAAATACTCCCTTTATTCCTGTTTTCTGCTTCGGCATATTATAGAGCCAACTGGATAAATTATGCAGCGATAATTGTGTGGGTGTGTTGGTATGGATGTCAGAATGTGGTTTGTATGTGTGTAATAAAACAAATGTGTGTGTGCTTGTAATATTTGAGAGAGAAAAACTCAACTGCAAATCACAAGTCCAACCACTGTGTCCCAGTGTAGTTTTGCTGGCATCTAACGGGGAAAACCTGGTACTGCGCCTAAACAAAATCTTACAGAAAGCTCTTTTTTTGAGATATCAATCTCAAATTTGGAACACAACATGTTTAGATTTATGGCTTTGATTTTCTAGAGTTCAACATGTTTCATAAAATATGTTAAGATATATATATATATTTACTTCAAGGGTTTTCTTTAAAATGAAACCAAACTGAAGTCTGTGCTCCCAGGCTTCAAATTTGTATGGCAGGTTTTCGACTAGGACATTTCTGTCCACTATGGTCCTTTGTGTAACTTTTTTAATTGATGCGCCATGCGCGCTGTGTGTGTGTGTGTGTGTGTGTGTGTGTGCGCGTGCGCGCGCGTGTGCGTACTAGCATCATCCCTGCGTTCATGTTCATGCTTGCATATTCCCTGTTCCTTCCATCTCTTCAGTCCATAAATTCCCGTGGGCATGCGACTATTAAAAACACCTGTCCTGGTTTTCCATCATGTCCCTCTTAAGTAAATTGAAAGGATATGATATAATGGTGCCATTGTTTCCAGTCTCTCAACACGGGGGCATTTCCGGATGGTCAGGGCAGGACAGGACAGTTCGCTTCAGGCATCATAAATCCAGTTTGACATCCAGGAGGGATTCTTTTAAGATTCTTTACAGGATTGTGTACATGAAAAACGGATTAAACTTTTCAAAGAATTCCCAGTCGTGTTTCCAGTGGGGGATTTGCATAATGAAATTTGAAATGTGACACAGATGGTTTTAATCTCAGAAATGTCGCAGTCCTTCCTGACTAACACAGAGCTTTCTAGACATTACATTTCCACCTGAAGGATAAACACGAAACATGAATCAAATCACATGCTTGGTTTGCGTGTGAGAAACGTAACAATCTTTCAGAAGGGGAATAAAAATCATTATTTTTCTTAATCCTCTGACTCATATCAAACAGGATATACATACTTGGCTATATCACAAAAAAACAACAGTGTATATCAAGTTGGGTTATTGTCCAAACACTAGTGACTCAAAGCGGGAAGACACAAAACACAAATTGTTTACAATGTCTTTCTTTCCACATCTTTAAAGTCAGTGACATTTCTGACGCACTGAAATCATGATAACATGTTTTCACATTATGACCACGATCTTGCGAGAATTCAAGCCCTTCACTTGTTTTGATATCATCTACACTGGGGACAGACACCCTTAACATGGTTAGCTGGCTTTACTAATTCCTTATTCTACAAGCTCTGATGACTCTGGGGTAAAACACTTTATAATAATAGTTATATATAGCATTTAATATATTTTATATTAACAAATAGGCTATTATAATGTAATATTTATATCAAATAAAAATATATATCTGGTTCTACATTTAATAAAACAATCAAAGTGAGTAGCTAATTTAAGTTTGAATTTATATAGGCCTATATATGAATTTGATTGGCCAGTATAGGTCGCAAAAAGGAATTGTCATTATGAGCGAGTCATTGAATCGTTTCTTCAGCCTATTGGTTCAAATAACTGATTTATTCATCTGTGTTTTTGCAGTTTTCTGTGGAAGCTTGTTTCCGCCACTGAATAATAAAATAAAAAAAATCTGAATTCGGTGAAAGTCAAAACTGCGAGATATAAAGAAGTAATTGCGAGAGAGAAAAAGTCACTATTGCGAGTATATATCTCTCACAATTCAGATTTTTCCCCCCACAATTGCAAGTTTAGATCTCACAATTCTGACTTTATAACTCGCAATTGCAAATTTATATTTAAACTCGCAATTGTGAGAGTAAAAATCAGAACTGTTAAAAAAAAAATCGCAATTATCTTTTAAATTAAGTTCCCATAGTTTTCTGATTGACTTCGCTTGTAACTATTATCGTGACAGAGCAGAAATAGACACTTGGCAACATTGTAACAAATGTAGGTTACTTAATATTCATTTCCAGTTTATTAAACTGTTGTGTAAAAAAAGCATGGGTCACACTTGCCATTATTCTTGTTCCTTTAAGTTATTTTCAAGATCCAAGGCAAATTATCCTTTGCCACTATTAAAGTCTCACACACACACACTTGACTTCGAAGGTATTCTCAAGTATTCAAATTATCTCAAGTATTCAAATTACAAGTAAAAATAAAATAAAAAAAGAAATGGCTGAATCGTGGTCAGTGGACGAGGTGCAGACGTTCCTCTCGTTGATTGCCGCCGGACCTACAAACAGTGTAGGGACAAATTAGAGGCGACAACTATTAACGATCAGTCCCACCCACTTTGAAGCGGTACTAACTGCAGTGGAAAAGCAACCGATCTAAAGCAAACCGAACCGTGCCGTACCGAGTCGAGTCGTACCACGCAGTGGAAAAGCGAAGCGAGCCGAACCGTTCCGCGCCGAGACGAACCGTACCGAGCCGAACCAAGCCGTACCATGCAGTGGAAAAGCGCCATAGTATCTGTAAAACCGCATTTTTTCCACCTTATAATGCGGAACAATTAGTTAATGCGTTCATGACCTCAAGGCTAGATTATTGTAATGCTCTACTGGGTGGTTGCCCTGCATGCGTAACAAACAAACTACAGCTGGTCCAAAACGCAGCAGCTCGAGTTCTTACCAGAACCAGGAAGTTTGACCATATTAGCCCCATTCTGTCAACACTGCATTGGCTGCCTATTAAACATTGTGCATTTTAAAATATTGCTGATTACTTACAAAATGGTTTAGCTCCGCAGTACTTGAGCGAGCTCTTAACGCATTATAGTCCTTCACGTCTACTGCGATCTAAAAATTCTGGCCAATTAATAATACCTAGAATATCAAAATCCACTGCTGGCGGTAGATCCTTTTCCTATTTAGCACCAAAACATGGAACAATCTTCCTAACATTGTCCGGGAAGCAGACACACTCTGTCAGTTCAAATCCAGACTAAAAACACATCTCTTTGACCTAGCGTTCACAACACATTATAGACTTCTATAATTCAATCCCTTCCCTCGTACAGATAAAACGTCAGGATAATTCCGGTTCACATGGCTATGCGGACGCGATAAATTTTGTATCATACATTTTTCAAGTCTCGTACTAGGAACCCATTTCAAGGTTTGCGTTCTCGAGACACCAGGCACTGTTTTGTGCAAATGAGCGGCCGGATCAAGAGTTTTCTGTTAGAACGGTGTCGTGTTAGCGTCCCCCAAGTTAGTAACTAATGATCTTTGCGACGGAAATGAATAAATCAAAACTAACTTTAGCTGGACAAAAACTTTATTCTAGAGCTGCTGTAAAGCCAACACAATCTGTTACCTTAATTTCCTTTAAAGTACTGTAAAGCTGCTTTGAAAATCTATATGGTTAAAAGCGCTGTATAACTGAAGGTGACGACTGGAACAGTATTCTTATAAAAGCTAATCAAGAGCAGTGAGTGATTTATTTTCTGTTTTTCCTTTTGTTGTTGGATTAATATTAACAGTTACAGCACATAACAGTAAGTAGGCTACTGTATATTACACTACTTTACCTTTAATACACAGATCTAATATGCGATTTATTTCCCTGCTGTTTACATTCACAGACATAGCTGACTGTTTATGTGAACTTTGAGTATTTGACAGCTTAAGCAATAAAATAACTTAAATTCTGACGCGCTGTGCAGTCCGACATCCAGCTTTCTGTGCGAGTGTGCTCAGAAAACAAATATAAACTGACATGATGGTCACTTACTGCTCTGAGACCAGGTTGAGGATCCAAATGCAGTTTATTAAATATAGATGTAATCCAAAGTACAGGCAAGGTCAAACACACAGTCCGTCCGTCCGTCCGTCCGTCCGTCCGTCCGTCCGTCCGTCCAGACAGACAGACAGACAGACAGACAGACAGACAGACAGACAGACAGACAGACAGACAGACAGACAGACAGACAGACAGACAGACAGACAGACAGACAGACAGACAGACAGACAGACAGACAGACAGACAGACAGACAGACAGACAGACAGACAGACAGACAGACAGACAGACAGACAGACAGACAGACAAAAACCAAGAGACATAAGACCAGGAAAACACTCAGAGATGCAGTGTAAACAACTAACAAGACTTCACAGAGAATGAATGTGAAAACCAGGCTTATATGGGGTGAGCTAAACAAGGTAAAGACAAACAGGTGAATGTGATCATGGCTGATTAGTCAGGTCAGGGCAAAGGATTATGGGAAATGCAGTTTGTGGATGTGTGGTGATTGTCCAGGTTGGAGTGCCCTCTGATTGTTATCCCGGGCACTGAACAACTGCAATGCGAGTGATCACAATAGATAATAATCTAAACCAAACCGATGTTTTGTTAGTTTTTGGCAGAGTTTACGAGGCACAAGCTGTGAAGGCACAGCAATATTCAGAAGCAGCAGCTCATTTGCATTTAAAGATACATGCACGGAAACAGCATGCTTTTGCTTCAACTCAAGAACAAGCATTTACAACATGGTGGGGCCTATCTGTCAAATCGATTAATCGCTATTAATAACATCTAACATAAAAATGTGTGTTTACACAATATGTGTGTATATGTATTATTAAATGTATATATCTGTTTGTGTATACTGTGTATACTGCGCACACACACACACACACACACACACACACACACACACACACACACACACACACACACACACACACACACACACACACTATACTATACATAGCCTACTATAATAATACACACAGCCCATAAACATTTTATGTTAGATGCGATTAATCGATTCATTGATTTGACAAAACCAGGGGGCTGTTCCATAAAACAAGATTAGAATACAAGCCAGACTTATTTTGGTTAGTCAGACTTATTGTCGGTTGATTCTGTTTCATTAAGCAAACTTAAAATAGTTCAAACTCAGTTACCCTGGCAACTTATGCTGGGAAACTAGCCTGGTCCAGGGCAGGCTAACTGTCAGGCTCAGTTGTTGCACAGATCCTCTAACACTGACCAATAGGAACACAATTACTGACAATCTCTCATACCATTATTTGACTTTATTAACCACTATAAGTCAAAAAATAAATATAAATAGATTAAGAAAATCAACTTAAATAAGACAATGATAAATTAGACAATATAGACCTACAAACATATATATGTCGGGGTTTATATACATATATATATATATATATATATATATATATATATATATATATATATATATATATATATATATATATATATATACACATATATATCCTACAGGTTTTCTTTTCTTACTGGCTGAATGTTTTGTGATTTAATTAGATAGTTTTAAAAATGTATGAAACAGAACATTTAAAATAAATAATTACAAAAGCACAGTATACATTTAAACTGGTAAGATGAATCTGAGCTTAGTAATTGCTATATTAACCTACACTTGATTTACCCCATTACAATAGTCCCTTTACAGTTATTTATATCATAAAAATACACTAAATTGTAGGTTTAAAATTCTAAATAAGGCACATCTAATGTCCAACAACAAATGTTTTAGCATATATATATTTTATGTACTTTATTATGTCTTTCAATTCAAATACATTTAACAATTATACAAATGGACAGTTCCTTTAAAGACATAATATTTCCCCCCAATAAATCTTATTTTTGCTTCTACTTTTTTCTTTTGTGATAATACCCACCAACACATAAAAACAATTAGAACAACAACCATTAAGTACATAGTTAGACACTTTTACATATGAAAAAAATGGAAAAAATCAAACATTCACATATTTATATCAAACTCTTATAATGACACATAATTCATAATAAGTTATTAAATTAATATTATTTAAATATCAAATATTAAATAAGTAAATAAATAAAATAACAAATAACTAGAATTAAGGGAGGGAAGGTTATTTAGTTATAGGCTAATATGTATTCCTTTATTTTATGGAATATTCTTTGATTTTAGAGTTGCACATATCTTTTCAAAATGTATACTTTTGCTAATAATTTCATGTTATCCTCTCCATAATGCACTGTATAAACTAAATAACCAAACCTTCTTGCTTTCTCCAAAAAAAAGGATTGCTTTAAAAGCTGTAATTCCTAGCATTCTAATTAAATAAGTATAAGTCATCTTTTTTAAGTAGCTTAGGTCCTAAACCCAAAACTATATTTTGTATCTTTATTATATTTGGTTTCTTAAAAAAAAATATTCCCTGAATTAGGCCTACATCTGTTCAATTGTTTTATTATAAGTATAAAATTAGTTTAATGAGATATAAGTTCACTGCAACTGATCCAACATCCTAAAGATAAATTATTATAATCAGAAGATATTTCTGGTGTTATAAAATATCGCATAGCCTATTCATTTTCAAAGCAAAATGTATATTAGTCAGAATTATTGCGCTCCTATTTGGCGCGCATGCGCGCAGCAGCGCTCGTTCAATGTGAAGTTTACAGCAAAATTGAACTATTTGCACTACTTTCTAAGATTTTAAGATGGAGAATATTCCTGTGAAATGTACGTTTTGCAAACACCATGTCTCAAACGCATAAAACAGCACAAAATATATGCAGTTTGATGGTGGATCGATTTGATCTATGATCGACCTCCAGGGCTGCTTAAGAAACGCGTGCACACGCAGTTATCTAGACTAGATAAACCTGGATCAAATTAGTGGGATTGCGTGAACTTGAGTTACCTTTTATGAAACCGCTTTAGCCCCAACTTATTTGTTAGGTTTATTCAAGTCGGGTTTTGGAGTTTAATCCCCGCTTTTCTAAGCGGCTTTTATGGAACAACCCCCAGGTATAATAAATGATCTGTGGATTATTTTGAGCTGAAACTTCAGACACATTCTGGGGACACCTGAGACTTATATTAGGCTACATTTTGTAAAAATGGTAAAGTATTGTTCATTTGGATGGCATAGACTACACAGTGCACTTACAGCGAACAGAGAACTCTCAGGGAACAAAATACAGACACATACGCAGTTAACGGAGACAACACAACACACACAAAGAACAACATACACAGGGAAGCTGTACACACACACACACTCTGGGAACTTAACAGAGCAACGTACACCTGGAACTCGGCACACAGAGGCATGTCACAAACCAGTGTGAGAAACACCAACACCTCTCTCCTGCAAAGTTTGTAACCTATGCACTGGCACACATGCCCAGCTGCACAAATCACTTCACCGCTATGGGAACACAATGTGTGTGTGTGTGCGTGCGTGTGTGTGTGGAGGCAGAGCCGCGCTTAAACCCGCCCTCGAGAGGGATCTCATTTCCCCTAAAACCTCCCATTTTTCCTCCGCCGATGATCTGTCTCGCCTGTACCTCTATCCTGCTCCACTAGCCCGGTCATGGAGCTCGCAGCGAGGTGTGTGTTCCTGCTCTCCAGCTTCGCCGCGCTCGCAGCGCTCGATCTGGACGCGATTGAGCCCGGCTTCTATGTGGAGACCAGCAGCCCATCAGATGTGATCGACTATAAAGATCCCTGCAAAGCTGGTGAGCACGAAAGACATTTGTTTACACTGCTTTGATAGATGCAAGCTTTCGCGCAAGCCACGTAATGCTGAGACTGTGCGAACTATAAACTGTAGATGACAGCGGAGCCGCGCAAAATAAACACGCGATCCACGGCGTCACTAAACACAGAAATACTTTGCGCAAAGTGTACTTGTTGTTGACACAACGGTGTCTTAAAGATTACGCGACGTTTTGACATCCAACACGAAAATGTATACCTGGAGGTGTTTTCTTTTGTCAGATCACAGCCGAAAAGTTTTTCTTCGTTTTTTGGGGGGTGTTGTTTGTTTACAAGAAGTTTCGAGCAAGCTTGAATTTGCGAACGGTTGAAATTCAACATTGACATTGTGTAAATTTAAATACAAGTGAAATTGCAATAAAAATATATATTTTTGCGAAACTTCTCATTTTGATTTTGGGATGGTTTACTTTGCAACAAAGCTGCAGATTGGGTTGCTATAGCTATCTTTATATATCTATATTATTCCCGAGATAGTGTTCTTGCCCCCCTTGCCATGTCACTCTGTTGAATGACGTCGATTTTCCTGCACAAGGTGAACTACGTCATCAATCACAATAGTTGCCCTATGACGTAGGGGGATATATTTTTCCCCATTGCTACCACTAAATTTAGAGTTAGGCTAATACCTACTGCATACTTTTTTAAATATGTGAAACTGAGTAGTATTCTACATTGCTGTCACATGACCTTATTACATGCCTGTTTAATTCAGTAAGTGGCACCCTGTTGTCATAAATCATAAATCTGGTTATAATATGTTGTATTTGTAAATGTGAGGAAAAAAAAATGTTGGTAGACAAATGATTTGAGGTAAAAAAAAAACCTTGGTTAATTTGTTACACAACTGAAAAATATATGCACACATACACTGCAAATATAGTAAGTGCTGTATAGCTGTAGGCTATGATATCTTGCACGCAACCAAAGTTATAAAAAGTGCTTTGCCTGATGTCCCCAATTTCATGGCTAGACCAGACTTGTACCGTATACCCACATATTCCTGAGGATAACTTTATCTTGACCTAAAATCAACCAATTATGTTTGATATAATTACGGTTTAGTAGCTCTAGGGAAGTAATTAATTCTTTGGGTCCCAAGAGAAGCAATGACTATTTTCATTTGTCGTGTTGTCAGGGCACGTACCCTTATTTTGTTGTTAGCCAAAAAGAGGTTATTGAGTTTCACAGCTGAAAATGTTTACTAGGAAGTAATGGCCCCAATTATGGCAGGGCAAAACTTCCAGCATCTGACTAGTGCTTGAAATTTCTCTGGATTCTTAAAGCTGCCTCCCTCAACTTTGTTTAGGTGACAAGTGTTCATTTTTTTTATGGTAAAGTACTTTCTCCAATCCCAGTTTAATATTAAGAGACCACTTTAAGTAATCCATTGCTTGGTTGATTTCCCTTAAAGGATTAGTGCACCCAACAATGAAAGTTCTGTCATTAATAAAGTCGCCCTCATGCCGTTCCAACCGCGTAAAACTGCCGTTCATCTTCGAAACGCAAATGAAGATCTTTTTAATGAAATCTGAGAGATTTCTGTCCCTCCATTGACAGCTACGCAACTACGACTTTGACGCTTCAAAAAGGTCATAAAAAGGTTGTAAAACTGATCCTTTTGAATTGAGCGGTTTAGTCCAAACTTTCTGAAGAGACATGATCGCTTTATATCATGAACCGATTTAATTTCGGCTTTTATTCACATATAAACATTCATCCACTCACACATCAGTTGTGGTAAACGGAAGCTCAAGCATATTCGTTTGACGTGCGAGAACCAACGAGGTTTGTTCTTGCGAGTCAAGCAGGTTCGGTTGAGCTCGTGTTTATGTTCATGATCAATGTTAATATGTGAATAAAAGCCTAAAGATTTCATCAAAAAGATTTTCATTTGTGTTCCGAAGATGAACAAAAGTCTTAAGGGTTTGGAAAGACGTGAGGGTGAGTAATTATTACAGAAGTTTCATTTTTGGGTGAACTAAGTCTAACCCTTTAAAAGTTTAGATAAACACTGTCAGGTCTGGTGCTATAAAAACATTGCTGTTTGTTTGAGCGTCCTGACCCTCAACAGCAAAAGTGTCTCAACCAATGGTCGAGATTGGGGCGGCATAATCTCTTTAGCCAACCAATGACAGACGAGGAGAGTTTTTTTCTGATAAACCACTTTGTTTTTGCTCTTCCGTGACAGTAGAATTTAAAAGCTGTGATCAATAACTGAACATTGTATGTGCTTGTCTGTCCATAAAGGTTTGGAACAACACTTTATGTTAAACTATCCCTTTAAGAGAACATGCATAGATCTGCAACTGATCTGCTGTGAAATTGAGGAACAGAACTTTAATTTAGCTTTAGGTTTCTACAGAACATCGACTGTAATCTTCAGCTTGTGGTGGGATGTAGTGGATTTCCTTTGTTTTTCCACCTGCAGGATGACATTTCACTGGTTTCTACGCTGTTGAGTGGATGGATTGAATCCAGGTTTCTTAAAGCTCACACAGGGGTCACTCCGGAGACGTGTAAAACCTCAGAGATCTTGGTCTCTATTAACTTGTCTGCTACTCCTCTCCACCTCCTTCCTAACTCCCTCTCTTTCATCTTTCTCTTTTTCACTCTTTCAAGCCTAGCTTTTTTCCTTGTCCTCATTTGCAGCTGAATGGGGTCCTTGGCTGTTCATTTTTACATTTTCACCCCTCTGAGAGACAGACAAGTGGCTATAGGACAATAACGCAGCCCACCAGCTGAAATTGGTATTCCAGGCAGATTAGGCTGGTTGACCCGCAAAGGCTCAGGGGGCCGTCGATCTCATACTAGGATTAACTTCCCAGATTGTTCTGTCACTCTGTGATTCAGGCTCTCCAGCGACGTTAAGCCAAAGCCATTCTGTTTTGGTGTGTGACTCCTCGCTATCACATTTCATGCATCATTCGAGTTAGCTTAGCTAAGAGAGAAGTGGCTATATTTTGGCTTTCTCTACATATTCGTGTTTGTTTGTTCGGTACGTGAGCTTTTCGTAAAAAGGAAGCCATGTATTTACACTGGATGTTGTGAGTCAGAGTTCAGTGGCCGTTAAGACGCGATACACCGATTATCCGTTCATTCACAGCTGTTCATCTCCTTTTTTATAAACATGTTTTCGCAGTTTAATAGTTTGGTCATTACAATCTCCGAACAAACAGATTTTGCAAGGCCAGTGTGGGAGTGATGCCCTTAATTTTTGTCTGTGAAACTTCCTCAGAACAGTGGTTTTCGCTGGTCTGGAAAGAGTATTGGCCAATCTTTCATTACCCCTAATACCTTAACTATGATGTCAATACCCATAGTGCCTTGCTCTCTGACCTGATTGGACCGTTGTAAACATGTCTATAACTTTAGAGAGCGCTCGCCTTTCTAAACAACACACCCTTCATCCCTCTCAGATCTGAATGGTAGAAGAGGACGGGGTTTGGGATTGGTTCTGGATGGGGCCCAAACCGCCCAGCTGTAGCAAAGATTATGTGAGACGAGAGGTCTGCGTTTACGAGAGAGGAGTAGGAACACCGATGTAATGTGCCTTGTTTACACTTCATCCAAAGAGAACGTTCATGGTAGAACATTCATGACGCTAAAACTCGCGACATATTAATTACATTACATTCCTAAAGGCTGATATATACTTCTGCGTCGGACCTACGCCAGAGCCTCTACGCAATAGACGTTGGTTTTCATTTATACTTCTGCGTCGTTGTCTGCGTTGACGCGCAATTACACATGCATAGGGAGCGTGTGAAACCGGAGGGAGGGGTTCTAGCAGACCAATCACAGCGCTTGCGTCCGCGTAGAATTGACTCGTTATTTACACTAGCAAAATGTGTTATTCATTTATAAATCCGTTTTTTAAGGGAAATATTCAAATGAATTGATTGCAAATATTTCAGGCATAGTAAAAATATAAAATGATCACCCTCAATTCATTTAAACATGTTTAACTTTCTTCTGTGGAACACAAGAGAAGATATTTTGAAGAACTGTTTTTTTTTGTCAATACAATGAAAGTCAATGGGGTCCAAAACAAGGAGGCCTTTTTCAAAAAAAAATCTTGATGTTCCACTGAAGAAAGTCAAACCGATTTGGAACATGCAGGGTGAGTAACAGCTGTTTCTTTTTTGGGTAAACTATCCCAATTTACAATTTTTTCGGTCACCGTTATATCTCATGCACAGTCTAGCATTGAAGTCTTCAAAATATCCTCAAATTGATCATGAGCCCATCTGGATGTGGTCCACTTATGATGATTCACCCGACCTTTCGAGTGCAATAACAAAGTTGTGTCGTCTTTATACTGGAGTCGTACAATCATGAGTACCTTCTGACCTCGTTTCCACCTTTGTCTTCTATTATTTTCATTTGCATTGTCCATTTTCCACTAGATTTTGAAAGCTGTGAGTGTTGCCACCTAGTGGACCCACGAATTGGTGCAATAAAAAAAATAAAGTGCACTTTCGGCAGCATGAAATAGCATGAAATCTATTTTCTAAATGCGTGTTATATCGTGAACATTCATCCGTGTCAATATTTTTTAAATGTCAAAACTGGACGTTCCCGTGAAAACGTCAGACTTCTCTCTGGTGGCGTACGCAGGATTCTCCAATCATTTAATCTGCTTAAACCCGGCCCTTCAAGCTTACCTACTGTCACTTGTGTCCACTTTGAGTGCCATACCTGCATCTCAATATCCAATCAACAACTGATGCACAGAACCAAGTCACCGCCCTACATTTTTTCCCTGTCTATATTCCATTTAGATTTAATTGAAATCACTATATAGAAAAAAATATCTGTTGCTACTCTGTGTCATGGTGACTTTTACAATCACTGTGAAGCAAGATTGTATAATGACTTAAATTTAGGCCTTTTCCTCACATTTTTTTTTTTTACAAGACTTAAAGGGTTAGTTTACACAAAAATTATAATTCTGACATAATTTTTTTACCCTCATGTTGTTCCAAACCCGCAAGACTTTCGTTAGACCATCTTCGAAACATTGGCTCTTGCTGAAGCTCAAACGTGCTGCGTAACACGAGAATGAACCTCATTGGCTCTTGCTGAAGCTCAAACGTGATGCGTAACACGAGAATGAACCTCATTGGCTCTTGCAGAAGCTCAAACGTGATGCGTAACACGAGAATGAACCTCATTGGCTCTTGCAGAAGCTCAAACGTGATGCGTAACACGAGAATGAACCTCATTGGCTCTTGCAGAAGCTCAAACGTGATGCGTAACACGAGAATTAACCTCATTGGTTCTTGCAGAAGCTCAAACGTGATGCGTAACACGGGAATTAACCTCATTGGCTCTTGCAGAAGCTCAAACGTGATGCGTAACACGAGAATGAACCTCATTGGTTCTTACAGAAGCTCAAACGTGATGCGTAACACGAGAATGAACCTCATTGGTTCTCGCACATCAAGCGAAAATGCTTGAGCTTCTGTTTACCACAACTGATGTGTGAGTAGATTAATATTTATATGTGAATAAAAGGCTAAATTCAATCTGTTCATCATATAAAGTGATCGAGTCTCTTATGGAAATTTGGACTTAACCACTCAATTCATATGGATTAGTTTTACGATCTCTTTATGAACTTTTTGAACAGAATTAAAATTTTTAGGTGAACTATCCCTTTAACTTATAAATTCCATGAAATGCACCAGACAACAAATATACTCAGAGGCCGCAAAGCTCTGACTGCTAGCTTGCACTCGTCTGTAGCTCTCACATGGCAAATGTTGTTCTCCGTCTCTTTCCCCAGCGTGGTTTTAATAAAGCACTCTTTGACCTGATTCCCTGTTGCACCACTCACCAAGAAATGCGGTGGTGCTTGAATTCCTTCTCTTCGCGTCTTCAGAGTCGGTCTCATAGCTCGGCGTGGAAAACCACAAGCACAGACAGTTCAGCTGGAGCCGCTGGCCGAGCGCAGAGACATGCACAGCTGGTGACATCATACACTCCCATGGTTCATTTTTCTGTGGGGAAGATTGGTGGCTATTTAATGACTTTTCAAGTGATTCAAAGAATTTCACAGTCAGAATCTGTTGGAAAAATGAGTGAAATGTAGTAGATTTAGGCACGAATGCGGAATGGATTGTTTAAAACTACCGTAGCTCACTACATCTCATTCATGGTGATGTAATATTTTCAATGTCTTTAAATATTCAACTTTAAGTAAGCTACTGGTAAGAAACGTGTGGCTCTCTGTTGTTATTAAAACATTGCGCTGTTTGTTTGAGCATCCCGACCAGCCCAGCATAGCAACACTGGCTCAACCAATGGCATGAAATTGGAGGCGGGGCTGTTTTGTTGGCCAACCAATTGTGTTTGGTGATGTAAGTGGCACAGAAACACACTTCCTTAAATATTCCATGTTCAATAATGTTAGATTTAGATTTTAAAAAACTTACAAAAAGCATTACAATTTCTGTTAAAAAGTGTGTTATTTAAATTGTAAAGTTTAAGGAGTTACAATCTCATGGCAGCGAAACTGTAAAACTGGCTAGAAAGGAGATAATTAAAGGAGAACTCCGGTCAATTTTAACATTGAGCTAATTTTTTAGTAAATTTGGAGTGCTGTCAATACAGAGAACAATGACAAAAATCGGTGTTGCCTACACTGTGTTATCCCATTTTTAAAATTCGCACCCTGTTGACTTCAATGGGGCAAGTTTTAAACCTGCTTTTAGCCTCTTAACATCCTTGATGTGTCATTACAAGTGCCCAGCCATGTTGAGTGATTCCTTCAGAGCGAACACTGTGAATCTGACTTGACTCTGTATTAGAGCTTAGATCGGGCCCAAAAAATCAAGCCCGACCCTACCCGAGCCCGTGCACGTTGTGTCCGAGCCCGGCCCGGCCCGACACATTAACTGTGATTATGAGCCCGAGCCCGATTTAAACCCGACCATTTGTTTAATACGCGGGCCGTTATAACTGACGTTGTCAACTACAATTCCGAGTTATTTGAACTAACGTTACAGAAATCTGTTTAGAATTATCTTAATGAATAATGCAACAAGGACGACGCATGTAAACTGCGTTGTTTGTTTATTCAGAATGGAATGGATCGCAAGTGGATCCGATTCCGAATGAAGAAACGTAAAAAAAAAAAACGTGAACAATGATGAACACAGAAAATGAACAAGAGTGAACTTTGGACCTACTACTCTAATATAATTCAACAAGGTTTTAGAATATAGAATATTTTTTAAGCAAAATTGCGTCCACAGTTGCTGGTTTCAGAGCGGTCCTCCTCTGCTCTCTCTCGTTCGGCGCTGCTGTCATGCGAGCAGCGCACACACAATGCACTCGACAAAGCCAACACACATGTTGTCACTGCCCACGAATAGTTTAAATGGTTCCATACCTCCGACTTTCCACCAAACTTGCTCAAAGTTAATTCTCCTGTTTTTATTTACATCTTCAAGCTTGCACTTGAGCTACACAATACAGCACAGCTGTCCCGGT
This sequence comes from Phoxinus phoxinus, assembly GCF_949152265.1. Classification (NCBI taxonomy): domain Eukaryota; kingdom Metazoa; phylum Chordata; class Actinopteri; order Cypriniformes; family Leuciscidae; genus Phoxinus; species Phoxinus phoxinus. Next base: position 5,778,081 of record NC_136890.1, on the reverse strand, counting down.
GTGATGCGTGCGAGTGAAGGAGACGCTGCGCATGACACGTGACATGCTTTTATCAAGGGCCCGGCCCGACCCGGCCCGAGGATAGTGGCGGGAAATATCGGCCCGACCCGGCCCGCGGATCGGGTCGGGTCAAGTTCGGGCTCGGGCAGAGAATCTAAGCTCTACTCTGTATTAACAGCACTCCAAATTTACAAAAAAATGAGCTGAATGTTAAAATTGACCGGAGTTCTCCTTTAAGAATATATATAATGCTGTTGATTGATCTTAACTATTGAACCTGGAATATTCCCAAAAGTAAAATAATTTTTGATCCATGCCGCTTCTTTTGCTTGTGATTTGTGATGATGATAAAAAGTCTTAATTATGGCTTTTACAGGACACCGTGACAAATGCACATGACCTGACCGTATGGAAAATCTCTCAGTATTATAGGAATCTCTGGAACTTGAAAAGTGAAGTTGTCGGCTTAAAACCTGAAAACCCTCCCAGGAACTTTTGGAGCATTCATCTAGATAAACTCTCCCGTTTATGGAATGAAAAATGAATGAGAAGCAGTCACGCACAATTACTGTACGCCTCTCCGACTGCACTGTCTTTTTCCTAGAGGGATTGGAGAGCTGTGTGTGTGTTGCGTAACATTTGTCTGTCAACATTATTTCCATAATCCGGCCTCAGGACAACAAATGAGAAAGTTTAATTTGTAAGACCGTTTCCATAAGCTTCGGGATTCACCCAAACTCTCTTAGTGCTGTTGTTTCCTGTCTGCACTAATTGGTTCATTGAACCCGCCACGTCTGGTGTGCAATGGACATTTATGACTGTAGCCGAGCCAAAGATTTCCTCTCCCCCTCTTGCCCTCTGGGTGAGGATCACAGAAAATGAGGGCTAGATATAGGAGATTGAGATGAGGTGAGTGTGCTGCAGACTGTAGGTCATTCAGTGCATGCCAGCATGGCCCAGTCCTGTGGGTTTCTGCGTCTGTCTGCCAGCTGATGTGACTGTGGCACATTCAGACCCCGCTGGCAGCTAAACCGTGAACCATGCATCACCCTTCTGCACCTCTGAACCCTGACTATATCATGTCAGACTATAGTTTGAATGAATCCCATTGCATTACCATACAGAATTGCTCTTTCGCAATTATCCTGAACATTGTATATGCATTCATTTCATGCGTCAATGAACAGAAGAGAGGCTCTTGGGAGCGTGTAACCGTCACATCCTTTGGATTTTCCTCCCTAAAAAATCCAGAGTCCTTCAAATAAAAACCAGTCTACAGGCTTCCATAAACAACAAGAAGTCTGGAAAGGTCTCGTTTTTTAAGTTTCGTTTACACATCAGCTACATGTCCATCAGAAGTCGCGAATTTAACTTATGCGCAAAATTGGAATCTCGCATAAAACATTTGCGAATAAAGCACCGTTTCCATCCAGTTGCCGCGTTTCCATTACAGAATAGACCCTTCTCAGGGAGCTTGATTGACAGGTGATCTGACCAATCATACTTCGCCATCCGCCATTTTGTCCTACAAAGCAGTCAGGAGAGTTAGTAGATGAACATGGGAGGATTTGAACTTGAGAAGCGGAGTGTACTGACGCCTTTCCGCGGTTAAAACAACATTCCTTCTGATGTTCATTCATGTTTATTTGATGCTATAAATGAATTAGAAGGAAGAAATGATCGGTTCACGAGCAGCTTTAACTGAGGCTCTACAGCGATCTGTCAGACACATTAAAGAGCCACAAAACGGTATTTATTGTTAAAATTTCTTTAAAAAAATGACCAAATTTGAAAGGTGAGACTTTGTTTAATATGTTTAATATCAAAAGTAACCGAAAAGTAACCTGGTCTGTCAGTGTGTTGTCAGTGTCCTCTCTGCTCCGCGATGTATTTTTCACTGCGTGAGAATATGGTGTGGCGAGAGAGCGGCGTAGCTTGTCGGACATAGCGACAGTAACTAAGGGGGGTGGGTCTTTGCGAACGGTCAATTGCGCAAAGCTTTTGTGAAATTTTCTAAATGTCGATAAAAAACTATTGCGAAATGACAGCGTTTCCATTAACCGATGTTATGTGACTAAAACTAATTTTTTTCCTCTCGTGATAAGTCATTCGAAAAATCATGACAACGGATGTTGGTAGGTTTACGTTTATCGGAGCCACCACACTAAATATTATTTTTAATGGAAGGAGACGTAGGCGTGTTTTCCAAGCATTAATGGCAAGGGAACGTATGAGGTGTTCCTCCCTCCTTCTGCTTCAAACTTTTGATAAATTTGATAAATCTTTAAAGAGTTTAATGAGGAACTCCATACATTCCGCGTCATCTTTAAAGAATGATCCACTTTTACGTACGCCAGGCGACCTGTAAATGAGAAAAAACAGTTTCCATGGAAGTTTTGCGAAATAATATTCCTTTTTCAAATTGCCCGAAAAACCACCTCATGTGAGTGTAATTATTATATTTTGTGCCATATATGGGATTTTTTTGCGAAATGTACGTGTTTCCATTTTGCGCAATTTGAAGGGTAATGGAAACGTGGCTAGTGAGGACAAAATCGTCACTTCCTGATAAGCTGTTACTAAATATCACTAAGAAAAGTAGGAGACGCCACTGTATGTGGCGTCTCAGAGCGTGCAGACGAAACGCAATAAACATGATCTTGTTTTTGAGGCAGATGCTGCTGTTTGGGAGCGCAGTCGTGAAAGACAGTTCTTGGAGGTAATTATACCGAACCACTTTGACAACAGACATTTCAGAACCAAAACAGCATTCCAGATACTGTGCAAAAACATCGTTCCGCTAGTTAGTCCAGTTATGCCGTCCCATCGTGCAAAGTCACATGATCGAGGAATTTATTCAGAAAATGTGTTTCCATTGTAGTTAATGCACATGTTTTCTTATCGGATAAAAATGTATCTGACTCAAATGAGTGCATACGTTTTTTATGCTAATTTTTAAATTTATGCACATCTTGGTGTTTCCATCCTGCAGTTTTTGATGCAATTTTCCAAAATGCACATAAAAATAGGTGGATGGATGTATTGGCAATACAAAAAGTGATTTAATGCATGAAAATAGCTTGAAACAATTGTCAGATTATCTAATGCATTGGCTTATCTGGCTTTTTTTTATTGCGGTTATTCAAGTTTTATTGAAGGCACCAATTACACCAATATACTACTTCATACAAATCTATTACCGATCTGAATAGAAAACGTACTGATAAATGGCACAAATTTAACTACGGTAAATATTTATTTCACTACAAGTAAATAATTCAATAAAAATAATACTGTACATGGCCTAATAGGAACATCAAGTTCCACATCTATCTATTTTGTTTGAATGTTTTTTTTGTGTGTGTGTTGTTTTTACCAGTTCATGGAAATGAAATGTCTGATAAACAGTTTGCTCAAACAAACTGTCCAAACCAAACGATTCGCTAAACTGAACAAGACCTCCCATTGTTTGATGAATGCCTCTGGTTGCTCTGTTGTAAGGCTGTGCAATATAATGTAATATACAGTGTGACAGGCTATAATCTTTTGTCACGCTACTCCGCTCTTTGTTGGAAAAAGTAGCTTGTTACTGGGAAAGCTGTGCCTTTTTAAAAAAGGCTTAACTGCTAATAAATATGTATGGATATTTAAGGAAAATTTGACCAAAGTGTTTTATTCTGTCATCATTTACTGGCCCTCGTGTTATTCCCTTTCTTTCTTCCTTGGAGCACAAAAGCAGAAATTTTAAAGGTCATTTTCCCCCATTCAAGTTACAGTCTTCAAAAAGAAAAAATTAAAGGTAGCATAAATGTGGGCCATACGAGTGTGTGTGTCACTGCTTTTATATGTAACCTTCCAGCGATGCTAGCGTGAGTGTTTTAAAGCCAGCTGACTGTTAGCACACAGCTTGAGTTTGTACATTTGACTCAGATAAGAGAAGGTCAAGAGAGGTAAGAACATGGAACAATCATGCGGAGGAGGAGGAGGAAGAGGAGGACATCTGGTTTTCATACATCTGCCATTTCTAAGAACCTATATATGTTGTGATACTGTGCTTTTAAGCCAAGTAGCAACTTCCTGTTTCTTTTCTCTTGTCCCAAGATGAGATGTATAAGCTAAGCTACTTTCTGCTGAATGAGTTATAACAATCTAAATCCACTGCCCTGCAGCGAAAACTCCTCTGCCAAGTACAGCGAGGTCCAGAAGTCTGTGAAAATGCTTCTTTTTTGCACTCTTTTCTAATTTAATGTTTTTAATATAAAGTCAAGAATCTGTGCAGTTCAGAATCTGAAATATTTCTTATTCATTTACATCATAAGGTGTTACGTTCTTTGAATTCTTTGAATAATTCTTGAAAATAGGGTTTATTTCCAGGTTTAAACTAGTGCTGGCATACTGATTAATTGCGATTTAATCCCATTTAACCTAAAAGTTTGTGTGTGTGTGTGTGTGTGTGTGTGTGTCTGTGTGTCTGTCTGTGTGTGTGTGTGTGTGTGTCTGTGCCTGTGCCTGTTTGTGAATATATATATATATATATATATATATATGTGTGTGTGTATACACACACACACACACGCACACACACACACACAAATACACATTATATAAACACAAACTTTTATGTTAGATGCGATTGATCGATTTGACAGCCCTAGTTAAACATGTATTTTAAAATATTTGTTATATATTTTTATTATAGTGGGGTTTTTTTCCGAGTCTTGAATAATAGTATTGTCATTTTCTTGAACTTATAACATTTGAGATAATAATTAGCATTGTACCAGAAAAAGTTAAAAGAAAATAGTTCACAAGAAACATAAATCTAGTCTGGCCGGTAGCGTATTTAGCGTATTAATTGGCCAATTAATACTCGCTTATCCAATTTTCTTCTAAAGCAAATGAGTAGAGAATATGATAAAAAAAAGAGAGAAACTTTAATCTCAAGATGCTCTTCCCATAATTCACTAGTACGAGCCTGTTCGCCACCTCCACTCCATTTGTTCAAGTTCCATTTGCTCAGCAAGATCCAACAAACAACATGAGGCCTGTAGATGTCTTCAGCATGTGTGTATACAGCGCGCGAGCATGTACGGATGTTTATGTGTGAAGAGTGCTTTGTGAGCCGGACTGATGTGAGCAGGCAGTGAGTAATGAAGTGATTTGAAGAGTGAGGCATGTTTTCCTCTGGGAAGTGTTTAAGCAGGCTTGAGAGCATTGTGGGTGTTATATGTGCGGTAAGCAGATTTCATTGTGTGTTTACTGGGATTCTGTAACACTGGGTCATAGGTCAACTTTCATTCCGGTTTCGGCAATTTTCAGCACTCGGCCCAAAGTTTTATGCTAGATAAATGTTGTGTTCATGTCAGGCAGATATCTATCCTGTTACATGTAAACATTACAGGACGCTACCGCCGTAGTCTACTGTATTTCTACTGGTTCTACTGTTAGCATCTGTACAGTGTTGAGGTAGTGTAGCTAACTTAAGAGAGTAGCTAGCTAACTAAACTGAGAGAGAGAACTCTGATTGGCTGTTCAGTTTAGCGAGCGAGTCCGTGAACGAGAATAAGTAAACAAAAGAAGTAAAGATTATTATTATTATTTTTTTACAAAATGTGTAAAATCAGGTCGTAGCTAGGCTAGCTACAGTTTCAAAGTAGCTTCCCACTTAAGTTTTTGAAATACATTTATATAGTTAAATTGTACATTAAAAAAGATACTGCCCCTTAAACTATTTTTGTAGGGTTTTTAACTTGAAGTAGTTAGTAACACTACAAGTTGCTAACCACATAAACTGTCAAATGCGCAACTTTGAACTTGTGTAAATGCGTAAGTTCGAAACTGTAGCTAACCAAGCTACAAGCACATTTTACAAAGTAACTTCCCAAATCAATTATGAATTATATATTTCAAAAGAGATTGCCCCTTAAACAGCAGCTTCACTGTAGTTAGCACTTTTTGTTTGTTAGCAGGTTGTTTTATCTTAGTAGTTAGCAAGCTGCAAACCCCAGTGAAGCAGTCAATTTTGTTTGTAGCTTGTAGCTTGGATAGCTACCGTTTCAAAGTAGCTTCCCCAACAACACTATTACTATTAGCACTTGGGTACTGGTGGTTCCTGTCCCTGCAGTTTGTCTGTCCACATTCTCTGAAGGTTTCAGCTAATTAGCCTCACAAGAGTGTGCGCATTGTCTTCTAAATAAAGATGAGCCTCGTATGATACATTAGAGGGAACAATATGCTTTGTTGCTGGTGTGAAACATTCAGCAAGCCTTGGGAGTGCTCTGTCCAATCATCTCTTTCACACCTAATTAGCCACAATAATGAGAAGGCAAACTGACCATGAAAAGCGGGTGTTCATTTGCTCACTAAGCTACCGACACCTCTGCTACGTTTGTGTAGCTCAGAATAATTCATCCCTTCAATCTAGCAGTGACTTTGGAGGGTAAACAAATGTAATGTAACCTTTGGCATGTATTTAAACTGCAGTTCGTTCAACTGTAGGTTGTTTACATGCACATAACTGTTTGGAGAGCACTGAGGCTACTAGGTTTAAAAATGCAAATGTGATGAGTGGTTAAGTGTTCGGATGGTTAGAGGAGCCATTATTCGCACATTCAGATCGAAACGATGCAGTGAATACAATTAAAAAGGAAAATTTAGAGCAAAAATTGGTCATACAGCCCTCGAAGACATTAATTGCCGTTTTGGCTCATCAGGTGTCATTAATATTGGTGTGTAAAACGAGGGCGGTTTGGCTGATGGTTGGATCAATAGCTCTTTGTAGATAGTAATTGGTTTGTTATGGTTAGACAGACCGCAGCCACTGTTCTGACCCCCTGCTACCCCACAGCAACTGTTTCCATTTAACACAGACACGCACATGCTTGTGTGTGTGTTTAATTGTGCACGTGCAGTCACACAGACCCAACCTGGTGAATATGCTGAAACCTTTACCAAATAATTACTCAAAAGATACATGGAAAAAATAAGTTCTTATGGGTAATTTTAGTTTTTCCCAGTGTTTTAGACACTATTTTTTCATTGGTATGGGTAGATATTGTATATTGGGGAACTTATAGTTTAGTAAAACTATGTGAGTTACGTAATCAGATTACTTTTTTCAAGTAACTAAGTAGTTACTTTTTCAAACAAGTAGCTAACGCAAGTTACTTTGTTTTTCCATTTATGGCGCTTTTCAATTACCAGTACCAGCTCAAATCAACTCGTCTCGCTTTTCGCTCCGTTTTCCATTGCAGATAGTACCTCCACAATAGTACCTGGTCGTCATAGCGACGCCGGAAACTGCCGTGACGTAATCTTGTACGCGACACACACCCGCTACACACACACAGGACAATGGAGGAAATCGAGTGTATGCTGTTTTACATAATATTAGTAATGGGTATATCACGCAATCTCTGGCCAAACTATTTTAAAATGGCGGGGTTATTCAGGATACTCCGTCTGGCACGTGCAATGATGACGCAGTGAATAGTGACGATTCTCTCTGACCAATCAGCTGTCTGCCGTGTTTTCACGTCACATTTTAGTATCGCCTCAGCTCGCTCAGAACCTCGCCGGAAGTGATACGGAAAAAAGTATCTGGAAGCAGGCACAGGCACAACATATACACAGTGGAAAACCAAACAAAGGCCAGTCGAGGCCGAGGCGAGCTGGTACTGTGTAGTGGAAAAGCGCCTTTATCGAATGAAAGATTTCCTGTCCCTATGTTGAGAGAAATGTTGCGGGAGTGTAGTCAGTTGTAACTGGGCGTAACCGGTAGTAACCGGGTCAAACGGTAATTGAACCTATTGGTCAATCAGGAGTAATCGGGAGTAAGGCCGTGTGTCCACCAAAGCGTTTTTTCATGTGGCTGGCTTTATTTTTCAATTGTTTTCAATGGGAACGCCGCGTTTTTAGAACGCCAGGAGCGTAACGAGGCGCTGAGCGAGTATTTAACGCTCAAGCGCTGAGCGCTTGGCGTTTTTTACAGGTCGCCGAGAGTTGAAGAATGTTCAACTTTAGGTAAAACGCCCCGCTCATCACTGTCACTTTTTAGCCAACCGTCCAATCACAGTAGAGGAGGGGCGGGACTAATACCACACTGACCAACGGATATTCTGTATCATAGCAACAATGCGTCTCAACTGAAAAACTAACTGCGCTGTCAAAACGCTCTCAAGCGCCCGCAGCTCGGTGTCTTCAGCAGAGCGCCTAGCGTTTTCAGCTGGCTAAAAACGCTTTGGTGGACACACGGCCTAAGCATTGTGTTCGCTGTGTGAATGTGCGTTATTGTAGGTCTAGACTAAATTTGAGCTGGCATTTACTCATCTCACTTGTACAAAAACAGATTCAGTATTCCTCAAAATTAATAAAAGCAGTGAAATGCAAACCTGCAATAATTATGTTAAATAACACAAATATTCTTTATGTATTTAATCTCACTTTGTTAACCAATGTTTGTGCCTCTGACCTCTTCGGCCTCTTTTCAAAGAGGCATTTGGCAGTTTTACTCTAAAACGGCAAGAAAATCAAAGCCGTAAATCTTGCTTTCAGTAAGATTCTGTTTGTGCGCAGTGTCAAAAAATGTTCACTGGATAAAATTCGTCTCCCAATTTTTTTTTTAATGTGGTCATTTTTGACCGCGAGGAGCACAAGTGTGACTATTTTTTACAGGACCAATTAACCTTTTCGAATCATGTCAATAATAATTTTTTTTGTGTTCACATAGCAAGTGTCGAAACATTTACCAAGTTTCGGTATGAATGTTTTGGCACACCAAAACCAAAAAAATCATGAAGTAAAATTTTTCGGTCAAAAATGACTGAACCACCAGAGTAACTTTCCCCAACACTAGTCATACATACATACATATATATATATATATATATATATATATATATATATATATGTATGTGTGTGTGTGTGTGTGTGTGTACGGGGTGTTACATTTTACTGACCCAAAACTTTTGAACGATAAAGTATACTGAAAACACGCGACTGCTCAGCGACTAAGAAGGACTATGAGTGCAATGAACGACCTGTTTGTTTTCCAAATGGCAGGCATCTCTTTGGTCGTGTGTCTTCTGAAGTCAACGACCGTTCCCCCCCGGCCGTCTGAGAGTCTAGCCGTCTGAAAACAGTCGCACTTTCTTCATCCCTGGCCTCCCTCTGACATTCCCTGAAGGCAACACAGCTTGTTAGGGAATAAAGCCCATTCCCCAGTCCACGGCTGGAGTCTAGTCAGGAACACAAACTATGATTAGCCATCTCAAACGCTGTAGTCGCGTGGGCTTCTGGTCGCCTGGTATCCAAATTGCAGCGTCAGGAAATGTCAAGGTAAGCATTTGCTAGGGAAGAACAGCTGGAAGTGTTTTTGCAGGAGAGACGAGTAAAGGCGCTGCGGTGTTTACAAGATTCCCGCATCCTCACGATCCCAACACTAATGCTTTACACCCTCTGGGTCTGTCCAGAGAAGAAATCTGTTTGTCTTACAAGAAAAGAGATGCCGTTTCCTCCAGGGAAATGTTCGTTTATTATTGGATTTGCACATGCTTGTAAATATTTCCTCAACACACTAGTCTAAATCTACAACACTTCTCTGAACATTTGACTATCTGGGTGAATCTCGCTTGTCCATGTCCAGGTCACAAATCACCTCAAAATCAAATCAAATATTATTTTACATAAAGAAAATAAAGCCTATCTAGAACCTTTAAGGGTTTTTATTTATTTATTTATTTAACAACATTATGGCGTATTCCCCTCCCCAAATTTTCATTACCACAATGCATCTACTTCAACTTTTTTTTTTTTTTTGTAAAAATAAACTTTTACTTCACTTTATTATTAAAAATAAAATTCATGGAACTGTAATACAATATTTTTACTGCACATATATTTCCATACATTTACAGTCCAAAATGATTTTTTTTTTTTATCATTTGAATAAAAAACCTATGGCTTATAACAGGCCAATAACCAACATTTTAAAATAAAAATATGTATTTTAAACAACATTTATATTTATTTTTAGTTTACCTTGTGTTAGTCCTGGTCATCTGCAGGGTCCACTTCATTGGAAACAACACACACACACACACACACACACACACACACACACTATTAATAATTAAAACTAAAATAAATTTTTAATATAACAATGGTGTTGTAATAAAGTAAAGTAAAAACAAAAATTATATTAAGAAAAGTAATACAACTTTTTAAAACTTATTTTACCATATATATATATATATATATATATATAGGCTATATATATATATATATATATATATATATATATATATATATATATATATATATACACCTAAAGAAGACAGTAAGTGAAACCGGGAATAGAGCAGTTTAATAGACGAGGTCTTCATGAATGTGAATAGAGCGTTTACACTTCAGGAGGTTTCACAGTATGACAGGTATTATCATTCACAGTGGGCTTGTAATCTAACATGCGTCTGTCTTAAGACCCCCAGGCTAGACTTTCCCACTGCGTACCTCACAGATGCTGAAGGCCTGAAATCTCTGGTATTGTGGGTGGTAACTTTAAGACCTGTCTAGACCTCACATGTTATCCCATCGGGGCTTTCAATAGAAACCAGTCTAGGTGAAACGGGTGCCAAACTGGCTTTTGTTAATGAAAGTGCTGTTGTATGTGAAGCCAAGGTGATTGTGGAGAGGGGTCAGGCAATGAAAACTGCGTGAGAGAAAGAGTTACGCAGCTGGACCTGATGTTGCAGCTCAAGTCTAAGCGTTCAAAGCTAATGCATCAACAGTAAAGCTTCTTCAATTGCTTTTACTCTCTGTCCCAACTGCTAATATCTCTCATGGGTGGTGGAGGGTGTGAGTGACAGTCATAATTGCGTATTACTGCAGACCGCCACTGAATTATGTGCTGAGTCGATGATTAAAAGGCCTTGCGCATATTGAGGTCTTCCTAAATGGAAAACTAAACTTTCTTATTGTCAGTTTTAGACTGATATATCTGTCATTTGGACTTAACTGGCATCAGGTTATAACTATGTTGGCTTGGGTAGTAACAAAGAAGTGTTACCAACCCTTTGGTTCAATAGCCTTGTCAAATGTCTTTTTGAAATGGAGTAAATAATTAGAAAAATAAATGTTCTTTTCAATTGCTTTCAGAAATTTGGGGTAAATCTAATCATAAATGTCCCCCCAAGGAAATGAATACTTTTATTCAGCAAGGATGCATTAAATTGACCAAAAGACAGTAAAAAGGCAGTACAGACATTATATAATGTCACAAAAGATTTCTACTTTAAATAAATGATGATTTTGAACTTTCTATTCATCAAGAAATCCTAAAAAATGCTAAATAATAAGCAGTACAACTGTTTTCAACATTGAAATGAAAAATAAATGTTTCTTGAGCAGAATGATTTCTGAAGGATCATGCGACACTGAACGCTGGAGTAATGATGCTGAAAATTCAGCCTTAAAATAGAAAACAATTACTGTAAATTGTAATATTTAATACATAATATTACTGTTTTACTCTATTTTGATCAAATAAATGCAGCCTTGGTGAGCAGAAGAGACCTCTAGCATTGTACACTTTTGAACGGTAGTGTAATACATATGTATTTATTATATAAACTGTTTGCTTTTGTGTCATCCACACCACTAGGTGTCAGTATCGTCCAAGATGATTGTTATATCAGCCAGCACAACATAAAAAAAAAAAGTACTGTGCACATTTAAAGGCCAAAACCAACATGACACTCGCATATCCTGGTAGTTTGAACCCTACAAATCGATCAGTCGCATCGATATTTAGTCTTTTTTTAGGTTGAAATGTTAAATCATGCAGTGGCTTCTGAGGTTCCTCCACAGCTGTTGAGTGTCTCTGTAATGAATGTGTCTGGATAAAGACCAAATGCAAACCCCAATCTGTCACCGCACTCCTTTCTTCCACTTCATCAAATATGCCACATCTTTTCTCAGTGTCATTTATAGACCCTCTTTTGGTGCATCCACTGAAGTTCATTAGTTCATGGCCATTGTGTTCCAGATTTGTAACGCAAAGCCTTTTAGGCCTCGTGCGATGAGATCCTGTGACTGTTTAGGCACTCGCGCTCCGATAAGCTCTTTTTCATTTTCGGTGCGTAGAAAGCATGAGGATTGTGATTTCGTCGGTGAGGAATTCGAGCTGGAGAGACAGAGAGGATTAAAACGGGAATCCCTCAAGGACACGCGGATAAAATGCGTCGAGATGAAATGAAACCAGGGAGGTTGGGCTGCACTTGTCCTCGCTGGTTTTGGCATCTGATGAGGCACAATTACACGCTAGATTAAAGGGCTTGTAGAGATATGGAGGATTGCGTCCCTCGCTCGGGAGGGTTCAGGATCTCTAGCGGATCGGAGGAGTGTGTTTGTGCCATGTGGCGCTGGCATTCTCCCTCTGGTGTTGGTGCCTTTGGGGTCCAGGTTTATGAAGGTGTTGTTGGGCTAGCAACTGTTTGTTTGTGTTTTCAGTCGTAGCAGTGAAGAGGCTTTCTCTCGTACGATTGTTTTGGGTTCCTTTACACACCCTGATGCACTTGAATACGCTTATTATAAGAGTAATATACACTGCCTGGTAGGAGTGTGTGATATATACCGTCTGCTGCGATAATATCGTAATTGTTGTTTTAACGATGTGCGATTTGACATTATCGAGTATAGCCTATCCCACACACACACACACAGAGAGTGCATGCATACTCTAGTCTACGTGTTACAGGTGAAACGCGGAAAAATTTAATATCGTGCAAAAGTTTATTTATTTCAGTAATTCAACTTAAAAGGTGAAACTATATTATATAGACTCATTACATGCAAAGTGAGATATTTCAAGCCTTTATTTGTTATAATTGTGATGATTATGGCTTATAGCTTATGAAAACCCCAAATTCAAAATTAGAATATTGTAAAAAGGTTTTCATAAGCTGTAAGCCATAATCATGAACATTGTTTCACTTGTAGTCTTGTAGATTAGACTAGTGCGGGTGCGCATGGATGGTTTCACTGCGGGATTTAGTCTTTATTTATATAATTTAGTAAAAAATATCACAAGTGTGCAGTTTTTCTCCAAATATCAGCATGATAACAAATGTGATATTGATTTTATACAAGTTTAATGAACAAGAAGTTAATATTTAGTGACTTACATTTTAGACACCACATTGCCTGTTTTTGCTCTATTTCGCCAACAAAAATAGTTCGCCACACACGGCGGTGTTTCCTTACCGAGCGAATCAGTTTTTTGAACGAATCAGTTGACTTGCATAGATTAAGATCTTTCCTTGAATGAATCAGCCGTTTGAGTGAATCGGTTGAATCTCAATGATTCGCTCATTAACAGTGACTCGCTGCCACCTACTGGCGGTTTCAATTTCACATTTAAAATATATTTTCTTGTTTTTAATCATTTTAAATATCAATATTCAATATTGCAAATTGGTAACAGCCCTATTGTGTCTTATTTTTTAAAATAATTTAATTAGATTAAATTGATGAAATTGACACAATGGATGATGCATGTTTATAATTAGGTTTAAAAATTGGCTTTAAAGGTAAAAATGCCCAAAATAAATGTAAACATATTGGAAAAAATAATTTCTGTCACTGCTGAGAACTGACCACCACACAGAGTATGAAGAATGTCAACCACTTTAGCAGTCGGCTGTCCACGACAGTCCTAAACCAAAGTACCAACACACACAGCAAAATATCGGCTAATAATCGTTATCGAGAAAATCCCAGAAAATATAGAGATTTTTCTGTCAATATCGCACACCCCTTCTGTCTGGGCAACACAAAAGTCGCCGTTTGGATTTAAATGGGCAAATTCGTAAGAGTCTATGATTGGATCATTATTGCAGTGATTATTAGCATGTGATATATTTGAAGTTCTTTGTTGTGTTAAGTGTTGTGATGTTACATAATAATCACTGCAATAATGATCCAGTCATAGACTCTTAATCATTTGCCTATTTAAATCCAAACAGCGACTTTTTTTGGCCGAGAAGTGTATATTAATAATATACGTATTCTCTATATCTATCATATAATATATATGCACATTACTGTTCAAAAGTTTGACATTAGTACTTTTTTTTTTTTTGTGGAAAGAAAAAAATTATACTTATAAACAGCAAATATTAATTAAACTGTTTAAAAGTGACAGTGAAGACATTTATTATGTAAAAAAATTAAAATACTCAGTTTTAAATAAATGCTGTTCTTTTAAACTTTCTATTCATCCAAGAATCCTGATAAAATCAGTCATTTGCTTTTACTTTATAAATAATCAGACAATTTTAAGGAAACAATCAAGTTGAATTTAACTGAATACACATACAGCGATGTTTTGAAAACATATTTAATATTGGTGTTGGTATTGTATAATTTAATTTTAGACAGATTGGGAAGATATTTGACATGTTCGCCAGATATATTGACAGAACTTATTAAACAACCAAAGTCATTCTGCGTCTTTAATTCTGATTACATTTCTGATTCTCATGCAACAGTCAAAATTTATAATATATAAAATTCTTTAAAAAGTTACATATATGACGTTAGTAAATAATATATTTTAGACAAACAGGGAAAGTAAGGTGTCAAGATATTTTAACATCCAAAGTAATTTTGGGATCAAAGGTTATTCCATTAAATAACAAATGCACATCTTGTACATGTGATTGTTTCAATATGATAAATGATTCATTCATAAATGATTAATGTGTAAACTATTACTGAAGCAGCACATATGCGTTGTTACGTGTGTGTGTGTGTGTGTGTGTGTGTGTGTGTGTGTGTGTGTGTGTGTGTGTGTGTGTGTGTGTGACTTTTCTCAGCGCTGATCAGGACGGGACGATGTTTGTGTGTGTGTGACGGCCAGATGAGAATGAATCATCATTTGACACAGTAAAGAGTGAAAGATCTGCATGTGTTCACCGACATCTGCTCGCTGGATCTTCAACACGTCTGGAGATCTCACACTCTTTTACAGCCTGAGTTATTAATGCCACGCTATATGGCGTACGGTAATCACTCGCTGTCAGATCCTTCTCTTTCATCCAAACTCTTTTATCTGTGTGTGTGTGTGTGTGTACTTGTACAACTATCTTTGTGAGGACCAGTTTGAGTTGAGTTTTAGACCAGTGAAGTGAGAAGTGAGGTCCTCACATCTGAGAGCCCTTTAAAGGCCTGTATGAGGGTTCTTTGTTTTAGGGATACAGTTATAATTCGGGTACAAGGGTTCGGGTTTGGCTTTTAGTTGTGATGGGTAAGGTGAGGGTAAGAAGCTAGAGATTGCATTATGTCAATGAATGTCCTCACAAAGAAAGATGTACCTGTGCGTGCGTGTGTGTGTGTGTGTGGGATGTTAGGGTTAGCGAGAGGATCTTTTGTTCTTGGCATGTTCCCTCAGATCTTCTGAGCTTGTCTGGTCTTGTCAGGGAGAATTTACACCTTTGTTTTTGTTAGAATGCAACCTCACATAAAGTCATTTGCTAGAATTACTCTCTCTCTCTCTCTCTCTCTCTCTCTCTCTCTCTCTCTCTCTCTCTCTCTCTCTCTCTCTCTCTCTCTCTCTCTCTCTCTCTCTCTCTCTCTCTCTCTCTCTAATATTATCTTAAAAACAAAATTGTTAACATGTGAAGTAAAATGGCATAAAATATTGAGACCTGTTTTCAGAGATTATATCTTGTTAAGTTGATTTTATTTTAAGTGTATCATTTTCTTGCCTCATTAACAATATTGTTTTTAAGCACATCTAAGATTATTTATATGAATTATATAATTGTATTAATATTTCAAGTAAATATTTATACAATTATACTAAATTATAAATTTAGGAGATTTTTTTTGGCCAATAGTCTAAAAAATAGGGTTTGAAACCCTTTTTATTTCTATAATATTTTTTATCGAGTGAAAGGATTATTCAGCATGAAAAAATGTATGACAGGACATTTTTTTAAATGATAAGAGTAATTTCATGACGTAATAACACCGGATCGCACTGTACGTAGCGTGGCACTAGTGAGGATTAGTTGCACAGTTCACGAGACAGTCGAGCCGTTTCCTCTGGATTCCCTTGGCCTGTGGTCGTCTGTGTGGATGTGGACTTGGAGAAGTAAAACCCTATGATTTGAGCTCTGTCCACTGTGTTTAGTTCTGTTTTTAGAGCAGAGTTCAGTGAAGTGTGTCTGCGGACCTAGAGAGCTCACGAGAGAATCAAATCACATTTAAATATTGTTTCTAACAGGTACCAGTTTATATGAACATTATGCTTCTTTGATGTATACACTCTAAAAAATGCTGGGTTGTTTTAACCCAATTTTGGGTCAAATATGGTCAAACCCAAATGTTGGGTTAAAATGTAACCCAACGGCTGAGTTTGTCCATTTGACCCAAAGTTGGGTTAAAACAACCCAGTATTTTTTAGAGTGCATGTCACGTTCTCTGACACTTGAGTGTTAACATTGACTGCGGTTTGTACATGATGAACGGATGTCATTTCTTTTCTGTGGAAATGAGTAAATTGAGGCGTCATGACAAAGTTAATCGTTCATCCAAAAATGTAAATTCTGTTATCATTTACTCACTCTCAAGTTGTTCCAATATGAGTTTCTTTCTTCTGCTGAACACAAAAGAAGATATTTTGAAGAATATACAGTTGACGGTAACCATTGACAATATATATATTTTTCATTCTATGGAAGTCAATGGTTACCGTCAACCGTATATTCTTCTAAATATCTTCTTTTGTGTTCAGCAGAAGAAAGAAACATCTTAAAGCTACACTGTGTGATTTTTACCCCCATCTAGCGGTGAAAAGGTATATGACCATCCAGTGAATATTGGTTTCTGTTCCTCTCAATTCCGATTTCGTTTTAACTCCTACGGTGGCCAATGTAGTCCAAGATTAACATGGCTTCCAGTTCGACCTCGTCCATGAGTGTTCCTTCAAGTGATGAGGTTACTTTAGAAAACTATTATAATTTGCAGTAATTTAATTTGTCAGTTAACATATAGGTTATGACATCTATGTAAAATGAATAATAGTTTTATGTTTTCGTTATTTTTTTACCATTTCATTGCTAACATCAGCTATCAGGTTCCCAGACGTATGCAAGCTAATCTTAGTAAAGTAACTTTTATCAGTGCTATCGTTATTCTGTATATTGTACGACATCACTAGCGTAAGGCAAAGTTTACATTGTAGGCTATATCATTTTCTCCGTGAGCAGAGATCAGTTGATGTGACTGAGAGGGAGAGGGAAAGGAAAAAATAAAAACAGGGCTGGTGCCAGTGAATTGCGGAGACGCGAAAGGCGAAGTTTGAATTAACGGGTATGTCCCTCTTTGGCTAATGTACTTTCAAGATGGAGGGGCAACATGACGACCGACATTCGAACCCCTCACCCGTATGTATTTTCAATGGCATATTATACACTCACGAGAATACTTTATTACTTGAACGAAGTAAATATACATTAATGAGCACATGTATTTTTGAAAGAACTAAGTGTTTTTAGCTAAGAATAAACTAAAAAAGTTACACAGTGTAGCTTTAAAGGTTTGGAACAACTTACGGTTAAATAAGTGATGACAATTAAAATTTTTGGGTGAACTATCCCTTTAAAGATGATGACTTTCAGTCACTTGAGTCGGTGACACTCAATAGTTTTCCCAGATTTCCCTGTGCAAGTCTAAAGTTTAATGTTACATGAATAACCTACTGCTGTTTATTACTATGCATTTTTATTATTTTTTTATTCGAGTTGTCTTACATCATTGCCCCATCAGTATTGTAGGAGAAAAACAGTACAATTTAATTTATTCAATCGCCACTTAAATAGCTAGCTTAACTTTTTTTTTAAATAATAATAACTAGACTTTTGTTAAATTATTATGTAATATGCTTTCTGTGTAAATCCGAGCTTTTTTCCTAAACATTAGTGACAAGCAAAGAGCAACAGAAATATTATTAGTTGTGTTTGGTTTCTATTTCCTGTGTTGCTCTGGTTAGCCACGCCCACCATGAGATTTCATTGGTCCAAAATCCCTCTCCACATAATATTACTGTTCAAAAGTTTGGGGTCAGTATGAATTTTAAATGTTGTTTTTTAAGCCTTCTGCTCATCAAGGCTGTATTTATTTGATCAAAGCCACAGCAAAACAGTAATATTGTGCAATATTACAATTTAAAAGAACTGTTTTCTATTGAAATATATTTAAAAATGTAACTTATCCCTGTGATGAAAGCTGAATTTTCAGCATCATTACTCCAGTCGTCAGTGGCACATGATCCTTCAGAAATCATCCTAATATTCTATCATTTGCTGCTCAAGAAACATTTATGATTATTATCAATGTTGAAAACCGTTGTGCTGCTTCATATTTTTTGATACATTTATTGTCATGATTCTTTGATAAATAGAATGTTCCAAATAACAGCATATAAATAAAATA
Source organism: Phoxinus phoxinus (assembly GCF_949152265.1). NCBI lineage: Eukaryota > Metazoa > Chordata > Actinopteri > Cypriniformes > Leuciscidae > Phoxinus > Phoxinus phoxinus. The sequence goes on along the minus strand of NC_136890.1, from coordinate 5,759,586 downwards.
TAAATTATATTTTCAAGTTTTTACTATAACTTTTTATAAATTTATTTAATGCATCCTTGTTGAATAAAAGTTTAATGTCTTTAAAAATATATATTGCTGTCCCCAAACTTATATCAAACTTATATTTTCTAAATGACATTTATTTTGTGGACAGAAAAAGGCAGACCTACTTGTCTTTGTAAAACTGGGTTAGAATTAGTAGATCATTGCAAGCTAGCGTTTCAGACTTGCTTATGAGTTATGTGTGTGACGGCAATAAATAAAGAATCAAAATACTCTGATACGACAACGCAGTGTTAGCTGAGTGTTTGGTGAACGAATAATTGCTTCATTGTGCGCTGCAGAAAGCTTGGTGTGTCTGTCCCGCTGACCTCCTGCCTCAGGCTGGGTCACACACACACACACACACACACACACACACACACACACACACACACACACACACACACACACACACACACACACACACACACACACACACACACACACACACACACACACTTCATGTGCCCTACATCTTTACTAACTGCCTCCTGGAATAGACAGTAAATCTTGCAAACATGCTAATGTTCACAGGCTTAAAAGAAAACGGCCTCAGGCCTCACTCTCTCTCCACACACACACACACACACACACACACACACACACACACACACACACACACACACACACACACACACACACACACACACACACACACACACACACTATGAGTCTCGTAAAGTCTTTCTCTTCGGTAATTTCTTTTTTTCAGCCCTCATTAAGTAAAAGAATGTGTGCTACTTTCCAGGTGTTGGCTAACTAAACAGTGTGTAGCGTTTTCTTGCCCAAACAAGATACATGCTTTTTGCAAGATACACATTTTTTTTTAGACATGATAACATTGAAATTCCTTGGTTGTTTACCATGGTCATACCATGTTTTTTGGGTGAAGTAGCTTGAATACCTTGCATATCGTTGCTACATAAAAACGGATAACTTAGTATTCGGCACGACTGTCATAAAAATGAAAAAGACAAAAAGATTCTGAAAGTTTCTTATTGTATTTTGGAGGATATGGGAGTATTATTCATTATGTGTTACAATAAGTGTTTGGCAGAAATCATGGTAAGGTTTTATAAGGGTTAACCCACCTAGAAGCAATATCTATTTACTTCTAACTCATTCCTGTGACCAAAGCTGAATTTTCAGCATCATTACTCCAGTCTTCAGTGTCACATGATGCTTCAGAAATCATTATAATGCTGATTTGCTACTCAAGAATCATTTCTGATTATTATCAATGTTAAAAACAGTTGTGCTGCTTCATAAATCTTACTGACCCGTAACTTTTAAACAGGAGTGTATGTTCATGTACATGCATGATCTTGAGCAGTTCTGGGAAACCATTCAATGTTTCGAAAGGCTTCTTGTGTTTTTCTCAGTGCTTTTAACTGGCAGATATACGGTCTCCCTTACCTTACTCACTGGGGCTTTTAAAGCAATGTTCTCTGTAAAACCGCTTTAAAGAATATTTATTGTGGGCTGGAAAATGCTTTATTGAATTGAATCGTTTCTTTAACAACTCAAATAGTTAAAAAGATAAAAATAATTGAAAGTGAATATTTACATTTATATATTAAATAGAATAAAAAAAAAATTCTAGAGGTTCAGACAAAATGTTAATTGCTGCATTCTTTTTTTTTTTTTTTTTTTTTTTCAGTTTCAATGTACAATTCACTGACAATTCATAAAGACTTCACTGGTTTCATTACTGGATAAATCAGCATTTTTGAATATATTTTTTTAATGATTCTATGACAAATACATTTTTAACAGTCACTTGTCGCCACCTACTGGTGTAACGATGTAATCGCTACAATCGTTATTTAAAGTGTCAAGTTATACTTTAAAAAGGTGATTTTTGCTCTATTTTGATCGCTACCTTAGACACCACTAGCCGCGTTTCAATTACCCTTCAAATTGCGCAAATTGAAATTGCGAATTGAAAATACGCTCAATGGAAACACGTCAATTTCGCAAAAACTCCCGTTTATCGCAAAAAAGTTTTTACGCTCGCATGAGGTGGTTTTTCAGGCAATTAGAAAAATGTATATTTTGCAAAACTGCAATGGAAACAGTTTTTGTGCATTTACAGTCACCTGACTTAGAGGGCGCGGTGCGTTCGGACAGAATACGAGGCAGAGTTGTTTATTAAATTCATAAAAGACAAAATAATTACAGGACCTACTAAACCTTAAAGAAATGCCACAGAGAAACACACAGAAACTCCTCACATGTGCCGGTCACAGTATAAGGGTCTTTCCTTGCCATTAATGCTTGGATAACACACACACGTCACCTTCCGTTAATAATAATAATGTCTAGCGCGGTGGCTGTGATATTTAAACCTACCAACGTCTGTTGCCATGATTTTTTAAATGACTTATCGCAAGAGGAAAAAATTAAGTTTTAGTCACATAACATCGGTTAATGGAAACGCCGTCATTTCGCAATAGGTTTGTATCGATATTTAGAAAAAAACGCGAAAGTTTTTCGCAGATCTGTAATGGAAACGCGGCTACATTTTATATCCGAACAATAAACTTTTATCAACGTACTTCTCTGATAATATGAATTATTGTAAGACTGAAATAATAACACTAGTGGCAGTGTCAACACACATTTTAATGCTCGCTGTGATCGTACTTGTCAAAGGTTTAATATACACAGGTGAATCGTTGTCATTTAGGAATAAGATCGCGTGTGTGTTTGAATTAAGATTGCGATCTTTAACGATCAATCGTGCAGCTCTTGTGTCTCTATGCATAACAATTTTAGAAAAACGCTTTCAGACCAACTCTAATGACAATCAGACCCTACAAAACCCCTGGTGTGAACGCATTTAAAAGTGGACTTCAGGGGGGGGGAATATAAATGCCCCTTATCTGAAGAATATGTTTCCATTCAATTATAATTCATTTATTCCATCATCATCACACGCATTTGTGTTAATTAGCTGCCCTTGAATCTGAAGATTCTATTGAGTCTTAATCCCAATCAAAGTGGCAACGCTTCTAAAGATGCAATTAGTCCCCGACGAGCCAATTAAACTCTACAAATGCATCTATCTCCATGTAGGTCACCAGCGTCCTGTTGTGTAGATCATTAGAGGCGTGCAGTCGATATCATTGCTCGCTTAACTTCCTAATGCTAATCGGCTGCTCTCTTTTGACGGATGATTTATTTATCATGGCACGAGTGATGACCCCAGCTATAAATGGTCATTAAAAAATGATGAGGTGTCTATCAGCAGCTCGTGGACGCTTGTAGGGGGGTGTTTTTAAATGACTGTTTGAAGTTGTGCGCCCTCTTGACAAAGTACACGATAAATTAGATTTCACACCATCCTCTACAAACCTCATGAATTAGCTCACATAAATAAATGCACAAATAATGTGAATGATGTATGGACTGTCATTTTCAGATCGTGCTAAATGAATTATTTGAAGTGCAAATGATTGATTCATCATTCATTAGTTGTGTTAGCATCACTATTACAGTTGTTCATACTTGACGTTAGTGATTATTGATCTAACCACTAATCAACCAAATCACCCTAACACAATTTAAAGGGATAGTTCACTTTGAAATAAAATTTTGCTATGTTTTAGCTTACCAGGGGTCTCATTTATAAAGCGTGCGTACGCACGAAACGGGGCTGGAAATGTACGTAGGCTACGCCAGTTCCCACGCAAAGGTTGTGATCTATAAAAAACAAACTTGACGGGAGAATGTGCGCACCTTTAAGCAAACTTTGAGCCGTGCGTACGCACATTCTGGAGACAAAGGGAATTGGCGACACCGATGGTGAGCTGGAGTTAAATGTCTTTTTGGTCACTTTTAGACAGAAAATCGAAATAAAATTATACAGAAAGATAATTCAAATATAATTTCACTCACCAAGCCTATCACTTGAAGCAAATATCCACACCTTACATGTCCGCGCCAGCGAGCGAGTTGGGCTGTTTAGTGAATCTGACGCATGTGCATATCTAACGGCAGATGAAGTAAAACTGTAAATCTTCATTATGAGTCCTTATCATAAATAGGCTACAGTGATGTTCACAATAACAGTTTAAATAAAATAATGATTTAAACTATGTTTTACTTCTGTTATTATCATTTAGATTAAATATGCCATTAATGGAGTTAAACACTTAAACTAGGCCTACATGAAATTTACTGAAAAGTTAATATATATATATATATATATATATATATATATAAATAGGCTATAAATATTTGTTGTGGATGCAATGCTTTTGAACCCTTTTCCTTTGGCATGCTGTGTTTTAATGTTTTAACTACAGAGATAATTGTTTATCATGATAAGAGCAGATTGTGCAAATATAATGCACAACAATGTCTATCTATGTTTCCATTAAAAATATAAATCAATTAAAAATACTATTTGGTCAGTGGAAAAGATTGAGAAAAACTTTCTCTGAAATGTATTTTACACTATTTGAGTTATTTATTCAAAAACAAGGCAAGGATAGGCTACTAAAATATTTGTATTAATGTAATGTGACGGCACATCCGTATTTCATATTTTCCTAATGTCTTGTACCGTTAAACATGTTATCACGTGGATGAATAATCACATGCAAATGATATGTAGATGAGGATATGCATAGTAAAACTAGGCGTTGTAAGCTCCATATGTGGTTATTTCGGGGAGGAGACGCATGTGCGCACAATCTTCCGCTGAGTGGGATTTATAAAGTGAATCCTGCGCAGGTTCTGGCGTACGCACGGTTTTATAAGTCTGTTTTATACATTTTATACAAAAAGTTTTATACATTTTTTTGCGTACACCATTTTTGGCTTTCGGGCGCACGTACACTTTTAGTAAGGATCCTACGCACAGTTTTATAAATGAGACCCCTGAAGTGCATCCAAGATGTAGGTGTCTTTGTCTCCGCAGTAGTTTCAATTTTGATATTTTTAGGTCAAACCGTTCTTGTCTGTCAGTCATATAATGCAGGTATATAGGTACCGTCTCCAAAAGCATGCAGAGATGTCTCTAATAGCATGCAGAGAAAAGTCCAAATTCAAAAATTCCCCATCGCAAGTGCACATTGATGGCCTAAGACACGAAACAAGCGGTTTGTGTGATAAAACGAACAGTATTTATATAGTTTTTATCTCTTTTACACAACCACGTCCAACTGATCGGTTTACACCGGATTTCTTCCCCTGAAACTAATCTAACCGCCTTCGATTGGACGTTGCATTTTTAAACTCAGCAGAAACGCGTGTGATTGGCTGTACGGCTCAACGTATGCCTTTGATTGACCTGAACAATGAAGCGAGTAGTGTGTCAAGATAGAAGGCTTAGAAATTGGGAATAAGTGAAAACTCAACACACCCGAATGAGTTTGCGCGAGCTTAGGCCATCAATGTGCACTTACGATGGGGAATTTTTGAATTTGGACTTTTCTCTGCATGCTATTAGACATCTCTGCATGCTTTTGGAGACGGTACCTATATACCTGCATTATATGACTGACAGACAAGAACGGTTTGACCTAAAAATATAAAAATTGAAACTACTGCGGAGACAAAGACACCTACATCTTGGATGCACTTCAGGTAAGCTAAAACATACCAAAATGTAATTTCAAAGTGAACTATCCCTTTAAACCTCCCCAATGGGGAGAAGAAACAGTCCTGGGCTGCGTCTCCCAAAAGCATTGTAAGCGTAAGTTGATCGTAGAACAATTGAATGGTTCTACGCCGCTCAAGTTAGGCTTACAATGCTTTTGGGAAACGCAGCCCAGGCTAACAGGCAGCAGGACTCTGGGTTTCCATGCCTGCACAACAAAACCTGCCCGATTGCTAATCAAAACTAGGCCAATCACGGCCAAAACTGGCCCGATCCCGTTCCAGGGGAGTCCCTTGGTAAAAATCGTGTTCCAATTCAAAACTGATTCCGGGGGGGTCGTGGTCGCTTCAAGCCACGGACTTGGCAACACTGGCAGGACTGGAGCTCGACACATGGGCAAGGCATCCATACACGAGGAACATTGACAACGATTTGGCACAGGACAGAGAACTAAAAAAGGGGTGCTTCTCAATACTCAAATTGATGCTTCCTCGTTTCCATGCTCATCTGTCCTCCAGCCCGTGACCCGGAAACCGATCGGACTCAGCCATCTTGATGGACATCTCACTTTCAAGTGGCGCTTGAGTGATCAAGAATATCCCAATGTACAAATAAGGTTTCCTTTGATTCTTCCGTCCTCAATTTCTTTCCTCACAACCTTTCCTCGCATCCTAGCTGGGTGGGTGGAGCTGAGACGCGAGGAAAGGAAACCATGGATGCACAAATAAGATCTGAGAAGCACCCAGGGAGTATCAATGAGGAGGGTAATGAGGGAGAGCAGGTGGGACAAATAAACCAATGACAGAAGAGCACATGGCACACAGAAACGAACAAAAGGCGTATAATACCCTCATCTACCATTGGCTCAAGGTTCAAGGTTCCCAAACCGAAAGCAAGACAATCATAAGTGCACGGAGCATAGACACTGAACCTAAACTAAGACTAGACCGAAGTGTCAGGATCCAAACTCCATGACCCAAACACTCTCAACACAGACATAAGAGCGCAAGGCCCAAAGAACCACTCCAAAGCCGTACGCTCACACAAACACACGAGTGTCAGGAACCTGTCACCAAACCACGAACAAGACCTATCGAGTTGACAGGACCCTGACAATTTTTGATTCTTTTATTTGATTTGAAACCATACTTTGCCATATGGTGACATAGTACATAGTACATCTCTCCACATAATCATTCTTTGAAAAATTGCTTGAAAAATGAATAGACTGTATAATCATTGCTTTTGAAATTAAAAGCGCTCTTTGTTTGTTGCAGTGGCTTATCTCGGAGACATTGCACTGGATGAGGAAGATATGCGCATGTTTAAAGTGGACCGCATTGTGGATTTAGCCCAGAGAACGGTCACAATTCTGAATCATAACGGTACAGGTAAGTGTGTATGTATGTGTGAGTTTGAGTGTACGGGAATGGTTTATATAAACTTTGTGTCAGGTTTAATTGGCAATCAGAGAACTTGAAGCCATATGTTATTAAACCAATAGAGAAAGTTCAAGAGAAGTCAAGTAACAGTTCCCACATTCCCAAATGCAACAACAGGTTTCTGTTGGAATCTGGCAAAATGACAGCGATTTTGATCGTAAATCATAATTAGCCTCTAGTTTTATCATGTTTTCACCCCTGAAGATCGCAGAGTTCGCAGAGGGGGAAAAAAACATCAAGAGATGATGAGGAAATGGGAACAAGGGACATAATTCAACTTCATTTTACAATATTAGTGTGTGTGTGTGTGTGTGTGTGTGTGTGTGTGTGTGTGTGTGTGTGTGTGTGTGTGTGTGTGTGTGTGTGTGTGTGTGTGTGTGTGTGTGTGTGTGTGTGTGTGTGTGTGTGTGTGTGTGTGTGTGTGTGTGTGTGTGTGTGTGTGTGTGTGTGTGGGAGTTAGCATTCAAAATAAAATAAAAAACAATAGAAATTAGCATGCTATTCTGTGACTGTTGAAACGGATATGAATTAGCGGTTATCGCTGAGCTTAGTAGATGATTTAAAATAATGGAACAGGTCCATACAATTTTGCAAAAGTGGATTTGGTGGGACAACTTATATATTTACATGTAAATGTAAGATGTTTTTGTATGAAGTGTATGAAGTTTAAATGTAATGTCTCTTTCTCTGAAACTTGTGATGATGTGATGAGGATGCTCCAGACTAACGGTTTCATGATCAACAATCTGTTCATTTGATGTTGGAAATGGTAGGTTCACTTTCCAATGACACCAGTACAAACAATACGGCATCCAATCGCAGGAAGAGGGCAGCAACGTCCAGACCTGAGAGGGTGTGGCCTGAGGGTGTCATTCCTTATGTCATCAGTGGGAACTTCAGTGGTAAGTCACGTACACATAAACGGCTCTTTATAGTGAAAAACGACAGCATATGATTGCATTGTATTGTGGTTGTGGCAAGCAGGGCGGGGCCGAGAGCCATGGGAGCGGAGCGAGTGCTAAAGAGCGTCACCGGCTCGCCACACCGGTCTCGAGTCCCAGGGAGGAGCTCCGGAAGGATAAAAGGAGTGACTACAGTGAAGGGCTCTCTCCTTTTATCCTTCCAGAGCTCCTCCGTGGGACTCGAGACCAGTGTGGCGCACAGGTGACGCTCATTAGCTCTCGCTCCACCAGCCCCTCCCTCCTTTCCACATAAGTCCCAGACAGCAACATAGTGTCGGCCCACATCTGGGCCGTGTGGAATCAGTTGCTTTCTGGGGTAGAAAGGGTTTGTGGAAGAAATTACACATTCATGTGTCTAAGGGTGCTTTCACATCTGTAGTTCGGTTCATTTGGTTCGGACCAAGGGAGAAAAATTATACTTTGTAGCATTTTTCAGCCGTTTTGATTCCTTTTCACACCACACTGATTGCTCTGGTCCGAATCAGTTGATGAAACGAACCAAAATGCAGTCACGTGACAACATCCACATCATTCGTTGGCCAGATGGGTCTTGAACGTATTTTCATAACTGCACTTTGATTGTCAGAATTAACGTGCGGGAAAAATCCAACAGAACTGACGGAAGTAAACAAACACGCCGCTTTTTACTATGGAGAAACGACTTTGTGGGCTTATTGTATCCCTGGTCATAGTTTATTATATTAGTTTGTCTACACCACTTTAGGCAAACAATTACATTTCATAATGAATCGATTCCATTGAATGGTGCTCCGCACCTCCTCAGAACTCCAAGTTTGTCCGCGAGCTGCCATGCTAGTGCAAAATGTCAACAAACATTATTCCTCATCCCATAATGCACAGCGCGGCTGACTACGACAGCTGGTTTAGTCCAAAAATTTGCAGTTCTCTGACAGTTGGGTCTGTTCGCGAGGTGGTCTCGGTACGCTTGTTTGGTCCGCTTTTGGTGCGCACCCGAGTGCGATTGCTGCATTCTCACCTGCCCAAACGAACCGCACCAATTCGGAAAACGAACTCTAGTGCGATTCAACCGAACTAAACAAGGCAGGTGTGAAAGCACCCTAAAATCGGTCTGTCCAATCGAGCCGCACCTTACACACATAATTTGCTTTAGATTAAATAATATTTTTTACATGAGGGTGACCGATTTCCCTGCACAGATTTTGCAACAAGTTTAAGATGGTCACACAAATGAGCTATGTTGACCAACATAAAGCTGCTTAGTTTGAACGGGACTTCTGTGTGAGCTGTGCTTCATATATCACTACACTATTGACAATAGACAATGACCCTTTTTTTTTTTATTGCACTAATCGCACATTAAAGTCGGCATGAAACAGAAGTAGTGTTAGTCTTTTCTTCCCTATTGTGATGTATATCCGAGTGAAACGGCATCTTGAACAAGAGAAAATGTAGGCCGGGACGGGACTTGATTTTGTTTATGGGGAATTGATTGGATTGGTGTAGTTTGCTATTGGTGGATCTCATGTGAGTGACAGGTTGCCCCGCCTTCAAGCCAGTAAACACGTTATGAGAGAAGAGATGTCGTTTCAAGAAGAATGGGAAGTTATTTTGTCTAAAGATTATGAGGTCACATGAATTTAAATAAATAATGGTGTACACAGATAAATAATTTATGATAAATGGGCTACTGCAATATTCCACAGAATATGGTCAGTTTTGGTTTCATGGTGACTTTAAAAGTTTGGTCACATTGCTCACTACTTGTGTGTGTGTGTGTGTGTGTGTGTATTTGTGTGTTGTGCAGGTAGCCAGAGAGCCATATTCAGACAGGCTATGCGACACTGGGAAAAACACACATGTGTGACGTTCATTGAGAGAACAACAGAGGAGAGCTACATCGTCTTCACCTACCGGCCGTGTGGGTAAGTGTGTGTGTGGTAATGGGCTTGTTAGAGGATGTGTGCAAGCTTCACAGGGGTGTGTATGTGTTGCTCTGTGTCCATGTCTTGTGTCAACGTGAGAGAGTTTCCACAGCAGGAGGACGAAACCTTTGACTCTTCCAGGAAGGAATCAAGCTTGCTTCTCTTGCTCATGTGGAGTGTGTGCTTTTCACTCTTTTCTTTCCCTTCTTTCCTCTTTCTTTTCAGTCTCTTCCTGATTTGTCGCTCAAGTGGTTTTCCATCCGATTTGTTCCTCTGTTCCTGCTTATCTGCTTTGTGTGCCAACAGACGGATTTGTGTGTTTATGTGTGTGTGGGCCCTCGTGTCTTGACCTTGCGATTACTCTACGCTTCGCTGAGGAAGCACCAGGCGTCTGTATCACACTGTTCGCTACGGGACTGTCACCTGAACATGTGTGTTTTATACTTGCACAATGGCTCCCCGTAGATGCTTCAATAGTTCAGACCCCAGCTTGACAATCACATCCGCTGGAGACAAATCAGCCCCCGGAGACCGCGACCGTCGTGTCGCTCTTAAGCTGCTCCTGTCTGCTGGAAAACAGGATTTATTTTCATCTTCCGAAATACGTGTTTGACAAACGTCCACAACTCAAACCCAGACCCCACAGACCATATGTGGAAACTAAGATGCAAAAATGTGTTTTTGGAGCTGTGTCTGTGTTTACAGCGCGTTTAGCATATCGGCCTGTTGTTTACAGGTAAAAAACAAAAAAAAGGTCTTCGTAGCAAAACAGCTTGTTACTTTCTGAGGGGCAGAAACCTCGATTGACATTGTAAAATATTACATAAGTGGAAAATATCGCCCCTTTAATAGCAACAATTATACAAATACTATTAAAGAAAACTACAAGTTACACTGAAAAGAAAAACCTACTGTAGAATTCTGTCCTTAACTTTGCACCTTGAAGAAATAAGATATTGTTTGAAGGGTAATATTACACGATTTGTTACCTTAAAAGTGCAACATTATTATGGCATTGTAGGACACACAGGAGCAAGTGGGATTTTGTGGCAACTCATTTTGGAAAGTGTGTTGTTGCACTTTTTTTTCTTGAAGTCATGAAAAATGTAGTCTGAAATCTCTAAAGCTTCTAACTTAGTGTTCTAATCTCACATACTTGACAAAACAAATCCACTGAAGGTTAGACAAATATAAAGTGCATGTTTTCTTCATTGACTTCTATCAAAGGCAAGTCTTTAATATATATATATATATAAACCTAGATATACATTTTATTAAATGGAGATTAAATCACGTTTTTGGTTTCAAAATAAATTTCAACAATGTCTTTAAATTTACCAAAATGCAAAATTCTGCACTCATATTAAACTTTTCCACATTATTTTAACGATTTGCACTACTGAGACCAAACTACAAAATTAAATGAAACAAAACAACTCAAAGCAAAACCAAAAACAAAGCAAAACCAAACTCAAAGCATAAGCGAAACCAAACTCCAAGCAAAGCAAAAAAAAAAAAACACCTAGAAGAGTTAAGGGACAAATGCATACGAAGGCAAATTATCAAGAGCCTGTTAATGCTGTGACAAACTTTTAAAGCACACTTTCATTCATTCATGCAAGTATAAACTAAAATAGTTTATACTTAGTAAACTAAAATAGTTTATACGTAATAAACTAAAATAGTTTATACTACTACTATAACTTAAAGCTGCAGTCCGTAACTTTTTGGGGTTAAAAATGATCCAAAATAAATGTTTGAGCAAGTACATAACCAGCCAGTGTTCAAAACGATCTGCTTGTAATAATGTTTTTAATTCCAGCGGTACTGGTGGATTTCCGCGGGAGGTTCGAGCATGTCTTTGCGTCATTACATCACATCTGTACACATAGAGAAGTGTCTCAGCTAGTAGGCTGGATGTTGGTGTTGGAGATGCATGTCCTTTTCTCACAGCACTTGATATAATTCAACTTTTCAATTTAATGGCAGATCCAAAAATGTTCAAGCAACAATCATCAGTGACAACTGGAGATTTTCCCGCTGTAAAATGCAAAAGACTTCGGAGTGGCTACAGAAAAAAGAGACTGCAACCGGCCCATGTGAAAACTAGAATAATATCGGAAGGGGATTAAATGTAGTCACGCAATGCTGATGTTGTTAACATTACAATTTGAGAAAGTATAATTTGCACGGTTTGATATGATAAGCGATCATTAGATTTAATCAGCGCGATTTACTGCAATGCTTTTTTTCCCTTAATTGATCAGAACAGTGGATGTTACATGTTCAGATGACATTTTCCAGTGAAAATTATTATGTTGGTCATATTCTAAATTGTGTAATCTGTGATTCCGAATGGCAGTATCCACACCGGCGCGGCGACTAACAGCCACACATTCTCCTCAAAACATTGTGTTCATCCGCGCTGTGCCGTGTCAAAGCACAACCCACGTAAAGTTGATTATTCCTGCAGATTTCGGACAGAGATGGTGACAAAGAGGAAAACTGCGAACTGCAGCTTTAATGTATGTAGTAATAATGATAATGCATACAAGATAGTGATAATAGATTTCAATATGACCATTTCTCATCATCCTTAAAAAAAAATGATCCTAACTGTGCCATTCATATTCTATTAGTGTATTAGTTAATATGTATATATTACTGTATATCAATAATGTCACTGGCGTCCATTTTACGGCTCCCAATTCATTTTAGGAGAAACAAAGCTGCTACCAGAAATGAAACGTGATTTAAAGAGCAACATTTCAGAGAAATAAAAGTTTCCTTTAGGAAGTCACATTTAATTCACATAAGAGCATACAATGCAGGAAATTAAAATGAGCTTGTTTGCAAATGAAGAAAGTCAGTCATACTAACAGAGACAAATGTAACTGACTGTTTGCTTTCTCACTGTTTAAGTGACGGTCATCGCGGTCAGCAGCGAGGGGAACTTCATAAACTATACCACTGCAGGCTTTGCCAGGCGTTTGACAACAGCTTTGACAATCTGTGTGTGTGTGTGTGTGTGTGTGTGTGTGTGTGTGTGTGTGTAGGTGACAAAACATTAAGACTTTTTCCCCTTTACAGGCAGCAGTAGTTGCCAATGCTCTGATGAGCCCGTGTGTGTGTGTTCAGGCGATTCCTGTCTGTGCTGTGCAAAGTTCAAGGCAGAGTTTCTGGAGCGAGCCGCTGGGTGCCCCATAATTAAAGACTGATCTTTTGCACCCACATGTGGGTTTGTGTGTGTGTGTGTGTGTGTGTGTGCAGATTGCAGGCAAACGAGCTCTCAGCAGTTTTCTCCCACATATCCCAGCGCTTTCAGAAAGGGATTGTTTGATTGTGTGTTTTGTGTGTCGGTGTGTGTCTTACTGCTGTGGCACCGCGTCTCTCTCTGGATTTTGCAACACGTAGCTCCAAGCAGACTTCCAAAACAAACGATGCATGACATTTTGTTCAAGTTCACTTTGTGTTCTGTGTCAGTTTGTAACTTCACTTGCTTGTGTGTTGTTGAAAAATATGCTGTGTAATGTGAAAAAAAATACACTCTACACTGTAAAAAAATATTTTTGGTTTAACTTAAAAAAGCAAGTTACCTTGTTGCCTTAAAATTTTGAGTCCGTTGTAATTAAAAATTTGAGTTAATACAATGAAAAAGAATGGTTTAATAAACAGAAACTCAAAATAGTATGTTATCTTCACACATTAGTTATCGAAGTTGATTTGACAAAAGATAAAAAGTATTGATAACAAATCATGAAAATATTTTTTTACAGTGTAAAAATGCTGCGTTGGTTCAACCCTAATTTTGGTCAAATATGGACAAACCCAGCCGTTAGGTTAAAAAAAACGGCTAGGTTTGTCCATATTTGACCCAAAACACAGTTTCATGGTTAAAACAACCCAGCATTTTAAGAGTGTATGTATTTAAATAATGTATTTATACATTGTGGTACTGCTGTATTTGTTTTACACAATGTCATTTATGCAAATTATGTTATAAGAAAAAAAAGTGTGTCCTAGCAGTAATGAAATTAGATTTTTTTAGTTTTACAGTAATGAGATTTTTTGTGTGGAAAATGTGCTTAATTGTCATGGCAAAAATGCAAAATTGGTCTTAAAATAGGTTTAATTTTCTTAACGAGAAATGCTATATTTATAATTAATATATATATATATATATTTTTTTTTAAATAATAAATATTAATTATAAATATAGCATTTCTCATATCATTTTTGCAAAGAGCAATTATATATTAAATATATTAATATTATATGAATTACAATATGAATATTTATACAGATTAAATATGAATTATATAAATATTAATAACATTTGTAATTCATTAAAATTTTAATGAATAATATAATATTCCCTTTGATTTTTGGATGAACATAATGAATTTATAATTTGATCCACTTATCTGTGTGATATTCAACCAATCATCATGATAAATGCAATACACATCTTGACACAAACATGACTGATCATGGCTTTTATGAGGTTTTACACACAACAAATTATTTTGTGGCCGATGAAATGTTTAATATTTCAGTTGGTGTGATTAATGCAGTATTAAGTGGAATATGAATTGTGATGTGGATGACCCTCTGCAGGTGCTGTTCGTATGTCGGCCGGAGAGGAGGGGGTCCGCAGGCTATATCCATCGGGAAGAACTGTGATAAGTTTGGAATTGTGGTGCATGAGCTCGGTCACGTGATCGGATTCTGGCATGAGCACACGCGACCCGACAGAGACGAGCATGTCAGTATTATACGGGACAACATTCAGCCAGGTAGGAAAAAAACAGTCAAATTTACAGAGCTGGTCAGAATTATTTGCCCCCTTGGTATATATGATCAAAGGTGGCTGTAAAAAATAAATCTGCATTGTTAATCCTTTTGATATTTTATTGTAAAAAAAAATCTGCAAAAATGTACCCTTTAATTGAAGTAAAATAATTGAAAGTGGGGGGAAATCACATTAGGAAATAAATGTTTTTCTCCAAAACACGTTGGGAATGAGTCTTCTCCTATAATGCCTGATGAGTTTGGAGAACACCTGACAAGAGATCAGAGACCATTCCTCCACACAGTATCACCTTCAGATTCCCAGATGGCCATTGCAGAAGCTTGCTTTTGTGCTCAGTGACCCATTTTTGTTTTTGGATCACTGTCCTGTTGGAAGACCCAAACATGGCCCGTCATAAGATTTCTAGCGGAGGCCGTCAGGTTTTGATTTTTTTATCTGTTGGTATTTGATCGAATCCATGATGCCATGTATCTGAACATGAAGATGTCCAGGACCTCTGGCCGAAAATTAGACCCACAGCATTAAAGATCCAGCAGAGTATTTCATTTTACACATGGGGAACTTTTTACCTGTGTGCACCAAACCCATCTTGAGTGTTTACTGCCAAAAAAGCTATCTGACCATAGACCCCGTCCCGTTTGAAGTTCCAGTCGTGTCCGTTACTTTTCAAACGTTCTATGGACAGATGAAACAACAAAAAAAAGCTTTTAAGTTAAATAGTTAATAATAAAATAGCTTTTTGGCAGCAAACACAAGGATAAAAAAATTGTAAAATGAAATACTCTGCTGCATCTTTAAAGGTACTCTGTTGTTTTTTTAAGTATTTTACAGCTTTTATTAGCATTGATTATAAAATCAACATCTTTATTCATAAATATAATTCTCATTGGTGTAAAATTACCTCTGCTAATGATCTGACTTATCCTCATAAGCAAAGAAATTCTTATCTTTATTTACATGGAAGTCCAAGGAGGCTTCCATGTCGTTCCGCCATTTTGAAAAACTATAATAGCAGAGAGGGACCAAAAGCACTAGTCTACTTCAGCGCGTTTCCACAACGCGTTTTCGTTCACAGCCAGCGTCACGTGACTGAAACCAGCAGAAGCGGACAAGGAGATCAGTGAGCGGCGCTGGTCACTGTCCCGGTAAATTTGAAAGGCTGCACTGCACGGTACTTCATAATGCTTCATAATTGCAGTTTGTTTGAAATAACGAACCTCATCACCCGAAAGAAAACTCGATGAAGTGCTGAAGACATGTTGTCATAGCATCTTGGTAAATAACGGCTACCGTAGTTGCAAAACGCATTTGAAAAAGCGAGGCGTTAGAGAGCACTATTTGTTTGAATGCTAAATACAATTTCACCGCTAGATGGGAGTAATTCCTACACAGTGTACCAATGCCAACCAAATGCCAACAGATAAAAAATCAAAACCTGACGGGCCATGTTTGGGTCTTCCAACAGGACAGTGATCCAAAAAAAAAAAAAAAAAAACCAAGCATCTGCAATGGCCATCCCAGTCCCTGGCCTGAACCCTATAGAAAATGAGTGGGCTGATCTGAAGAGAAGAAGCACCAACATGGATCTGTGAATCTGAAGGATCTGGAGAGATTCTGTATGGAGAAATACACTCTTGTCAGGTGTTCTCCAAACTCATCAGGCATTATAGGAGAAGACTCAGAGCTGTTATCTTGGGGAAAGGAGGTTGCAAACATATTTAATAAAAGGGGGCACATAATTGTTCCCAACGTGTTTTGGAGAAAAACATTTATTTCATAATGTGATTTTCCCCCGACTTTCAATTATTTTACTTCAATAAAAGGTTCGATTTTTGCTCCCTTTTTAAAAAATAAAATATCAAAAGGATTAACAATGCAGATTTATTTTTTACAGCCATCTTTGATCATATTTACCAAGGGGGCAAATAATTCTGAGCAGCACTGTAGCTCATGTTTGCCTGAAATGATCTGTATTGGAGGTTCAGATTACACGTGTAACTAAACACTGTCACGGTCATTTGTAGAGGTGAGGTCAGCACTCCACCAACAAGCATAAAAGACAATTGTGTACCATCGTTCAGGGAAAACAACCCGATTGTACAACACGGCCCAAATTCTGCTGACCTCAGCAAAAATCCCCCCCGTTTACTCATTTCTTATCATGAATGCTGGGCAAAATATTTCTTAGTTTTACTTAATACAGTTTTACTCACCAGCGATTTCAAACCGTGTTTTTGACACTGTCTTTGGTTCACTGCCGTTTTAAAGAGAAAATACTCAGCAATGGTGTTGACTTATGAATTTGCACATGGCTTGTCTTAAAGCATATTAAAAACACCACATAGACATATATAAACAACATTAAAATCTTGATTTTCACCACTTTAAACAAGGTTCCCACGGGTCCTTGAAATCCTTGAAAGTTTGTGAATCTAAAAAATATATTTTAAAGGTCCTGGAAGGTTTTTTAAAATAAATATACATAGATACAGGTCCTTGAAAGTGCTTGAATTTATTTTGTGCAAGTTTTCTGGAAAAAAATTCCATATTATTCCCTCCGGTCCACCAATGCGTTATTTCGCCAACACTTTGTGGCCTATGCATACTAGCTTGCTTGGTTTACGTTAGTTGCGCGCATTTACGTTAAGTAACGTAAAGTGTTTCCTGCGTGAGGTACTTTGTGTTGTACGTTGTCATGACGTTCACACACGCACGAAACTACGATGGTAACTCAACGTCTCATAGTTTCTTGCAAAAATGAATACCAGATCATTTTAGAATACAGTATAGGATGTACCGAACAATCTTCAGTTTTATGCAAAACAGAAATACGACAAATAGAACATAAGAATATCTCTGTCATATGGCCAAAAATCAATGCAATGAAAAAAATAATGCTTTTTTGCATAGTTGTGTTTGACACATGAAAACTGTAACAATGTATCTTACAAGTTAACACGATGTAACCTTGCTCTCATTTGAAACGTGTCCCCACATTTTTGAATTTGAGGGTATTGGACCTGGAAAGTTCTTGAAAGGTCCTTGATTTTGAAATTAACCAAGGTTTTGTAAGCATATTGCACAGTTGACAGAGTCAATCGTTTCATTTGGGATATTTGGCCAGGCTGTCATACAAATAAATTATGAACACATGCAAAAACAAGATTGAACCATATTTAATAACTGTTTATGTATGCTTTTTGCCTGTGAGCTTTTTGTATTCTTATGCATTTATTATTATTATTATTTTTTGGTAAAGCAATACATACATTATCATACTTTGGGCCAGATTTATGAACAGCTTGCGTCAGCACAAACCCTCTTCTGGTGTTAAAAAACGAGGCTGCTGTCAGGGTTTACCAAAGACATGCAGTGAAAAAATAGCCCTGAAATGTCACGGACAGGGTTATTTTTATGGCTGACCTTCTTGCATATGCAGTATTTGAATGAATCATGGAAGGTGAATTACTAAGGTTACTGGTATTTGCGCCATTTACCGTCCAAAAAACACACACTAGTTTGCCCTGTTTAGTAAATCTGGCCCTTTATATGATAAAGCAATGCATGCATTCCTTTGCATACTGGTTACCTGTGTGAACTTGAGGAGAACTGACTTCATCTACTAAAAATAGACAAAACACCAGCTTATGAATGGGAGCTGAGCAAAAATGATGGAGCAAAGTTATTTAAAAAAACTATCATTTGTTTGCAGAAGTTATTTGTTTGATGGCATTTTGCATCAAATCCAGTGAAGTTCAGTAATTTAATGATGTCCAGATATTTCCACAGCCCCTGTACGCCTAGAAATATCTCAACCACGGACAAGCTGTGCACCTTGATGTAGATCCCAAAATCCTTCACAGCTTTTTAGGCAGCATTAATGAAGGAGATATCCTGAAATGATGACATCTGTGGATTCGGATCTCACTGTATGCCACAAACTGATTCTCAGCAGAGGCATGCATTCAGACATTTGCTTGGAAAATGTCTGTGGCTTTAAAAATTAATGTGGCTTTAGAAAGCTAATGATATAACTTATGAAAATATAAAATTTTACCTTCTTATGGTTTGCAAAGAAGAAATGTGCTTCAGTGTTTGTGGTGTTGCCATGGTAACCACCCAGTATTTGTAAGAACATAAAAAGATTCAACAACTGAGACATAAACTAAAGACTTTCCGAAGACATTTGACGAACAGAACTGGAACAATGTGTCCCTGAACAAAGAGGGAGTCGATATCAAAAGTAGCAGTCAGTGTGTGTGTGGTGTTTCCACCAGCTGCTTCCAGAGCCACAGTGCGTCTCATCCTCGTGGCTCGCCAGCTCTTGCTGTGAGACGCTGCTCACTCGTCCACCAGGGCACTTGTGAGTTCTCCGACACGTTTGGGGGACGTTACAGACATTGCATTGTGTTGCTCTGTTCACATCTGCAGGTCTATGGCACGTTCACACAGGTGACCTGGGACCTCTGAACTTAATTGTCCACCGCCTGTAAGCCTTTAGGGTCTTAAATGGATAGTTCACCCAAAAAGAAACATTCTGTCATTGATTTCTCACCCTCGTGTCGTTCCAATCCTGTAACACATTTGTTTATCTTTGGAATGAAGATCGTTTTAATGAAATCTGAGAGATTTCTGTCCCTCCGCTGACCGCTACGCAACTACACTGCAAAAAAATGCTTTTCTTACTTCGTATTTTTGTCTGGTTTCCAATCCAAATAACTAAAAATTCTTAAATCAAGATGCATTTACTAGATAAAGTAGATAAGATATGTCTTGTTTTCTGGGGGAATTAATCAAAATTAAGTGAGTTTTTGCTTAAAAAAAGCAAATGATCTGTCCATGAGGTAAGAAAAATAATCTTAAAGGGCTGGTAAAATGCCATTTTCACAAGATGTAAAATAAATCTCTGATGTCCCCAGAGTGTGTGTGTGATACCCCACAGATATTTTTATATAGCATGTTAAAGTTGTCACTTTTTGAGGGTTTGCAAAAGAGCTCATGTGTGTGTTAGCAGCTGCGATTACCTCACGCACACACACACTAAAATGACAGAAACTGTTCTGCCTTTAATGTTAAAACGGAGTCAGACAATGATGGAGAGACTCAAGAAGAAGTGACACATGTAGAAGCAACAGGACGTCTCTGAATGGTTAGTTGATGAGTTTATGTTGCTGATGTGGAGTTAACTATCTTTAATTAGCATATTCTGTCATGATAATCAATAAATCGCTTTCTTTTTTTTCTTTAAAAGCAAATATCTTCCTTTGCTTTGAACTTTGAGCATTGTAACTTTGCAGATGTTGTTTATGCTCAAACAGCAACATTACACACTAACTAAAGTTAGAAAAGTGAAATCTTACTCAACCACCCCTTTAAGTCAAACAGAAACAAGATTAAAGCATTTTTTTCTTACCCCATGGACAGATAGTTGTGCTTGTTTTAAGCAAAAACTCACTTAATTTTGATTTATTTCACAAGAAAACAAGAGATAATATCTTATGGCATTTTACTACTTTAGTATATGCATCCTGATTTAAGATTTTTTTTTATATATTTGGACTGGAAACAAGACAAAAATACTAAGTAAGAAAAGTATTTTTTGCAGTGTACCACTTTCAAGCCCCAGAAAGGTAGTAAAAACATAATTAATCCATGTGACTAGTGGTTTAACCTCAATTTTATGAAGTGATGCCAGTCTTTGTTTGTGCAAAAAAAAAAAAAAAACACACACACCAAAACACACGATTAACCACTTTATTTATAAAATATTAATCTCCAAAGAAAGTTGAAAAAATTCCCTATTTAAGGGTATAAGGGGGCAATTTCAGATACAGCCATTGGTTAAATCCTTAAGTCTTATTTGAATTTTACATACTTATTTATATACCATGGTCTGTCTGAATATTTGATTCTGATTGGCTGGAAGGTGTGCACAAATAGTTCCAAGTCAGTTTAATCGCCCATCTATATTAATGCGCTGTTTTCATTGACTCACACACACACACACACACACACACACACACACAACACACAACACACAACACACAACACACAACACACAACACACAACACACAACACACAACACACAACACACAACACACAACACACAACACACAACACAACACAACACACACACACACACACACACACAACAAACATTCAGGAGCACAGAAACTTGTTAATTTTGAAGTTTGGTTTTGAAGTGATGCTGAACAGACTCACTCATACAATTCTAATTTCTCTCTAGTTAATTCAAATAAATTATATAAATAATTAATCCTGAAAAGTTGTTTCTTTTTTTCTTGTTGCTGAGTTTATAATAATAATAAAGAGAATAATTAAATAATCCATAAAATGTGATAATGTAATAATGACGAATCCATAAAAACAATCTTTGAAAAAACAAGCAGACAGCCTATTTTGTTGACAATGCCAGTTCACATCACTTCCTGCCTCAGTCTCATTCTTGGTTTCATCCCATAGGACAGGAGTACAACTTCCTGAAGATGGAGCCTGGTGAGGTGGACTCACTCGGAGAGGTCTATGACTTCGACAGCATCATGCACTATGCAAGAAACACCTTTTCCAGGTTAGAATATTGTCTTATTTTTCATAATTTACAATACAATATAGAAATGACATAAAAATGATATAGATCATATACATACATACAGTGCCTAGAATAAGTAAACACACCCATGCTAAAGTTGACTAAAAAGAGGAATTATAAATCATCTTTTGGAAATTGATCTTAATGCCTTATAAAAAAATGAGGAAAACTCCAACCTATAAGGACACCAATTTTCTTTGTGAATGAATAATGTATCGTAAATAAATAAATGTTCTTCCTTAAAATACAGGGTGCATAAGTCAGGACCTGATCACCCCTATGTTAAATTCCCATAGAGGCCGGCAGATTTTTTTTTTTAAAGGCCAGTTACTATATGGATCCAGGACACTATGCATCCTGATAAAGTTCCCTTGGCCTCTGGCATTAAAATAGCCGCACATCCTCACACACCCTTCACCATTCCTAGAGATCGCCATGAGGTACTTTCCATAAGATCATCTCTCAATGCAAATCAAACCAGTTATTAGGCAAACTGAAATAAAACCATGCCAATCTCTAGGTATGGTGAAGGGTATGTGATGATGTGCGGCTATTTAAATTAAATAATAATTAATTAAGGCATTAAGATCAATTTCCAAAAAGAATAATAAGAGATTCATGGGTGTGATCACTTATTCTAGGCACTGTATATGCAGTTGTAATCAAAAGTATTCAACCCCATTGCAAATCAGCGTCATTGGTAAAATTTTAATGAACTTTTTGCAATGAACAAATCAAACAAAAGTAATTGAAATAATTCAACACAACAAATGTTTACAAGTGGTTTCCCCAAATTCAACTGAAAATGCCATTTTGAATGTCTTCTGCAGTCTCAAAATTACTCAACCCCCTGAATAGAATCCTTCACAACAGCACACATCTACAAAACAGATCTCAAGCACACATGATTCAACTAATCAAGGGCTTCATTAGTTTCACCAGGTGTGCTTGAGCAAGAACACATGAAATATCTGAACTGACTAGGTTCGTTGAGTGTCACGTTTGACTGCATGTTAGAAATATAGATAGCCAAGTCAAAAAAATGCTTCAAAAAGTTAAAGAAAAATATCATTGCCCTTCACAAACACGAAACGGGATACAAAAAGATAGCGAAGGCACTAAATGTTCCCAGAGACACTGTTGAAAGCCTAGTTCACAAGTTAAAGGAACAGTGGTTCTAGGCCACTGGACAAAAAAAAGGAAAGCTATCAACGGCTGCAAGCAGATTTTCTGAGAAGGCCGGTTCAGAAAACCCCTCGAGTGACTGCAAAAGACCCGCAGCAAGACTTGTCACTGTGAACTGTTTGGCAAGATCGGCATAACAATTCTTCAAAAATGTTTAGTGTTCCAACAAAAAAATATTAGCACACAAGTTTAGAATGATGAAGTTGAATAAATAACAAAATGATTTTTATTTTTGGGTGAAAAAAGTTCTAATTGTTTTTTTGGAGCATGTTTTTGCGTTCCACTTCAGTGCCCTTTAATAGTTTTGTTCATAAACGTGCTAGACGGATGGCTCTGAAAAAACAGTGGGACCGGATGAAACTGTCAGTTTTATTACAGTATGTCAAGTCAAAAGAAGTGCAAATGTTAAAAACGGACCTCAAGACATTGCATTTCTCTGCTCTGCTCTGCTCATTTTTAAATGCAAGAACATGTTGCATTGTGAACGGCCCCTTAGGGGTAAGAAACCACCTTGAAATACCCTAGCATGAAACCAGAACACGCGAGCAACTACATAACAACATGCTGGAAACACTGGAAACACAAGCTAACGTGCAACAGAACCCTGGTAAATACCTACAACACTCAGCGAATTTTTCATGTGCAGACAAAACTATAATATAAAACGATTTCACATTGTTTGAATGTTAATTATGTTTTGTTGAGGATTCCTCAATTATTCCTCATTATGAATAATTAAAGTGTCCCTATTATGCTATTTTAAAGGTTTCTAATTTCGTTTTTTAAGGGATCCGTTTACATGCATCCAAGGTCAAAACTTTCATTTGCTTATAATATACAATCACGAATTGCCACATTTCTCAAAGAGTCTGAAACGGTTTGTTCGAAGATTCAGTCTCTCTAAACCCCTCCTTTCTAAGAGCCTACTCTGCTCTGATTGGTCAGATGGTTCAGTCTGTTATGATTGGTCTACCGCTTACAGCGCGTCTCTGGATCTTCCTCAGCGCTTAATAAACAGCGATACGATACGAAAAGGAACAATGGCGTAATTTTTCCAAATCGATTCGAGCCCAAGTCCTCATCCTTTGGAAGTGCATCAAAGTGGATTTGCTTTGGCAGCACAGAAAACAACATCTTATCGACATGGACAACACAAACCAAACTCTTCCAGTCTCAGCTGCAAGTACAGTGTTTGAGGGCGGGGTCAAATTTGACTGTTTGTGGGCAGCCAATAAAGACCATAGGCTGGCATTATGCAAATTTGTTGCATTGTTACATAGGTTTGTAATGGGAAGCAAGACTGGAATCGCTGACGACTTGTTTTCAGAATCGATTCTTTCTTTTAAGAGACAATAACTTTGACCTTTAAAACTTTGCAGACCTTTTAAATTCACAAACAGCTATACATCACACTGCATGAAAGGTTATATTTGAAAAGGCATAATGGGCCTAGATGCGCTGTTTTATTCACACTCCGACTTCTTATTAGTTTCCTCAGGGTGACCTTTGAATGTGGCATCAGCACTTTGAGGCGGGCATGGCTATCTGAGCATCTCGCTCCTCTTACACTCTTTCTGCTGAGCTTTCACAACGCCGCTATTGTGCTTCTCGCGTGCCTGTCAGTGGTTCGGAGAGTAATCCGAGCCAGTCGGTTTTCGTGTGTGTGGAAAGGTTCGGTGCAGACATCATCTAGCTTCAGTTCTGTTTGATGATCCGATCTTTCGACGTCAGCTTAATGTAATTAACTTCCTGTTTCTTCTCATGCCTGTGTGACTATAAAGGTGGGCGGTAGGACAAAACCTCATGGTTTGATTTTGTTTTACAACAACTATATACAGTATACATGTCTCTTCTGCTCACCAAGGCTGCAAACGTCAGCCGGCTGTTTATTATCATGTTAATTATTGTGCCTTTTACCCCAGATACCATTCTTTTTCTCCCATTATGGAATTATGGAAGTGTTGCTTTAACTACCTTGAACAAAACTGAAAATCAGCTAAAAGTGTTCCGGCACAAACGTTCCCTGGTGCTATTTTGCAGTTTCAGAAAACAATTCCGCCACTGACCAGGAAAAAACTAGTCTAAAGTCAGTGGCGCGTTATTCAGATGCTATTTTAAGGGCGCATGCTTGGCCATAATGTAGCGTGTGCACAACAGGCATACACTTTGCTTCTCTCATCTATACAGACACAGCAGTTCATATTTTTGCAAACCATACATAATTACAAGGAAAAATATTAACACACGAGGGAAATCATTGTGGTGTCCATGAAGGTGAGAAAAAAATAGGCATAAATCTAGCTTACACATTTACCCAAATTATTCAGGCTAATTGTTAGGGCTGGTCCGAAAACCATTTTTGGAGCTTCGAAGCTTCGGTAGTAATGAACATCGAATATTCGAAGCTTCGGAGAGAGGGTGCTGAACATAATCTTCTCTCTAATAAAAGCAGGAATCTCTATGTGTCTGTATGTCTGTTTGCATTTTGATTATTTCGAGAACCGTTCATCCAATCGACTTCACAAGGGAGTGCAGTGTCGATTTGGTGCAATATAGATAGGCACGTGAGAAACTTTTAATAAACTACAGAACAGCGTGAGCGGGAAGCGGCGCGCCTCAACGCGGGCTGGGCTTATGCTCCGAGAACGCGGACACTGCACTATAGTGATATAAAACGCACACACACAGGTCTGTTAAATTAAGCAATACTTTTAAGGTAGTCTAATATTTTTCTGACTAACAAATTACTGACAGAGTAAAGGGTAGATTTAAATAAAGAAAAACGAAATTTAAATATAGAAAAAACGAAAGTTAAATAAAGAAAAAACGAAAGTTAAATAAAGAAAAAACGAAAGTTAAATAAAGAAAAAACAAAATTTAAATAAAGAAAAAACTAAATTTAAATAAAGAAAAACGAAATTTAAATAAAGAAAAACAACATTTAAATAAAGAAAAAACGAAATTTAAACTAAGAAAAAACGAAATTTAAATAAAGAAAAACGAAATTTAAATAAAGAAAAAACGAAATTTAAATAAAGAAAAACGAAATTTAAATAAAGAAAAACGAAATTAAGTTAAATTAAAAACGAGATTAATTTAGATTGATAATAACGGGTAAAAAGTCTAATACATTTTGTTTCTATTATTTTCCACAATGTCAAACAACGCAGCTAAACCCAAAACACAAGCTCATCATGCACTTCCACATGCACTTCCACACACACTCCGCTGTTCTCATGCACTTCTGTCCACACACACTCCGCTGTTCTGCTCTAGAACACTCCCGTTGCTGGAACACTTAAGCCTCTGTTATACTCCAGTTTGGACGCGTACACGACAGCTGCGCACAGCTCGGACGCAGACTACTTGCATTTATACTTTCTGCTGAGGTCCGCTCTACTCGCATGCGCAGTAGATCGGTCTGGCCAGTATAATCGATAATATTTTAAATATTTATAGTTTATATTTGCATTTGTGTCAAAACCTATCACTTTCAAACATCAAAATTACATTTATTGATATGTATTCGTGTCAAAATGACATATAAACATCTTAGGCGTTGGTTCTTTTTCTAGCATGCACGCGTTTTCCGCGTGGCTCAAGCCACGCCTGAGACTCGTGTATCAGCAGGTAGTGTGCAAACTCCAACCTGTTAACATGGGTGCCGAAATAAAAACGGACATGCCACGCAGCCAGTGTGTCGCCGGCCTTATTCAAGCGCGAATGAGAACCGTTTCGCGGGGATCCCAGGTGTGCAAAAAACAACAACAAAAAACGAATATTCGAATGTCAAATTTTCAAATTGAATACCAACCCACTGAACGAATATTCGATTATTCGAATATTCGGGTCCAGCCCTACTAATTGTAGACGGATCAAACTTGTTTGATCAATAGTGGCAAGACACACAGGTATATAAGGACATCTGACAAAAGTGGGTTGTCCATCAAGAACCATTAAACACAATTCTGAAAACTGCGAAATCACCGTTACCATCATGTAAGTTGCATGCGCCTGGCAAATCCGCCGTTATAATAGCAATCCGCCATGGAACAAGCGCGCCTGCTCTTAAAGGGAATGTGAGATACGCCTAAACCTCACCTATGAGTAATGTAGCTACTTCAGACCAACCCATTTTAGATTTGCGTCGGGCGCAAGAGTCATTTATCCCGCCGGTATAATAGCCGAGATCTGCCCACAAAGTTACTTGCATTTCAGATCATTAAAATAGGGCCCTGTAAGTTCATGTGTTGATTTATTGATTTAAGATAAGTTGATATCACGTTTTAATATGCTCCGTTTCATAGAAATTTTTAGATGGGTGTGGAGGCTTTTTATGTTGGGTAAAATCTGCAATCTCTGACCCAGTTTGTTCTCTGGCTACCATGGCTGCAATATACTGTGTTTTACGCCCACTGGCAACCTTGAGGTGTCGAAATACTATTGGGTGAATTAGCAACGTGCGGTATCGCACAGACCAAAACAAAAACAGACATTCTGGCACAGAACGCACATTTCAAAGTAAATAACTGGCTGTAGAAGTGTTTTTCAGAGAAAGAGTATGTGAACTATGCCCTAAATATCTGTAAACATATTATGGTATGTTTATGCGTTAGTACAGTAAAAAACTTACATATAGCACCTTTAATAAAAGTGCTGAGGTGAATTTTTTTGCCATCTAGTGGTTTAGAAGAGAATAAAGTAAAATGTGCCGGTGCGGCTTTAGTCCTGTTGTACCTTATCTATCGTGGTAAAGATTTATCAAAATCTCTACTATTAAACATATTTCTACTGTCGCACAGAATAAAACCACCATACTGCCAGTACCATGTGATGGAGCCAATAAACTTTGACAAGGGTTTAAAGATTAGGCTTTATTCAGCTTTCCACCAGACTTACTTTTACTGTGCCGCAGAGAAAACGTGTTTTTGTTTTTTTGAGGGTCTAGCATTGGTGACTTCAGCATTGATCCTCATAGAAGTTTAGTTTGACACAGCAGCAGCCCAAATATATACAGATGACAGTAAAGATAAGTGCAACTTGCACAGAAAAGTTCACTACTATCACCATTTAAACACTTCTATTCATATGTGACAGGAGGAAATGAGATTTGAATTGGTGGTGTATTTTCAGCATTGATCTTAAGGCATTTAACTGAATCATGACGTCATTAACACACACACACACACACACACACACACACACACACACACACACACACACACACACACACACACACACACACACACACAAAGTGTACTCTGTTTTGGCTCTGACTTGGCTAGCTTTATGTTAGACACTATTTGAGACATTTGTTTTCGGGTTTCAGTTGTTTTTCCGCAGTTCACCTGTTTCTGGAATTTACTTTTTGCCATATCTTTTTAGCGATAGCAAAATCCAAGCGAAAACTAATCCAAATCAAGGTTTACCACACTTTTAGTTCTACTAATGCTAATCTAGACTACAATTTAAAGCAGGGCTATGCAGTTTCGGGAATTTCTTCGCTGTATTCTCGTTTTTTTTGCTCGCAGGTTTCTCTATAGAGCTCCCCCTACAGCTTCGGAATAGATATTTGACAACACTGTCGAAAAACTTGTTGTCGACTCTCAAATACCAGAGGCTAGTAGATCAGCGACATCAAAGCAGACGGGACATTCTTTAAAACGTTGTATTCATTCGGGTTCGAACAGCGTGAGGGAGCGCAATAATGACAGAAATTCAGCAGATTTTTTTTTTTGCCGTAAAGCAATTCGTTACATCGCGAGACCTGATATCACGCGATACTTCCTGACGCCGGCCCGCCGGCTCAAAGTTGCAAGGGTGTTTTTTCCACTCACAGGCGATAGGGGGGAATGCGAGATGAACACCATTCAACCCGAAAAAATTAATATAACCATTCCAATGACTCAGAAGCTGTTCAGTTAAGGTAAAAAACCTGCATAGGTCACCTTTAAAGTATAACTTTAACCAGCAGCCATATCACCCTGTAGCCCAAGACCGGTTGCCCACTGAAGATAAGCAGGGCTGAGTCTGGTTAGTACCTGGATGGGAGACTCCTGGGAAATCCAGGTTGCTGCTGGAAGAGGTGTTAGTGAGGCCAGCAGGGGGCGCTCATCCTGTGGTCTGTGTGGGTCCTAACACCCCAGTATAGTGACGGGGACACTATACTGCCAAAAGAGCGCCGTCCTTTGGATGAGACGTTAAACTGAGGTCCTGACTCTCTGTGGTCACTAAAAATCCCAGGATGTCTTTCGAAGGAGTAGGGGTGTAACCCTGGCATCCTGGCCAAATTTGCCCAGTGGCCTCTGTCCATCATGGCCTCCTAATCATCCCCATACACTGATTGGCTTCATCACTCTGTCTCCTCTCCACCAGTAAGCTGGTGTGTGGTGGGCGTTCTGATGCAATATGGCTGCCGTCGCATCATCCAAGTGGATGCTGCACATTGGTGGTGGTTGAGGAGATTCCCCCCTTCTGTGTAAAGCGCTTTGAGGTCTCAGAAAAAACGCTATATACATGTAACAAATTATTATTATTAACTTTATCAGTTTTCAACCCATTTTGTGTTATTACAATATCGGTAGTTTATGTAAATGAACAATGTTTACTTGTTCTCCGTGTCACCTGGGCAGAGAAATGCATGTTTAATTGTCAGCAAAAGTCCACAGCATGTTACAAAAGATATTTATTTCTAATAAATGCTGTTCTTTTAAACAATCTATTCTTCAAAGAATCGTGAAAAAAAAAAGTTTTATATCATGGTTTCCACAGATATAGTAAGCAGCACAACTGTTTTCAACATTTATAATAATCATAAATGTTTCT
The DNA here is from genome assembly GCF_949152265.1 of Phoxinus phoxinus. NCBI lineage: Eukaryota > Metazoa > Chordata > Actinopteri > Cypriniformes > Leuciscidae > Phoxinus > Phoxinus phoxinus. The sequence continues at coordinate 5,730,194 of NC_136890.1, read as the reverse complement.
TGAGCAGCAAATTATAGAATATTAGAAATTATGCTGAAAATTCAGCTTTGGTCACAGGAATAATTGACATTTATATTTATTTTTATCACAGTATTGAAATAGAAAAAAGTTATTCTAAATTGAAATAGTATTTCAAAATATTACTGTTTTTACAATATTGATAAATAATTTCAGCCTTGGGGAGGAGAAGAGACTTATTTCACATATACATCTAACTTTTTACATATTTTTTTAAGTACTATAATGTAATACACACTAATCATCCCAAGTATTTTGGGATTTAACCTATATCTTCTCCTGAAGTAAAAAATGTATATACAGTAGAAGGAAAAGAAATGTGAGCTGTAGATTGAGATGCCTCGTATTATTCTCAAAATGCTCTGCTAATGGGATTGAAGAATGGTATTCCCATTTCATGTGTTTATCAAAAGTTTTCCCTGACTAGTTTTGACAGCCTCCAGCCAACATTCCCCCAGAGTACGGGTAACATGAGTCGAGGCACACGCAAGCGCAGGTCTACACAGTCTCTATATGAGAAACATCTGTTTCCTCTTCTTTTGTTCTCGTTTTCCCCTCACTCCTTTCTGTTCTCTTATGGCCTCTGCATCACTTTTTTTTTTAACAAATTGCAAATCTGTTATTACTTGTAGGATTACAGGTTCCAGTCCAATGTAAGTTCATGTTCCAGTCCCATATGATGTTTAAGGGTTATTAGGAATATGAAATTGACTTTATATTAACATATTATTTATTAAAAGCAAGTGGAAAGTTGTTGTTGTTGATGTTTTTGTTGAAGCATTGCTTCAAAAAGAAGAACTAATACATTAAAGAGCATATTTGTGCAGCTTCATGCAACTAGAAGTTGTTTGGCTTTTGTATTGCCTCCCTTGATTAATTACCGGTAAATGAGTGTTGTCAAGTACTACTCTCATTTAGTTTAACATAAATGGATGGAGAGAAACAGAGGGAGAGACAATGATCCCAGGTGGGAATTTAGCAGATAATGTTCTTTGATAGACACACTCGATCAGTCCCGTTTTGCATAATCACTTAAGCTTTCATCAAAAAGCAAAAGGTTTATTTATAACATCCTGACCAATCAAACTCCCGCTAGTGCCCATTTATATAGTAGTTTTACTGCTAAAAAATAAACTGCTATTATACATGAACTATTTAGCTACAAACAGACAAAGCATTTTGCTGCTGATTTACAATCAAGCAACATTATGATGGTGCTGATTTTAATGTGCTTTTTATTTGGCCCTTAAAGGTGCAGTGAGCTATTTCTGAGAATCAGTTGAAGTGTGGAAACAAACACACCCCTCCCTCAAGTGCTCCGCCCCCCAAATGCACAAGCACACAATCCAAGAGTGGATTTCTCTTTATCATAACAGAAGCAAAAACAATGTGAAGCGGATGAACAAACAACAAGGAAGAACAAAAAATGAACACATAAAAAATAAAATAAAAGCAAGTATATAAAAGCAAGAGTTGGCTGTCAGTCGCCAGTAGCAAACACTCAATGTTACTCCCGTATGGAGCAGAACCAAGGAAACATCTGCGTCCGTTTTCAGGCCTTCCCGCTTCGGCCTCTCCAGCACTGGAAAGATTTTCTAATATTAACACTGGTCCTACCTCTTGCCTGATCATATCCCATCTTTTTCCAGAGATATTCCTCTGACGTTTTCTATTTTGTAATGTTTCTCAGCCATCTCTTTTTCAGCAGTCTTCAAATCTCCCTCTTGCTCACTCTCGCTCCTCCGCCTTCATGGGTGGACACGCCCCCTAATGCTGATTGGCTCATTCTCTCCTCCCCCATCATGGGTGGACATGCCCCTTACTTCTGATTGGCTCACTCTCTCCTCCTCTTCATGGGTGGACACGCCCTCTACTGCTGATTGTCTCACTCTCTCCTCCCCCATCATGGGTGGACACGCCCCCTACTGCTGATTGGCTCACTCTCTCCTCCCCCATCATGGGTGGGCATGCCCCTTACTGCTGATTGGCTCACTCTCTCCTCCCCTTCATGGGTGGACACACCCCTACTGCTGATTGGCTCACTCTCTCCTCCCCTTCATGGGTGGACATGCCCCTTACTGCTGATTGGCTCACTCTCTCCTCCCCTTCATGGGTGGGCATGCCCCTTACTGCTGATTGGCTCACTCTCTCCTCCCCTTCATGGGTGGACACGCCCCCTACTGCTGTTTGGCTCACTCTCTCCTCCCCTTCATGGGTGGACACACCCCTTACTGCTGATTGGCTCACTCTCTCCTCCCCCATCATGGGTGGACACACCCCTACTGCTGATTGGCTCACTCTCTCCTTCCCCGTCATGGGTGGGCATGCCCCTTACTGCTGATTGGCTCACTCTCTCCTCCCCTTCATGGGTGGGCATGCCCCTTACTGCTGATTGGCTCACTCTCTCATCCCCTTCATGGGTGGACACGCCCCCTACTGCTGTTTGGCTCACTCTCTCCTCCCCTTCATGGGTGGACACGCCCCTTACTGCTGATTGGCTCACTCTCTCCTCCTCTCCATGGGTGGACACACCCCTTACTGCTGATTGGCTCACTCTCTCCTCCCCCATCATGGGTGGACCCGCCCCCTACTGCTGATTGGCTCACTCTCTCCTCCCCCATCATGGGTGGGCATGCCCCTTACTGCTGATTGGCTCACTCTCTTCTCCCCTTCATGGGTGGACACACCCCTACTGCTGATTGGCTCACTCTCTCCTTCCCCGTCATGGGTGGACCCGCCCCCTACTGCTGATTGGCTCACTCTCTCCTTCCCCGTCATGGGTGGGCATGCCCCTTACTGCTGATTGGCTCACTCTCTCCTCCCCTTCATGGGTGGACACGCCCCCTACTGCTGTTTGGCTCACTCTCTCCTCCCCTTCATGGGTGGACACGCCCCTTACTGCTGATTGGCTCACTCTCTCCTCCTCTTCATGGGTGGACACACCCCTTACTGCTGATTGGCTCACTCTCTCCTCCCCCATCATGGGTGGACCCGCCCCCTACTGCTGATTGGCTCACTCTCTCCTCCCCCATCATGGGTGGAAACGCCCCCTACTGCTGATTGGCTCACTCTCTCCTCCCCATCATGGGTGGACCCGCCCCCTACTGCTGATTGGCTCACTCTCTCCTCCCCCATCATGGGCGGACCCGCCCCCTACTGCTGATTGGCTCACTCTCTCCTCCCCCATCATGGGTGGAAACTCCCCCTACTGCTGATTGGCTCACTCTCTCCTCCCCCATCATGAGTGTATACACCCTCTACTGCTGATTGGTTCACTTTCTCCTCGCCCATCATGAGTGTATACACCCTCTACTGCTGATTGGCTACAAGTTTGTTGTGAAGCTCAGTCCGATCCACTTTCAACAGCATTTTTCAGTAATTGCTTTCTGCACCTATTTGTAACGAAAATATCCGTGGTGGTGACATAATAGGTATGTGTGGCTCTGAGGCTCTGCCGCCTTTGACGTGGAAATCTGTTATATTCTTGGGAAAACCCCATCTGTTTAAGCCGTTTCAGAGTAAAGACGGAGTGTAAAATAACAGTTTTTAGTAACCTCACTTGCCTTATGTTAGATACACATCACGATTTTAGCCCCGATTTTTACACACCGACATTTTTGTGGAAATCGGCAACAAATGCGTGAAATCTGAGGCAAATTGGTGCTTGTTTACGTGAGTGACAATCCCGTAGTGTGAGTGATCAAAGACGTGATCTTAGAGAAGCGCAGATGTGTTGTTGATGCCCGGAAGATATTTAGCATGCTACCTGTCAAGAGTCCAGGAGTGTGAAATGTGTTTTGACTTGTTATTACATCAGCGGAAACCTACAGCCAATGAGAGAGCAAGATGCAGGGTAAGGGAAAGTTCAGGGGGAGGAGTCCTAGATCTGCAACCAAACATCAGCAAACATGGCTTCTGCAAGCAAGCATTCTCTGCTTCATATTCTTCTTTTTTTATTTTTCGCTGCAAATCAGTGCACAGACAACTTGGATCGCAAGCATCTTGCGGGTTATGATTTTAGTATTATGCGGGAACCCTTGTCTAACGCGTGATTTCATGTATCACTCGCATGTGTTTGGTTGTGAAACCTAGTTTGTAGACCAGACAGAGTTGTCAACGGTTCTTCCTATTCAAATCTGTGTAATGTGTGACCCACTGTCGCCGATCCATCGTGTAATGTACACACAACAGCAACTAATGGTACCCCAGACAGTCATGTAATGTCTAGTGTGAGAAGAACAGCGATCGGACGATTTTGAAAATCTTGCAAATTTCCTGCGTAATTGGGCTACTTTTACACTGTCGCCACGGAGTGTTTTTTTAGTCCACAGGTTGGAGCAAACCCCCTCTGCCCAGAAGAAGAGCTCCCCTGTACCGCGATGGGCTAGTTTGGGCCATGATTGGCCGGGTTTTGCATGGCAATTGACCATTCGCAAAGACCCGCCCCCTTTAGTTACTGTTGCTATGTCCAACAAGCCACGCCGCTCTCACGCCGCACTATGTTCTCTCGCAGTGAAAAACACATCGCGAAGCAGAGACAACACACTGACAGACAGGACAGACCAGGTTACTTTTGATATGAAACAAAGTCTCAAAACACATTTCTTAAAAAAATCTAAACAAAAAATACCATTTTGTGGTTCTTTAATGTGTCTGACAAATCGCTGTGTCGCCTCAGTTAAAGCTGCTCGTGAACTGATCATCTCTTCCTTCTAGTCAATTTATAGCATCAGATAAACATGAATGAGCATCAGAAGGAATGCCTCGGAAAGACATCAGTACTTTCAAGTTCAAATCCTCCAATGTTAATCTATTAACTCTCCTGACTGCTTTGTCGGACCAAAATGGCGGATTCGGCGGATGGCAGATTATGATTGGTCAGATCGCATGTCAATCAAACTCCCTGCGATGGGTCAATTGGGCTGGTTTTGTTACACAAACCTGGCAACCCTGCTACAAGGACTAGTTTCTTAAACCATTTTCTGGGAGTGTACTGGAAAACTCAACCCAAGAGTTAAGTATAGCGCAGAGCAGATATAGACTGCATGGTGAACTCATCCTGGGCTTCTTCTTCCCATAATTATTAAATGATTACTAGATTTGGTGTACTTGAGGCATCTGGGTTGTATTTTACTCTTGAGTTTATCATATAATCCTCCTGTCCTGTACATACATTTTCTGTCCGTTATACCAGAAATTAAAGGGTAACTTGCATGGATTTATCGTTCAGTCTTGACTTTGCAAGAAGGACATCAGAAACTTCACAGCAACTTGAGTGAAGCTAACAGTCCCCGCGCTCTGACTGGCTGCTCTGTTTGTCCACTGTCCTGTTGTCTTTTTTTCCCATCATCCCTGCTGTGTTTGCAGAGTACTCGTACTGTAAATCTCCGTGGGAAGACAGGTTCTTTGATTGCACTTGTATCGGGAGGATTTCATGGCCTTCCCTCAGGTTTTTTTTCTTTGAAACTTTTCTCCCCGAGAAGCGGGTGAGCCCTCCTAGCTTTTTGTCTGGGGCATGTTTTCCGACCTCCTTCTTTGTCTCCTGGCCCCCGTTCCACCCACCCTACTCAGGGAGGTTTTTCTTCTTGAAACTGGTACCGGCAAGTTGAGCCAAAAGCAAATAAAGAGCTTGCAGTATGTCTTCAGTGTGAGATGACACCAGCCGAGCGCTAGCGCTCACCCACACATCTACTGTTCTGTACTCACAGACCGACAATAAGGCTGAAGCTTACAAAAACAGCCAGGTCACATTTGACCCCAAAATCAAAAGATACCAACATTATTTTACATAAATAAAATCAAGCTTGTTTTTCATTGTAACATTATTTTCATGACAGTTGAAAATTACATTTCCTCACAAAATTTCACTGTAACACAAGTTTTTAGTAATTCCCAGTATTGTAAAAAATCTCATTATTGTAAAAAAAAGTGAGTCTCATTACTTAGTCTTATTACTGTTATATAAATACTGTAAAACATACTGTAATACAGTTATTTTTTTATTTCAATGAGCAGAAAAATTATACATTTTAATATTGTTTTAATATAACAAATATTTAATTAAATATTAAATAATGTATGACATTTGCTTTTTTTGTGATGCTATTTCAGTGATGATAATTGTGTGTGTGTGTGTATATATATATATATATATATATATATATATATATATACAGGTGAAACTCGAACAATTAGAATATTGTGCAACAATTCAACTTAAAAGGTGAAACTAATATATTATATAGACTCATTACATGCAAAGTGAGATATTTCAAGCCTTTATTGGTTATACTTTTGATGATTATGGCTTACACTTATAAAAACCTTTTCACAATATTCTAATTTTGAATTTGGGGTTTTCATAAGCTGTAAGTCATAATCATCAAAATTATAACAAATAAAGGCTTGAAATATCTCACTTGGCATGTAATGAGTCTATATAATATTAGTTTCACCTTTTAAGTTGAATTACTGAAATAAATTAACTTTTGCACAATATTCTAATTTTTCTAATTAATCGAATTGTATATGTATATACAATTATACAATATATATGTACATTAAAATGTAGTGAAAAAAAAAATCCTTATTATCATTCAATATGACCTGGAATTCATCATAAAAGCTTTCATGGGATTCACATATTATATTTTTTATGTTTTGATTCAAATTAGTCTGTTTCTTGTAGCTGTAAAAAATCTCTGATGTGTTTGACTTGAATCTGAAGAAAGTAGCCTACATATTTATATCACTAAACTGTTTATTTACTTGAAATGTGGGTTGCATTTCTCTGCTGGTTTCTTTCACATAACGCTCGTAGTTGAGCTCTGGAAATCCATCCTTCCCTATTTGAACATGCCTGCTGTTGACTGGAAGGTTCCCATGGGAACAAACAAATGAGCAGACCCTCACTAGCCACCGCGGAGTGAAAAGCTAGACGATAAACTTGCAAAGAGTGTCAAAGTGCGAAAAGAAGTGCGAGAATAGAGACAGGTTTTTGATACTGAATCACTCTTTGTTGAACTGTGCAAACTTTTTTTTTTTTTCAGCCTGAGTTACTGTAGTAGGACTGGAGAACGTGACTTCTCCATATTTTATCCATATTTATTCCACTTGTCTTTTGTTTATAGCTTATCTACAACACATTCTCATGAGGCTTCTTAGGAAGGCTCAACCCTGAAGTGACCAATCAAGAGTCCAGAGACATCAGACAGGAGGTTATAGCCAAATAAAACGTGGATTCAGATCATGTTTGGGCTGCCACTGCCTCGGGCCTATGAGACCGGCCGGATTTAGTGACTGTCCCAGGAGAGGTCATTGTTTTTGTATCAGTGGTAGAGTCATCAGACCATTGGGGTTTTTATGATGTTTTGAAGTCACCATGATCCAGACTACTGTTGGATGTTAACACAGTTGTAGTTTTGCTGGGTTGGAAAAGTTTGCGATCTGTTCCCTCAAACCACATTCAGAGGCGGTCCAGACAGTTCACGCAAGTGTCCACAATGCGTCCTGATGTGTAACAAGCTAGGTTATTTGAGAAACTTTTGGAAAAGCCTACACATATGTCTGAAACATTTGTGGTCACAGACTCATTTGATACATATTAATGGAATAGTTCACTTAAAAATGAATCATATACTCACCCTCAAGTTGTTTCAAAGCTGTATGAGTTTCTCTCCTCTGTTGAACACAAAACAGTTGACGTTAGCCATTGACTTTGTGGAAGTCAATGGGGTCCATCAACTGTCTGGTTATTGACATTCTTCACAATATCTTCTTTTGTGTTCAACAGAGGAGAGAAACTCATACAGCTTTGGAATAACTTGAGGGAAAGTAAATTATGACAGAATTTTCATTTTGAAGTGAACTATTCCTTTAACAAACAGCGATCTGACTTGTCTGATAGTTTGTGATTGAATTACTTGAGACAAATGTTAGTAACCAGTGTAAACTATCTTTGTCACAATACCTTTTTTGTCTCATGGTACAATACCAGCTTAAGAAGAATCACCGTAGTAAGTAGTATGGCGCTAACTCTGTTTTTGTGTTGTGTCATTATTTCACGGACTGTTATATTCTAATAATTATTTTCAGTTTAAACAGTAAATTTATTACAGTAAATTTTAGAACATTATTATACAAAAATTATATAAGTTCTGTATGTATTTTTTTTTTATGTATTCACTTTCACAGACATTTGAATCTGTAAAGCCAAATCTGCAATTTTGAACTAGTGATGCACCAAAATTTCAGGACCTGAAAATATTTGTCTGAAAACTGCAAACAAATTTTTTTTTTTGGTTTGGGCTTCTCCAATTACCCAATTTGGCTGTGTCAACATCTATTTTGTGCACATAATGTGGATGCGCTACAGCAGCTAAACATGACGCACTTCACTGTGACCAAAAAATAGCTTGAGTCGCAATATGTGAATTTGTTCGGTTGAAATATTTAGAGGCGGCTCGTCGTCACTTCAGAACTTTATACGGCTGGATTATAACCTGTGAACATGACACATTGAACAGAATAGAGTTCAATTTACAATTATTCAAATAATTTTCAGTTTTGTTTTTTGGCTGAATGAGAATTTTTGGTGGTGTTGGCGTTTCAGTGAAAAATGTATTTCGGTGCATCACTATTTTATAATTTACAGTCATGTTTTCAAAAACCAATGTGAGTATTGTAAACAATCTCAAACCTTTCTAAAGTCCACCAAACTCATCTTCGGAGGTGCTTGTGCAGGTCACTTTCATGTTGTTATATTTCATATCCACTATTTTTAATTGTTGGCAGATGTTTTAAAATTGTTATGTACATATGCGTCAGACAAATGTGTTTGGCTTTTATATTTTTGCGTATTCGCTTTATAAGATGCTGTCAAATAACTGTGCTTGCTGCACTGGACTCAAATAATACATACAATACTGAACGAGTACTGAAATCATGCAGATATTACAGTGAATAGTGGTACTACAGTATCTTTTGACAAATATTGATACTGCCTGTATTTTGAGGCTTGGACATTGCCAGATGTGGACAGTAACAAAGTACACTTTTTGAGTATCTGTACTTTACTTGAGTATTATTTTTTCTGGAAACTTTTTACTTTAACCTCACTACATTTGAAAGACAACCGATTTTCAACCACAATACAACGTCTGTCCAACGTTGGAGATTAACGTCAAGCTGACATTGGATTCTGACATCAACCTGATTTTAATTTTCAGCGTTGCGTCTGGTCTTCTAAATGTGAATTTTGTCATTGTTTTGGAGCACACTAGCTTATAGATAACAGTAAGGCTAACATATTCATACTAAAAGCCAAAAAACTGGGAACCGTCATTTGGGTGTCCGAAACCATTGTGGACATTATTGAGGATAGTGTAACACAATAACTGAAGAGCAGGCGAGCCACAGGCCACAACCTCCACGACTGCCTCCACGCAGCTTGGCTCGAGTTCCCTTTGGATTGTTGTCTGCTCCACAAGTGACTACACAGCCTGTTGAGTTCTGTACATCTGCTGAAACTTGCCATCTTAAAATGTGAGATAACGTTTGTGTTTATACAAGTACACGTGATTCTGTGTGTGGGTGTGAAGAGACATTCCAGGAAACAAGAGATAGTGAATGACTAAGAGACAAGAGGATTAAAATAACAAGAAGGATTTGTTCATTCTGATTAAAGTGATGCCTTTTTTTGTTTTGCTGACAGAGGGATATTTTTGGACACCATTCTGCCACGATACGATGTGAACGGAGTACGGCCGCCCATCGGTCAGAGGACCAGATTGAGCAAAGGAGACATCGCACAGGCACGCAAACTTTACAAGTGTCCAAGTAAGAAAATAACAGATATGTAAACATCAAATTTTTACAGAATTACAGAGGGGTAATCTGGCAAACCCTTCTGCGTAAGGAAGGGGAAGCTCCTGTCTGACTCCACAAGAAGAAAAGATGGTGGAGATAGAAAATCTGGGTCATTGGAGACTTTAAGCACATCATGAAAACATGTGCGAACTTCACAAGCAAAACTTCATGCAAAGAATATATATATATATTTTTTAAATCAGTATTTTTGCCATTTCAAATATCTAAACATCCTAAAAAGGAATAAAAAAAGTATGTTATATATAGTGAATTTTCTTTTTTTTGTGAGAAAGTAATTAAGGTGTTTTGTTTTCATAGAATTAATCTTGAATATTTTAATTTTTTTTACAAAAAAATTGGCAAATCGTTTTGTTAAAGCATAAATATTACAATATTTAGCTGTTTACAGGTGAAAAGCGAAAAATTAGAATCGTGCAAAAGTTTTTGAATTTCAGTAATTCAACTTAAAAGGTGAATCCACCGTAATATATTATATAGACTCATTACATGCAAAGTGAGATATTTCAAGCCTTTATTTGTTATAATTTTGATGATTATGGCTTGCAGCTTATGAAACCTTTTCACAATATTCTAATTTAGAATTTGGGGTTTTCATAAGCTGTAAGCCATAATCATCAAAATTATAACAAATAAAGGCTTGAAATATCTCACTTTGCATGTAATGAGTCTATATAATATATTACGGTGGATTCACCTTTTAAGTTGAATTACTGAAATAAATAAACTTTTGCACGATATTCTAATTTTTCCAGTTTCACCTGTATGTTTAACAAACATGTTTCAAGTAAATTGGCCTTATTAAAGAATATTTAGATAATTCAGATGGAAAACAAGACAAAATTACTCTTGAAAAACACATTTTAGGATCATTCAGTGACATTTGCCCCTGTTTCATAGTGTAAGGGTGGGACACTTAAGTTTATGTAATCTGGAAATAACATCGCATCCACAATTGATGTGGTACGGTATCTTGGCGACAGTCTCCGTTACTCCCGGCCTCGGAAAGGCCGAGTAAACACCGGTCGAGCGCAGGAAGCTTGTAATTTGTCTTCTTTCCCTGATAAAACAGAGAAGAGAACAGTTGCTTTGTAGGATACAGCAAATAAATGCAGAAAAGGACATTTTTCATGTAAACTTTACAGAGATGTTCAAACATACACTACCAGAGAGGCAATGAGTGTATCCTCCATGCAAACCAGGGTCTATTAATTGTCTAAAAGTATTATTACATTTAAGGTCATAAAAAGTAAATCAATGAAATGTTAATAAATAAAAACTGGAATCATGACACGGCAAAATATGATGATTAAAATTCAAAAGGCTATGATTTAATTCAATATTTATTTAATTAAATACATTTAAAAGTGTAATAAAACAAGTTCTAAGAAAAAAAGAAAAAAGCAAAGAAAAAAAAGCAAAACTGTTCTACAGGCTTGTAGTTTCAGACCGTCTCTCAAGCAATGAATACCTCACATTTATGCCAAGTGATTGCTGTTAATGAATTATGACTGTTTATTTTATGGTGTTTATGTTACAATATGTTGTGTGGTTTATCTCCCTCGTCTTTTTGAATGAGCAGCTGTAAGTAAAGCATAGACATTTCAAAATAAGTTTCCTGTTTAAAGCCCTTTTCATAGATATTTTGGTTATAATAAACAAAAACAGTGTTGGGTAAATTACTAGCTACTAATTAATCGTTCGCAAAGACCCGCCCCCTTTAGTTACTGTTGCTACGGTACATCCGATGCGCTCCCACGCCACACATCGCCGACAGACAGGACAGAGCAGGTTACTTTTGATATGAAACAATGTCTCCGCTTTCAAGTTTTGTCATTTTTTAAAGAAATGCAAGCGTTTTGTGGCTCTTTAATGTGTGGTGTAGCGCCTCAGTTAAAGCTGCTCGTGAACCGATCATCTCTTCCTTTTAGTTCATATTTTGCATCAAATAAACGTGAATGAACATCAGAAGGAATGTTGTTTCAACCACGGAAACTCATCAGTACACACTGTTTTTCAATCAAGTCCACCGACGTTAATCTACTAACTCTCCTGACTGCTTTGTCGGACAAAATGGCTGATTCTGCGGAAAGCAGATTATGATTGGTCAGATCGCCTGTCAATCAAACTCCAGGCGAAGGGTGAATTACATCTTAAACACATCTAAACTGAACCAACACAATCAATTAGAAACCATAGAAACAAACACGGAACAAACAGAGGAAAAAATGAACTAATAAACAACATAGAAGATTAACAAAGAAACTCAAACATGAACAGAACAGAGAAACAAACTCAAAATGTACACTACTATTGTTTTATATATAGAATTGCTCTATAGTCTATACAGTGTGTAATGCAATTACATCAGAAGTAACTAAATTACAGAAAAAAATAAGATTAATCTCTTACTTTACTTTTTCAAGGGAAAAGTAATTCAATTACATTAATTGATTACTTAGTAATGCATTACACCCAACACTGGTAATGGCAAATAATCTGTTCATTGCTTTTCTTTAAACATTATTATTGTATCAGAAAAATACAGTATCAATCAACCTCTAATATGAATGTATTGATACACAAACCAATTTCAATACATACGGTATATATATATATATATACAGTAATATATATACATACCGGTACTATATATACAACCTGTCTTTAAAACTTAGTTACCCTGTTTGCAAGTCCTCACTAAATGCGTGCAGTGTGCTGCAGTGTTTAATATTGTAAAAAACATATAACATGGTTCATTTTGAGATTGTTTGAGTTTCTGGACATACAGTTGAGTTGATAAAGGTCTTTTAAAAAGTCTTAAATTTGATTTGGAAAAATTCGTTATATTGAGGTTTGTCTTTAGCATGGCGTGAAAAAAACAACCCATAAATAATCTCATCTGGGAGTGGGACTGTTGCTCATTTTACAAATATGGCTCTCAGTTTTTAAAGTTCTGACAGGCCTGTTGTGGAATAGCCCGAGTCACATGACGTATCCATACAGCCGGCATGTGTGGATGATGTGGCCGTACGCAGAGTAGGATGCAGAAAATCACACTCTGGGAAAACAAGGTGTGAGTGTTGCAGAAATCTTACACAGCATTCCTCGCCGGCGTCCGTCGCTTGCCAGACCGCGTGTTAATGGTTCTAAACATTGAAGACACTCCGCACACTTGGCCAGATGAATCTCTGCTCTTGCTACTCTAGTTGTACATGACCGACAACTCGTGCGGACAGAGCATGTGTGGATAATATAAGAAATGTAAACGGCTAAACAAGATCACTTTACACCTTGCCTTTGGGAGGGAAAGTGAGGGAGAAGTAGTCATGCAATAGTCATGTAATAAGCAGGATAATGTACCATCAGCTGCTGATTATTGCACAATAATGACTTGAAAGGGTAATCAGGACCCCAGCATAAAGCAGACTGTACATTATCCATTGCACATGTTTAGTAACATGAATATATCCTGCAACTGCTGGTGTTTTAACATTTAATGAAGCAATGCTGGTTTGCCATGTGTATCTCCACAGTGACCTCTAGAGCGTTTAATTACACATTTAATAAAGTACGCTGCCCGTGGTTTCATTTTAATTGCACACAGCACCGTATAATTGAAAATCTTTTAGTTTGAATTTTGCAGCACTTTTATTTCCTGCTCTTGCTCTTTGCTGTGAATATTAGGCAGGTGTGTGACATTAGAAGCAGATGTGCTTCATAACAAATGCTCAAGGCGCACACTGTGAAAGACAATCCAGACTTTTACGTGGTCTTTTGTCTTTGTTGTGTTCTGTGACGCACAACAATGTTTTATACACAGGGAGCGTACTGTCTTTGTGGGCCGTTGTGCAACTAATCAAATAATCTTGTTTTTGTGTATTGAACTGTTCAACTCCTTTTGAACATTGACCGCTAATGACATGTCTTTCTTTCTCTCTCTCTCTCTCTCTTTTTCTTTCTTAGGATGTGGAGACAGTTTGCAGGAGAGTAGTGGGAACTTCTCTTCTCCTGGTTTTCCGAATGGTTATTCAGCATATATGCACTGCATATGGAGAATTTCTGTCACACCAGGAGAAAAGGTGAAGACACCGGAAGCTCTGATGATTCGCTCTGATTAGTTGTGAGAAATATTTTTAGCCCATAGGATTGTTTATGGAATAAACATTGATATTGGTCCCACATAAGCCCCTTTCACACAGCGCGTTGATTCCGGGAAATTGCCGCGAAATTGCCAGAGTGCCTTCTGTGTGAACGCAAACACGTCCCGGGATTGATGCCGGCATCGATCCCGGGTTGGGGACCTAGTAACATTGCTGGGATCAGTCCCGGAACGTGCCCTGTGTGAACAAAAGCCAGGATCAATGCCGTAAGGGGTGTGTCGTAGCAAAGTCCTTTTAGGCAAGTCGTGCCACTCGGCCGCCATCTTGGCAACGTCTCCGAGCAGCTATTCGGACTAACAAGTCCCATTGTAGTCAATAATTGTATCCCTTAAAACTAGGGCTGTCAAAGTTAACGCGTTAATTAGGCGTTAACGCAACATCATATTAACGGAGAGGAGCAGCACTTTAATTCAGTTAAACACAGATATTATGTTGCTTCTCTAATTGTACATGCACTTATAGCAGAAATCACAGCGCAGATATTGTCTTGATCTTATGTGTATTTGATTTCATCAGACGACGGCTCGATTATCAGGACTGTTGTGCAGATTAACATCTTGGAAGGGAGAGCTGGTTATGTTTAATGGGTCGCGTTTCAGTCACTATTTCATATTCATTCCGTTGTTTGACAACAGAAACAGTAAAATATACCAATGAAAACAGTTTTATTGAGAATTTAGCTTCATCAAAATGGGCACAGAGAGAGACAAACTAATATAATAATAAATAATAAATGTATATTTAGCATTTTCAGAAGAGCTGCCCTGCCATGCAAAAATCTAAACATGTTTGTTTTAGTAAATTGCTCAGTGCAAATAAAGAGAAGTAATGCGAACCTGGTATTTATTTATTCTTTCTTCATGTGTCTAATAGACATGAACAAGTTCTTTGAAAAACATCTATGACCTTTGAAACATGTCTCGTCTTCATGCTCTGTTGACTATGGTTTCAATAATAAACATACATTTGCATAAAGAATCCATATTTATCCATGCCCATAATGATTAGAGTATTACAAACTTGAAAAGTATTAATTTAAGGTACATTTAGAACAAATAAAAAATGTGCAATTAATCGCGAGTTAACTCATGGCAAGCATGCGATTAATTGCGATTAAATTTTTTAATCGATTGACAGCCCTACTTAAAACTTATCTTTGATCACTAAAATTAGCTTTAAAATAGCTTAAATGTAACTCTACACCCTTGCCTCATTTTGTATACGCGGTTCTATGAATATGCAAATTAGCCCTGCCTCCACTCACTCACACCAGCTCAGAGATCCACTCGTTGATGATCACATGATGATTTGATTGGTTACAAGGTAGTTTGTGACGTCAGAAACAAAATAGTTTTAAGGAGAAAATACTCAGCATTGTTGTGGACTTATGAATTTGAACATAGACATATACAACATTAAAAACTTGATTTTCACCACCGAGGGACTTTAAAACTATTTTAATGCTGCTTTCACACCAAACGCGAATAGAGCGTCAAATTCGCGTCCATCGAGTCTAGTTTGACGCTTGAACACTTTGAATGCATTCCGAGGCGAAATCCGCTTCTTGTGTAATACTACTGTTGTTGTGTCACGAAATGTAGTTTTAGTTTTTGTTGTTCAGTCGAGAATGTAGTTGTAGCTCAAATCTGTGGTTTATTTATAAAGCACCTATTTAAAAAATTTAATCTGACGTTTCGGAGTTGTGAGATGAGATCCAGGCGATTAGCGGGCGCTCAGCGCTCATGTAACCCGCCTGGAGCAGCCTCACCTCGGTTAGTCCTCCTGACGTCTGCCGCTGGTAAACGAGAAATGTTTCAATTCTGTAGCTTCGGTTCTATTCTATGAAACATATTTAAAATACATTAATGACTCGTTATAACGTAGGTCAAACGACTTCTTTAATTATGTGAGTTTTTCTTCATCTCATTCAGAAATGTATGACTGCAAGTGTTCAGTGTCACATTCAGTTAACATGTAGCTGAACAACGTCATTCCTTCTTTCATGCGGGCATTTAGTCATATTACAAAATAATGTATTGAGGCCAAACATTTAAAATGGCATTATAAACTGAAAAGCGGGCCTGCCCCCGTTTATCACGTCACTTCACCACGTGACAGCAGCAAGCAGGCTCCTGGTTGGTTAACGCAGTAAAAAAAATTCAACTCGGGCATCAGACGCGAATTGGCTTCAAACGCGTAAATGCACAAAGCACCACTCGCACGTATCGCGCCAGACGTTCAATTCACGTCATTCGCGCAAACTGGACGTGCGAATGAGGCGAATTTGCGTGTACCGCACCGCGCTAATCGCCTCATTCGCGCCGCAAGAACTTCAGACGCGCGTAAATTGACTTAACATTGAAATCACTTGCGCCAGACGCTCTATTCGCGTTTGGTGTGAATGCAGCATAAGAGGCCTGACTAAAGAAAATATTAATATATTATATTAAAATATTAATTTCTCACCATATATCTTTACTCCAAAACAAATCTCTTGCTCAGAGTGGAGTAGTTTACACTCTACTGAATGCTTCGATTGAATCATTAAACAGAACCGGATCAAAAGAATGACTTTGTTATGAATCTGACTTAACTACCTCCACACAGTTTGACTTAACAATTAAAATGAGGTACATTTCAGAATTATGAAGTTATAGACAATCAGCCTGCTTGCTTCTAATTCCACAAATTGCTTGTAATCATTACACTTGCACCGATTTAAACTTGCTCTAGTAACAATTTACCATTTTTGTTTCATTTCCTAAGATCATTCTGAATTTTACATCTATGGATTTATACCGGAGCCATTTATGCTGGTATGATCATGTGGAAATCAGAGATGGATATTGGAGGAAAGCACCATTGAAAGGTATGAGATGAACCGCTGACATTTCAGAAGAAGAATATGGAACAAGTAGCAGTGAAGCTTGATAATTAAAGTTGAATCATTTGCTTGTACCTCTGTATGCAGGTCGATTTTGTGGGGATAAATTACCCGAGCCGATCGTCTCTACAGACAGTCGCCTGTGGATTGAGTTTCGCAGTAGCAGCAACTGGGTGGGAAAGGGCTTCTCTGTGGTTTATGAAGGTACCAGCGACTCAACAACCATTACATTTTCTAAAATATGTACTATTGTGCATAGAAGAAATTATAAAGAGGAACTATTGTACTTGTGTGTAGTACAGCGTAAGTGCCACCATTCCAGTCGGGAAAACATTCCTGGTGATGCCAAAGTGCACACTTTGTAAATGTGTATTAAGACATGCAAGTATAGGGACATAAAATGTCAAAAAATTGTGCCTTGAGCTCATACTATTGACATTTTCATGTAAACATTCATATATTTAATAATTTGCTGTGGCAGTAGCCTTGCCTTTCTCATAATTATTTCTAAAATCAAAAGAGTTGTGGGCAAAATTAGCCCAAGGCTGCAATTTCATGGTCACTGACTAGGGCGAGTCCAGAGTGCTCAGAATAACCTGTCAACAGAAAACATTGTCAAGTTCATTTATTATAAGAGTTTGCCCCACAGACCTAAATCCTTCCGTAACTGATATACTGAGAGTTTCCATTAGGAAAACGCCTAACAATATCGTTTTCCTGTAGTTTCTGTTGTGAAAGAAGGGATTTTCTTGCTTTACTGTCATGTTTCCAGGCTCAGCGTCTTTCTGGTACTTAGAGGTCTATATTACGAAAAAAGAAATGATGATGTTAATTGTTAACAATTGTCCTTTATCTTGCAGCTATTTGCGGTGGGGAGGTGAAGAAAGACAATGGTCAAATTCAGTCCCCGAACTACCCAGATGACTACAGACCTAACAAAGTGTGTGTGTGGAAGGTCGCTGTGGCTCAGGGATACCACGTAGGCCTTACCTTCCAGTCTTTTGAGGTATGGTTGGGGAAAAAGTTCTTATTACTGCATAATAAGCATGTAATTAATTGTTTATACTAGGGCTGTCAACGCTTTAGCGCAAAATCCTTAACGCATTCAAATAATTTCACGCAAATAAATGAATGAAGCACGTGATATTGCATCATTAGTGTATTAGTGTAGCAGTTTAGATGATCTTAGAAGTCGGGAGTTCATCAAACTGAGCATCTACAATAGCGTAAGCACCTGTTATTTTGGGAGGCGGAAATTTCTATTCTAACCCTTAAATCCAAACTCTGTCATATTCTGTGATTATTAATCGCGATTAATCGACCAAATTTTTTTAAATTAATTGACAGCCCTAGTTTATACACCATGTTTTAATGTTAGTGTGTGTCCTAAACAAGAAATAAACATAATAGAATTGGAAAAAATAGGGCTGCAACTCAATAATAAATAATTCAATATAGGCCCTGACATACTTCAAGCGAAATCGAAGAACTAACTTATGTGACGTCAATTCGAACAAAATCCGGCCGAAACGAACTTCGTTTTAGGAATTCGAAATAACTTGCTAAAGCAAACTTTCTAGAAAAGTTTGCTCCGGCTGGTAAACACCTTTGTTCCACCATTGGTCCGTGGCGATGACGTAATAGGTGTGCGCTGAGGCTCCGCCTTCTTTCACGTGAAAATCTTTTCTCTTTTCTTGTTCATTTCGCCTGATCAGTCGGTCGCGGTCAGACATCTGTGAAAACACACTGGAGAGCTGCTTTATGGTAGAAAATAAAGTTGTAATTCTGATGAAACGAGATAATGACACTGTTTTTCAGGTTTAATACGGACGGTAAAGCTGAACAAAGAGCCGTCAGTATATCGGGCCTTAACTGACAACAAATGTTGTACACAGTACTTTTTCTATGAAAAAAAAAAAAAAACACATTTTATTAAAATTTTTTTATTTATGGCGAAAATATTCACTCACTTGCTGATGGGTCAAGCTGCTTTTCAAAATGGAAATGCTCACATAATAAGAATATCTGTTATATTCTTATAATGTGAGCATTTCCATTTTGAAACGCAGCTTGACCCATCAGCAAGTGAGTGAAAAAAAGCCATCATTGTTAATATCAATCAAATGTAATGACATTTTTTTGAACATTGGGTCTCATTTACTAAATTTACTGAAAAATATAGGAACAACGGAAACCACACGTACGCAAAAGGCACTTGCTCTGTACGGCCTTATAATCGTGTTCAGAAGTTATATTTCATCCTAACACGACTATAATTATATTGAAGAACGTTGCATTAATTGTATTATATAATCCATATATAAAATTATATTATTAAATGATTAAATAATACAATTTAATTTAATCTTAAATACATTCCATCACATAGGAATTCGAAATAACTCGCTAAAGCGAACTTTCTAGAAAAGTTTGCTCCGGCTGGTAAACACCTTTGTTCTACCATTGGTCCGTGGCGATTGGTCCGTGGCGACAGTTAAAGAGTAAGAAAAGCTGCGTTCTCTCAGACAGCAACATTGTTTCGGCGCAGATCCGGCCCACATCAGGGTTATAACTTCAGCTGCGAGGTTTCTCTGAATAACGCAGATATACGTGTGTGTGTGTGTGTACAGCTGGTCTGTATAAAAGGTGTTTATTATGAGAATTATGAGTCTGCAAACAGCAAAAGTTTGACGCGAGTGACGATAGGTTGTGTGGAAAGCCCTTATATGGAGATGGTTTGTGCGTGTTTTATGCTAATGACTAAATGCGTCTCTATAGCACGTATTGTGTTTATCGTGCAATTCATACGCGAAAATTAGTTTTTACGTGCATATGATACGCAGTTCTCACGTGCATTTGATACACACGCACCCCACACCACTAATCCGAACCAAACGTATAATACACACGCGCACCCAACACCACTACTAAACTACCCTAACCAACCCATGTGTATCCTATGCACGTAAAAACTAATCTTCGCGTTTAAATTGCACGATGAACACACTGCGTGCTATAGAGTGTGATCGGGTTGCGTGCTCAGTGCCACTCATTTAGAATACTCCAAATTCACTAACATCAGAACGATATTAAGAACAAATGAATGTGCGTATAAGCGTGTTGTGAATTAGACAGAGATTTTTCGTGAGAAGTTCTCCTGTGCGTACAAATACGAAATAATCCACGCAATTATTAGTGAATGAGACCCATTGACTTTAATGTGAAGTCCATCACATCGTCATACCATTTTTTTATTTTTGTTACGATCTTTAAAAAGCTGAATATAGTTGCTACTTGCTTGGTGCTTTCAAACTTTAAATTGCAACCTTTAATTGCATTTGAAATTATTTGTCATTTATTTGTCTGGCTGATTCTGATATGTCATTGCCCTGGTTCTGAGTTAATTTAGACAGTCTCTCTCTAACCAGCTGGTGTGAATACACTCAAACTCCCCATGATCTTTGAATTAGAAACAGTGATGTTGTAGATCTGTCCATTCAAATGAAAACGGGAAAAACATTCAATTTTGTTTTCTGCTTCATTCTTTTCTTAAGATATTCTTGACTTTGATGAAAAGGTTGGTTACAGTCGCTGCTGGTTGCCATCAAATGTAAATGGCACGTCTTGCTTTGAAAGAAAAGAAATACATGTTAGGTCTTTCAGGTTTAAATTTAGTTTTTCCATTCCCCTTTTCTCCATTATCTTTTGTCTTTTCAACCCAAGATTGAGAGGCATGATAACTGCGCGTACGACTACCTGGAGGTTCGAGATGGGAACTCGGAAAGCAGCCCGCTGTTGGGCAGATTCTGCGGTTATGACAAACCTGATGATATTAAATCCAGTTCCAACCAGCTCTGGATGAAATTTGTGTCTGACGGTTCTGTCAACAAGGCTGGATTTGCTGCTAATTTCTTCAAAGGTGAGGTTTGACGTTTGTTGTTCTCCATCAATGGAAATTTCAGATCTTTGATGATTGGCTTTAAATTTATAGCGAGTATTTATTCTTTTTTAATTGTTTTTTATTTTCAGTGAAATTCAGTAATGCACACATATAACTTTTGGCCAATCACCAATATAAGCAAAAAGAAAGAAAAAAAAGCCCTGATGTTATCCGTTTCCAGTTTTGGCTTAATCATGCAATGCCAATAATGCTAATGCTACAATATTGGCATTAAATATCTCCTTTAGATATTAGCATCGCTCCTTTAAGATACTGTAACTCATTAAGTTCTGCTGCTCTTGTTGTTGCAGAAATGGACGAGTGCTCCAGACCCGACAACGGTCGCTGTGAGCAACGCTGTGTCAACACGCTCGGCAGTTACAAGTGTGCCTGTGACCCTGGTTACGAACTGGCGGCGGACAAACGGAGTTGCGAGGGTCAGTATGTGAACAGTGCTGGTTACAGGCCAGTGCCATATTTAAAATGTTCATGGCGCCATTATACGGTAGCATCGAGGCGAAGCTGTACAAACACCCTGTCTGTGGTTAAAAAGATTAATTCTAAAATAGTTTTAGGGCAATGACATCACTTTTTTACAGATCAGGGGTCGGTTTGTTAGAAAAATTCCCAAAATATTTACTTCTTGGTGTTTTGAAGTCTTGGTTCTGATTGTGTGGCAGTCCTTGCCCAAGACTCACCGATCATGCAAAGGCTGTCTTTTTTAACGTAACGTAATCATACTAATCCATCTGTAAATTGTCATAATTATTCAATTTAAAATAAGGTCCCTGCTTTGACTAATTTATGTAGAGTTGTCGTTGAGTTTCAAATTCAGCAAAAAGTCACGTCACGGATAATAATGACCGATCATTCAGAGTATTAGCTCTGTAGATTCCTGAAAAAAGTTAAATGTATTATATGTAGTTTGGGTTGCACTTTATTTTACAGTATGTGTACATACAGTGTACTTACCCAAGAAAGTACGGTAGTGGTTAATATAAGGTAACTACATGGGTTAGGTTTAGGGGTAGGTTCAGGCTTATTGCACAGTTATTCTAATAGGCTAACTTTAATAAGTACGTAGTATGTACATGCTGAATAGGACTGTAAAATAAAGTGCTACCATAGCTAGAGTTATATTATAATGTTTAATATTTGAAACAACCCAAATAAATTAATTAATTTTAAAGGAACACGCCGACTTTTTGGGACTTTAGGTTATTCACTGTATCCCCCAGAGTTAGATAAGTCCATACATACCCTTCTCATCTGCGTGCGTGCCGTAACTCTGTCTGACGCACCCACCGCTAGCCTAGCTTAGCACAAAGACTAGAGGTAAACGGCTCCAGCTAGCATACTGCTCCCAATAAGTGACAAAATAACGCCAACATTTTCCTATTTACATGTTGTGATTTATATAGTCACAGCGTGTACAAATAACAAGGTCACATGAGACACAGCCATCTTCTAACCGTATGCATACTGGGAACTATATTCTCAGAAGGCGAAGCACTGCTACTTCTGCGGAGTGATTTGCTCGCAGCGCCTGAGAAGCGCCGTGGTGAGGAGATGAGAGTTCCCTCAGAGTGTTACGCTAATCACTCCACCCAAGTAGCAGTGCTTCGCCTTCTTAGTTCCCAGTATGTATCTGGTGGACGTCATAGTTCGGTGCATATAGTCAGATGACTAATACAGTCAGTCACAGGCAATCCACACTCCAATCCAGAAGGGGCCGCGCACGGTAATGCAACGCTGTTTGCTAACCGCCACAATAAGAAAAAGAGCAGAAGAAGACACGTTCTATGGTTCAGATGGCACGCAAGAGCTTGCTAGTAGCCTATACGCTGAGTTTCGATTCATTTTTGTGACGAGCTCCACAAACTTCATGTAAAGGATTTAGTTTACCTCACAGATTGCAAGTCGTACTTGACTTTCTAAAGTGAAGCAATGTGTGTAAAGGCCTTCTGAAGTGAAGCGATGCGTTCGTGTTAGAAAAATATCCATATTTAAAACGCTATCGACTAAAATGACAAGCTTCCGGCAGACGGCCTACGCAAGTCGACTTACGGCAAAAGAGTAACACTTAACGATGACGTAGGAGTAGAGCGCAAGCTTTGACGTAGGGCTGTAAACGATTAATCGCTATTAATCAAATCCAAAATAAAAGTTTGTGTTTACATAATATATGTGTGTGTATTGTGTATAATTATTTTGTATATATAAATACACACATATGCATGTATATATTTAAGAAAAATGTATTATTTGTATATAAAATAGTTATATATATAATATAGACCGTTTTACTGTTTGTACACAATGATGACGTAGCAACGTATGCGCACACATATTGGCAACGGAACTATGGCGAGAATCAGCAGCGTGTCAAGTGGGCGCTGCAGACACAAGCATTTTTTATTAAGTCCTCGCTCCAATCAACACGTTTAATCGCCAGCAGCCACAGGCGCCGCCGGTTCTTTGGAAACGGCCGTGATCCTGCCGGAATCCTATAAAACTTAAGCCCATTGGTGGAATACCGATTAGTGCAACAGTAAACGCAACAACCAGACATTTTGATGCTGGGAAACCGTTTTGATAAACTTTCGGAGTTGCTAACACGTTAGAGCCAGTGGGGAACAACACCACTTCCGTTGCCAAAATGCGCGCGCAACTGTTTGATCACGTGGGCTGTAAAAGGGTCTATAAATCATATATAAATAGATATGCAGTATATAAATGCAAATATTTCTCAAATATATACATGCATGTGTGTGTATTATATATATATATACAAAATAATTATACACTATACACACATATATTATGTAAACACAAACTTTTATTTTGGATTCGATTAATCGACGATTAATCGTCGCCTCTCGCGGTTCAAACAAACAGGGCTGGGCAACACAATTCTTATATAAATCGATGCGTCTTCCGGAGGCTAGTTATTTTAGTCAATAAAGTTTTAAATACGGATATTTTTCTTACACAAACGCATCGCTTCAGAAGCCCTTTATTAACCCGCCAGAGCTGCGTGGAGCACTTTTATGATGTATATGATGCACTTTAAGGGACTTTATTTTTATTTTTTTAATTACTCCGATTGTATTCGTCTGAAAGAAGAATGTCATACACCCATTATGGCTTGAGGGTGAGTAAATCATGGGCTAATTTTAATTTTTGGGTGAACTATCCCTTTTAAGGCTAACATATTCATTCCAAAAGCTAAAAAAAAACTTACATTTTGATTTCAGGGGGTCTTTAAGAATTAACTTCAATGGCATAAGAATTAAAAAAGAAAGCTTTAAATGAAGAAAGCTGGCAGCAGTGTCCTCATTCTGCCTCTAGTGGACAGTCTGTGCTACTGCATCCTCTTAGTTACAAGTCCTGCCTGCGCTGTTGACACACCGCCAACATCTGTTTTGTGCTATGGGCTCGGGGCTGCCAGCGAGTTATGAGCACCTTCCTCACCTCACTTGCCTGGCTTTCTTAACCCTCCTCCGCACGACACTTACAAAAGCGCTGCTCTGTGTTTCTGAGTGGCTTCAAATAACCATGAAGTTTGGATCATATTCGCCTTGAACAAAGCACAAACAGTGAACAAAAAAACAAACAGTTTGGGTTAAAGGTCAACGCATTCTTAGGTCAATTGTTGTCTAACAGCTAATGCCTCGTGTTATGTATCGCCGGCTGATATCTGTATACGCGAGGCAGTTGCTAGGACAGCACGTACCCTGCAGCTGCTATATTGAGCAAAAATCTGTTTGTTCAGACATGCACTGAGATGACTCAACGGCTCAATCGTGACAGCCTGGAGCGATCGGAAAATGATTCTCCATTAGATAAAAGAAAGACTGGCCGAGCTTCCCGGTGGCTATCATATCAGTAGTAAATCCAACATTATCATAATGACTGCGCCGCTCTTCCTCACAGAATAGCCAATGTAGAAAAGATTTACTGCACGACAGTCCTGTGGGAATAGAGACAGATAGAGCTTAAATGTACACAAAGCTCAAACTTCAAGGGCTGTCCAAAGGCTTCTAAACGGCACGATGGTAGCCATGGAAACGTCTCTCCCCGAGCGCGTGTGTTCAGTGGAAATCGCTGTAGGGGATCCGGTCGCTCATTTGGATCGCACCGCATTAAACTATACTACTTTGTCTTTCTGCTTCGTGTTTTGATGAGATATGAACCCTGGGGCTGTTCTCTGTGTATTTTAATTTAAACAGGACTGTTCTTGTTATTTTATGTGTAGCCTCCGCCTGTTTAGACAAACCGCAAGCTGGTCAGCTTGATAAAGTGAAAGTTTAAGAGTGCTTCAAATCTAGCTGTGTTGTGCACACTTTTACAAAAAAGAGTTTCCAAAGAATTTTTAAGGGACTGTTGTACATGTTTTTTTTTTTTGTTATGTTAGTCAGGAACTGAATTAAACCTGAATAATCCAGGTTATTTTTGTTAATTGGCCTTAAAGACTTCTATACAAACAATGCAGGACACGTGTGAGAGGGATAAATGTACTACTAGTATACTATGTAAATATTGATTTACATTTGTTGGAAAGCTTATTTGCCATTACGGATGATAACATGTTTAAAGGGGACCTATTATGCCCCTTTTCACAAGATGTAATATAAGTCTTTGATGTCCCCAGAGTGTGTATGTGAAGTTTTAGCTCAAAATACCCCACAGATAATTTTTTACAGCAAGTTTAAATCGTCACTTTTTGGGGCTCAGAAGAACGGTGCGTTTTAGTGTGTCTCCTTTAAATGCTAATGAGCTGCTTGTTCATGGCACAGGGGGCGGAGCCTAACCAGCTCGCGCTCAGTGAACAATCTCAACTCACGGAAAGATGATAATATCAAAACAGAAACTCACAGTAACGGTGTTCCTTCCGAATATATGCTGTATGGAGTTGGAATAGGTATAGTTTAGTTTAATTACGGTTATAACCTATGTGTCATTGATTAATAAATAATTAATAAAAATGGCGGATTGCTCGAAGTGTTGGGTCGGGAGTCGATGTCCTTATTTAGCAGTTCCGCTGCAAATACTGTGACGTTATTGTTCAAAAAACGTAATAGAGAATAGAAAAATCAGAACACAACAGGTTGTAAAATATGACCAAAACAGAATATAAAGATATCAACGAAGCACCTGAAGAGACTAATTTCTAATTTCAACTTTTCTGTACTTCTAAACACTCCAAATATACAACAAAATGCATTTAAGGGCTAAAAAAGAGGATTTAGCATGATATGTCCCCTTTAAATCACCAATAAGCTTTGTTAATTGTGACCGGTTGCCCAGGTTCAAGTGATGCAATGTAATTTACTCTACAGAACCTCTTCATTCTGCTAAATATAATGAACTGACTAACAGGCTAGTAGGTTAAAATTCCTTAAGTAGCGACTAGTTTACCGTATTTTCTTTAATAAGACTAATCAAACGTTAAATGTGTTTTCCCGGATTCAGTGCATCTTTTGTAGGATTTGGCAGGTTTGATCAGGATGTTTTTATCCAGTATGTGTCTTGATGAGGTCTTGGCTGGCGTAGACTTTTGATGCGGTCCACACTGATTCCTTTGCTCCGTCCGGCTGTCATCAGAGGAGAAATCCCTCTTTGCGATTGTGTTGGTTGGTTATCTTCCCTACTCTAGCTTGAACATGACAGCTGTACAAATGGATTTTTAAACGCCAGTCGCATTTTATATTATCATATCATATTTTTTTATTCAAATATGAAAAATAATACAGACATAATGAAATGCGGGGCACTGCTTACGTCTTGCAGGATGCGGGACAAAGCTTCCGATGTCAGGACTGTTCCTCAAAATGCAGGACATGTGGTCACCCTAATTAAAGAGGTCATGAGATGAGGAATCAAATTGATATATAAGAGGTCTTTGAACCAATGTCACATCCTGCAAGTTTTAGAGCTTAATAATCCCTTTTCCCTACACTAGATTTGAGCATCGAATCACGTCAAAGGCAAATAAACTCATTATAATCACTGACGCTGTCTACACTGGTAACATTATAAAGATGGGCGTTCAGTTTCTGACATGCTCAACGCACGAGTCTGTCGACAACAGGACAAATGAAAGAGTGAAAGAACGTTTGCTTTGACGCGTCCAGTTTCAACAGCTGGTTTGTGTATCTGTACAGACTTCAGAAGGATCCCAGCGTCGGAGACAAGTGGATAGTTTATTTTAATGGCGTCCCGGATCTCGTCAAATGATTAAATCTTTTGTTCAGAGCATTTTGTTTTGTAAGCTAGGCACAGTGTAAAGGAGAGTTTCTGCAAATCACAAAACATAATTAAAAATGTCAATGGGGTTAAAGGAGAACTCCGGTCAATTTTAACATTGAGCTCAATTTTTAGTAAATTTGGAGTGCTGTCAATACAGAGAACAACGACAAAAATCGGTGTTGCCTACACTGTGGCTTCGTTTACACTTGGCATTAACATGTGATCACCATGATCCGATTAAGCAGATCGGATCATTAGCCAATCAGGACACAGTGCGTTTACATTTGTTCATATCAAGTAGCCTCTGTATCTGGATAACAGGTCGGATTTCTGTTTCCTGCTTAATATTTAAATTAGGTCTGTAGCACGACACCAATAAGAGTAAAGATTATAGAAATTAAGCAATGTCCCAATTGCTTTCACTCACTCACTTTACTTTCCTGTGCAATCTCCATCCTTAAATCAAATTACGTTTTTTAAATGAAGGAATACTTCCAGAGTTGATCATACAAAAATAACCATGGTTAAGTCACATCATCGGGGTTTAAGGTTATAGCATGCAATGACTATATTTACAGAAATGGGAGATTAATAAACATGCTGAAACAATAAAAAAACATTCAACATTTAAAACATAAAAAAATTAAAAGTGTATTATTCCTCTGGCAAAGCAGCGCACGCTCTTCATTATATCTCTTGACTCACAGCTGTGATTGTAGCCTACAGGCGATCGCCTCGTTCAGATAATGTTGCACAATTAAAATGAAAAATGACACACACAGTAGGCTAAGTCTAAATAAACTGTTTTAAATATTGACGTTTATTGTAAGGTTCAAATAAATTTAATTTATTGTCTAAACTGCGTCTGGCCATTATTTTCTGACAGCACGTTGGGAGACTGGGCGGGGATTTATATGACGTCCACCTGTGAATGCAGACACGATGGCTGGTTTGCGTTTACATTACACTGAGATCCGATCACAATGCGTCCTCGACTCCCTCCGAAACTGGACACGCTGATCGGATAACATTCCGATCAGAAGCGCGTTTACACTCGTCTTTTCAGTGTGTATGTGGACAACATCCAGATACAGGTCGCATGTTAATGCCAAGTGTAAACGCAGCCACTGTTATCCTCTTTTTAAAATTTGCACCCTGTTGACTTCAATGGGGCAAGTTTTAAACCTGCTTTTAGCCTCTTAACATCTTTGATGTGTCGTACAAGTGCCCAGCCATGTGAGTGATTCCTTCAGAGTGAACACGAGTGAATCTGACTGCAGTAGATGTGAAAGATATGAATAAAAATGAGTTATTTCAACCAGCGCAAATACCTGTATTTACATCCTGTTTTTCCAAAGTCCAAAGTAGTCGATTGTCGAGTTCACGCCCGTGATCATAGGTAACTAAACCTAGTTGACAGCACTCCAAATTTACAAAAAAATTAGCTCAATGTTAAAATTGACCGGAGTTCTCGTTTTAAGTTTTGTTTGGATGTTTTGATGCCAGAATTAAATTTTTGGGGTGAGCTGTTCATTTAAATATATGAACAGTGGTAGAGGGAAAAAAAGTGTGTGTGTGTGTGTGTGTGTGGAGGGGTTTAGTCCACTTGTTGATGCATCATGACTCAAACGATTCTTGATCGATTAACAGATACTCAAAATAATCACACATTTGTGCCTTCAGATAAAGTTTAAAGCCAAGGACAACAAGACTTTTCAAAGAAAACAACAAACCAACATTCTATATAGAACATTATTCTGTACATAAACAGAGCATGAGTTTCAAGTAAAACTGAAGATTATTGATTATCTGGTTCAGATTGGTCAACAGATCCTGTTGAAATGTGTTTTCGCCGTTGGTCTTAAAGCTGTTTTTCTGTTGTGTGTTTCTCCAGCTGCCTGTGGGGGTTTCATCACCAAGCTGAATGGGTCCATCACCAGTCCAGGCTGGCCCAAGGAGTATCCGCCCAACAAGAACTGCATCTGGCAGCTGGTGGCGCCCACGCAGTACCGCATCACCCTGCTCTTCGACGTCTTCGAGACCGAGGGGAACGATGTGAGCACTAGGTTTTTGCCTCTGCGTGGGGTGGGTTTGTCTGGTTCATTTCAGCTCGATAGTGTGAATCACCACAGGGCTTTTGGGACTGACTTCTCCAAATTGCCTTCATGTTTTCTCACTTGTTCTTTGCTGATAGCTTAAGGCAATTTTGCCTGGTGCAGCTCACATGACGAATACACTCATGATCTTCTGTTAAGTTGAAGGGTAGTGTTCTGGTTACATGTATGTTTATCAAGAAGCCTCAGGAAGTTTATAACAGAGCTATTCTGTGAAAGAGTTACCATATGGCTTCCAGCCTGTCTATATTAATATATTATATATCTCAGATTTTAATAGATGCCACTAGCATTGCATTAATATAACAGCAACATCATTAAATTAGTGATAAATTATTATTATTATAATTTTTTTAAGAAAACGAGGCAGTTGGCTCAGGCTGGTTTTTGAAATAGCTATTAGTCTGTTGAATTAGATGACACACTAAATGTGTTTAATTTAGCTTTCCTGGGCATTTTATAGCTACAAATTAATAGCCTACTATATAATTGCTTGGTAAATTAAAGCTGGGAATATTTTGGGTCCATACAGGTTTCGCTCTATCGACTAAATCAGTGACATGTTGTCAATTACCACAGAAAATAATTATGACCACAAAAACAAATCTGTTCACACATCGAAAGTCTACAGGGCAAGAGACTGCAGATAGTCACATAATGTTCCTTTCTGGTATCCTTGCACAGTTTAGTTCAAAGTGCTGTTTACATGGAGCAAACTCTTACTCCATCCACAGGAGTTACGTCGATAACATTTAACCAGATGTTCACCCGCCATTAAAAGGATGATTTGCATGCTCAAACACACACGTTTTGTATGTAAGAATGAACACAAGTGCTTCTAAAAATGCGAGCTTCACGTTTCTGCTTTCAAACCCCTCTAGAATGTCTTGCCACGTAGACGGCCATTGTAAGTCTGAATATGATTTGTGTTTGTTTTGTGGATGTTGTCTGTAGTAATGCTGTCAGTAGAACTTAACCGGGACATTCATTCATTATTCTGGCACTCGTTTAATAGTGAAAGGTGTGAATGGTCTCGGCTTTATCGATTGCCAAAAACAACATTTGTTCCAAAATCGAGCCATTACTGTCAAAATGTGCTGTGAGCCACAATGAAAAGCTGTGATCATCAATGAATTATTTGGAGCGTTTTGAGCCACTTAAATGAAGGATCCATCCAGTTTCTTACAAAACAAACACGTCCCACTTCTTTTCCCTCTCTATTTTTGATATATACGTTTACATTTTACATTTATCAACCACTTTTATCCAAAGTGACTAATAATACATGCAGACATGATTAATACAAAGCAGAAAACAATGCAATAAATGCTGAAAAGACACGTGTTTTTGGGTTACCGTGATGAAGAATGACCTTTCTCAAGACTTCATGTGGTTGACCTGAACTGCTGGATGACTCCGGTTTGCTTTCTCCTGGGCAGGTGTGCAAGTATGACTTTGTTGAGGTGAGGAGCGGACTCTCTGCCGACTCCAGACTGCATGGGAAATTCTGCGGAGCTGAGAAACCGGAGGCCATCACCTCTCAGTACAACAACATGCGCATCGAGTTTAAATCCGACAACACTGTCTCCAAAAAGGGCTTCAAGGCCCAGTTCTTCTCAGGTGAGTGTGTGTGCTATGACTTTTTAAAAACAAACCGTCAAACAAAACATAGCATGTCCTGGAACTGACGTAGCTGTTATTGAAAGTGCCTTTTGGTATAATGTGTATTGTGTTTTTTTTTTAATGTTATGTGTGATGTATTATATTAGAATGATTTCTGAAGGATCATGTGACTAAAAACTGGAGTAATGATGCTGAAAATTCAGCTTTGCCATCAGATAACTAAATTACATTTTAAACTATATTTAAATAGAAAACAGTTGTTTTAAATTGAAAGAATATTTCACAATATTATTGTTTCTAGCTGTATTTTCTATCAAATATATACCTTGGTGAGAATAAGAGACTTCTATCAAACATTTGACTGGTAGTGTATATAATACCGGGCATATTTCAGCAGTGGCGTGTAACACTGTCACTCTTTCTAGACCCTTTTGCAGGTTGAATTTTATATAATATATACATTTTTCAATTTGAGTCTTTTAAAAAGGCATCTGAAAAACTAACTGCTATATAGTGTCGTCAAAAATATAGATTTATATAATATATACATTTTAAAATTTTAGTCCTAAATTAAAATGACTAAAGATGCCTTTAGTTTAAAGGGCATCTGAAAACTAACTGCTATGTAGTGTCGTCAAAAATATAGATACTGAATATCGATACTGAAATATCTGAAACTCTTCCAATACTCATTAGATACACGATACCAGCTGCGCTTTCTCACTCTCTAAACTCTCTGACAGCGAGTTACACACAAACCCGCCTCCCCTCACTCGTTCGTTTCATTTGCTGAATATTGTTGGTGTTACCTGGCTTGAATTGACCCTTCGCAGGGAGCTTGATTGACAGGTGATCTGACCAATCATACTTCGCCATCCGCCATTTTGTCGGACAAAGCAGTCAGGAGAGTTAGTAGATTAACATGGGAGGATTTGAACTTGAGAAGCGGAGTGAACTGACGCCTTTCCGCGGTTAAAACAACATTCCTTCTGATGTTCATTCATGTTTATTTGATGCTATAAATGAACTACACGGAAGAGATGATCGGTTCACGAGCAGCTTTAACTGAGGCGACACAGCGATCTGTCAGACACATTAAAGAGCCACAAAACGGTATTTATTGTTTAAATTTCTTTTAAAAAATGACCAAATTTGAAAGGTGAGACTTTCTTTAATATGTTTAATATCAAAAGTAACCAAAAAGTAACCTGGTCTGTCCTATCTGTCAGTGTGTTGTCAGTGTCCTCTCTGCTCCGCGATGTATTTTTCACTGCGTGAGAACATGGTGTGTGTGAGAGTGGCATAGCTTGTCGGACATAGCGACAGTAACTAAGGGGGGCGGGTCTTTGCGAACGGAAAGTTGCTGAATGGCTAGTAACTTTAGAAAACCACTTGCCACAGGGGCTGGTGAGCAAAAAAGGTAATGTCATGCCCTGTGTCTATATAAATGTGTGTGTATATATAGCAAAGAATTGTTGGCCTTAGAAACACTGTGATTGATTCAAACTGTACAAATCACACATACCAAATACATTTTAAAAGATGATTGTTTACAGTTCTTATGAAAAAGTGAAATGTATAATTTTTTGTCTGTTTTAATTTGTTACAGAGTGGAAGTTAAACACTAGTAATATTATGGCAGATTTAACAATTCAACATTTTAAAATTGAGAAAAAAAGTATAATTCTATTATAATCTGTTAAAGTAGACTGACCTCTTTATTAAAATAATATATATTTTTAAATCATTCTAGGGGGGAAGAAATCCTGAATGTGTTTTGTTAAGATCTGCTGCTTTGTTTTCACAGATAAAGACGAATGCTCGAAAGAGAACGGCGGATGTCAGCATGAATGCGTGAACACTTTTGGCAGCTACAGTTGTCAGTGCAGAAGTGGCTTTGTACTTCATGAGAATAAACATGACTGCAAGGAAGGTGTGAAAAACACACACACACACACACACACACACACTTATCTTATAAGTGGATACACACAGAGGCAGAAGCAATAAGCCATGAGAGCCTTGAGAAATTTACTCAAAATCATAGCGCATTGTTTTATAAAATAGTAGCAACAACTATATGATAACATAAACCAATTTCCAATACTTACCCTCATGTTGTTCCAAACCTGTTTGACATTTCTCTTCTGCGAAACACAAAAGAAGATATTTTGAAGAATGCTCATGCTTTTCTTCTTATACAATGACAGCTGATCACAGCTACAGTACAGCATCAAGTGTTAAAAGGACACATAAGCTCCATAAAACAACCATAATCATGTTCAATATGCTTCTTCGGAAGAGATACCATAGCTATGTAAGGAACAGACTGACATGTAGAATCGTCCTCTGTCAAAGCTTTCAAGTCTTGTTCTTTATTCCACATAATCAAATTGCAGCACATTTGATTATGATGCACACAAGATCCAGTGGCATTTTGATATTTGAGAGTTTTAAGCAACTCGCGGCGAGTAACTGTACAGGGTTGTCATTCTTGAGTGAACTATCCCTGTACTTTTAATATAGAGTTGATGTGCGGTCACAGGTGTCCATAACCATGGTTCATCCAGTCAGAGCTGAAACTGTCTCTTTTATAAAGAAAGATAAACCACAACCCTATATTAGGGTTGGAAACTGGTTTTGACAAGCACTTCACTAAATTTAGCAGAATTACATGCTGTATGTCTGGAGGATCACTGTGTTTTCTCTGTGAGAAATGAACAGCGGTCTGGTTGTTTTAGATTCCCTATTAGCACAAGAATGCTCAGGAACCTTCACCATTGATTTAAGCTCGCTGGCACTAACTAGCGTCGGGATATATTTAGAGAACGCCTTCCTCTTGCGGGCATAAATAGAAAGAGTAGCAGTGCTCGGGAGAAAATAAATAAAAGGTGTTTGAGAAGGTAATGCCGATTCTCAGTGTTGAGGATGAGGCTGTTTGTGTGTGTACTCGATGTTGGACATCACGTGTTGTTGGTATCTCTTGCAGCCGGTTGTGATCACGTTGTGAACAGCGTGAGTGGGACCATCACCAGCCCTAACTGGCCAGATAAATACCCCAGTAAGAAGGCCTGCACCTGGGCCCTGTCCACCACTCCAGGACATCGGATCAAAATAGTATGTACAATCTCTCTCCATTCATATTTAGTGTAGTTGGGGAATGTACAGCAGTGGCTCCCCTTTACCATGTGATGTAACCAAACAGAAGAGTTAAACGGTATGGAGAATTGGCTTAAGACGCACTCAAAGACACACCATGGCAGGTGTCGATTTAAAAGTGTGCCCATTTTCCTACCATATTTGTAAATGAAATTCGTTCTTTGATCCACCAAGTACCGCTAAAGTTAACTATCCCCCCTAACTCAAACTTAACTTAAATGGTTGTAATTCATAAATGCTTTTCAAATACTGTACACACCTAAGGTTGGTCAGGAGATTATTGCAGATTATTTTTTATTTATATAAAAAATTTAACTATAAAACAGTTATAGAAGTTTACATTTACTGTAAAGCAAATTTACTGAACTAAACATTTTTATTTCATTCAAAATATATATTTTACTAAATAATTTGCTATAAAATCAAAGCCATATGCTTGGTCATATGCAACAATAATAACGATTGATAACAATAGAACGTATTGTGGATCCGCTCAACAAATCCCTCCGTAAGGCCGTGTGTCCACCAAAGCATTTTTACGCGGCTGCCGTGTTTTTTTAATTGTTTTCAACGGGAGCGCCGCGTTTTTAAAACACCACGAGTGTAACGAGGCGCTGAGCGTCTTTTTCACGCTGAAGCGCTGTTTTTACAGGTCGCCGAGAGTTGAAGATTTTTCAACTTTGGGTAAAACGCAGCGCTCATCACTGTCACCTTTTACCCAACCGTCCAATCACAGTGGAGGAGGGGCGGGACTAATACCACACCGACCAACCGCCACATTCTGCTTGTACAACGTCAACAGATGACGACAACAAGCAGCATAATAAATGGAACAAAATAATTTAAAACAAGAGCCAGAGAAAATACGTTACATTGTATCGACATTTTAATATAGAATCAACACAGAAACAAAATATGTGTGAAATGAGATACTAGTAACACTTTCGCGGATATTCCGTATCATAACAAGCAAAGCGTCTCAACTGAATAAAATGCTGCGCCGCTAAAGCGCTCTCAAGCGCCCACAGCTCGGCGTTTTCAGCAGAGCGGTGGACACGCGGCCTAACTGGAGTAAATTTGGCAAATAAATAATTTACGGACAGTTACATACGTATTCCCAACAATTGATTATGTTGCCGTGTTAATATTAATTAGCCAGTCCCTGAACTCATTTTCTCTGAAATGGCTTGGGTATGCAGAGCTTTCGCAGCTTATGTGGACTGTGCCCCTGAATCTCATGTTTTTAAACTAAATCACGCAATGTATTTTTGCATTTCATTGTGCTGCTCTTCTGTTGTTTTTTAATGTAAACTTGTGCTAGACAGACGCGTTTGACCGTTGCACTTGTGTCTCGTGTCTATTGCAGCATCTGGCGCAATGACACACCGTTCTAAAAACACAACACTTAAGTTAAAAGAAGTTCAACATTTAAAAAACGTCTCTAGACCTTCGCTTTCCCCCCCTACACTGCCTTGTGTCTCACGGTTTTGCACTCCAATGCACTGCTTTTCCTTTGTTTTTGTTTTTTACATGCACGTTTGTGACTATCGTGTCTCGCGTCTTTTGCCAGTTAAAACTTCAAAAAAAGTTTAACTTTTAAAAACCATCTCTAGACCTAGAGGTTATTTTTCAATCCACTGCCCTGCATTTTGCTTTTTAAACCTGTGTAAATGGTCCTATAGGGGTTGTGTGTTGGGGTACTGTGCTGCTTTTCCATTGGTTTATATGTAAACATGGCGCTCGATGACATCGGAAGTCTTGTATCAAGAGGCTATATCATTCTTGAAAATCTGATGTTTCCCCGTTCAAACTTTGACTTGAGCCGCTTGTTTCAGGCTTTCAATGAGATCGACATGGAGCCTCATCTGGAATGTACTTATGACCACATTGAGATCTATGATGGTCGGGATGGGAAAGCGGCAAGCCTCGGACGCTACTGCGGCACCAAGAAACCTCAGCCAATCATATCCACCGGAAACAAGATGTTCATCCGCTTCTTCTCTGATAACTCCGTGCAGAAGAAAGGCTTTGAGGCTTCCCATACTGCAGGTGAGCACACGTCTATCTAAATTAAATGTGCATTAACGTTACATACTGGAAACTGTAAGAGACGGGTAGGCTTTTATAATATAACCTTATACAAGCCAACCTTATATAATAAAACTATAGACTGTGTAGTGCTTTGTTGATAATTTGCATAAAAAATGAATGGCCCCCATGATATTTTTTTGTATGAATATATGTACATGGAATATATAAAAAGAAAGATCAAAGCCTCTGATTAAAAAAGTGTGAACAGGTGGGTAAGTTTCATTAAAAAAAAAAATCAACATTTTAAACAAAAAGCTGAGAAAATTGCTTTTTTGTCAAAGACTCAGAATTCTCGGATTCAGAATGACAATCAAAACACAGATGGAGTAGATCGAGTCCATCAACACCCCCACCTTCAAAGTCCTATAATTCGCTTTGGGTCGACATTTCATTCAGTAACGTTAGGCAGTTTTGATTTATATGCTGTTTAATGTTTGTTAAATGTTACATGTGCGTAAGCAATGCTTCTATCGCTTGTCTCTGCTTCTTCTTCACCTGTGTTTTGATCCGGAGATTCAGAACTCTTTCAGACGTGTAATAGCGCCCCCTTTCATGTTGACCTAACATATAACATGAAAACATGGATTGCATAAACATTTCCATCAATGGCGGGAAAGAGTTAAGATGCAGTGTTCAATAATTAATATTTTTCTAATATTAATAATAACTTAAAATATTTTCCATTTAAGTAATGTAGTTTATCAGCCATGATGTGTAGACCATGTATGATTACCATATTTAAGCGATTAAAGATCATACCATCAATAGTGCAACTATGATCAATATGATTGTTGATTATATTAATTGAAAGACTTGTAGATTACTTTCTGAACATTTCATGGTTTGAATGGTTTGTGACACATTATGTAAAGTTCAGATTTTCAAATATGTATTTAATTTTCAATATATTTGTTATTATATATTAATCAACATTAGAGAACCTTGAACATGCGAATGTCTTTAAAAATTATTGAAATATTATCTTAAAATATTAAGTGTAAAGGCCCGTTCACACAAAAAAATGTCAATTATAATGATAACAATATTAGCGCCCACACCAACGCATGATAAAGTTATTTTATTATGTGCACATACTGCAGTTTTGGAGTCTGCCACTTTAAATGCTTGAGCTCTTTAAAGTCAGGTGGATTTTGATTGGCTGTCAATGTGTTTATCATTCATCAGCTGGAAAAAATTGTCCAGTGATTTCAACTATATTGTTTCCCTGTGCCGTTATCTGTGGACTAACTCCACTTCTATTTTTAATGTAGAATGCTTTTTAAAACTTTTTATCTTATTGTTAATATATCATATTTATTGTTAATATACTAATATTTTAGATCAAAGGTGTTCTGGTGACAATAGAGTTTGTAAATCCCGATGTACTGTATAGCATGTAGAGCACTGTGTTGTATCTCAATATAACAATGTAAGTTAGTTGCTAAGATACAGCGCTGTGTTTATGTCATTGGTTGTGATCACAGCCACAGGTCTGGCTACACAACACTATTGATATACAGTCATATGCAGAGATGCTGAAGTCAGACTCTGTGAATTACCTCTCATGTTCATTTTCCTCTCTTCTCCAGAGTGTGGAGGTCGTCTGAAAGCGGAGGTGAAAACTAAAGACCTTTACTCTCATGCCCAGTTTGGTGATAATAACTACCCCGGGGCATCAGACTGTCAGTGGGTGATCTCAGCAGAGAAGGGCTACGGCGTGGAGCTCATCTTCCAGACCTTCGAGATCGAGGAGGAGGCCGACTGCGGCTATGATTACATGGAGCTGTTTGATGGGGCGGACACCAAATCACCCAGACTAGGCCGTTACTGCGGATCAGGGGTAAAACACAGATCTAGATACTATATAAAATCTTCAAAAATCAAAATGCTTCTACATTGCATGTGAGGAGTTGTGACAGCATCTAAGCTTAGTAATAAAAGTGATCTTTAAAGGGATAGTTCAACCCCCCAATCTCGTCATTCCAAACCCAAAAGACTTGCGCTGATCTTTGAAACACGTAGATATTTTTAATAAAAATTATAATATTATAATAAAACCCGAGATATTTCTGTCCCTTCACTTAAAGTCTATTCCACAAAAAGTTAATAATAAAAGTAATCTATACTGTATGAAACCAGCGTTATAATCCGAGTCTTCTGAAGAGTAATGATCACTTTATATGATGAACAGATTTGATTTAGGCTTTTATACACATATTGATCCATGCACAAACACAGAGCATATCAAATATGCTAAACTGAAGCTCAATCGAACTTGCTTAATGCGCGAGAACAAACGTCTTGCAGAAGCTTACATGTGCTTGTGTGAAACGTGAGAACGGGCGCCTTTGGTTCTCGTTCGTAACAAATTTTGAGCTTCCGTTTATATATTTAATGCTATTTGTGTGTTGATCAGTGTTTATACTTGAATAAATGCTCAAGTTAAATCTGTTCATCTGATCAAACCATTCGGTTCATATGGATTTCTTTTTCAGTGTCTTAATGATCTTTTTGAATCATCAAAGTTTTGGTGCTATGGACTTTTATTAGAGGGACCGAAATCTCTGAGGTTCCATTAAAAAGTCTTCATTTGTGTTTTGAAGATGATTGGAATGAGTAAATGATGACAGAACTGAAATTTTAGGGTGAACTATTCCTTTAGTAGTTTTAGCCCACATCATTCTAATTGCAAATTTTCCATAGAGAAGCTTTTTGGTGACTAATCACACAACACCAGCAGTACTGCACATGTGTGAATGAATCTAGCTATATGCAGAACCACATTTCTTTGCCTTCTCTCGCTCTTAATGACTTAGTTATCCTTGATTAGTTGCTTTCGGACGTCAGACATTTTGTTCACTACAGTCCTGATTTACCCTGCTGTCCATGACCCCATTACAACAGACCTGTGACACATTTTTGGGACACAATCCAGCACTTGAGAACCACTGCCTTATAGGATAAAGACTGGTCTTTGAAAGAGTTTGTCAGGGTTTTTACTCATTTCCTGTTCTGGAGTAGTTAAAGGGATCATGAACTGGCTTTTTTATATTGTTGTCAGTGGTCAACTTATGACGTTCGCTTGGTTTTTACATTCAAAAACATCAAAATGAATATTTAATAGGCTATTTTCTACCCTGGTTTTGAGCCTAGCTCCTGAAACGCTTTTTATGGGCGTGCCACATTGAAGATTTGAAAGTAAACGCCCACTGCTATGATTGGATAACAGTTTTGCATATTATAATGAGTTTCATGTAATGGGCGAATCACTGGGCGGGGCTAAACAGGAAGTGCTGAAGTAGCCGTTGATCTTCTTCTGCGGAGGCGGGGTTTGATACCCTTTGACGTCATAGATCCCCACTTTGAAAAAGTGTCGTTCGCTGTGCCTGGTGTCAATAAAAGCTTTTATTGGATTAACAAGGAAGTTTTCAGTTCTGAAATTTACAGGATATTCTTATAGTATGATGACCTCTTAATGTCAAAAGTTCAGGGAAAATTTGATTTCTCAGTTCGTCACCCCTTTAATAAGAGCTGTATGTTACACGCCGAATCTCAGGAGCAATAAGATGTCAGTGTGTACGTAAATGAGATCATCTCCATAGGTCACAGAACAGCATGGTTACATTTACTTTGGTTCAATGAGAAATTGTGAGAGGGGCTGACGTGGACTTTAGACAAGGTACAACAGATGTTATTCTGATACCGCCGCTGGCATTCGGCGCAACCTGCCCATTGACTGATATTTTTTGACTTGAACCGAGAGGATGTTAAACAGTGCGTATTTGTCTCAGTCAAGTTTTGGTAACTTGCCATTTAGCACATGCTTTTAATCCAAAGCAACTGACAATTTACTAACAGCAGGGACTATGTCCCTCGAGCAACATGAGCTTAAGTGTGCTGCCACATTAGGCTGTCACAGCCCAAAATAACCCATTAGGCTTGCTCAGAGAACAATCACACACTCTAACTCTTAACATCTCCCAAACTGTAGTGTGCACGCGTTGAGTGCCTGTGTTCACGCACATCAAACGTAGTATACTTTGAAAGATTTGGCGGTCCAATGTACGCATACTCTAAACATTTCCAAAAAAACTGACGTGTACTGTAGGCTTAAGAAAGCATCCTCACAAAATTACTTCGTAAGTGCTATACAAATAACCCAGAAAATATTCAAATGGAACTCCAAAATATTCTGCTGCTAGCATGTTGTTAAGCGACATGACTTTTAAAATCGGAGAACACTAAAAATAATATGTAATTTGCTCTGGCTCCATTCCTGTACGCAAGATAGATGAGATTCTTAGCAGACTGTCCTCACTGGCTGTCTAAGTGGTGTCCGCAAAATAACATAGGGTTCATAGACAATTGGAACAGTTTTTGGGGCAGACCTGACCTGTTGAAAAGAGATGGGATTCATCCCTCCTGGGGTGGTGCCACTCTGCTCTCTAGTAATATGGCATATAGTCTTAGAGCTCAAACATGAACTGGGGCTCAGGTCAGGAAGCAGACAGACTGGCTAAACCGACCGTCTGCTAGCCGCCTCACGTCACAGAAGTCAGATAAATCTGTGCAAGTCATGTAGTGTATTCTGGCCTATAGTTTGTTTGTTTTTTGGACTCAAAATTAATATTTTAGGTTAAAAGTTAAAAATGTTTGTCAGAGCCAATACTTTGTGCCCAGACAACCTGACTTCAAGTTCTGGCTCATGGGTTTTCCAGCTCTTGTTGACTCAATGTTGACTTACTCTGGGCACTGAGATACACAAAAAACAATCATGTTGATGGACATTTTAAAGTATTTGATAATAATGAGGTTGGTTTGATGTAATAAAAGGGAATTAGTTCTATCCAGTGTGCTCAAATGTTGACATCTGCCTCCGTCTTTGTGCTTCCAGCCTCCAGAGGAGATCTATTCTGCTGGCGACTCCATCGTCATCAAATTTCGCTCAGACGACACCATCAATAAGAAGGGCTTCCACGTGCGTTACACCAGCACCAAGTTTCAGGACACACTCCACTCCCGTAAGAAGTGACCCTTAGTGGCCGGGAGGGGCCATGCAGGGCCTAGGGGGAAGCGAAAAGGCCCCAGGGGGAGGGTCTCGCCCATCGCTCGGAGCCCCCCGGCCGCAAAGAACACCAAGACTCGACGGACCAGCCGCAAGAACGCCAACCGCACCTCAGTAGTTCACAGGGGTTCTGGCATCCCCTAATGACTGTGAGGAGTAAAGCCATTCCGCAGTAGACCTTGTTTTTACCTTTTTTTAATTATTACATTCGGGGCGAGATGTGGAGGGGGGAGGGGGGTGGAATGTATTCAGTTGCTGGATACCAATATAGGGGCAAAATCGAAAGGGATTATTGTATGGGAGGGTGGGCGTAGTTGATCGGCTACTGGAACCTCCTCCCCCCCCCCCCTTCATTTTTCATCTTTCATGAGCCAAGAGTGCGTATGAAAAACACAAATACACTGAGTAACTCCTGCAGGAGAACCAAGCAGTCAACCAAACCAATCATCTGTGCGACAGTGGGATAGAAGAAGTGAGAAATGAGTGGAGCAGGGCATTCAGGACGGGGTTCTTTGCAGGTTTTCCAACCTTGAAATGTGAGATTTACCTCTGCACTGTGTGGAAACAATCATCTCTCCTTGACATTATTGGCATTGCTTGTTCATAACGAGTCTCGTTGGCCATTGTGGGCCGGTTTCATTGTCGTTACTTGAGCAAATGACACTGTATGTCAAAGAGATGCATGTGGTACAGCTAGAAGGAAATGTGGAAGTGATGGCACCAGCATTTGTAATAACTCGCTTTTTCCTGGCCGCTAGTCCAGAGGGTTCCCTGCCCGATATTATCACTCTCCAGGAGGTTTTCCAGAAACAGTTATCATATTAAAAGACTAATAAACAAAATGTGGCCCATGTCTGATGGCTGTTAATTGTTTTTGCATAAAAACAGAATGGTGGAAAATTCTAAATTTGGTTCAGTTGTCCTTAGTTTAAGCACACATCTTTTCCAAGGTCCTGGTAATATGCTTCTATCCTCAAAACGCTCATTCTCTGCTTTGCCAATCATGAACAAATTAGGCACAATCACGTTAAAATTGGTGGACACTCTTAACATATCCTAGCCTTTTTCCTCTTTCTCAGGCTCTTTCCTTGCAGCCCATGAGCCAAATTTCACGTTGTTGTTTTTCGAAACAAATAACAAGTCATAGTAGGAAAGCTGCATGTATGGACCATAGTCAGGGTAGACTCCAAAAAGCTTAAAAATAGACGTGACCTATGACCTTAAAAAGGTAGTTCAACCAAAAATGAAGATTCTGTCACAATTTGCTCTCTACCATGTCCTTTCAAACTTGTATGACGTTCTTTCTTCTGCAAAACACAAAAGAAGCAATTTGGAATAACGGATTTGTCCATATAATGAAAGTCACTGGGGTCCAAAACAACATTACATTGGACTCCATTGACTTTCATTGTATGGACAAATCTGTGAACTATGAAATATTGTTCTTTTGTGTTCCACAGAAGAAGAAAAAAAGTGGAATAACTTGAGGGTGAGTAAATGATTTTATTTTTTTAAATATGGCGTCTACTCTGACTAAGGTCTGTTGTCTGTGCAGCAATACGATTTTGAGTTAAAACCTGAAATTGTCCTTTTTAGCAGTCTTAAGGTGCCCCATTGCTAGGTTGGTGTTGCTCTTACATCGTTGGCTATGGGAAAAACTGTTAAAACTGTGTAATATGTTCATTTGTACCAATAACGTACCTCAGCGTGTGGGAGAGTGGTGGGATGGTGCTATTTCAAATGAGCCCTGCAACCCCAGTCATGACGGTCACCTGAAATCGCTCTTTCTCCATTGATGTCCAATGTCAGTTGGGGAAAAAAGGATGTTAGATGTCAAGTCTGTGCAGAATAGTGCTGAATAGTCTTGTCCCCAGGGTTGATTATTTGATCTAAAGTGTTCCCGCTCTCCATTTCCAAGTATGCAGTCCACATCACTTCTCCCTACCTCTCTCTCTCTCTCTCTCTCTCTCTCTCTCTCTCTCTCTCTCTCTCTCTCTCTCTCTCTCTCTCTCTCTCTCTCTCTCTCTCTCTCTCTCTCTCTCTCTCTCTCTCTCTCCTTCAAAGGCTGTCGACTTTGTCTCATCCATTTCAACAGCTCTTTTCATCATACGATATCATTTCACACCTGTTTGCCTTTGTGGATTTACCTAAAGCTCTTTTAAATCTCAGGTTCAGGATATCTGATTGTTGTTAGCCACCGAATCATTTCAAGACACTAGATTTAAATCGTTTCAGGACTTGGCTACTGTTTGACTTGGGTGTGTGGAATCCATTAAGGCAAATGATGAGGATTATGGTTTTTAGAGGAAACATTTTTGGGGGTTTTAAAGGGTTTTAGACGTTTCTGCAATGCCTTCCATCTGAACTTTGAATCAGTTCACCTCGAGCCACGTGTTCACCTCAAGCCTCAAGTTGCTCAATATTTGTTCTTGCAAGCTAAGGATGGTTACGCTTTATGCTCAAGATCAACTAACTTGTATCCTAGTTCTTCAAATGGATTTTATTTTGTGTGTCCAAGAGAACGTCTATAGCCAATTTCGCATCTCTGTATTTGAATATGCTTCCTAGCATAGCTTTTTAGAGTAGTGGAGCACTTGTAGATTTTGCTAAGCAAAGCACATTCTCCTAAGCATTATTAATGTTTTTAATGCCCATGTTATTTCCTGTTAGAAATAGAGTGTTTTGTGGCCGAATGTGGGCTTCAAATGATCTGTTTGATCACATTTCTGAAATGTTACCTCAGCATAATAGTGTATATGCTTGATCTGTTCACCCTGACCGGCCTTCCCACACAAGACTTGGTACATGTTTATGCATTTTATCATATGTATGTATGTAAATATGTATTAATGTATTCAAAGTACACTAAACCATAGATAACTTGATGAGAAGTAAGGCTATGTGTAATTGCAGACAAAAGATGCAATTTATTTATATTGTATAGCTAATTTTCACCTATGTATTGCACATAGTGTTAACAAGTGCATCTATTTCATAAAATGTTATTTTCATTTTGAAATGCTTCATGTCACATTTTGTCTTGTAGACTCAGGAATTGTGGACTGACCGTTTAATTAACTGAATAAAAGCCCAAATATACCAATTCAATTTAGTAGTTAGCACTATGTAAGAAAGTACATTAAAGGAAAACACTAGGCAAGCACTCTATTGTAATTTTGAATGCTTTCAATGCTTTTTATTTGATTTTTTTGTAATGTAACTGGTGTTTTTCCAAATATATGCTCAACACTGAAGGGAAAAGTCCTACGTTTTAGAGGCATTTTTATTATTTTCTAATGGTTTCAAGGTCTCAAACTCACATTGAGGATGGAGTTTGGCTTCCTGCTCATCTTGATGACCGTGTGGATTTCTAAATAAACCACATATTGAATTTGTGAAATAACAGATCATCAATTATGAATGGTCACCACAGTGCATTATTAATGCCTATCTACCATTTCCAACATTAAAAATTAAGCAGAATTGATGGGAAGAGCTATATAAAGTCAAGCAGGTATTTTAAGCATTTTCACTCTTGCAAATGAAAATGTGCGATTTATAAATATAGTGAAAAGATGTATTTTTGATTTTGCTGTCGTAATGGGAATATGATACTCTCTG
The DNA here is from genome assembly GCF_949152265.1 of Phoxinus phoxinus. NCBI lineage: Eukaryota > Metazoa > Chordata > Actinopteri > Cypriniformes > Leuciscidae > Phoxinus > Phoxinus phoxinus. The sequence goes on along the minus strand of NC_136890.1, from coordinate 5,685,379 downwards.
ATGCTAGACTGATGTTAGCTCCATTATAAGTCTTTTGGGGGAGAATCTTGTAGAAACTCAAGAATTTTCGGGGACATATATTACCCCAAAATCTTCTAGTTAAATATTTTGCATAAAGAAAATGAAGCACATTTAACCAACCATGCAACCATTGTCAGTATATATTGCTGTTGTATATTTGTAATCAGACATCATGCTTATTGTACTAAAATGTTTTTTATTAATTTTTATTGTGTTGTATTAAAAAAGAAAATGTTGCAGAAATGTACTTAGCTCATAACAATTTGACCAAAAATCCTAAATAGGTTTTATTTTCTTGATGCAATTTTTTTTCTACATAATTTAAAGGTGAAAATTGACCTGCACATTTCTTTGTGAAATTCACACTTTGTACATAATGTACTGTATGGCATGTTAAAGGGATAGTTTACCAAAAAATGAAAATACTGTCATCATATACCAAACATGTATGCGTTTCTTTCTTCTGCTGAACACAAAATAAGATATTTTGAAGAGTGTTGGTAATCAAACAGTTGATGATTGCCATCGACTTCCATAGGAAAAAAATATACTAAAAATATACAGAAACTGTTTGGTTACCAACACTCTTCAAAATAGAATCTTTTGTGTTCAGCAGAGGAAAGAAACTTATACAGGTTTGGAACAACTTGAGGGTGAGTATATGATGAAATAATATCCCTTTAATATGTGAATATTTCTCTATAATAATCCTTTATCATGCATATTCCAGAAAACCAGCAAGTTGAGCAGACAGACCTGTGAAGGTGAATTCTGTGTGGTTTGTAAATTCCTGCACACACACACAGGGCGATGGAGAGCTTTTAGGAGGACAGCGAGTGTCTGTAAGTGGATTGCGGCTGAACTGCAGTGTTATTTCCAGAGGTCGAATGATCAGGCCGATTGAAGGTCGCATGTGATCATTGTTGCCTTGTGTGTTTTGAAAGACATAAATGGCAACAATCAAAAAAGATAAATACACATCGTGTAAAGTGTGCAGAAACATGAATGCAAACATGGTTTCATTGGGGATTTTAACAAACCACATCAGAAGCACAGCGTTACTCTGCAGAACTCAATGTTGGTTTCGCCAGAATCTTACAAAAGCCAGCATGAAATTCACCATGATTTTACACTTTCATCTTACAAAATCCAGACACACCAAAAATCAACTTTTTATCATGTTTACTTTGAAATACAACTAAGAGCCCTAGGCAGTACGATCGGTACTGCAACCCTCTTCAACGGTTTTCTGACAAATACAAAACAATGTGCAGTAACCTCTTACATAAAGGTAGGAAAATGGTGGCTGTTATAAGAAATAGAGCATCCTATATGTTCATTTACTTCCAGTGTTATTTTACTATCATAATGGATTATAAAATAATTTGTATACTATTAGTGTCATATAATAATGTAGCCTACATATACACTATTATAGTATTTATTAAATGTTTGAATTATCGTTCAGTAATTTTGTTATGTGTAATTGGTATTTTAACTAATGGCAATTTTAATTTTGGCATTAGTTTAGTTTTAGTTTAGTCTTCAACATTTCTTTCATTTAAGTTTTTTAAAGTAAAGTTTTTCATCTAATATTTATATTTTATTTCAGTTAAGTAAAATTATTTTTAATTGTTTTAGTTTTCTTTCCTCTTCCATTTCAGCCAGTGTAACCAAGGCTTTGTGGACTATACAACAGCAGTTAGCTATTTAGCATTGTTTTACAGCATAACTGTTGTAGCTGACGCAGCTTTCTAAAATCTCTATCTGAAGAAGTAGTGATACAGTGAAATACACAGGAGGGTGAAATTAACTTTTCACTTTTTACCATCCAATCGATGCCTGATGGATGAAACCAAATCAGGCCTAACCTGATTCCACCAAGTGCATCATGTTCCTGGAACAGCATCTTTGTTATTCCTGAATCAACATTCAAATCAACCAATCAGATTTGACGGACAAGTTTAAGGTTAATGTTAAGTTGTTTAGGCTCACAGTCAGGGTTAGGCTTACAGTCAGGGTTAGGCTTACAGTCAGGGTTAGGCTCACAGTCAGGGTTAGATTTACAGTCAGGGTTAGACTTACAGTCAGGGTTAGGCTTACAGTCAGGGTTAGACTTACAGTCAGGGTTAGGCTTACAGTCAGGGTTAGGCTTACAGTCAGGGTTAGACTTACAGTCAGGGTTAGACTTACAGTCAGGATTAGGCTTACAGTCAGGGTTAGACTTACAGTCAGGATTAGACTTACAGTCAGGATTAGACTTACAGTCAGGGTTATACTTACAGTCAGGATTAGGCTTACAGTCAGGGTTAGACTTACAGTCAGGATTAGACTTACAGTCAGGGTTAGGCTTACAGTCAGGGTTAGACTTACAGTCAGGGTTAGACTTACAGTCAGGGTTAGGCTTACAGTCAGGGTTAGACTTACAGTCAGGGTTAGACTTACAGTCAGGGTTAGACTTACAGTCAGGGTTAGGCTTACAGTCAGGGTTAGGCTTACAGTCAGGGTTAGGCTTACAGTCAGGGTTAGACTTACAGTCAGGGTTAGGCTTACAGTCAGGATTAGACTTACAGTCAGGGTTAGACTTACAGTCAGGATTAGGCTTACAGTCAGGGTTAGACTTACAGTCAGGATTAGACTTACAGTCAGGGTTAGGCTTACAGTCAGGGTTAGACTTACAGTCAGGGTTAGGCTTACAGTCAGGGTTAGACTTACAGTCAGGGTTAGGCTTACAGTCAGGGTTAGACTTACAGTCAGGGTTAGGCTTACAGTCAGGGTTAGACTTACAGTCAGGATTAGACTTACAGTCAGGGTTAGGCTTACAGTCAGGGTTAGGCTTACAGTCAGGGTTAGGCTTACAGTCAGGGTTAGGCTTACAGTCAGGGTTAGGCTTACAGTCAGGGTTAGGCTCACAGTCAGGGTTAGGCTTACAGTCAGGGTTAGGCTCACAGTCAGGGTTAGGCTTACAGTCAGGGTTAGTCTTACAGTCAGGGTTAGGCTTACAGTCAGGGTTAGGCTCACAGTCAGGGTTAGGCTTACAGTCAGGGTTAGGCTCACAGTCAGGGTTAGGCTTACAGTCAGGGTTAGGCTTACAGTCAGGGTTATGCTCACAGTCAGGGTTAGGCTTACAGTCAGGGTTAGGCTTACAGTCAGGGTTAGGTGCTCCTACATCAGTGTTACTCACATATAATTTTTCCTCTGTTTTTAGGGATTAGTTATATGTAGGGTTAGGTTTAGGGGTAGAGATATGGTTAGGACAAAATTGTCGAACAGGAATGTTGTTCCAGGATCAATCAAATTTGTTGACCCAGAAACGAGTCTAACTCTGCAAAAAGATGTATGTTGCATTGCAAAAGTAAAACGCCTTGTGAATCTCATTTCTTGTTGACTTCAACCAAAATGTACAGTAGGACGTCGACATTTGGGGTTCAACTAATTAACTTTCCAGTTCAACACCAACCCTGTCACAACATCCCTCAAGGGCGGTGGAAAAGTAGCGTCGTCTTAGACTTCCTCCTTCAGTGTTGTCCTGCTCCCGTGAGATGAATTCACAGAATTCATGTTCTTCTCCTCTTAGACTTCAGGCCTTCATCACACTTGAACCAATGTAAGACACGTCCTCACATCCTCTAAATCTCTTCATTCCATGTTGTGAATAAAACAAAACATAGAGGAAAAATCAACACTTTTGGTCATACATTAATGCAAGTCCCTGACAGATTGATTCATGACAGCAAAGACAGTGTCATTCGCCTAAATGTGTCCGACGTATTTCCCACGTCTGTCAGAGGTCACTACCTTCATGCAGACTGTTTACTATTCACGTACAGGGTTTCCTAATTTCTAACGGTGCGCCACATATGTTAAATACTTCATTTTCCCCAACTTGCTTCCCAATGAGTTCATGTATGTTGTCTCAACGTCACAAATAAATCACAGTTGCACACTTGAAGTCCACCTGGAATGAGGTTCCTCGGCCTGAAACGGGTGCAGGAGGGATTCGCCGTGTGATTTAGATCAGTGTGTCCGGAGCAAACTGTGATCCGGTCCACCAAAGCAGACCTCCACAGACACCCATGATCAGGACCACCAGAGCGGCTTTGAGTACGGCTCTGGGTGTCCGGGTGAAGTCGGCGGGTCCCATTGTCGCCAGGAGCGCGGTAGTGACCGTGAGAGTGAACGCGATGGAAATTGCCGTGTTGATGGCCACAATCTGACCAAACTTGGCGAAAGGCACGATGACGCAAAAAAACAGTGGAATGGTTGAGATCACTGTAGTGACGGCACTAGAGACTATGGCAACACCCACGTGATTGGCTGCTTCAAGGGTCCGTAGCTGCCGTTTGATGGAGGACTCCTGAAAGCCGAAGCAGAAGAAATGCCACTCGTGAAAACTCTTCGTATTAACATTCACCTCACGTAAAAAACACAGTCTCGCCTTGTCTTTTTCTTTCTGTTTCACGACTCTAACTTTGGTGTCATGTTTTCAAACTGACTTCCTTCCTACTTTCGTTTAAATCAAGTGTAAATGGCACATCATGTTTAGCTGTTTTGCAACTCTGTAAGCAATTAAATTCACAATACTGTGAGGAAAGGAATGGTAGGAACAGAGCAGAATATAGGATCAGACGTGTTTATCTCATCAGTATGCTGACATTTCTCCTAGTCACTGGGTTTGTTCTCAGTAGCAGCAGGTTTTCTCCCTAACACTGCAGTCAGAATGGTTCGTGTTTTAGGTAGCACTTTGTTTTACAGTCCTGTTTCGCATGAACATTTGTACTTATTGTAGTAATGACACTAACTGGTAATAACTAGGTACTAACCCTGAACTTAACCCATGTAGTTACCTTAACGTACCTTACTCAGTAAGTACATTGAAAGTGCACATATTGTAAAATAAAGTAGTTTTAGCCACAGTTTTTGTCTCGAGTAAAAGAGATGCGAGTAAAACATCCAGTAATGTTATAATATCAATAATCAATCAATATTCAACAATAATCCATTATTTATACAGGGCTTCATTAAGTTCTCTGTATGCTATTATGTGTAATGCCATATAAAATGGCACCTGATGTATATGACTGCGAACATGAACTGTATTATCCAGGCTGGCATATCCTACATCAAATATAAATGACTCCCCTGAAGCGCGCCAGGGTTCAGTGCCTTGCTCTAGGGCACAATGGTGGGAGGAAATCCCAGCGTCTTAACTGTTCAAGTGATGTCCCAAACCGGGATCCAACTAAGCTTTGGTGTTACGTGCCCAGAACACTACCAATGAAACAGTCAGGGATGTGAATATATCATGAAAACAGATCCATTTCACCATCACAGGAGATGTATTTTGACACATTTGTTGAGCAATTGATAATTGTAAATCATACCGCACTGTGATTGGCCAGTCCTGAAGTTTCAGGGCCCCCCGCCAGTAGATAGCCTTCCACTAGATGCAGGCAATAGTCCACCGAAGAGCCCACCAATATGGAGAGAGAGATGGCTTCAACAGCACCCATCTCCCACCCGAGCCAATACATCACCGTCACCACCAGGCACACCATACCTGCCAGTGCCAACACACATACACACACAAGTCAAGTCAAGTCAAGAATATTTGTATAGCGCTTTTCACAATACAGATTGTATCAAAGCTGCTTCACAGTATTAAATTAAAATAATAATAAAACGTCCATGTTTGGTAATGCTAATCAATAGTATTATTGATTGATTCATTAAATTGAATATCCCCAACTGAGCAAGCCAAAGGCAACAGTGGCAAGGAAATGAAAAACTCCATCAGGTGACCCAATGGTGACCTAAAACTCCATCAGGTGACCTAATGGTGACCTAAAACTCCATCAGGTGACCTAATGGTGACCTAAAACTCCATCAGGTGACCTAATGGTGACCTAAAACTCCATCAGGTGACCTAATGGAGAAAAAAAAAACTTGGGAGAACCCAGGCCCAGTCGGGGGCCAGTTCTCCTCTGGCGGTTATGAACTAGAGGCCGGATTTAATTGTACGATTAAAACATTTATATGAATTCCTGGCCGAAGAGATGCGTCTTTAATCTAGTTTTGAACTGGGAGAGCGAGTCTGAGCAACGAACAGTATCAGGAAGGCTATTCCAGAGTTTTGGAGCTAAATGTGAAAATGCTCTCCCTCCTTTGGTGGACTTAGATATATCCTAGGTATAACCAAAAGCCTTGAATTTAGCGATCTTAAAGAGCGCGATGGATTATAGGGCGATAGAAGATCCGTTAAATAGATTGGAGCTAAGCCGTTTAGGGCTTTATAAGTCAGTAACAATACCTTATAATTAATACGGAACTTTATAGGTAACCAATGTAGTGATGATAAGATCGGTGTTATATGATCATATTTTCTTGATCTACACACACGTTTTCAAGATTTAAGACTTATTTTAAAGAGTCTTGATTTTGTTTTGGCGCTCTACTAGAATGGGTTTTCATGCTTGGATGTTTTTCAAGTTCAAGTTTCAAGACCAACTAGGGTCACAAGATACCAATATAGTTCGATGATTTGGCGTTTCCCCAACCATATAGGTCTATGAACATCCGCAAACTCCGGAGTATGATGTGTAAACATATTATTATTATTATTATTATAAAGGAACCCACGATCAATCAAATATCAAATAAGGCAAACCGACATGGAAAAGCATGACTGTTTACACCTGGTATTAAGACTCGTTTTGGGTGATCAGATCACAAGTGGACGATGCTAAATACAGGTGTAACGGGGTCTATAACGTTTTGAGATTGTCCACTTTCAACCACTTCCAGGGGTAGTCGAAAACGCATTCGACCGGATTGCTTTCGTACTGTAAACACTCGTGTGGTCAAATGTGCTCGAACAGCCACAAAAGACCGTCTACTGACCTAATGCGTAAACATTATGGGAAGCACACTAGCCAGACGGGATTTAAACTTTGACGTCTGAAGACCCATGTTTGGTTTAAAGATGAAGAACATATCAAGCACAATGTTCTCTCACCATTTCTGATTTCTAACACACACTCACAGCGTTCGGGAGATCTTGCAGCTGTCAGAGCAGAAACTAAAGTGTGTGTTTTTCTATCATCTCCAAGTGCGTTCATATGTAAATTGTGCAAGCTTATTTTGTCCATTTGATCAAAAGAGCTGAAAAACACATACATTTACCCGCCCATAGACCCGCCCCTTGAAGAAATCAGGACAGAAGTGTTTGAAAGTGGACAGAAGAGACGGATTAAAACACCAGGTGTAACGGGAATGTGTCTCCCTCGTCTACTTGTGATTGATCGACCAAAACGCATCTTAATACCGGGTGTGAACAAGGCCGAAGTGGTCGAAAGTGGACAGGCTCAAAACATTTTAGATCCGGTTTACACCTGTATTTAGCTTCATACACTTGTGATCCAATCGACCAAAGGGCCTTCATTACAGCAGATTCTTGGAGATCTCGAATAGATTAATCAGAAGTTATTATTCCTCCAGCAGTTAGTTCCGGTCTCTACGAAGCCCCTCCTTCTGGAAAGCACAATGTGCTCTGATTGGTCAGCTGGACCAGTGAGTTGTGATTTGTCAACTGCTTCGGTTACAGAAATGTCACGGCACTTACCATATAACCGTGAGTTTCAACACACTAAATATGGTAACTCAAAAAGAGTTTTGCCGTGGACGGGAATTAGTTAAATAACGAATATTGTGACGTGAAGATAACTCAAGACTAATATGGAGGAGTTTCAGGGAGTTCAGAAACAGTGACACTGATATAAATAAGAACTCCCTTTGAAGTGATACTGTGCTTTGTAGCTTTGCAGAACTTTTTCATGCTCAAACAATAACATTACAAACTGAAAATAAAAAAAGCATAATATTTCTTCTTTAAACTGCTCATAAACACTCTGGTTCTGTTTTCGTCCTTTTCGCTGTTTTTGTCCCTTCCTCTACTTGAATTCAAGCATCATTGCACATTTTTGAAATCTATTTCCTTGTTTAGCTGGACATAAAAGTGGGATGATTCTCTTTTCATTTCAAATAATTGGTATATTCGTTCAGTCTGAGTAATCACTAGTGATAATATTCCTGGTTGAAAGCAAGTTAAATTACGGTCATGTCTGGCATATTGTATTAACATATAAATGAGATGGGAATAGAGCTGCACATTTCAAAGGCAATGATCTTCACCATCAGTACATATTACATGAGTCAATTAAATTCAACAGAATGAAAGAAAAAGGCATTTGATGACTCCAAAAGGAGACGCAGCATTTAAGTATCCTCAATGAAAATTAGTTGGCAATAAAAAATGATGGTTAACTATTTCAAGGGGATAATGTCAACGATTTCATGTAAAAAAGAAAATGAATTATTAATACATTTGTAGATTTTTTTTTTTTTTGAATTGTGACTAATTGCTGTTATAAGCACATCTCCAGTAATGCATATTTTTTTGTACTGCAATCAGTGTTATTTTACAAGCATATGTACACTATTACAATAGTAGTAAAATGTGGGCTTAATTTTCTTCCTGTGATTTTTGGGTTGAAATGATTAACAGTTCATATTTTGTGCAGTGACTCAATGTTTGCAAAGGTCTGACATACCCAGAATGCTCAGCAGGATTGGCAGCAGCAGAAGTGGATGTGCAGTGAACACAGCTACTGCTGCGATGCAGATGGCAAGGGACAGCAGGAGACTGTAGAGGGCGCTCTCTACACCTACAGTAAGAGCATAAAGAGGAGTTCAGGGAGGGAGTCTACCCATGTTAAATGTCATATAAATAGAGAACCTGAATGCAGATTCATTATTGTCATTTGTTGAGGGTGAGGTTAATGAGCACTCATGTTAACGATGTCTGCGCCTCTGACTAATCGCTCTTAAATTGCTCATTTGTTCAAGCAGAGCCATTTTTAATCAAAGCTGGTTTCTATGTCTTTGCCACGTTCTATTTTTGCTCTCTTGCCTATAATTTCCATGAAGATCTGTTTCCAGTGTTGGCAGGTCTGGAAGCCTCGTCTCAAGGCCGACGACGCTGGGAGTGAAGCGAGCTGCTTCTGCAGGAAACTCTCCCATTGCAGGAAATCAGAGTGAGTCTGAAACGAAGACTTTCCCTTGTAGGTGGTCTGAATCATAGAGACAATGACAATGAAGAAAGAGTTGCATTACAATTCTTAATAACCTGGAGTATGACATCAAGTATTGAAAATTATGCTGTCACCAAGTGGTGCAGTGGTGTTCTGAATTATTTTTGTTTTGTTTATTTTTTTTCAATTAAATGTAAATTCATGTCCCATTTACACTTAATGTTGTCACATTTTCCAGGTTAAATAAACATTACATTAGGCCTACATTAAAAAAGAAACCAAATACAATTCTATTTTATATTTTTACTTTAGTATAAATCTCATCAATTTAGTTTTTTAAGCATTTTTACATCTATTCCAAAATAATAACTAAAGGCAGTAACAATTTAAACAATATATTTCATTAGTGACTGATGTCCACCTGTTCTTTTTAATAGTCAACTTATTTCCAGTCATCAAGCTCGATAAACAACTGACCACAGACACGAAGATGACCTTTAATTTCACCAAGCTGATTGCTTACTAAAAAAAAACCACAGTCGTCATGTTTTTAGGACGTTTCAAGAACGTCCCGCGGTTCCTCACGTGGTCAGTTTCTCGTTTTCTTTTCCTTGACTCTTCCGACCGCGTATTCTTTGTCTACCCTGCAATGATTCACTTCTGAAATGTGTGCTAGTGTCTGTCATAGAGGCTGTTTCAAAGGTTGTTGATGTATGTGACGCCGTGCTGTAAAGCAAGTCGTGATTCTTGCAAGATTTGTCGGGTCGTCACCTCTCAAACTTGCATTGCTGGTTTTTCCAGCGGCGTCCCCCCCCCCCCCCCAGCTTTGGTATAGGGATGATTCTCCCTACTACGAGTTCGTTTACCATCGAAATTACTTTGAATCTGTTATATTAAGGTAGAATTATTGCATAGTGTACCTTTAATCAGTCTTCCATAACGCCATAATGTTGTTAATTCAGAATGCTTCGTGAACGGGCATGAAAACAAGAGGCGGGATTTATCGCACAAACCAATCATATCCAATCATAGTGCGATTGAGGCATTGCCGTCTCTTACGTGACTTTCCCCCATTAAATATCAATTACCCCCTGCCAAACCCATTGCATGCTTTAGAGGGTCTGTTAAAACTCAATGGGCTACTTTAGCATTTTTTATTTATTTATACACTTATTAATGTCACGTTTCGTAATATTTGCATTGTTTTATTCTTATAATATGGATTATTTTCTCATCTAATGTTTTGAGGAGGCACTGCCTCCCTTGCCTCCTCAGAGGAAACGCCCCTGGCACTTCTTTATTTTAAATGCCCTCACTTTTCCTTGCGTATTAGCACTTCTCACATGTTGCCAGTACTCTGGCCACCTGCATTAATTAATTATTATATATACAGCGCTACTTCGGAGCTTTTATAAGCCGAACTGAATGGACCAATTATCTGCGCAATATGACTGAAGCCCAATTGTTTAGTTTTGCATGAGCGGAGCACGAATCACCAGCGTGCTCCAAAAGTGTGATACGATTTGCGCGAGCCGTTTCTAAAGCGGCGCTGATGATCAAAATCTGCAACCCATTTGAATTCTATTGAGAATGTACCACTTTAAAAAGCTATGGAGAAAGTCAAGCGTGATCGCTTGGTTAACTCCAGGCAATGACTAACAAGACTGATGAAAACTCATGACCACCTTTCCTAGAATGCATCACATTCTATTGTATTTATTAAAAAGAACTGCAGTTCGCCTTCTTCTATTCCCTTTATCTGGTCTCACAGATTAATCACACGGAAGTCATCTTCTACGTACCTACATCGCAGAGCTTGCTTATCCTCTCTTAGGCGCTAGAAAAGATCAGAAATGACTCTGTGCTTAACAAGAGTGTCCAGCAGTGTGGGAATGTTGCCCTACTCAACACTCGTTCATTAACTGGTTCTCCGGGACATCATTTCTGATAATAACTGTGATATGCTGATGCTCACAGAAGCCTGGCAAACATTAAATGACTTTGTTGAACTCAATTTGCGCTCTCCTAGTTTCAGTTTTTTGACTAAGCCCCGAATTGGAGGCGGGGGTGGGGCTCTGGCGGTGGTCTATCATCTATCAGTCTACATATTGAGCTCTCTGATTCTCATGATGTGACATCATTTGAATATTTGGCATTTAAAATCACGGGTCACTGTCCCCTGCTTATAATACTTTCTGCCTGTTTCAGTCTTCCCAATGCAGAAGACATTCTTAATGTCTATGATGAAAGTATTTCTACTACTTTGAATCAATATGCTCCCTTAAAATCTAGATATGTTCCATCCTCTCGCACGTCTCAGTTCAACACTGAGCTTAGGGAAATGAAAACCAAGGGCAGCCATCTAGAAAGGTTTATAAGCAAACTGGCCTTATTGTTCACTCCTTGGCATATACTGAACACATTCAGCAGAATAGAGAAGCTCTTAATGCAGTTCGATCAGCAATTGGAATTACTGGCACAGCCTTTGACTGGTTTTCCTCCTATTTGACAGGGAGGCAACAATTTGTTATATACCACAAGCACAAATCAAGGTTATCTCAAGGTTCTGTCTTGGGCCCTCTTCTTTTTACTATTTATATGTTACCAATTGGACAAATAATCATGGGTTTATGATTTATAATCTATGGGTTTATCTTCCACAGCTGATGACATTCAGATTTATTTTAGCACATCTCCCACCTCAGTGTTTCCTCCGTCTACATGAACAACTTGCATCAAGGAACTCAAGCTTTGGCTGGAACCAAATTTAACTCAGGTAATACTGATCAGCTCTGTTGAATCCATCAACAGTTGAAACTATCTGGTCAACTGATAGATTTGGATGGTCACTTGATAATGCCGTCTATGACAGTTCGAAATCATGGTGTTCTCATTGATTCCACGTACGTAATGCAGTATCTCTCGTATTCGATCCTCTCTTAGTCAAAAATATCAAACGACTACAACATGTTCAAAACTCTGCAGCCCGCTTGATCACTCACACAAGAAAGAATGAGCACATTACTCCAATCCTCTATCAACATTATCACATTATCACCTCTATCACATTACTCCAATCCTCACTGGCTTCTGTTTTTCTTGCGTATAAACTTTATAATTCTCACTTACAAAACTCATAACCTTGGTCCTATACATACAGCATTTATCTGATTTGCTTCAGCCTTATGCTCCTGGTCGCTCCTTACAATCTTCTAGTTCGGGAGTCACGCATCCTCTCTTCTCTCCTTCAAAAACCTCTTAAAAACAAGTTTTTTTCTCTGAATATTACTCTTCAGCTCTCGGTCTGTAAATGGCACCGTGTTATGGAAATGCTATTTGTTTGAATCCCAAACACAGCATGACGTTCAATTGCTGCACAGTAGGTATAGGTAATATAACCCGTAATGTTAAAGTCCCCCTGTAGTCATCCTTTTATCCCTTAAAACTCATCGTTGATCACCAAAATTACATATTTAAAAGTATTTTCCTTGAAAAAAACGTCATGATTAAAATAGCTTGAATGTAACTCTACACCCTTGCTTCATTCACAGTAGTATACGTGGAAACTGATTTTTAGCCCAAACTGCTAATTAGCCCCGCCTCCACTCACTCACGCCAGATCACAGATCCACTCGGCCAACTTACTGAGGTAAACGCTGCACAATGGTGTCGCTCTTTACAACGTTGGACACATAACGGTAATTAATATGATTAGCTTTTTGCTTGACTATGATATCATACAGCTAATAATGTGTTGCTAATGTTACACAAACCATGTTCCCGTTCACCATCTCAGTCTGCCTTCTAACAATCATCAGAAACACGTTGAACAACTCAGAACGTCAGTGGAGAAAGGCATGTAGTTTATCATAACATTGTAATATACATCATACACCCGCAATATTGCTAAATCTACCTGATTTTTTCATATGAATAAAACAATATACCTAACCTGGCATCTCTAGAGACTCCCCTGCTTTCGCAATTAATAATAAGCTAAAGCCCGTCGGCACGTTGATCTGATTGGTTACAAGGTAGTTTGTGACGTCAGAAACACCAGCGATTTCAAACCGTGTTTTTGAGACTCACTGGTTTTTGGTTCACTGCAGTTTTAAGGAGAAAATACTCAGCAATGGTGTCGACTTATGCATTTGTACATGGTTTGTGTTAAATCATATTTAAAAAAACACATAGACATATATAAACAACATTACAATTTAGATTTTCACCCCAGGGGGATTTTAAAATATATTTTGTATGGCGAAGCTGTCGTGGTCAGGAAATATTTTAAGGTCAGAATATAATAATATTGTAAATGTTTTTTTTTTTTTTTAAATCAAGGTGTATGTTATATACCGGTAGGCTATGTTGTTGAATAGCCAAGTGTACTACGTTAAAATACATTAACAGTGCAAAGACTTGGAAGCGAGCGAGTCCAAGTGATAAAAAAATACTTTCAATAAAAAAGTAATGTAATTTGTTATCCCTTTAAAGGAACCGTACGTAAGAAATGTATTTCAATTAATCATAAAATGGCCCTGATATGTCAGTAGACATTAAGAAATCATGTTCATTTCAAATACTTATATCGCTGCCAACAGTAGTCCGGCCAGGATACTGTCATTTAAAAGTGAAGTTGCAGCCCTCAGCTGATGTTGATGTTGTCATGTTGTGTTTTGGCCTGATGCGCCACCCTCCACCTATCTACCAATCACAAAGTCAGTAGTGTTTCGGCATCCGGGTTGCCAGCTCTGCTCTAGTCTTGCCATTGGAGTCTCCTTGTAGCAGCCGACGTTCCTGCTGGATCCTGCAGCCTATCTGGCAACCTCAAGTCAGGGGGGAGGGGGTAATTTGAAAGTGACTGCAGTACCAGTTTTGGCCACAATCTTACATACAGTTCCTTTAAAAATATCTCTCCTCAGCACTGGCTGTCACACTCTCTAAAAGGGGAAAATGCACCATAAAATGGCTCAACAACATTTTTGTGTGAACTATTGAAATGCAGTTGTGAACTCACTGATTCAAAAGCCATAGAGATCCAGTGCACTCTCCCGCCCTGCATGCCCACTGCACCATGGGATAGCTGGCCCGGCAAGAGGTTGGGCTCGGGGAGAGCGTGACACTCCGGGTGAAGTAAGGGCAGGATGGACGTGAGGCTGTTTCCTGAAAGAGAGAAACGGGCCGTGGTAAATGTGACCGACTGGAAGGGTTTATGAGAAGAAGTCGTGGATGATTCTCCCTCACCTGATGGCAAACACTGAGCGCCTCCAGGCTTCACCAGCTTGGCATTGGCACTGATGGCTTTGCACAGCTTGCACAAGTGCCCGATCTCATTAAAAACATCAAAGTCTGGATCATAGATCACACTGCCCTTTGAGGGGGAGGAACGTCAATAATCACTCAATTAATAATTCATAAATCAGCTTCAAAGGAAATCAATGTACAATGTACAGACTGAGACGACATTAAAATCAGGGTTTTTTCCATTCAAACCTAAAAAATAAAAATAAACCTGTAAATCCTGACATATTAAAAAAAAAATTTTTTTTTTTTTATAAAACCATTTAATGATTTTTTAGAAAAAATATTATTTGATACATCAGGCTTTTATGGCTCATATAGTATGATCTAGTGAGAATATGAAGCTCAAACTCGAGAAAAAAACTAAACAAACAAGCAAACTAAGTCAAATATTCAAATTTGGAGCAGTTGCTGATATTTATATGGCCAAAAAGGAAGATGAAATTCTGATATCTTTTAATGTAAATCAATAATAACAGAATAGAGACTACTTGTATAAAATGCATCACTCTGTATCTCCCAATCATACATCTTAGTAAGATGATATTTAAATGCTTAGTTTTATGATCAAAGCTCATAGTTTTAAAACATAATGCACTTTAATATAATGACGTCTCAGAGATGAACAAATAAATGTTCCTCAAAAGCCTGATGTATCATATTTGATATTCACATTTTAACATGATTAAAAAAAGAAAAAAAGATGGATGGATGGATGGATGGATAAACAACTAAACCTAAGTTGCTTCAGTAAGTGTTTCATCTTGAAATATTACTAACAATATAAAAGTTATTCTTACATTTACTTTAGAAACATCTGTAAAGATTTTACATCAAAAAGACACGTGAACCACGAGCTAAAGTGGGACATTTTTACAATTATACTAAAAGGCCTTTTACTTTCTAAAAAAGTCTAAACTATGAATCAGACGACAGAAAGTTGCAGATTGTGTACAACAGGTTATTGAGCAAAGCTATGCTATGATCAGGTTCATAATTAAGACATCTTAGAAATCTTAGAAACCTTTATAGGGTTAAGGTTCTAGATCACTTTCTAGAGTAAATGTGTGACATTGATCATGATATAAAATAAGAAGCAGTTTTTTGGTGCCTTTCATTCATTAATATTCAAAGTAATGGGAGTTGAGGGAAATGTTTCAAAGCATGCACAGATTCATACTTTTTACATGATTTGGGACAAACTAATCCTGATATTGAACTATTTAGCAATGTAAATTGGGTCGCAGCTATATGATTCTCCCCTAAGTTACTAGCTATTTTTTATGTTGATTATGATTATTCTCAAGCATTTTCACAAATGGAGTTTACATTATAGTCCTTTTTTATTTATTTCTGCACTGTAAATAGTTTTATTCTGTCTTACCAGGTCTCCAATAACATGGTTGTCTGAGCGCTGAGTGCGGTTGACCCCTAGTATGCCGAACACCACAAACACCATGGCTCCGGTGTCCACTAGGGGACGCACTGCTGGTTTCCCACATTCTCCTCCACTGCAGGGGTTAAAGCCTGAAGTCCTGGAGATCTTCATCTGGGAAGGAGCTGATCACATATAGAAGAAGCATCTGATTCTTATCAAAGAAAGAACAACTTTCAAATCGTCAGAAAAGAAATGTATCCAGCATCTCCTGAAGTTTGGGGCATATCAAAGGAAGATTGATTCAGTCACAGCAACATGAATCTACTTTTTTTTCCCTTTTTTTTTAAACCCAATATTTTTTCAAGAAACACAGTACATTTTAAATTATTTATCAACTACCCATTGCTCACATAAAACAGATCCCAGTTGTAGATATTTTAAGTTACTGTACTTACAAGATCACTCATGTGTAGACTCTTGTGAAAAAGAAGTACACTTTCGCATCATTTTAAAAATTGTTTTTTAATGCAGAAATAATATACTTAAAAAGAATATATACTTAAATGCATTGCAAACTGAATGTAATGCTTTCGGACACTTAATTGCAAGTTAATTACAAAGAAATTCAAATGTATTTTAGTTAAACGTTATATTAAATGTACTTAGTTTTTTGACCCACTCAAGTTGTCCTTAAAGGGATAGTTCACCCAAAAATGAAAATCCTGTCATTAATTACTCACCCTCATGTCGTTCCAAACCCGTGAGACCTTCGTTCATCTTCAGAACACAAATGAAGATCTTTTTGATGAAATCTGAGAGCTTTCTGTCCCTCCATTGACAGCTACTGTACGTCATTGCAACTTCCAAGGCCCAGAAAGGTAGTAAAAACATAGTCCATGTAACTACAGTGGTTCAACCTTAATATTATGAAGCGACGAGATACTTTTTGTGCGCAAAAACCCTCCAAAATAACGACATTATTCAACAATCTCTTCTCTTCCAAGTAATTCTCCTACGCTGTTGAGGTGCACTACGTCTAAAACCATAAGCGGTTCTATGAATATGCAAATGAGCCCCGCCTCCACTCACTCACAGCAGCTCAGAGATCCACTCGTTGACAATGACACGATTACCTGCTTGGTTGCATGGTAGTTTGTGACGTCCGAAACACCAGCGATATCAAACCGCATTTTTGAGACTGTCTTTGGTTCACTGCAGTTTTAAGGAGAAAATACTCAGCAATGGTGTTGACTTATGAATTTGCACATGGTTTGTCTTAAAGCATATTAAAAACCACAGTGTCTTAAGTCTTCACTGTAAGAATTAAATAGACACTAGCGGCGTTTCCATTACTGTTCAAATTGCGCAAATTGAAATTGCGAATTGAAAATATCAACAAAAAATGTATGCTCGCATGAGGTGGTTTTTCAGGCAATTCGAAAAAGAAAGATTTCGCAAAACTGCAATGGAAACAGTTTTTGCGCATTTACAGTCACATTACTTAGAGGGCGCTGTGTGTTCAGACAGAATGCGAGACAGAGTTGTTTATTAAATTCATAAAAGACAAAATAATTACAGGAATACTGGATTCTAAACCTCAAAGAAATGCCACAATCAAGAGCTTGAAGCAGAACTGAGGGAGAAACACACAGAAACTCCTCATATGAGCCGCTTTCCTTGAGCCGCAGTATAAGGTCTTTCCTTATTATTCAAAATACCATTAATGATTGGATAACACGACTACGCTCCTTCTGTTAGTAATAATAATGGCCAGTGCGGTGGCTTTGATATATAAACGTACCAACGTCCATTGCCATGATTTTTTAAATGACTTATCGCAAGAAGAAAAAACATCAGTATATTAGGCTGCTGTCACTTTAAGAGCTTATGCATAGACCCTATATATTAATACACATCAAATTCTCCCTTCTGTTTACCTTCACTGAGGGGAATACTGTATTTTCGGGACTATAAGTCACACTTTTTTTCATATTTTGGCGACTTGTATATCAAAATGAATTCAGACTGAGATGAACCAAGAGAAAACATTACCGTCTACAGCCGCAAGAGGGCGCTCTAGTTGGCGGAATTGTTCACCGAGGAAGAACTCAATGGATTCAGTCAGAGAATGTCTAATAAGGGGAGAAGTTTCACTCTCGCTATACACTTCCGGCTTCTGACTGGTTGCAGTTCCACTCTGATTCCATATGAGGGCGCTCACAGGACGAGTGCAGAATGAATGGAGGTCTATGGAGCTATACCCCTCAAAATACACTTTTCTCAGGATATAATTTTTTGTGTAGTAATTTGAATGTTGTATTCGAAAGGAGATGCAAAGAAATTCAACGTAATTGCATATTACATGACGTCATGCACGAACGCGCATCACAGAACAGAGCAAGACGAGCATTTGTGCTTATAAAACTTAATCTTTTTTATTTATTTTTTAAATGACCGAGATTTTCGCTAGATAAGACCCTTATTCATTGTCTGGTATCGTTTAAAGCCCTTTGAAGCAGCACTAAAACTGTCATTTGGACCTTGAACCGTTTGGTTCCCATTGATGTCCATTATATGGAGAAATGTTTTCATCAAAAACCTTAATTTCTTTTCGACTGAAGAAAGAAAGACATGGACATCTTGGATGACATCGGGGTGAGTAAATTATCAGCAAAAGTTTTTTTTTAAAGTGAACTAATCCTTTAATAGAGAGTGGGCAGGCTCTCCGTAGATGGGCTCTGATTCAGTGTTGTGGAATGAGATCGCGGGAGCTTGGTGAACTTGCTTACCGGTAACTTGCTTGTTGGACTCGCTGGCTAATGTTAATTTAGCCTGTTCAGCCTCCCAGGTATATGTTCTGTGTGCTATTGTGCAGCTGAATAACTGTTAATGTGTTACGTTAACATACCGGACACCTTCAGCCTGTTGTTCTGTGTGCTATTGTGTAGTTGAATAACTTGCCTTTCCAGATTAAATGTCTGTTCTTGGTCTTGGATTTTGTGAAATAAATTTCTAAAAAAATGCGACTTATAGTCCAGTGCGACTTATATTTGTTTTTTTCCTCTTCGTGACGCGAATATATAGTCTGGAAATACTTAGATTTTGACATTTTTGTGTGTATTTTAGACAGTTTAGCCATGCCCAGAAAGAGGCCTGTCAGTGTGCACATACTGAATATGAGTTCTCTTTTGCGGAATATTGCACTTTTTTTAATAACTCTTTGTAACATCAAGCAGGTCCCACTCTTTATTACTCTCGTCCCCCAGACAGCAACATAGTGTCAGCCCAGATCAGGGCCACATCTGGTACATGTGGATTCAACACTATGTTGCAGTCTGGGCCATGTTCCTTTATCGCTCTAATGCATCTATAACTTTTTGCCCACTAAAAGCTGCAGGTAAAACTTTTAATTTGACATTATTGCAAAGTGCACTTTTTAAAAGTATACATAAGTGTGTTATGAAAAGGAGTCATGAAAGTGCACATTCAATAGTTAAGTGCACTTCTTTTTCACAAGGGGATGTTCTTAAATTATATGCACAACTTCAAATACATTTAAACCATGCATGTACCAGCAGGAAGTGGGGCGTAAAAGCTGCCCTGAGTGGGTCCGTCGGGCCCAGAGCTGAACACACACCCCGGAGGCCCCTCACACACACGACTGGGGTACGGGCTGTTGGTGTGTTGGGCAAAATACAGCTTCCTGTCAAAAATACACAAACAGGAGATCAATTACTGGATTTAGAAGCAATAAAAATGATTTCAATCAGTCACGGCTCATCTGCGAACATCACACTCGCCTGCTGTGTTGCTGCTCAACCGAAGCCACGTAGAACTCAAACTCTGATCTCCAGCGGCGGCTGCCGTCACATGACCGCAGTGTGAGCATCCAGCGAGGGCGGGGGTGATAGGCGTGAGACACACACACGGTCATCCGCGTGCTGAAGTTGCTATGGGGACTGCTGTAGGCCTGTTACCGTGACAACACATCGATCAGTGTTTGTCAGCTCAGATGGAATGGGGCTATAAGGGCAATTGAAGCGTGCTGAGGTGATGCAAACACACGCCACAGACATTCGCTGCGCAAATTCCTCCGTGGATGATGGAATTCCCGAGGCGTCGCAATAGGTTGTGTACATTGCAAGCTTTGTTTTTTCACTGAGGCATTAGCAAACAGGCGGTAATGGTTTTTGTCTGTGTTGTGAAGTAATAAGCAATGTGAAAAACACATTTGCCAACCACAATTATGTTTTCCAGAAAATGGCTTATCACAGCTGTCTCTCGACAAAACTGCTTGTGCTCCAGTAAACCATCGTTTATTTTTCTTTGCTTAATATAGTAAATACACTGGCAATCATGAAAGCCTCTGTGTGGAAATGGAAATGTAAAATAATGAGCTTTTTCCCAATTCATTCGTTTGAATATAAATTGAATTGACCTCGGCTCACAGGATGTTGAACTGGAATGACAGGAACTGAACTGCAATTCAGAGAAATTCAACAGTTGCACAACAGAGAAATTGCATTAGTTAAGGCCCGTTCACACCAAAGACGATAACGCTAAAGATAAAGGTCTAAAAATAAAAGAGTAGCAGTGTCCACACCAACTATAACAACACAAAGCAACGGTATCGTTGGAATCACTTAGGTGTGGACACTAATAAAGTTGTCATTATGGTCATCATTATGGTCATCGTTATTGGTGTGAACGGGCCTTTAAACACAAGAGTAATAGAAAGCATTATTAATTTCACTAATTATTAACTTGTATGTAAAATCTGATCAACCAATCAGACATATTTCAATACTGTTAAAATATTTGATAAACCCACAAAACAGGTTTTGTTTTTGCTGCACAAATCGTTGCACCACATTTGTTTCAGATTAAAATTAAGGAAAAATTAAAGCTGCAAGCAGCGATGAAAAGGGCCCTCGCACCCGTGCCACCGCCACCCGGCGGCTTTAGGAAAACAGAGCATGGTGAGCAGTATGTAAATATAGGAGGACTATGTTAGTCATTTGTATTTGCCACACTTCCTGCTACCAGCAGGTGGCGCTATTACTATAACCGAATATTAGCATGGTCATGTGTCCAGGACAGGACAAATTTGAAGAGGATCATATCAAAACTGTAGGATGAGTTTGTTAAGTACGAAGCCGGAAAATGGCAAAAACTGCACAAAAATAGTCGTTATAGTCGTCATAACACACAACCAAGTTTGGTGTGAATATGCTAAAGCATTGCGGACATATAGCCTCACATCCACTTTGATGTACTTTTTGTCAAATTCGTTCGTGAGTTATTCAAGAATGGTTTGACAAATCAACTTGAAATCCATTACTTTTTGTTGGCATGGTCTGATCCAATTCGATTAAATTCATAAAAAATCATAGCAAGGATCTAGGAGGAATTCGAAAAGATTTTTCATAAAATTCAAAATGGCGGAAAAAAAATGAATGATGGAAAATTACGTCATAGGGTGCATTTGGTGCTTGGGCCCAAATAATAAGAACCCTAACAGATAGATAAGGTGCCTACATACCTTCTGTGCTTCGCCCCTAATAAAAATTACATAAGCACTTAACAAAATTACCAAACCTTAAACTAAAATGAAAATGAAAAAATATTCAAATAAAAGCCAATTCAAAATATGAGTAAATTTGAGATACCATTTTAGTAGCTATCATAGTATTTATTCATATTTTGAATTAGCTTTTAAAGTAGAATTAAATTCACTCTCTATGAATTTAAACATACCAGTGTTTAGTAATATTTAGATTCTAAATAATCCTAAAATAACACTGGTATGTTTTTCATAGTAAATTTAATTCTGCTTTCTTAAATCCCAAATATATTTGTGCATAATTTGCCTTAATTCAAATTTAACTCATATTCAGGAACAGAACGTCTCGGTTGTGTAACCCTCGTTCCCTGAAGGAGGGACCGGAGACGTAAGTCGAATGTGACCGACTGAAAGGGAACCTGAATTTAAAGGCATTCTGAATTCTCTCCTGAACGGCACGCAGTCCAGGTGTTTATCTGTGTGTGTGTGTGTGTGTGTGTGTGTGTGTGTGTGTGTGTGTGTGTGTGTGTGTGTGTGTGTGTGTGTGGCCCTATACAGACCTGAAAGAATGGCACATCCCCGGCCGGTGATGCTTGCCAGGGTGCAGGTACACTAGCACTGAGTGAATAGCGATATAGAGGAACAGCAGAGCCCATCTCCAGTATAAACACATAGACGGTAAGGAGACCACCTGCAGAATTTTAGAAGAGACAAAAACATAAAAACAATCGTAACAACCCTAAACTTTTGAAAAGGTAGTGCTTGAGGTCAAAAATAATGTTTTTGTGAAAACTTATCAACTGACTGACAACCCTTGACCCTTTGTGCTAGGCGGTATTAGCCATTATGTTTGGCATATATTGTATTTCTACTAAAACTTTGTCAATGTTTATGAGTGCACTAGCTTTTATGACCTCAGAACTAATAGCCATGGACACAAAAAGTTAATTTGGATTTAATAGATTATTTTATAAACCAATAAAACTTGCAACAGCATGTCAGTGGACGTAGATCAACAATGGGATGCATTTGTTTTAATTTTATTTTGTGATTTCACGGGAGAAGAGTTAAATGTGAGAGAGCTCGTAAAAGCGGTGATGTTTTATATGAATATGTTGCCCGTGACATGGTCCTCCCAATTTTTTTTTTACGACTGGTAAGGGGACGATTTAAAGTGAAATATCTTCAATTAGATACTGCAGCCACAGTTCAGGGAGGAAAGACATAATAACAGACTTGTTTTATTTCAAAAATCCATTGCAGTTAAGAAAACATCCAAACTTTGGTTTTCACAGCTCATTAAGTTAATTGATTGTGGGAATATAGACAAAAGAAGACATTTTTAAAGGAGAACTTTAACATTGAGCTCATTTTTGTGTAAATTTGGAGTGCTGTCAATACAGAGAACAACGCCAAAAATCGGTGTTGCCTACACCGTGTTATCCTCTTTTTAAAATTTGCACCCTGTTGACTTCAATGGGGCACGTTATAAACCTACTTTTAGTCTCTTAACATCCTTGATGTGTCGTACAAGTGCCCAGCCATGTTGAGTGATTCCTTCAGAGTGAACACGAGTGAATCTGACTGCAGTAGATGTGAAAGATATGAATAAAAATGTTATTTCAGCCAGTGCACAGACCTGTATTTACATCCTGTTTTCGGTCGAAGTCCAAAGTAGTCGATTGTCGAGTTCACGCGCGTGATCTAAACTTTCAAATTTTAAAAAGAGGATAACACGGTTTAGGCAACACCGATTTTTGTCGTTGTTCTCTGTATTGACAGCACTCCAAATTTACAAAAAATGTAGCTCAATGTTAAAATTGACCGGAGTTCTCCTTTAAGAATATGGGTAACCAAACTGGGCCGGGCCATTTTTTGGGCGAACTATTCCTTTGAAGGGACTTTGTTAGGTAAGTTGCAGTATATGGTAGATAACTGATAGTTGATCAGTTGAGAACACCAGGGTCACTGGAAGCAATATTTAAAGTCCCCCTGTAGTTAAATTCATTTGATCCCTAAAATTTGATCACCAAAATTACATATTCAAACGTTTTTTCCTTGAAAAAAAAAAAAATTCTTCATGCCTTAAAATAGCTTGAATGTTATTCTACACTCTTGCCTCATTTAGTATACGTGGTTCTATGCATATGCAAATGAGCCCCGCCTCCACTCACTCACACCAGCTCAGAGATCCAGAAGGTAGTTTGTGACGTCAGAAACACCAGCGATTTCAAACCATGTTTTTGAGACTGTCTTTGGTTCACTGGAGTTTTAAGGAGAAAATACTCAGCAATGCTGTCGACTTACACATGGTTTGTCTTAAAGCATATTAAAAACACTGACATATAAAACAACATTAAAAGCTTAATTTTCACCACATGGGGACTTTAACTACCGTAAATATTAACTTCTTGCAAAAGAATAAGGCTTGAAACATTAGAACATTTACTCTGGCATGACACAGGAGGACGTACTGTAAAACCATAGTGAAGAAGACAATAACATATTTTATTTGATGGAAGTGTTTTGAACTGGATAATGGATAGACACATGGCTGGACACAAAAAAAATGTTGCAAACCACTTTCCATCTTGGCCAACCTGGTTAGAGCCAGTAAAACCCCTTAACTAAGCTGGTGGGGTGAGCAGATTAACCCATGTTCTGAACCCAGTTTAACAGCGTGACAACACTCGCTGGTACAGTATGACCTGGTTATTGCAGCGGGGAATGCATCAAAGACTGATTAAGTTTTGATAAAACAGGTGTCAGTGTTTTTCCAGCCGTTCCTCCCAGAAGAGCAGAAAAACAAACCTGCGAGCGTCTGTGCGGTGCTGTTGGATGCTGGTTTGGACTGGTTTGAGGGAATTGTGGGATGGTTCCCTGAGGTAGAGCTTGTGAAATCAGCAGCACTGTGAAGATTATGAGGTCGCTCCATAAAAACACCTGAGAGACACAGAGAGGTCAGACATGTCAGTCTTTGCCGGTTTATTTTTTTTGTTATGTCTTAAATATATAGCTAGTCAGTGGAATTTGTAGGCATGTGCCATTGTAGTATTAGCATTAGTACTATTATTATTGTAGTACTGTGTTGAATGTGTTGAATCTGTGTGTGCAGTACCACACAACTATGTTAATCGTAGCATTTATCACATCACCATGCTATTCTCATTTGATATCATAATTGTACATGAGCAACATTAGCAGTATGCAACATACACTACATGTACACTACTGTTCAAAGGTTTGGGGTCGGTAACGTTTTTTTAATGTTTCTAAAATAAATATCTTCTGCTCCCCAAGGCTACATTTATTTGATCAAAAATACAGTACAGTAATATAGTGAAATATTATTACAATTAATCTATTCATCTTAATTTTTTGTGGAAACCATGATACTTTTGAAGATTTTACCATTTTTTGATGTAGAGAAAGTTCAAAAGAACAACATTTATGTGAATTCTTTTTTTTATATATATATATATATATATATATATATATATATATATATATATATATATATATATATATTTCATTCACTTTTGATCAATGTAATGCATCTTTGCTGAATGTAAAATATTTTTTTCTTAAAAAAAATCTTACTGACCCCAGACCAGACTTGATTGGACATTAAATATTACAAATATTCAAAAAGTTAGAAAAACACTATTTGGACAAAACTATTGTGACACACCGCTTGATTAATTATTTCTGGTGTTTCAATCAGATTCATTGTCACATGTGTAAAATGTGTAAAATCAAGCACCTAACCTTAAAAAATAGGTCCTTCTGAAATAGGTCGTTCTGAAGAGCTCAGGGAATTCAAACGTGTTATTGTGATAAGATGCCTCCTTTGCAATAAGTCAGTTTGTGAAATGGCATTCCTGCTAGATACTTCAAGGTCAACTGTAAATGGTATTATCGAGAAGTGGAAACATTTAGGAACAACAACAACTCTGACCACATAAAGTCACAGAGCGGGGTCCCTGAGTGCTGAGGCACAAGATGCTTAAAGGGCCAGTTCACCCAAAAATTATCCCATAATTTACTCACCCTCAAGCCATCATAGGTCTATGTGACTTTTTTTCTTTCAGCCAAACACAATCAGAGTTATATTAAAGCATATCCTGGCTCTTCCAAGCTTTATAATGGGAGTGAATGGTACCCTAGATTTTGAAGCCCCAAAAGCGCATCCATGACATAGGATGTAGGAGTAGCATAAGCTTAGGTGAGAGTTGACGTCTCTCGCAGTTCAACAAATAGAGCTGAGCAACGAACTCAAGCTTGTCCCACATTTCTCTTTAAAAAATTCTCCTTTTAGACTTCTAATTCGTAACCGGTGTTTTGTTCTACTCTATCTTCTGCGCTTCCGCGTTCGTCAATACGTCATGCGTCGGGTCAGAGTTCACTCTTGGCTTGAGGGCGAGTATATTATGGGATGATTTTCATTTTTGGGATGAACTAACCCTTTAAAAGTCGCCAACACTCTGTTGATTCCATAGCTGAAGAGTTCCAAACTTGCCCTGGCATTAATATAAGCACAAAAACTGTGCGACGGGAGCCTCATGGAATGGGTTTCCATGGCCGAGCAGCTGCATGCAAACCTCACATCACCAAATGCAATGCCAAACGTCAGATTGAGTGATGTACAGCACGCAGCCACTGGACTCTGGAGAAGTGGAAACGTGTTCTGAGTGATACATCATGCTTTGATTCATGGAGTTTACCAGATGCCAGGAGAATGTTGCCTGCCTGACCTCATTGTGCCAACTGTAAAGTTTGGTGAAGGAGGGATAATGGTATTGGGCTGTTTATAAGGGGTTGGGCTAGACTCCTTATGCTTCCAACTTTGTGGGAACAGTTTGGCGCTTTTCTATTCCAGCATGACTGTGCCCCATGTAAGCAAGGTCCATAAAGACATGGTCGGATGAGTTTGGTGTGGAAGAGCTTGACTGGCCCACACAGAGCCCTGACCTCAACCCCATCAAACACTTTGGGATGAACTGGAAAGGAGAACTGCGAGCCAGGCCTTCTCATCCAACATCAGTGTCTGACCTCACACTGGATGAATGGGCAAAAATTCCCAGAGAAACTTTTTGTGGAGAGCCTTCCCAGAAGAGTGGAAGCTGTTATGGCTGCAAAGGGGTAGTTGTGGCCTAATGGTTAAAGAGTCGGACTTGTAACCTGAAGGTGTGGATTCTATTCTCAATACCGGCAAGCAACACGCACACGAAACACCAGCACACGCCATTTAAAAAAAAGCCATGTACATAAACAGTTTATAGCCTATATATTTACTCCACAAACTAACTCTACAAACATGGAAAACAGTGATAGATGGACCTCTCAACCTTTACGCCATGGAGAAAATCCAACGTAACTTTGGATAAAGCTAAACATGATTATGTACTTCTGCTCAGCTAGCAACAACCACACAGCAAATGTCTACTTTCTTTGTATAACAGTTATATCTAATAATGTATTAGACAGGACTGGTAAACAGAGCGAAACCTTATGAATGATGGAGAATGGGAGCGCTGTGTGTTCAGGCTCTGCCATTCTAAGTGCCTTCAAAATAAAAGTCACATCAACAAGCCCAGCTTAGGTCACTTCAGAGTTCCTACTGGCGGTGCAAATGCAACCAGGAAAATGGCGCTTGGAGAGCACAATTCACTGGGAACCACCCTGGGGTGCGTTTCCCGAAAGCATCGTTAGCCAACTATGGTCGCAAGTTCCGTCGTTATCAGCATAGTTCAACGATTTGGTGTTTCCCGAAACCATCGTTCCAACGAACGTTCGCAAACAGCATCGCAAACTTGTGTGGTTGGAACGACTGCTCTCGAGCTGTGGTTAGAAGCATAGTTTCTAGTTTACATGAGATGTAGACTGAATAAATCCTTATCTTTAGCAAAATAAGCAAGCTGACATTCAGTACAACCCGTGTTATTTATTTAGAATACATACAAATGTAATTTACGTCTTTTAGTTTGTCAAGAGATTTAAAACACCGTTTTTGAAGACTGCGCATGTGCGAACGCGCTCTACTATGTAAGAACGAGCCAAATATTGAGTCTGGTAATAAAGCAAAATAACTGAGAAAAATTAGAAATGGTCTTCAGATGCCATGTCTGTAACTTATATGACAAAATCTAGCGTTAATTCGATCTCAAACAGATTAATTAAAATAATTTATTAGTCCACCACGTGCGAGACGTCATAAACCAGCGTGGTTGAACGATACTTTGCGACATACGGTTTCGGGAAACAGTCGTGACGAGCTAGTTGATTTCTCCAACGATGCATCATACTTTGGTAGTTAAGCAGTGAGCTATATAGTTGTACGGGAAACGCACCCCTGGCTAGTTCCTATAACTAAGCTCCTAGAACTACCCAGTGTGAAAGGAGCTATTGTCAATGTATTTAGATTGCATAAACTGGGATGGGCTCAGCCTTATGACCCTAAAAGGTCATATAAGGAGCAATCAATGAATTAATGAATTTAGAAATGCAGTATTATTGCAGTTCCTGTTGGTGTAATGGTCAGGGGTCCAAATACTTTTGTCCATATAGTGTATATTTTTGGGCCTTTTTACCACTTTAATTTGTCAGGATATGAGACAGGATGGCAAATTTGTTTTATATTTCATTATTTTACATATTTCAAAATGTTCAAGATTTTGAATCTCAGATTTTCAATGTCGAAACTTACGTTTTCACATATTTATAACTGAATGTATAACAACTGCTAGTTTAATCATTATAATGTTTTTGTTACATTCTGGTCAATTGATGGCATTCTGTGGTTGCATATTTTTGCTAAACAGTATAATTGATCATTGTTATAAAAACAATTTCTTCCAAAGCTAGTAGTTTCATGTCTCCTGTGTGATGGATAATGTACAGCCAGCCAATCATAACAACAAAAAATGAAGCCCTTGTGGGTGACACTAGACCCTGGTGCAAAGCAGATATTATTCCTTACGTAATGGCGTATTGATGAAAGCTATTTCCTGACACACAAATATTTGTCTCTACTCATGTTTCGGCTCATTGCCCGCTGCCTTCATCTACTGTATCTTGCCATGAGCAGAAAATCTGTAGTCTAATTAAATAACGCAGCACCAATGAGTCAAGCGATCGTTTTCTATGACCCGCGAGAGTGCACGGTTAGAAGGCCCACCCGAGCACATATGGCAGGCGATCCCCTGAGCGCTCAGGTTACTGCGCAGGTCCAGCAGTGTCTGTAGGTTGGTGTCTCTGTGGAACAGCACAGGCGCGTGACTGGCCGGCCGCAGGAGACAACAGCAACACACCGATCCCAGCAGAACCAGAACATACACACCTGAAAAACCAGACAGGATTAGATGTGCTATGTGGATGGGGGAGGATGTTTCTCACAACAAGCTAATGCTGGGTTTTAAATGCTTCCTGCTACATTATGCATGACTGTATTAAGTCTATAATTATACTGCCGTTGTTTCAACACTGCTCAGGCTGCTCGGCTAATAAGAGGAAAGAGCAGTGGTGGACTGGGAGAAACCTGGCTCTAATTTAGCTTATTGACATGCATACAGCTGCATAAATATGCATATACACAATAGGCGTTTGTTGAAATTTCTTGGTACACCCCACCATGCTAATACGAGCTTAATTGCATTGTCGCAGACGCATACGGAAGAGATGCAGTTCATAGCTCTTTTGTTTAAAATGTGAATAGACTGACCTTGAGAATAAGAAACAAATTACAGGGAGTCTGAAGCAAAACAGCCAGGAAATGTTTCATCTTACTCATGCACAAATTGTGTGTACATTAGCAGAAAAATCTGAATCTGACTCGCACGAGTTCGCTACTTTACTCTTTGTTCGTTTTTTGGATAATCATTTATCATACCTGTGTAAGCAATCAACCATTCTTCTAGTTCTTATATAAAGGTATATTCTTAAAATACATTTAAATAGACAATCCTGATTTAGTTACAAAGTAAATACCGGTAATGATTGTTATTTTAGTATTATTTATATTACAGTATTTGTTCATATTTAATAATATTAGCTTAAGTTTTAGTCATTTTGTTGTGTGCTTTTGTCATTTTTATTAATAATAAAAATACATTTAATTTGCAATGTGCCTTGCTTATACTCAAAGCAGAAAACAAGCAAATTAATACATAATACATGAGTCAGAATAAATAATGCATAATGCAGTTAGTTGCCAATATAGTTTTAGTTCTGATTTCAGTTTTAGTTAACAATAACAACACTTCTGGTGAGATATTTAGAGCATACTACTCACATTATTTTTTGTATGGTTATGCATAATATCTAAATGATGTACTAAATATACGCAGTATATCACCAGAGAACAACTCATCAGTACTGCATCCCACAATGCACTTGACTTGACCCTTTCATCAAACTGCCAAAAGGACGTCAAAATTCTATTAAAGAAAACATACAGTATAATGTTAATTTCCGAGTTTATATGTAAATGAAGAGTTCAGATGTAAAAGCTTCTAAGTGCCATCTGAAATTCTCTTCTAGAATGATAATTTTGATCAAGCTTGTATGTTTATGTTCAGTTGTTTCACTTTAATGGCAATGAAAATTACCTATTATTTGTCATTAAAGGGAAATTACTGAACCTAAATATACGAGCTTGATAAAAATGCTCATTTTTGAAGAAAATGTCAGATGGCACTTAGAGGCTTTTGCATCTGAAGTCTTCAAATGTTCTTGACTGTGTTCAAAATGTACTATATTTTAAGAAAGAGTAGGCAGTATACAGAATGTTAGTAGCCTACATTAAAACAGCACAGTATGTATTATATATTGCAAAATATTTTTAAATAATTAGCAAATCAGTTTAAACATTATTCTACACTATTCAACCTTGTGCAATGTACTATGCAAACATTGTAGTCACATGACCTCATTGCATTGCATGTTTAATTCAATAAACGGTGTCGAGTTATTACAGCCTATAAAAAATGTCTCCACATTTGGCAGTCTGGTCAAATAATCTAGCTGATATTATCGGTTCATCCATCACACTGCGGTATATGGTATCCCATGCTCTGTTGCGCACATTTTGACAAGTGTATTAAGTCATCCAATCATTTTATGCATACAGAAAATGTGCATACTATTCATACATACTATAGAGAGCGTATAGATATGTTGCAGGAAACAGAATAGTAAATTCCTAACAGTCTGGTTCACGATGCAGCTTATTTTGGCCAAGAACTGTCCATGTAACACTCTTGTGAAAAATAAGTGCATTTAATTGCTAAAGTATACTTCTTTTTCACAAGGGAAAAGTAGCAAAAGTTTGTTTTTATGTGAAGTGCTGTAACACTGCACACAAAGTGATGTGCACTCAAGGATATATCTTTTACATCCTATCAAATGTCTCAAATTAAACTCTTATATGATATTTTACATGAAACTCACAAACGTTAGCAAATCAAGCTTTGGATTCAGAGAGACTGATGAAAGCCTGTGCACCACAACTTCAAAAAGTAGCACATAAACCAGCCAATCAGAGTGGAAGGTTCCCGCCAGCTCTGGCAGTTTTGTGCGTGACATATGATACATCAGACAGAACAGAACAGTCTGTGAGTGGATTGTCGGCGCCTGAGAGCAAATTAATAAAGATGCTTAACTAATGTGAGTATTGTGAAAGCACATCACGTCTTTTGAGGTAATCATCACAAATGTTCCCAATTATCACAAAAGTTACTGACCTATGATAGTTTTCCGTTTGTCGACGACAGGCTCTGCCACCCAGTGTCTCAGGAGCCTCTGAAGGTGTGCGCTGACAACCCCCACGCTGCCCTCAGAGGACACGGACATAGGAGCGTCTACAGAGAGCGACAGCAGGGCAGCATCCGATTCAGACTCATACACACCTGGACAGAAATCAAGACATCCTACAATTTGAGATAATGCACCAAAATTTTCATTTTAAAGGGGTCATGTCATGAGAAATCAAATTTGCCTTGATCTTTTGACACATAAGAGGTCTTTGTGCCATTAAAACACCCTGCAAGTTTCATAGCTTAAACCGTCCACTCATTATAAACAAAAACGGCTCGTTTTTGATATTGCGGAATCGGTGTGATTTGCATATGACTGCCTCCAGAGCAAGACATCGACGAATAGCTACACATCATTGCATCATAGGCCCCGCCCACTGCCGTTTAGTCGCTTAACAGCTGATATTTCCCTGCACTGGATGTGAGCGTCGCATCAAAAGCAAATAAACTCATTATAATCACTGACGCTGTCTACACTGGATACAGTATACAGATGCGTGTTCAGTTTCTGACATGCTCAACACACTTGAGTCTGTTGACAACAGGATGAATGGAAGAGTGAAAGAACGTTTGCTTTGACACATCCAGTTTCAACAGCTGGTTTGCGTCTCTGTACAGACTTCAGAAGGATCCCAGTGTCAGAAATAAGTGATCGGAGCATTTTGTTTTGTTAACGAGGAACAAATGGAGTCGCAAATAAACTTTTTTTGACAGATCAGACAGCAGCTGCACCACAAACCATACGTAAATGATTCATGCTTTGTGTGTAAATTGCGTTTTTTTTATGGATAATGTTTCTAAACACTAACTCACGTGCAATATTGAGTGGGCGTTGATGCTGTTTCCCATGCAGCGACGTTAGCCAATCATAAGTGGGCGTTTACTGACTTAAAGGAGCCGCCCCAATAAAAACAGAATAAGGCTCAGAATAAAGGCTGAAAATAATTGTTTTTCTGCATATATATTTGTTTTGTTTTTTGTGCAAAACGTTATCAATATTATAAGTGAACCATGACATTCAAGTGATAAAAAAAATAAATCCATGTCATGACCCCTTTAAAATAAACAGGTAATTAAAATAGATAATATTTACCTCCTTACTTCATATTCCTGGTCTTATAGTAAAGGATTCATTGGTGCACATTATTCCAAATAAGAAATTGTATTTGTAATCTTTTATCAAAATAAAGTCATCCTTACCAGGTTCCAGTTCTACAGTTATTAGAGCGACATCATCATCATCTGAGAGGGGACTAGGGCTGGCGGACAGTTTAGTTAGTGTGGTCCACCTGTTAAAGGGATAATTCACCCAAAAATCCCATTAATGTCATCATTCACTCACTCTCATGTCATTCCAAATCAGTATGCCTTTGTTTCGCTCTTTTCCATGCAGTTGCAATGAATGGGGACTGAAGTTTTCAGCCTTCAAAAACAATGTTAAAGAACCATAAAAGTGTCCGTGAGACTCGTGCAAAAATGTTATTCACCAAAAATATTTTCCTCCAGTAAGCTGCCAATGGATCACTCTGTCAGTGAATTTAGCTTGAGAACTGGATCAGTCTGAATCATGAACAAATCATTCAGATCCGTTGTGTGATGGGTCAACTAACTATTTAAAGGATTAACTTCTCCAGTCTCACTTCTTGTTTCCTACCTACAGTATATAACAAATTTGCATAATACCAGCCTATGCACTTCATTGGCTGCCCGCAAACAGTCTAATTTGACCCCGCCCTCAAACAGTGTAGTTGCAGCTGAGACTGGAAGAGTTTGGTTTGTTTTGTTCATGTTGAGAAGACACTGTTTTCTGCAAATCCACTTTGATGCACTTCTAAAGGATGAGGTTACTGTTTGTATCACCGTCTATCAAGTGCTGAGAAAGATCAAGAGCTGAAATTCAGATATGGTTAATGAGCGATCGGTTTCCGAAACACACTATAAGTGGTCGACCAATCACAACAAACTAGGACATCTGACCAATCACAACAAACTAGGACATCTGACC
The DNA here is from genome assembly GCF_949152265.1 of Phoxinus phoxinus. Lineage (NCBI taxonomy): Eukaryota > Metazoa > Chordata > Actinopteri > Cypriniformes > Leuciscidae > Phoxinus > Phoxinus phoxinus. Next base: position 5,652,210 of record NC_136890.1, on the reverse strand, counting down.
AATCAGTGTAGAGTAGGCTCTCGGAAAGGAGGGGCTTAGAGAAAATTAATCCTCTTATCAAACCGTTTCAGATACTATGACAAAATATGTGATGCTACAATGTATATTAAGAGAAAATGAATGTGTTTTTGAACTTGGATGCTTGTAAACCTATTGTAGGAGACCTCTGAAAGTAAACGTTTAAAAATAGCCTAATGGGGCACTTAAATGGACTGAAATTGCATGGAAAAGAGTGACCAGCACTAACATTTTAAAATGTGTGTGTTTCGCAGAAGAAAGAAAGTCATGGTTTGGAACAACATGATGTTAATGATGACATAATTTCTTGGTGAACTATGATTTTAAAGGCACAATTCATCAAAAAAAGGAAATTTGTTTCACTCTCATTTAATTCCAAACCTGAATGTCTTTCTTTCTTCTGCGGAACATAAACTATATTTTGAAGAATTTTGGTAACCATTGACTTCCATTGTATGTACATTTCTTAAAATCTTCTTTTGTATGCCACAGAAGAAGGAGAGTTAAGCAATTGTACCTATAATGAATAATTAATGTGATAAAAGTTGTAAAATTCAAAGAAAAGAACATACACATTTCTCAAAAGACATTTGGAAAGACATAAAAACTCTACCATTTGGGACAGGGGTTGCCATGGGCAGCTCCACACTGGGTCCAGATGCAAAGGGCAGCAGGCATGAGAATGGACACCCAAAGCCAGCAGCAGCTCACAATGAGGGACATGAACAGACCGAAGTCATGAACCGCTGGGATCTAATGACGTATGCAAAACAGATAAAGGTCACATGTCAGGTGTTGGCAGAATTTTTTTCACTTTGCATGTTTTAAAATAAATTAACCGGTGGGATTCTCGTTACGTCAATACGCTACTGAATAAACATGAGATGGTGACAGAAACATAAAAGCCCAATGGGTACAAAAGCTACTGTGAATAAAATAAGACCTCTCTTTAAAGATAAAGAAAAGTTTGACTGTCTGCTCTACATGTTCTTTCTGCTTATTACATCAGTTGTGTTTATTTTTTGATTGATGTTAGATCTTGAGCTTCAAAGTAGGAGGTCACGTACGAATCCGCAAGTTCACGCAGAACTTTGGTTCATTTACTCACATCACTTAAAGTTTAAACTTGTTTTGATGGCAGAAAAAAAGCCCTTAATACAGAATGTAAGGATCACAGGTCATGATTAAAGCATTACTTTTTATATTGTTTTACTTTTTCTTTGTAATTAATTGTATTACGTTATTGTCTAAAATTGACGGTCCTAGTAAAAATCTTCCGGGTACTGATGTCATGGCCATGAGCACATCGACATATGTGTATTAAAGCCCCACTGAAGTGCCTTGGAACGCGCAGCTTTGTAAGATGCGTTGACGTAATTTCCACTGAAACAGGAAGCTAAGGCGGGACATATTGAATGGCTCCTCCCCCTTTTCAAATAGCCAATAGCGTTTAGTTTACCTCACAGACTGCACGTCGTACTTGTCAGCACCATGGAAGCGAATCCGAGCGCTGATGATACGTTGGATTCAATAATAGAGGTGTGAAAAAATTCTAGCCATTTCATTCCTAACCAACGTACAGCTGGAAAACGGAATAAAACTCGAGCGTTTGAGTATCCGAACACACATCTCCAACCCATATTGCTCTGTGACGTGTCAACGGTCGTATTGGCCTGGTGGTGTTTATAGCATAGGGGGCGGAGCTTCAGATTCTAGAGAGCGTTTGATTGGACAGAAGATGTGATGAGAAGCTGAAGTCCGCAGTGATGTCATAAAAATCTGTGATCCATTTTAGCGGAAGTGAGAGACTGTAAGTTTAGCGAATTTTGCCATTAATTTGGAACACACCAGTTTATTCATAACCTTAAAGGTGAACTATGCAGGATTTTTACCTTAACCAAACAGCTTCGGATTCATTGGAATGGTTATATTACTTTTTTCGGGTTGAATGGTGGTCGTTTCGCACCCCACTATCGCATGTGAGCGGAAAAACACACTTGCAGCTTTGAGCCGGCGGGCCGCCGGACGCGGCGTCAGGAAGTATCGCGTGATATCAGCTCTCGCGATGTAAAGAATTGCTTTACGGCAAAAAGAAATTGCTAAAATTATGTAATTATTGTGCTCACTCAAGCTGTTCGAACCCGAATGAATACGACGTTTTAAAGAATGTCCCGTCTGCTTTGATGTCGTTAATATACTAGCCTCTGGTATCTGAGAGTCGCCAACGAGTTGTTCGACAGTGTTGTCAAATATCTATTCCGAAGCTGTAGGGGGAGCTCTATAGAGAAACCTGCGAGCAAAAAGCGGGAATACAGCGAAGAAATTCCCGAAACTGCATAGCGCCGCTTTAAGGCTAACATATTCATAAAAAAAAAAAATCATTTTGATTTCAGGGGGCCTTTAAGCAACCAACATGAATTACGTTAGTACGTTGAGGTTAGCCAATCATAACAGAGGTCATTTACATAGAGATTTAAAAAAAATGTATAGCAGCAAAAAGAGCCTGTTTAATTGCAACCACCAAAGAAGTGGAAAAACTGCAAACTGTTTTGATTGCAGGAAACTTTGACTAGCATTGTAAGTGAACTTAATAAAATCCTATGAAAGTGTAAATGTGGTCTTGGTGGTCTAAATGTTAGCAAATTGATTTTCTATTTCTCCTGCTCCGCTGACTGCACCTGTGAGAAGGTGTTTGCAGCATATGCCGCTGCCGTCGTGAAGGACGTGAGGAACGTGGCTCTGCCGGCTGTCTTTACTGTGTAAATCATACGCTGCATTGAACAAGTCAGGTGGGCTGACTGTCTGAAGGTACTTATGAACACAAACACATCATCCACACCTGGAAGGAAAGACAGAGGAAGACAGTAAGACCAAAGAACATGTTCATTTATAATGTGGAAAGCTCATGGGCTTTTATTATTCTCACCGATGCCGATGATGACGAAGGCTGCCACTCCGTTGAGAATGCCGAGGTATTTCACTCCAAACGCCACATGATACAAGAAGAGCGCCACCAGACAGCTCAGACCAATACTGGCCAAGCCAAAGAACGTCAGAAACACTGCGAGACACAAAATGGATATGACGCATAATGCCAGATCAAAACACTTGAGACTTTTAGCGTTCAAGGACAGAGATCTTTTGTTAACACTACAAGCTACTACCAAAATTAGCTATTTATTCACAAGCACATTTTCTTTGAAAATATACAGTATGTAATTTAATAATTGCATGGGTAATATGAAGAGTATTTATTACAGCACTTATTACTTATAAATGTACACTGTACGATTAATAAAACTAGAAAGTAGAAAAATGTCAATTTAAACACCTTAAATAGCCACCGCCTACACCGAAAGTAAATTAAAATAAATGTAAAAAGTCATTAAGTTAAAAGTTATATGCACTAGCATTCCAAAGTTTGGGGTCAGTAAGATGTTTTCTCGGGATGGATTTATTTGATCTAAAATCCAGTAAAGTGGCATTATTGTAAAATACAGTAGTATACTGTAACTGTCACGATCAGCCACGCACTACATTTCCCATAATTCACTGCCTGGACTCATCTTCACTGATCGCATTCACCTGTGTCTCGTCACCCTGTTAGTCTCTCTAGCCTATTTGTACCCTGTTCACTCATTTACTCTCCGCAAAGTTTTGTACAGGTATGTTGTTACACTGCATTTCCGAGCATTTTCCCTGGTTTCATGTCTCTTGGTTTTTTGGATTTCTTGCCTGTTCTGTGGGTTACGCTTTTGCCTCTGACCCCTGCCTGTTTTGTTTGTTTCTTTGTTTGGACTGCCTACCAGTGCTTTGACCTCTTGCCTGTTCTTTGGATTACGTGTCTGGATTGCCCCATATAATAAAGCTGCATTTGGATCTCACCTTCTAGTCTCGGAGCAGTTTCGTAATAGTAACCCTAACTGTATTACAATTTAAAACAACTATTTTAATAGCCTATATTTAAAAACAAAAGTATTCCTGTGATCAAAGCTGAATTTTCAGCATCATTACTCCAGTCTTCAGTGTCACGTAGTCCTTCAGAAATCATTCTAATATTCAGATTTGCTGCTCAAGAAACATTTCTGATTATTATCAATGTTGAAAACAGTTGTGCAGCAGTTTTTGTGGAAACCGAGATGCATTCTTTGATGAACAGATAAATGCTGTTCAATGTGGAAAGAGAAGAGCATTTATTTAAAACAGATATTTGATCAGATCAATTTAATGTTTCCTTCCTGAATGAAAGTATTTAAGAGTTCAAAAAACAAACAAACAGTCATTAATTACTCACCCTCATGTCGTTCCAAACCCATAAGACTTTTGTTTATCTTCGGAACACAAATGAAGATAACACGAATGAACCTCATTGGTTCTTTGACATCACGCAAACATGCTCGAGCCTCCGTTTACCATGACTGAAGTAAGACTTAATGAATGTTTATTTGGACTAATAATTTGGACTAAACCACTCAATTCATTCGTTTTAACTTTTTTTAGGCGTCAAAGTGGTAGTTGCATGAACTGTCAATGGAGGGACAGAAATCGCACAGATTTCATTCAAATATTTTCATTTGTGTTTTGAAGACGAACGAAAATCTTATTGGAACAATGAGGGTGAAAAATTGGGTGAATTTTTTTAGATGGGAAAAGAATCTTACCCTGACACCAACCATTTCAATGGTGTAATTTGAAAACAAAAATGCAAAAAGTAATGAACTGCACATTTTACAAAATTTTGTTTAGCTACTTGTTACGCCTACCTGTTTTCCCCCTGCTGGCTCTGCTACACAGTGCAGGTGTTAGTTGGGCAACAGGTGTATTCAATATCCAATCAATGAGTGTCAGTATAAAGATCAGTACACTTTTGAGTGAGGTCTCTCACTTTTCTCCCACCTTTTCATTTAATACCCATTTTGTTATATATATATTTTCTCTCTTATCGTTTTGGTTAGTGTCAGATGTTGTTTGTTTATTTAATAACCACACACGCGTGTTTTTTCCCCTAGACGTCGGTTTTCTTTTCTTTGTTTAATAACTGTTTGCTTTGTTTGACAATAAATTTAATTATTGTTTAAGCATTTGTTGTTGGCCTCTTTTTGTGTTACGGTATGGGAGCTAGCCGTAACACTACTCCACAATCTTGCTAGAAATGCTGCACCGACTCAAAATAATCAGCAAACCTTTTTATTTTATTTTTTTTATCAGTTTATTTAAATCAACTATCCAATTTAGGCTTTTCACTAAAATGAAGGGTTGCATGCAATAAACTGCTGTAAAAAACAGCAATGTAGCAACAGTAGTAACAATAGCTCTGTACCGTAAGAACTACATAAACTTAGAATCAATACTTCAAGCTAATTTCTCCAACACGAGCACCTCTTGACAGGTCTGTTTCAATTCACCAAGACCTGAATGTCAAATTCAAAATATCCGACACTCTTACAAACCAAAGTTTTGAACTTACCATTAGCAATCGCAAAACTGACAAGATATTTTTGGCCCATATGCTTTACCGCACTAGGAGATGTTTTCTGTGGTTTCAAGCTTTTATCCCTGAATTAACTAAAAGTGCTGTGGCCTACAGAGAGTGCTAAAGGTTTTGTAACACACAGTCACACACCGGTGCGCGAGCTGAGTGGAACGACAGCGTTCGAGAGCTCTCTATTGTTTCTCAAACAAGGTAGCGCATTGCAAGTGCAGCAGACACGTAAATAAATTATGAAGGTTCAGGGAAGGTTATATGATATACAGATAAAGCACAAAGGTCAAGTTACATAACGTGAAAAAGCGTCATTGAGGTTTTTATAAAAATGTCAAATGGAAAAGTGGTGTTCCATTTTCCATTATCCAGACGGATGTTGGTGCCGCAGCTGTGAGAAAATAAGCCTCATTTTAGGAATGTCCTGACAAAAATAGTATAACTATTGACCTGGATATACCAAGAAAAGCAGCTGTGGAGCTGTGAGACGGCCAAATCAATACGATTTACTTGATTAATTGCCCAACAACTAAAGTCACAGATAGTACACCTTCAAGTCTGCATCCTCTTGTGCTTTTAATAGACTCATAGCTGGAATACATGAGTACTGCTTATTAAGTCATACTGCAAAATGTGTGGGAAATCTGTGTAGGTTCAAGGCATCAGTCAGATTTCATTTTAGAAATCATTTGCAGCTTATCTGTTGACACAAATGTTGACACGAAGCATACTGAGGCCATTCGTAGATGAGGGAATTAAATCCAGTTGCAAATCCGACAAAACCCAAGTTATAGAAACAAGGCTAAATCAAGGCTTGCATTAACAATCATATTTAACAATATTTTAGCGAGACTGAAACACTGTCTAGATTAATTAGCACTTTACGATAAGACTCAATTTGTTAGCATGATTAATACATTTGTCACCATGAACTAACAAGTAACAATTTTTACAACATGTACTAATTTAAATTAATGTTAATTTATAAATATGTTATTGATAATTTGTGTTTTTTTATAAAACACAACTAAAATTATATCTCAATTTTGTATTTAATAATTCAATCACGAGCAGTTCCAAGTCATGGCGCAGTATTCAAACCAAACAGGTCAATTGACCCTTCGCAGAGAGCTTGATTGACAGGTGATCTGACCAATCATACTTCGTCATCCGCCATTTTGTCCGACAAAGCAGTCAGGAGAGTTAGTAGATTAACATGGGAGGATTTGAACTTGAGAAACGGAGTGTACTGATGTCTTTCCGCGGTTAAAACAACATTCCTTCTGATGTTCATTCATGTTTATCTGATGCTATAAATGAACTAGAAGGAAGAGATGATCGGTTCACGAGCAGCTTTAACTGAGTCTACAGCGATCTGTCACACACATTAAAGAGACACAAAACGGTATTTATTGTTTAAATTTCTTTTAAAAAATGACCATAGCGACAGTAACTAAGGGGGCGGATCTTTGCGAATGGTCAATTGTGAGAGTGACACTACATTTATAGTTTTAAACTGTTTAATATATATGAGGTTGTGTTACTTACATTGATTTTAGACACAATATTGGCAGATACTTTGTCTGTTTGCTCTGCCAAGGACAATAGTTCCACAGACGTCAAAAGCAGAACCATCAGTTTCTCTCAGAGCAACACAAAGTGGTGTTTCCTTGCTGAACTAATCAGTCTTGTACGAATAGCTAGGTGAATAATTCAATGACTCACTCAAAAACACAGTGTATGTCAATTGAAAAAGTTGCTTATTTTGCAGCCGTTAAAAAAATACATTTTATTTAGCATGAATGTGTGTATGATTCATTAGCACTAGGTAAATAACTAGATTAATAACAAAATGCAGTAAACAGTAAAACTATTTGCGTTACAAAAGAGTGTGCGTTTATGATTACAATAATACATTTAAAAAAAAAACCAGAAATGCCAGTTTGCAACATCAAGCAGCATTACAGACTGTTTTTGTACAATTTATAACTGAACGCAGCTTACGGTTTACTGTTAACTAACTGTGAAATAATTCATTACTTGATAAAACTGTGTATTGAATTGTTATTATTATAATGAACATAAGCATCTCTAATCATCTGTGTTAACTGAACAACAACAACCGTCCTTAAGTGGGCTAAAACCACTGTGATACATGGTATCTTTAGGTTTATTTCATTAGTGAGTGTCTTACCAGAAAATGAGGTTAGAACATACACAAGGACAGTAATGCATCCTCCACTGAACAAAGCCAGCAACATGTCACTGTGGAAGGTCTTCCGCACCTCATCATCAAATAACTCGGTACCCCCGTACAACACCTTCACTTTACTAGAGAGAGAATAAAAAACAGAAAACTTGATGAGAGGGGAGGGTAGTCAAGATGAGAATGGGTTATGTTTGACATCAGACGATATGTTACAAGCGAAGGGCCAGATGAGGGGGATGAGAGAGAAAATGGGGACACATTAGCAGATGGAAAAAGATTATCTTAATTACATCGAGGGGCTACTGTGTCAGAGATACAATGAATGTCTGTTTTGTGTCTGGGCATTGGCTCATTTCTAGGCTTAGTTCCTACCATTGTCATCCCAGCAGTAATGATTGTCTTTTGAAGAGCATCTGCATACATTCACTTGACAGCAGTGAGTATAATAGGGTTGTTTTGCAGATGTAATAAAGCTTTGGGTCATTGTCTGTGATTCATAACTGGTGTTGTTTTGGTGATCATCCTTGCAAAAATTACTACAACCAAAAATCTAAACGGCTGACTTCTGTCTTTGACACGAAGGAATACTTAGTGGCTTAATAGACTCCCATTTTGTGTTTAATCATTTATATATAACTCATTAGTTTTGCATTAGTAAAGTGAACAGTCTCTCCAGCTGCCACACAGAAGAGCGGGAGGACTGAGCCATGATTCATCACCGTCGCGCCACTGAGATCGTCCTTGTAAGTTGATGGCTCAGTTTTATGGACGTAAAATTTGTGAAAGCAAATTCTGCCATAGCAATTTTCATGCACACTTAAATATTCATTTAATACAGTATATTACTTTTATAATAAAAATGCCCTCCTATGTTGAGCACTGAAAGGAAGAAAAAAAAAAAAATTACATAACTGATTGCTTTTGGAAGACATTTCCCATGGCAGGGAGGACACTTTGTTTAAGTGTGTTTGGAATTACAGAAATTGATTTAATAAACAACATTATGCAGAACAATTATCAAAAGAGAATCAAAAACGCAAAAAGTATATTTGGTTTATGCTTTAAACAAGTAAAATCCCTGTGGCGTGAAGAAATTAAACTCAAGATATATTCTCTGAAATCACGCCTAAATTACTTGCTTCTTTGATAATTATATATTTAAGGAAGTTTGGAAATGTCTCAATGGCAAAATGCATGGGAATTATATGCAGATGAGGCTATTAATAATAAAAAAAGAAAAAAAGATAAGCTCTGTATGGGAGAACACAGGGTGGGAAATAAAGCTTCTGCTAACTGGGATTTATAAAGTTAATTCTGTACGTTTCCAATGACCATATTTAATGCCCAACAAGCCATCATGAATATTGTGATGAATCCTCTGGTTTGCATGCTTGTTAAATTGAATTTGCATTTAACCATACATGGTATTAGACCAGACAAATAAACAAAAAGCCTTCTTGTTTACGTAACTGTACCAACACCAACTGCAATCTCAACACCCACCTGGTGGATTGTTGTGAAAGGATGTTCGCATATTGCACCACAAATTCTCTGAAGAGACGTCTCTGTTCTAAAGGTCTGTCTTGAAGAGAGTAGAAAGATTGAAGAGGAGCTCCAAAATGGATCTCACTGCGAAGAAGAGAGGACTGAAGCTTGTCTGGTGTGAGAGTCTCATCCACATACCAGTAAAACTGTGGATGGGTGATCGCCAAGCTCAGGGCACCTGCGAATAGAGGATACCACAGTCAGGGAGTTTTGTGAAAAACATTTCAGTTACTGGTTGGATTGATTGTGAAAGAGGCCTTGACCATGAAACAGCCACCATTTGATGTTACTTTTTACAAGTTCTTCTCCTGGACATTTTTCTGCAAAGTTTGACTCCAACTCTAATTAAACACACCTAAACTAGCTCATGCGACACGATTTCTAGTGAAGCCCTGTATCGGGGTGTGTATTGGTTTACTATAGTCACGTGATCGATGACAAATGAAGCCTCACTTTCTGTCCAATCACGTGGCGCGTTTCGCTTTGGGTGTCAAAAGGCTCAAACCCCAGATCTTATTTAACGAGTCATTGTTGGCTCAGTCTGGTTGATGGGTTTGTGAGGAGAGAAAATTAATTTATTTAATGAACAAATCAAACACAAACATGTAAGGCTTTTATTTGTACACATAAAATTGAAACTATGGAGTGTGTTGTGGTTGCTTCATCTGCCAGAGCTTCTAACACAGGCTTCTGGCTGCTTTATTTTAAATAAACACCAGATGGCGCTGTTATCGACACTCTCAAAGCTTTGAATCTTTTCCCGGAACAGTCAGGGGAAAGCCTCAGTGATTGATGAGGCTTCATTTCCCCATCCCTAGTCCAAGGTGGTCTACCAGCTCAGCCTGATCTTCACCAACTGACTATGTGCATGTTAGCATATGCTACTTCCGGCTGCGAAACCGATAGGGGGTGTCTAGTTTCCGGTAGCCTGATGGACGACGTAGTAGAGGATGTATATTCCGCCAAGAAGGCTACAGTACCCCACGTTGTGTAATACCCTTTCTCTGGTTGTGCAGTCATTACTGCAAGGGCTCAGTGCAGCTTTCACTGTGTCATTGGGAGAGCCCTATTCTCTTGGAGATAATCCTCAGAAAACGTGTAGTGGGAATTCTACTGTAGTGACATTGCAGCCTAAAGGATGCAGCGGGACATGCATATCTTCAAAGCAGGGAGAGTGTAACCCGGATAATCCAGGCTACGAGTAAGAGTTGAAAGATGTGTAAAAAGATGGGAAAATTAAAAAGAATAAGAGAGAAAAACGAGTGCTTTAGAAGAGAAAGTGTTTCGTCCAATCATTGATCACGCTGCATTGATTGACACTCCAACGAGCCAATGGTAGCAGCGCACTGAGACTGCGCCGGCGACACTGCCGCTGTCAGAGACATTGAGAGAAAGAGCGAGTCAGATGAAGCAGGATCTCCAGACACTCCGTATCAAAGGATAGATGTTGAGAAAGAGAATTATAAATGCAATCAAACGATTACAGTTATGAGTGAAAGTGATAACTTTGAAGAGCTGACGACGAAGTGAGAAGACGACGAGACAGAGAATCGAGAATAAAAGCCGATGTAGATACACGGAGCACCAAAGCACCGCAGATAATCTTCCTATTGAATAAGATGTGACTTTTTTGCCTTGGTGAGTTGTTTTCTTATATTGATTTGACATTTCACAAGTTTTTTTTTATGTTTTAGGTCCATTGCGAACGATTAAACTAACTTAACGCCGGTCCACTGATGTAAACAAGACGGCAACCGGAAACGAAGTACCCAATTTCCACCCTCAAGCCGGAAGTTAGCATTTTTCTCGTGCACAGAGCGAATCCTGTTCCTGCAGATCTACCTTTCTGCAAAGTTCAGCCCCAACCCTCATCCAACACACCTGACCCAGCTAATTAAGATCTTCAGGAGCACTTGATATTTACACACAGGGGTGTTGGATCAGGGTTGGATCTGAACTCTGGAGGTAGGTAGATATCCAGGAACAGGATTGGCCCTGATATACATACTAAACTAGAACCAGCTAATGGCCAACATGGAGACCCTGAGAACAGGGAATCAAATCAAATATAAATATAAAACATAATACTGTTTTAGAGAGCTTAATTGTATTCTCTATATTTAAAAATGTTCAAATTTAACTGACTGAGGATTACTGAGTCATTAGTAGAGAGTGGGATAGTTTAACCCCCCAACTGACTCACCATGTATATCAGCTAGATCAGGTCCCATTCCATCATAGTAGATCTTCCCTGCGCGCTCACTGGGAAAGAGGTAGGACAGGAGAGAGCTTGGAGGAGAGCAGAAGGAAGGTCCCAGGGGCAAGTCTCGCAACGCCTCCAGTGGCTTCCAGCAGAACTTTTGAAACTGAGGGTGCTGCATTAGAAGTCTCTCCACGTGGTGTATGGTGTGAAGGCGTTCGGGGGTGAAAATGTTGTTATCATTGTCGCCCTGGGCCACAAAAACTAGCTCTATCCTCCAGAGGGCCTGGGTCTGGAGGTAGGAGTAGCCTGAAAATCTTCGCTTCCTCATTAAGGGTGAGTCTGCTTTCCTGTGATCTTCAGCATCGCTGGAATTGAGTGCCGCTATCTTAAGGTTTGTCGAGTCTGTCTTTTCCTCTTTCATCTTGTTGTTTTTCTCATTTCCAAACTGTCTAGTGTCATTGTGTACCTCTGTCTCAGTCTCAGCAGGTTCTGTGACATTCGTCATTGCAGAGACGTCCTTTCCTTTTCTGTTTACCATGAGCAACAAAAGGTCCCTCAGAGCATTGGCTTCAAAGTCAAATCCCTCTGCGTCACGCCTGTGCCTGTCCCAAGACCCCAACTGACTTTTCAGGGCAATGGCGAGAGCGTCAAAACGTTCTGCAGAGGCGTGACTCCTGACCTCGAATGCGCTGTAGGAAAGGTCAATGTCTAATGGTTCACAGTGAAGGAACATATAAGCTGAGAGGGTGAAGGGTACCAGAAATCCCACAGCCAGAACCAGCCCGCTGGCCCAGGGCTGCGTATACACCCAGCCCAAAGCCCACCACAACCCCTTACAGACCTGCTCGTCTCCATTTTCCCCGTCTGCTCCTTCTTCCCCCTCCTCCTCCTCATCTTCCTCTTGCTCTTCAAACTCGCTCAGATTCCAGGTACCTTGGAGCAACAAGGGTTCATCTTCCGAATCCATGGCAGGCACTACAACAAAGACACAAAACACTAACATTAACGGCTTTGGGCCGTGTGTGTGCTCCTGCTTGTGCCTGGACAGGTGAATACTGCGATAAAGTGCACTTGATTTACGGAGCATTGATAAGAGAGTGGCAGGTTATTTTCAGATGGCCACTGCTAAGACAAGGACAAAGCAGTGAAATCTGTCATTCTGTAAGTGTAATAGTGGAAGGTTTTGGCCTCTGGGCAGTGAGTGCTGCAAGGAAATGAGGAAACAGTGAACCGAGTCTCACAGGCCAGCGATCAGGCTGGCAGATGGTTTGGCCTCTGTTGTGAGATGCTGAACTCAGATGTGTGTGTGTGTGTGTGTGTGTGCGATAATATATTCTTCTCATCGAATTGTGAGGAGATTTCATAGTAGGGGAGCCTAGTGAAACCTATATGGGTTTATGTGCAGGAATCAAATTTTTTTTGGGAGGATTCAAAGTTGTTTTTCATTGCATATTTAAACCTTCCTCCCATAGTTGTCAGTATACTGTGAAAAAAATCGAATTCCTTTAAAAATAATAAATGCATCCACTAAGAATCACCATGATACAGTTATTGCAAATAGTGAAGTTAGTTTTGAGAAAAGATCTAAGTACAGATGCCTTACTGAAATTGATTTTCTAATGCATCAGATTCGACAGCAACAAAATATTCATAACCACCATATACACAAATATATTTTTGGTATTTCTTCTGTAATTATGCTTACAGAATGCTTAAAAAATGTATTAATTGAAACTGTGAGTTTTGATTTATTAAATTAATTAACCACGATTCCTTTTGTGATTCTATAAGTTTAAAGAAAAGCAATAGTTACTTGCATTTCACACCTTGATTGTATATATTTTGTCAGCATTTGAATTTAAAGTGAGATTTTTTTTAAATAAATGTTATAATATATTAATAATAATTTATTAATTTAAATACTTTTAAGTCATCTTGACACTTCGAAGTTAGCTAAGGCCCCAAATTTGATGTGACTTTACATTTATAAGTGTAACGTGTAACGCAGCTTTTTCAGAAACGTGATAGTTGGATCCAAGTGCAGCAGAAATATTTATATATTTCACAACAACAGTAAATCCAGGCAGTAACGGAATATTCTGGGAAGAAACAGAACTGAAACAAACACACACATAACATTCATAGAGGACAACGCCAGAGAACATGGGAAACAAGCTAACAAGGGCTGTGACAGGAAACAGGTGAAAGTGATTAGTAGCTATGGAGATTAATGAGGGTTACTATGGAGATCATGGATAAACACAGGAAGTAAAACACAGGAACCATGAGATTATTATCAACATATGAATTCAAGACAGGGGAACACGAAACAGCAATCGTACCGTAAGTGACAACACAAACAGCATTTACACTGAAATGATAAGAATTTATGCTGATATCGTCCAAAACCCCACTTTGCCTCACACACACACACACACACACACACACACACACACACACACACACACACACACACACAAAGAGAGACAGAGTGAACTAGTGAGCGAGAGGACAGGGACAAAGAGCCAGAGATAACATGCTATCAGCAGCTGACACACAGTTGGCAGCGTCACTGAAAATTAAATCATTCAACTCGTCTAAGCCTGCCTAATTACTGACAGAGAGAGAGACAGGAGTCCAATGTAAGTCCTGCCTAATGTACAATACAGCCCGGGGCAGCGTGAAACTGAGCTTGTACCATTTCATTTCCAACACAGATTGCCCCCAGAGCCATGTGTGCAAGCGCAAGGCCAGGAAGTCATTGACTTTCACCAGCGTGGAGCCCAGGGGCAGAGAGAGAGTGAGATAAAAAGGAGAGGAGGCAGACAGGTACGGACGCTCCATCTCTATATCTCTATATCTCTGCCCCACAGAGAATCTGAAGATTTTCCTCCTGGGATCAGATGGTCTGTGGTGGATCGATCCTTGATTTAGGCGCTAAATAAACCCTCCTGGAAAACTGATAAGCTGTTGAGCTAGTAATTAGCATTCTGAGATAGGAGACATTTAAAAGTCACCTTTCAATGCAAAAACACCGTAGGCTGGGCTCAGGTGTACGCTCTAGTCTAAGCTCAATGGACTCTTATGAGATGTGCTTCATTTTGAAGTATTCGTTTGTCATCTTAAAAGATTTGTACAGCTTATTTTTAACAAAAAGTTATAGTTCACCCCAAACTGAAAATTCTGTCATCATTTACTACTCCCTTTTGTGTTTGTTCCACAATATTATACTCATAATTGTTCTATTTTTATATATATAAAAAAAATATATATATTATTATTATTATTATTTGTATTGTTAATGTAAGGTGGCAGTGCTAGAAAACTGGTAAATGAATCTGTTTAAAGAGATTGAAAGAAAAGGCTGCACTTTATTTTAAGTTGTCCATGTTACAGTGTAATTATGCATTTAAGTACTGTGTAATAATAATTAACTACATGTTCTTAGAGTTAGAGTTAGGATTGGGGTTTGGTTTAGTGTTAGTTGCATGTAATTATGCATAATTTATAGTTATTACCGCAGTAACTACATGTAACGTGTAACAAAGACACTACAATAAACTGTTACCAAAGAAAGACCTTCATTCCCTTGGTTTATGATGCCTCAAATATTTAACTAAATGTAATATTCATCTGTGATTCATACTGAATCACTGAATATGCAAATAATCTTCTGCTAATTCAAGATTCTCAAAATGTTCCATGTATGGACAAAAAAACTTAAATAATCAATCAATCCAATAACTATGATGACATTGTATAGTTCAACATGTTTATCGGTGATATGATTACAATTGGGCTTTTACATTAACTAATGTATGAGTTTAAATTGGTTTTTGTCTTGAAGTTTTCAGTTCAGTCATGACAGCATTTTGTGCTTCTCCACAGGAGAAGATGGTTATTTTGAGCAGGATATTTGGTTGGTGGCATCTCAAGAGGGTGGGAAGCAACATCTGTCTTCACAGTAGGTTGAGAGCTCAACATCTGCCACAGCAGAGGACAAATTCATTAGGCTGACAATACATTTTTGGAAAGAGAGAAAGAGACAGACAGATAGGGACAGATAGGAGGAACAGAGAAGCAGAGAATCTAAAACTACATTCACAGTCAATAATCCTTGAAGAAACCCATCATATATATATGATCTATACATATATATATAAAGATCAGGAATTATTCATTTTATACCATGATCTCTCTCCCTCTCCCTCTCCCTCTCCCTCTCTCTCTCTAAATATATGCTATAACTCATTCATTAAAATAAATGTAATCTTACCCACTACTTTATCTCTCTGTCTGATTCAAAATGAGCAGAATGCTTTATCTAACTGACGAAAATAACCGTCAATTTAACACTTCTGGCTGTTGCCTTCACGTTGTGCATTAAAATCGTTTAATGCACAGCTAGCCATGGATTATCCCTTGGATTATCGTTAAGTTTTTGGGAGTCGCACCATATTTTACAACCTCAACTAACCCTGCCTTGACATACAGTAATGACGGACTGCAGGGGCCTCTTGTCTTTATACTTTTTTCTTTCTTTTTTTTACCAGATGACTTTGTTGGTTGCACCACATGATTTTGATTTGAAATACATCTTATATACAATATATTATGTAGTGAATTAGTTTTGTTAAAATATTTTTCATAAATAATCATTAATTAATCGCCCCAGAAACAATAATAAAAGATTATGCCTAAACTACTAATATATTTTTGTAATGAATAGATAACTATACAAAAAATTTGAGTAACATGTTATTGACCCCATGGTGTCTGAATGAACAGGTTATTTGAAACCGTGAGTATTGTCTGTAACATAGTGACAGATGAAAATCAAGAATGCTCCTCGTGATATACATAAGTCATTTGCTTATGCGGTTTCATTCATACAGCACTAATCAACCAAAATCATTCTCAAAATTTGGGTGTGAGAATGTAAAAGTCAGTTATAGAATGCAGTTGTTGATCTATTTCATAACCAAGTAATGTGTATACAAAAACACCCCAAACTGGACTGGCAATTGTATTCTTCAGCGGCTGTATAAATATATAAAAAATATTTAGTAGCTATTTTCCTAAATTTAAAACGGCCACATGACATCAAGACTTTTCCCTCCATAAGTATAGGCTGTATAGGTGGTTTCACAAAGTAAAATCTTCCTCACAAGCTAAAATGATGGTCACTGTTTCCTAGTCTCACATTGTCAAACTACAGGCTGACACTATTTCTTACAACAATACGAGCAACTGTGACCCTTTGCTGCACAAAAATTGACCAACTGCAAATCTCAGAGCTTTATGTAAGTGCCACAAACCCTGTCCTGCCTTGAAAATACCACTTCCTATTCCAGATCTGTCACAAAATGATTTGTGAATCTTTCTTTCCGTGTAAAATGTGGTTGCACCACTTTCTGAGATGTATAGCTTAAGGTTGTTGAGAAAATCCTACAGAACGAGAGTAGTCATGATTAATTCAGTAGTGCCATGTGACCTGCAAACCATTTGTTGTATCAGCCATGATACTAAACAGCTTAAGAGACAATGTAAGATGTTGCATTCTGACACCTCGGGTAATGAGGCCCATTATTTACAGCACGGCACCATTATGCATGCTTTGCACATTTGCTTTACCGCTTAAATAAACATTAGTTGTCCCCAGATCAGAGGGGGGTAATATCTCTTACCGTGTCAAATCAACCAATTTATCATTTACACCACAATACACTTCCCTGGTGCTGACCACAGCAGCTTCGCGCAATCCTGGTTAATGTCCATTTTGACAGCTGAGAGCCTGGATGCTTCACTTGGGATATATTTCGATGCTGAGCAGACACTCATTCTGCATAAAATATTCTGAAATATCAATATGTCAGTTCTAATTAGTGCTTACATGTTTCAAAGTAATCTGCATGGTGCAATAACATAAGAGCAATTACAGCAACCATCTCTCAAAAATGCACTTCTCAATGATCTCAACACAATTTCAATAACATTTTACACCCAAAGAAATGAATAGTACTTTTGTCAGTTATAAATTTACCAGTGGCTTAAAAAGCTGTTGAGGTGGTGGTCCAAAAGTTTAGGGCAGCGAAGGTTATGTTAGAAGCATTTAAGCGATATATCCCCCGCTGCGGTCGAGGTCCTACATCGCAGTACGGGAAGGAGAATGGCCATTCTGCATTTGTCGCCTCTCCAGTCTATCACCTGGAGGTGATAGTGTGGACATAGTGGGGGACTATGTTAATACCTGTACGTTTCCTAACAGTTCATGAGGAGTATCGGGACAGAGCATAAAAGTGGACTAGCTACCCACTCTCTGTCCTCCATTCCACAATTCACTACAACTGTAGGAATGGGCAACCATCAGGGCAACCGATAAGGGCCATGTGGTAGGAAGAGTGCTATGGGTCTCTCTCAGTAGCCCCTCTGGTTATACTGGAGGTAGTAGTTGGATGAGTTACGTCGACTAGTTCCCTGGGAGACCTGTCTATCGGGAGAGCACTTCCCTAGAGGCTCAGCGGCAAAGTTTTCAGTCCTCAGCTGAAAAGAGATTGGGAAATCATGCCCTTTGTGTTCTATTTAGTCAGTTCTGCCCCGGGTCAGTTATACAGAAAGTATGGGCGGTACTGAGCTGCTGATGTCACACCTTAGGCTATTTCGCTTTGTTCACTGGGTGCCCTGTATGGCAATCTTTGGCTACAGTCTAGCTCGCTGGTTAATTTCAACAACACAGTGAGTGAGCAAGCATTTGTTCAGTATGGCGCAGTGGGTATTAATGGTCTAGGTTACGTATGTCAAGTCACCTTCATTTATATAGCGCTTTTAAAAATATAGATTGTTTCAAAGCAGCTTTACAGTGATAATAGGAAATTAAAGTAACAGATTCTTTTGGCTTTACAGCAGCTCTAGAATAAAGTTATTGTCCAGCTAAAGTTAGTTTTGATTGATTCACTTCCGTTGCAAAGATCATTAGTTATTAACTTTGGGGTCGCTCACACAATACCGTTCCAACAAAAAAACCTTAACGTGCTCCGGCCCGCTCACCCACACAACAACAGTGCCTGGCGGCTCGAGAACGCAAACCCTGAAATACATATAGGTTCCAAGCTGCAATTCCTGAATTTTAACATTTTTTATCTCTGCGCACGATTAAAAAACGCAAACCTGTGAAAACCCTGGCGGTGTGCACATGTGTATTATGTGTTCAGTCTATAGGTATGCGTGTTTTAATATATATGTGCGCAGATGTGTCTTTCAACTTGACCTCAACAAATTACTTGTTTGGCCTTAAAAAATTATAATACATAATTATCTATCGCTTCCACGTAGCCATGTGAACCGGAACTATTTTGATAACGTTTTATCTGTACAGAGGTAATGGGAAGTTGACACTTCAGGACTGCGTTGTCATCGTGTCCTGGCGCAGGTCCTTCATCAGATCCGGATACGGCCTGGATCCGGCAGACTGTGTTAAACCTCGGGATAAACAGAGAGACTAATATTAGCGTAGACACCATTATTCTATGTTGTAACGAGTACATCAGGATTTATGGGAAGTGTTCCCGGTTCCGGCTGACCTAATCTATGCAGCCTAACATTGAGTTATAGAAGTTAGTTCAAAATGTGTTATGTGTATGCTAGGTCAAAGAGATGTGTTTATAGTCTAGATTTAAACTGACAGATTCGAGATCGGCCTGTAGTTGACTAATTCTGAAGGATCAAGCGTTTTTTTAACAAGCGGTTTAATCATAGCCAGCTTTAAGCTTTTGGTACGTATCCTAATGACAAAGATGAATTAAAGATGTTAAGAAGGGGATCTTTGACCTCTGGAAGCTTCTCTTTCAATAGCTTAGTCTGTATAGGGTCTAACATACATGTTGTCGATTTAGATGATTTAACGAATTTAGAATGATGAAAGTTGCAAAATGACATTTAAAATGTCGGAGCTGATGGCCTCGTGGGCAGCGCTCCAACCAGAGGTCGCGTTAACTGAATATTTTCCGTCATTGACAGAATTTTTTCTGTCCATCAAAATGATGGACAATGAGAAAGTCTAACCCGACCTCTAGCTCCACCATGTAGCGTGGTTGTGCTTTTGGTGACCCAAGATTAAGTAATGACTTGGTGACCTTTTCCAATCCCGTCCCACTCTCTCTCACACTTTCTGTCAGTTCTACTATCCCACGAATGGGCAACTTCGGAGTGTCCCTGTCCTGCAGAGTTTACCTCCAACCCTGAAAAAAAAACTCACCCGCCTGCAGCCTTAGTAATCCTGATTACATTGTTTAGGTGTGTTTGATTAGGGTTGGAGCTTAACCCCGCAGGATAGCGGCACTTCAGGTCCGATGGTGCCCATTCCTGTACTATCCAAAGACTAAATTTGGTTTACAGGATATGAAACATTTTTGACATTTCTAGAGATACAAATATTGGCTTTGCTGCACACCCCTAGTTAATTAATCTATTTTGATTTCATGTTGGTTTTAAAACTCCCTTGCTATGTTCTGCTGTAAGTGTGTCTGGTTAAAGGGTTAATAGCTTGATTCTACTCCCTGAATCAGGTGGAAAACAGTCCCTAATAATCTCCCACTGAATGCCGCCTGAGACTTCATCCATTTACTGTAAGCATGCATGCTCTGAGAATTGAAACACTGGCAGATACAGCATATCATGAGCACATTAATTATGGTTGCTTCTTCTGCTGTTGCTGTGCTGTCATTGCCGGTCCCCATGCGTGAAAGGCATTGGGACTGTAGTAGCAGCTGATAAATGGGCCAGACCTGCTCATTTCTACCTGTTTGGTTTACTTCTCTCTCCCTCCTGACTTGAGAAAATGAAAGACAGAGAAAATTTGAGAAATGACAATGTAGAAGGCTGTCTAAAGCCAGGTTTTTATAGTTTTGCTTTTCCAAATTTGTCTTTACTGTTTTAATTATATGTGCATCTTAATACTAGTTTAATTAAAATTTCTAGTTTACTTTCAGCAAGGGTAATTTAGGTTGAATTATTGGTTGATCCAGATCATAATCCCAGTCTGCAGTGCATTTCCCAAAAGCACAAGCTCCTTTGTTATCAGCATTAGCGATTCTTAGTTCCAACAAACATTCACAAACAGCTTTGCAAACTTGTGTGGTTGGAACTACAGGTCTCGACGTGTGGTTAGAAATACTAGCTTTAGCGTTGGTTCTACCAGGAAGAATCATATGCCACGTCATTTATTCATAACTATTAGGTCTGGTCAATCACTGCTTGACACTTGGAGCATATACAAGTACTGAACTTTCTCTTTTACATTTGCAGTTGTTGCTGAGGTTCCCTCCATCCTCCCCACCACCACCAGCTTGGTTGCCTCCATCCTCCCCACCATGGTTGCCTCCATCCTCCCCACCACCACCAGCTTCTTGGTTGCCTCCATCCTCCCCACCACCACCAGCTTCTTGGTTGCTTCCTGCCTTCATCTTCAGGATCAGCCGAATCTGCTTTCCCAGGATTGGGATTAGGGCCTACGCCAAATAACCTTTCTATACAACTAAACATGAATATTTGTAGCACGCTACCATCTGTTAATTCTAAAGTCGTTAAAAATAAGTCTTTCTGGTATAAACATAGTATGGAAGCTTGTTTCCGCCACAGAATAAAACATTTTGAAAGATAATTGCGACTTTTCATCTCAGAATTGCGAGTTTATATCTCGCAATTCTGACATCTTTTCTCAGAATTGTGAGATATAAACTCACAATTGCGAGTTATAAAGTCCAATTCTAAGGAAAAAAAGACTGCAAGTTTGTATCACACAGTTCTGACTTTATAACACTCAATTGTGACTTTATATCACATAGTTCTGACTTTATAACACGCAATTGTGACTTTATATCACATAGTTCTGACTTTATAACACGCAATTGTGACTTTATAGCACTTAGTTCTGACTTTATAACTCGCAATTGCGACTTTATATGAGATGTAAACTCGCAATTGTGAGAAAAAATGACCTTTTTTATTTTTTATTTTGTGGCGGAAACAAGCTTCCTGTTAGTATGACATGCAGATCTAAAAAGATCATGCCACTGTGGAACAAAGAGCAAGCTAACGTTCTATATCCTTCATTCCATTTGAATACATATATTTCAATCTATATGTTTTAGGGCAGTGGTATTAAAATGGCGGGACATAATTGCACCATTTTACCGTTTCTACAGTTCAAAGTGTGCAGAGCGTAAAAACAACAGAGCAGTTCACACCACAAGCGCTCAGGGTAATGATCTGTTGGCGATATCCTCTAATATTTTCACCATAATTAATTCAATCCAATCGCGCTTAATTCAAGCTCTTTTCGTTCCGTGCGCGTTGCTCTCCGTTTCCGTTTTCTCTCGCTACAGATGTAAAGCGCCGCATTAAAGGCACAATATGTAAGAATTTTGTATCAAAATAAAAAAACATGCCTTGTATTCACTCATCCATAAACATTATTAGATCCATCAGCATGACAGCAAGTCCCATCATTCCGCTTATCACTGCATCATTAACCTATGCTTTTATTATTGTAATATTGTAAGAGGTTAGCGACTCCAGCGGCGAATTTATTTTTACATATTGTACCTTTAAGAGCTGCAGACGACGCATCTATTTTAACAACAGTGGCAGAAACATGAGCAGTAAAAGAGATACTTTTTCTTAAACGCAGCAGAAAATGAGAATGCGGCTAATACAATTATTTGTTATCTGTCATATCGTTTAACTAAACTAGGTTTGTGACAAGTCAATGCGTGGTGCCTGTAGATGTTTTGTTTTCCCCCCCAACATTTAGCATTATTAATCAGCATATTAGAGTATTTCATAATAAACAATGTTATAATTTGGAAAAAGATTGCAAAAAATAGTCCATACTCGGTCCTAGTTTTTCTAAACACTGTGTATGTTTTCTCAGTCCCAATGTCTTCTATGTAAATAAGTAATAAAAAAATAGCCTGACAAAATATCTGATCTAACCTTTTTATATTCATATCCAGCTGTGAGAAATAATTACTTTTTTTGGTAAATATTGGTAACAAATCTTAGACATCTCATGCTTTGGCTCCCAGGGCCCAAGATTCTCATATTTCATGGATATTTAGATTGTTTAAGATTTGTTTCTTATTCTACTATGGATGCCCGATGGAAATGTATAACTGTTCCAGACAAGCATTGTCCAGACCTCCGCTGAGAAGGAAATATAGAGAACAGACCTCTGGGAACTTTAATTGAATATCCCTCTATTAAGGTGTCAACAATCAGTCCCAGACAGCAACATGGTGTCGGCCCAGATCGGGCCCACATCTGGTCTGCCTGTTATCCACACGTACCAGATGTGGCCTGGATCTGGGCCGACACCATGTTGCTGTCTGGGGTGCATGTGTATAAATACATAAACACGTATGACGTAAGAGGGAACATGCGATGTATCAAATATCAAATAAAGCAAAATAATGGGGAAGAAAAATAGTGAAGTAGGAGCATGGCATATGTTCAGAAGAGCAGCATCTCGGAGAAATGACATTGTGGAGAAAGCTGCTGACTGAATGAACTGTACACCAATTATGTAAATGTGATTAAAAAAACGTAAATGGCTTTCGGTTGTTTGTGTAAATGAACTATAATAATATGACATTAATTGCACACTCCAATCAATTAATTAGCCAAGCAGAAATTATTACTCCACCACCTTCATGTGACATCATTAACGACAGTCCTATATTGTTGAACTGACTTGATTCAAACAACAGAGGTGTGACCATGTTACTACGGTTTCGGGAAACACTTATTAGCTATAGTTTCTACAATGATGAATCACACTACTGTGGTTTAACAACGAGTTACATTTGTACGGGAAATGCAGCCCTGAATGATTTGTTCACAAAATGATGTTTTATTAACAAGGTTCGGGAGGAACATGTTCTAATGATCAAGCAATCAAGTCATTCCAACCAGCTGTCATCAATCAGTAATCAACAGGTCCACTCAATCAGCACGAGTAAAACCTATAAATATACGCAGTCACCTCATCCATATTCCTCGACAGTTTTCAGCATCCCTCCACCACCCCATCTCCTCACACTTGCCTGGTTATCTTCCTAACCAGAGATACGGGGTGAGTATTCTGGGTTCGGGCCCAATTTCCGAGCTCGGAGCCCTCCCCCCGGACAGCACGCCAAATACGCATAGCCGTTTACTCTCTGATCATTCGTAAGTGTGAACTTGTGATTCAGACAGTGGTTCCTAATCCAACTAATTGACTCAATGATCCGGTCATTAGTGGTCACAGCTCACACAATGGATTATGAATAAATAATGACAGAACTTTCATTTTGCTATTCCAACGAGGAATCAACAGAACAGTATTATTTTTTAATTAAAGGTACACTATATACTCTGGCTGCGCTGGCGCGTTCGTTCTACGTCACGACGGTTCCTACGCTACGTCATACGCCGACTTCCATCACCCGTGAACGCGCGTCGACCGTTGCCGGAAGCCAGATAATTTCATTTATAAAGTTTTAAATATGTACATTTTTACGACAAAACCGCACGGATTACCCTCAGAAGGCCTTCGTTTATCCCCCTGGAGCCGGATGGGTTACTTTTGTGAAGGATGTATGCACATTTTGGGACTTGAAGGAGGTGGACCCCATAGCTTCACATTATATCCACTGACAGATCTAAGACATTTTCTAAAATAACTGAAAATGTTGTCGTCTGAAAAAAGATTTACATATGCATCTCGAACGGCTTGAGGGTGAGTAATGCATGGGTTAAATATAATTTTTGGCCGAACTATCCCTTTAATGGCTAAAGCTACAGAGAACGTCTTCAGCTAGTCAGGCAACACTTTACAAAAAGGTTCCATTAGTAACATTTAATACATTGACTAACATTAACACTAAGCAATACATTTATTAAGTTAAGTTAATAAAAATAGCTTTGTTTATTGTAGCTCAGGTCCATTAAATATTATGAACAGAGACAACTTTAATTGTGTAGTAAATTATGAAATTAATATCAAATAAGATTAACAATAAATAAATGCTATAAAAGTATTTTTTCATTATTTGTTTATGTTAACTGTCGTTAATAAATTATTAAATTATTATTTTATTTCAGTTTATTTTTCAACCACTGGAATTATAATAATTTAGTTTGTTAATAGGCTATTAATCCTGCCCTGGTCTAAAGGAAACCTATTGCAAGTGGTACATTTTTTATGCTTCAGTTCCGTGATTTGATTTCAACAGCAAACCAAAGTAAACATTCAAAATAACTGTTCAATTTTACGCTATTTGCCTTGATGCTGCACTCATGATCCACTTTATTCAGCTACGAAAATACTCGGTTGACCTAAATTGCCCCGAAAGCGCTATTGCCAAACTGTTACGAGAATGTATAGACTGTTATTTGCAAAGGCCCTGGTTTCATCCATAACTGTTTTAATATCCCTCTCCATCTAAGAAATAAAGAGAATGTAATATTTATGGTGCAGTAGCTTACAGCTGTAGTTCAATACAGTGATAAAAAGCCTTCATACTAAGTGAGGTGAGATTCTAGTTATTTCTTTTCCCCCTGCTACCGTGCGAGTGGTGATATCTAAATAGATTCACAGTTGATTGACAGCACAGGGATGAGCTGTTATCAGCTGGACCAGTGTTGTGTCTGGTGAGGTTGTGAGGTATAGTCTCCTGTGGCATTGTGTTTTTGCTACGCTGTGCAAACCCAGCATGCTCTCTGTCTGTCACATTAGCATTCATGATTGACAGAAAAAAGGATTGAGGCTTGGCAGATTTTGAGATGGTTTGGTAACATAATGAACATAGATATTTAAGGTAACAGCTCCTCACTAAAAGTGTCTAGTGAGCAGTCCGACATTTATGTCATATTTTGTTGCATCTTTCAGTATGCAGTGTCGTATAAGGCAATGATTCTCAACTGGTGGATCATAAAATGAGTCACGTGTCTGTCTGACTGCAAACAGTAGTAGGGAGGAAAATGCTAAATCCAATTAATAAAATGCCATAAAGCTCATCCATTTGCCGTTTTAGTCATTTTGTGAAACAGGGATGCTATTTTGTTTTAACAATGCAGTTGCATTGCCAGACTATCAGAATTCAGAGGACCGTTCACATAGAGGGCCCTATCTGGCACCCGACGCACAGCGGACTTTTCCCTCCACAGACGCACGTCGGTAAATTAGGGAATGAATTTGTGCTCCGGGGGCGGTTCAGCGAAAAGAGGAGGCGTGATCCGGCGCAAACGTTCCCTGGCGCTATTCTACAGTTTGAGAAAACAATTCCGCCACAGACCAGGACAAACCTAGTTTACAGTCAGTGGCGCTGGCGCGTTGTTCAGATGCTATTTTAAAGGTGCATGCTTGGCCATAATGTGCACAACGCGCATACACTTTACTTCTCTCATCTACACAGACGCAGCAATTCATATTTTTGCAAACCATACACAATTACAAGGAAATATATTACCACACGAGGGAAATCATTGTGGTGTCCATGAAAATGTGAAAAAATAGGCATAAATCTAGCTTACACATTTACCCAAATTATTCAGGCTGATTGTAGTAATGACGTATCAAACCTGTTTGATCAATAGTGGCAAGACACACAGGTATATAAGGACATCTGACAAAGTGGGTTGTCCATCAAGAACCAGGAAACTAAATTCTGAAGACTGCAAAATCACCGTTACCATCATGTAAGTTGCGTGCGCCTGGCAAATCCGCTGTTATAATAGCAATCCGCCATGGAACAAGCGCGCCTGCTCTTAAAGAAAATGTGAGAAGACGCTCTGATTGGTTTATTGCACGTTACGCCCAAACCACACCTATGAGTAATGAAGCTACTTCAGACCAACCCATTTTAGATTTGCGTCGGGCGTAAGAGTCATTTATCCCGCCGGTATAATAGCAACAGTGCCCGGGATCCGCCCACAAAATTATGTTTTATTAACAAAGTTCGGTAGGAGCACGTTCAGATAATTAAACCTAATTAGACAAGAGTGGACCACACCCTGTTAATCAACCCAATCAACGAGGTAAGAGGTGTATATATACTGCAAACTTACCTCAGTTCGTTGACAGTTTAACAGCATCCCTCCACCACCCCATCTCCTCACTTCTAGTCTAAATACTCTTACAACAACAGGGGAGTACTCTGGGTTCGGGCAAAATTTCCTAGCTCGGAGCCCTCCCCCGGACAGCACGCCAAATATGCATAATCTTTACTCTGTTTAATTGATGTAAGGGTGAACTCGTGAAGTTACTTGCGTTTCGCGTTTGATACTTTGATAGTTAAAATAGGGCCCAGAATGTGTTCTTTCCTTTAAAAACGCGAGATGCAGCTGATTTGAAAAGTATTTAACCTTGACACGGCATAAAAGCGATAAAACTAGATATTTAAACTATCATTTAAAATGGCTATATGTAGAATTCAGAAACCCTTGTTATTAGCGACACCGGTGGCCGTTAAGTGAACTGCAGTCAGAAACGTATTGCTTGTGCTTGCACTAGTGCACACGTATTGTACAATACACTAAACTTCATTCAAGGCCCTGGTATACATTCATTTTAGCAAAGTTTATTTTCATTCTTTGCTTAGGGGTGAAAAGTTGGAAATACCTTTGCAGTAATACACTGCTAGCCCACATCCAAACTCCGTCTGCACTGCTGAGAGCGACGTTTACATGAATATGTAAATATGTGCTGCATGCTTTCCTCTCAATAACAAAATAAGCACACAACAGAAATGACAGCGGTGAGAAAGCAGCAGTTAAGAAAGCATGTGGATATGTTTGCGGCAGCTCTGCAATTCACTGGCATTATGTCGATAGGTGAGGTAATTCAAATTACAATATTATGATAATTTGATTATAAAGTGAGACTACACTAAATAAATCTGGCCCTGTGAGACTATAGTTTGAGTGAATCCTTTTTCTTTGCATGACACATTGATATTACAGTACAGAATGGCTCTTTCGGCATGTATAAGCATTCATTTTCTGTGTCACTGAACAGAAGAGTGGCTCTCGGGAGCGCAACATCACATTCTTATGATTTCCCAGCAAAAACGACGAGTCCTTCACATAAAAATCAGTCAACAGGCTTTCACAGACAACCTAGGAAGTCGGCGAAGGTCTCGTTTCATTACAAACTGTTCAAACTTTGGCAATAAAAAAGCAAATAAGATATGAAAATCCTTACATATAGCCTCTTTAACATGCGTGTATCTCATGAGCTCCTCACACACGCGCTCATCAAAATGGATGTCTAGTTGTCTAGATGTCTGATCTCTGATGTGTACAAAGACGAGTCAAAACTAGAATTAATTGCAGTGTGTATCCGGTATCCGCCTTTGGTTTTGTGGCCACTGTAGACATGACTGCCGCTGGTATCTCAAAAAAGATTCTGGAAGTGATTGAACCCCTACAGCTGGACCCTTGTCTTTGTGTAGGCTTCAGCTTCGTGGGGCCTCCATTATGTCTGAAAATAAAGGAGGAGTGCATGTTCTTTTAAAGCGGACCTTTCCCCATGCAGTTTACGTGCACTGTAATTCTCATCGCCCAAATCTGGTTCTGGCAGCAGCATCAAGAGTTTCCAGTCACGTCAGCACATTACTGAATTCTTTACATACATTCATGACGGGAAGCATCCGACACGCCAGGTTTCTGGAAATACAGAAACAACTTCAACCAAGTCGCCAGTGCCTTGAGCTTGAGCGATCCATTGACACTCGATGGAGCTCGAAATTAGAGTCTGTAAGCAAGGTACTAATTTTTATTGGATTGTATTTTAGAATTACTTGCCGAATGCCATAGCCAGGCAATAATCGAAACACAGGGTCTTCTACAACAGATCCAAACGAAGTGGTTCCTTTTTTTGTTAGTCACAGTTGGGAAACTTTTTGAGTGCAGTGACTTCAGCCCGACGCCGCGTGTTTTGGACTGTATCCACCTTGTTGATGGCTTAAAAGATGCATTTTCTGTCTTCAGAGATAATTCACAGTAGCCGCGTTTCCATTACCCTTCAAATTACGCAAATTGAAATAGCGAATTGAAAATACTTTCAATGGAAACACATCAATTTCGCAAAAAAACACATTTATCTCAAAAAAGTATTTACGCTCGAATGAGGTGGTTTTTCAGGCAATTTGAAAAAGAAATATTTCGCAAAACTGCAATGGAAACAGTTTTTGCGCATTTACAGTCACCTGACGTAGCTGGCACGGTGTGTTTTGACAGAATACGAGACAGAGTTCTTTATTAAATTCATAAAAGACAAAAGAATTACAGGAATCGCAAAAGTTTTGCGCAAATCTGTAATGGAAACGCGGCTAGTGTGACTTTGAGAAAGTTCTGAAACTCACAGATGAGTTAATGACAAAATGTGAAATTACAAACTTTGATGTAACCATCTCCAGACACAAAATAAAAGTTGCCAGCCAGGCTCAGTGACTCAGTAGTTGGACTCAAATCTTGGAAGAAATAATGTGAGGAACGATGATGACCTACGACGCTTATGGATTGAGATACTGGGCCGACAGCTGGCCGAGCTAAAGAGTCGTTTTCACGAGGATCAGAACGGAATAATGAAAGCAGCCGCTGCCTGTCAACCACACTGACATTTGTTGACAAAGACATGCTTGAATCACCAAGTCAACATTAAAGCATAAGGATCGAGGATGCTGAGCTGACTGTGTTTACACATCAGATGCGTAGGAAAGCTGAGGGAGGACAAACATTCCAATCACGAATGCAAATTATTTTTATCCCATATTGTAAATGATGTAATTTGAGAGTAGGCTTTGAGGTCCACTCTATTTCACCAAGATTCACTCACTTTAAAATTCCTGGCCTCGCCACTGGTGTAGCGGTTACTTAGCTTTTGTTTCTCGATGAACTGATAAACACCTGTGCATAACAACTCCCGGATATTGCACACAGCCAGCCAATCAGATTAGAGCATTCCATTTTGAAACAACTGTTGCCACTTTTGAATATGCATGAGGCATTATTATGTGGACATGCCTCCTGAGGCCGTGACTAACAATGCTGTATCTGCTCTCTGTTCATGATGGAGACTCTCAGAGGAGTTTGCAGGAGTGTCCCACTGTATCAGATCTGAGAACTCTAGTCGTTTCTCCAAAAGGTTAAAATGAATCTTTCAGCATTAGAGAGAAACCTCGGGCCATAGCAGACTGATGGATGGTGTGGAATCAAATCTCTGTCAAGGTTGCGGCCCCGCAGAGAGCCTTACATTGACAGGCCGAGCATATTTTTTTCTCTCATATAAGAGAAGGTCTGTTTTTGAAGAGTGTTTTTTTTTTTTACATGTGATAAGGCTCTGAAATATCTAAGGTTATCTGGGAGTTCACTGTTCGCTACTGCGGTGTTTTAAATAATTAAAGCAAAGCAAAGATAACAGAGACACAGCCAGAGTTGCTGAATCAAACATGGTGAGAGGGCAACATGATCGATGTTTGATGAAAGTGGAGACTATATACTGCCTGCTATGTAAAAAAAAGTTTGCGAAACAGAATACATTATGCAACAATACACGTTTCAAAGTAAGATGCTATGACCTTTCTAGGTTTCTTGTTTAATTCAGTCTCCGACATAAACACACATTTTGAATCTATTTTTTGTTTAAGAACGTTTTAACTATTTGTAATCCGACAATAATGAGGCAAGAAAGAGGTAACAATTGACCTATGGCTAAGCCACGCCCTCTCCACTCACTCGGACAAACAGTCAACATTCGGTGACGGGCGCTATGGCCGCTTTCACAGTAGGAGACATTTCACAGCAGGCAATTGATGATTTTTGGAGACAGAAATATTATATATCATCTCGAAGTCACCAAAAGGGCCTTAACTATGCATTGGAGGGTTATAGTAATCATTTTATTGTTGAGAAGGTCGATGAAAAGCTTCAGCTCCAGGTAAAAATGTACCGCAAAAACAACAACACAAAGTTCCCCAGTTGTTTTGGTAGAAAGTTGTCTAAAATGTTGTGCTTCAATATGTAATTAATGGTTCATGATCAAATAAAATATGTACAGGTGTAAGTTGCATACGTTTCCAGGACAAGCCTTTTTACCATCTTTACCGAGAGTAGCCTACCTCTCCGTTAGTTTGGTGCTACAGCATTTACATGAATCATTCAGCACAACATTGCTAACATTTGTAATCTCGGTTATTTACAGATACGTTAATGAAGCTAAGTGACATGCACAACGCAGCTATTACACGTTTTCTTATGTTAGGCTAACGTTAGCCTAACGTTACGTTAGAGATGTTAAAGATAACATTCAAATACGTTTCTGACTTTCCTTAGAACAGATAGACATCCTTGTTTAATTTATCCACGTTTAGTTGGTGTTGTGGTCTACCGCATAACTTAATCCAGAGGAGACACTTATCTCGGTTGAGATGTGGCTTGGGAAAGGGTCAAAAATACACACCGTCGCCCAGCCTCTCGGGATACCTAGTGTCGGAGTTGCATGTACATCACACAACGTTTGACCTTTTTAAACTTAAAATGACAAGAAAAAAATGAAAACTGACTAACTGCAATGCATTTCAATGGACGTGGAAGCAGAGAATGTCCGAGTGTATTGGTTAGCTATGCGCACTGTGATTGGCTCAGCGCGTTTGGGGGCGTGGCTTATCCATAGGTCAATTGCAGCCAAGGTTAACACCGTGTCCTAACTACACGCGACGCGACGCCGCAACGCGATAAAAGGTATATTTTCCATGTTAATCAGAGTTCTTGTCCTAATGTAGTGTGGGAATGATAATCTCAGGCACTGTTCATGTGCTTTATTTAATGTTAAAAGCGTGTCATGTGACTTTGAATATAATTTAGTGCTCCAGCTTTGTAGCTGTAAAAGCAACAATGGATAATTCACCTCAGATCTTGAAATTAAACGGAAACAAGAACGTTCAAACTGTGAAGAAACAAATGTATTATTTGACAAAGATTGTTTTAGTAACTCAGTAGCCTATGTATTTGAATACTGTTTAAATGGTGTAATATTTGTGAATTTGATTATGTAGCCTACTTATCCATTTTCTTGCGATTGTCGTCAAGATTACTCTCTGGTGCTGTGCACTTGCCGCGAGACTCCGCCCACACGCTGTTCTGATTGGCTGTGGGTTTTGATTGATTTGTACGCATCTCGCAGTCGCGTCTAGTGTGGACAGACAAATTATTTGTTGCTGGATCTTATCTTATCGCGTCTGGTTAGGACACGGTCAGCGGCATTGACTTTTGGAATAAGGACCCAATTCAATGTGCTCCTTTTGCAAAGTGTGTAGGCCTACTATATATACGATTCTGCAGAAATAGTATGTTATTAAGCTACTGTATTCTGATAGAGAATATTTTGAAGACAGTAATGTGGCCAGACTCCATCAGGATTTGATTGGCTTGTGAAGTACTGTAGCTATTGCTGAAATTGCTGGAAAAGAGTCCCTCTGAACTCCTCCACCTCCCCCAGCTCCACCTGCCTAGATCTGCTACGGGACTTATGTATGTCTATTTATGCAGCAGCAAATCTTACATGCTAACAGCAGCGTGCCTGTGTAGAATACTGGCAGCAGCAAGTCCATACTTGCTCAGCAGCAGCAGTAGCGTATCAAGACCATATTCAATATAATGCTCAAATTATTCAGAGAGTTGTCATGATTGAAACATGATTGAAACACACACACACACACACACACACACACACACACACACACACACACACAGACACACACACACACACACACACACACACACACACACACACACTTTCCCCCCCCTTTTTTCTCGTGTTGTCTTTATTTTTTAGATCTGTATAAGCGAAGCATAATTCTGTCTTCTTCTGTTTTGTCTCTAATGTCCCTCAGGATGATCATCAATAACCAGCGAAACTAAACACCTGAAGTAGGATCATTTCACTTTAAATTACTATCCGAGTAGGAGGCCAAGAACAGCTGAACCACCCATAGGAATTAAAATAACAAATATGCTGATATTTAGATTAGGTGTAACTATTATACTCTGCAAACAAATATTAACCAGGGATTTTGTTGGCATTTTCGAAACAGAGGTGGGATTACTTACTGGAATTGCTGTTAGCTCAGAGTGTTGAAACGCTGTTGTTGTTTACTTTTAATTTAACACACTTATCCACATTAGCATAATAATTTTATTTAAACCTCTTTATATAACAGAATGTATTTCTAATTATGTTTATGCAGAAACAGATTAATGTGTTCAGAATTCTCAAAGGGCCACACAAAGAGATTTAGATTTACTCGTCCTCGTGTCGCTCCAAACTTGGATAACTTTTTTCCATGGAACACATAAGGAGATATTTTGTAGAATGTTCAAGCTGCCATTTACCATACATTAAAAGTCAATGGGAATATGAGCTCCAGGAATGAACAGCACTAAAATGGCATTTAAAGTCTTCTGACGAGGAACAGATTTCAATTAAAAGATATTTTACCCCAAAATGAAAATCATCATTTACTGATACTCATGTAATTTAAATATTTTGTCCATTTTATTAAGAAATTCAAACAATAAACATCGAGCGGCAGCACGTGAAGTGATCTTCTCTTTCGCTTTACTACTTGTTACAGCACAAAATAAACATGAATAAACATCAGAAGGTATGTTGAAAGATACAGTACAGTTTACCAAAATCCGTATCATGTCTCATGTAATCGTTCAATCAGTGTCTCAAGACGTCAATAAAACAGCTTGTAGACAATATGTCACGTATTGTTAAAGTGACCGCAGTAAAGCTATTCAATGACTCATTATCAGCTCGAAAAATCTAAAGACTACCATTTTGCTAAATATATTAACTAGTCATTATATATATAATATAAAAAATATCCTTGTGTTCGATATTAGGTGCTCGTCATAAAATTAGAATATCATCAAAAAGTTGATTTATTTCAATAATTCAACTTAACAGGTGGAACTAATATATTATATAAACTCATTACATGCAAAGTGAGATATTTCAAGCCTTTATGTTTTATCATTTTGATGATTATGGCTTACAGCTTATGAAACCCACAAAATCAAAATCCC
Organism: Phoxinus phoxinus; assembly: GCF_949152265.1. Lineage (NCBI taxonomy): Eukaryota > Metazoa > Chordata > Actinopteri > Cypriniformes > Leuciscidae > Phoxinus > Phoxinus phoxinus. Next base: position 5,618,622 of record NC_136890.1, on the reverse strand, counting down.
AGAAAATGAGAATATTACATGAAATCACACAGTAATTACACAGTAATACCATGGTCATTGAACCAGGTTTGCTGGAAAATGAAGGAAGCATGAAGTGCTCTGGAAATGTCCTGGTAGACGGCTGCGTTGACTCTGGATTTAATAAAGCACAGTGGACCAAAGTCCTCTTTTCTGATCAGAGTAAATTTTGCTTCTCATTTGGAAATCAAGGTCCCAGAGTCTGGAGGAAGAATGGAGAGGCAAACAATCCAAGATGCTTGAAGTCCAGTGTGAAGTTTCCACAGTCTGTGTTGGTTTGGGGAGCCGTGTCATCGGCTGGAGTTGCAAATGAGATGCAAAACTTGAGGATTTGCACCTGCCCACACTGCCAAAAGAACCAAAACCTGGTTCAGTGACCATGGTATTACTGTGTAATTACTGTGTGATTATAATTTTCTGGGATTTTGATTTCGTGGGTTTCATAAGCTGTAAGCCATAATCATCAAAATTATAATGAATAATGCAGAACAATTAGTTCATGCGTTTATGACCTCAAGGCTAGATTATTGTAATGCTCTACTGGGTGGTTGCCCTGCACGCTTAATAAACAAACTACAGCTAGTTCAAAACGCAGCAGCTCGAGTTCTTACTAGAACCAGGAAGTATGACCATATTAGCCCTGTTCTGTCAACACTGCATTGGCTGCCTATTAAACATCGGATAAATTTTAAAATATTGCTGATCACTTACAAAGCACTAAATGGTTTAGCTCCGCAGTACTTGAGCGAGCTCTTAACGCATTATAGTCCTTCACGTCTACTGCGATCTCAAAATTCCGGTCAGTTAATAATACCTAGAATATCAAAATCGACTGCTGGCGGTAGATCCTTTTCCTATTTAGCACCAAAACTTTGGAACAGTCTTCCTACCATTGTCCGGGAAGCAGACACACTCTGTCAGTTCAAATCTAGACTAAAAACACATCTCTTCAGCCTAGCATACACATAACACATTATAGACTTATATAATTAGGCTGCATAGTTTAGAACAGCCGGGACCGGGAACACTTCCCGTAATCCTGATGTACTTGGTACATCATAAGAAGGACGGCGTCTACGCTAATATTAGTCTCTCTGTCTATCCCGAGGTTTACCGCTGTCCACTGGAACCAGGCCGTATCCAGATCTGATGAAGGACCAGCGCCAGGACACGACGACGACGCCGCTGACCTGAAGTGTCAACCAGTCTCTCCTCCTCTCCACTCTGACTTCAAACAACCGGAACTGGACAAATACTCTGATTCATTCTGAACTTCATACACTGTTTACTCATTGGCCAGAGGAGAACTGGCCCCCGACTGAGCCTGGGTTCTCCCAAGGTTTTTTTCTCCCTTCTGTCACCTGATGGAGTTTTGGTTCCTTGCCGCTGTTGCCTTACCTTCTGGCTTGCTTAGTTGGGGACATTCAATATTCAACAATATTATAGATCTGCCTTAAAGGTGGATGATGATGAAATTATTTTTTGTATTATTTTCATGTTATCACTGTGAAGCTGCTTTGATACAATCTGTATTGTAAAAAGCGCTATATAAATAAAGATGACTTGACTTGACTTGACTATAACAAATAAAGGCTTGAAATATCCCACTTTGCATGTAATGAGTCTATATAATATATTAGTTTCACCTTTTGAATTATTGAAATAAATCAACTTTTTGATGATATTCTAATTTTATGACCAGCACCTGTAATGTTAGCCTGGGTGCTAGCCCGAAGCCCGCCCACAACATTTTTTGGTCGGGAAGTTCGGTCTGGACTTGATCCGTTGAGGAGTAATTATGCTCGGCTCCCAGAAGGGAGCCAATCAAATTGCCAGGGCGGGCTTTAATCGATGATGGACAGATGATCTGCGGTTATGTAATCACCACGTCATCAAAGAGCGGTTGGGTTGAATTGGTTTTCAACAAAGATGACTGCCGCTGGAGAATTGAGATGTTTGACAGCTCATTAATTTTAAAAGACGAACAGAGAACCGCAATCAAGGCATTTGTCGATCGGAAAGATGTGTTTGCCGTCCTTTCTACGGGATTCGGCAAAAGTTTAATTTATCAGCTGGCTCCGATGGTCGCTAAGAAGATGGGACGCAATGAAAACCAATGGAAAGGATGTGCTCACGATCTCTTTTCTCTGAAGCCTCAGATGAACACGCTTCTTCAGCCTGCTCTCTTTCGTCGTCTTTACATTTTTTTAAATCAGTCAAGTCGCGTTGCAACCGTGTTATAAAGTTGAGCTGACAAATGCGAGAAGATTTATTTGCTTTATTGTCGAGATCTAAACCTAAACGGAGAACTTGTTCGTATATATACATACACCTTTTGTATTTCTCTCAAAAATGCTATTCGTGCTTGTAAGTACTCCGCGAATTCTTAAATTATTTTTACAACAACGGCAAAGATCGTTTACACTCATTAATTTACTACTTCTTCCAGCGTGCGTGCAGTTGAGCTCTGTTGACAACTATGCGTCGCTCAACATGCATTGCTCTGATTGGTTGTAGGTCTATCCATTTGAGTGCAGAGTTGTTGTTTTTCCTGATTCGGTTAAGACACGCCTCATAATCAAAGCCCTATGGAGCAGTATCAGACTCACATACTGCCTAGAATATGAGTATGACGAAGTCAGGCTACTGTAATGTAGTACCAACTGACTCCCTGAATGGTTTACAGCATTAGCGATTTTGTTACATTTTGTCATCTATCCAAATTATTTGATTTTGAATCGACCCCCAGCCCTAATTAGAATACTTTTATGATGATTTTTGAAGCATGAAAACCCCTGGGTACAATAAAGGATTTAATGTATGGAAAAGAGAAGTGAACATTCTTCTAAACGTTTTCTTTTGTGTTCCAGGAAAGAAAGTAATGCAGGTTTGGAACGACCTGAGCCATAAATCATTGTTGATCATTGTCATTTTGGGGTGAACTATCCTTTTAAAGGACACACTTGCAGCACAAACTGATTTAAATGTTTGTGTCTGATCTTCCCAGGGGAGAGGAGACCATGCCACTGTGAACATTAATAACATTCCAGTCAAAATTTCAACTTTGCACATGACCAAATATACAGTCAATCCATAATGAATCAGAAATGACCCTCACTGCATTCATATCGTATATATTCAGTGTAAAATGACTCCGTTTGCACAACCACCTGCACATTTTCCACACTGGTAGACCACTAGAGTTTATGGACGCTGATGTTTTAAACATTGATTTTTGCACAGTCCCTTCATAAAGGAAATTCAATAAAGCAGCGGCAGAGATCAATATCAATATAAGAAGACTCATGCAAAAACCTCATTGTTTTAAATTACTCTTAATGTTTTGTAATACTCTCCCAAGCATTTCCGAGGTATCGTGTTTATATGTGCACATAAACCGAATCTCACGTCTGGGTGGAAGACTATATAACCTTCTCATCAGATGGAAGCTAAAAATAGTCCAGTCCCCCTCCCCTTCCTTGTTTCTTTCTTTCTTTCTTCACCTGCCTCTGCTCACCTTTTTCCTCACCACCTCATGTGTGAATCTCACTCTCCACACACACTGAAGTGTGAAGTGCGCAACGCCACGGTTTAAACGAGCATCAATCTCCACCGCGATTGACCGTCTGGAACGGCCGTCTTTTATGACTTATGACTGGACAACAGTGACTCATTCCACCAGTCTCTCTCCAAAATCAGGAAAGTTCACAAGTATAAATAACACACGTCTGTTTCCAGAAGACAGAGACGTACTGGAGGCAAAGCTAGTCTGAGAAAAATCTGTCTCCTGTAGATCTATTAAATGTTATCAAATGCAGTGCGACAGTGTGGATGTGTGTGTGGCAGAGGATAAACCAATTGAAGCACCGTGCCAGCGCTTGCTTACGGATGTGTCCACGTCTATTAGATCAAGCGCTCCCGGCTCGCACTGGATTAATGTTTCTGCTTGAGAGACAGAGAGTTTGCAGATCTGGAGGTGGAGATATTGTGTTTTTATAGAACTTTCTATTGACCAAATGTCCCCACAAACATGGTAAAACCAGAAATCTCCTGCATAATGAGGGACAGCCGATGGTTCCCGTCAATAAGCTTGCTAAATAAAGTGTTTATGAAAATATATAAATGCTGAAAGGTTTCTAGGGTTAGGTTTCGGAAATAAAAACAGCATTATCTTACTATGAAATAATAGAAGTCAATGAAAAGTGATACGGAAAGTGATGAGAAGCAGTTTTGGAAATGCTGGATGAGATGAAAACACACCTTGGCGATCCAGGTTTGGGAACAATGTCTTTACCTTGTTGACTTTTGAACTGAACAAAAGCTGAAGTGAATTAAAAAGAGAAGTGTCTTACCTGAGTCACTCTGGATTGATGTGAAGGTTTGCACTTCCTCTATGCCAGCGAGTCAGCGCTGCAGTGAAAGCACTTGTCTTTGTTTCTTAATGTAAAAAACACCACCAAACTACTTCATCAGATCTTAGTGTAACACAAGACTCCTTATATTTCAGTCACTAAAGGGGTTTTGGATTGTCTTTGCGTTATGTTGGCATCTGTTTGTTTGCACCTCTTCTTTTGTGTGTCTGTACTGTATGTTGTTGTCCTGGCGACAGCTTCACTGAGTTCACGCGCTCTTCCACTCTCCTCAGCACCACTCGTCCGCTTGCTCTCTCTCTCCCCGCTTTGTTCATTCCTCCATCCAAGCCGATTCATCAGCGCAAGATAGAGAGGGGGAGACAGGCGACATGTTCGTGTGCAATGCAGTGGTTGGGAGGGAAAACTAAATGACAAAAACATGGTTGATGTTACTAGTTTGAACATACATGAATGGTCTGGTAATTAGACTAAAGCAAACACTGTGGATAATGTGATCCTGTTGTATTAAGAAGACATGTGCACCCCCGTACAGACGAGGATGGTTTGGTCTTACCTAGAGAGAAAGAGAGAGAGAGGCAGACACATTGGAGGAGATATATAAAGACAAGAAAAGTGTTATCAGTGATAATGAGGTAATAATTTCACTGTAAAAAGTGATCAGTTGACTCAAAATAATTAAGTAAACTTCATGCGTAATTGAAAGGATTATGTGAACTTGACTATTTCACATAACTTTTTTTTAACAATTACGCATGAAGTTTATTTAATAATTCTAAGGGTACATCTCTTTTTATTAAGTTAAGTCAACTGATCACTTTTTACAGTGAAACTAAATGTGAACACAGGATAATAGCAAAATATTTAATATTACTCTCACGATTATGCATAGTTTCACCCTCATGGACTCTTAGTTTGTTTTTCTTTAGTCACATGTCTCCTTATTTCAAGCCACTCGTTTGTCTCCTATGTTCCTCATTGCAATCTTGTTTGTTACTATGGTAACCCATTAGTTTCCTGTTTGCAACACCTGTTTTCATTCAATCATCTTTGTTTGCCCGGACATAAATATAAATAAATGCCTGTGTTTTAGTTCTCGTCTGTCGGTTCTCAATAACAATTACGCTGAGTTTGGTTATGTTTTCCTTCTGTTAATAAAGTCAGTTTACATGAATCGTCTTCATGGTGTTCCTGCATACACCACGCTTTGCTAAAGCGTGACAATTACAAGGCATGTTGGCAAGACTTTACATTGTAACATAATTTTCTTGACAATTAAATGTATAGATCACCCAAAATATATGACCTGTGTGACTTGCTTTCCTCTGTGGAACACAAAATAAGATTTTCTGAAGAATTTAAAGGTGCAGTGTGTACATTTTAGTGGTGAGGATGCGAATTGCAATCAACAGAAGTTACGGTGGCCGACAGGAAAAGATTGTCTTCTGAAACAGCAGAGAATGGCCAGTTAAACAATGAGGTTTCTTTACAAAGATACATTTAGAAATTATGTTTACTTAATTATTCAGTAAAACGATGTTATTTGTGAATATTATAGTTACTTGTTCATCATCGTGTCAGTGTTTTATTGACTGACTTCAGCTAGCTTCTTTTCACGAAGACCAATATTGTGACGAGAAGTGCTCTGTAGAGCAGTTTGTCCGTTTAGGGCCACTGTAGAAACATTTCAATGTTAGGGGACCTGACATATACAGTATGTAGATAGAAATGGCTTATTCTAAGGTAATAAAAACATAACTTTATACATGACTGAAAACATAGTTATTGGATTGGATTTCTGTCAACAGATCCTCCTAAATATTACACAATGCACCTTTAAGCTAACAATTTTAAACGGGTAAATTATGACATGTACATCCCCATTCATGTACTTTTGCCCCTCATGTTGTTTCAAACCTGTAATTTTTTTGAAGAATTATCACAGTTCTTTTCCGTGTATTTACACCAGTGGGGCTGTCAGGGCCAGCAATGCCTTCTCTGCTGGCCTAAACACTATGAGAATCACTGACTTCCACTTTAATATTTTTTATTTTTATGAATGAGTATTAAATTATTCCCAATAGTCCGTTCTCATAGCTTTTCTCTTGGTTGCGCTGGTTCCAGTAGTGTATATTTATTTTAGTGCTTTTATCCAATCATATTTCAGTCATCATGTGTTGCCAGGGTCAAATATATCTGCTTCGAGGCCTTCAGAATCGATAGTGCGGGCGCCTGTAGCTTAAATGAATGGCAATGAAATTGTTGCCTTAACCAATCAGATAATCGGTCAGATTTAATCAGCCAATCAGATATCGAGTTTATTGCACCGGGGCCATCTAGCAGGCGTACTATAACATAGGCATTTCCACGCCCTTTGATTGGATGGTCAGAGCGTGTACTATTACTACTGGTAGTCAAAACTAGTTAACCGCATCTGTTGCGAACTGTGTAAACTAAAATATGTGTAGATTTAATAGTTTTTCAACCCACAAATTAATGTTTATTTCCTTCCTCGACCACCAGCAGGTTCAAACCTACCGGAAAAAAATCCCTTATCCAGCTTACGCAGAGTCACAGCACTCTATCGATCTGTCCGGGTAAAAACAGAACAGACTGCAATGTAAAGTTATGCCAGGACTGATTTTGAAGGCAAACGTCCCGCTGATCTCAATGATATTGTTCAAAAATCTGTGTGAGAGCTTGTGTCGGCTGTAACGTTACACAAAGCACAGACAACCTGTACAACCAAGTAATTCAAGTCTTTTTGAGGAAAGAAATTAGGATGGATTTTGTGTGTTTTGGAGAGTATAATGGATTTTTTGCCCCCGTTTTTGTCCGTGCTGAATATGATTTTCTTCCTAATTTTTCTTGTAAATTTATGATCGAAACAACTTCTTTTTTTCAAACATTAATACTTGTAGCCATTGAAGGATAAGACAGGGATGAGGATCCGTTTCTGAATTTATAATCGGAACGCAAGAACCACTGTACACAAAAAAAGCTGAACTCACTCGTTCGTTTCTCTCTACCCGGCCTTTCGCTAACTCACCGCATTAACCCTATAACTGCCGGTGCAAAATAAAAACAGGAATTTCACAACAATTATAGAGAGTATGTGCGTGCGAGCGCTGCTACACTAACAGTTATTAATTCAGGGTGGACATCACTGAAGGCCTAGGTGAAATGCACGGCCCGCCACTGATTTACACCATGACTGACCATGATATAGTACCTTTAGAAACATTGTGCCAGATTGGATGTCAAATTAATGTCAAATTAATGGTTCTTAACAGGATGTCACAAATGACATAATGCCTCTAAACATGAAGAGACTCAGGCTTGGCGGCCATGATGTGAAGAGACTGAGGCGTGGAGGCCATCTTAGCTGAAGACTCAGACGTGGCGGACATCTCGGCTGAGGGAAGCCTCTGGTGTGGAGGGTACTGTGGGATTGTGGGGTACTGTGGGAATGTTTTTTTTTTTTTTACCTGTCATCCGTGAACACACGGGTCAATTCAAACCCATGCGAAAAATGTAATTGAGTGCGACATAGTTAAAATCAACCTGGTAACAAAAGTCCACAAAAGTCCAAAACAAAGTCCTCAATGGCCAAGTCGCCTTGACGAAGGCAAAGGATGGCAACTGCAGCTTTATTTCCAAAACATGAGTGATCATAAAACAAAGACTTGACTTGACTTGACTTGACTTGACTTACATGGCTAGAGAAACATAGACTTAACAATAATGGTTACAGGGACCTCACTACTAGACCAGAGACTAATGAAACATGAGGCCTATATATATATATATATATATATATATATATATATATATATATAAGACTAATGACAAGGGACACCTGTGCATAAACAACCAATGAGAACATGACATATAAGACAAGGGAAGCACAAGACATGATCACATGACAAAGGGAAGCACATGACAAAACCAGGAACATGACAATGAGCATGAATACAAAATAAAAGACATTAACACAAACAAAAACAAAAACAAACCATGATAAGAACGTAAGGCACTGGTCAGAGTTTAGTTCCAACCTGCTTCAGCACACCTGCCTTTGTATTTTCAAGCGATCCTGAAGATATTGATGAACTGATTCAGGTGTGTTTGATTAGGGTTGGAACTAAACTCTGCAGGACAGTGGCCCTCCAGGAGCAGGATTGAAGACCAGTGACGTAAGGCAACGTAAAGAACCCACACAGGTAACTTTGCTTGGTACTCAGACTTTATGAGGTCTGGACAGAGTATCTCCAGGCTGCCGGACCGGGGAAGAGGACTAAGATAACTGGTAAGTCAGGTTGGCAGATAAGTAGTCAGGTAAGCCACTGTAGGTACGAGCGACAAGACCCGACAACAGTGTGAGTGTCTTATGTAGCAGTTCATAATTGATGACAGCAGGTGCATGTGGTTAATGTTCTGGGGAATGGGAACGAGTGGGGGTAGTTGAGGAGTCTGGCATCTAGAGATCTAAAGGAATCGTGACTCCCCAAATGCAGCTCCCGAGGACCGGTGCGTGCGATGATGTGGACGGCCTCTACCTCTGGGTGCTGCGCGATCTGGGTGTAGAGCAGGGAATTCTTTAAGGAGGGCCAGGTTTAGGATGTCGTGACACAGGACCTAAAATCTTTCCTCAGGTCTATAGTCTTTCCAGTCTATTAGGTATTCTAGGCGGCCGCCCCATCGTCTGGAGTCGAGGATGGTATGGACAGCATACACCGGTCCTTCGTCTAACACCAATAGAGGAGGAGGCTCATCAGCAGCGCCAGACCCTGTGGGAATAGGGACAAGCTAAGGATGGTAAGGTTTAAAGAGGGAGACATGGAACGTAGGTGCTCTGCGGTAGTAAGGTGATAGGTTGAGCTGGTAAGACACTTCGTTGATTTGGCATTGGATGGTGAATGGGCCGATGAACCAAGGACTCAGCTTGCTGCATGTCCCGGGTTGAGACAGATGGTATACTGGGGTGTCAGATCTCCTGGTGTCGGCCTACCTCTTGTGGCTCAACCACCCTATGCAGGTGCATGTTTAGTTACAAAGCACTAAATGGTTTAGCTCCGCAGTACTTGAGCGAGCTCTTAACTTATTATAGTCCTTCACGTCTACTGCGATCTCAAAATTCCGGCCAGTTAATAATACCTAGAATATCAAAATCGACTGCTGGCGGTAGATCCTTGTCCTATTTAGCACCAAAACTTTGGAACAGTCTTCCTACCATTGTCCGGGAAGCAGACACTCTGTCAGTTCAAATCTAGACTAAAAACACATCTCTTCGGCCTAGCATACACATAACACATTATAGACTTATATAATTAGGCTGCATAGTTTAGAACAGCCGGGACCGGGAACACTTCCCGTAAATCCTGATGTACTTGGTACATCATAATAAGGATGGCGTCTACGCTAATATTAGTCTCTCTGTCTATCCCGAGGTTTACTGCTGTCCACCGGAACCAGGCCGTATCCAGATCTGATGAAGGACCAGCGCCAGGACACGACGACGACGCCGCTGACCTGAAGTGTCAACCAGTCTCTCCTCCTCTCCACTCCGACTTCAACCAACCGGAACTGGACAAATACTCTGATTCATTCTGAACTTGATACACTGTTCACTCATTGGCCAGAGGAGAACTGGCCCCCGACTGAGCCTGGGTTCTCCCAAGGTTTTTTTCTCCATTCTGTCACCTGATGGAGTTTTGGTTCCTTGCCGCTGTTGCCTTACCTTCTGGCTTGCTTAGTTGGGGACATTTAATATTCAACAATATTATAGATCTGCCTTAAAGGTGGATGATGATGAAATTGTTTTTTTGTATTATTTTCATGTTATCACTGTGAAGCTGCTTTGATACAATCTGTATTGTAAAAAGCGCTATATAAATAAAGATGACCTGACCTGACCTGACCAGGTGTACATGAGTCCCAGACCCTCTCGCTCTCTTTAAACCACTGATCTACAGCTCGGACCTCCAAGGGCTCTCCTGATCATGGAAACAGGGGTGGTAGGAAGCTAAGGCCTCATCCACACTACTGCGTTTTAGTTTAGAAACGGAGAATTAAAACGAATACGATCACAGTCCACACCAGCGTTTTAGCTGCGTATTAGAATCGATCTCCGTCCACATTAAAACGACTGAAAACGCGGATCCCGTGACCATTCACCAACACTGGGCATGCGCGTGCCGGTGTTAACAGGCGCATGTAGGCAGTTGTAGCATTGTAAAATGCAGAATTTACTTGCACAACAGCTGCTAGCAAAGACATCAACATCAGTAAAGTTTGTAATTCGTTATCCATGTTGCAGTCACTAACGTTACGTAGTCCAGGCTGTTTTTGCATGTTTTCTTCCCGGGTACGGGTCATGTGATGGGTGTCTGACGAATCAGGGAAGGATACGCCATGACTGATGACACCCAATCATAGAGCCGAGCGTGAGCCTCTGCGTCATCGTTTGTCAAGTCCTCCGTTTTGACCGTCTTCACTAAAACGCCCTCCGGAGATTCAAAACGCAAAACGGGGTCGGAGCGTTTTTAAACTTCTCCGTTTTAGGTCTTCGTTTTTGCCGTTGTAGTCTGGACGGGAGGTGCAAACGTAGCAAAAGGTAGTGTGGATGGGGCCTAAGTTCGCACTGGGAGTGAGACCAGTAGTGGTAAAAAAACATTTACAAAAGTAAAATTAGTTTTTTGTACATCGTTGTTATTATAGGGGAACACGGTAACGCTAGCCATTTCTTCGCTGATTTTCACTTTTGTTGTCGCATGTTTTCTCAACGAGCTCCCCCTACAGCTCTGGGGCGTATATTTCACAGCACGGTCGTAAAAAAACCCTCACCTGCGGCACCCTCCTCCCCCTCTCTACCGCTGCTCATGTGCATATGTTATTATCGGAGCCGGCCAACTTTATCGTGTGGAGCTGTGTCTACCAAGGTGGGTAACACATCATACACAGTATCATAGAACATTGACATGTATGTCGAATTGCCGTAAAGCAGTTCATGTTTCTCGCTCGTTCTCGATTCTCACGAGACTTCCTATTTCCAACGTACCGGGACGTTAGTCCCCCTGTTGCAAGGTTGGTTTTCCGCCTGGGAACGCTGGGGGGAGTGGGGAAAATCACCAGGTTATTTAGCCATCCAAATTATTTCTAAACGGTTTTATTAAGTTGAAATAGTTGCCAATAGTTGCGTAACCATACACTCAAATCTTTGCATTTATAGAGCTTAACTTGTTTTGAACACGTATGTCAAAGACACACACAAACATGCAGACAAACGGTATCCTTCATGATGCTAAACAGCATATTTGGCAGAAGGATGACATTTAGATCCCTGCTGGCTTTTTAATTAAAGAAACTGCCATTGTAGAGGCGGGAGCGCCGCAGATACAAAGACCCACAAGCATATTCCTTTTTCTAAAGCAAGTGTAGCCCTTCATATGACCTTATGAAGACTGTCCGTTAACCTTCACATTTACCAGTTAATCATTATTTTTAATTATGCCTATAGGGTTATGGATACATATGTTGGATAAGTAAAAAAGAAAAAAAAAAGACTGTTGCATAACAATTGACTGCATACGTTTATGTATTAGGATGATGGCTCCATTTTTACATAAAAGGTAAGAAATGTTTCATTCTGCACCGACACTTACGGGTGTGATATTTGAAGACACTTGCAAGGAAAATGATAAAAAGTGATGAGCTCCATTATGACACTTCATCATATGTTATTTTGGAGAAGCTGCATGTATAATCACCTCTTCTGCTTGTTCAGTGCCTCCATGCTGAAATGTCTCATCTCTCTGGGTTTCATCATGTTTAAGCACTGGAGTGTGTGAGACTCAGATGATGATGATGGAATTGCTATTAGGTCTGGGATATTGCATAAAGAGCAAAAACTTGTTAGTAGGACAGAAATTGTAGAACTAGAATGGATCAAAAGAGAACACTTTTTCTATTCTGTGACTGGGTGGTGCTTTAGAATAATAGCATCTTTCTATTGCTGATATTATGACAAATGGAATTGTTTTGTGTAGTAATATACCAATATATCATCCAGGTGGATTAACTGACCAGTTTGGCTGTTATAGAATTATACCGTGCCCCATTATCAGAGATGGTCACTCTGTGTTCTGCCACCCAACCTTGTCAATTTCTGTGCATGTTTAAAAATAAAATAAAAATATCTTATATAAAACATTTCTCTCATTTCTCCTCAACAAGCCGCACACGTTGGAATTGAATGTAATGTTTTCAGGCACTGAATTGGAATTTAAATTAAAATGTATGTATATAATAAATGCAAATTGTTATGTATGTAGCTAACGTTGTGCTATATGAAGGTGACCACTAGGTGCCAGTAATGTTCTATAATTGACGAAGTTCTCTGTTGCAATAAACAAGACAGTTCCGAAGAAGTGAGTGAACTAGCAAAACGTGTATGCGTGTTTTCCTTATTGTGCAAATAGTGAATTGTCATTATAAAGACATTAGGATAAAACATAATACAAATTGGCGACGAGTTGTGTAGTCTTGAAGACTTTTCACGGCATCGGCGAATTAACAGCCGGTGTTTGTCAAGTTTGGACGTAAAAGAACAACCACGCTGGGAAATATCTAGCTAGTGAGCTAGTGAAGTGATGAGTCGGTCTGCTTCCGAAGAGTCTAACGTTATTGTGCAAGACACCAGAAGCAGACACATCATGGCTGGAATAATCGGACATATGGATCCCTTTGAGGACGCCGGTGAGCAATGGGCAACGTATATTGAACGTTTCGAACATTACATCTTGGCTAATGAGATCAGTGACACAAAGAAAGTGCCGGTACTGCTTAGTGTGCTAGGATCAAGAACATATGGATTACTAAGAAGTTTGGTTGCTCCAGACAAACCTGGAGATATGGATTATGATGATATTGTGAGAGCGTTGCAGGCTCATTTTTCTCCAAAGCCGCTCGTGATCGCGGAGAGATTCCGATTTCACAAGAGAAATCAGGGAGAAGGAGAAACAGTTGCACAGTATGTTGCGGTCCTAAAAAAACTTTCGGAACATTGCGAGTTTGGTGCTTACTTGGAAGACGCACTTAGGGACAGATTTGTTTGTGGACTCAAAAGTGAAACTGTGCAGAAGCGACTGTTGACGGAGAAAGATCTCACATTTCAGAAAGCAGTCGATTACGCGGTATCTGCAGAGACGGCAGCGCGCGACGTGCAGCAGTTAAGTGGCTCGCTCAAAGTGAACGCAGTGTTTTCTCAAAAATGCCGCCGTTGCGGGAAAATGAATCATACGGATGAGGACTGCTGGTACAAAGAGCGTGATTGTCACCAGTGTGGGAGGAAAGGCCACACGAAGCACATGTGTAAGAGCAAAGCCAGAAGCAGCCATGGCAGAGAATGGAAACAGAAAGTGGAAAAACCTGAGCAGAAAGGTAATGCATTTAAGCGCAATGTAAAAGATAGAAAGAAGAGAATTTATCATGTTGAGGCAGGAGGAGATGAAAATGAAAGTGAGGAAAATAAATCTGACACTGACTGTGAGTTGGGATTATATTCCATGTCGCAAAAAGGGAAATATTCACGAATCTCAGTGCTGCCTGTAGTAAATGGAAAGAAAATGGAGATGGAATTGGATACAGGGGCTGCTGTGTCATTGATTCCTTGGGAACAGTACAAAAGCACGCTGGGACAACTGCCACTGCAACCTACTGATGTTATGCTCAAGACATACACTGGTGAGCCTTTGGCACCAGAAGGGGTTATTAGGGTGCAAGTAAAGTTAAATAAGCAATGTGCTGATTTGCCCTTGTATGTAGTTAAAGTGGATGCACCTGCACTGTTTGGTAGAGAGTGGCTGAGAGTGATTAAACTGAACTGGAAAGACTTAAAGACTGTGCATGCAATTGAGCAAAGTGAGAAAGACAACTTGGAGGCGTTGTTAAAAAGACACTCAGCTGTTTTCTCTGAAAATCTAGGCACAATGAAGGGAATTAAGGCCACATTGACCATTAAACCTAACAGTGTACCCAAATTCTGTCCTCCTCGTAATGTGCCATATGCTCTTAGACCTCGAGTTGAGGCTGAACTAAGACGACTGACTGAGCTTGGGGTGATCTCACCGGTGGAGCATAGTGACTGGGCCACGCCCGTGGTGCCTGTCAGCAAAAAGGATGGCACAGTGAGACTTTGTGGAGATTTCAAGGTCACTCTCAACCCAGCTCTGTGCGTGGATAAATATCCAATTCCACGTATTGAGGACCTTTTTGCCTCTCTAGCAGGTGGCCAACGCTTTAGTAAACTAGACTTATCAAATGCCTATCTACAGATGGAGGTAGAAGAGAAGGCCAGGGAGCTGCTGACTATCTCAACACAAAAAGGGCTATTTCGTTTTAACCGGTTACCCTTTGGAGTAGCCTCATCACCTGCCTTATTTCAGAAGGCAATGGACCAAGTGCTTCTCGGACTGCCGTATACGCACTGTTACCTGGATGACATCCTTATCAGTGGTCCTGACGAACAGACTCACCTAAAAACTCTGGATGCAGTTCTGGGCAGGCTAGAGGAACGAGGCCTGCATCTCAAGTCAGAGAAGTGTCTATTTTTCCAGGAGTCCGTGGAATACTTGGGCCATATCATTGACGCAGCTGGACTCCACAAGTCACCAGAGAAGGTGCGTGCTATTGTGGACGCACCAGCACCAGGTAATGTCAGTCAGCTTCGTTCGTTCCTTGGGATGTTAAATTATTACGGACGTTTCATTCCCGATTTAGCCACTGTCATGAAACCACTGCATGAACTGCTAAATAAAGGGAAGAAGTGGCAGTGGACGCCAGCCTGTGAGTCAGCATTCCAGACATCTAAAGCACTACTGGTATCGCAGGAAGTATTGACCCATTACAATCCTAAGCTGCCTCTCCGCCTCGCTTGTGATGCGTCGCCTTATGGGGTCGGAGCTGTGCTCTCGCACGTCATGCCGGATGGTGAGGAAAGACCAGTAGCCTATGCATCTCGAACTCTCAGCAAGGCGGAACAAAACTACGCTCAGATCGAGAAGGAGGCGTTATCGATAGTGTTTGGAGTGCGCAAGTTCCACCAGTACCTTTATGGTAATAAGTTCACCTTACTCACTGACCATCGTCCACTGACCTCCATTCTGAGCCCATTGAAAAGTACTCCATCAATGGCTGCAGCCCGAATGCAGCGCTGGGCGCTCCTCTTGTCAGCGCATGATTATACCATTCAATACCGGAAAGGTGCCTTACACGCAAATGCTGATGGACTTTCACGTTTACCACTCTCCTACACTCATAAAGAGACGTTGGGCGCGGTAGAGGTATTCTACACATCTCAGTTGGACACATTACCAGTCAGTAGCATCGAGATCAGACGGGACACCTTGTCGGACCCCACTTTGTCACGTGTCTTAGAAATGGTCTCAACTGGTCGGTTTCCAGCTGCAAAGGACGCAGGTGAAGAACTGTCACCTTTCCTGCTACGTAAGCTGGAGCTCACAATACAGCAGGGATGCCTCATGTGGGGTGTGAGAGTGGTCGTGCCACCAAAACTGCGCCCCCGAGTGCTGGAAGAGCTCCACTCCGCACATCCAGGTGTAGTGAGGATGAAGAGCTTGGCCCGTAGTTATGTGTGGTGGCCCGGAATAGACTCTCAAATTGAGCTCCAAGCTAAATCGTGTCACTCATGTCAGAACGTACAGAAAGAGCCTGGGCTAGCACCTTTACACCCTTGGATGTGGCCCTCTAGTCCATGGGAAAGGATTCATGTGGACTTTGCGGGTCCATTTGAAGGACATATGTACCTGATCGTGGTGGATGCACATTCTAAGTGGCCGGAGGTGCATATTATGGACAGCACCACTGCCAGCATGACCATTCAAGTGCTCAGGGGCCTCTTTAGTCGCTATGGCGTTCCACACATCCTGGTGAGCGACAACGGACCGCAATTCTGTGCTGAAGAATTCAGTGCATTTTTGAAGGCCAATGGAGTCAAACACATCCGCTCAGCGCCATACCATCCTGCCACCAATGGCTTGGCCGAACGGTTTGTGCAGACGTTCAAGCATGCCTTAAAAGCGTCCAAAGGCACGGCACGTGTGCGTCAGAGACTTGATGCGTTTCTTCTGACATACAGAAACACCCCTCATGCAACAACGAAAGAAACGCCGGCCATGTTGTTCCTCGGACGCAGACTGCGCTCTCGATTGGATTGTCTGAAACCCAGTGTTGCTGGAGCAGTACACCGATCGCAGGATGCTCAACAACAACGACGCCAACGCCACTCTAGGGCCAGACAGTTTGATGTTGGGGAGCCAGTCCTGGCGCGTGATTATAGGAAAGGGGAAGAAAAGTGGGCACGAGGTGTTGTTATGGAAAAGACTGGACCGGTGTCGTACAAGGTAAAGGTGGGATCACCAGGGGTTTGGAAACGCCATGTGGACCAGATGCTGACACGGCCAGATCCAGAGCATCAGCAGATTGAAGTGAACCTTCCTGTAAGCCCGCAGGTGGTACTACCTCATAGTGATAGTTGCACCACACTGCACCTTAATACACCTCCACATGAAAAGAATGATAATCAAATTCCTGAGATTTCCGAATCATCAAAAACACACCCGTCCATGGAATCACCCCCTATGGAATATACACAAGCAATGGAGACTGTGAAACGTTATCCTGTGAGAAGCAGAAAACCACCAGTACGTTTTCGTGAGGAGTAAACGGTGATGGGTTCACTGAAGGTGGTAGTACAGTCTGAGTTGTGGGACATACTGTTTTCAACATGCAAGTATACAGAAATAGATCACTCTTGAGTTTTATGTTGATGTAAAAAAAAAAAAAAAAAAAAAAAAAAAAAAACTGTACAAATAGATCTATATTGTTGGCACGGAAGAATGTGTAATTTAAGTTGTGTTCAAGAAAATATATATATATATATTGTGTTAAAGGCACATTCTATCTTAGTGGGAAGGAAATGTTATGTATGTAGCTAACGTTGTGCTATATGAAGGTGACCACTAGGTGCCAGTAATGTTCTATAATTGACGAAGTTCTCTGTTGCAATAAACAAGACAGTTCCGAAGAAGTGAGTGAACTAGCAAAACGTGTATGCGTGTTTTCCTTATTGTGCAAATAGTGAATTGTCATTATAAAGACATTAGGATAAAACATAATACAAATAGATTAATTTTCTTGTGTCTTTCAACCTTTAAATCGTTATATGTAATTTCATAATTCTATTATATTCTATTATGGTTCTATTATTACTCTAGATATGGTTAAAGTATACGTTTTTTAAGTTTAAACTTGTATTCCATGTATTTAAGTAATTAGTAATTACACATTTGTTATGATAAAGTTGCAATATTGACCTTTAATTTCATTCAAGTACAGTTAAAAAAAGATTTTTTAACGATTTGGAGTACACTAAAAGTTCATGTTCACGCTCTAAACAACATTATAGTTTCATTAAGTTCATGATAACAATAAGTTTGAACACTATAGTACAGTCTTTTCAAGAATTAGCTTTCTGTAGGCCTAAATTGTTGTAAACTGTCTATTTTTTGTAACAAATGCAAAAACAGATAATATAATTTAATAGATTTAATTAAATTTTATAGAAAATTGTTTTTAAAAAAAAGATTTAATTAAGAAGTTATGAGGAGCAACAGGTTCACCAAAAAATGAAAAATCTTCATTTACTCGACCCCCAAACCCATATTATTTTCACCCGTGAAACACAAAAGGAGATGAATATGGGGTGTGAAGATGCCGATCATGTCTGTCAAGCTCCAAAAAGCACATAACAATATCGTAAAGTATAGTGCATTTCATTTGTAAGCTTTATCCCAAGAAGCTGAAAGCTTTGTGAGATGAACAGACTGAAATGTATTCACTTAAATTACTTGTACGTTTATAAAACTGCTACCTAACAAACGTACAAGTGAAGGTGAAATCCAGGCTTTGTTTTTGGCCCATACCAAGCCTCTCGTCTGCCAAAATACACCTATCTAGATCCTCCCTATGTGACACTGTGTACAGATGTCACGTCCAGAACTCTTCACTGTGACTTTTATTTTATTATAAACTGGCTTGCATTTTAGACAAGAACTTTTTTTGGCTTACTTTTATTCACTGGATCTTCCTTTACTTTGAGATCAGTTTGTCAGGTTTGAGGTTGAAGGAGAGCGCATAGACGCAGAGGTAATAAATACAAAAAAACAAACAAAAACTGCCCAGAAGGGGAAAACTAAATGTCACTAGGTCAGGGAGGGCAAGGCGGGACACAGCAGGACTAGACTAGCGGACAGAAGAGCGAATCTTAAAACTGCATGCTCGCACAATGAGACACATGGAGCATGAATGTACAAATCCCGACACCTCCTCCTAAACGTCCCAGAAATAAACACTGTCTTTGGCTTCTCCACCTTCAGATTTGCTGCTCATAATCATTGGGAACAATGGCAAAAAAAGGCTACAATTGCATAATAATGTTCCAATTATAAATAGTTTTTATTGATTTAATAATACAAATAAAAAAGTAACCAACAATTGTAAATGTTTTCGAATGTATTCATATTTTAAATTATTAATTAATTATTATATATATACATATATACATATGTATATATACACATATGTATATATACATATACATATATATACATTTAGTTTATCTTAATTTTATAAATATGATATAAAATGTATATTGATTATATTGAGCAAGCCCTACTCTTCAGTACAATAGTAACCACAAAAACTTTAACATAACAGAAACTTTTTTAAATGTCAAACATAACTGATCATTAAACATTAACAAGTCTATCCCATAATATTACACTTCATTTGAACATTTACTCTCCTAACTATACAAAGCATGCTAAAAATCCACTGCCCAGTTTCAGTTAAAGGGCACCTATTATGACATTTAAAATGTTCCTAATGTTGTTTAGGGAGTCCCCAACAACAGTTTTACATGCATGCAATGACAAAAAACACTTTTGTTGTCGTATAATATGCATTTATTTTTACCTGATTTGCTCACCGACTCCCAAATGATTCGTTCAACGACTCGTTTTCCAAACCCCTCCTTTGCGCGACGCTAATCTGCGTTGATTGGTCAGATGACCCAGCAGTGTTTACAGAGATAATACTTATTGTTTAACACGGAGTACAATGATGCTTTTATCAATTCAATTGTGTTATAATAATGATTATAGTCCACTGCTTTGTAGTTTGTAGTAAAAAACAAAAAATAAGATAAAGAATGTAATGTTATGTTAGCGAGCATAGCCCAGAGTTCATGTGGTAAAAGCACAATCAGTCTTTGTTTGCTTTAGCCCGATGCATAAACATAACGTTTTTACAAAAAAAATAAAAAAT
This sequence comes from Phoxinus phoxinus, assembly GCF_949152265.1. NCBI lineage: Eukaryota > Metazoa > Chordata > Actinopteri > Cypriniformes > Leuciscidae > Phoxinus > Phoxinus phoxinus. The sequence continues at coordinate 5,598,829 of NC_136890.1, read as the reverse complement.
AAATGTAGTTACGTTACTACGAGGTATTACTCTATTCTTTAAGACAACTCCGAAAACAACGACAAACACTTCACATATCTCAATACAATTGTCGTTGAAGACCTAGAAGCTAAACGGTGCTTACACAACAAACAAAATTATAATTAAGCATGCTACATAAAACATAAAAGCAACAATTATTAATAACACTTACAGGTTGTGATACGGAGGAGGAAGCTGATGCAAATACACTTGGAACTGAACCTTCCTTCAATATCAGCCGGCTCGCGAATCCAAGTTAGATTGCATTTAAGTTGGTAAAGCAATCGTCTTGAAAATGGCGCGAGCAAAGCACACAGCTCGGACTATACTTCTGTGGTATAGCTGTATATATGAATTGTAGCCACTTAGTCTTCAAATGCTCCTCCTTGGGCAGATGAAAAAAGTTTGCTTTTGAGTCGCACTTCAGAACACAGCGTCTCGTCGCCATGATATTTTCCCTGGCCTTGGAGCGCAATAAGTGGGCGCATCGTATTCAAATAACTTGACAAGTTGACGTCATCTAGTCAGAGAAAAAGCTTCGGTCTTCTAACGATTCATAAAAATGACTCAGAGTCGACTCTTACTTTTGAAAGACAATAACTTTATATACGGTGCACTTTCTTATTTCAAACTTTGCAGGATGTTTTTGTTCACTTAGATCTATGTTACACACTACATGAAAGGTAAATTTCAAAATTCCATAATAGGTGCCCTTTAATGCAACTAAAATGAATCAAGTATTCCCAACACAAATGGATTAAGTAAACTTTAGGTTATAAATATATTAGGTGAGTTGAACGCAATGAAATTAATTAAACTGAACAAGAGGCAAATACTTTTTTTTTTTTTATGCCTCAAATGTGGCAAGGGGTGTGTGTGTATACAGTATGAGAGAGAAAGAGCTGACTGAAATGGGATGTGTGGGAGAATGTGTAGATGAAAGATTCTAGATGCCGAGGAAAATAAAATGCTGAAGTTTCCAGCTTGCAGTTTTAGTGAGATTGCCTTTAAATCTCTCTTCTCAGGATCTGTCATCTGCTCTAATCACTAATACCTGGAATCCAATGCCACTCGGAGCTGATAGATGGAGGTAATTTGAAACAGACCCATATATGACCTCACACTCACAGGCCTGTGTGCATTTACAGAACAGCGAAATTACCACCCGTCATGATAAAAAAGTTAGCCGAATCAATGCACTGCAGAAATAAATTTCTTTTATTGGTCATTTAGCCACATCAAGCAGCATATTGATGTCCCATTGATCTGTTGCCACAGGATTCAGCAATAATGAAGCTGTTAATTACTTTAAAACTGTTCTGATGTTTCAGAAAGTGCTGTTTTTATAACAAAGTCTCATAACTGCTTCTGTTTTTCCCACAGAGACTTAAAAACAGCCTGGATAAAACTTGTGATGCATTACCGCTATTGATTTCAACAGTCGCAGCCTCGAGAGGCAAATGTGAGCGCTAGCGTTCTTCAGTCAGATTCACAGGAGGCTTAGATCTGAGCTGTTTGTTCTACATGATCCTCACTAAAAGAATTCATATTTTGACATTGTCTGAAGTAAATGCTAGTTTCAATTAAATGTATCTGTATAGTGCTTTTCAAAATACATATTCTCCCAAAGCAGCTTCCTTCAGAAAATCTGAAACAGCTAGGTTTTCTTTCCATGTATTTAAAGGGATAGTTTAACCTGTAAGCCCACCTCCAAGTCACCTAATTTTTAATAAGCAATATATATATACAACATAACATCCAGTAACATAACATCTGACCCCACTGACTTTCATTGTATTTAGTTTACAAGTGACGTCACACCCTCAGGAACGTCCTCCTGGAGGGCAAAACTACTTTCCTCCATTACCCATAAGGTATTTTTTACCAAGCTTGTACTACTAATGTATAAGACAGTGATATATGATGTTAATTGACCAAATTTAATATAAACCTTGATGATATATGAACCCAAAATATAAACACAACGTACAGTTTCTCGTTTAGCGTTTTTCCATAGAAAAACATTATAAAGAAAACGCTTAACCAACTGTGTTCATATCTGGGCTCACTTACGGTCACAGTCGAGTTCAACTTCATATTGCACTGGTCAGTGGTCACGTCTTTCAATATTCAATATTCAACAGTTGCTCTGCTCGCTAGCCTTATGAGAAACGGAAGCGAGCAAAAAGACTACATCGACCAAATGTAAACAGCCCCCTTTCCGTTTCCGGTAGCGCATTTATATTAACGAGCACTCAGTCCTTCAACAGAATTCAATGGGATTTTACAAAATGACGAATAAAACACGACCGAAACTGTATTTCGCAACACTTTTTGTTTCTGGAACATCAACTAACACCACTAATCACTCGGTGAGTTTAACAGTTTTGTAAACGAACATTATTGGCTGTTTTAATGACATTTTCGGACATGCCCATTGACTCCAATGTTAAATGGGTCCATGGCCAATTCTTTTATAGTCAAAAACTTGAGAGAGGAACCATTGTCAAAAAAATGTTGTCCACCACTCTTGTTCATCCAAAACAAACTACAATATAGACTCAAGGTGTTAAATACCGGAATTATCCTTTAACCAACTGTGTTCATATTCTAGGCTCATCTGCTTGCCTGTATGCATCTTCAAAACTGAATTTGATCTTTTCACCACTTTTTTATACATAAAGGCAATTTAAGTGTTTTTCATGTTAAGCTTTTTGAACGTCATGGTTGTTTTTAGTGATAGAAATGCTGTAGAAGGTGCTGGATATGGATCACATGTGCCCAAAACGTCCTTTTTGTTCACATATTTTAGTTTTTCTTCTTTTGACAGATGATCGAAATAGTTGTAGCTTGAAACAGATGGGAGATTGACAGGCCTGTGCTGCAGCTCTATGGATGTTTTGCCCTCCAGGTCTCCGCACCAGTCACATGACTGAAAAGTGAAAACTGTGAATAGACAAACGAAAGGAAACAAACTGAAGCAAAAAAACTAAACAAAGCGGAAAAAAACACACAAAGTAAAGCACTGAGACATTCTTCAAAACAGCTTCTTTAATGTTCCACAAAACAAAGAAAACCACACGTTTGGAACGATAAGAGGGTGAGTCAATTTATTTATTTATTTCGAAATTTATGCAAAAAGAACATCCGACAAGAAAATAAAATCAAGTACACAAATAAAATCAAGTTAAACATAAAAAAAATAAAAAAAATAATTAACAATAGTTACAGCCAAAGACTCTCACTTTTGGGTGAACTATCCCTTTAATAAAGGATGTGGCCTCGGATAGGTTCAGCCAATGAGAGTGAATAGCCAATAACAGCCACTAATAATAACAATGCTAAAAGGATTTCCTGTTGTTCTTATTGACACAAAATGTTGAAGCCCTGAAACACTCCTATCCAGAATCTCCAATGGAAATACAAGTATTTTACACTTACTGTATAAACCCCCAGTGAGCAAAGCCAAAGGCAGTAGTGCAGAACTGCCTAAGATGTTGAAATAGATGAGGAAGAAACCTGCTGGGGAAGCCATCCACCTTGAGCTTGTACATATTTAAACATTTATACAAAGAATACATACAATGTATTCCAGTCACATACTGTAGTATTAATGATACTATAGCACTGTAAAACCTGAAATTGTTTCCTTATAGAGCTATTTTTTATTGATCTAACCCATACAATTATTAATAATTTGTTGATATAATTTAATGTATTCAGGTTGATTCAGCAATATTGAATAATATATATTTTTTACTTGAATAAAACCAGAATCCTAATACTCTAAAATATGAATTAGGATTGGCATGAAAAGAACGACAAAAGATGTTTATTAGTGAAAATTATGTCGCTGCTAGGTGTAGTGTTATTTTAGTATTGTATACAGGTGAAATTCAAAAAAATTGAAAAATTAGACATTTATTTCAGTAATTCAACTTAAAAGATGAAACTAATATATTATATAGACTCATTACATGCAAAGTGAGATATTTCAAGCCTTTATTTGTTATCATTTTGATGATTATGGCTTACAGCTTATGAAAACCTTTTTACAATATTCTAATTTTGTATTTGGGGTTTTCATAAGCTGTAACAAAATGAAAACAAATAAAGACTTGAAATATCTCACTTTGCATGTAATGAATCTCTATAATATATTAGTTTCACCTTTTAAGTTGAATTACTGAAATAAATGAACTTTTGCACAATATTCAAATTTTTCGAGTTTCACCTGTATACTACTATAATATTTATAAAAATTTCGAATTAGCTTCTTCATATTTTTGTATGCACAAGTCCAGACTGGAGAAGGACAGAAGACAGGAGGTGCCAGCAGAAGGAAATACCAAGGCAGAACTGACGGAGGCAGGAGCCAAGGCGGAGTCATGATGGGTCACAAGGTGGAGACCCAAGAGAATCTGCGAGGACGACGACCCAGGGCGGCATCACTTGCCTGTAGGGCCGAGGTGACGTCGTCAGCTCGAGTGACCATGGTGAAGGCGAGGAGCCTGGCAGGACAGGGCGACACTAGAGGGAACGAGGACCTACATGTAACCGGAGGGAAGGAGGATCCCGGTGAAGTTGGAGGGGTGGAGGGTTGTGGCGCAGCTAGAAGCCCTGGAGTTCGCAGTTAAACAAGGGTGACGAGAGGCCAAGGTGGAGCCGGAGGGACGAGGGAGCCCGGTGGAGCCTTAGTGATAAGGGACCACGGCAGAGCTGACGGAGCGCAGAGCCAAGGCGGATTCGAAGGGCTGACAGGTCGAGTTGGAGCCGGAGGTGGAGCCAAAGAGCAGCGGGAATCAGCGGAAAAGTCAGATCCGGGGAGCTATGAGACCCCAGCGGGGCAGGTAAGTCTGGAGAATTAGATGGAATCATCAGAGATGAGGTGACAACGGGGTGGGCAGGATATTGGGTGTGATCAAGTCATCTATGATGTAGAGCAAGGGTCACCAAACTCGGTCCTAGAGGGCCGCTGTCCTGCAGAGTCTAGCTCCAACCCCTAATTAAACACACCTGAACCAGCTAACCAAGGTCTCACTAGGCATACTAGAAGCTTTCAGGAAGGTGTGTTGGACCTGGTTGGAGCTAAACTCTGCAGGACAGCGGCCCTCCAGGACCGAGTTTGGTGACCCCTGATGTAGAGTGTAGTGGCCTGGAAAGGGACGAGCTCCGTGGCGAAATTGATGAGGCAGCGCTCCTCAACTTGCTCATCCCAGACAGCAAGACAGCAACATAGTGCCGTCCCAGATCCGGCCCACATCTGGCATGCGTTTAATCCACATGTACCAGTTGAGGCCCGGATCTGGGTCGACACTATGTTGCGGTCTGGGATCAGAGAACTGTCTCACCGGACATGACTCCTTGCTGGATCTGGTGATCGGATCCAGCCTCTGGTCGGTAGTGGCGATCTGCTCTAACTCTGGGCATGGACAGGGCTCAAGCTCGTGGTCCGCGGCAAGCACTGGCTCAGGTTCTGATTCTGTAGCGCTGTTTTCTGTTTTCTCGGCACTCAAAGCGCTTTACATAGAAGGGGGGAATCTCCTCAACCACCACCAATGTGCAGCATCCACCTGGATGATTAGACGGCAGCCATATTGCGCCAGAACGCCCACCACACACCAGCTTACTGGTGGAGAGGAGACAGAGTGATGAAGCCAATTAGTATATATATGAGGATGATTAGGAGGCCATGATGGACAGAGGCCAACTGGGCAAATTTGGCCAGGATGCCGGGATTTTTTGTGACCACAGAGAGTCAGGACCTCGGTTTAACGTCTCATCCAAAGGACAGCGCTCTTTTGGCAGTATAGTGTCCCCGTCACTACACTGGGGCATTAGGACCCACACAGACAACAGGATGAGCGCCCCCTGCTGGCCTCACTAACACCTCTTCCAGCAGCAACCTGGTTTTCCCAGAATGTCTCCCATCCAAGTACTAACCAGGCTCAGCCCCGCTTAGCTTCAGTGGGCAACCGGTCTTGGGCTACAGGGTGAGATGGCTGCTGGAGGTGTTGATAGTCCTGGGGAGTCGGAGTTAATGGAGTCGTTGTTCTCAAGGAGGATTCGCACACCCACAAGGCGGAGTCGATGAACTCAATAAACGGACAGTGATCCTCCCCAAATAGCAGCATCAGGCCGAGGATATCGTCCATCCCGCTCCAGAAATGCCGTTTCAAAGTTTCTTCACACCAGCGCGTCTCGTGAGAGAGTTCCAGGTACTCCTCCACATAATCCTACTGGCGGTTTTGTGAAAAGCAGTCCTAATAATCCATTTGGGTCATTTCTTCTGTCATGCTTGCCATGGTAGTTAACAGAATCCTGACACAGAATATCAGATACAATCTTATTTAATGAACACAAAGAGAATACACAGGTTAATAGTTTACTATCAGTACATTCGGCAGTGCATTTTAGCCATATTTCAAAGATAATAGGAGTGATTAAAATAAATATGTCCTTAAATCCTACTTAAGTGGGTCAAAAAAGCACTTTTAAAAGCACTTCAGCTAATTATATTTTATCTAAATTTTACCTATAATATATTTTCATTTAATTCTAGTTAACATGCAATTAAGTTTGGAAAACAATACATCCAGTTTGCACTTATATGTATATTATTTCCATAGTAAGAAGTCTTTTATATACAAGTATACAAAAATGAACTTTTCAACAAGGTTTTCTCAGCTGTTTTATTGTCCACCAAGCAATAATAATTTCGAGAAAAAATAGCACCTCGTCTCCACAAGCAATCTGAGGCATCATTCATGTGCAAGACGAGTTATTTGTCGAGGGGTTTGCTCAATTCCTTTACTATAAGTATGAGCAATAGTAATAGTGATGCTTTCCTTGAAAACACCAGTATAGTGAATAGCAAAAACAAAAGCATCAACAAAGATTGTGACATAAAATCAATGTACAAAAAACATACAGTACTATACACTTATTTCTACTTTTGCAAATAAAGACAAGATCTTTGTATACAAAAGATCATAAGGAGGATAATAAAAAACACCCGACAGCAGATCTATCTTGTGCAATATTCTTACTCACGTACAAACACACTGGTTTGTCATTATGAAGTCCTTCCTTGAAAAAGCTGTATTCCGCATTACAACGGTTACGGCTCTCTAATCTGATTTGATAAGCAGCGTTCACTGTTCCAGAAAGACCGTCAGTCTGTATGTTTGCAGTAATTGGCAATATTGTCTAAAAAGTAAGTTCCTCAGTTTTTACTTCATGTTTATTTAACATTAATTATAAGACAATTTCTAATAGAGGGATGATGATATGTATATATTTGAGTGACAGTTCAACCTATATATTTAATATATGCATTCTTCTTCATCAATGGACTTAAATCGTTACAATAACAAATATCCGTAGACTGGGGAGATTTTAAAACGAGCGGTTCACTCGTAAGATCTTTCCTTCATGCTGTGGAAATAAAAACCGGAAGACAGAACACCAGGAGCGCAGAGCTGAAAAGGGGCGGAGCTACAGAAGGTCTATATACGACTCAGAAATAGGCTAATATATAAAAATAATAAATACAAATGTATTAGGTTAAATGTATATTAAATGGAACATAAGAGTGCCTTTTAAACCCGTTTTAAAGTATCTTTATATGTAATATCATCATAATTCTATTGTCTTTTAAATATGGTACTGCAGAATGTACTGACAAGCATTTATGTATTAAACTAAAATATACTTTAAAATCATTTCTATACTTGTGTCATGTATTTAAATATATTTGTAATTACACATTTGTAATGGCAAGATTACAATTTAATATAAATATATTACATTTAAATGTAATATCGAATAACACACTAGAGTTAAAATTTGCACACTACGTTAGTCAACACATTAAATAAGTGATTATTAAAACCATGATTTAAAATGCACTTGAAAGTAAAACTTTTCATTTGACATTATTACAAAGTGCCCCTTTTAAATGTGTGGTAAGAAACATTGTGATGAATGTGTACTCTCTTTAAGTAGGCTACACTTTTATTCTCACTATTTATCTTGAAAATTAAGGTTCATTATTGGACATTAGGAAATTAGGATTCATTAGGAAATATTGCTAATGTTTATTTTCGTGAATCAACATGTTTTACAAATCAATTTAAAGGTATCTTCAACATCACTTCCTGTACTGTCCTTTGTAAAATAGTACAAAATAATGAATCACTAACAACATTTGTTTTATAATGACACCATATGACATCATTTTGGTGGGAAACTAACAGCACAGCCATAATAATGATGAATTCTGATGTTGTGGGTTTAAATGCTTTGTGTCACTCTAAAAAAAATCCATCCTGTTTAATAGAAATAGCATCAGTTAATGAGAGATTATAAACTGTATAGGCACTTACATTAGCTGATTCCCGATCAGTATTTATACCGTATATAATGCACATGAGGGAGAGGTTTAGAGATCAGTAACAAGGTTTGTTGTTGCATGACGGGTTTATCAGGTCAGTTACTGTACATCTTCATCGTTTCATTCTGCAGCATCAAACACATTTCATTTCTGTAAATAAACTAGGCAAATATGGGATTGGCATTTACTGGCATGTTACTGATGTCAGTCGTCATAATGGGCATCTCCCGAATCCCAGAAGTGCCTGAAGCTGAACAACTGCTGGTCTCATATTCCCATTCAATCAGAAACCAGCTCATAAACTGTCAGGATTTACTGTGACAAACAGGGAACAAGTGACTGCCTCAAATATTCTCTTTCTTTCTTTCTTTCTTTCTTTCTTTCTTTCTTTCTTTCTTTCTTTCTTTCTTTCTTTCTTTCTTTCTTTCTTTCTTTCTTTCTTTCTTTCATCCATCCATCCATCCATCCATCTATCTATCTTTCTGTGTCTGTTCTATCTATCTCTTTCTGTGTCTTTGTTATATCTATCTATCTATCTATCTATCTATCTATCTATCTATCTATCTATCTATCTATCTATCTATCTATCTGTCTATCTATCTATCTATCTGTCTATCTATCTGTCTGTCTATCTATCTGTCTGTCTACCTATCTTCTATCTATCCATCCCTGCCTGTCCATCCATCCATCCATCTATCTATCTGTCTACCTATCTTCTATCCATCCATCCATCCATCCATCCATCCATCCATCCATCCATCCATCCATCCGTCCTTCCATCCATCTATCTGTCCGTCCATCCATCCATCCATCCATCCATCTGCCTGTCTGTCTGTTTGTCTATCTATATGTCTACCTACCTATCTTCTATCTATCCATCCCTGTCCGTCCATCCATCCATCTATCTATCTATCTATCTGTCTGTCTATCTATCTATTGGAGTATGTTTTAGATGATCATTCATAAATGCTTGTCAATACATTCAGCAATATTTCTAATTTATTTCAAACCATATTTCAAATACAATAAAAGTAATTATGAATTTACATATAAATGTCATGTACTGCAGAAGAGTAGTCTAGAAATACCTTTAATAATCACACAGGGGAATTAACACTCTATCCACACTTATATCACAGCGTGAACCGACAAAGAAGTGAACAGAACCAGGTGTATAAATACACAAGAGCGTTTCTGATTCTAGTGTGTTGGAAAGAGTCACTGAAAAACTCCCACAACTAATACACAGACTTACAGTCTCTCTGGAACAAACACAAGCACACACATACAAACTGTGAAAAATCCCACAGACCAGAAGGTCCTCCACCACAAAAATAGTCCCACCTCAAAGTACAATTTTGACTATATCACCATTTACGTATCATAATTTTAAGAATTCACTCGTTTTTTAACAGAACTAAGTATTTTTCATGTTTTAACCAAGAGCCAAATCCAAATAATTGCCAGCACCATAGATGTTGCATGAACGTTATATTGCTTCAAGCACGCATTCCTGTTTTTGTGTTGAGAATGCAATAAGTCACCAGTTTTCTGATGATGGGCAAAAAATAGCCAGTATGCCCACGGCCTTGACATGAGTGCTGACGCAGCGGTTTGTGTTTGGATGTTTGCACAGTTCCTCAGGGAAAGATCTCATACAGCACAGAACGAGGTCTGGTTTCCCCTCGATTTCTAATCTAATTTTAGCATGCTAAATACTTCGGCACACATTGAGGAGAAGATGACCTTTTACGCTGGCGTATCAGAAGGCCGTTCTCCAGTATAACCAGCGCTGGGCTCTTACCTTTCTTTGCCTTGCAGGAAGATGAAGTCCGTGCGACTGCAGTCTCTTTTATGAGAAGGAACTCGGTGTCAGTGTCCTGAGGCACATCAACATATCACTGCATTCATTAGCCGTGGACTAACTGACTACTTTCATCCTGAAAGTCATTTGTATTTTGAGGTGATTTTGTTCGTATCTGTGGTGCAATACCAGGATTATCCCATTTATTATGCTAATTTTCCAGACGCTTGTATGGAGAACAGTTTACAGTGCGTTTCATGAGTCTGTGTGTTCCCTGGGAATTGAACGCACGACCTTGGCTGTGTTGTTAAGCTACAGAAAGGCAAATGAGAGAAGCAAATAATGAACTGCAATATAAATTAGAATCACATTATGTTTACCAAGGGATAATGCAAGTATTAGGTTGTTTTTAATGGACCTGCACTTTATTTTCCCCCATAGGTCCACTTATAATAGTTGTTTTTTGCACCAAAACATTTGGAATTTAGTTCCACATGTCTATTTTCCACTGTCTCTAGACTGTAGAATTAAACAATTTAACAATATAAAGTTGGCATGAAACGGAAGTTGCAACAACCTGCTTCCATGTTCTGAGTCACTGTAAAAAAAATCTAACCTCCCCAACTCAAAATTTTCTAGTGACTGGTCACATCTAAATTTTTTAATTCTTTAATTTTATTTTATCAATTTGCAGAATTTCACTTGGGCTAATTTAAAAATTTAGATGTGACCAGTCACTAGAAAATGTTGAGGTGGGTGGAGGTTAGAATTTTTTAGTGTTCCAAAATGGCTTATTGAACATTTTTATTGATTGATTGCTAGTCTTAACATGCATATATAGCAAAAAACAAACAAACATTTTATTACTCCATAACAGCCTCTGGAGAGTGATAGTGTGTAATAACTACAGTAAACAAAATATTCTAAGACTGTTAAAGGAACACTCCACTTTTTTTGGAAATATGCTAATTTTCCAACTCGCCTAGAGTTAAACAGTTGAGTTTTACCGTTTTTGAATCCATTCAGCCGATCTTCTTTATATTGGCCTTAATAAGAAGGATCTTTGTCGTCTCCAGACTGTCCAGAATTCTGCTGCTAGGCTTTTAACCCACACGAGTAAAAGGGCACATATTACTCCTGTTTTAGCTTCACTTCATTGGCTACCAGTGAAATTTAGAATGCACTTCAAAATTTTGGTTCTAACTTTTAGAGCCCTACAAGGACAGGCACCACCATACATCTCTGACCCGATACAGCTGCGTACGTCCTCACGTAGTCTGAGATCAACAGGCCAGAGAGTTTTAGTTGCCCCGGGCCCTTGCACATTTTAAAACTAGAGGGGACCGTTCATTTCAAGTTGTGGCACCTAGGTTGTGGAACGCTTTGCCTCCTTCCATACACTGCTTGGATTGTATGGAAAATTTTAAAACCCAGTTGAAAACTCTTCTTTTTAAAGAGGCTTTTAACTAGACTGTAGGGTGGTTAGGCTGGTCTAATGTGTACGTCTGTTTATTTTGATTATGTGCTGTAATGTATTTATAAGAATTGTGAATTCTTCCTTTTGTTGTGAAGCACTTTGTGATTTTTATCTGTGAAATGTGCTATACAAATACATTTTACTTACTTACTTACTTACAAAGAGTTGCAAAGAGAGATAATTTTCCTATTTCAAACTTGACTCTTATAGTTACATTGTGTATTAAGACCGACAGAAAATGTAAAGTTGCTATTTTCTAGGCCGATATATGACTAGGAACTATACTCTCATTCCCGCGTAATAATCAAAGAACTGTGTTGCCGTACCAGCAGCGCAACGATATTACGCAGCGCCTGAAAATAGTCCCCAGCTCGGTAACTTCCAACGTGACCGGTGCTAAGTTTGTAATATCATTGCGGTTACTGGTACGGCAGTACAGAATTTAGGAAAAATATCGAAACTCTTTGGTCATTTTTATGAGAGAGAGATGCTAACGGTCTATTCAGATTCAATGATCTATGCTAAGCTATGCTAAAAGTGCTACCGCCAGACCCGGAGATCGGCTGGATGGATTTGAAAACGGTCAAACTGAACTGTTTAACTCTAGGGGAGTTGGAAAATGTGCAACAAGTGTTCCTTTAAAGTACATGGAATTCTTATATGCATGAAAGCATATTATAAGCATTATTACACCATATGTCTTACAATTAAAGGTAATTTAAACAAATCAAATATACGTCAACATCTTTCTTGAAAATAAAAAATGAAGGTATTTTCTTAAGGTAACACTTTATCTTAGTGTCCTTGTTACACACTTACTATAGTATTAACAGTAAATTATACATAATTACAAGCAACTAATCCTCAACCAAGTTACAGTAAGTCCAAAATATAGTAAGTCCAAAATAATTATTTACAAAATATCAATCTCAAACATGCGTCTTATGGGTTTGGAACCACATGAGGGTGAGTAATTGACAGAAGTTTCAGGTTTACGGTCAAGTTTAGTTCATGTTCATGGTTGCGCAACGCTATCTCACGACCAATTCGTACGAATTTGGGTAGGGTAGGTTTAGTGGCGGGGTCAGGGGTAGGTCATTCATACGAATTCATACGAATTTGGCAACTCGTAAAATATGTACGATTTACCAAAAATCGTACAAATTCGTACGAGTGAGGTCGTATGAATTTGTACGAATTAGCCACCTCATAAAATTTGTACGAATTACCAGTGAGATCAGGTTGGGTTACGTTATGTTTATCGTCAAGTTTAGTAAAAAAATTTTTGTCACATTCTGGATTTAGTTGAATAAAGCTATACACCTGGGTTCTCATTTCAACTCGCCTCAGTGGATCTCTAACAGATGTCATATGATTTCTGAATGAGCCAAATCTTGTTTTCCACAAAAGTGCGCTTTAAAGAAAATTTTATATTCGCCACGGTATCCCAATAATGACACGGTACTTTTTAACGGAGCACAAACTTAAACTGAAGACTGTAACTCAAGTTTGCCACATCAAAATAAACCAAACTTTGGATTTTTACAACATAAATAAGCAATGCCAGCAGGATTGAACATCAACGGCTGGCCCAGATCAGTCACACAAGTACATTGTGAGAAAAGACACCAGCCTCCGTCAGTCATCTTATCATAATTCATGACAGCTTTCCCACATATTTGCCTTATGTCGCAATTACTTCATGCCTTTTCCCCCCTATTACTCCATATCAGCCTCTGGAAAGTGATCGTGTGTAATTCAGATGTGATTAATTGCGGCTGTCTTTCCGGTGCATTACATTTACATGGATTGACACCAGTAGATGAGCTTTATATGAAAACTTCTCCAGGTTAACCTCATTTTAATACTCGAGTGGTGGATGAATATCAGCTCATTTGCATGTTCAGTTTATGTCATCCCAGCTCTGCTAATGCAAACTTCAGTGTCTTTATGCTTGGGTTTCCGGAAACCCCAGCGCTCTATGTTTAAAAATACATTAAAAATTAAGTTCGTCTGACCTAATTAAACCAAGTAGATATATATTATTGAAGTTTTGTTGTTCTTATTACAGATTCTAATGTTGATCAATCTTATACTTATACATTTTACTTCTGTAATGTTATATATTTCAGAATAAAACTGATTTTAAATATACAGTCAAAAATAATAACTTTAAAATTTAGAATTCAATTCTAATTTCAGTTAGATTTTCATGTTGAGTTCACTTAAATATACAAGTACACTTGAAATTAACACTAAGTTAAGTGAACTTTACTGTTTAAGTACATTAAATAATCGTCAAGTTTGGTGAACTAAACAATTTAAGTCAAGTCTACATAAGCACCAAGTTAAGTAAACTTAAATATGCACGTTCTGGGAGACCACATTACTCAATTAAATTGAGGGAACGAGTTTACTCAAATCAATTGAGTTAAATTAACTTATTAGGGTTTTCAGTATACAAGTAAAAGCTTCTCAGGGTGTCTCACATGCGGGAGCATAAAGATGTTTAAAAGAGAGTTTGTTTTCCTGCTTCACATTATAAGAACAAGTCAAGATTTGACTACACATGACGCATTTCCCTTTGCATTTCGTTTTAGTGCCTGTAGGCATTCGGCTGAAAAAGAAAATCAGAGCAAGCTGATAAAATGTGTGACTTTGTAGAAGGAAATTACTTGCTACTTTTTTTCATTTCAGCACAGATAAGTGCAAAGAAAAAGCATTTATCCGGTGTGACTATAACTAGAATAATGTGCGATCTGCACACTGTTGAAAAATCTGTTCTATTGCTGCTTTCAATAAGGGAAAAGAGGAGAGGTTTTCATTTGATTTTAATGTTGTTCTGAACAGTGAACAGTACATCAACATGAATCACAAAAATAAAATGGCAGGCAGGCTCTTAAAGGCATTTGTCAAGAAATGATTCACGGCGAACTCCCACACGTACGATTACGCTCTTTCACACACACACACACACACGCATATGGATGTGGACACATGCTCAACGGGAAGGCTGAATGAGTTTTATATGATTAAAATACACTTTTCTTTAAGCACACTTGACATCTATGAAAGAATGATAAACACACAGGTAGTGGAGACGCCACTCTGGACTAGAGGGAGATTGACAGGGTTTCATATAGCCTGTCCAATCACATTTCACCACCAAGTCAAGACAGAAATTACTAATTATATTTTGCATAAAGAAAATCAAGCCTATTTCTTTTTTTGGACTACATTATTTTCAAAACAATTAAGCACATTTCCCTACCACATTCTCATTATATGTAATGTGAAATTATATTTTAGACATTAGTGTAGGATTTGTTGTACTGGGTTCAATTTATGTTTTTTTTTAAGCCGTTTGTTATACGGTAGTACATTTTTTTTACAGTAATAAACTAATAAAATAAAAATTATACTAAAAATGTATCATTAAAATTTTGCAATTGCAGTTATTCGCGTAATTATCAACTTTACGTTGGTTGTGTCTCGGCACGGCACAGCACGGATGAACCAATCGCATGGGCCGGTTGCAGTCTCTTTTTTCTGTAGCCACTTCAAAGTCTTTTGCATTTTACAGCGGGTGAATCTCCAGTCGTCACTGATGATTGTCGTTTGAACCTTTCTGGATCTGCCATTAAATTGAAAAGTTTAACTATATATAGAGTACTGTGGCCTGCGGGTGAATCTATAAATCTCCAATCCTCACACGCAACATAGCCTTCTAGACGAGACACCTTCTCTATGTGTACAGATGTGACGTAATGACACAAATTTCCAGTGGAAATCCCAGCCCGATCTCATGAAAGTGCGTATCTATACGACGAATGTTATTTCTCGTGCCATTTATACGGCAAAAATAATTTTTGCGTGTTTCGCGTGCATTTGAGACGCATTTTATGGGGTGTAATACACACGCACTCCCCACCCCTAATCCTACCCAAGGGTTTTCAGTGCGTAGCATATGCACGCAAAAAACATCTTTTGCGTATAAATAGTACGAGAAATAACAATCGTGATATAGATACGCACTTTCATGAGATCGTGTAGTAAATCCACCATACCACTGGAATTAAAAACATCTCTAAAAGCTTACCGTACTCGCTCAATTTAATTTTGAATAATTTTTAACCCAAAAAAGTTACGGACTGCAGCTTTAATGAAACTATTGAAAATAACTATAATAATCTCAAAAGTAAAAAAATCCAACATAATTGTAATGACATTTTTGTGCATATGAGAATGTGATTTTTCGTGCATTACAGTAATGAGACTTTCCTCTCTTTTTTTGCATTATACTAACAAGAATGATCTTTTTTTTCTTACATTATTGTAATGAGAATGCATTTTCTTTCTTTTATTACAGTATTGAGAGTAAGATTTTTTTCCTTGCTTTATGATAATGAGATTTATTTTCCTGCATTACAGAAATAATAATAATAATAATTCCTGACATTGTGGTAATGAGAATTCGACTTTCTTTCCTGCATTACAGTAATAGGAAAGAGATTTATTTTTATTTATTATGGGAATTATAAAAAGATTTTATATCTTGCTAGCCATAAAGCAAGTTATAAAATATGTTTCTTATTATCACAGTTACCATGTTTTCTTACATTAATGTGATGTGAATTTGTCAAAATGTGCTTAATTGTGAAGAAAATAACATTACAGTGCAAAATGGCAATGTTCTTAAAGATAGGCTTTCCTGATGCTTTCTTGACCTGAATATGTTATTGACAGGTTCCATAAGATTCATTAGGCTCAGACTCAGTGCTTCAGCAAACACACCGCATCATGTAATCAGTGCTGAGATTGCAACGGGACTCGTTCAAATCAGTTTTTTACGGATCTAACTACGCTCAAGCAGCCTAAGGAATTTGCTCAAATCTCTTGCATGTATTACATCTCTACAGTACATACTCACAGCGTCACACATATCCAGTGGAATACTCTACAAATATGAGGCAGGACACAATTTAGCGGTATAAAGTTTGAGGTCAACAAGAAATGCATGCTTATTACATTATCAAGTATTTGACAATGCATGTAAATATGTTTATATAATTTCCAATAATTCCCCTTTACCTCCATAACTTCTCTCGCTCTTTCTGGAACGTCTATTTTTTTACGGTTGATTGGTTGGTAGAGGAGCGCTATGTTCACACTGCGTCCCAACGCAAGAAATCAATGAAAAATGAACAAACATACATTAATATTGGCAATACAACTATTACTTCACAGTCCCACTGGCAACATTTGTGTTGTGTTTTAATTTTGCACTTTTTGTATTTGACACTAAACACTATTTTCGTTCTTGGTGTTCAATGCCTCAAGCAGCCATTCAGTCGGAATGTGTTCATTGCTTTGTTCCTTCTCATTTGACCTTCTTTGACACAGCCGTACTCACAATAAATATTCATACAAGCATAAATATTACATGGCAGTCAAGTCTTCGGCACATCCAAGCGTGGTTTGAAGTGTTTCAGAGCACAACTAAACACAATGGCTCTTTGTTCTACGGCCCATCACACTGCACTACCCGTTTATTTGCACCATGTCTAGACATCATTCTCGGGTTACATCATTCACTATTCTAAATGTAACATGAAAGATGATTGAGTTTCTTTCATCTATCTCACTCACGTGATCAAATATTAGATCTCCGGTTTGTTTTTAGCCCATGGTGGCTGTAAAATGACTAGGGCTGTGCAACTATTAATCGCGATTAATCGCATCCAAAATAAAAGTTTGTGTTTACATAATATATGTGTGTAATTATTTTGTATACACAAATGTAAGAAATATTTGCATGTATATACTGTATTTATATTTTATATATATATAAAAAAATCTTAAAGGGGTCATGACATGTTTTTATTTATTTTTTTATTATGTTCCCTTAGGTGCAATTATAGTATTACTATAGTTTTTTTTTACAAAAAACTTTAAAATGTAGTGATTTATGACCTTTTCCCACCCAGTTTCTCATCCTCTGATTCAAACAGTCTGTTTGGGGGGTGTTTCCCCTTTAAGAGTTCAGTGTTAACGCCCACTGCTATGATTGGCTAACGTCAGTGCCTGTGCATCAATTATTAACGCCCCCAGCCAGAACATTTGCGGATTCGGCGCAACTGTTTATTACTAGCGGGTGATGCATGCGAAGCGATGGCTCTTGCAATGATAAAACCTTATTATGTTTGAGCCGGAATCAGAGGAAAATGAACCATCACCACAACAACGAAGACTGGATCAGCTCGTGTCCACATGGAAAGTGAAACTATTTTGAATTAATAAAAAAAAATTTACCCGAGACACTTGAAAACGGATTATTGTTGCATAATTATCCTATAGCTTAATTTGCTAACAGTTTAACATTATTTAACTAATCACATGTAGGCCTACTAGAAAGGCGACATATTTTCAAGATTCTCTTATACAAATCTGTTTATATCAGCCATGGTAAAAAGTAAGTTTGCGTCGTCGTTGTTGAGCCCAGAATAGTCGGCACGGACTTATCTTTGAGCAACAGTTTTCTGGCAAAGCCAAGCATCATATTGGGATTTTTTCCTCAAAACAGTCATCCTTCAAATGTATAGAACAAACGCTTAAACTTACACTGCCGTGACTGAGACGTCCGCAAAAAATAAAGTGCATCCATTTTTCCCTGACGACTGGATCTTTCGCAGCATATTCAAAGATGTTGTTTGTCCACAGCCAGGAACAGCACATCTGCGGCATCGTCATTTCCCTGTACACAGACCCACTCGCTGTCCGGCGACTGAACACTTGTGAGGCGCGCGGGCGCGACAACGATACGAAATGAGCGTAGTTGCCTTGCGCTTAAAGCGTAACTGTCTTCTGCTGGAGGCGGTCATTATGCAAACGCTGGTACGTCACTTCGTACCGTGACGTCACTTCTTACCATGGATCCAGAACGAGCTGTATTTAGAGCTTGATTAAATAAATGATTCGTTTATAATGGGGAGGAAGTCTTAAGCTATGAAACTTGCAGGACGTTTAAATGGTACAAAGACCTCTTATATACCAAAAGATCAAGGCAAATTTGGTTTCTCATGTCATGACCCCTTTAAATATATACATGCATGTGTTTGTATTTAAAAAATAATTATACACAGTACACACATATATTATCTAAACACACACTTTTATTTTGGATGCGATTAAACGCGATTAATAGTTGCAGAGCCCTACAAATGACATAACTTAAGTTCTTATGTACAGTAGTGTACAACCGTACAAACATGCATGAATTCGACCGAATCTCATAAAGGGGCACTGGATTTACTGTAAAGCTGGACACCACTTAAATAACATCATATTTACAGCATATTAATGGAGTGGTTGACTCAAAAAAAATATGTTATTAATTACTCAGTCATCTCATTCCACATTCAGTGAATAACGGCTTACATTGCAGTCTGTTCCTCACACAAAACTCGAATGGACTAGTTTTATGATGATTTATGGTGCCTTTATGATGCTTTTAGTCCCTTTTGGAGCTTGAATGTACAAAATGTTTTCACTGAATGTAAAAAGCAGCGTGGACATTCTTCAAAACATCTCCAATGTTCTACAGCAGATACAGTAGACATGTTTTGAATGACATGGCGAGTAAATGATGAAACATTTTAGAATTTTCACTGTTGAAAATGTTAATTTTCAACTTTTTTCATTGGTGAACTATTCCTGTTATCAGTCATGGGAGTTTATGAGAGCTCGGTTTGGTGTTACGATGTTCTTAGTACCATTTGAGACATTACTCAATTCTTAAAGTATTTAAAAAAAGAGAAATTGTCACAATCTCGTAAAACCTTTAAGAAATTATGTTGAAGAAAATGACATGGACTTGATATGTTTACTATATCTGAGCTACCGAGTAAACATAAACACACACACACACACACACACACACACACACACACACACACACACACACACACACACACACACACACACACACACACACACACACACACACACACACACACACACACACACACACACACACACACAGTTATGGAATCAGTGCATATACAGTAGAAATAAAGAGCATTTGGAAAACTGTACAGATTTTGTTGAATGTTCATGCTGGCAGAGGCATTGCATTTCTTCAGATATTGGACCTGTCATTCACTCACACATACCTTACACACAAACATGTAAACACTTTCCTGGACAGAATGTTCAAAAGAACGTTTGGCTACCAAAGATGAGTCTCCCGGATCTCTGAGATAATGTTACTGGCTTTCTTGAGGGCCTGAAAGAGAAAGAGTCAGAAAGAGCAGCATTGGTAACACACAGGACACTGCATAAAACAAAACATCTCGTCAATGTTGGGCTGAAACCTCGTATCTCCATATTTTGTCTTTTTTTTCATAAATCATTACTATTGGTCACCCTTTACGTCTGTCTATGGCTTTTGCAAATATTCAACCAATGAAATGTTTTAAAAAGAGCTTGTGACTAAACCACTGGATCCTCGAACTGTCGATAAACCCTCATAACTCCGCCCCGCCTTTATTGAGAATGAAGTGCCACACGCATTTTAGACCGTCTCTGCTTGTTTGCAATGCAAGGATAAATAAAAAACTGTTTGTTTGAATAAGTTGTTTTCTTTGCTCAAGACAAATGTCTATAAAGGCTAAAGTTTCATGTATTTGAGAAGCAGAGAATAGTGTCTTATGGCGCTTTTCCACTACACAGTACCAGCACGCCTCGGCTCGGCTCGCCTTTGTTTGGTTTTCCACAGTGTAAAAGTTGTACCGGTACCTGCTTCTAGATACTTTTTTTCGTATTACCTTCAGCGAGGTTCTGAGCGAGCTGAGGCGATACTAAAATGTGACGTGAAAACACAACAGACTGCTGATTGGTCGGCGAGAATCGCCATTAGTCTAGTATTTGTCATCAAGTTGTAGTCAGTAAGCGTCTTAAATAGCCTGTGTAACACTTCATCTTTTACAACAAGAGATTTTGGCCAAAAGATACATAAAGGATAGAGCACTTCTAATATGTTAGCAAATGTAAAGGCACTGATGGTCATATTCCCTATATTCACTGTAAAGCCAAGCTTCTAGGCTTTTACACACCAGCTATCAAGTGCATTTGATTGGAAGAGGTCTCTCGTTTTTAAAGTCGGACTACTATTAACTTGACTATCATCTCAAACTGCCCAAGACCGTCTGAATGTGCATGACTGTAGTGACAGTGCTTTAGATGGGATGAATTTAAAGACAAATTAACTTTTGTGAAAGTACTACCGACTAAAGTACAGCAGACTGTCAGAATACTAACTGTACTGTATATATATATATATATACTGTTATAACTTATATTATATAACTGTTTATTATATACTATAACCATATTACATCTGAATAATAACTCATTAAAAAGTGAATGTTACCATGTTATTACTACATTTAGCTAGCGCTGTGACGGTGGCAGTTTTTTACCACCGCGGTGGTACTGGACAAACAACCGGCGGTGGCGCGGTGGTTGTTTAAAAAAAAAAAAAAAAAAAAAAAAAAGTTTTTATTTGAGCAAAAAAGTGTTTGAGCAATTCCGTCAAAGAGCTATTCCGTCAAAGAAACACACTAAAGCCTGTAAAGCATTGAAATAAATATCAGTACATTTTGGTAACTAAAAAATATAATAAAGTTACATTTATTTAAAAAACAACAACTTTCGTTTAATATATCGCGTGATATATAGCCTACCACTAGAGGGACGAGGGAGACGAGCAGGAAAGAGACCATCGATCTCTTTTCTGATATCTTCATGTTTTCTACTTGTTGTAAAAGGTATGAAGAGCGAGTTTTATCTTCCACAAGGGCAAGGCATTTAGGCTGTTTGATATTGCGCTGCCAGAGAAAGCGGTCACAAAGACCTGGCAAAAGTAATGATTATGAATGTGTCAAATATAGCAAGGAGACATTTTAATTGTTTATTGATAAACTAGTATTTTCTGTGTCAGTGTCGGGCTGCAAATATGACGTTGACGATGCTGACTTGTCATCTTCGCAGTGAACTCGCCTATAGAGAGAATTGCAAACGTCATACGGAATACATAAGCAAGAGAGTAGGCTTTTCGTTTTGAATTGTTTCGTTTAAAAGTAGACAATTCAAGCTTTCTATATGGAACAACTAATGGAATATTGTTAAATTCGCTGATAATCAGGTGACCAGATCGGATTTCAAACCAGAATTCAAAGGCGACAAAGCTTAAATTTATGGGCTCGCGCACAACTCTCTCATTCGTCATGAATCCAAACGTTTCCATGGCTGCGATGTAACATTTAATTGCTTACCTTTTATTTATTTTGTGAACAAAGCTTTGTGCTTCACTCGTGTCATAATATTCATCATCTGAGAATTACCAGTATTAACAGAAAACAAAACTCCTTTGCATGTATGCTTGTGACTGCTCAAAAACAAAATCTCTTCTGATCGTCTCGGCCCATTTGCAAAATGTGGTTCCTGCTATAAAACCTAGTATGTATTTTTCAGATGTTTTTATGATCTCTTCACACCTGCTTTATGAGGCGTATATGTACTCCGCGAGCGCACGACACGTACCTCCAGCATCTGTGCAACCTCTGTGCGCTGCTGAGCAGTTTCCTGAGACTCGATGAGCAGTTCCTGTAGAAGACGCTGCTTGTAGAGCTGACCGACCAGCTCGCTCTGCAAATTCTCTTTCACGAAATTCACCAGGAAATGCATCACCGTCTTTGGCACGCTGCAGAAAACAAAACAAAAACAGATCAGATGCTCGTGGTCACTCAGTAGTTTGTCTCCCACACATACACACACACACAGGTGCTGACCTGTCCTGGATGCTCTTGCGCACGATCAGGAAGTAGCAGTTGATGAGCCGTTGGATGACCTCGCAGTCCCTCTGCTCCCGAGTGCTCAGTTTGCGGGATATTGGCACGGCCTACAGAAAAACATCCAAAAGTTGTTGTTCTTTCCTGCTTTTCTTCAAATGTGCAAAGTTGGCTTCTGTACTTTTGAGATAGCAAAGCCATACCGTGTCCAACAGGTTGACGGCTTTGGTGGGGCTTCCAAACCCAGGCACGGGGCCTCTCTCCTCCGACGGCATCTTCTCATTCTTCCATCGCATCCCTCCATCCCCTGCCTCCGCCTGCGGAAGAGACGATAAAACAAAGACTAATCCTGTGTGGATTTGAAGAGAGAGAGAGAGAGAGAGAGAGACAGAGAGAGTTTTAGTACCTGCTGGCTGTTGACAGATGCAGACACTTGGGCAGCGTCTGTGAAATCAGGATGTTTGGTGTTTATATAGGCCAACTCGATTGCAACAAGATTATGAACCTGAGAAGAAGTAAACACATTTCATGAGTTAACATGATGAGACATTTTTCAGAACTAGCCAAAACTGTGCTCTGAATGTGATTTTTGATTTATGATCTACGGTGGTTGGACAATGAGACCGAAACACTGGCCAATAGTGTTGGAGGTTTCACGCCTATATATGCGCAGCCTGGCCAATCTTCACTTATTTTACATTCCTTCAGTAAGAGCAGAGTGTGAAGGATGATTGGCAGAGCAATAGCACAGCTGTACATCAAATATTGCAATCCACACGACATAATGGGAGACATATCAGAATTCAAAAGAGGGCATATTGTTGCTGGCTCATCTGTGACCAGGACAGCAAGTGTTTGTGGTGTATCGAGAGCTGTGGTATGCAGGGTAATGTCGGCATACCACCATGTAGGACGAACCACATCCAACAGGAGTAACTGTCAACGCAAGAGGAAGCTTCTGAAAGCGATGTCCAGGTACTAACCCGGATTGTACCCAAAAATCACAAAACCACAGCTGACTGACTCACTGCAGAATTAAACCTCGACTCCACCAAAACTGTTAGTAACCAAAAATTACTATTATGTCACAAATGTTGGTTTTATTGGGTCCAACACGTCACTGGATTTCGCGGCAAATCCGACCCGGGGCCTTCACATAGAAATAGGAATACTTGCTTTCAGAGGTAATAGCAAAACCCGCCAATTGGATCATTTTATTGTGAGATTACAACCCATTCACACACAGGCAATATAAAATGGACTCATTTTAGTACAAAAACTACACATAGCACCTTTAAATATTTTAATTAAAATAATTGTAATGATTTATTTTAATTTAGTAAAACTTATGTTTACTTAACGTTTGCCTAACAACATTCTTTAGTCATGTCTGTATTCAAAATACAGCATGGCCTTGAGTACATTATTGCTTACATATATTCAATACTAACGAAAACCAATATACTGACTGCATGAAACACATTTGGTACTGTATTATTGAAGTTATTTTTTTTTTACATTTATACATTTTGGTCTATTATCATTTGGATGTTTCTGCTGTTTCATAAAAGCGTTTCATCATGTCCAAGTACATGCCTTAATCTTGATTGGGTTACTGTAATACAAGTCCTCGAGGATAGTATAAGTGAGTGTATGTGCAGCCACAGGCTTATGCTCCTACCATCTCATTGGTAATGGGCAGCCGTTTCCTGAGTAAGCTGGTAACCACCTCCACTATTGAATCGTGAAGTTTGGGAAACCGCAAAAGCTCCTTCGGACATAAACAAGCACACATACATTACATACGGCAGGTTAGCTGTCAATTATTTAAAACATTTTTACATTTCCTGTGTAAAAGAGTAAAGTATAAAATTTTCCGAACACATTTCCAAATATTATAAGCATCAAATCTGTTCCCTTCAGCACACGTTATGACATTAGATTTATGTATATAATAGAGGAAAGCGAAAAGAATGTTTAATGTAAAACAAATGTACACAGTGAAGGCAGCAGGACAGAGAAGATAAGAGCAGAATGAGGAGAGAATCCTAATGCCGGCTGTCCTGAGCCTCTGTGTGTCAATCTGTGAAGACTGAAAAGCTTTCACTCTCCTCTTCACATTTCATTTTGTCGAAATAATGAGCTATAAGGGCTTGTCATGGAAAACTTTCTTGATTGTTTGAAATAAAAGTTTGACGTACTATGCAGACACATTGTAACATTCACGTCGCAACGCTTCCTCCATTGGTCACTCAGAACATTGATGGAAATCGAGCCACAGAATGAGTCACTCAAAAATCTTCACGGTATTGACGGCACAACAACATTAGCATCTAACTAGGCTGGGGTGCGTTTCCCGCACAATGACGTAACTCACTGCTTATCCGCCATAGTACGATGCATCATCGTAGAAAACTAACTAGTAAGTCACGACTGTTTCCTGAAAACAGTTTGAAACACTAGTTCTATAGGACTGTTGTTAATGACGTGCTATTGTACAAATCGTTTAACTGTGTTGGTAATGTCAAAATATGCGATGTTTGGCTTATGGTGCTTTCGGGAAACGCACCCCTACACAATATAGGGAAGGAACAATAAACTTTAATCAGTTATGTGATATTCAGTTTTTCTGTGATATGAAAAACATACAGGACGTTACCCTAGATGACTTGAAAACTATTTTAAAATAATTAATGTACAATGATGGGTGGATGGATGGATGGATGGATGGGTTGATGTTTGTGAATGGATGGACGGATGGATGGATGAGTGGATGGATGGGTGGGTGGGTTGGTGTTTGTGAATGGATGGATGGATGGATGGATGGATGGATGGATGGATGGATGGATGGATGGATGGATGGGTGGGTTGGTGTTTGTGAATGGATGGATGGACGGATGGATGGATGAGTGGATGGATGGGTGGGTGGGTTGGTGTTTGTGAATGGATGGATGGACGGATGGATGGATGAGTGGATGGATGGGTGGGTGGGTTGGTGTTTGTGAATGGATGGATGGATGGATATAGATGGATGGATGGATATATGGATAGATAGATAGATGGATGGATGGGTGGGTTGGTGTTTGTGAATGGATGGATGGGTTGGATGAGTGGATGGATGGGTGGATGGGTTGGTGTTTGTGAATGGATGGATGGGTTGGTGTTTGTGAATGGATGGATGGGTGGATGGATGAGTGGATGGGTGGGTGGATGAGTGGATGGGTGGATGGATGGGTGGGTGGATGAGTGGATGAATGGATGGGTGGGTGGATGAGTGAATGGATGGATGGATGGTGTTTGTGAATTGATGGATGGGTGGATGAGTGGATGGATGGGTTGGTGTTTGTGAATGGATAGATGGATGGATGAGTGGATGGATGGATGGGTGGGTGGCTGGATGGGTGGATGAGTAGATGGATGAGTGGATGGATGGGTTGGTGTTTGTGAATGGATAGATGGATGGATGAGTGGATGGATGGGTGGGTGGATGGATGGGTGGATGAGTGGATGGATGAATGGATGGATGGGTGGGTGGATGGGTGGATGGGTTGGTGTTTGTGAATGGATGGATGGGTTGGATGGGTGGATGAATGGGTGGATGGGTTGGTGTTTGTCAATGGATGGATGGATGGGTGGAGGAGTGAGTGGATGGGTTGGTGTTTGTGAATGGATGGATGGATGGGTGGAGGAGTGAGTGGATGGGTTGGTGTTTGTGAATGGATGGATGGATGGATGGGTGGATGGGTGGATGAGTGGATGGATGGATGGGTGGATGGGTGGGTGGATGAGTGGATGGATGAATGGATGGGTGGAGTTTGTGAATTAATGGATGGATGGGTGGATGAGTGGATGGATGGGTTGGTGTTTGTGAATGGATGGATGATGGATGGAGTTTGTGAATTAATGGATGGATGAGTGGATGGATGGGTTGGTGTTTGTGAATGGATGGATGGATGGATGGATGAGTGGATGGATGGATGGGTGGATGGATGGGTAGATAGGTGGATGAGTAGATGGACGGGTGGGTGGGTTGGTGTTTGTGAATGGATGAATGAATGAGTGGATGGATAGATGAATATTACATTATGCAAGACTTTATTCCTAAGTGAGAAATACTTTTAGGGCTTGACAGTTTACGAAAATGTTGGGTGTTCATACTTGGGTTTACTCTTTATAAGAATCAACTCAAGCCATAAAGTGAACCGTATGTGAACCTCAAAGTAAAAAAAAAAAACTATCAATTTGTTTTCGAGCAATTTAATATGACTAGAAAATAATTATTATTATGAATTTGTGATTATTAAATACATTAAACAAAATAAGAAATATATTGTAATAAATAATGCTATTTTACTGTGAAATCGAGTAATACAATTAATTTATTCACTGTAAAATTACAATACTAACATGTACGTCTTAATATCTTAATTTTCAACTGTTATATCATCAATCATCTATTTTGACAGGTTGCCGACAAATAAATAAATGAGCTAGCAGTGTCAAGACACTGTATATTCATTTAAACGTGTGCAGCTCACAGCGTCTCAGAATGGCTTGATTCACAGTAAACCAAGCTGTTCTGAGACTCACGAACTACACGCGTAAATGACACGATTCACTCTGAAAACGCTAGCACACACGTTTACCTAAATCCCGATTCCAAGCCTAATGCGTGATTTAACAATCGGACTAAGCCATATTGCGTTTTTCTCTCGATATTCCATAAAGCCCTACTAACTGCCCAATTACCGTATTTTCCAAACTATACGGTTTTTTTCATAGTTTGGCTGGTCCTGCGACTTATAGTCAGGTGCGACTTATATATCAAAATTAATTAATACTGACTGAGATGAACCAAGAGAAAACATTACCGTCTACAGCCGCGAGAGGGCGCTCTAGTTGGTGGAGTGTTTCAGAAGCGACACCGAGGAAGAGTTCAATGGATTCAGTGTTGTGGAATGAGTACGGGAGCTTGGTGAACTTCCTTACCGGTAACTTGCTTGTTAAAGTTAATTTAGCCTATTCAGCCTCCCAGGTATATGTTCTTTATGCTATTGTGTAGCTGAATAACTGTTAATGTGTTACGTTAACATACCGGATACATATTCAGCCTGTTGTTCTGTTGTGTAGTTGAATAACTTGCCTTTATACTCCGGAGCGACTTATAGTCCGGAAAATACGGTAATGTACATGTATAAAGCACTGATAGGAGAGTTAAGTTTGACGATTTTAAGACTGGCTTCACTACCTAATATTCCACTTCCTGTTTTTTTCTGCATCAAATATTAAGAAGCAGTGAAGCACCTGTGTGCTGTATGCAGAGCAGTGCTGGATGATCCTCTGAAGTTCCTCGTGTACGAGCTCCACACAGCGCATGCTGGGCTCCTCCAGTCTCTTGATCTGTCTCTTCACCAGCAGCTCGAAGCTGATCTCAGGAACAAACAGCGCTGGCCGAGGACCCTACATCCATCACGACAAACAAATACATTCAAACCACATTTAGTCTACATCCGTCAAGCGTTTCCACAACTTCTGACCAATGATGTTACAGTGCTTTTCCAGCTATTCTACTAGATAGGGTTTCATTTAATAGTGATTGCACTCACAAAGAACAATTTATGTTAGAAGTAATATTTTAGATTTAAGCAAAACAAATATACACAACCAGTCATAATTTTGAAAGTTTAATATTTTTTTATGTTTTCTGAAAGAAGTCTGATTTATTTGATTAAAATAAAATTACTATTAAAACAGTAATATTGTGACATATATTTTACAGTTTAAAATAACCAAAAGAGATTAATATTTTGTGGAAATCATGATACATTATTTTCATGATTCTTTGATGAATAGAAAATTTAAATGAATATAATTTATTTGAAATATAAATCTTTTGTAACATTTTCAAATGTCTTTTGATCAATTTAATGCATCAATTCATTATTAATTCAATCAGTATTATTTTTTGTTTCCTCTTACTTACTCCAAACTTCTAAATGCTCGTGTATCACAGTTTTTTTAACAAAAATATTAAGCAGCAAAAACTGTTTTGAACATTGGTAACATGGCCTAAAATAACTCTTGCCAAGCGCCAAATTTGTGTAAAAATCGGCGTTAGCGAGTGTATTAAACAGTTTCTATCGCCAATTGGCTGGCAACATTTTTATGAATTCTAACAATGCAATGTTGTGAGAATATTTTGTGAACAAACGAGAATGACACTCGGGACAGTTGACACGCCAATTTGGCAATTGCAATATTCAAGCGCAAGAAGCGAAGAGAACTCAATTCGTAACTCGTTACCGAAGCGTGTGCCCAGGAACTCGTGTCTCAGACAGCACGCGAATACTGAATTGAGCCCTCTTTCACGTCTTCTTGCGCTTGAACAGACATATTCAAACAAAATTATGTCAAAAGGCCCGTCTTGGCAAGTATCCTCATAAACATATTCAGTTATATCTTAAGTGAACTTGTTGAGAAAGAAAACACATGTGATCCGTGCATTAGCTCTTAAAGTGACAGCAGCCTAATATTCCTGCTGCTGTGTTTTTAATGTTAATCGAACAACAAAAGACAAAGATCACTCACTTCTCTGAATAACTTCTGTAACTTTAATAAAGAGGATTAATCTATTTTTCATGACTGGTAAAAAATATTTACTGATAATAAGAAATATATATTAGACGGATTTATGAAGGATCATGTGACACCAAAGACTGTAGTAATGATGCTGAGTAATTCAGCTTTGCATCACAGAAATAAATTTTAAAATATATTCAAATAGAAAACATTTAATTTAAATCGCAATAATATTTTACAATATTACTGTTTTACTGTATTCTTGATTAAATAAATGCAGTCGAGCAGAAGAGACTTCTTTCTAAAAACCCAAACTTTTAAACAGTAGTGATTACACTATAGATTTTTCAAAGACTTCTTAATTATTTTTAAATATATTATTTATTAAATATTTATTTATTTAAGATTTATTTAATGTTTGGAGGCACTTTTAAAATTCTAGGTTTTTCCGTGACTGTGGGAACCTTTAAAAAGCGATCTGAACCAGCATTTATTTGCGGTTTCTAAAACTCTTCATGTCAAGGACATGAATACGACGCTTTAAAGCATAACATTGTGTCTGTTTGGAAAATAACTGTCATCATTTGGGCAATTCGGTTTGGTGACGCTGAAATTACACACTTTACTTTTAAGAAAGTAAGCAAAGTACTGTATGCTTATCTATATACACACACACATGCATGCATAAACATGTAAATATTATACCGTAGCGTTTCGAATAGCTGTGAGAATATCTAGCTCAGTGAGTCCTCCCAGTGGGTCAATTGACTGCAGGGTTCTTCCAAATGTCTCGTGGAATATATAACAGATCCGAGCTCCTCCACACCTACAGCAAACAAATGCTCACACAGTCAGTCAGTCAATCCATGAAAATGTAAAATCATGCAGCACTTTTGGACATCACAGCCTTGTTGGCACGTTCACACATTCACACAGGCCTGGAGTCATACCCAACCGTCCAGCCAGAAAACGTCAATACGAGGCACTTAATTAATCGATAGCTGGTGTGGACTTAGCCAGATATGAGAGATGAACAGCATTTCATCCAACACTGAACAGGGTGTAAATAAGGAGTTGGGCAGACTTGAGGATTATCTGCCTGTCAAATTCAGCCAAGCGGACAAAGTAAACATGGTGTGCTTGATATCTGTCATGAGTTTCAGTGCGAAAATGACAGACTGAGACGCTGCTGAAGTCACCGAAAAAAGGATTAAGCAGGAATTTCGCCCTGGTAATGACAATATGTCAAACTTGATAACATGGTGCAAGATGGCAACCTGTAGTAAGTGGCTCCACAGATCACAGTAAGGATTTTTGTGCTCAAATATGGCAAGAGCTTTCTCAGATCACAAGCTCAAACCTAATTGGCTGGCTTTGTGCAATTTCTTTGCA
This sequence comes from Phoxinus phoxinus, assembly GCF_949152265.1. NCBI lineage: Eukaryota > Metazoa > Chordata > Actinopteri > Cypriniformes > Leuciscidae > Phoxinus > Phoxinus phoxinus. The sequence goes on along the minus strand of NC_136890.1, from coordinate 5,568,311 downwards.
TCTACTGCTGTATTGAAGTTACAAATAAATGGCCAAGGTTTACTTTTAATTGGGCCAAAAAAAGGCCATTTCAAATTCACACCAAAAACGACACGATTGTAAGCAAAGCACAGAAAGAAGGAAACATTAACATACATGGATTCATCTTTTGCAATAAGATCTATAACAAGAATTTAGAAAATATATTTTTATGTCATGCTGACTTTTTTTTTTTTGAAGAGCCTATTTCCAACTTTGTTTAGTTTTAGTTTTCTAGGAAATAAAGAAGCACTTGGAGAAGAATTTTCACTTTACATTTTTTTTTTCCACCCTGGCTGCAATCAACCAACCAAATCAATCAACCAACCAACCAACCAACCAAATCAATCAACCAACCAACCAACCAACCAACCAACCAACCAACCAACCAACCAACCAACCAACCAAATCAATCAACCAACCAACCAACCAAATCAATCAACCAATCAATCAACCAACCAGGGGTGTGCGATATCACGGTTTTTGATCGTGGACGATTAAAATGTCTCCACGATCTGCTTTTGAAGAAATATCACAGAATCGTGCATTCTATCAGTTGCAGTTCTGGCGCCTCCGTCTCAACATACTGTACAGCGCGACGTACATTCACATCAAATGTTAACGCAGAGGAACGGGACACTGCAGTTCACAAAAGTTCATTATTTGCATGTGCTTCAAAGCCTTGCTGGTTAAACATGTCATTCGTTGCTGATGCGCTGTTCTAACGAGCTCTTTTCTGCGCGCAAACAGCCGACGCGCACATGCACTAAAAGCCTGTCTAACAGCGTCTGTTTACTGGACTAAGTTATCTTTCGAGTCTTATTGCACTAATACTGTCAAATACACACAAGGTTTACATAAAGTTGGTTATGTCTAAAGTGAAAGCAAACAGAGAAAATTGAGAGAAAATCTGCTTGTGCGTGTATATTAGACGCGTTGCGTGCCGGCGGTCTTAAAGCGACAGTAGCCTAATAGTAAACATGCTACCGCTTGTCCTTAAAGGGAAAGTTCACCCAAAAATAAAAATTCTGTCATTATTTACTCACTCTAATGTTGTTCTAAACCTGTATTGATTGATTTTTTTGTGCTGAACACAAAAGAAGATATTTTGAAGAATGTGGGTAACCAAACAGTTGCTGGTACCCATTGACTTCATAGTGGAAAAAATATAGCCTACTATGGGAGTCACTATTAACTGTTTGGCTACCACATTCTTCCAAATAACTTTTATTTTCAACAGAATAAAGAAACTTATTCAGGTTTAAAACAACTTGAGAGAGTAAATGATGACAATTTAAATTTTTGGGAGAACTATTCCTTTAAATGTTAATAAAACAACAAAACACAAAGAGCAAATCACTCACTGCTCTTGACTGAGAACTTTAATAGTAGAATCAATGTACAATTTATACAGTGAAGTCTATGTTGTGTTTTATTTTCATATTTGTTCATTTAATTACTTTCTTCAATGCTACTGTTAAATAGACCTACTGTAGCTGAAAAAACGAAGCACTGTTTATTTCATTTGTTTATTAAGTTGTGTATGTGTAATGTGTATCTTTGTTCTTAATTTTAATAACAATGAAAATAATGACAAAGATTTGTATCTTCGCCACTTTGGCCTAAATGTCTGCCATTCTTTTTATTTTATATTTTGTTACCTAAGGCTTTTTAAAATAGGGATATTAGTTTGGCTGTAATGCTCAGTCACTTGCAAAATAGTAAAACCAACATGAAAAAGAATCGTGATAAAATCGTGAATCGTGATTTTTCTAAAAAAAATCGTGATATGATATTTTTGCCATGTCGCCAACCCCTACAACCAACCAACCAACCAACCAATCGAGGCCATATGAATTTAAAAAAAAAATAACAACAACGGTGTGCACAGATAAATCATTTATAATAAACACTGCAAGATTCTGTTATCAAAAAAATGTAATGGTCAATTTTGATTTCATGGTGACTTTAAATGACCTTGTATGTTCTGGCTCATGTACTCACAACTCCGAGGTCTGGATGTGCCTGGCAGTGCCTTCGATGGTGCTGCAGTAGTCGGTGGCAAACTTGGTGACGATTTGCAGCAAGGTGGCGCTGTGGTCTTCCACAGGCTGCCCGTAGCTGTTGAGCCGGGACTGGTACTGGGCGGCGAGCACCGTGACTCGGGTCTTGAGCTCGGGGAGGCAGTCTCTGATGTGATGCATTAGCAGTCGGCTCAGGGTGCGAGCCAGGTAGCGAGAGCCGCAGCGGGAGGCTAATGACGGGTAATGGCGCTGAAGAAACGCCTGCTCGTCTTTGCAGGAGTCAGTGAGACTCTTTTGGGTGTTCAAGTCATGCTGGCTCCTGGTGAAGTGGAAAAAAAATTATAGGATTGAATAGTGGATCAAAGCCTGCAAAATGTTAAATAGGAGTAGGAAGGATCTGAACTCACTCTCAACAACATGCTTTCATCTAGAGGGTTTTAGGCAGAATATACACTACCTGTCACAAGTTTGGAAACATTACACTTTTTGTTTACACTTTATTTTAAGGTGACGTGGTTACATTGATAATATTAATTAACAACATGTACTTACAATACAGTTATGGTAAGGGTTAGGCTTTGGTTTCGGGGTTTGCAGTATGAATAATTACTTGTAATTATTCATAATTCACAGTCCAAAGTAGTCGATTGTCGAGATAACGTGCATAGGTTTAGTTACCTATGATCACGCGCGTGAACTCGACAATCGACTACTTTGGACTTCGACCGAAAACAGGATGTAAATACAGGTATTTGCGCTGGCTGAAATAACTCATTTTTATTCATATCTTTCACATCTACTGTAGTCAGATTCACTCGTGTTCACTCTGAAAGAATCATCTAACATGGCTGGGCACTTGTAATGACATATCAAAGATGTTAAGAGGCTAAAAGCAGGTTTAAAATTAGACCCCATTGAAGTCAACACGGTGCAAATTTTAAAAATAGGATAACACGGTGTAGGCAACACCGATTTTTGTCGTTGTTCTCTGTATTGACAGCACTCCAAATTTACTAAAAATTTAGCTCAATGTTCAAATTGACCAGAGTTCTCCTTTAATAAAAACAAATAAATGCTGTTCATTAAGCTTTCTATTTGTCAAAGAATCCTGAAAAAAGTATCATAATTTCCACAAAAATATTAAGCAGCACAACGGTTTTCATCATAGATAATAATAATAATCAGAAATGTTTCTTGAGCAGCAAATCATCATAATAGAATAATTTCTGAAGGGTCATGTGACACTGCAGATTGAAAATCAGCTTTGATCACAGGAATAAATTATATTTCAAAATATATTCAAATAGAAAACAGTTATTTGAAATTGTAATAAAGGAAAAAAGGAGGAGGAACCTTCTTTAAAAAAATAAATAATGACTGTGAAATGATTGACACAGCACAGCAGCTGCCTTTGGTTTTGTAATAAGTTTCTTATGCTCACCGAGGCTGCATTCATTTGAGAGCTATGGAATACTGGAATTCTGCATAATGTTTTGTTGTAAATAAAGTAGGCTACTCTTATTATACATTCATAAAATAGTTGCCTATGTCCTTGGGAAGCAAAACACTTGCATCTGATGTTTCGGTTTCGTTTTTTAGAGAGACAATAATGTGCATTTTAAAATATTATTTATTCCTGTCATGTCAAAGCTGAAATCATTCTAATATGATGATTTGGTTCTCAAGAAATATTATTATCAATGTTATGCAAAATTTTTCTGAAAACCGTGACACACTTTCAGATTACTTTGATGAAAGTTCAGAACAGGATTTCTTTGAAAAATAAATCTTTTGTGACATTATACATGTCTTTACGTTCACTGTTGATCAATTTAAACTTAATAAATGTATTAATTTCTTTCAAAACAACATAAAAAAACTTACTGACCCCAAAGTTTTGAATGGCAGTGTGTATACAGTATGAAAAGGGTGGTTGGAGAGGTCAAAAAAGAGGTCATTTTAGAGTAGAGCAAGTCACATCACATTTTTAAGGCTCATTTGGACAGTAAATCTACTATTTACAGAGTTACTATGGATGTCATGTTGACTTTGAATATAGAGATTGTTGGCATCGTTAGACATGTATTGTTCTTTGACAAATGAAAGTGTCTTCAGCTCTTTCCTTTTGGTCAAAGTGAATTTCTAAATCAATCTGCAGTGCATTTTTACAGGATAGAGTGAGCTGAAAATTGTTAGTATACTGCCCACTACTGGAAAAGAAGAAGCTCTACCTTTAGTTGTACTGTGCACAAGATAACATTTTTGCATTTTCTAAAGTAAATGTAAATAGTGCTTTCCTGGGCAAAACCTAATTGGCCACACTTCTGTGGCGTTGAAGATAGTTGCTAGAGAATTTTTATGTGATTACTAGGTAGGTTTGGAGTATTTTGTTACTGGTTCAAGTATTATTTATGGTTTATGGTATTTTGTCATGGCTCGGGTTCTTCCTTCAGTCCCAGTTCTGCCTGTTTTATCATCCATCAGTTGGAAGTCAGAATTCTCTTCCATAACTTAAGCCGAGACACTACAGGTGAATAGGGTAACATTTTTTAACTAGCAGATATAACCATGAAACTTTCCCAGTTGATTACCTACATTAAGATGAGAAAAAACATGTTTTACAAGTTTTCTGTAATTTAATGTTTAAATATGCAAATTAGGCTATATCTAATTAAATATGCGCTAATTTGCATTTAAAAAAATATAAAAAAAATAACGAAATCTGAGTATTGGATAAAGCCAGGTTAAAAAAAATTTAGATTGGGAAAAAAAATTACAGAGGGATTTATGGATATCTACTTTTATTATCCTGTAAATCAGAATATACTGTCAATAGCCTTAAAAAAAATAATTTTCGCCATGTTTTTTGGAATAAAATGTTAAATAAATCAGGCTGAAAATAATATATTTAAAAATCCCTCTGTAACTGTCTTCATAATATAACTAGGTACAAGACTGGAAAGTTTGGTGTATATCGGTGCAACTGAAGTGGAGATTTCGGACTTGGAGAATGAGAGGAAAAGTCATTTTGAGAAAACGGGCTTTAAAGATTTATCATCAGCCAATGAGATTGCGCATTCAGCCCTTTTACTTTCACGATTGGTTGCTGATTAAAAGGAAATGACCATATTTGGATCTGACAGCATTGTACAGCAGAGAGAGAGCTTTCCAGCGGTGCATGTGATGACGGGGTGCAGACAGAGATCGTGGAGCGGCGTGTTGATTTATAACTCCAACTTTTGTTGAATTTATGAGAAATCTACAGACGCAAATAGACAAAGTGTAGTAAAATAAAGACCTAAATGTGTATTTCAGACTTTCTTTCACCACAAGTCTGAAAGAAGATGGTTATTAAAGACAAATATCCAAAAATCTCAAAATTGACCAGTGAAAAAACCCCCGATGTTTTTGCCTGCCGTGTCTCGCCTTAAATGTAATATTTAAGGTTAAGGATTAGTTTAAATCTCTGACCTCAAGTATGAGCGATAGCTACAGTTCTGCTAGCCTTAGCAAGCACTACTGATAAAATGTAAATGACTGATCAATATATTGAACTGAACACGTCTTTTATTTGTTGCCAGTGCTCGCTCTCCATAAATGCTCTCCCAGGAAATCTTCAAGTGCTTTCGCGTTTGACTGCTCGGTGTTTGAATCCTCAAAGCGAGAGTGTAGGTTAATGCTGAGGAGACGCTGGCCTGCAGCTATTTCTGATTACGTTAACGAGAGTCGAGAAATGAAAAGTGTCACTGCGGTTCTTCTCCCCAACTAAATTGTCTCCCTGTGTGCGTAAAGGACATGCTACCGCCAAAGCTGAATAACCCAATGCTTTATCTCCAGCACGATAGCGGGTAGACGTGGTACCCTCGGGGGCTTGTGCTTAAAAAGGCAGGAGAGGATAACAGCGTGGGGAATATTACAGTCATTGTTCCTTAGGGGTTTGATAGAGGGACTCGAAATGTAAGGAAATCACACTGTTAAAATGTCGCAATGCTTTTTCACACGGTTGATTAAGTTTCTACGGCAGTAAAAGAAGTCGAAAGGGCTGCGCGTGCTACACTTTATTTGTTCCCAGAAGCCCTCTTAAAGTCATTCAGGGTTTCCTGTGCATGTTTGTGAAGTGCTTTTACATGGTCATTTTTTCACCCTCTCTCCAACCCTTAACACTTAAACAGTTTTTGCTGCTGTGCCTTTAGGACTTCATATGTAAATGAGTTCTGTAATGATCTCCTTGGTCTCATGAGAAAAAACAGACTTGTGTTTTTGCTAAATGTGTGAAATAGACTGCTGCAGGTGTACGTTGGTGCAGTTTCAAGGTGAAATGACCACTTGAGCTGATAAAAGAGCTCTATGATTTTTGTTTAGAAGCCACTGAGTTGAAAGTCGTAAGAGCACAGCCAAAAAGTTTGGGGTCAGTAATACTTTTATTCGCCAAGGACACATTAAATTGATCAGAAGTGACAGTGAAGTTACAATTTAATAATGTCAAAATGAACCTAGGGGTTAATAACACATGGTTACCGAGTCGACCGTTCTCTGGGGTGCGTTTTCATGATAATCGAATGTAAAGAGTTGTATCTCTAAAAACTGATTAGCTTATAACTAGGGCTGTCAAACGATTAAAATATTTAATCGCGATTAATCGCATTAATGCCATAGTTAACTCGCGATTAATCGCACATTTTTATTTCTTTTTGTCCCATTATTTTTTTTCTCATTTTAATGCATACCTGTCAACACTCCCGTTTTCACCGGGAGTCTCCCGTATTTCACACCCATCTCCCGCCCCTTTCCCGTTTTGTCCTTTCTCCCGTGAAACTCCCGTAATTTGTATTCCCAAACATCGTTATATGAATAATCACATCAATATATTATTCCAAGGTTGCCCAGTTGCCAGATCTTGCATGAAACCCATCCTACGCGCGCAATCAACACATCATACACATTTCAACCCATTTGTGAGCTCAACCTGGCAACCTACAACTCGGTAGCGCTGTTGACGTGCGCAGATCGACGTTGGAAGTTGAATAAAGAGTCACTGGTAGAAATGGGAGGAGAAGACTCCGTGGTAAATATTTCACGTAATTAATGCAGCATCCGTTTTTTCTGTCATCCTTTGGCTGGCGTTACATTATATGATGCGCTTGTATTCTTGCAAATGCTTTTAAACCATTCACGCAAAGACAAATTGAGCGCCAGAATCGAGTTCTCTTTCGGCTTGAAGTTGACCGAACTAACACGCAATTCTGCAAAAATGTCCGTTTTGTCGAGTATCCTCATAAGAGCAGACTGAGCACTCTTAAATTAGTTAAATAGTTTTAAATGAACATAAAGAAGAGTTGTGAGAGAATGATGCGCGTGTGAGATGTGCGTCTCTGTCAGCGGCGGCTACTCTTAAAGACACAGTAGCCAAATAAAGCTTTCTGTCAGTAAAGTTAATCACAGAACAAAGGGAACAGAGAAAAACACTCACTGCTCTTGACAAAAGAACATTTGTAATTTTAATAAGGAATCATCTATGTATAATTTAACATTTATGCAGTGCAAACGGTTATAACTTTATTAAATTTCTGTATATTTCCTACCTTTTAGACAAATATTTAAAATATACTGTCTTTGTTGTTTCTACATTAATTTGGAGATTAAATGTGAAATTATGACATTATAAAATATATAAAAAACATAACGTTTTAATCGTATGTAATCACAGATTTTTTTTTTCTCAGATTTAAGCGCACCTGCTGCGATGATAGCTCAGTTCACAACGACACAACACACAGATCACTTTGGTCTTGTCAATTGAACCATTTGGCAACTTTTTAAAAGTAAACTTTCCACTCAGAATCTTATTGGCATCCATTTCGGCGTCTCGCGCTCATCATTCATCCACTCAAAACGTAACGTTCAGACGAGAAGCGCCGCGTCGCGCTGCGGCTCGTATTTAAAATTCGAACACATTATTCTCTATGAGTGTACACACACCGGCGGCGCCATTCAGCGTTTTTATTGCTGGCCATAAACTGAGAATGATTTCTGAAGGATCATGTGACACTGAAGACTGGAGTAATATTTCATAATATTGTATATTAATATTGTTTTTATTGGATTTTTGATCTAACTTTTAAAAATCTTACAGACATAAAACTTTTTGAATGGTAATGTAAGTGTATCTGCATTTTATATACACATTATAATTAACAGTAATAATGTAATAGCAAATGAAATTTAAATTCAAATAATTCATTTTAATTAAATTAATCAAAAATACAGTGGACTGAAAAAAAAAACAATACTCGTATTTCTTAAACATATTTAAATGTTTAAATGAAGGCTACAGGTACATGATATTTGGAAATCTCCACATTACCTTTGCAATATAAACATTACAGATTAATCGACTGTTGATTTGAATGACAATTGACTATGAATATGAAAATCTGCTAAAAATGTACATCCCTTGTCATGTCACCAAGTTATTTTTACTGCATTTTGTTCACAATGTAAATGATTCACAATGTTTGCACTGTAGAGCCCTAAACAATTACTTTAAAGGGACAAATCAAAGGTTATATAGAAAGATTATGAAGGTTATCAGTGAATAATGACTTAAAGGGATAGTTCACCCTAAAATGAAAATGAAGTAATCATTTACTCACCCTGGTGTTGTTCAAATGCTGTATGCCCTTTTTTATTTTATGGACCACAAACAGAGAATATTTTTTTTTAAATCTCCCACTCATGCTCGTCCATATAATGGCAGTGAATGAACCCATATGACGCGTGTTGCATATTCCAAGAGTTCTGGAGGTGTACGATAGGGTTTGGTGAAAAACAAACAGAAATGTAATGTATTAGTTAACGAAAATCCTGACCTTTGTCGTCAGTCTCGCCCAGAAAAAGCACACAAGCACACAAAAACGGCATGAAATGACTAGAAATCCCCCCCAAAAATCGGTGTACTTTTTTCGAACATCTCCAGAACCGAACTCTGTTTGTCTGATGACAGTCAGGATGACAGTTCACAGGTGTGAACACGATAACTTCGGATATATTCACCTCAGACGAAGGTACATTGATTGTATTTCATGCCGCGTGTTTATTGATCTTGATTTCTCACAACTTGTGTGCTTTTTCTGGGCGCTAACTGAGTCTCATGAATGCTCAGCTGTGAGCAAAAGACCAACGGTCAGGATATTCGTTAAATAATCCATTAAATTTCAAACTCTATCATTTACCCCTAGAATACTTGGAATATACGACACGTTACATCGGACCGTTCTGTGATGCTCTTGCATCTTTTTGATGCTGGTCGCTATTCACTGCAATTACATGGTCAAACGTGAAGTTTAAAAAAGAAAGGACGTGTTGTAAATGATGACTTGGTTTTCATTTTTAGGTGAACTTAACCTTTAAATACAAGTCTGCTGCTTTTGAGGTTACATTTTGCATCTAAAGTTGCATTTAAAATGTTCATTTAATGTTTCTAATCTGCCTTGGGGAAAATACAAATAATTTTTTGCATTTTTAACAAATGTTTAAAGCAACTGACCTGTTAACCACACCAATAATGCCCAGTCTGACTGGTATGACGCGACCCAGCAGCACCTCCAGAGCATCTGTCCCCGCGTCCATCAAATCCAGCTTACTCACGACCACCAGCGTCCTGTGACCTGAGCGCAACAGACAATCACTACATTCCCTTCCCACAATGCCATTCAATGGTGCAATGATGAGATCTGGACTTCTCTGCATGTCGCTCACCGTCCGGGTCCACCTCTCGCGCCAGTTTCAGGGCATCCGATGTGGCGAGGTCAGAGTTGGCAGGAGAGACACACAGGATGAGGGAGTTGGGGTTGGAGATGTAGGACAGAATCATCTCTTGGACTTGAGTCTCAATATCCTCAGGCTGGTCACCAACCGGGACCTACACAAAAAAACATCATATCATGTGACAAAGATTGAATGGGTGAATGAACGAATGGATTTCAGTTATTTTATCTTTAAAAGAGAACATATTTACAGTTCCCTTTCGTCCAGGGAACTCCGACGTACGTCGGGTTCCCCTGACGAATTGGGATCACGCTAGGGAGCCTATTACCTTCGAGAACTAAACAAAAAGCCAATGAACATTGGCATGCAACATTTGCATTCCGCGGACCCGCCCGTCAGCGCGGGTATAAAAGCCGGAAGTAAACATTGCATCATCGCCTTTCGCTTCGGAGCCTCAGTATTCCTGACTTCAAGCTAAGCCTTCTGGAGAACAAACAGATCGATTACCTGGAGAGCAGAATCGCTGGTGTGACGGCGCGGTGCAGCGATCTTCGCCCTCGGCAGCAAAGGGTTGCAGTTTTCCCCCGATTGTCTGCTGCGGTGGTCCCTCGGCGCTTCGGCGTTTTCTCTCTCTCTCTCTCTCTCTCTTGTTTTTCTCTCTCTCTTTTTCTATCTAAAAGAGCTGGCGGGTGTTTCGCGTCCTTTTCAGGATGTCGACTCACCCGTGCGTTTCTGGATGTGGTAGACTTCTCCCTCCGGATGATGGCCATCAACACTGTCTCGCATGTTTGGGCTTAAGGCATGCTGAGGCAGCGTTGTTGGATGAGTCATGCTCTCTCTGTGGGAGCATGGCCATCGCGACGCTCCGCTCGAGACTAAGATCCCTGAAATATGGGGGAGTCCCTTCGGAGAATGCTCGATCTAGTTCGTCTGTCGGTTCAGTTCGACAGGCGGCTACTTCGGTCATTCCCGTTGGTGAGCGTATGAGGGTTACAGTGCGGAATGTCTCGTGTGGTGAAACATCCTCGCGAGCTTCCCACTCCTCTAGCAGCTCGCTGCCAGCGGCGCTTCCGGGGGAACTTCCGGGGCCGTCCCGCACGGTTCCGGTTGTTTCCTTTGGAGCGCCCCCGGAGGATCAGATGTCTATCGCGGCATCGGAAGAGGCGCAATCATCTTCGGGTGAGGAGTCAGCGGCTCCACCCCCTTCGGGTGCGGTGGCTGCGGCTGACGCTGATCCCGAAGTGGTTGCCATGCTCGAAAGGGCGGCCGCGAATGTGGGACTCGAGTGGAACCCTCCGCCCGGGCCCTCGCATTCGCGGCTTGATGATTGGCCTGCTGCGGTGCGTGCGGATGCCCCGCGCACCGCTCCAGTGCCCTTCTTCCCTGAAGTGCATGAGGAGTTGAGGAAGTCCTGGTCGGCGCCTCTGGCGTACCGGCGGGGGCCTCCTCGCCCCTCCCTCTTCACCACCCTTGACGGCGGGGCGGCGCACGGGTACGAGGGAATCCCCCCAGTGGAGCGGTCTATCGCGATGCAACTGTGTCCGAAGACCGCTTCCACCTGGCGGGGTGCCCCTTCACTCCCCTCCCGCGCCTGTAGGTTCTCCTCGGGTCTAACCGGGGAGGCCTATAAGGCGTGTGGAGACGCCGCCTCCGCCCTGCATGCCATGGCTCTGCTTCAGGTCCACCAGGCCAAAGCACTCCATGACCTGCAGGGGGGTGGTCCCGACCCAGCTTTGCTGCAGGAGCTGCGTGCGGCGACTAACTTCGCTCTACGGGCGACGAAGGTTACCGCACGTTCGCTGGGTCGGGCGATGTCCACACTTGTGGTCCAGGAGCGCCACCTATGGCTCACCCTTGCGGATATGCGGGAAGCCGAGAGGAACAAACTTCTCGACTTCCCCGTGTCCCAAGGGGGCCTCTTCGGCGAGGCGGTGGATAACTTGGCCCAAGAGTTTTCCGCCGCCCAGAAGCAGTCGGAAGCTATGCGGCATGTCCTGCACAGGAGGAAGGCCGCTGCTGGCCCGACTCCTGTTGCTGCACAGCCTCCGGCCGCTCGTCGCCGAGGTCGTCCTCCTGCGGCCGCTCCCCCTCCAGGCCAGCAGCCTCAGCCTGGGGGACGGAGGTCGGGCCGTAAGAGGGCGGCCCAGCCCGCTCCGACGCCACCTGCACCTTCCAGGAAGAAGAGAGGTGGGCGTCGTTCCTGATGCGGGCGACCTGGATCAGGATGTTGCTGCTCTGCGGGAGGCGGTCCCTATTCGCCTCCTTCCCCCGGGGGAGGGCCGGGTGGAGAATCCTTGTTTTGTTTTTGTTCCGCCACTGACACAGTCAGTGGTACCCACTTTCTCAATAAAAGAGCAGTTTCCGAAACATCCTTTTCCAGGTCATCCACGGCCGAGACTGTCGGGCACGCAGTCTCCCCCGTGCGAGAGGGTCGCAGCGGCGGCGCGTGTCGTTTCAGTGCGACACGGCCCCCGCTCCCCTCTCCCCAGCCTGCGGGTAGCGGCCTCGCGGAACCCTCCGCGTCGCCCCGGCCTGCGGCTGGCCACGGAGGCGCAGAGACGGGGTTACGAGGAGTCAGGGCCTCGTTCCTCGTCTCTCCCCCTCCCCTCGCCACGGGGCGGCCCGCAGCAGAGGGTACACGAAGAACCCTCTCTGCTGTCTGCCCCCCGGTGTGGACAGGTAGGTGTCAGTACCTGCGCCCAGACCCCGCTCGCGGTCGCCATGTCGTCGCTGGAGCCGGGTCCCTGTCCCCCGCCCTGCTGCCCCTCCGCGGGTACGCCGGTGGTTCGGGTGGGTCTACTCGCTCGGTTCCTGGAGGCCTGGCTAGCGCTTCCAGCTCCGTCCCGGTGGATCCTCCGCACCATTCGGCTCGGCTACGCAATTCAGTTTGCTCGCCGGCCTCCCAGGTACAGGGGCATTTTCTTCACCCGTGTGCGGTCAGAGGATGCCCCTGTCCTGCGGAAAGAGATCGATGTCCTGCTGGCGAAGGACGCGATCGAGCCGGTCCCTCCTGCCGAGATGAGGTCCGGGTTTTACAGCCCCTACTTCATTGTACCCAAGAAAAGCGGTGGGTTACGACCGATCCTGGACCTGCGTTCCTTGAATCGGGCCCTGCACAAACTCCCCTTCAAGATGCTCACGCAGAAGCGCATTTTCGAATGCATCCGTCCCCAGGATTGGTTTGCAGCAATCGACCTGAAGGACGCTTACTTTCACGTCTCGATACTTCCTCGACACAGACCGTTCCTGCGGTTTGCGTTCGAGGGTCGAGCGTATCAGTACAGAGTCCTACCCTTCGGGCTGGCCCTGTCCCCCCGTGTCTTCACGAAAGTCGCGGAGGCGGCCATTGCTCCCATGAGAGAGCAAGGCGTTCGCATCCTCAATTACCTCGACGACTGGCTTATTATAGCTCACTCTCGGGATGTTCTGTGCGAACACAGGGACATGGTGCTCCGGCATCTCAGTCAGTTGGGTCTTCAGGTCAACTGGGACAAGAGCAAACTCTGCCCCACGCAGAGGATCTCTTATCTCGGTATGGAGCTGGACTCGGTCGCCCAGACTGCGCGCCTCACAGAGGAGCGCGTCCAGTCAGTGCTCACCTGCCTCAGGTCTTTTCGAGGCAGGACAGCGGTTCCACTGAAACAATTTCAGAGGCTCCTGGGGCATATGGCGGCCGCAGCGGCGATTACACCGCTCGGCCTATTACATATGAGACCGCTACAGCGCTGGCTTCACGATCGAGTCCCCAGGTGGGCGTGGCAGAGTGGCACGTTCCGGGTCCAAGTGACCCCGCACTGCCGCCAAACCTTCTCCCCGTGGTCGGACCCTGCGTTCCTTCGGGCTGGAGTGCCCCTGATCCAGGTTTCCAGGCATGCTGTGGTTTTCACAGATGCCTCTGCCACGGGGTGGGGGGCCACGTACAAAGGGCATGCAGTCTCGGGTCTGTGGACGGGGCCCCAGCTGCATTGGCACATCAACTGCCTGGAGTTGCAAGCAGTACGTCTAGCTTTGTGTCGCCTCGTAGGGGTTCTCAGACACAAGCACGTACTGGTCCGTACGGACAACACTGCGACCGTTGCGTACATCAACCGTCAAGGTGGTCTACGCTCCCGTCGTATGTCGCGACTCGCCTCCCACCTCCTCCTATGGAGTCAGAAGCATCTGAGGTCGCTTCATGCCGCTTACGTGCCGGGGGCTCTCAACCGTGTGGCCGACGAGCTTTCACGGTTCACCCCCCTGCCCGGAGAATGGCGACTCCATCCCCAGGCGGTCCAGCTGATTTGGAGTGTCTTCGGAGCGGCGCAGGTCGACCTGTTCGCCTCTCCGGACACGACCCATTGCCAGTGGTTTTACTCCCTGTCCGAGGGGACCCTCGGCACGGACGCCCTGGCTCTCAGCTGGCCCCGGGGCCTACGCAAATATGCGTTCCCCCCAGTGAGCCTTCTTGCGCAGACTCTGTGCAAGGTCAGGGAGGAAGAGCGGCAGGTCTTGCTAGTGGCGCCGTACTGGCCCACCAGGACTTGGTTCCCAGAACTTATGCTCCTCTCGACAGCCCCTCCTTGGCCGATTCCTCTGAGGAAGGATCTACTTTCTCAGAGACGGGGCACTCTACGGCACCCGCGTCCAGACCTCTGGAAACTCCATGTCTGGTCCCTGGACGGGACGCGGAGGTTCTGAGTGGTCTGCCACAGGCAGTGGTAGACACTATCGCTTCCGCTAGAGCCCCCTCTACGAGGCGCCTCTATGCGTTGAAGTGGAACCTGTTCGTCGCTTGGTGCTCCTCCCGTCAGGAGGACTCCCGAACTTGCCCGATCGGCGTTGTGCTTTCTTTCCTGCAAGATGGGTTGGAGCGTAGGCTGTCCCCTTCAACCCTCAAAGTGTATGTCGCTGCCATTGCGGCGCATCACGATGCAGTTGACGATAAGTCGGTGGGAAAGCACGACCTGGTCATCAGATTCCTGAAGGGTGCTAGGAGGTTGAACCCTCCTCGCCCTGTACACTCTGTACCCCCTTGGGACTTGACTCTGGTACTGAGAGCTCTCCAGAGTCCTCCCTTTGAGCCTTTGCTGACAGTAGAGCTTGATATCCTGTCTATTAAGACAGCGCTCCTGTTAGCATTGGCTTCTTTTAAAAGGGTCGGGGATCTGCAAGCATTTTCGGTCGACGAATCGTGCCTAGAGTTCGGGCCGGGCCTGTCCCATGTAACACTGAGACCCCGCCCCGGATATGTACCCAAGGTTCCTACCACTCCGTTTAGAGATCAGGTAGTGAACCTGCAAGCGCTGCCCCAGGAGGAGGCAGACCCAGCCCTAGCTTTTCTCTGTCCCGTCCGCTCCTTGCGGTGTTACGTTGACAGAACGCAAAGCTTCAGGACCTCAGACCAGCTCCTTGTCTGTTACGGAGGCCGGCAGAAGGGGAAGGCCGTCTCCAAGCAGAGGTTAGCCCACTGGATAGTGGATGCCATCACCCGAGCCTATGAGGCTCAGGGTGAGCCTTGTCCCCCCAGGTTGCGCGCTCACTCAACTAGAGGGGTTGCCGCTTCCTGGGCGTTGGCTCAAGGCGCCTCGCTGACAGACATTTGTAGAGCTGGGGGCTGGGCGACACCTAACACGTTTGCTAGGTTCTATAACCTCCGTGTGGAACCGGTTTCCTCCCGGGTTCTGGCTTCGTCCAGTGGGTCGAGGGAATAGGTTGTGTCGGCTTGCTGCGCCACTCTGTAATCAGATAAGTGCGTCTCTTCCGCTCCGCTGGCCCCTAAGTGGTAACCTCGTTGAGCTCCTCCATCAACCCCCCGGCGCCCGGCGTAGCGGACCGCCCGGCGCCAGGTTTGCTCCTCTAGCTAGAGTCGTAGCAGACTGGGTGTTCAGTGGTCTTGTGTACCGGTTTTTGCCACGTGCAGTCCAGCCGTGTCTTCCCCGACGGACTCGCGCCGTCGTTCTTGTTGTATGCGCTCCCAATTCCAATGGTTGGGACCATCTCAGGGACTCCATATGTTCACTATGTGAATTCATATGAGTATTCCAGGCCAGATCAGGCATCCTGGTTTTCCGTAGTGTGCCTCCCCCCCCGGGGGTTGAGGCACGCTTCCCAGTGTTATCCAATGTCCTCTGTGTGGGTCTTGCGGAACAGCAGTGGATTCCTAGCAGCCCCCGAAATTTATTGAAAAAACTGCTGTAGGGCGGCTTAGCTGGGCACTGGAAGGGGCCAGCACCATGGCGTTTTATTAGGGATCCCAATTCGTCAGGGGAACCCGACGTACGTCGGAGTTCCCTGGACGAAAGGGAACGTCTCGGTTACGTATGTAACCCTCGTTCCCTGAGTACAGGGAACGGAGACGTACGTCCCTTTGCCATGTGGCTGCACCTTCGCAGGGGTCCGTTACTTCGGCTCCTCAGCGAAAAGCGATGATGCAATGTTTACTTCCGGCTTTTATACCCGCGCTGACGGGCGGGTCCGCGGAATGCAAATGTTGCATGCCAATGTTCATTGGCTTTTTGTTTAGTTCTCGAAGGTAATAGGCTCCCTAGCGTGATCCCAATTCGTCAGGGGAACCCGACGTACGTCTCCGTTCCCTGTACTCAGGGAACGAGGGTTACATACGTAACCGAGACGTTCTTCGGACGAAATTCAGATATTTCAATTCTGAGTGAGGGCGAATGATTTCCCCAAACAAGATTTCACAATGGGTTCAAGGTTTTCATGCAAATTTGCTGCTTTGACCAAAACAAATCTGCTTGGTTTGAAAGTGACTTCTGAGTTGTGCTTCATACATCACAGTGTTTTGGGGGGGGGTTTTTTGCAGAAAATGTCACAAATGTGGTCACACCATAATGCAGAAATGCATCTTTTCCATTGGTTTGCCAACCACCCATAAAACATCAAAAGAAGTAGGATGCCGCATTTCTGCCCCCTACTGGACGGGAATGTGAAGTACTGTATGGAGAGCAATGGTGATTGCCACAATTTCACTTCACAATCGCTTAATATTAGGGCTGTGTATCAGCAACAAAGTCACAATGGTAAGTTATACAATCATTATCCGTTATAAAGTCCTTATACAAATCAACTACACTTATAAAAGCTGAAACACAGTAATATATTATACCCACTATTTCAACATTTCCAGATGATAATTGAAAAAACTTTTGTTGCGCAAGTGCATTTATTAGGGAATCACAAATGCAGACGTTACAGTCGAGATATTTGGATTTATTACAATTAATCACGGACATTTTGCTCATAGATTTCATAGCAGAAAATAACACAAGCCTCATCATGAATGAACACAGATTTGCTGTATTACATCTCTTGATATCAGGCAATCCTATTATATTTGCTCACACGCCTTCTTAAACCTAGGTAGCATATATATTTTTAATACAGTATTACATTAATTAATTTCATAAACCTTGCATTTTTAAATGTCGCTGTTCTTGTATTCAGATTAAGCACAGTCCACTAGTCTGCACACGCTCTGTGGAATTGCTACAGAAGCCGTATCGGTGCTCATCTCGGCAAAGAGCATGTGGCGATACATCATCGTATCGATATGACAATCAGGTTTTCACCCAAACTGACCGGAGCATTTGGAAAATGATAAAGTGTGCCACATATGTTTTTGCTAACACTGCTTTATTAATGTTTAAGGGGAATAAAGGTGCTGCTATTGTATTGAACTCACCCATCTGAACGCATTTTAACGTGCTCCAGAGCTGTATCTCTCGTCTCTCATACAGTATCTCTCGTTGTGCAACTAGCTGTTCAGTTCGTTTCCGTACACACTGTGTTGAATGTTTTTTAATGCGTTGTAAATTACTGAGCTGTGTGTGTTCAGAACCGGATTAAGCACTAAAAGGTTAAAGGTGAAAGGTGTGTATGTGGTCTATAAAGCTTTCTACCAACACAGAAGATTTCCATATAAGCCCTGCTTAAAGTTAAGAGTATTTTCCTCACGGTCTGTGATTTCAGCGCTGATTTTAATTTCATTTCATATTAGGAAGAACTAGACACTGGATTTGACTTTCGATGATTGTGCATTAATTTAGTATAATTTTATTTTTTTGTCATACTTGGAAAGGGGGATTTTGAGTGCAACTCAGCCTTACTGAGTCTTCACAAATCTGATATTTTTTATTTTTATTTTTTTATTATAATGCAATTATATAGCTACAGTAATTGGGCTAGTCTAACGGTGTACTATTTAGCTTTAATAACATGATCACTTACAGTAGTAATATGACCAAAACCTTATAAGCAAAACAAATACTTGTCTAAAATAAGTACAAATTATTTAAGTAATCAAGTAATCAGTCAGTAATAAAATAAGAGCAAAGAAACAGATACAAACAGTGCTTTAAGTTTAGGTTTTCCTGTTGTTGTTTGATTAACATTAAAGACACTGACAGGAACGGGGATATTAGGTTGCTGTCACTTTAAGACCTCCAATACTGACAATGTCCCAAATACTCACAGGTCCCAAATTGTTTATTTACTTAAGACATTACAGCCAAGACGGACATTTAAAAAATAAGTATGTGTGTATTTAACCGTTCAATCGTAATAAGCCTAGAAAGGAATACAACTCAGTTCTCGCCCGCACAGTACAGGCAGTCTGACAGCGGTCAGTATGTCAAGTAGAGGTCGACCGATTCATCGGTTTTGCCGATTAATCGGCACCGATTGTTGACTGGTGGAACTATCGTTATCGGCAAAAATATATACCGATAGTATTTCCTGGTTGCGTCCATTGCTGGAGCGGCTGAGAAGCGCGCGCTGTCATTCATTACACAGTGTAAGAGCTGAGAAGGGTCTGCTGGCATGATGCAGTACAAGAGCGGCCTCTAGAGGTGTAATAAAAACTCGTGCCTCGTGTTGTTTATTTCGACACGTGATTCTGCGTGCTGCACTGAGAGCACATGCTGCGTGGAGAGCGCGACATCAGATCCGCGTTTAAAGCACCGACAGCTCAAATGTATGTATACAGTACATTGTCATATCATTATAAAGTGATACATTTGTTGACTAAATGCTGCATTAGTAGAGAAAGAACAGCACAACAGTATGTTTGTTTGCCTTCGAGGCTGAGAGGTTGAACATTAGTAGTACCTCAAGCGGTTAAAACACTGACAAACATAAACGTAAGTCCGACCCGAATGTTTAATGTCACAATTGTTACCTCTATATTTGCATTAGTTCATATCCAGCTGGTCACTTTTATGCATTAAATATGCAGAGAAGTTGCATATTTAAAGCTAGAGACGTAAGCAAACTGATATGTTCATACAGCCGACAGAAACATAAACGAATCAGAAAAGCATTCGATTTCGGTTATTTTTTTTTTTTTTCATCTTCACTTAAATACAAATTTTGTTACTTTTTTATTAATTAAGTTGGCTTGAAAAGAACAGTTAAATAGTTAAATTTTGAATGTAACTGGTTTTATTTGTTATTTAGAGTATTACTTTTTGTTTCAGTTTGAATGAATGTCTTTTATTGACTTAAATATTTATTCACATTTATATATTTATTTAATTTAGCATGTTTTCATGGTTCAATACAGTTTTTTTTATTTTTATAATAAAGTTCAGCACTGTTTTACTTGGAGTGTTATGTTTGTTTTTATCCAGTATCAATTTTAAAAACGATCGGTTCATTAATCGGTTATCGGCAAGTATGGCCCAACCTAGCTATCGTTATCGGTAAAATCCACTATTGGTCGACCTCTAATGTCAAGTACCGAATTAACTTCTCTTGCGCAGTATACTGCGCTTTTGATAACTCTTTTTAGTACTATCAAGCATATCATACTTTTTATTTTGTCATTCATCCATGTTTTTTAATCACTTCACTTACTGACCTCTTGTGCACAGCATCTGTATCCTTGTGAAAATAATACATTACAACTTTATTCAATTAAATAATTATTGATTTATTTTACTGTAAAAATGTTAGTGTCTTAGGCTCTAATATAGTTTATTTTTTAAATAAATAATTGTACATAAATAACATGTTTAACTGACAGAATTTAATTTTTAAGAGATAAAATAGAATATAATACTTCCATTTTTTTATCCTAAAGGAAATGAGTTTGTTTGCATTACATGGCAAAATAACATGCACAGTCGTTGTTGTTACCTTAGTGATGCCAGGCAAGTCAACCAACGTCAGACTGAGCACGTTTGGGGAATAGATCTTCAGGTAAATGGGCTCTGGACTGATGCCCTAAGGAGGAAAAAGAGAACAACTAAATGAGATCATTTAAATCCGGGCCTTCAAATGGTATGACAAGTGTGTGTATGTACTGTACGAAACACTGATGTGTGCCATGCTTCCACTGCACCTTATTATCGGTATTGCGATCGGTTTCATCCTCAATCTCTTTCCGGATTTCATTGAAATCTGTGAGAATCTGAGCAAAGAAAAAACAAAGTCTTTATAGAGTCGCCGTGATAACTAGCTTGGTTTAAAAGTGTTCTGAATGACCCCCTTTTTTTAAACTTAAGCCCTATTCGGACTGGACTAGTTTTCTAAATGATGACTGAGTTACAGTTCGTATCACTCGATGTCTGTGATTTCATGTAGGGATTCGGATGGGACTATCTCCGTGTTTATTACAGAGTGTGTGTTTTCTAGACGTGGGCGTTACAGAAGGTCATGTTCTGACGTATGACGTAAATGCTTTTTAATGAATTACTCATTGATATCATTTTAATTGATTATTAACACCCTATTTATATAAACTTCACGTGCGTGTATAGAAGTGGCTGTTCATAATAAACCCACATAAATGAGCAGAGAAATGTAGACACGCATCTTACAATTATATTAAAATGGGCAGTCTTCGCAGTTTCTGCGATTTTGCTATTTATTAATCGATTCATTTTATCATTTTATTTCTTGGTCGGATACCATCAACATTGAAATTAAATTAAATGAAAGCATGCAAAAGATTGGTGCACAAACGGTAGTTCAGATAGGTCAAAAAACACATAAAGGGTCCTATCTTGCACCCAGCGCAATTGACTTTGTACACGACGCATGTATCATTCCTATTTTGCACCCGCGCACAGCGGACTTTTCCCTCCACAGACACACGTCGGCGTGATCCGGCGCAAACGTTCCCTGGCGCTATTTTCCAGTTTTAGAAAACAATTCCACCACTGACCAGGAAAAACCTCGTCTAAAGACAGTGCCGCGTTGCGTGTTAGTCATATGGTATTTTAAGGGCGCATGCTTGGCCATTATGTAGCGTGTGAACAACGCGCATACACTTTGATTCTCTAATCTAAACAGACGCAGCAGTTTTCATTTTTGCAAATCATACATTATTACAAGGAAACATATTAACACACAAGTGAAAATCATTGTTGTGTCCGTGAAGATGTGAAAAAAACAGGCATAAATCTAGCTTACATATTTACCCAAATTATTATACGCCTGTTTAACCGAAGCTAATTTGGGTGGGTTTCTCCTATAATCCCCAATGTCACTTCTCTGTGTTTTACGGCCCTTATGACGTCGGTCTCCTCGGCTGTGAACTGCTCCTGGCATGCGCTGGCAAACCCGCCGTTATAATAGCAATCCGCCGTGGAACAAGCGAGATTTGCGAGATCCGCCCTTTCGCGTTTGATACTTGCGTTTCAGATCGTTAAAATAGGGCCCAAGGACTAAGTCCGAAATTCGCGTCCGAAATTTTCGCACGTTAAAAAATAAATACGACCTCATTTTATGTCAATCATGCTTACACACTGACTCTGAAACTTTCGTCTGTCATAAAAAAATTCGAAACCGGGTTAGATTTTTTTGCGTTTTCCGCATCCGTAGCAAGCAGTTTGAATGGCGTTTTGACAATTCAGAGCCACCGAATCACGACAACGAAAAAACGAATACGCAAATTCCGTGTGCAAGGACGAAAGGAGTATAATACAATATCGGCAATCACAGACATTCGCATTCGAACAGGATGAGATCTCCCAAAACCAGTAGGTGATTTTCCCTGGATTTTTTACTGAGGTTATGTGAGAAAAACACAGACATGGCAGATTCGGACAGGATTAAAATCACAAAATACGCCTGTGAAACACCAATGTTTATAACGTCCTCCATTAAAACTAGTCCAGTCCGAATAGGGCTTTAGTGTCAAACAAGAACTCTAGCTTTTGTAATTACCTGGTTTTTGCAGTGAAGGAATGTGCCCCATTCCTCTGCTTTGATACCTTTAGAAGATGAGACAGAATGAGAGAGAGAATAACAAGAACACAACACAATACGAATCAATATTAATGACACTGAATCTGCAGAAACCCTCTTTCCATGAAAGACCTCAACAGAATAAAAGCATTTTGCAGGCTTTCACAGCAAAGTGAACTGAAGTGAACAAATTGTAAAATCAATATTCAACCAGAAATGTTACAGTGGCCGGACACACGAGTACAAAACCAACCAAACGTGCATTTGCTCTAGTCTCAGAGTGGAAACAGTAGCAGTAAAAACAATACCAGTTTTTTCACTTAAAAAAAAAAAAACAACAGATGGGAAAACAATATAGGTTTTAAAAGAATGACATTTACAAAACAGATGATGACGCAAGTGCTGTGGGGTGGGCACCACACCAGGACAGATCATGCAGACGAACGTGTGTTGGAAAGCAGAGACCTGGATAGGTGTTTTGAGAGTTTTGTTTAGCTCCATTTCCTGAGAAAGCGAAGAAAGGACAGCAGAGAGAGTGTTAGGAAGAAAAGTTACTGTAAGCGTATTAGGCACAAATTCACTGAAAGATCAGAATACGTCACAGTGAGCAGACGTTAAAGGGGTCGTGACATGAAGTTTAATATGTTCCTTGAGGTTCACTTATAAGTTAAAAATTAAAATTAAAAAAGTTAAATAAATAATGAATTTATGATTAATCGATAGTCAATCGTTAATTCTCCCGACGATCCACTAAGAAAATATAATCGAATGCCCATCCATATCCTGGATCCATGAAATAACTGGCCTTTAAAAATTGAAATCTGCCGGCCTCTATGGGAATTTAACATAGGGGTGTCCTGACTTATGCACCCTGTATTTTAAGGAAGAACATTTATTTATTTACGATACATTATTCATTCACAAAGAAAATTGGTGTCCTTAAAGGTTTGAGTTTTCCTCATTTTTTTAATTAATGCATTAAGATCAATTTCCAAAAGAGGATTTTTTATTCCTCTTTTTTAGTCAACTTTAGCATGGGTGTGTTTACTTATGCTAAGCACTGTATTCTCATGAAGTGTCTTGTACTGAACCCAGAAGAACATTTCTTAAATGTTGTTTTCTTTTCTTTAAGAACATTTTTTGACTTACTTCTATATTAAAGCATGCAAAGCAAGTTAATATGTGCTAGACGTGTTCTTGTGTGAAATACTCCTTTCCAATATATTTAAAACTTTCCGGCCATGTCATAAAACCTTGCCTATGATGCCCAAAAATACTGTCTAGAGATATATGTGACCCTGGACCACAAAACCAGTCATAAGTTGCACAGGTACAGTATTTTTGTGGCAATAGCCAACAATACTTTGTATGGGTTAAAATGATCGATTTTTCTTTTATGCCAAAAATCATTAGGATATTAAGTACGGTAAAGATCATGTTCCATGAAGATATTTTGTATCATAAATATATCTCAAATTTATTTTTGTGAGTGAATGCAGCACAATCGTGAACATAAATGAACAAATTTAAAGGCGATTTTCTCAATATTTAGATATTTTTGCACCCTCAGATTCCAGATTCAAATAGTCGTATGTCGGCCAAATATTGTCCTATCCTAACAGACCATACATCAATGGAAAGCGTATTTATTCGGCTTTTAGGTTATGTATAAATCTCAATTTCAAAAAATGTACCCATAAGACTGGTTTTATGGTCCAGGGTGAGATATTGTCTAGAGATATCACTATTTTGGAGACACAATCAGTCAACAGAATACAGCTCTGATAAATCCTGTAGAGACATTTGTAGGCTGTTACCGTTGTCTTGTTTGCGCCTCTCCTCCAGCGATGGCACATTCACCAGCTGTAACACTAGAGGGCGCCGCGTCACTATTCCTGAACCTCGGGGCAAGAAGTCTCGTCCAACCAAACTCTCCAATACTGAACTCTTTCCACTACTCTGGAGGTTTATTTAGAGACACAAACAGAGCATATACTTGACTTCACAGGGAAAATACACGTCGGCATCATGTACTATCACAAAACAGAGATCATACCTTACGTAGTGATGGTTTCCATTTCAATGCACTGCATAGAGGCGCAAATTCAAACTATTCACTGTTAGATGAATGACTCACCTGTGATCCCACGACTACGATCTGAGGAAGCTGGATGACCTCGGCTCCAACTGTGAGGAAAACCTCCTGCAGTCTGTTAATGACGGGAATAAGAGTTTCCATCTCTAAAAGAGAAAGAAAAATCGATGCACTGAGTGTAAAGCTGCTGTACATGAACAACAGATTGTGGCTTAATCAATAGAGATGCAGAAGCAAAAGATGCTCCATAAATAAGAGGACAGGCCCAACTGATACTGGGCTTGAATAACTACAGCAATATCTCTCTGTCTATCCTTTATTAATATAATGTACACACACACACACGCACACACATATATATATATATATATATATATATATATATATATATATATATATATATATATATATATATATATATATATTAGTGCTGGGCAATGATTAATCGCATCCAAAATAAAAGTTTGTGTTTCCATAATATATGTGTGTGTACTGTGGATAATTATTTTTTATATATAAATACACACACGTGCATGTATATATTTAAGAAAAATGTGTTATTTATATATAAAATATTTATATATAATATAAATTATATATAAATCTATACAAAGTATATACATGCAAATATTTATTATATATATGTGTGTGTGTGTGTGTGTGTGTGTATGTGTGTGTGTGTGTGTGTAAATACATTGCACACAGACACACACACACACACACACACACACACACACACACACATATATATACGTATGTTTATGTGTAGATATTCACACACAGACACACGTCACATATATGTGTGCTTTACATTAATCAAGAAAGCACTAGTCTGCACAACCCATTCATGCAACTACTTTATTAATTCATTTGCAGATATACTTAATTTGCAGTTATATTGAATATTCCACGACATGACCCGTGCAGGGTGTGATGCTGCTGACAGCAGAACAAGGTTACAGGAGAAACGATCACAAAATGAGCACAACTGGTTCGATAGAATAATATCCTTACCGTGTGTCGACCCTTTTACAAAATTGCACAATCACAGCGTCTAAACCTACACGCTCATTGTCATGCTGGAAATGTGGGAAATATAACGTAAAGTCACTGGAAGACCGACATGTTTTGAGGTTTCGCTTTTCTGCGCCCTTACCGTAGACTGTCAAAGAAGGGTCTGGAGTCAGCTACAAGACATTCGATTGGCTAATGTATTGGTGACGTTAAGGGTGTATGGTCAGCTCATTGGATGAAACACCTATCAATCACAATATGTCATGGCCGCTTCTCCACGCCCCTTACCAACATCAGGACCCCTACAATTTCATCTGTGGCCTTCAATATCACATTAGCGTTCTTGTGGAATTCTATTGAATTACAAGAGCTAGATAAATAAATAAAATAGCATTTAAAAAGGTTCGAAATCTCGAATGTATTAGGATATTTGCGTACAAATGAGTTAAGGAAGTAGGCTAGGTGAGACAATGAGGAAGTGTGGTCAGAATTTAGACACAAATTATCAAAATGTGCAAATCACATGACATGACATGACAGAGGGAGGGGACGATGATCAGGCAAAAGCGATCACGGGATGAGCCTCTTATGTTTTATTTATTTGATTAAACTTGTCAATTTGTAAATTTTTCCAGCTATATTTGAATTGCATAGAAATATTTATAATAATGTTAAGTTTACTAGCTTAATTCTTTAATTCAAATTTCTGCCTGCACTTAGGATACCAGCGAATAGAGATGGAAAGTTGTTTTTAAGGCTATTATTATTAATTGTTTACATTTGTTGTGCGTTAATTTATTTAAAAAGCGAGAAGATATCAATATAACGTTTAATGCTGCATAAACTAAGCTAAGTGGTTTAATTCATTTCCTCCTGCTGCCATCTTGGAATCATTCGAAAAATGAGGGAGGGCTCTTCCTGTCGATTCATTTTAGCGAATCGGTTCGTCTGGACGGTTCATTTAAATTTCAAACGGTTCGAAAACTAAGTCAATGATTCGTTTGACTTTGTGATATATCGCTTAAAAGTGTTCTCGAAAGTCTTCACGCGGTATTTTGTAGTAAAATAAATTGTATTACATTTATTGTTTGTTGTGTTGTTAAACGCTCTAGGCCTCTAACGTGTCGCTTACCTCATCGTTTTCTTTTCTCCCTACAGTAAATGCCTTCCGAATCGGTTCGAATGAATCAATAAACTGAACCGACTGAACTACGATTCGAACATCAATATTTTGCGTCAGACCCTTGTGACTCTACAGTCATGTCCTGTTCTGCTAGGAAGAAACATATAATGCTCGACAACAGCTGATGTGCTTCTGGATCATTAAAAACACTGGGTAATTTTTGTGTCAAATAGCTTTCCGGAAGATTCGGACGCGCAGCGAATATCAAAACAGCCGCGACGGTAAACCTGAAGAAGGTAAATTGTCTGACAGTTTGTTTTTCTCGCAAAATCTGTCAAGGTGATTGCTGCATAGAATATTAGATCATTTCAGACGTTTGTGCACTTATTGATTTCATAATGGGTCGTGTATGCTTATCGTTCTGACTGGTTAGTATTTTCTGTGTCATCATGTCCTTGTCAGACAAACTAACGGTACTTGGTCACACAGAACAAATACTTTGTGGTTTATATGGTCGTGTGAGTGATTCTCGTTTCAGTAAAGCATTTGTTACAATGTAACTGCCATGTTTTCACAGCAGTGACGTCACATGACTCAATGAATCACATGCATTCATTCTTTGTACTTCTGCCACTGAATACTGAAGGTGTAGTTTGATCACTGCTCTTCTTTCCCTTCGTTTTAAATCTTTTATCTTGATACTAGTTCTGCAACTAACATTTAAACCAATTTTAATGAATCTACTTATGTGTTTCCCATTATTAGGCAAATTCAAGGCTATAAAAATATGTAATAAATAACAATGTGAACGTTACAAATCTATATAAAGAACACAGACCCATTCGATAATGACAGTTGTTGTCAAAGATTGCCATTATTGATTGTATACATTAGTTATTGCAGCCTCTGTGATATTATGAATATATAATTTTACTAAACAGTAACAGGCCTGTATTTTGGGACAACTATCCAAAACAAAATCCGTTTAAATGATAAACATCTGACTTTGTGAAGGACCTCAGTACATCTATGACAATATTTAAATGTAAACTAGACATAGTACGCTTTCATTAGTGTTCATTTCAATCACATACAATATGATTTAGATAGTGGCTTAAAATAACAATCGTGCCGTTTCAGTTTTTACAGTGTATGTTTACCTGTCAAGCGTTTATATGTGGAAAATAAAGTATCTTCTGTCTGATATCTGATATCCTTCTCTGCTTCGCAGCGTTCTTCTACACATCATGGCTTCCCGTAAGAAGGTGCTGCTCAAAGTGATCATCCTAGGGGATTCTGGGTAAGTGTTTATGCAACATCGGTGAGGTTTAGCTTGTTATTATCAGTCTTCATGGAGCTCAAATGCTCTTATCAGTTGTGACACTTTGTCCTCTTCATGTAGGTCTATGTTTAAAGTAGCTGTACACATGTACACATTATTGCCTATTGAC
Source organism: Phoxinus phoxinus (assembly GCF_949152265.1). Taxonomy (NCBI): domain Eukaryota; kingdom Metazoa; phylum Chordata; class Actinopteri; order Cypriniformes; family Leuciscidae; genus Phoxinus; species Phoxinus phoxinus. The sequence continues at coordinate 5,540,630 of NC_136890.1, read as the reverse complement.
ATTACTCAAGGAATTCCCCTGACTTTCCATCATGTGCAGTTGGAATTTGCTCACGCTTAATAATCACGCTATCTCTGCAGTATCTCATCTTACCGTTGAGGAATGTTATCAAGACTTAAAGATGATGATTTCAGCTGCACATGTTTCTGAAGCATTGCCTACTAAATCATTTTGTCCTGTTTGTCTTTGTCAGAGTTGGGAAGACCTCTTTGATGAACCAGTATGTGAATAATAAGTTCAGTAATCAGTATAAGGCCACTATCGGAGCCGACTTCCTGACCAAGGAGGTGATGGTGGACGACAGACTGGTCACCATGCAGGTTTGCATTCATTTCTATTTCATAAGATTACATTGCACTTGCACTACTGTTCAGAAGTTCGGCGACGGTTCACTTGTTGTTGTTTTTAACGGAATTAATACTTCTATTCAGCAAGAATGCATTCGATTGGTCAAAAGTGACAGTAAAGACATTTATAATGTTACAAGTTTTTAATCTTTTTTTAAATAAATGCTTTCTATTCATCAAAGAATCCTGAACAAAAATGAGTTTCAACAAAAATATTAAGCAGCACAACTGTTTTCAACATTGATAATAATCAGAAATGTTCTTAAGCAGCAAATCATCATATTATAATGATTTCTGAAGGATCATGTGACTGAAGACTGGAGTGATGATGCTGAAAATTCAGCTTTACAGGAATAAAACAATTTTAGAGTCTATGAAAATAGAAAGTGTTTATTTTAAATTGTTAACCGTTGTTTTAAACATTATTACAAAAACATTAAAAAAATACCAAAGTTTTAAATAGATGTGTAATTCCTATATGGGTGAATCTCTCACAGAAGTGTCATACCTCTTCCCAAAATCCAAAAGAAAAGGAAAAAAAGTAAAATTATAAAAGTTTATTTGTAGGATAAATTTTGTTTGCATAATTTCTTTTGAAAATTAGTTTATTTAATTTGAATGGTGCTCAATACACATGGTTTTAAGCAGCTTTTACGGGCAATATGAAAAATTTGAGGGGGGGGAAAAAGATTTGTAAAAAGGTTTAATGTTATTATCCCCTAGAACATAATAACATATGCAGAAATACACCTTGACGTGACTTGACGAGCTTTCAGGAAGCTTTGAAACCTTTGCGAATCTTTTTTTTTTTTCCGAACCAGTGATTCAGAGCGCGTAACAAACTGCCAGTGCCAACGTTATGTGATTTCAACCAATGTAAACCAACAGTTTCAAAATGTCAATGGTTTGTCACTAGCGGGCCGATGATCTCTGTGAACCCAACCTGGGATTTATTTTGACCTGATCTCGGATCAATGTTATAAATTTGTACACCCCTGATAAGTACATCTCGGAGACATCTATTTGACGTCTGCAAGAAGTTTTTTTTTAGTGTTTGCTCATTTGCAATACATCTCATATAGACATTTAGAAGAGGTCTTTAAGATGTTTAAGATTTAGAATACAAAACTGCTTTTTCTAATACATTTACCAGATGTTTTTACACAGCAGATGCTTTCCAGATTAACAGATCTTTAGCAGACATCTTACAGACGTACTTGTGCTATGACACATTTGTATAATAAAAAGGAAGAGTTGTAGTTAAAAGTCTGATTGGCCAAGCTCTCCATAAAAACGAACAAAGCAAGCCCTACCATATAATAAAATATCACATATTATAAAGACATTTCAGCTGCATTTACACTGTTCTGACCAGCGGGCGTCATTTCGAGCGCTTCGAAACATTTAATCATTTTGCGAAGCAATTGGTTCAGTTGATTCGAAGTTTCAAAAAGCGTTTCTCCCATCACTATTGACTTGACAAACAAGAGACTCACTGACTGCATGCGAACACAAACAAAGCTAGACAATAGATTTAGCAAACATGAGGCTAATGACTAACAAGAGTAATCAGGGCGATAAACCAATGACAAGGCAGAACTGAGAATCACCTGACCAGACAAACCAGTGAAAACACAAGAACCCAAGGAACCTCATGACCAGATCACATGATGGAAACCGGGAATCACATGACAACAAAAACATAAAACATGACAATTTTCAAAATAAAAGACATGAAACCATAAAACATGAATAGAACAGATGTGGCAAAACAAAAGTAAAGATAAATGTGCGAGCCAAAAGTGACATTACTTATGGAAATGTAAATGCAAAATATACATTTTCAATAAATATGTTTTCCTTTGATTTGGGAGTAAAATAATGCTTTCTAAATATTTCTTGAATCAGATTCACCCTTATACATATAATAGCAGTAATTGTAGCTATTACATTCATTGTTTGGATACTGCTCAGAAAGAATAAGAGAACAGCGTGTTCTGAGGATGACGATGTCATTTCCTTAACAACCATTATTTTGTGAACAATGCCCCATGGCAATAATCGTCTCTGGTCATGTGATGTGGTTAAAGGCTCTGCATAATAGGCAATACAGTCATCTCAGAAATGTGAAATCTCTGTAATTACTCATAGCTTATCGGTAGGATCTCATCTCAAAGTGTTACACTCATTCTGATGATATAACATTTTTTCTGAGCAACATGCAGGTCATGTGAGATAAATAAGTCACATTTAGCAACATGTCTAGTAATCCCCTGGGATTTTCCCTGTAAGCATAGTCCATGTTGTGTTTGCTTGCCAGCCATGTTTTTCTAACCTGTATGACCAGTCATGTGATGTAGATCCCTCATGCCCAAACTAGCAGTGCTTGGGAAGTTACTCCTGTAAAATGATTTGTTAATATTGCAACCGTAAGATTACTGTAGTTATTCTGTCTGAGCTGTTACTTGTGATTACTAATGAATACATTTCTGACAACTCAAGGATAGAAAGTGAATTCTCTCTGTTTATAAGTGTTAGTATTAAAGGGGTGGTTGAGTATGATTTCACTTTTCTAACTTTAGTTAGTGTGTAATGTTGCTGTTTGATCATAAACAACATCTGCAAAGTTACACCACTCAAAGTTCAAAGCAAAGGAAGATATTTGCTTTTAAAGAAAAGGACTACAAAAAACGGCTGGTAGGGACTAGACGACATTCCTCCGGGGTTAGTGACATCAGCAACCCTAAAATGTACATAAGCCCCGCCCCCGGGAACACAGTCCATGTTGAGAAGAGGAAGAGTTGTTGTAGTCGAGCACATTTGTGAGTCAGCTCAAACTTTAGCATCCATCTTTTCACATGCAATAGAAAGTCACTCTGTGTGCATCTCACAACAGTTCCTATACGAGCGATTTATAGATTAGCATGACAGAATATGCTAATTGAAGAGTTAACTCCACATCAGAAACATAAACTCATCAACTAACCATTCAGAGACGTCCTGTTGCTTCTACATGTGTCACTTCTTCTTGAGTCTCTCCATCTTTGTCTGACTCCGTTTTAACATTAAAGACAGAACAGTTACTGTCATTTTAGTGTGTGTGCGTGAGGTAATCGCAGCTGCTAACACACGCGAGCTCTTGAAACCCCGCCCTCTGTGCAGCAGCTCATTTGCATTTAAAGGGCCAGACACAAAACGGTGCGTTTTTGCAAACCCTCAAAAAGGGACAACTTTAACATGCTTTATAAAAATATCTGTGGGGTATTTTGTGCTAACTTCACACACACACTTTTACTTTTAATTTATTTTACATCTTGTGAAAATGGCGTTTTACCCCCCCTTTAAGCAATAACGTTGAAGATTACATTGTTAATAATGCGGCTAAAGGCAAATAATACAGTGATACAGTATTATTAAGTGCTATTTACCTTGACTAATGGTATTTTCTTCCTTAAGATTTGGGACACAGCAGGTCAGGAGAGATTTCAGTCTCTCGGCGTGGCTTTCTACCGAGGGGCCGACTGTTGCGTGCTGGTCTATGATGTCACGGCACCCACTACATTCAAGACTATGGACAGCTGGAGGGACGAGTTTCTCATTCAGGCCAGTCCACGTGACCCAGAGAACTTCCCCTTTGTTGTGCTGGGCAACAAAATCGACCTGGAGAACCGACAGGTCAGTGTGCAGACCAAACTGAACCGGCAACGCAGAGATGGTTTTAAAGTTCTCGGTTTTAAAGAGTTGAAAATGAGTAGAAAGAGTGCTTGAGCTATGAGTTTCTCAATGGTCGAGATATGGATTTTTTGGATATGGATAAGGGATAGTTCACCCAAAAATTATTCCATAATTTACTCTCCCTCAAGCCATCCTAGGTGTATATGACTTTCTTCTTTCAGCCAAACACAATATAAACAAAATATCCTGGCTCTTCCAAGCTTTATAATGGTAACTGAGATTTAATAAAGGCCTTCTGAAGCGAAGCCACGCGTTTTTGTAAGAAAAATATCCATATAGGGTCAGAGGTCACTCTTCAGCCAGAACTCGGCTCACGTACGGCCGTTACTGGAAGCCAGTGATTATAGTTTATAAAGTTATAAATACTGTATGGATCACTGTATATATCATCACATGGCTTCAGAAGGCCTTTATTAACCCCCTGGAGCCGTATACTTTTATGATGGATTCGCTTTTTTTGGGCTTCGAAATCTAGAGTACCATTCACTCCCATTATAAAGCTTGATTAAAGCGGGAGAGTGACCTCTGACCCGACGCTTGATGTAGGAGTAGCGTAAGCTTAGGTGAGAGTTGACGTCTCTCGCAGTTCAACAAATAGAGCTGAGCAACAAACTCAAGCTTGTCCCACATTTCTCTTTAAAAATTCTCCTTTTAGACTTCTAATTCGTGACCGGTGTTTTGTTTTACTCTATCCTCTGCGCTTCTGCGTTCATCAATACTCAGGCTCTATTCACTCCCATTATAAAGCTTGGAAGAGCCAAAATATTTTGTAATATAACTCTGATTGTGTTTGGCTGAAAGATTTTGGCTGTATTTTTAATTCAGCAAGGACGCATTAAATTGATCAAAAGTGACAGTAAAGACTATTCCAATTCATATAAATGCTATTCTTTCAAACTTTATTCTTTAAAGAATCTTGAAACAAATGTATCGTGGTTTCCACAAAAAATACGAACTGTTTTCAACTAGGGCTGGGCGATATATCGATATAAAAAATATATCGATATATTTTTAAATGGGATATGGAATTAAACCATATCGCATATATCGATATAGTTAAAATTTTCGCTGTGGTCCTTGCTACAAGCAGTCTGCGTCTCAACAGCCTAGTGTACAACGCGACAAATAATCACATTAAATGTTTACGCAGAGGAAGAGGACACTGCAGTTCTCAAAAGTTCATTATTTGCATGTGCTTTAAAGCCTTGCTGGTTTCGCTGCTGATGCGCTGTTCTAACATGCGCTTATCTGAGCGCAAACACCCGACGAAATACACTCAAGGTTTACATAAAGAAAGTTGGTTATGTCTAAACTGAAAGCAAACAGAGAAAATTGAGAGAAATCTGCTTGTCATATGCGTACTAGATGTGTCACGTGCAGGTCTTAGAGACAGTAGCCCTAATAGTAAACATGCAGCCGCTTGTCCTTAAAGGGATAGTTCACCCAAAATTTATTTTTATTTTTATTATAAAATAAACTCTAATGTTGTTCCAAACCTGTATTAATTTATTTATTGTGCTGAACACAAAAGAAGATATTTTGAAGAATGTGGGTAACCAGACAGTTGCTGGTACCCATTGACTTCCATAGGAAGTAAATATACTATAGAAGTCATGAGGTACATCAACTGTTTGGTTACACACATTCTTCCAAATAACTTCCACAGAAGAAAGAAACTTATTCAGGTTTAAAACAACTTGAGAGAGTAAATGATGACAATTAAAAATTTGGGGAGAACTATCCATTTAATGCTAATAAAACAACAAAACACAGAGGAAATCACACACTGCTCTTGACTGAGAACTTTAATAGTAACTTTAATAAGAATCAATGTATAATTTATACAGTGAAGTCCATATTTGGCTTTGACTGAACATTTGCTCTCACTTTGCGGATAAAATATCGGGATATATATCGTATATCGATATTCAGCCTAAATGTATATCGGGATATGACTTTTGGTCCATATCGCCCAGCCCTATTTTCAACAATGATAATAATAATAAATGTTTCTTAAACAGCAAATCAGCATATCAGAATGATTTCTGAAGGATCGTGTGACACTGAAGACTGGTGTAATAATGCAGAAAATTCAGCTTTGATCACAGGAATAAATACAAATTTGTAGCTATATTGCAATAAAAAACAGTTATTTTAAATTGTAATAATAATTCACAATATTTCCCTGTTTACTGTATTTTTTATCAAATAAATACAGCCATAGTGAGCATAAGAAACTTCAACATCATTAAAACAAATCGTACTACGTCCAAACATTTTAGCAGTAGTTTACATAAAATTGCTCAAGTTAAAATGCCTAATAAATCAGTGACAATATTTAAAAGGCAAAAATAGAAATTGCAGCACGATGAGGTTTCCACATGAAAAGCATTTCAGAATTGGGCAGCGATTGAACCAGGTTGTTTGGTAGCAAACTGGACGTACACATGGTAAGCAATGAAAATAGCGAGAGGTTTTTGAGCTTAAATCATTATAATTCCTGCTGTTTGCTTTGATACATCTGAGAAATCCCATTAATTTCCTCTGAATGTCAGGATCTGCCTTTGCTGTTCTGTCGGGCCATCTTGTCTTGATCTTTGTGTCATGCAGATTGTGGCTTGCTTAGAAAGGTCAGCTGCAAATGAGGGCAAAACTGAAATCGTTTGAACTTTGTTTGCACCGCAATGCTTGACCTGTGCGCAGTGCGCCATCAGCTCGACCTCCAGAGTTCAGTGCACGGGGAATGCCAAGTCAAGTCACCTTTATTTATATTATAGCGCTTTATACAATACAGATTGTTTCAAAGCAGATTTACAGAGATGACAGGAAATGCTGCATTTCGGCTGCTCAGCTGAAGTCAGTTCAGTGTTGATTAAGATCTGTTGTAAAGATTATTAGATTAGTTCATTTCATCTATGAAGCAGTTCTGCAAAAGATGATGGCATCGTCCAGCTGAGTTCAGTTGTCTTACAACAGGGTCAGTAAGTCAGATCAATAATATTGTTGAAAATTAAGTTAAAATTAAATTATATTATTTTACATTTTAAAATATTGTAATATATGTTGAACTGTAATGCTGTGATCAAAGCTGAATTTTCAGCATCATTACTCCAGTCTTCAGTGTCACATGATCCTTCAGAAATCATTCTAATATGATGATTGCTGCTCAAGAAACATTTCTGAAAACAGTTGTGCAACTTAATGTTTTTGTGGAAACCATGATACTTTTTTTTCAGGATTCTTTGATCAATAGAAAGTTACAAAACAGCATTCATGTCAATTTTTTGTTTTTTTTTGTTTTTTATATATATTTTATACATTTCTTTACTGTCACTTTATATAAATGAAATTGTAATATATCCTTGGTTAATAAAAGTAACTGACTCCCAACTTTTGAATGGTACTGTATGTAAAAGGGATCTTATTGACCAATGATCTCAAAAATATTTTGCGGGTCTTAAAAAGTCTTAATTCACTCTTACACAATTTAAGGCCTTAAAAAGGTCTGAATGTCTTAAATTCACAAAGTCATGACATTAAATGTTGCATGCAGTGCAGAAAATGAATATCTTCCTCAGTACGTTTGTCCTGTTTTCCAATACAAATATCTAAACATCTTTAAATCAATGTAAAATGCAAAAAAGGTTTTGAAAAACTGAACAAAATTAAGTGAGTTTATGTTTAAAAGATGAACATATTTCTGTATAACTTCGCTTTGAATTAAGTAGATTTTTTCTAAGCCCATTGGCAGATATTTGTTATTGTTTTAATCACAAACTCTGAATTTTTTTTTCAGAATTCATATTTTATGTTATGTTGCATCTCAAATGTGTCTTGATTTAAGCCGTTTTAGACAATTACACTCAAAAACAAGACAAAATAGAACACTTTTTTTTTTTGCAGTGCGATCAGAAGCTACAGGAAAATATATTTCCATGTTCTAGTGTTTGGGAGCAGAGATACAAACTACTTTTTTTGTAACATGTATTGAAAAGTAATGGATATCTGTTGGAAGTTGCATTTTAAAACTCTAAAGTGTTTCTAATATAACTACTTTAATGTATTGACAAATTGTGTTCCCTTCCATTTATTCCTTTCATTTTCTTTACCTGGTCTTAAAAGTCTGACATTTAACTTCATAAAACCTGCAGAAATATGAGCCCTGAATAGGCAAATATCAAACAATATACCAGAACTAGAACTTTTCCTATCCAGAAAATATTAAGTGACGTAATGATTTTTTGGATTGCCAGTTTTTCATATTGAATTCATCATTTCCTTTGTATTTTGAACAGGTAACAACGAAGCGAGCACAAGCATGGTGTCAGAGTAAGAACAACATCCCCTATTTTGAGACCAGTGCCAAAGAAGCCATTAACGTGGAGCAGGCCTTCCAAACCATCGCTCGCAATGCACTTAAACAGGTAGAGAAAGTTGAAAATACTTCAGATTGACTTTAGATGACGTTTGATATAAGATTAAAAAAAAAAAAAAAAAGCAAATTATCAGTCATTTATCACCTTGTTTGAGAGATTCACCCCAAAATAAAAACGTTGTGTACTGTCACATTTCACTCACCATCATGTTGTTTCAAAACCTTTAAGACTTTAATGGAACTATGAAACACAAAAGGAGACGTTTAGCAGAATGTTCACGCTGCTCTTTTCAGAACAAAAAGCACCATAAAAGTAGTTTCTACAACTCATGTGCTTTATTCCGAATCAGAGTATGTGAGCGGAGCGGAGCGGAAGGAATTTGCGCTCCACGCTCAAAGCATTTCATAATTACTCCGCTCAAGCTCCGCTCCGGGTGTACAATTTCCCGCTCCTCGCTCGCTCCCCACTCCGTCCTTAATATGTCTCGCTCCGTTTTCGCTCCACGGTAAATTTATATATATATTTTTTTAAATAACACCAACTTCTGATCAGAAGATGCATGCATGTAGGCTACTCACTGTAAAACGAATAGGCCTACGCAGTACTAAGAGAAGAACATCCTTTATTGGATTTTTGAACAGCCCCAAACCAATAAATTCCTTTAGCTCACTTTTAAACAAAGCAAAATAAAAAATAAGAGTTGAATGAGGCTAAATTAAATAAATTATCAAACGAAAAACATTATATTAAATAAATTATCAAACGAAAAACATTACATTCAATTAAATAAATAAATCACAAACTAAAATATGAAGTTAAACAAATTGCCAAACGAAAAAATATAGATCTCTTTATGCCAATTTTTATATTAATTTTAAGAAATAGGCTACTATGAACAGAAAAAATGCTGGCTGGTTGAACATATTTTTTATTAGCAAAGCTAGCTATATCTTCTCCAGTGCTGCGTTTACTTTCAGAAAAACTAGCTTTTGCAGAGTGGCAGGTGCCAAGCACATACGATTATTGCTGGACATCAGACCAGCAATAGAAAACACCCTTTCCACGCTGGCCGAACCACTGGGAATGCTAAATACGCGTCTTGCAATTTGTGAAAGTTGTGGCAGTACATTAGAGTTGTCTTTCCAGAAGCGAAGGACGTGATCGGTGTTCAATCTGGGCATTCCAAGGTATTGCTCGACTTCTCCTTTTACGTCTAGTGTAGAAGACGAACGGGCAGTTGCGTATGACTGGAACATTGACTTGACTTTTTTTGAGCTCGATGGCTCAGGGACAGGGTCAGGGACAGTCACAGGGTCAGCGACAAGGGAAGAGGATGTTTCTTTTTTATTTACACTGCAGAGAAGTTCTGTTTGACGAACTAACAACTCCCGGATCTCAATCTGTTTGCCTTGAACCTGCAAGAACAATACAGCTATGATTATTTTGCCCTTCTGTATTAGGCCTATTATTATTATTATAGGCTATAATAATAATGAGTTGTCATAGGCCTTCTGTATTATTCTTAGCATTATTGTTAGTTAGCATATACATATACATAGCATATAGTTATTTTAATAAACCAGGGTTAATTTCTGAATGCTATGCCTTTATGTAATGAATTACTTGCCTTTTCGTCTCTTGCAATCCACTCGTTCTTGAAGCGTGGATCTAATAATGCAGCCAGAATAACGTGGGTGTCGTCATAAAACCTTTGATAACGAGTCGAAAAGTTATCAGCTAGAGTTTCTGCGAATGCAGCTATTTCCAGTGGAGTGTCACTGGAAACATCAGACATCATTCTGTGTATTTCTGCAATTGCCGGTAGGATCATTCCCAGGTTTCCCAGTTCCTTTTGTAAACTCTCTGTCAGTTCAGCAAATGGCGTGAGTACTCTCACTAAGCCTTTAAGAATGAGGACATCATTGCATGTGATTTTCCCATCATCTGTGATCGACGTCAGCCTGTTTTGCCACAGCGTGTCCTTCTCAAACATTTTCAGCACCGACTCGATCATCCGCAACTGACTGTTCCATCTGGTTGCGCATGCAGTTGTGGGACGAACACCTAATTTGTCGATTTCCTCTGTGTTCAGTGTGCTTTTTCTGACTGTTTTCACTACTTTTCCAACCTTGTTTATTATTGAATTGATTGCGTTGTGCTTCGCGATTGCGTCTTTAATTGCCAGTTGGAGTAAGTGGATCGGACATCTCAGGTGAAGATTTGATTTTGTGACGTAGTGCTCTACCATCATGTTCAATTGGATGGCCAGCTGGTCTGTATGGAGCTGCAGGAGTGCAACATCTGGAGCATCACCCTCACCAACTGTCTCCCTGTCCAAGTCATCTTGGTCCAGCTGATCCCCGAATTCACTAAAACCAGGCAGATTGAAGGCTTTTACCATATTGCTGGCGCTATCAGTTACTACTCTGATCACACCACGCTGAATATTCCAGGGTCTCAGGACCTCCTCATATTTTTCATAAATGTGCTTCGCTGTGTGGTGTCCCTGAATGTGTTCACAACTCAGCAGAACAGTGTGGTCTTGGAAGTTTTCATCTACAAAACTGCCCACGATACCCAGAAAACTGTGACCTCGTCGGCTCGTCCAAATATCAAGGGCCACTGAGAGTCCATTGCAGTTCTGTAGCAGAATGCGCAATTTATTCTCCAACTCTAATAAAGCATGTGGCATGAGTGTGTCACGGACCGTGCTGTAGCAAGGTGGGGTGTAGCCAGGCTGTGCAATGTTCGCAAAATAGCGCATCCCTTCTCTTTCTCCTTTGGTGAGTGGCTCATAGTCCATGTAGATCATTTTAAAGAAAGCCTGGTCTAGTTCACTCTTCCTCTCCTGTGAAATATTTATTTTTGTCGTTCTTTGTTGAAAGAAGCCTTTAAATTTACTGCTCTGACTCTCGTTACATGTTTGCTGTGCTTTTTTCTCTGCAAATGTAAATTGAACATATTATGGCGCTGAAATTAAATGCAAATAATAGCCTAAATGCTGAAAAATATTTACAAATGTAGGCTATTAATTCTGCGTTGGTGGTTGAGGTTTTTCAACCTGAATAATACCGACCTTCAGATTTTTTTTCCACGTGTGAGCGAAAAACTTGATCGTGTTTCCTTGACACATGCCTTCTAAGATTCCACAAGGAATCTTTTGATGTTGTAATCACCTCCCCGCACTCGCGTTCTCCTTTGTCATCAATACCTTTTAAAATACATTTATATTTTTTTCCCCCTTCTTCACGGTAATATTTCAAAAACTCCATCTTTCTGTCTTTCTTTACTGTGCTTGACAACTTATAAAATCGTCCATCATATAATGGAGTTGCACAGGCGAAAATCGCGAGGGGGTCGATAAAAATATCATTAAAAGCATGTGTAAAATGAATTTCATGATAATACTTTATTTAAATGTTTGTGAAAGTACTAGGAAAACAATACAAATGCAAACAAATGCAAAATATGATTATAAACATTTTGATTCCCCCTCCGTTGCCTCACAGTGGTATGGTCCTCCTGGCTCGTGATTCGTAATTGAGCGATAGTGGAGCGGTTTCGGAGCGAGAGAAAATCAACGCTCCGACATAAAAAAAAATCCGCTCCTCGCTCCTGGCAAAATCACGCAACTCCGCTCCTCGCTCCGCTCCCACTCCGCACCGCTCACATACTCTGTTCCGAATCCTCAAAAGTGAGGTGTATTAGGCTGCTGTCACTTTAAGATCTAATACACCTGTCCAATATAATGATACGCATCCGTTTTCTTTCTCAATTGTTTACTTTCACTTAAAGGAATACGCCGACTTTTTGGGACTTTAGCTTATTCACCGTATCCCCCAGAGTTAGATAAGTCCATACATACACTTCTCATCTCCGTGCGTGCCGTAACTCTGTCTGACGCACCCACCGCTAGCCTAGCTTAGCACAAAGACTGGAGGTAAACGGCTCCAGCTAGCATACTGCTACCAATAAGTGACAAAATTACGCCAACATTTTCCTATTTACATGTTGTGATCTGTATAGTCACAGCGTGTACAAATAACAAGGTCACATGATACACAGCCATCTTCTAACCGTATACATACTGGGAACTATATTCTCAGAAGACGAAGCACTGCTACTTGGGCAACACTCTGAGCGAACTCTCGCCTCCTCACCACGGCACTTCTCAGGCGCTGCGAGCAAATCACTCCGCAGAAGTAGCAGTGCTTCGCCTTCTGAGAATTCGTGTTCGCCTTTGTGTTTGCATGCTTTTTGACAGAAATCGCTAAAACACACCAACTTTTGCTCTATAATGGTTGAACTTTACAATTAATCCGCAGATCACATGCATTCCGAACCCTGGGCCCGGTTTTTCAAAAGGTTTAATCCGGATAAAATTGATCCGGATTTAGTAATCCTTTTTTTGCGATCCGTGATCACGTAATCCAGTTTACTTTTGAGCCAGTTTTTTAAAGCAACATCGGATTGGATCAATCTGATCCGGATAGGAACTTTTCAGGATCACCAAATCTGGATAACCAGTGCTCAAACAGGATAGGAAATCACAATGTAGAACTATGGATATGTAAAGAGCAACAAGTAGAATAGCCAGTGTGGGGTCAATATAAGTTTATTTTTACTTGAAATGAAAAAAAAAAAAAAACACACACCCCATCCTCTTCCAGCAGTCCGCTCATCTGAGACCTACAACACAAACACTGTACATTGAGGATATTTATAACAAGTTTCAAATATAGATGTATTGAATAAAAAAAAAAGACTTAATGGAGTTCTTAAGAGGTTGCTTTGCATGCCTTAACTCCCTGAGAGCGGAACCACAGAAAGCATGCAACATAACCCTTGCCTGTACTGTCCTGCACAACATCGCTATTAAGCGCAATGTCACTCTCTGTGCTGACAATGATGCACCTGAGCCCCTTGGAGACCCTAACCAACCTCCTGCATTCTGCCAGAACGAGCAAACAGGACGTGCAACAAGGGACGCAATAGTTAGACACTATTTCTGATTTGGATTTGTTTTGGATTTCAAAAATCAGTGATTGCCATTCTTTGCATTTTTTTGGTTATTCTGCCATCATTGCATGCATCACTAATAAATATTCTAAAAACAAAAATATTTTCGATTGTGATGAATATATACATTAATTAGTGACAATAAAATGTATTGTTTTTGGTAAATTTGGACAGCTGTTTGGGGGATTATTTTATGAGGCCAAACTCTTTCTACTTTGCTGTAGGCCTATACAGAAAGGCTGAGTACGTTAAAGCCTACCTAATCACTGTAGCCTGACGGATGAACAAATCAAATTAAAACCTTATGAATAAATAGGATATCTTGTAAGATACTGCATGATCCAAATATAGTATTATTTGATAAATTTTTAAAGTTTTCATTACATTTTGGGCATGAAATCCACGCTGAATCCACCGTTCTGATGGGATCAGTTTAATCCAGATTTTTTGGATCAAAGTGATCCAAATCCTACAAAAAAGTTCTGAAAAACCCAAACTAAAGGTTTGATCCGGATCAAAACCAAGATTGGATTATGTGATCTAATCCGATTATGTAATCCGTTTTTTCTTCTGAAAAACCCATTTTCAAGATTTGATCCAATCCGTTATCCAAAATCCTAATGGATTACTTTTGAAAAACCGGGCCCTGGTGACTGGTCCGTATGGATCAACTCCATTACACCCCTATTTTATATCAAGTTTATAATTTAGTTTATTGCCATAATTCTGTTAGTGTTAACTGTCACACAGTCACTTTCAGAAGGAATTATCATATTTATGTTGTTTATTTTTGTCCAATCTAAAGAGATAACTCAAATGGGAGATGAGCAGCTTGTACTGATTTTCTTCCCGTTTATTTTACTGCCCTGTAAGTGTATGGGCGTCAGAAACCGTATTTCGCAGAGACCCCAAACTCGGCAGGATAGTCCCAATCGTGCTCTCAGACACACACCCGTCCGGCACTATTTGAAACCCTAAGAGCCTGAAACCAAAGGATTCATTTTGCCGAATCCTTGAGACAAGCCACTCAAAATGATATATCACATTTCATTTCCGTCTAAACAATCCTGCCACCATGGACTTCTCATTTTAAGTCCACTGTGGTTTTAAGTCATCTCAGGCCACACATATTATGATCAAACCCTATCTTTCAGTGATCAGGATGGACTTTGCTGTAAAAACCACGTCATAAGATCAAGTTAGTTCAACTGGATTGCTAATCATCCACATGGGCTATTAGTGGTCAGACTCCGATGTCTGCTGCTTGCGGCTATATCTATTTACAAAAGGGAGACTCATGTTACATAAAAAATGGTTTCAAGTTTGTTATAATAGAGTGTTTGTTCAAACCAAAAACCCTGGAAGCCATGATATTTTCTGAGATGGTTATCATACAGTGAAAATCTCATACTGTTACAACCCTAGTCAAAGGTGCGGTCACATTAGCAACATTTTGTGGACATAAAGTTTCATTGTCTATTGTCAGAAGTGTAATGATGCATGAAGCACGGCTCACACCAAAGTCACTATTAGTCAATTCAGTGAATCCGTGACACACTTGAACTGGTTGTGAAATCGTGCGCTCTCACACAAATTGCCCGAATCGCAGGGATGCCTATTGAAATGACTGGATTTTGCCTGCAAAAATTCTCCAAACAATAGTACATGACCACAGCTGTACACCTTTGTGTGGGAGCAGACTAGGGCTGTCACTTTTTATTCAATATTCGGAGTCCGTATCAGTGCGAGTTTGGCAAAAGTGCGCATCGAGGGCGCAAATCGACCGCAAATCGACTTGCGAGCTCCCATCTGAGACCTAAAATGACAAACGGGACACCCTCCGGTCTCACTGACTTAACGGACATGCGCATGCGGCAGCCATTGTAGGTCCACAAGACCGAAAGTGCATATGAAGTGTGCCATTTGGGACAGGGCCTATGATTAGACCGTTTGTTTTTTATTTTATTGTTTGCCATCTCATCCAGTAGAGGGCGCTCTAAACGTATTGTAGCGTAGGCCCATGACCAAATCAAGCGGATAATAGCCGATGACAACGCTGTGCTGAACTGCCAACTCGTCTCTCCCCTATGGAGAATCCCTTTACCACTCTACAGATAAAGCGTTGTCGGGATAATTTCGGGTTTTGCGGATCTACCCCGAAGTGATACACTTCTGTATAAAATGTTTTAAGCCAGACAAGTAGTTTAAGGCTTGGTTTGTAGAGAATTACAAACCTGCGCACATATATTCAAATGCACATAACTATAGAATTAATTCTTAATGCGCACGCCATCAGCGTTTCTCACAGGTTCGCGTTTAAAATGTGTGTTTAGAGAGAACGGTGTCGTCTTAGCGGTCTCTAATTTACTAATTATCCTTGCAACGGAAGTGAATCAATCAAAACTAACTTTAGCTGGAAAATATCTTTATTCAAGAACCGCTATAAAGCCAAAACAATCTGTTACCTTAAATTATCCGTTTATTACTGTAAAGCCACTTTGAAACATCTACATTGTTAAAAGCGCTATATAAATGAAGATGACTTGACTTGACAGTTGACATTAGCCTCCCTGTTTTGAAAATGGAAGATAACGCACAGCCTGAGCAGACCGTTACGACCCCAACTCGTCTAAAGAGTAGTGTCTGGAAATATTTTGGCTGGTAGATATCGAATATATTTTCGAATACATTGCTTGATATTTGATATCTGTTCGAATTAGATTTTTCTCAAAAATGACCGCCCTAGAGCAGACTGGAATGATTGGCCTCTGCCTTTTAAACCTCATTCACGAATATTCAAATCTGCTGCATGAAGACAGATTTCAGGAGATTTAATGCGAGTGATGTCGGATATTCAGAAATGCGAATGAGATGTTTAGACTTCAAGTCCTCCTGTGGTAAAAATCAAGCTTTTAATGTTGTTTATATGTCTATGTGGTGTTTTTTAAGTAGGCAAGCGAAACGGAGTGCCTGCAACCCCTTCAGCCGTGACGTATTCGCGATACAGCACTAGCCTCGAGTCGAGTACCTTATTGCTTTTATAAAACGGAACATAGGCTAGTTTGTGTAACATTAGCAACACATTATTAGCTGTATGATAACATAGTCATGCAAAAGGATAATCATATTAATTACCGTTATATGTCCGGGGTTGTAAAGAGCGACACCATTGTGCAGCGTTTACCTCAGTAAGTTGGCCGAGTAAATCTGTGAGTTCGCTTGAGTGAGTGGAGGCGGGGCTAATTCGCATACTCCGCATATACTAACTAAGTGAAGTAAGGGTGTAGAGTTACATTCAAGCTATTTTGAGGCATGTAGATTTTTTTCACCGAAAAAAACAACATTTAAATGTCATTTTGGTGATCAAAGATGAGTTTACGTTCACAAAACAAAGATATTTTATGACTCCTGAATAAAGGGAATGTAGTGATTTAGTAATATGAACTTCTTTAATGGCACATGTCCTTTTTTGAGCTTGTAACATTCGGATTGTTGTATGCGGGAAAAGTGCAGCATGAACATTCTGCAAAATTTCTCCTTTTTTATTTTCACGAAATAAATATTTTTTTGTGGGCGAGTAAATGATCACAGAACTCTGTTTAACTGGCTGAGCTTTGGCGTTACACAAACACTTAATCTGAAATGAATTTACCTTTTCAGGAGACCGTGGACACGTATGATTTCCCTGACCAGATTAAACTAAGAGACGACAGACCTGCGTCTACCAGCGACGGCTGCAGCTGCTGAAGGAGAGACCACACTGAGGAGGGAAGAGAAAGAGCAACATGGGAAAGGAAGAGAGGGAGAGATGGAAGAGATCAGGCCTGTAATTCTAGCATCCATCCTCCCCTTTTCCTCCTCCGAAACCTCCAGGGTGTCAAATGCCACGTGTGAAAGCTGAACATCCACTTTCTTGCTGAACTCCAAGTCACGTGTGGTATGATGAACTATCGAGGAACAGGAAGACCAGTGTGTTGCGTATCCTCTGACATTGCATTTATTACAAGTCCCACTATCACTACAGCTGTGGAAGAATCTCCTTGTCACTACTCCAGCTGTCTGTTTTTCTTCACTCCGAAATGTTCCTTTAGTCTGCTAGTTCATTGTGCCTTTATATTTTGTAACTTTTAGTTATTGTTGTTTCACTCCTATGCTGAACGAACATTTGTTATAAATGCATACATATGTAATAGGGCTGGGAAATATATTAAACAGATATAAAAATGTATACATTTTGTCTGTGGTATAAAACTAACCAACATTTGTTATGATTTTTTTGTTTTGTTTTTTGGCATTAACTTCCAAGAAAAAAATTCAGATATGTGTTAGGATTTCAATTTATTTCAATCAGTTCAAAATCTGTGTTTTGCACCATCGCTCAAAAACAAATTAAATTCAAATTAAAAGTCCCCGTTTGGCATTTCAAATGTTTTAGTAAAAATATATGAACTAACAGTTGGAAATTGTTTTTTTTATTACCGGTACTGTGCACATAAATAAAAATGATTAAATATATTTCCCAGTGTCCATATAGAGAAAAGCTGTGGAAAACATGCTTTGATGATTTTTTTATTTTACTTCTTACATGTAGGGGGTCGTTTACATGAAAACGGGTTTTTGAAAATGATACCGTTATCGTCTCTGTGTAAACTACAAAAACGTGACTTTGTGAAAACGGTGACATCATGCGCATGTGTATTATGTGTTCAGTCTTTAAGCGCGTAGTGTTACTTTACAAAGTGACATCGCCAATTACTGGCCTGGCAGAATACAGCGTTTTAATCGTTTTCACAAATCCATGCGAACAGGGATCATTTTGACAATGGTGTCAAATGCAAATTAAAAACTTTTCTGTTTTTAGTACATCATTGTCATGTAAGCATGCGCTTAAAATCTACTTGGCAACCATTGCGATGTCTTTGGAGAGAGAAAAAAAAAATCTATGCAAATTTCTCTCAAGATTTCTTATCTCCCAGCCCAACTATGTAATATGTCGTGAATAAGGATGTAGTAATTTGTCCTAAAGGTACTGACATTTAAGTTCACTTCAGCATCTCATCAGATTATATTAGTCTTAGTTGGATTGTAAGTACTTCTAAAAGTGTTTTAGTGACACTTTCTGTTCCTGCAACCGGTTTCTTAAGAATGTCACCAACCATGCCAGTTAGAATACTTAACAAAACATGTCATTTTTTGCACATGTTACAAGCTGTAGTTTTACAGCTGTAGTAAATGAATCATTTATCCAGTGTTCATGAAGAAGTCATGTTTTAAAAGTAGCAGAGTTAGAAACAAAGTAATGATGTTTACGTCATGCTTAACTCCGTATTTTGATTTGCCTTTGGACATATACATGTTTAGCTTGTGTTCAATATATCCACACTCAACCCAAGAGCTCCTCCATTTTATATGGCAAAATGCATAAAGAAAAAAAAGTAGGCATTTTTATTTTGGCCAAATGTTAGAATGACTTCACAACCAAAACAAGCTAAATAAAGATGCATTTACAACCAAACTGTCTGTCAATTCCACTCGATTTTTTTCTTTCTTTTTTAAAAGCAAGAAAGTGATCAAGCTGATCAAGAACACCTTTTATTATCATCGTTTAACCATTTGCACACAATATTTACAAAGTTGCACTAAAAGCACCACCGGTTTCCTCTGATGGGAAAGCAATGGTAAGCATCGTGGCCTCTTGAACATCAGAGAAGCCCAGTCTGATGTCAGGGGGACGTCTGACTTGTATTTTCCTCCCTAGAAGTCCATATGAAGTACATCCTTCTCCTTGGCCTGGACTTCTCAAACCATGTATGTGGTAGGAGGAGTTCAATGGAGCTGGAGTTGTTCCATCAGTCTAGTGTGTTTTAGTCCATATATGAGGTATCCATGGCCTCTGTCTCAGGGTGAAGCAGGCGGCTGGCCAGACGCTCAATGTCATCCAGACTGAGCTGTCTGAGGGAGCGCTCATAATCCTGGGGGGGGAGAAGAAGAAATTAACCTGGGATCTGTCAATTGACTGTTCGCAAAGACCCGCCCCCCTTAGTTACTGTCCGACAAGCTACGCCGCTCTCACGCCACACCATGTTCTCATGCAGTGAAAAATACATCGCGGAGCAGAGACACTGCCAACACACTGACAGACCAGGTTACTTTTGGGTTACTTTTGATATTAAACAAAGTCTCACCATTCAAATTTGGTCATTTTTGAAAAGAAATTTAAACAATAAATACTGTTTTGTGGCTCTTTAATGTGTCTGACAGATCGCTGTGTCGCCTCAGTTAAAGCTGCTCGTGAACCGATCATCTCTTCCTTCTAATTCATTTATAGCATCAGATAAACATGAATGAACATCAGAAGGAATGTTGTTTTAACCGCGGAAAGACATCAGTACACTCCGCTTCTCAAGTTCAAATCCTCCCATGTTAATCTACTAACTCTCCTGACTGTTTTGTCCGACAAAATGGCGGATAGCGAAGTATGATTGGTCAGATCACCTGTCAATCAAACTCCATGCAAAGGGTCAATTCCTGACCAAATCAAACACTCAAATGTTGTACTATTCTCATCATGACCAAGGATTGTATGATACATGTATGATGCTCACTTCTTAAACATTCAACAAATGTAATATTATTATGTTATTCTGCTTTCTAAAGGCTGAGTAAATCAAGAGCAGTGTTATTGTAAACTAAAACTATTAAAATCCTCTTTGTTAACTGACAAAGCTAAAAATAAAATTTAAATATTAGAACTTAAATGAAAATTAGAAACTGTGTTGGCAACTAACTGAAAATAGTACTAAAAATATAAAATAATAATGAAAGCACATAAAATCACAAACTAAAATGAAAAATTATAAAAATATAAAAATAAGATTTCATAATG
The DNA here is from genome assembly GCF_949152265.1 of Phoxinus phoxinus. Taxonomy (NCBI): domain Eukaryota; kingdom Metazoa; phylum Chordata; class Actinopteri; order Cypriniformes; family Leuciscidae; genus Phoxinus; species Phoxinus phoxinus. The sequence continues at coordinate 5,520,267 of NC_136890.1, read as the reverse complement.
TATAGAAAAATAATTCTAATCTATAAAAGCAAATGTGCACAAAAATAATGTTTTTTCAAATAGTATGAAAACCTTCTAGTAGAGCCCAAAAACTAAATCAAGACTTTGCAAAAGGACATACTGTATAAGGTCCCCTTTAAAGCCCCACTGAAGTGCCCGCGCAGCTTTGTAAGATGCGTTGACGTAATTTCCACTGAAACAGGAAGCTAAGGCGGGACATATTGAATGGCTCCTCCCCCTTTTCAAATAGCCAATAGTGTTTAGTTTACCTCACAAACTGCAAGTTGTACTTGAATGCAGCATGGAAGCGAATCCGAGCGCTGATGATACGTTTGACTCAATAATAGAGGTGTGAATATATTCCAGCCATTTTATTCTTAACCAACGTACAGCTGGAAAACGGAATACAACTTGAGCGTTTGAGCAACCGAACACACACTCCAACCCATATTGCTCTGTGACATGTCAACGGTCGTTTTGGCCTGGTGGTGTTTATAGCATAGGGGGCGGAGCTTCAGATTCTAGAGAGCATTTGATTGGACAGAACATGTGATGAAGATGAAGTCCACGGTGATGTCATAAAAATATGTGATCCATTTTAGCGGAAAGAGAGAGACTAAGTTTTGAATGCTTATATCTCCTAAATGCGAATTGTGTAATTGTTTTGGAACACACCAGCTTATTCAAAACCTTAATGCTGCGTTCACACCAAACGCGAATAGAGCGTCAAATTCGCGTCTATCGCGTCTAGTTTGACGCTTGAACATTTTGAATGCATTCGCGCGTCCAACGCGAAATGGACGCAAGCGTTTGAAGTGAAATTGACGCGCGTACGAGGCGAAATCCGCTTCTTATGGGAGGGGCAATTGCTAGGCGGTTTTCTGTTTGCAAGAAAGGCAGTGAAATTTTAAAAAACTACTGTTATTGTGTCACGAAATGTAGTTTTAAGAGTTGTTCAGTCGAGAATGTAGTTGTTTAAAGCGCAAATCTGTGATTTATTTATAAAGATAGCACCTATTTAAAAAATTTGATCTGATGTTTCGGAGTTGTGAGATCCAGGCGCTCAGCGCTCATGTAACCCGCCTGAACAGCCTTGCCTCGGCTAGTCCTCCTGACGTCTGCCGCTGGTGAACGAGAAATGTTTAAATTCACAATCTATAGCTTCGGTTCTATTATATGAAACATAGAAGTTAAAATACATTAATGACTCGTTATAACGTAGATCAAACGACTTCTTTAATTATGTGAGTTTTTCTTCATCTCATTCAGAAATGTATGACTGCAAGTGTTCAGTGTCACATTCATAGTTAACATGTAGCCTAGCTGAACGATGTCATTCCTTCTTTCACGCAGGCATTTAGTCATATTACAAAATAATTTGAGGCCAAACATATAAAATAACTTATTAAGGCCAAACATTTAAAATGACATTATAATCTGAAAAGCGGGCCTGCCCCCATTTATCAATTCGTGTCTACCGCGCCTCGCTAAAGGCCTCATTCGCACCGCAGGACCTCCAGACGCGCTCAGTCTTTACATTGACTTAACATTGAAATCACTCGCGCCAGACGCTCTATTCGCGTTTGGTGTGAACACAGCATAAGGCTAACATACTCATACTAAAAGCTAAAAATTGATTTCAGGGGCATTTAAGGTCCTTAGGGCCAAAAAAAAAAAAGGAGAAGAAACTTCACCACAAAAGACATTAAAATGACAACAACAAAAGGTAATAAAAAGAAAAGGAAAGAAAAATTAAGATAGACAGCTAGAATCACATGATCATATTTGTGTCTGTATGTACCTTGATGAGTTGCTCCTGCACTTTTGCAGCATCGGCTGGGCTGAAGTGTTTGGCCAGGACAGTTGACAGTAACTGCCATACGCCACTGCCCGCTCTGTCATTACTCCAGCCGCTGGTCCCGCCCGCGCCGCTGCTCCTCTCTCCCGCGGGACGCACCACCAGATTCAGCTTAGCCTCCGGGCCAATCGAGTAATCACTCAACCTGTGTTCATCTGGACACACCAAAACAACCGTCAACACACACTGGTCATGACTGGAGGAGATCCAAATATGAAGAGTGTTAGCGTTACCTTGAATGATGAATGCATGTTTACTGATCAACATATGGCAAAAGAGAAAGCTTTTACCTGCGAGCGCTTTTCCTTTATACAGCAGTCTCTGCTGGCTTGGAGGGATGTTTAAACGCTTTGATACCAACTCTTTTACCGTCGATACCTTTTCATTTTCTGTCACCTGTGTGTCAGAAGAACACATCTGCTGACAATTGTATCTATTCACTGGCGGAGATCATATTTATACACATGACCTGTATTTGTATAACTGAACCGATTGCTTTCTGTGTGTAAGTCTAACTGGGGTTATTTTTTTTATTAAATATTGCATTATAAATTATTTGTCTGTGCACATCATTATTTAAAAAAAAATCATGTGGCCTTATCTTTATACAAAAAAGAAAAAATAACTTCCTCTGATGACCTGCATACTGTCATGAGGGCGGGGCAACCTGTCACTCACATGAGATCCACCAATAGCAAACTACAACCATCTAATCAATTGGCGTTATGCACAGCTGCACTACTTCCTGAACTTCAGGCAGCTCCTTTGTTTCCTGTCTGCCATTATTGGACAAAATGATTAATCCAGGTGTGCCTGTTTATTCTTATTGGTCAGGCACACCTGGATTAATCAGTTTGTCTAATAATGGCAGACAGGAAACAAAGGAGCTGCCTGAAGTTCAGGAAGTAGTGCAGCTGTGCATAAAGCCCATTCCCCACGGACAAAATCAAGTCCCGCCCTACATTTGTTCTTGTTCGAGAAGCCGTTTCACTCGGATATAAGTCACAATAGGGAAGAAAAAAAACTACTGTGACTTCTGTTTCATTCTGAAGTCGAAAAACATTAAAAAAAATTAACATGTTACTTACAAAATAAAATTTATTTTGTAAGTAACGGGGTTTTTTTATGTTTTTCAACTTCGGAATGAAACAGAAGTCACAATAGTTGTAAAGGGTTAGTTCACACACACACAAATTAAACTCTGAATTTTTTATTAGTTTAGGCTAGGTTTTTTATTCACATATAAATATTGATCAGCGAACATAAACAGAAGCTCAACAGCAATTGCTTGCCTCACGAGATCAAATCTCATTGGTTCTTGCAGAAGAATGAAGCTCATTGGTTCTTACTTTATTTTATTCGTTTTTTGGGGTGAACTAACTCTTTATAAAATATTTTACCAAAACATGGTAAACTAATTTTAGCTAGTTACTGAGGCAGTATTTCACAATTTAATTTAGTTTAACTTGCCTGCTAAAAAATAGAACTGGAACTAAAATAAATAAATAAATAAATATGCAAAAATTTATATAAAAATTTATAAAATAGTACCTCTTTAATACTAAAATAACACTGTTACACAACAAAAAAAACACACCAATAAAGTACTCATACAGGAACTAGTAAATCAATTAACTGCCAACGTTTGCCTGATCTAACTAGTTTACTACCACTGACCGTGGCTCAAAACTCACTGATCTTTCTACCTAGACATTATTTCTGTGAATCACAAACACGTTCACCATCGCATATGAACTCAAAACCATCTAGGTAACGTTAGGGAGCTCAATAAGTATAGAGACACATCTATTGTGTCGAGGACAAAATAACCGCGTCTAGAGTGTAAATCGCGTCTAACGAGCTAAAGCAGAAATAAGTGGCAGCATCGTTATCTATAGATCACTGGCTAGCACATGTTAGCATTACATTTACAACATAAAGATGAATAGAAAGATGCAGCACAGTGCTATGCTAAAGCAGCTAACACAGCCACATTACTACTTCAAAACACCAGACGACTCACAAGCTTACCTGAACATTACACTCTTTTCCTTGAAGAGGCTTTACAGTAAGAATCATCTTTACATTTATACAATTAAATACAAAACAAAGAATAGATAATTATCTCGCTGGACATTCGTGGACTAGCAGCCGACGTTTCCCACGGACATGACGTCAATGACGCTGCTGCAACTGCGCGTGCGCGGTGAGTGCGCCTCACCCAGCTCAAGAACGTGCTTTTTAGTGACTTGACAAACAGGAAAGCTATTATTATATAAATATATTTGCAAATAAAACTTTCTATAAAAATGAATATGTGACGTTTGCCTTTCCTAAAATACAGAAAATGAAACAAGGCTCTCATAAATGTTTGCTGCATCACCAAACAGGACTGGAGACCTCCTGAGTGGGTCATGAAAAGAAAACAGCCCCAAATATGTTGAAAATAGACTCGTCTTGTGCCAGACCATAAACCAAAACTCAGATCCAGAACAGAACGAGGTTACGCTTTATTTGAAGGTGTCCGTGTAACAGTGTAATTTTACATTTAAGTACTGAGCAATATTAATAATTAACTACATGTAGGCCTACTTGCTATAGGGTTAGGGATTGTTTTGGGTGAGTTGAAGGTAAATATGCATCATTTATAGTTGCTACAGTAACTACATGTAACATGTTACAAAGACACTAAAAAGGGGACATTTATTTTAAGGTACTGAGTAGTATTAATTAACTACATGTACTTACTATATTGATTTAGGGTCAGTTGTATGTAATTATGCATAATTTATAGTTATTATTACACAGTAAATACATGTAATATGTGTAACAAGGACACTAACATCAACTGTAACCAAAAAGTGAACCAATTTAATTTGAGGCCCAGACCACAAGATCACAACTAAACCTTTCATTTTTAAAAAATGTTTTACATAAACACACATACTTAAGGGGGAAAAAAATAATTTATTGATCTGAATAACAAAACATTATGAATTATACAGTCAAATGTCCATACATCATTGATAGAAAGTTTCCATTTCTAAGGCTTTTTCATTTTTAGTCTCATTTTTAATCGAACTTCTAATTTGTAATCTTTCATCCTTGATTGTACAATGAAACTCTTTTATTTATGGTAAATTACAAAAAAGCTAAAGGCTGTTGAACATTATAAACATGTTTGAACCAGTGACAGCTAGAATTATACCTCTAAAATTGAGAAGTCACTTCTCCTGAATCTTCAAATGAATTACATTTCAAACAAAAGTAATTTAGTTGTAAAAGTGCTCATGTTGCGAAGACTAAATTAAGGCAAGAAATGCCACACCCAATGTTTATAGGAAATTGGTAGATAGAGGATATAGAGTGTAACACAGGCATATGAATGATCTTTACGGATATCATTCATCCTACTAAACATGTCAATCAAAGCAAAAAATGTCAAAGTCATACATCAAAAGAAATTAAAATAGATAGGAAGTTAGAAATTTCGGTTACACTTTATTTTAAGGTGTCATTGTTACAGTGTAATTATATATTTAAGTACTAAGTAATATGAATTAACCACATGTACTTACTATATGGTTAGGATAGGATTAGGGTCTGGTTGAGGGCTAGTTGCATGTAATTATGCCTAATTTACTGTTATTACTAAATTTCTCTTCATCCTCTTAGAAAACATATTGCTATTGAATCTAATCAGCACCGGCAGCATATCGTACAGCAGGGGTGTCCAATCCTTGTTCAGGTGTGTTTCATTACTGTTGGAGATCAACTCTGCTGGACGCTGACCGTCCAAGAACAGGATCAGACACCTCTGTCCTAAACAATGAAGCTGAGAAATGAGAAATGAACATGAGGGGTGTCCAATCCTGCTTCTGGAGGGTAACTATCCAGCAGAGTTGAGCTCCAACTCTATTCCATCTGGCCAAGGTCTTCAGGGTGATAGAAACGCCCAGGCAGGTGTGAGATTGGAGCTAATATTATCCCTCCTGGAGCAGGATTGGATATCCCGAAATTACATGATGAATTCAAAGCAGATGCAAATGCTTAAATTTAAGTTTTGGAGAAAATGGGAGTAAGGAAGATCTGTTGTTTTCCGGAATCTGTGAAAAAAAAATAGCATACAGTTCCTGATAAATGATCCTGCTAACAATAATTTTTTTTAAAGACAGTAACTGAAATACATACACCAAACAATTGTTTACAGGATATGCTATAAATTACATATAGTATGCATTATGTAAATTACAGAACAACAATTACTATTATCAAACATTCAAGCCTTTTTTTCAAAACTAATAATATTATGATCAGAACTTACTGTTGTATGTTCACATGTCAGGCTCTACAAGAGAGAAAAACAAACATTAATTTCATTTTTTGGTCTCTGTTAATTTCATTTCATTCGTCTCATTTAATTAATTATCACAATGTTTTTTGTGCAGTGAATTATTGGCTGTTGAGACGGTGAAACCTTCAAAATTCATAGACATTTAGAAGCCAAAAATGATAGATAGATAGATAGATAGATAGATAGATAGATAGATAGATAGATAGATAGATAGATAGATAGATAGATATTTTTTATTTTGTCCTGAAACAAAATCAGTTTAGGACTGAACTAGAGCATATGCCATAATAAACATGAAGGAGAGGAATTAAACTCTAAGATCCAATGAACAGACGTCTAAGAAAGTGAGAAAAAAGTCCTTGCTAGAACTTTCTGGAAGTCAGATAAACAAAGGGGCTTCTTTAGGCAGTGACCAGATAAACTTCAGATTTGTTCTCACCCCACGTGTAGGATTTTGGAGATCCCCCCATGTGAGTGACTTTGCAGATGTAATGCTCTCCAGGCTGCGGCTTGAAGTCAACATATCTGGTCAGGTGGAACTTCCAGCCCTGTTCGAAGGCCAGGTCGGTCTGTTTGCTGCCTGGGATCTCCACCCCGTTCTTGAGGAGCTGGATGGTGATGTCAGGGGGGTGAAAGCCACTCACATAGCAGATCAGCACGTTATCTTTGCCGTACTCGCCAGGGTTGCGGCTATACACTTGCACTGTGGGGTCAGCTAGAGACAACACAAAAGAAAACATTGTTATTTTGAAATCTGAATACTGTTTACACTTATATAGTGCGGTATTGCCTTTGGAAATGTGTTTACTGCCTTTGTCCTTATGTTTTATTTTTCACGTATCTTATTTACTTATGCATGTATTCTACAGTCTATAATGTTTCGTCATTATGGCAGTAATTTTAACACAATATATATTATAAATTAATTAAATAACATGTTATCATGAGTCTTTTGAACGAAACTTGATAACTACCAACCATTAATATCCAGTAAAACGAGTTTATCTAAATCATGGTTTTCCCCTCCGTAAGTGAAAGTGAAAGTAAAATGTTCTGGGGGTTTCAGACAAACAAACATGTCTTAGGCATGTTTGAATAACATTTTTAACAGATTTCCACATGCTATTTAAAGTTTCGAAAAAAACACGTTTGATATTTTAACCATTATAAATAATTTTAACCTCCGCATTCCTCGCGTTAGCTGAAAGTACGTCATAGCCTATTGAAGTCGAAAAACATAATAATCCTTAAAACTACTGAAGGATTCGAACGCATTTGATATATTTATATATATATATAGCGTAAAAAGCATTGAAACATAGAATAAAATTGGCAGAACACATTTGTCAGAAAACAGTTATACTTACATTTTTTGGCAGAACAACTGGCGCTCAGAAACACTAGAGCGACCACAGCGAGTTTAAACCACATGATTTTCACAGCAGTAATGTCTCTGTTTTCTAGAATTCTTTTAAAAGTTATGGCCTGAGTCGAGTTCACGTCTTGCCTTCTGCTCTCTGCCCAAAACACAAAACGCGGAAAGGAGGAAGTGGAAAAGCATTCGCGTCAACAGATTAAACCCCGCCCTCAAATCTTTTTTTAACAAATCATATTGTCTTTTTTCTGTTGCTGGGTGATAATGGCGCTCTGGTGGTTGAGAGGACTTGCATTAGCCTACAGTCGACATGAAATAAAAATCTACCCTTTTTTTTTTAATTCGTGTGCTTCATAATCAGGGTTCAAAATTAACCTTTTCATCCACCAGCCAAACGGCTAGTGAATGTTCAAATTTTCCAGCCACTCAATAGATTACTATTGTTGTTTTTTTTGGCTGGTGAGTGAAGTAAATCTACCTGCATATTTTTAACAGCACCTGGCTGGCAAATGGTGCTAATTTTGAACCCATAATCTTTAATCAAAATAAAATCCTTGCAAAATCCTTGCACCTACTGGAGACATCTCTTCTCTGATGACATGTAGGCCTATAGGCTACTGGCAACCTGTCACTCCCGTGAGATCGACCATAGCAAACCACAACCTTCCAATCAAATCAAGAAGTGTTTGAAAATCCACAGATGTGTGAGGGGATAATTTACATTTACATTTACATTTAGTCATTTAGCAGACGCTTTTATCCAAAGCGACTTACAACTGAGGACTACAGCAAGCGAGTCATCGTGAAGAGGCAAAAATAACGCAAGAAGTGCTCAAAATACAAAGTTCAGGCATTGCTCAGAGAGAGTAGCATAAGCCAAACAAGGGAGAATTAAAGGAAAAGTTTTTTTTTTATTTTTTATTTTTTTTATGTCAAGTGCTCACGGAAGAGATGAGTTTTCAGTTGTCTTTTGAATGTCGTCAGGGATTCTGCATTCCGGACGAGGGTAGGGAGACCATTCCACCAGCATGGAACCGTGAATGAGAATGTTCTGGAGAGTGATTTTGTGGCTCTCTGTGATGGTACCACGAGCCGTCGCTCATTGACCGATCGCAGGCTTCTGGTAGGGATGTGGACTCGTAGGAGCGAGTGAAAGTAGGAGGGAGCTGAGCCTGTGGTCGATCTGTAAGCGAGCGTCAATGCCTTGAACTTGATGCGAGCAGCGAGTGGTAGCCAGTGCAGAGAGATGAACAGAGGAGTGACGTGGGCCCTTTTGGGCTCGTTGAAGACAAGACGGGCTGCAGCATTCTGGATCATTTGTAGAGGTTTGGTTGCACATGATGGAAGACCAGCCAGAAGAGCATTGCAATAATCAAGCCTAGAGATAACCAAGGCCTGGGCGAGAAGTTGTGTTGCATGCTCAGTTAGGAAAGGCCTGATCTTCCTGATGTTGTGCAGTGCAAACCTGCATGATCGAGCTGTCTTTGTGATGTGGTCTGTGAAGGTCAGATGCTCATCAAATATTACTCCAAGGTTTCTGACCGACCTTGATGGGCTGATTAAAGTTGAATATAGCTGGATAGTGAAGTCGTGCTGTAGAGACGGATTGGCAGGGAGGACGAGAAGCTCAGTCTTTGCCAGGTTGAGCTGCAGGTGATGTTCCTTCATCCATGCCGAGATGTCCGCCAGGCAGCTTGAGATACGTGCAGCTACTGTGGGATCATCAGGTTGAAATGAGAGGTAGAGCTGGGTGTCATCAGCATAGCAGTGGTAAGAGAAGCCATGTGCCTGTATGATGGGTCCCAGTGATGTGGTGTAAATGGAGAAGAGGAGCGGTCCAAGAACTGAACCCTGAGGAACCCCTGTAGTCAGTTGATGTGCTTTGGATACCTCACCACTCCAATGCGACCCTGAAGGACCTACCTGTGAGATAGGACTCAAACCAGTGGAGAGGAGTTCCTGTGATGCCCAGTGATGAGAGGATAATGCACAAGAAGCTATTCACAAATGTGTGCACTGATTTACAAATGCACAGAAAGCAGTTCACAAATAAATGCCAGGCTGAGTTATGTTTGTAAAATAATAAAACATTTGTAAATATTTTTTTATTTGCAAATCTCATTTTATTTATTTGTGAATTGTATACATTTTTGTGAAACTCTTTACATTTATTTGTTGATCTTAATTTTTTTATTTGAAAAAAATGCAACAAAACCCCCAAACCTACTGGTCTACGTGGCGGGTCAGCAGTCGTATCAACTGTGGTTGTTGATGACTGTCCAACACGGGCAATTCTCCTAGTGGCAGGTTCAATCTGCAGCCAAAATGCATGAAAATGGCGGTAGCTGGCAAATCTATGAAAAAGGTCAAATTGCATTGTAAGACCATGTTGGATTGTAACCATACAGCATGAGTAGCACAACAGCAATCAACTTTTCTGAATGTCTTATTTGGTTTTCTGCATAAATTGGTCACTAAATGGAATCTGATCTTCATCTAACTCGCCACCAGTATGACCAAACACTAATTGTGCAAAAATAAAAATAATCTCGTCGGTCATGTCTTTATTGAAAACAGTCTTGTCACTCATATAACAACATGATGTAATGTTTTAACTTAGTCTACAAGTCATTTCTGGCTTTGTTTAGAAATTGGCAGACTAATGATAAGCAAGTGTAACATAATTTACTTAGGACTTCATCTGTATTTGAAAAATCAAGACTCCATCTGGAATATCTTCCCACAACAAGCTTTTTCATATATTGGGGGTATAAGATTTTTATGTATGTGCAATTACAACATATCAAAAATTCCCATCAAACTGTCAGATTTCCATCAACGGGTACTTTTGGCATGGGCATTAAAATATAAACAAAATTTCTCCCCCCATAAATTATTTATTTGGAATAATCAAAATATTTTATACAAAAACATGTCACGAATGCACAACACAAACGGGTAGATCCAATTGCAGTATTTATTGGGTAATCCGTAAATCATAAATCCACTCCACAAGCAATCCAAAACAAGAAACAAACCAAAAAAAAGACGAGAAACAGACGAGCGTGTGGTGACATTAATCAAGGACTCCGTGACAAACACTGAAACAAGCAGGAATATATACACACATATACCGACAAGGTGACGGGAGAATCAATGAATCAATGAGTGACAGAACAGGATGATGGGAAATGTAGTTAAGAGTGAATGACACCGTGGGGGAAGAAGACCTCTGGTTACCCAATGAAACGTACTCGGTTACTTAACGTAACCTCGGTTCTCTCTAGAAGAGGGAACGAGTACTGCGTACTGAAAGTACGCACCGGGTAAAGTCTCTTTGCTCGAGATATTGAAGCCAAAATTTATCCTTAAATTTCCATATCTTGTAAACGCAGTGCAGCAGCAGTCAGACCTAGAGCGGGCAATCTAGCGCGCTCATTGGCTGCTCCGCGGCAACTGCTGCAGCCTACCACTGAGCCCCAGGCGTGACGCGGCTTCGCGCCCTCACGCGGCAAAGCCCGCCGAAATGGGAGTGGCTTAGCGTATATAAGGGGCAGTTCAGGCTGCTAACACTCGATTTTGATCGCTGAAGCGAAATGAGCTCGAAGCGCGACACGGCAGGGAACGCAGTACTCGTTCCCTCTTCTAGAGAGAACCGAGGTTACGTTAAGTAACCGAGTACGTTCTCTTACGAGAGGTTCTCTCGTACTGCGTACTGAAAGTACGCACCGGGAACCCCTTGTAAACGCCGTGTGCGCTTAAGCAGTCACTATATGAATCCCAGGGGGGAACGCCCCGGGGGACATGGATAAGTGAAATTTAGGTGGCCAACAGAGTGGGCTCGCACCTGTACATAAGCACTTTATGAGGGGATATACATACAGAGCGGCACTGCCGGTCTTATATTGAACACATCTACCCTTGTAGCGCAGTTCACGAGTGAGTCGCTAGGACGGGTCGGTTTTTTTTTTTTTTTTTTTTCAGACTGAAAGGAGTCTAGCCTGCAAGGCGGGGACTTCTAGGTTGTAGAACCTAACAAATGTAGACGGGGAGGCCCAGCCTGCCGCCGTACAAATGTCATGAATAGAAATCCCGCTGGACCAAGCCCACGAAGAGGCCATGCCTCTGGTGGAATGAGCCCTAACGCCCAAGGGGCATTGCAGGTCTTTTGACGCGTAAGCCGCAGCAATAGCGTCCACTATCCATCTGGATAGGCTGTGTTTCGAGGCGGCGAGACCTTTGGTGCGCCCACCGAACGAAACAAAAAGCTGCTCCGAGCGCCTGAAGGCGGCGGAGCGCGTGACGTAAATTCTCAGTGCTCTGACAGGACAAAGGAGGTTCGCATCGACCTCGTTGCCTGATGCCGGCAAAGCTGAGAGTGAAATGATCTGTGCTCTGAACGGGGTACCGATCGCTTCGGGGACATAACCATGTCTCGGTTTAAGGATGACTTTAGAGTCATTAGGTCCAAACTCGAGGCACGTAGCACTCACAGAGAGCGCGTGTAAGTCACCCACACGTTTAACTGATGCAAGAGCGATCAGAAACACGGTTTTGAGCGCGAGGTACTTCAAATCCACAGAGTGAAGCGGTTCGAAGGGATGTGCTTTCAGGGCCTCTAAGACCAGGGAAAGATCCCAGATAGGAACCGAGGGGGGCCGTGGGGGATTCATCCTCCTGGCTCCTCTAAGGAAGCGGATGATGAGCTCATTCCTTCCTATCGCCTGGCCGAGCGTCGACTCGGCGAACGCTGCGATGGCCGCGACATATACTTTGAGCGTGGAGGGGGACCTGCCCCTGTCCAACATCTCTTGAAGGAAGCAAAGCACCCACGAGACTCCGCACGTTTGTGGCTGTAAGCCCTTGTCCGTGCACCATTTAGTAAACACCGACCATTTAGACGCATAGAGCCGCCTGGTAGAGGGGGCTCTAGATTGCGTGATCGTGTTCACGACCCCTTCTGGCAAAGCAACGGGTACCCGTTGATTATCCATGCATGCAGAGACCATAGCTCTGGATGAGGATGCCAAATCGATCCGCCGGCTTGGGAAAGGAGGTCTTTCCTCACCGGGATCGGCCATGGGGCTGAGTCTGACAGCCGCACCAACTCCGAGAACCATGTCTGGTTCTCCCATCGGGGGGCTATGAGGAGCACCGAGTGACGCATTTCCCTGATTCTCTTAATTACCTGTGGTAACAATGAGACCGGAGGGAACGCGTATAACGGGCATCTGGGCCATGTCTGGGCCGGAGCGTCCTCGTTCTTCGAAAAGAATCTTAGGCAATGGGCGTTGTCTGTCGACGCGAATAGGTCGACTTCCGCCTTGCCGAAGCGGTGCCACAATAACTGGACTGACTGAGGGTGCAGGGACCATTCCCCGAGGGGAACGTTGTTCCTGGACAGTCTGTCCGGTCCGTCGTTCAGGCGTCCTGGCACATGCGTGGCTCTGAGCGAGCGCACGTGGTGCTGAGCCCAGACGAGGAGGCGTTCCGCCAGATCGCAGAGTGGCCTGGATCTGACACCGCCCTGGCGGTTCACGTACGATACCACAGACATGTTGTCCGTTCGAACCAGTACGTGGTGGCCCCGCAGAAAAGGGAGGAAGTGTTTCACAGTGTACTCGACCGCTATCATCTCCAGACAGTTTATATGGAGGAGCTTCTCCGTGTCTGACCATAGGCCAAAGACCGGTCTGCCCTCGAATATCCCGCCCCAACCAAGGTTGGAAGCGTCCGTCGAGATAACTTTTCGGTACGAGACAGTTCCCATCATAACTCCCCGCTGATACCAGTCGGTCACTAGCCAGGGCTGCAGAGCTGAAACACAGCTCTGAGTCACTCTGATTCGGTAACCGCCGGAAGCCCAGGCTCGGTGGTGTACACGAGCGTTGAGCCATCGTTGCAGGGGGCGCATACGCAATAGACCTAGCCGGAGCACTGCTGCGGCTGAGGCCATAAAGCCCAGCAATCTCTGAAACGTTTTCAGGGGAAACACTTTGTCTTTCTGGAAAGATGCGGCCAAACGCTGAACACGGCGCGCGCGCTGTGTTGACAAGCGAGCCGTCATTGCCACCGAGTCGAGCTGTATTCCTAGCAAGGAAGCTGACTGACGGGGCAGCAGTGAGCTCTTGGTCCAATTGACCGTGAGACCCAGGTTTTCCAGATGACTGAGTAGCACAGCTCTGTGAGACACGAGTTCCGCCTCTGATTGTGCTAAAATCAGCCAATCGTCCAGATAGTTCAATATTCGCATCCCCTGACGCCTCAGGGGAGCGAGCGCCGCGTCCATGCACTTCGTAAATGTACGGGGTGCTAAAGACAGGCCGAACGGCAGGACGGTGTACTGATATACCTGACCGTCGAAGGCGAATCTCAAGAATGGCCTGTGACGGGGTATGATCTGAATCTGAAAGTACGCGTCTTTCAGATCGAGAGAAATGAACCAGTCCCTCGGGCGAATTTGCGCGAGGATTTGTCTGGTCGTGATCATTTTGAACGGCCTTTTCATAAGAGCTTTGTTCAAATGTCTCAGATCTAATATAGGTCTGAGCGCTCCGTCCTTCTTGGGCACGAGAAAATAACGGCTGTAAAAGCCTGACTCGCTCATAGAAGGACGTACCGGCTCTATCGCCCCCTTGCATAACAGTTTTGCTATTTCTGCGCGAAGTAGGTGTGCTACTTCTGGGTTCACGCTCGTCACTGTACGGGCTCGGAAGCGCGGGGGACGGCGAGCGAACTGCAGTGTATAGCCCTGTCTTACAACATTCAGCACCCATTCTGACACGCCCGGGATCGCTTCCCATGCTTTCGCACGCATAGCTAGGGGCAGAATGGTCTCCGCGTCCTGAGCGCCGCACTGCGCGGGCTCGAGAAACTGAAATGGAGGTATCAGCGCGGCACGCGCGCCCTCGTTTGCTGAGTAATGCTGCTCGCTGACGGCAGCAGCCTGCTGTTTCACATTCCGTAACTCGGTCGCTAGGGACGGAGAACAATTTGTGGCGCGAACAGCGGTGCGCGTGAGCGGTGTTGGGGGTACAGTGTTTGTTAGTAAGCGTGAGCGCTCACAGGGCTCACGTTCACAACACAGCCGGTTATACAATGGTATCCGCGTTCCGATCGCCGCACTGCGCGGGGTCGAGAGACTGTAGCGGAGGTATCAGCGGCTCGCTGACAGCGGCAGCCGGCTGCATTACACCTAATGACTCGATCGCTTTGGACGGAGAACATTATGTGGCGAGAACAGCGGGGCGCGTGAGCGGCGTCGGGGTTACAGTGTTTATCAGTAAGTTTGAGTGCTCGTGAGCGCTCACATGGCTTACGTTGACAACACAGCCGGTTATACAATGGTATCCGCGTTCCGATCGCCGCACTGCGCGGGGGTCGAGAAACTATAGCGGAGATATCAGCGAGGCGCGCGCGCTCTCGATGTCTGTATAGGGCGGCCGGCTGTTTCACATTCAATGACTCGGCCGTTTTGGACGGAGAACATTTTGTGGCGCGAACAGCGGGGCGCGTGAGCGGCGCCGGGGTTACAGTGTTTATCAGTAAGTGTGAGTGCTCGTGAGCGCTCACATGGCTTACGTTGACAACACAGCCGGTTATACAATGGTATCCGCGTTTCGATCGCCGCACTGCGCGGGGGTCGAGAAACTATAGCGGAGATATCAGCGAGGCGCGCGCGCTCTCGATGTCTGAGGCGGCCGGCTGTTTCACATTCAATGACTCGGCCGTTTTGGACGGAGAACATTTTGTGGCGCGAACAGCGGCGTTGGTTTACAGTGTGTATCAGTAAGTGTGAGTGCTCGTGAGCAGTCACAGGGCTTACGTTCACAACACGGCCGGTAAACAAAGGTCTCCGCGTTCCGATCGCCGCACTGCGTGGGGTCGAGAAACTGTAGCGGAGGTATCAGCGAGGCGCGCGCGCTCTCGATGTCTGTATAGGGCGGCCGGCTGCATTACACACCCAATGATTCGATCGCTTTGTACGGAAATCATTCTGTGGCGAGAACAGCGGGGCGCGTGAGCGGCGCCGGGGTTGCAGCATTTATCAGTGAGTGTGAGTGCTCGTGAGCGTTCACAGGGCTTATGTTCACAACACGACTGTTAAAGCTTTCGTCCCCTGGAATAACTGTGCAACAGAGCGGGCAGTGAGTAGGTGTGGGCACTGTAACGTGGGCACATATCCTACGTCTAACACTCGAGCGGCGCGTGCCCGCTTATGTGAGTGGGCTCTGTGACAGTGAGGGACACCGGGGGGGATCGTGCTTATGTGTAGGGTGAACACAGTGGCGTGGGCACATCTTCTACACTTGAAAACACCGTCGGCGTGAGCCGGAAAAACAGACACTACACTCTTTATGAGATTTATCTGGGTCGCCGTGGAAACGGCGTCTGTGTGCAGGCGAGCGGGTTAAGCAACTGGCTCGTTGGCTGCGGTATACACTACTGCAGTAGCCTTTGCTAAGGGGACTGGCAGAGCGGGTAGGTTTGATGGCGGTCCGGCCGCGGCGGGACTCGCGCATCTTCTCCTCCGTGCGGCTGCTAGGAGGACTTCGCGGCTCAGGTTTCAACGCGATCTCGGGCCGGGGTCCCCCGGGGGGGAGGCGGCTTGTGGCGGCTGTCAGAGCGCGATCTGTCGTCGCTGCGAAGAAGGTCCGCTGGGGGAATTTGTATCCCAAAAGCAGCCATCATCGATGGTTCTCCGTCCACCTCATCCCCTGAGGCGACAGCAGTGAGGGCCGAGGCCGGCAGCTGCGTGTCGGGGGGGAGGGGGTCTCTGGGGGCGGAACTTCTGTTGCGCGGCCCACCGAAGACAGCCGGAGTGACATCTTCAGCGTCGAACGCGGCAAGTCGAGCCCGCAGGGTCGACATTGGCAGTTCCTCGCAGTGAACGCAGCCTCCCGAAGACAGAGCGAGGGCTGCGTGGTCCTGTCCCAGGCGGAGAGCGCAGAAGATGGCGGTCTCCGTCGCTGAGCGGGAAAAACGAGGCATTTTGAAACAAACACCTCGTGCTCTTTTAGACACGTGCGTTGCAGCGGCGAACGCACGGAGAGGAAATACACATTATATCATAGACATAAAAAGGATATGACGCCGGATAGCGTAGCTGGCACGGACGGCTGAAGGTGGCGAAGACGGCCGGCTTCCTCAGGCGCTGTCCTAAGCTGGCTGGTCGCTGGATTCGACGGCGGCGACTTCTCTCAGAGGTCAGCGTAGCGTAGAGCGTCGCTGAAGAGATTAAAATCGAGTGTTAGCAGCCTGAACTGCCCCTTATATACGCTAAGCCACTCCCATTTCGGCGGGCTTTGCCGCGTGAGGGCGCGAAGCGCCCTCATTGGGCGTGACGTCACGCCTGGGGCTCAGTGGTAGGCTGCAGCAGTTGCCGCGGAGCAGCCAATGAGCGCGCTAGATTGCCCGCTCTAGGTCTGACTGCTGCTGCACTGCGTTTACAAGATATGGAAATTTAAGGATAAATTTTGGCTTCAATATCTCGAGCAAAGAGACTTTACCCGGTGCGTACTTTCAGTACGCAGTACGAGAGAACCTCTCGTAAGAGAACACAAACTAGACACTGTGACAAAATAGATCTTTATTTTTTGATAAATGGTTTAATAACGGTTTACTTTTAGTACGTCAGCTATTCAACAACCAAGGTTTTTTAATGACCAACACAGAATTTCTTTCTGAATACAATATGCCAGTTACCCCCAAATAGTTTGCCATAGTTATGGGGGCAATACCAACAGGAACCTGTATCCTCTTTAAAAACTGCATCCACTCTCCTACTATAATTACTACTTTTCCTGAGCCAACTGAAATAGGTAAAATATGTTTTTCAGGAAAAAAAGAGAGAAACAATAAAGTTAGATTCCTTTTTCTTGTAGATATCATTTCTGTTTCTCCTGCAATCTCTTACTGGAATAATTTATTTAAAAACTCAAATTGGAAAAAGATTTGGTCCCTACAACAAAAATATAGTCCAAAGGACTGCCTCACCGACAACTCCTCCGTTCGCTTCTGCAGCTTTAAGATGGCCTGCTGCTGTGCGTCAATTTTCTCGCAGGCCAGATCCAGAGCTGAAGGTTCTGGTCTGCTATAATAGTCGTGACACCTCAAAGACGCGCTGGCATCGATCAGCTCCTCATCCTCCCCTTGCCGCTGTGTCCTCTGCCACACGCTTGGCAGAGAGACCAGCAGGCTGAAGTTGTTCCAGGCGAATAACACCGGAATCGCCCCGGGTTTCAAACGGAGTCGGCCCCCTTCAATTCTGTCTTCAGCCATAAAATGCCGACTGCATACAGTGGTGTATCTCCTTATAACTAAATTTTCACGCCTAATGTTTCGGACCCATATCGCCCTGACTGACTCATCCTTTGGAAACTGGTGGAGTTAATTTTCCCCGACACAGACCAGATCGGCACACAACAAAAACTGCTGTTCGGATGTTCACGTTTCTGATATTTCAGCATTCGTGACCTTTTTAATAAAATAAATACACTAAAGTTTGATCAGAAATAAAAAATTTATTATAATAAGCAAAAATTAACAGAAAATTAACAGTGGCCTCAGAGATCACCTACCGCTGCGGAAATGCTTAGACCTGTTTTCCGGTTCGAACGCTGGGCGCTCCGCAACCCCTATTCGCCATCGACCAGAGCCGTTGACCAAGTCAAGTCCTGCCCTAAACATTTTTCGTTCGAAATTTATTTTCGGACCTCCCAGAGGACTAAAATACTATGATGTACAGGTTCATACAGGTTGAACTATGATTCATAGTGATTTATGAAATCATAATTATTATGAATCATAATAGTGATTCATGATTTGAACTAGCATTCAACTACAGGTTCATAATTAATGTGAATAATGTATAATTCATTCTAAAGTAAAGATCATGGTAACCCACGTGTAATGATACTCAAGTGTTACTACATCCTTCTAAAGGAATTACTTATGATTTATGATTTGGCCTATCAAACAGCTCCCCTTTTGTAAAATAGCCAAAAACGTTTCGTTTATATCACAGCTCGACCAGAGCTTTTGAGCTATAACCGTTTCTTTAAAATATAGCACTCTGTGCAGAATTGAAATGGGCCCAATACAAATTTTCTTGTCTGAGGCGACTCGCGCATTTTAAGATCCGCTCTGTGCTATCATCACTTCGTGTGACTATAACGTGAAACCATGCAGATTTCATTCACCCCAAAAGATTTACACTGTCTGAATCGTTCCCGATCCCTAGTGCACTATGTGCCATTCACTGTGTAAAATCGTAATTGTGTGAACAAGTGATCGATTTTAGCTGCAGCTTCAGCGTCCATTTATAATGTAGGGGGCGGAGCTTAGCATTTGATTGGACAGAAAACCTGATGAGAAATGCAGAGTGATGTCTTCAAAATCATTGATCCATTGGCGGAAGTAGGCTAAGTTTTGAATGCATAATCTAAATGCGAATTTTGTCATTGTTTTGAAGCACACTTACTAAGAGATAACAGTATGGCTAACATATTCATATTAAAAGCCAAAAAACAAAAATATTTGATTTCATGGGGACTTTAATGCAAGGTTGAATGCAATGAAAACCGTGTATTTTGTGTCATCAGTTTATGCAAGTCGTCTAGCCTAAACACTGTGGTCATAGTATTTAATTCTCCGTAAATGTAGGCTATTAGTATGAGCTCCTACCCTCTCCCCCTCTCTCACACACACACACACACACACACACTCGCACTCACTCACACACGCACTCATATCACCGCGAGTGCTGTGAAGACATGATTCAAACATTCACACTCTGGATTTCTCAAGTAGCCTATTCCACAAGCTGACCAGCTGTAATTACTGAGGAAAATCGCCTTCGCCGTGATTGTAATTCCCATGTTCCTCGATCGTTTTATTCAGGTAAGCTAAATGTCTTCTTCTGCTATATTTAAACAAATTAAAAATAGGCTAAATTTGGTTTTGTTGTAGCTTTAATATGGCTTATTATGCAGCTTGCACCTTAATAGGTTATTACAGTCGTCGAGCTTTAAAGACTTAAAATATAGCAGAGCAACTTGAGTTTTGTCTGCCATTAATTTATTTGGATTGTTCAGTTATTTCACTCCACAGTCCCAGTATATCCCCATATATTTATATAGGGCTCATGGGCACTCTCAGAGATCTTCAGTTCGCACTTCAGATGAAGATTGAGGAGTTACGGCAAAGAGATGCTCTTATCGACGAGCTGGAGCTTGAACTGGACGCTAAAGATGATCTGATACGCCGCCTGCAGGGGGAGCTCGACCGTCTGCGCCTCTCCGCTCCAGGCACCTCAGCTGCCACTGCTGGTACTGAAACCCGTTTTATTTTTGAAATGTATTTTATGCTATAGGCTAAGTCAGAAATACATTTTGACTAGATTGTTTTTTCTCTGATAAAAAAAAAAATATATACAAAAACGTATTATTAAAAATCAATAATAAACATTACAATAATAATAAAAAAATTGTATTGTGTTAAAATATGGCTGACGCAAATTGAACTGTTTTCACGCTCTGACGCCACATCCATTTTCATACGCAGTGAAAAATCTAAGCAAAGAGGACACTGACACAGACAGACAAGACAGAGCAGGTTATTTTTATTTGAGACAGTCTCAGCTTTCACATTCTGTCAATTTTATTACGAAATTCAAACAATAAAAACCGTTTTGGCACTTAAGCAGGTTGGAACCGATCATCTCTTCCTCTTTACTACTTGTTAACAATAAATTAACACGAATGAACATCATAAGGTATGTGGAAAGATACAGTACAACTTAAAGAAATGTATCATAGAGGGTTTTCACCGACGTCACGTTTTGGGCGGTAACCCGGATGTGCGGCCATTATGGAGGCACTCGGATGTAAACAACAGCATGGATTGGACTGTTTATGTACTACTGAACACTACACTAATAAATCACGGAAAAAACATGTGGAAGCTGCAAAATCCTATAGAGAAGGACTTGGTAAGCAGGAAAGAGCGCAAAATTTTGACAAACTAAAGTTAATATGTGGTAAAGATCTGAAGCCCTTCTCTAGCCCTTACTGCAATTCTTCCTTCTATTTCTTATCCCGACATAGATAAGCATCCCGTTCAGATTGTCAGTCCAAAAAAGCACATGAAATCCGTTTCAAGCTACATCCAAATGTGGTTTGAAATCCTATTCAAATCATATATCAGGACATCAGCTTTACTCTGAATTAACGCTCTGATCGGATTTCGCGTGGTATGTGACTCTCACGCCACGTAAAATGTAAACGTCAGGCGCTGTTATAGGGAACATGCTAAAAGTCGCTGCCGAAACAATGCTGTGTTGTTGCAAAGTGCCGGATGAGCAAAAAATTATTATTTTTGAAACCAGCGCAGACAAGAGCGCGGAAAGTTCATAACAGCCTCCTACAGGTCTGCCGCTCAAGATGCAGTGGTCCAGAGCGGCGGCTTCACATTTCCATGTTGTAAAATTTAAATTAGACAACATCTCTATTGCAAATGCAAACCCCTCCATCAACGCAACGTCATTGCCATATTGCCAAAGAGCTGCATGGACACACAAATCGGATCTGAACAGTTGCGATACAGTGTGGACATCATTTTAGATCAAATTCCAATCGGATACAAAGATTATCAGATTTGGACTGACAGTGTAAATGTAGCCATAGTTAACTACGTCAACATTTTAGCCATAGTCAACGCTATTTACACTTGTGGCTGATGCTGTACCTCTCTCAACCACAAACGCCTTCTTTCATCAGTTTTTTGCACTCTTCTCTTTAACTTTTAATCAGCAATAATCAGCCAAATTTGCGAGTCCGTTCAGTTCAGTGACATTGTTTACATTCAGTGCCTCCAAAATGGCCGACTTCCGGATTGATGATGTGTAGTGAAAACCCGGTAACACTTTACAATACGGGTGCACTAATATGCATTAATTCATGCTTAACTAATGCACAGATAATCATGTGTTAATGTATGACTCATGAAGAAATAAACCATTAATTAATGATTACTGCATCAGCAACTAATAAAGATTATATATGGTTAATATATTAAGTAATACATGAATTGTTATTAATTAAATGTGTCATATAATGCATTCATTCCCTAATAACATATTTTATTAACTAAAAGAATTTGTCAAAGCAATGTACTTCAACTTCCAGTTGTCTGCTTTAATTAATCATTATGATTTGCAAATGTATCATTATGTTATGACTTTACTTGTTGAGGCACATGCTTATTAGCTAATTGTTAAGTAATATGCCATTCATGGCTTTTGACAGTTTGCACATGCAGTGAATGTAATGTCAGAGAATGTGTTTTAAGGATGGGTGAGTTGGGCTGCACACAAATATCAGCACACCAGAATCTGAACTCCTGACCGCGGTTACACTGTTTCAACTGGACGAGACCAGCTGTCTACACTGGACATGACAGACCATTGCAAGTCCAGTTGTCCATCGTAACAGAACTAGCGCAAGAGCTCGGAGTACGTCAGGAATAGAGTGTGGCATCAGTTTACTGGGTTTTGTCGTGTAGCGTCGCGCCACATCCAGTGTAGTATCATAATGGACGTTCTATTGTCTTTGTCCAGTCTAGACACAGTGTTATGAAATAGCAGAGCTCGGCCGCAAGTTCTCAATGTACCACGACCTCAAGCTTAACCTGACATAGGCCTATTCCTGTGCATGAACAACAACGTAGGATGCGGCAGTTCATCGGACTCAGTGAAATCTTGGTTGAAGAAATTGAAATCCATGGCTTAGTGTGGATGTCAAAACCAAAAATGACATATAACTTAACAATTACTTAATAGTCATGTGCCTCAACAAGTAAAGTCATAACATAATGATACATTTGCCAATCATTAGCTAATGATTAATTAAAGCAGACAATTCAAAGTTGAAGTAGCCTACATGACTATTGTGGTAATTAATGCATTCATTTACACTATTAGTTAATAAAATATGTTATTAGGGAATTAATGCATTATGACACATTTAATTAATAACAATTAATATATTACTTAATCTATTAATCATTTAGAGTCTGTATTAGTTGCTGATGCAGTAATCATTAATTAATGGTTTATTCCTCATGAGTCATTCATTAACACATGATTATCTGTGCATTAGTTAAGTATGAATTTATGCATATTAGTGCACCCGTATTGTAAAGTGTTACCGGAAACCCTCTATATGTAATCGCATCCATCAGGGTTTCAACCAGGGAAAGAGGTCAATAATACAGCGTTCGTAAACACAATGTTATATTTACCTCAGAAAAGCCATTTGATAACCAGGGTGTTAGTTATCTAGAAAAAATAAATAGAAGAGTATTTTGCGAAATATATGCACTTTATTAATTATTTATTATATTTTTAATCATATCATTTAAAATACTATAACGTTATTATTATAACAAAGCATATTAAAGACCCCCTGTGATGAAAATCAAGTCTGTCTATCAATGTGGTGCTTTTAATATGCTTTAAGACAAACCATGAGCAAATTCATAAGTCTCCTTAAAACTGCAGTGAACCAAAGACATTATCAAAAGTCTCAAGAGAAGCCAGGGTATCCTGGTATATTGTCCTGTTGGTATGAAAAACCGTGTACATTTAGCAATAGCGGGTGAATTATGATGTATATTACGATGTTATGATGAACTAGCTTTCTCCATTGGCGTTCTGAGTTGTTTAAAGCATTTAACTAAGGCTGATTTTTAGAAGACACTTTTTGACTCTGAGATGGCGAACGGGAACATGGTTTGTGTAACAGTAGCATCACATTATTAGCTTGATAATGTAGTCAAGCAAAAGGCTAATCATATCCATTACCGTTATGTGTCCGGTGTTGTAGAGAGCGATACATTAAATGCATTGTACCATTCTGATACATCGACATGTAGACAAGCCTGTATAAGTCACTCTTCAACTTCTTCTGAATCAGTTTTTGGTTCAAATATATATGGCTGAATTAAACCAGTATTTCCACTTGCCATTGTGCAGCGTTAACTACAGTAAAGTTGGCCGAGTGTATCTCTGAGCTGGTGCGAGTGAGTGGAGGCGTTGCTAATATAAGGGTGTAAAAATTCTCAGGGAAAAAACGTTTAAATATGTAATTTTGGTGATCACCGATGAGTTTTAAGAGATACAATTATTGACTACAGGGGGACTTTAATGTTTACAGCATTGGTTGAGAGATTTTTTTCCTTAATTGAGAAAAATGAACATGTAGCGACTGTAACTACCTGATATTTATTCAAATGAATCGATATTGAATCAAGATTCTAGATCAGAATCAAAACACAAGCTTATTCATTTAAATCGTGACATTTGTGTCAAGCACTAATAAAAACATTAGCCAGTTAGTGTACAATGTAAACGTTGTGACATGTTGTCTCTAAACTAAATGAAATTCTGTTTAGTTACCAAATAACCAGTAAATAGCAGGCGTCACTACTCACTACTGGACAACTAAGGGGAGTAAAGCTATCTTTACATCCACCTTGTATGAAAAATTTGTGATATCACATAAAAAAATTAGGCAAGATGCACATCATATTTAAAAAATCTTACCCGATAAGAAGACATGCGCATAAACTACAATATATTTACCAAATTACTCATTATTGATGTGCAACAAAAAAAAATCATGTGACTTTTCCTCAACTGAGGATGTGATTGGATAACTGGGCTAACCAGGGGACCAGTTTTATTGCACAGCATATCAAATGTTGGTTTTGTCACTCTGAAATGCCTGAGCCAAAGTCTGTCATCAAAGCGGCTGGGTATAATTACCTGCCAGTCCCAGAAGCGTCTCACACGATTGCACTCCCAAACACCAGGTATCCGCCTCAGAACGCAAGACAACATGACAGTGTTTATTGGGTTTCGTCTGCAGATATGGGGAAAGACATTTCAAGTGTAATGCCAGTTTTTCCTGACCTTTGTCTAATTGACAGGTTTTATTTTTTCCTATCTCTCGCTTTTAATTAAATCAAAAAGCCTACACTTCTGAACAATAACCACTAATTTGTATTCTGTAAGATTATTTCTTATATGACAATTGTATGACTGTTTATGTACTACAAGTCTACTACAAGGATTTTATACAATGCAAAAAATAATAATTTGCTATCACAGAATTAGGCAGAAAACATATTTAATAGTTTCTACACTGTAATAAAGGGTGCATTCGACTTCATCAAGTGGGCGAGGGAGTTTATTTGGACAGACCCCCCGAGCCCCGACCCCTTGATTTTGACTGAGGGAGTGAGTCTACTCAGTAAGTACACTTCAGGCAGATCCATAGACCACAATGCAACATGATTGCGATGTCACAGTCTGGATTATGTTCTGTCTTGTCTTAGTTTTCATGATGTTCAGTTGTTGTTTTCTTTTGACCCAGTTTTCCCATGTGTTTTATTTGATTTATCCTATTCACCTGTCCCTTTGTTTGCCCTGTGTATTTAAGCCCTCAGTTTCTGTTAGTTCTTTGTCCTGGATTGTTTCATGTCAATGTGCACGTGGTTGTGTTTCCTCTGAGTTGTTGTTCTATTTATTATTTTGATTCATGGATTAAAGAACTATTTTGCACATCTCCTTCGTCGGTCGCTTCATTACAGCCATCCACCGTGACAGGATCCAGGACCTACAAAGACTCAGTGCATGGATCTGGCTGACAGAAGAAGACAGGCTGAGGACAATCTTCTGTACACCATCTGTCAAAACGGTCGACCTCTAGAGTCTGGAGCGTTATGTGGAGGAGGTTTTGGAATATTCCCATCTGGTGAGCAGGAGCGATTCTACGCTCAATGCCTGCTTTTGGATGGGACTGGAAGATGATTTATTTTAAATTCTTGCTCCTGGTAAATGTTATATACCCTTAGTTCAGTGGTTCTCAAACCTGAGTGGTTAACATGCGATCACCGTGATCCGATCAAGCAGATCGGATGATAAGCCAATCACGGTGCGTTTACACCTGTCCACATCAAGTGGCTTCTGTATCTGGATAACAGATCAGATCTCGCATTACCGCGAATAAAAAAAAAAAGGATGGCTCCAGTGCAAAGTCGACCTGAAGTGGTGGGTTTTCTTTTAAAAACAGTTTTCAGTCAGGGGACATTTTACAAATCTCGCATAATGAGGAGGATGAAGAGGCTGCAAGTACTAATAATGTTGATAGATGCCATAATGGAAATGGTACAGAGAAACGTATGGGTCCAACCGAGAACGTTGCCAGCTGTGGTGGGAGAAAAATGCACGTTCTTTACAGAAAATGAATGGAACTTTAGGGTGCGAAAGCCAAACATTTCAGTATATTTGCGATGTACTTCGCACTCGACTGTATCGCAAAACCACACAGCTCTCAGTTCCGGAGAGTGGACGGGGAATAATGACAGTGGGCGGGTTTTGTGTGACGTCCACCTGTGAATGCAGACACGATAGCTGGATTGCGTTTACATTTTACACTGAGATCCGATCACAATGCGTCCTCGACTACCTCAGAACCTGGACACGGATAACATTCCGATCAGAAGCGTCTTTTCAATGTGTATGTGGACAACATCCGGATACAAGTCGCATGTTAATGCCAAGTGTAAACGCAGCCTGACACATCCATTTCCGGTCTAGCGGTCTCTACTAATGAGCTCAGCTGAATCAGGTGTGATAGAGGAGGGAGACATCCAAAATGAGCAGGACTGGTGGTACTCCAGGACAGGTTTGAGAACCACTGCCTTATTTGATTATATTAATTACGTCCTCTGGCTAAATGGTTCTGGCATGAAATGGATTTGGACTACATTTTTATATAGCGCTTTCACAGACCCAATGGCCACCAAAGCGCTTTACATGTTGCCTCACATTCACCCATTCATACACCGACGGCGGTGTCAGCCATACAAGGCGCCATCCAGCTCGTTGGGAGCAGCTGGGGTTAGGTGTCTTGCTCATGGACACCTCGACACTTGGTCAGGTTGAACCGGGGATTGAACCACCAACCTTCTGGATTGTAGACAACCTACATGAACCACTGAGCCACTGTCGCCCCTATTGATTTCATGGTGTCATCATTTCATGATGAAGTTACAGGACAATACAAAAGCGTTTGGGTGCTCCAGCTCACCCTGAACCTCCGGCCGAACCCTCCACATCCCTCAACATCGGAACCATCTCATTCATTCCTCCAGTCTTCATTCGAACCCGAAAGATGCTTTTGAACAGCGTTGATCTGGTGGCAAAAAGTCCTGCGTTTATTCCCATCCAGGCGGCTCTGAAGAAATCTTCCCCTCTCTGGTCCCCACATCCAGAGTCCACTCCTAAGTCCATTCCAGTGGGGGAAATTCCCGAGTCAGTTCTGGAGACTGAAATTCCACAGTCCACTCCAGTCGGAGAAATCAGCGAGTCCGTTCCAGTGAGAGAAATTCCTGAGTCTGCTCTAGAAAGTGAAGTCCCTGAGCCTGCTCTCGATAGGGAAATTCCAGAGCGTAGCCCAGAGAGCGTTACACTCTCCATAACGGCTCTGTCATTATATGTCTGGGCCACACACATCCACTCCAGCCCCTGTGTAGTACGTCCAGATTTCATTCATACACACATTCATACTATATATGATCGAACAAGTCAAATTGTACAAATATTTGGGTTTATTAATCGACGATCAGCTTTCTTTTTGTACAAAAGCTCAAATTAAAAATAGGATTTTATTTTAGAAATAAAGCCTGTTTTTCTTGGAAAACCAGGAGGAGATTGGTTGCTACCACGTTTCTCACTGCACTCGATTACGGTGATTTGCTTTATAGAAATGCGCCTGATCGATGTTTGTCTTTGTTGGATACTGTCTACCATAATGCATTAAGATTTGTGACTGGATGTAAGGCATCAGTACATCATTGTACCTTGTACAAAATGACAAACTGACCCTCATTGTCAGTAAGGAGACATATACGTTGGCTTATTTTTATTTATAAGTCTATATTGGATATGCTTCCGTCTTATCTTTGCTCCTATATGTCACGTAATATCAGTTCTTATAATTTGCGCTCTGGTAATTTGTATTTGTTAACTGTACGGTTCGTACAGAGCTTGGTAAGAAGGCTTTTAGTTTTGCAGCCCCAGACACCTGGAACACATTACAGACTGATTTGCAATTGCGAACTCTGATTTCATTTGGTGAATTTAAACATCGTATGAAAGTGTTGGAAATAGATGCCATAAATTGTTGTCACAGTTTTTATATACCTATATCACTTTATACCTTAAATACCTATATCACTTTATACCTATGGTAGGTATAAATTGTATTTTTAAGTAGCCTGATGTTGATGTGGTTTGTGTATGTATCTTGAGGATCTTGTTTAAATGTTTCTTGTTGTTGTACGTATGCTTGGTGATCATATTTGTATTTTGTAACTATGCGTTGTTAGTATGCTGCCATTTTGGCCAGGTCTCTCTTGCAAAAGAGGTTTTAAATCTCAATGAGATCATCTGGTTAAATAAAGGTTAAATAAAAAAATAAATAAAAATATAGAACATACTTTTTTTAGTGGTCGTGTAGTAATACTTATTCAAAATACTTTGGACACAGCCCTTGTCTGCGGCTATAAGGGATATCCTGTAAAAGTCATAAGTTATTACTTATACGCGTCCGTTTTGAAGTTTCGGGGAGAGAGCACCCTGTGCTTCCAGAATGAATGAAACATACTTTACATGTGAATTTGGTGCTCCATAATGTTCACATCGCTTCAATTTGGATAATTAAACATCAGGTCATGTATCTATCTCGTCTCTTTGAATTTGAATCTAGATTGATTCACATTGGCCCATGAAAACCTCTATGTGAACACACTTGCTCGAGAAAAGTGCAGCGGACGAATTTTCGTTTTATTAAAAGTGCAGGGAGCATGTCGTATTCTACGCCCATGCTCAGTAATATATTTTTAAATAATTTCATTAGCAATTTTTTGCTGTCATAATCTTTCATCAAAAATGCCAGAAACGTACCCCTGTGATATAACTCACTTTACCTTCTAGCATATGAAAAGCCACAACTTACCTTATTCTGTGGATCATAAAAGAAGATATTTTGAAATATGATTTTTTTTTTTTTTTTACCATATATTTGAAGTCAGTGAGTTTCAATATTTTTTGGTTGCCAACATTCTTCAAAATATCATCTTTTATATTCCACCATTTTTTGTGAACAATCTCTTCCGGGAATTGATAGAGTGAACTTCTCTGCCCTGTTTCCACCTGGTGTTAAGATGCGTTTTCAGTGCTCCGATCACAGGACGTGTACTGTTCAGCCGATCTCAGCCGAGACGTACTGTTTCCACCTTTTAAAATGCATATCTTCTGTGACCACTTCTGATTAAATTTCTTTGTGACACTCCCCTCTTATTCTGTCACTCTACATCACTTTCTAGGTAGCAAGGATTTATTGTAATCTACAAACACTATTGACCGAACAAACCCATGTTACGTGGATTGCGTGTGATCAGAAAGCAAGCAACTGAAAAGGATAAAGAAGGCAGCTGCAATTTCGTTCCCATGATCAAAATCCATGTGTTTTGCTACAATGCAGCAAAGTTTGAATTGCATAATGTTTTGGTGCGCTTTCTTTCTGCACGTCCCACAATGATTATGTATTAGGTCAGTAGGCGAAGTGTAGGTGGCAATTCTACAAAAGCAATTCGGTTGAATGTGTTTTCAAATAGCTCTGGAAATGGTTGAAAGTGGACAAGCTCAAAATGTTTTATGCCCCGTTTACACCTGTATTTAGCGACGTCAACTTGCTATCAGATAAATGAAAATGCATCAGGGCCTTTGTTTTCATTTGCATTGGTGGTTGCTGAATCACTCTGTATTTGCATATAGATAAACTTTGCGAACTCTAGCAGCTCAACATTGTCACTCCCGGGTGAAGCCCCTCCACACTACCAGTGACTGTTTTTTGATAGGTTACATAGCGATGTAATGGTTGGTCCTTAGTAGACTTTCCTAATTCTGGTTTCCCTGGTAATAGTTATGAACATTACTGTAGCTAAGTTGTCGTTCCATATGGCCATGTCTCATCTAAGAGTGCAAACACTGGACTGTATAGTTTCACACACATACACACATTTTTAATTGTTATTGGCATTTGAAGTTTATGTTAATTGAGTTTTAAATTAAGTAATATTCTAAACTTTTATAAAGTACGACCTACTGAATCCCAAGAGACATAAAGTCAAGGATGAAAGAAGAATACATTAGTGCAACCATAATAGTGTATGAAAAAGCAAACATTTTTATATGCAGTGTACATCAACAAACTGCTCAGAGTTCAGATGTAATTACCCAGTCTTTTTTTTTATCTTATAAAAAAAATCTTATTACCGGTATTCATCTTTACTCTCTTTTCATTTGCATTTAGGTCAACAACGTGCTTCTTCCCTGAGAGTGAGGAGAAAAGCTCTGGTTACAGATTCAGTAACCATGGAGCCAAAACTAGTCTTACAAAACCCACCAATCAGCCATAGCAAGAGCGAAGAGTAAGAACCCTCCGAAAATTTCAACTCATACTCATGTCTCCTAGTGCTACATTTCCCCAGTGTAACACTTTGTATATATATCTTTATTTCTTTCAGGTCAAAGAGGCTGATAGAATCGGCTTTAGCAGAAAATGACTGCATGAAATATCTAGACAGGGATCAAATGCTGTGTTTGGTGGATTCTGCCTATCCCATCACACTCAAACAGGGTGTGTGTTTTGTCCAGGAAGGGGATAATGGAACCCAGGCATACATTGCTGAAGGTGAGGAAGAGTGCAAGAATGAAAGAGTTGTCCTCACCTCATAACCCCTCTCAGAATGGTACATGTTTTCTTTGGACTCATACTGCATGTTGATTTGTGAGCATGTCTGAACATTCACAGATCCCAGTGCTTACATGGTTATCTTATAACCTAGTGCTCAAAAGTCACTCATTATTAGCCGAGGTCTAGTCATGCCTCCAGGCATATTCTGAATAATGTATTTCTTTATGGATTGCAGTGAGATGTGCTTATGTTATGTACTGTTCATCTTTTCTATAAGCTCCTACCCTTCAGCTCTCTTACCAAAGCAACTTTACAGATATAAAAATCTCTTTCGCCACAGCCTGACTATTAAGGGGGTCGTTTTGTTTTGTTTAAGGACATTATGAAATTAAGATAATGTCTGTACTATGTTATGATTGTACTGTACAATTATACAAATAATAGTTTGTGAAGTCTGAACACTTTCCCTCAGGGCGTACGTTAACTGAATTAATTGAGAATCTCACCTGAAAATCCGATAACATCAGCAATTGTCATCCACGCAGCTGATTTCTATTCACGAGTTCACACTTACGAATGATCAGAGAGTAAACGGTTATGCGTATTTGGCGTGCTGTCCGGGGGGAGGGCTCCGAGCTCGGAAATTGGGCCCGAACCAAGAGTACTCCCCCCGTATCTCTGGTTAGGAAGATAACCAGGCAAGTGTGAGGAGATGGGGTGGTGGAGGGATGCTGAAAACGGTCGAGGAATATGGGTGAGGTGACTGTGTATATTTATAGGTTTTACTCGTGCTGATTGAGTGGACCTGTTGATTACTGATTGCTGACAGCTGGTTGGAATGACTTGATTGCTTGATCATTAGAACGTGTTCCTCCCGAACCTTGTTAATAAAACATCATTAAGTGAATGTAAAACTAAATGTATCTTGCATCACAGGGTGAAGTCAGTATGTACATTAATGATGATTTGAGACAAATATAATGTAAATTTATTATAAAACAATGTAAATAGCGTTGTTTTGTCTGGCGTCACCTCAGTCACCTCAGCCACCTAGGGCTTCGGGTCAACTGGGAAAAAAGCAAACTCACCCCCGGGCAGAGGATCTCTTTTCTCGGTATGGAGCTGGACACGATCAACACGACAGTGCGCCTCACGGAGGCCCGCGTCCAGTCAGTGTTGGACTGCGTGAGCTCGCTCAAACGCAGGACAGCTGCACCACTGAAACTATTCAGAGGCTCCTGGGGAATATGGCATCTGCATATGTGACGCCGCTCGGATTGCTTCATATGAGGCCGCTTCAATACTGGCTCCACGGTCGAGTCCCGAGATGGACGTGGCAGCGCGGTCCAAGCCGGGTTTCTATCACCCCAACTATCACCAAACTCTCAGCCTGTGGCATTGAGCCGGTTTCTTCCCAAGTGCTCGCTTCAACCAGCCAGTGACACCAAAGTTCCCACTCCAGTGTCGGCTTGCAAGCTTTCCCAGTGTTATCCAATAGTTCGAACTCTCCCTGCGCAAAGCTTTCCGCCCCAGTCAGTAGGGGGTCTGAGAAGCTTGCTCAGGGCACTGGAAGTGGCAGCAACGTGCCATTTTCAATAGGGATCCCAAATACAACGACACGTTGATGTAACGTCGAACGTGACCGACTGAAAAGGAATGTCTCGGTTACATCACGGTTACGTATGTAACTCTTGTTCCCTGAAGGATCCCATTCCCTGACCATCTCTGTACGGCCGCCACAATCTCGGCTCCTCAGTGAAAAACAAAAGGTGCATGCATCCGCTTTCCGTGTTTCAAATGTTATTTGACATGCAAATATACTTATGCAGAATATCTAAAGTGGACTATTGCAATAAAGTGAAATTAAAATCAAGAACAAGCAGTAAAGAGTCAAATATAATTCTTAAAGATACAGTATCAAAAAATCCTGTTTAATTCTGAAGGTTGAAGAGAAGGTGCACAACGGTCATACAAATAAATTATGTCATTGGTGTAAGACACCTTGACTAACATTTCAAGTGGACTTCAGACAATCATTTGTTCTGTTCCTTTCTCTGACTGAGGCACAATAATTAGTATGCACCTCCCATAGCATTTGCAGGACCAGGCAGGTAGCAAGAGAAGTGTGAGCCTGACCTGCTTCTGGGAAGATAGAGCGAGAGAAAACATTCCAGCTGGTTATGTGAGGGGAATGAGTTTTAAAATCTCAGTGTGTGTCTAAATAACCAGGTTGCAAGTGAAAAAAAAGGATGGAGAGCAGGAGAAGAGATCTATCACCATCCATTAAAGTTTTCATCAATACCTGTCCGTGAGCTGTGATAATCCCCATCCGTGATTTGTTAAGAAGGAGGGCAGTATTTGTCCTGATGTGCCGGATTGTTTTGGCTCTGGGCTTCTCCGTGCCAAATCTGTGATGGGCCAGATTCAGATCATCTGTCTATGTGTCAGGCATACTGTCACTCAACACCTGTCACTCCCGGCAAACTTGAGGGATGTGTGTGTGTGTGTGTGTGTGTGTGTGTGTGTGTGTGTGTGTGTGTGTGTGTGTGTGTGTGTGTGTGTGTGTGTGTGTGTGTGTGTTTGTGTGTGTTAACAGAGGGAAAACTGGAGGTATCCAGGGCTGGCCAGAGGCTGCACATCATTGAGCCGGGGATGATGTTTGAAGAACTGGCCCTCATTCATAACCACACCTGCTCCACTACTGTCACAGGTATTGACACATGTGTGCATTCACTCACACGCGCACACACACACACACACACACACACACACACACACACACACACACTCACAGGTATTGACGTATCCGTGCATTCACTCACACACACACACTCACAGGTATTGACGTATCCGTGCATTCACTCACACACACACACTCACAGGTATTGACGTATCCGTGCATTCACTCACACACACAGAGCTCAGAGGGCTTAATGGAGTCATTTGTCAATAAATGAGGCAGTTGTTGACATACAGTAGGAGTAAAGAGATATAAAATTACTGTGGAAAGTATAGATTATATAATTTGGTTTTGGAAGAATTTGATGAGAACGGTTTTAGTTCATACTGAGAAATCTGTCTTTTGATTACAGACTTTGGGGGTTTGATCAAATCTGTTTGAGATCTCTTCTGAAACTCTTTAAAGTCACCATAAAATCAAAATGGATAATTCTTGCTGTTTTTTTAATGGAACATTGCATTATTTATTTAAATGATTTATCAATGCACATCATTATTATTTCTTTTGTGCCCTTTTAATTTTTAATCAAAATAACTTCTCCCTCCTCCCTCTTGCAATGGCATCTCTTCTCTTCTAATGTGTTAACTGGTGTGAGGGCGGGGCAACCTGTCACTCATATAAGATCCACCAATAGCAAGCCACAACCATCCAATCAATTTCCTGTGAACAAATTCAAGTCCTGCCCTACATTTGTTCTTGTTCTAAAAGCTGTTTCAAACAGACATACGTCACAATAGGACAGAAAAGATGATCGCAACTTCCGTTTCATGTCAACTTTAAATTAGACAGTATATGAGATTACTGTGGACTTGGTCTTATTTTTCAGGAAAATGATCTGAGAAGCAGAAGTCTTGAAAAAAAGTCAGTTTATTCATATTGTTGCCTAGGCGAAGCAGTTGAAATAGTAAAGATCTCATTTGAAAATTATTCTGTAGAAAATGCACTCATAAGTTGTTCACATAATGAGTGTAGTAGTAGTAGTACATATGCCATGTTAATCCCACTTGGGATGCACTGAGTGTGTCTGGGTAATCAGAGTATTCCCGCCATCCGCCATCTGAAGCTGTACTGAGAGATCAGGGGAATATGACATCAAAGGAGAAATCATAGCAATTCTCAGCCTACAACACACCACACTAGAGTCCACAAAACATACTGCATATTGAATGGACAAATCTAAAATAAAAAAAATCACACATGGTTGTGATTTTTATGTTGGTCCTTCAAGTCTTATTACACTAGTTGTCTTTGGTAATTTTGGGAAATATTACCTCTTAATTTTAATACAAAATGCAGCTGTATCCTATGAATCATGTTTCCATCTCAGAATAACATTTTAAAAAGGTAATTGTAAGAAAAAAAGTCACATTGTGAAGCACAAAGTCACTGTTAGAAATAAAGTCACTAATGATATAAAGTCACGTTGTGTAACACAAGTCACATAATTGCAAGATGTCACAGTGAATTCAAAAAAAATTTTTTTACATGTAAACACATTGATTGTATGGTAAATTTTTGGGGGTTTCTGTAGAGAAAATATGTCATTTCTTCAACCCTGAAGAAGATATCTTTGTCAGGTAGATGAATTAATGTTCATTCTTTGAGGTGTATCCCCCACATCATGCTTTGATTTATGACTCTCTCAACACCTCTTCTCTCTCTTATTTCACATACTCTCTTGAGCCCATTCTGAGCCACAGGGACATCAGCTAGATCTATTAATTTTAATATAGCATAAAAAAACAAGGAATAAGGTCTGAAGGAAAGAGAATGAGCTAAAAAGATGGATTGAAAGTGAATGGAGGATCCAATCAAGTCAGATCATTTTATACCAGATCTTTCTTTTCTTCGACAGACAAAGTCAGACTTGATTGTGTCATTTTCATCTTTCAGTTGATGTCCTTTTCCAATTCCGCATTTGTCTTTTATTTTCCCACTCAGTCTCTCTTTCTGAATTTTCAGGCTTTTTCTACCCTTACACCCTATTTATTTCAAGACTCTTTTCAAGCTTTCCTCAACTCTTTTCTTCAGCTTTGTTCAGGTCGTGTGTTTGGTGACAGCCTGAAATTGCTTTCTTTTTTCTCTCCTCTTTTTTCTTCTCTGTTTCTTTTCTGATCTTTGCTGTCTAGCCTGATCTCTTCTATAAATCTAAGTAAAAGATAAACACAGTTTTCTCAATCAGGGAAGCTTGTTTCCGCCACAGAATAAAACAATTTAAAGGATAATTGCGACTTTATCTCACAATTCTGAATTCATGTGTGATATAAACTCACAATGGCGAGAAATAAAGTCAGAACTGTGAGATATAAACTTGCAATTGTGAGAAATAAAGTCAGAACTGCGAGATATAAACTCACAATGGCGAGAAATAAAGTCAGAACTGTGAGATATAAACTCACAATGACGAGAAATAAAGTCAGAACTGCAAGATATAAACGGCGAGAAATAAAGTCAGAACTGTGAGATATAAACTCACAATGACGAGAAATAAAGTCAGAACTGCAAGATATAAACTTTCAATGGCGAGAAATAAAGTCAGAACTGCGAGATATAAACTTTCAATGGCGAGAAATAAAGTCAGAACTGCGAGATATAAAGTCACAATGGCGAGAAATAAAGTCAGAACTGCGAGATATAAAGTCAGAACTGCAAGATATAAACTTTCAATGGCGAGAAATAAAGTCAGAACTGCGAGATATAAAGTCACAATGGCGAGAAATAAAGTCAGAACTGCGAGATATAAAGTCAGAACTGCAAGATATAAACTTTCAATGGCGAGAAATAAAGTCAGAACTGCAAGATATAAACTTTCAATGGCGAGAAATAAAGTCAGAACTGCGAGATATAAACTTTCAATGGCGAGAAATAAAGTCAGAACTGTGAGATATAAACTCACAATGACGAGAAATAAAGTCAGAACTGCAAGATATAAACTTTCAATGGCGAGAAATAAAGTCAGAACTGCGAGATATAAACTTTCAATGGCGAGAAATAAAGTCAGAACTGCGAGATATAAACTTTCAATGGCGAGAAATAAAGTCAGAACTGCGAGATATAAACTTTCAATGGCGAGAAATAAAGTCAGAACTGCGAGATATAAAGTCAGAACTGCAAGATATAAACTTTCAATGGCGAGAAATAAAGTCAGAACTGCGAGATATAAAGTCAGAACTGCAAGATATAAACGGCGAGAAATAAAGTCAGAACTGCGAGATATAAACTCACAATGGCGAGAAATAAAGTCAGAACTGCGAGATATAAACTCTCAATGACGAGAAATAAAGTCAGAACTGCGAGATATAAACTCTCAATGGCGAGAAATAAAGTCAGAACTGCGAGATATAAACTCTCAATGACGAGAAATAAAGTCAGAACTGTGAGAAATAAACTATATAAGTACTATGTTACTGAAACACAGGAGTAGATATACACAGGATAACAAGAGGCTAACAAGAAACAGCTGTGGGAAATTAATTACTAGAGACTAACAAGGGTAACAATTGAAAAAAACATGGCAGCTGTGGAAACAAATGCTGAATTCAGAACTGCATACTAGCATACCACTCATACTACTTTTACCATATCTTTCTAAGACATAAATAGTAAGAGTAGTATGCTAGTAGCAATATCCATCATTTCACCGTCTAGGTTAACTATAGACCGATATAGTCCGGCTATTCTAGCCAAAATAACCTTAAATTTGGTTACATGTAATATTTTTACAAAATACTTGCGAGATGTATGATATTCTATTATGTAAGCAAAATCAACAGTGATTACAAGGTGCTTGGTTTAATTTCTTTGTCATGAAGTCTATTCTTGCGCTATGGTTAGACGTCTATTACATTTTCATTAACAGCCCAAATTTTGCCTTGTTTTAGACGTCAGGCTGTGTTTATGGACGCTATTAGATGTTTTTTCAAATGCAAAATTGCTTGCTGGGTATGTGGTTCCAAATTCAGCAAAATACAAACATTACAGGAACTAAACACAGGAAGAAAAAAAGCAGTACAAAAGGAACAGAACATGCAGTTCAATATAAAAGTCCTTGAACACAAAACACAGGGGGAATTGTGGCATTGAATTAAGAGTGACAGAGTGAGTCATGCACTTTACTGAAAGGTGATACAATCAATAAATAATAACTCCACTGCTATTATTATTATTATTTGGATTTTAATGTTTGGAGTCAAATAGAAGTTAATCATAAACCTTCATAAATCTAGTAATGTAAAATATAATGGGGATTGTTGCTTTACTGTTAAATATGTCACTCTGTAATGGTTTCTAGAATTTAAATGGATGCAACAATCGCATTTCAGTGTCTCACAGTCATATCTGTGTTTGTGGTATTCATTTATCTATTCACAGAGATCTGGCAGAGAAAAGGACAGGGATAAAAGAGAGGTAGACAGAGGTACCAGGAGAGAGCAGAGGAGACAGATTGCAGTTTTTCTCTTCCTAATGACGGCAAAGTCAATTAATCTGTGAAATTACTAATTCAAGGGGGTCTCAGGAACACGAAGTGATCGAGAATGAATTGTGGGTGAACTATTTTCAGTTGATCCCTCTTTTTTTATTTTTATGGAACTTGGTAGAAGCAGTTCAGCATAAGGTTCATTAAGAATTATCTTGCGCTTTATTAAGAAACATTCTAACTTGTAAATGTGTTAATGCTAAACTTGCAATAGTGTATGTTTCTCCAGTGGCAGATACTGATGTCTAGAGAACATAAGGCCATTGATATACCTAAACTTTAAAAACAGCAAAATGCACACAAAATGTGTTAAATTATTAACCCTTATTCTGTATAATATTTACTCAAAAAAAAAAAATGTAATCCATCGACAAGGTATATTTTTTTATTTTTATTTTTTAGGTTAAATAACACTATTGTTATTCAGCCTGGCCAATGTAGTTGTTGACAAATGAATATTCTATTCTATTCTATTCTATTCTATTCTATTCTATTCTATTCTATTCTATTCGTGTGTGTGTGTGTGTGTGTGTGTGTGTGTGTGTGTGTGTGTGTGTGTGTGTGTGTGTGTGTGTGTGTGTGTGTGTGTGTGTGTGTGTGTGTGTGTGTGTGTGTGTGTGTGTGTGTGTGTGTGTGTCACAGGGGGCTTTAGACAATAACCGAGTTATTTTCACAATTTTCCTTGCAACTTTATATATTACCAATTGCCAGTCCATGCTGGTCTGTTTTTTTTTCTTCAAGGATCTCAGACTTGTTTTTCAATGCAGGTCGTACCATCCATATCAATTTCTTTATCTGTCTTTACATGTCTATCCACCACAGGTAAACTGCCTCACTCTCTCCTTTGATCCCGTCAGTCCACAGATTGCTTGAGATTCGGTGTGGATGTGTGTGTGTCTCTGCAGCTCTTGTGAACAGCAGGCTGTGGGTGATGGAGGGTCAAGTGTTTCAGAGGGTCATGCAGAGAAGAAGCCTCATCACTATCACTCAGTCTCTGCAATTCCTGCGCAGGTAAAGGCCACCATCAACATTTTCATATATAGATGTTTAAAAGATTTTACACTTTTGTCTTCTTGAGTTGACTTTAAAGTCCCCCTCTAGTCAATCATTTTATCTTTGATCACCAAAATGACATATTTAAAAGTTTTTTCCTTGAAAAATAAATAAAAAATCAGAGACTTATTTTACATCTCGTGAAAAGGGCATTATACCACCCCTTAAAAATAGCTTGAATGTTACTTTACACCCTTGCCTCATTTAGTATACGCGGTGCTATGAATATGCAAATTAGCCCCGCCTCCTCTCACTCACTCAGCTCAGAGATCCACTGGTTGACGGTCACAAGTTGATCTGATTGGTTACAAGGTAGTTTGTGGCGTCAGAAACACCAGCGATTTCAAATCGTGTCCAGAACAGAGGGGACGTGTTCCCGCAATATTCAGATTAGTGATCCACAGATATGGTTTTTCATAGGCAGATTCTTGTACTTAGTGTTCATCTAAAATATTTGGTCATATCCTTGCAAATATACGCTATTTATCCTTTATAACCCCGAAGCAACACATCTTTTCACTCTACAGTAAATTTAAACACACATACAAATAATAATAATAATAATATAAATATACTGTATATACATAAACACTATGGAAGCTTGTTTTCGCCTCAATTCTGATCACACAATTCTGAGACAAAATAATAAAAATTTTGAGACAAAATAATCACACAATTGTGAGTTCATGTCTCACAATTCAGACTTCTTGCAAATGTGAGATATACTCTCGCAATTGACCGTTCGCAAAGACCCCCTTAGTTACTGTCGCTATGTCCGACAAGCTACGCCGCTCTCACGCCACACCATGTTCTCACGCAGTGAAAAATACATCGCGGAGCAGAGACACTGACAACACGCTGACAGATAGGACAGAGCAGATTACTTTTGGGTTACTATTGATATTAAACATATTAAACAAAGTCTCACCTTTCAAATTTGGTCATTTTTAAAAAGAAATTTAAACAATAAATACTGTTTTGTGGCTCTTTAATGTGTCTGACAGATCGCTGTAGAGCATCAGTTAAAGCTGCTCGTGAACCGATCATCTCTTCCTTCTAGTTCATTTATAGCATCAGATAAACATGAATGAACATCAGAAGGAATGTTGTTTTAACCGCGGAAAGGCGTCAGTACACTCCGCTTCTCAAGTTCAAATCCTCCCATGTTAATCTACTAACTCTCCTGACTGCTTTGTCGGACAAAATGGCGGATGGCGAAGTATGATTGGTCAAATCACCTGTCAATCAAGCTCCCTGCGAAGGGTCAATTGCGAGAAAAAGTCACAATATTTTATATATAATATATATTTAGCTATATATATATATATATATATTTATATATATAATGTTATTGGGTTTAATGTTTGTGGCTAAAAACTGTTAAAACCACATTATTCACAGTTATTATTCTTGTGCTTTGTGCGAAGAACAATATTTGATCAAAGTACGGTCAAATGTCAAAGTAAGTAGGAATGAAGACTAAGTGCAGTTAATAACCAATTCTGCTTTTTTCAAAATTGCATGAAACATAATGGAGACAGCGAAAACTTGATATGTTGAACGTGATATAACGTGATACTAGAGTCCACTAGTCT